>NW_024543095.1:8610000-10068333 GCF_018167655.1 Microtus oregoni | reverse complement strand
AATATTTAATGCACTAAAATAATTTGCACTTAAAGTGGATTATGTGAGCCCCCGTAGTCCGCATACATATATAGGCACGCACTTATTCTTCCTCAGCAGTGGAATAGATACTAAATATTTATCATCTATTCATCTAGCGTTCTTGACCTCTCTGCTATTTAGATATGTTGTAACTTCTTGAAATGCCTCAATTTCGTGTTCAGCCAAAAGCAACCCTCTCAAGCAAGCTGTAGAATCTGGTCCATGAAAAATATCTGGTACAGGTGGTATGAGAAGAGGCCAAACTTGGGAGAACCTGAGTTTTACCGGAATTTAGATTATACACACACGCAATGATTGGCAAAACATAGATCTAGCTTTTCAGCCAATGTAAATTACTAAAACACAAAATGAATTTACAAGTGTCAGGAAAAAAGTGGCTGGAACAGGGAGAAGAATTTAATCAGCACCAGCTGCAGAAAGTGAAAACCACCTTTAATATAAAGACTCAGTGAGCAGGGGTAACTGAAAAAGAAGAAAAATAGAATTTCAGCCTTAAAATGTCACTGGGGAGGGGGAAGAAGAAAATAAAAGTTGTGCTCAGAAGGCAGCAGGCTCATTTGTTTGGCTGAACTGCAGCATAGGATCTAGCAGAGGAGATGTGGGCAGTCAAGGGGACCTGCACAAAGGCCGTCTACCAAGGGGAAACGAGACTTTAGGGCTCAATGGGGAGGAAATCTCCAAATCAAGCATTCCTTCCCTCTTTTCATGGAGGAATATTTTTGTTTGAGTACTCTTGAGATATAACCCTAGCTTTCTTTCTATTGTTGTGATAAAACATTCTGGCCTAAGGCAACTTGGAAAGGAGAAGGTTTATTTCATTTTACAGGCTATAGCCTATCCCTAAGAGAAGCCAAGATACGAACTCGAGGCAGGAACCTGGGGGTGAAACTGAAGCAGAAATCGTGGAGGAATTGCTGCTTATTGGCTTGCTTTTCATGGTGTGCTCACCCTGCTGATAAAGATCAGGAACGTCTCTGCAGGGTTGGCACTGCACAGTGGGCTGAGATTGTTTTATCGCTTCTTAATAAATAAAAACTGTCCCACAGACATAGACCAATTGGAGGGAGGAATTTTCTCGGTTGAGGTCTCCTCTTCCCAGAAGATGTTAGCTTGTGTTAAATTGACCAAAACCAAAACCCAAACAAAACTAACCAGCACAATGGACACCCAAGCACATAACCACTGAACATGGCGTTCATTTCTTCTTACCCCAAGTCTCGTGTTGACATCATAATATAAAGCACAGCCCAACACTTTTAAATGCCCCCACGGTCTTTTAAATTGTTAACACATTAAAACTTCAGTGTCTTCTTAAAACAATCAAAGTCTCTTAACTCTGAACTCCAACATCACTTATATACTTTATAATTCCAAGGGTAGAAGAACCCGGGCATGCTTAGAATCATAACAAAACCCAAATTTAACAGTGTAAACAACTTGGTGCTGGTATTCAACTCATGGTGTTCTGGGCTCTACAAGGCTTGGGAGTCCTCATCTCTCCAGGTCTGAAGGTTATAGCACAAGCGGCTTGTCTCATAGGCCGCTCTGGTGCACTGCTCCACACCTACAGTGGCCGTGATGGTCAGTTTGTAGCACTGGCATCTCTGATACGCTAGGCCTCCACTGACATTGAGGATGCACCTGCACTAATGGCCTTCTGGCTTATCTGGAGAGATTCCAATCCAGCTATAAGATACCAAACCTTAGCTTCTATTCATGATACCTTTAATCCTGGGGATTTTATGCCACCCAAACGAGTACTATGTAGGAGATACATGTTACCAAGTTCAGCTTCTAGGTTGGGATGTGTAACATGAAGGGCCGGCTTGTTGGGGTTTCTGTCCTGCCTGGTACCCCACAGCTGGCAAGTCCCAAAGAAAATCACACAAAGATCTCCATAAGTTATAAAACTGATTGGCCCATTAGCTCAGGCTTCTTATTAGCTCTTGTAGCTTATATTAACCCATTATTCTTATCTATGTTAACCACATGGCTTGGTACCTTTCTCAGCTGGGTAGACTACATCTTGCTTCTCAGTGGTCTGGGCAAAAATGAGAGGAATGGCTTCCTCCTTCCTAGTATTCTCCTGTTCTCATCACCCCACCTCTACTTCCTGTCTGTTTGACTCACCTATACTTCCTGCATGGCCACTCAGCATTTATTTAAAACATGATTGACAGAATCCAGACAATTCTCCTGCTGGGATGCAGCCCTGGCTCCTTCTGTACCACAGCTTTTGTGTTCTGGCCCTGAGGAAATATTTCTGAGATTTCACTTCACTGATGCTGGTCCATTATTAATATTATATGATATTTCTGTTTTGTTTTTGGCCCCAGCTAATCGGCATTGATGGCCTTAAGCACGCTTCACTTCAGGGGTGCTGGTCTCTTATGAGTCATAGTTGATTTTTCAGCCACAGTCCACTGGTGCTGAGGGGGCAGGTAGGCTCCCTGGGGTTTGCAGCACATTCAGGCTAGCTAAACCAGCAAGCTCTGGGTTCTGTTAGGGACCTTGTCTCCAAACATCAGGCAGAAGATCTAGTATAGTGAAGGGATGGCAGGATGGTTCTTCAGGGAAGGCACTTGCCTTCCAAGCCAGGAGTCCTGACTTTGATCCCCAGGAGCCACGTAAAGGTGGAACTTGAGACTCCACAAAGTTGTTCTCTAATCTCTACAAATACATTATGGCATGTAGTACTCCCCCACGGACACAAATAACAACAACAACAACAATGTTAAAACAAAGGGTTGACTATCATTAAAGAAGATACCCAGTGTTGATCTCTTACCTTCAATGTGCAAACACACATGTGCACATACATTATACAAATCTATCTCTCTATCTATCTCTCTATCTATCTATCTATCTATCTATCTATCTATCTATCTGATACACACACACATAGCACACATATACCTGTTCACACACATACAAATGAATGTATACATTGCATCAATACCAGAAATATTGGAATTTTTAATGTATAAATGTCTGTGCTGGCATGATGCAAATAAGCATTTAATATGGGGATAGGGAGGATTGAATAAGTGGACTGAAGGCAAAGATGGTATGGTGTGGGATTCCCCTCTGTATGCTGTGATTACCATTGATTAATAAACTGCTTTGGACCTATAGCAGGGCAGAACAGAGGTAGGCGGGGTAAACTAAACTGAATGCTGGGAGGAAGAAGGCGGGGAGTCAAGAGATACCATGTATCCATTGCCAGGAACAGACATGCTGGAACCTTGCTGGTAAGCCACAGCCACGTGGCAATACACAGATTAATAGAAATGGGTTAAATTAAGATGTAAGAGTTAGCCAATAAGAAGCTAGAGCTAATGGGCCAAGCAGTGATTAATTAATACAGTTTCTGTGTGATTATTTCAGGGATGAGCAGGCGGGGACAAACAAGTGGCCTCGTATAACAATGGGAGATGTAGATGAAACTAGAAAACCATATTTAAAGTCAAGTTCAGCTAGTTGCTAATTGTGAGACATAAGGTATAACATTGAGACAGTAAACAAAAGCTGTCTGGGTGTTTGTTAAGGTCTAATGGTAGGAAATGAACAACTGAATGGGATATAACTATAGGATATAATAAAAAGAAGAGAGAACAGCACTGTGCAGTACAATTAAAGCCAATTTCCCAGTCTTTCTCCTCACAATAATTATATGATATGGCTGCTTTTGTGTCAAGATCAATGCCTTGGGTTCTGCTTCTATTTTCTTTATCTCTAACTGTCAACATTAAAAAAAACTCCTTTTAGATTTATTTATTTTGTTTTATATGTGTGCATGTGTACATATATGTTTGAGAACCACATGTGTGCCTGGCACCCAGGCAGGTCAGAGAAGGGTGACAGATCACCTGGAACTGGAGTTATGAGTGATTGTGAGCCACCATGTGGGTGCTAGGAACAGGGCCTGAATCATCTGCAAGAACAACAAGTGCTCTTAACTGCTGAGCTGTCTGTCCACCCCACCTAACTGTTAACTCCTACTTCTTTAGCAATACTGTCGAAAATGAATCATTTGAGACCCTCCTGTTTCTAAAATGTCCCTCACCTTGGTGTAACAGCCACCACAGAAAATCCTGCTGGACATTCTCCACATAATTCGTTGCCCAGTGTATTAACGCTTTGGCTGGGATATTCTGCCAGTAGCCCCAACTTGTTTAGTAATATCTGAAATTAAAAAAAAACAGGTTTATTCTCCTGCCAATATTCTCATTACAAGATATTTCAATAGAAGTTTAATTAACAGGGAGCAATACAATAAACAACACCAGCAAAAGAAGGATGGAAACAATAATCCTCAGGCTTGCCAAACTCTGACAACTCCTTGTGTACATTTTTACCACCTCACTAGCAATATTTGGGGCAGCCTAACTAGCTTGGTTTCCCCACTAGCTGCTGTACTCCTGGCTCTTTTTTTCTCTAGGCATCTCCGTTCTGGAATCCATCTTCAACAAGTTAGCATCTCTGAGAGGGTCCTGGCTGGCTACATACATAGTGTGGGATTGAGAAACTTGCCCTTCAGAGACCCTGATAGAAGGTCAGAGAGAAAAGGGTCCTCCATTCTCTGACTTACGCAACCCCAGTGGAGCCTTCATCCTCTGAAGGTTATTCCAGTTGTTATCTGGCAAAGTTGTCCAGTACCAGTTGGCCTCTATCAGCTCTACCTTAGGCTTCTGGCTCCCATTTTCTTAGGGACACCATCCCCTCCCTAGTATTTTGCTGCTACCACTGACCTTGACTCTTCTGTTTCCAGGTGTGCTGGCTGGTTTTATGTCAACTTGACACAAGCTACAGTCATTGGAGAGGAAGGAGCCTCAGTTGAGGAAATACCTCCATAACATCCAGCTGTAAGACATTTTCTTAGTTAGTGATCAGGCAGGAAGGGCCCAACCCACTGTAGGTGGTGCCCATTCCTGGGCTGGTGGTAGTTGGTTCTATAAGCAAGTGGGCTGACCAAGTCATGGGGAACAAGCCAATAAGTAGCACCCTCCATGGCCTCAGCTCCTGCCTCCAGATTCCTGTCCTGTTGGAGTTCCTGTCCTGTCTTCCTTTAGTGATGAACAGCAATGCTGAAGTGTAAGCCTAATAAACACTTTCCTTCCCAAGCTGCTTATTTGGTCATGGTATTTTGTTACAGCAGTAGAAACCCTAAGACACAGACATTGTGAAGATTTTCTCCTATGTATGGTTGTTTGAATGAGAATGGCCCTCGTGGGCTCATATTTGAATGCTTAGTTCCCAGTTCTCTCTCTCTCTCTCTCTCTCTCTCTCTCTCTCTCTCTCTCTCCCTCTCCCTCTCCCTCTCCCTCTCCCTCTCCGTCCCTCCCTCCCTCCCTCCTGCTTGTGGATTAGGATATAAGTTTTCAGCTTCTACCCCAAGGCCGGCTGCCATGCTCCTACCATGATAGTCATAGACTCCAACCCTCTGGAACTGTAAGCAAACCTCCCAATAAATTCTTTCTTTATCAGCTCCCTTGGTCATGGTGCTATCACAGTAATAGAACCACTATACTGTGTGTGTGTGTGTGTGTGTGTGTGTGTGTATACACAAACACCATACAAATCAGCCAGCCAAGAAAGGAGCCACTTACATTGTGCCATCCCTTAATCTCTACTCCATTGTTTCTTTATTTTAGACTCAATTCTCTTCTACTCTTCCCCTGTCATAGACTGGGTAGAAGGACAAAGGCTAAAGTAAAGGAACATGGGAGAAATCTATTTCTTCTTTGCAGGTTGATTTTTTTCCTGTTGTGCTTTATGTATGAATGTTGCTCAATTACCCTGGCTACTTGTATATATATATATATATATATATATATATATATATATATATATATATATAATCAGCATGGTTACCCTCATGTATCCCAGCAATTCCACCACCAACCCCAATATGTCAGTATAGCATTTGGTTTCTCGTCCATTCTCAGACTTCATTCTTCATTCCCTGGTGAAGATCAGTCGCTAATTTGTCACCCTACTGACCACCAGCTGTTAGAGTTAAATCACGTACACTGCTCTCATAGGAAGACTCCTCTCTAAACCCCCGAAGGCCAAGTTCTCCAGCAGTCACCTTGTTTATCACAGAAGATCGCACACCTTCTACCGCCACAGTGCCTACAATCCTTTATCAGCTTCCAGTTCCTCTTCTGCTCTCCTGGTCCTCAGTAGAGTCTGACCCTACTGATGCTGTGGCTGCCTGTTCCTAACGCTTTCCTACCTCACACCCGCACATCGTCTCCTGTCATAGCACCTACCTCTCTTTCAGAGAGTCTCTTGTATCTCACTTAGAAAACCAGTTACTTCTGTTACAAAAACTCAAGAAAAATTTTCAAATGAATCTTCCCTGCTTTGCCTCTTTAGTGACCAGATCATTACTGTTAGCAGGAGCTGATCCCACAGAGACTGATACTTGAAACAAACACTCCCTCACAGATTTGGACCTTGGTTATTGTGTCGCAATAACATAACACAGGCATTACTTCAGCTCCGTGGTGAATTACAGTGTGTGCCCTAGTGGCATCATCATTTAATCAGGTGTTGTGGGCTATCCCATGGGCTATCCCAAGAACCTAACCACAGTTACAGTGATATTGGTTTAGAACACTGAAGCTTCCCTTCTAAATAAGTACAGAGGAACTTTTGGGACCTTACTTGTTCATCCCTGGCATCTGTAGACATTGTCACCCTTTCCCCCTATGTGGCAATTTCTTCTGAGTCTGGAAGTGCTAGCTGTTCTGTTTCAACAATTTGGAAAGATCCAGAAGAAATTATCACCTGGAAGAAGCTAATCAACTGATAATAATCACAACACAACACTGATTTTCTAAATGTTTTTTTTTTTATTTTGTCCCAATCTAATTTTCAAAGCCACCATTAAGATATTCAGAACAAACGCTATGGATTTAGGCAAACAGAGAACTATTTAGAGAATTGGGGCCTGCCTCTGACATTTGTTAAATGTACATTAAGTAAAGCCACCAAATTCCTCTGAGCCTCTATTTCCCTAACAGTAAAGAAATAGTTGTAACAAAGCTTTTCATCTTCCATTTGTAAGACATCTTAGTAAAGGG
Source organism: Microtus oregoni (assembly GCF_018167655.1). Classification (NCBI taxonomy): domain Eukaryota; kingdom Metazoa; phylum Chordata; class Mammalia; order Rodentia; family Cricetidae; genus Microtus; species Microtus oregoni. Next base: position 10,061,200 of record NW_024543095.1, on the reverse strand, counting down.
TGGCCACTCAGAGCAAAGTAGATGCATTTGTAGAACTTCTGGGCCAGGGGAGGACCAAAGTGACAAGAACAATTGACACAAGTAAATAAGGCATGGAAACCAAGGTAATTAAACAGCATTTAGACAGAGCAGCAAGCACCGAGTGAGAAGACAGGGTGGCAGAACAGCCACTCCCTGGTTACGGCCGGTTGACAAAATAGTGAGTGGAATCTAGTAGTTCAAGGAAATCCATTCCAAGGCCAGGCTCTTATCCTGGGGAGAGAAACACCAACAAAAGGGCAGGGATAGAAGTTCCAGGAAAGCCAAGTTTTATGAAATGAAGGGTACAAAAACACTTGGAAACTTAGGTGTCAGACCACAAGGACATTGTAGGTTGACTAAACTGGGTACTTCAAGACAAGGGATTAGAGTGACCTGGGCTGCTGAGGTCATAGGTCTAATCAGCAACATATCTTAGACCACTGAAAGCTCACACAGGGTCAAGGTGAGACAGATGATAGTGTCAATACTGTGTGAACAGAAGCTAGGGTGGGGGTGTGTTAGGGGAAAGAAAGGAATCCCAGCTTCTCCCTGACATGGTGTGTGTCTCACTGACGGTCACACATGGGCTGGGATCTGGCAATGTTCAGATGTTGATGATCCACTTTATCTCTTAAAGTAAGGTTAAAGTTCTGTAAGTTAAATCAGTTAATTAGGGCTCTGTTTGTTTGGCTGGATGCTCATTCCCAGAGCAGGTCATGTCCCCTGTCCATAAGCCTCTTCTTTCTCCTTGCCAGGTGCTATGTAAATACTAAATGCCCAAGTACCTGGAACACAGGGTATGTAATAACCTAGCAGGGTCCCACCAAGGCTGGCGGGATGCTAGGAGACAAAGCTGCGGACATGTGCCCCTGTGTGCAGGAGGAAAGGACAATAGCTTGTCCCTTGTGCCAGTGGACATCCTTAGTCTTCTGCTGCCTGCATCTTAGAAGACAGAGTGCAACCTCCTCGGTGCCGCGTAAGAACCGTGATGAAAAGACAAGCAGGCGTAAGAGGAAACCAACAGATGAGGAATAGCCAGCAAAACCTTCAGAGTTCCCATTGAGAGGCGTCCAGGGCTGTAAATAACAAACATGGCAGTCAGGGAGGGCTAGCCGCTATATTAGTAGGCTAATACTCATTTGATTGACTTATCAATCCTGACATCTCCAGCACAGTGCATTGAAGAGAGCCTTCTAGAATGGAAGTCCAGGTGTCCCATTCCCAACTGCGTCTCTTCCTCAGTCTCTTGCTGATGGTGTGAGGAATGTGACTGGACAGGGCCACCTCTACCCTTGAAAATTGTCAGATACCAACCTGTGTGTGACTCCCAGTGAGACCCGCTCACGCGGGGAGAAGCTGGGATCCCTCTCCTCCCCCTTCAACACTCCTTCCCAGAAAAGGGTGCTTCGCATTTCCTAATTAGGCTATATTCAGTGTCTACAGGACTGGTGATGAATGAGATACTGAAGTGTAATCACAACTGATATTATTCATGTCCCAGGAATGTGCAGCCGAAGCTGCCTGCTAATTCCAACAGAAAACAATGGTGTGGTTGACAAGCTGCCCCTGTGCGTCGCGGATTCGGCTCCAAACTATTTCCTTGTGCTTCATCACGAAGGTAGAAGAGGTATCTTGAGAGACAAAATAAACATGCTATGAATTCCTGTCTCTTGGTTGTGTGTGGCTTATTATGTCTTATACAGACTGGTATGACCTGTTAGAATGGGCGAAATGGGGCCAACTAAAACACCCTTCACACCTACCTTGAGATGTTTGGTTGCCTAGAGGCCCAAGTAACTGCACAAAGGGTAATTAACTTAATCATATGTGTCCTGCCTGGTATTGTGCTGAACTATGATGAAGCAGATAAGTAGTGTCTTCTGAATTGGTTTGTAAATAGGTGAGATAAAGGGGAGGAGGGAGGAGATGGGAGCAGGTGCCCTAGAAGTACAAGATCACCCCTGGCTGCGTAGTTATTGAAACACTGTCAATAACAAAAACTATACAACACACAATAGTGAATAATATAAGGCCCAGACAACCCAGGGTTATAATGGAGATAAACAAAGCCTTAATGACTAATCAGAGGAGCAGATGATTAGCTCTAAAGGGAGCAGGGCTACCAAAGGGGTGGTCTAAGGATGAGTAAGGGTTTGTGAAGGACAGGAGATGGGTGCCCATTCCAGTAGCTGGGACAGAGTGGTGAGGAGCTCAGAACTGTAGTAGCCCAGAGGAGGGGTAGCAGCCCAGTGGGCAAGATCCTTACACAAAGGTGATTCTGCTGCTGAGATGCAAAGAACATTGAGTGGACAGATGGAGGGCTGGAGGGAAGGCAGGCAGGGAGTCCCGAGTAGGGCGAAAGACAGGATGGTGTAGGATAATACACCATAATGCCCTGTTCGGAACCTGGGGGTGGGCAGATGAGGCTATAGCAATAAACAGGGCCAGGCCCAAAGAAGATGTTTGCAGTCAGCTAAATGTTGCATGTTTATCCTAATGGTTGTGAGAAGCCATTGTTAAGGTGTTCCCATGTATTTGACTTGATGACTAACCAAACCTTGGAAGAGAGTAAAGGAAAGACGAGAGTAGAACATTATGAGGACTTTAACCAAAGGTGGAATTGGGTGTGACTGACAGGTAAATAGCTTCATAGGAGCCCATCCATTTTATTAAATATCAGGGGGAAATTGAATAATTACATTATTCTACTCTGCATTATTAATTGCCAATAATCACTCTCTCTTGTTTCATTATTTACATGAGACCATTTCCTCATCGGCTATCAGTTCCTTCAGGAAAGCTCAGAGAGGCCCATGTTTAATTCATCTGTCTGTTGTCCACAGTTTCCAGGACAGGCCTTGCACATCTCAACCATTCTGTAAGAAAGAGATGAATGGAAACCACTGAAACTGTGTGTGTGTGGGGGGGGGGGTGTAAATGACAGCATTGCACCAGGAGAAAGCCCTTCCCCTCCCCCATGTAGCAGAAGGTCGCTTTTCCTCTCTTTGCTCATGAGATGCTTGGGATCCACAAGAGCTTCCAGGACTACCCTGTCCTCCATCTCCTTAGCGATGATAAGAATAATAGTCTATGTAATTCCCAAGTAGACTGCCAAACATTTAAAATGAACCTAACTCATTAGCCAGTCACCTAAAGAGCCACATGGTGGCCAAATCTGGACCAAAGGAAACAGGAGCCTCTTATTAAAGATTTCACATCTACTCACCTATTCATTGAGAGGTAAGACTCCAGAGTCACCAGAATTTCCTAAAGCAGTGGTTCTCAACCTTCCTAATGCTGTAACCCTTTAATACAGTTTCTCACGTTGTGGTGACCCCCAACCATAAAATTATTTTTGTTGCTACTTCATAACTCTACTGTTACAAATCATAATGTAAATATCGAATATGCAGATATGAGACCCCTGTGAAAGGGTCCTTTGACCCCAAAGGGGTCACGACCTACAGGCTGAGAACCTCTGTTCTAAAGTCTTCTATGTCCAGTTGTTTCCAGTTCAGTAGTATTTTGTATATTGAAGAAATATATTAATACAGATGAGCTGAGTTTATTTTGTCATGGAGACTTTGTGTTTTCATTCCAATAATGCAACCACAATGGACATAAGGTCACTCTTATCATCAGTATGGGAAAAACGACATGGAGTCTTGGGCTGGAGAGATGGGTCAGCAGTTAAAAGTCTTCCCTGCTCTCCCAGAGGACTTGATTCCCAGCACCTCCATCACATGACTCACAACTTCCTTTAACTCCAGCTCCAGGGGACCGCACACTATCTTCTGGCCTCTGAAAGCATTACACATAAATTGCATACATTCACACAGACACACACACACATATACATTCATAAATGTAGTGATATTTTGTGTGTGGTCTAACAAATAAAGCTTGCATGATGATCAGAGTGCAGAGCTAAACCACTAGAGGTCAGGGAGTAGTGGCACACACCTTTCATTCTAGGAGACAGAGGCAGAAGGATCTCTCTGTTAGTTCAAGGTCACCCTGGGCTACATGAGATTGAATCTGTCATAAAGAGAAACAGAGCTCACACAAAAGTGATCCCAGCATTTGGGATCCCATGTCTTTAATCCCAGCACTAGGAAGGTGGACAGTAGTGATATGGCTGGATGGGAAGAGGAAAAACGATGGGAGGAGACAGGAGCTCAGGGCATTCGGACTGAGCATTCAGTCTGAGGATTCATAGGGACAGGATTGCCCCTTTGGTCTAAGGATTCAGGAGAGATAAGAATTAGTGGCTGGCTGCTCTGCTTCTCTTATAGCTCAGCAAGCTTTATTTGTTTCATCACAAGCAAAATATCACTACTAATAAATAAGAATAAATCTAAAAAATGGACTATTATACTTTTGTGTGTATATATATACCCTTCATGCTTTAGATTTTGGCTTACTTCGCTGGATTGTTAATTATAGTTTTCTGTTGTTTATTGTTTACTGAATATTTTCATCTCTTTGTTTATGAATTAATTTTTTAATTTTATTGTTTTATTATTTAAAGAGGCTAAATTCATAAGCCCTAAATTATAGAAAAACAAGTAAAAGACAGGAATGAGCTTAAAAAGTATCAGAGCACTTACCCTCTTCTCAGCATTTTCCCCCAAGATTAACTTTTCTCATTGTATATATCCATTAGACAGGACGTTTCATACAAATGCATGCTACACTGAGCATACGCCCCACCCTCTACATTTCCCTTTCTCCCTCCTCACCCCTCCTACTAGGTTTCCTGTTCTCCAAGACAGCTACACCCTACTTTCATATCATACTTAGACACACAGTTTTTTATTGTGTCTATATAAACCTTGGTAACCACATATAAGAGAAAGAAGACTCCATTTGTCTTTCTACAAGTGGCTTGATTTTTTTTTTTTTAAAGAGTGATTAGCTCAGCTGCCTCCGTTTTCCTGCAGGTATAATTCCATTCTTCTTAATGACTGGAAATAATTTCATTGTATATATATGCCACCTTTTCTTCCTTCCTTCCTTCCTTCCTTCCTTCCTTCCTTCCTTCCTTTCTTTGTTTTTTTAAAGCAGGGTTTCTCTATGTAGCCCTGGCTGTCCTGAAACTTGCTCTGTAGACCAGGCTGGCCTCGAACTCACAGAGATCCACTTGACTCTGCCTTCTGAGTGCTGGAATTAAAGATGTGTGCCACCACTGCTAGCTACCACCTTTTCTTTATCCATCCCTCTCTTGTTATACTCTATGTTGATCTATAACTTAGCTACTGTGAATTGATGTGTAAGTGGTTTTCTGATTTGGAGTGGTGTAGCTGGGTTTTTTGAGGACTCTCCATAGCAGCTGGACTATTTTACATTCCCACCTGCAGTGTATGAGGATCCCCTTTCCTCCTTACGAGCATTGTTTTAAACAAAGAAATCTTCTTAAATAGTTGTAGATTTGCAAATATACCATTCTCACCTATTAGCATTTTTACGTCAACATTATCTACTTGTATAAATTGGTGAATCAATACTGAAGTACTATTTTAAAGACTTTACTTTGTTTTAAATTGTGAGTGTGAGTGTGTGTGTGTGTGTGTGTGTGTGTGTGTGTGTGTTGCCCTGGTGCCCTTGGAGGTGACTGGAACAGGAGTAATAGGCAGTTGTGAGCACTTTGGTGTGGTGTGAGGAACCAAATTCGGTCCTGGGAATCCAACTCAGGTTCTCTGCAACAGCACTCTGTACTCTTAACCACTGAGTCACATTGCCAAACATGAAATGCTATTTTAATTCAAGTCCTCATTTTTTTCGAGTTTCCTGGGTATCTGCCAGTATCTTGTCTGTGCCTGGATCCCATACCACACACCTTGTTGCTTTTACTTATGATGTCTTCTTAGGCTAGTATTTATGGTGATGTGGGATGGTGGTCTGTGTTCTGTCAATTAATCAACACTAATTGGCCAGTAGCCAGGCAGAAAGTGGGGGGGGGGGGGGCACGACCAGATAGGAAGTAGAGGTGGGTCAATAAGAACAGGAGAATTCTGGGAAGGAGGAAGCCCATTCCTTTGCAGTCCTGACCAGCCACAGAGAAGCAAGATGTGACTGCCTCACTGAAAAAGTTACTGAGCCATGTGACTAACATAGATAAGCATAATGGGCTAATATACATTATAAGAGTTAATAAGAAGCCTGAGATAATGGGCCAATTAGTTTATAGTTAATGTAGACCTCTGTGTGATTTCTTTGGGACTTAATGACTGTGGGAACCAGTCAGGGAAGAAAACTCAGTCAACATTATGAAGCCACTCTCTAGTATTGTCTTGGGTTTTGATGATCTCGGGGGTCTGTTTAGAGACAGGGTAACCCAGCTGTCCTTAAATTCACAATCCTCTCAGCTCAGTCCCCAGTTCTTTGGGCTTGCAGTCATGCACCTCCACATCTGGCATTCTCCAGAGTCTTTGGAGTAAAATTTCCCTCAGTTAGAAACTGGTTTCTATTTTAATTTTTTTCAACATTGGATGGAGGCCATGCCTTGGGAAGGAGAAGATCACAGAGACAAAGCAAATTCTAATGACATCACACAAAGGTTGCTATTAGCAACAGGAGTTGTGACTATTGATGTTGATCTCAGCCACTTCTCCGGGAGAGGGTTTATTAGCTTTGTTTACTGCCCTCTTCCCTTCAAAATGTGCTCTTTGAATGAAGTCACATAAATGGGCCTGCAATGAAGCAACTAGGATTTATAATCTACTTTTTCAGTGACTGAGTAACTACGTAACCAATTTGACACTGTTCTGACAGGAACTGTACCCCGTTTACTTGATTATTGAGTCATTCACATGGTCTCGTGGGTATTGATTATATGCTCTGAACGATAACTCATTCTACTTTATAATGCCGCTCAGATTGTTCTAGAGCTGACCCCTGGGAACTTTCTGTCAACTCCTGTGTTCCTTTCACATAATCATGGTGTTTTGCAGGAGTCTTTTCTTTTTCTTCTTCTTCTTCTAGAACTACCAGATACTCAAGGTTCATTCACATGTTTCATCAGCCCCTCCAAGAAACAGCCAGTTCTTTAAGGAGTCCTGCTTCTCTTATTGGAGAATGGGGTTAAATATCAAGATCTGCGTGTTCTTCATGCAGCTGTGATGCTATGGCTCCTAGGGTCCACCCCACGTTTGTATATCCATGTGTTGACATGTGTCCATGTCGACCCATATGCATAGTCATAGGTCTATAAAAAATTCTATTTGGAATCATCAGTATCTACATTATGCTAAATATATATGTGCTAACATTCCAACTCCAGCCCACGGAGACACGTCTTGCAGGCCTGCACCCTCTCCCTCTTACATGAGGACCCAGACTCCCATTCCAGCTCTCTATTTCCCAACTGATGAACTCCAGTCTAGTTAAAGCACTTCTGTAACTTTTAACCTGTACCCCAATAGAAAACAATGTGGTAAACTAGCATGCCTTTAATCTCATGGACCCATTCCTTTCCCTAAGATTCACTTAGGTCGACACTTTCCCATCCCGCCTCTGTGAAGTTGTTTCATCATTTGCCTCACAGATAGATTGTTTTGTCATACTTTAAACTCCATCCAAAAATCTTCCAACCTCCTAGGTGACTTTTAAATCTTGCATAAAGTTTGTCATTATTCTGTAAAGTCCCATGGGTTTTAACACATGTATAGTCTCATGCTTCTAGCCTGATAGCAGCACAAAGGAGTTTTATTGAGTTGATGACGTGCCTGGGAGTTTCGTAGCCAACTCTTCCTCTTACCTGGAGTCCCTAGAAACCATTTATTATTTTTTAGCCTGTCTGTAAGAGTTTTGCCTTTTCAGAATGTCATTTAGATCAGGTGATATTGTATGTCACTTTCAGTCCTGGCTTCTTTCCCTTAGCAACAGGTATGTGAGATTCCTCTGGGCTTTTGTGTGATTTGATAACCTCTCTGCAGTATGGGTGTCGTGCAATGTGCACTACCAGTCTGGGGGAAGCTATAAGCCAACTGCTATAAACATTCTGGCGCTGGCCTTTATGTGGCTCTTGACTTTGCTGGTAGTGTGAGGTGTGTGTCAACTGGTGATAGAGTGTTTAACTCTGTCAAAGACCTACCCAGCTGTTTTCTAAAGTGGCAATTACTGTTTTGAATTCATGCCTTCAGTGATAGTTTCTATTATCTTACAAAGTTCTCTGGACCCTTAATAGCATTTGTGTGTGTGTGTGTGTGTGTGTGTGTGTGTGTGTGTGTGTGTGTGTAGGGGTGTCAGGATGAGAAGGGATGATCACTTTAATTGGTGTTTTAACATCCCATTTGGACACTGTTTGAAATGCTACAACCTTGTCTGTAAACACTGAAACCTAAACAGAAGACTTGAGTCACTGCCGCCAAGTGTTACAGACAGTTGGAAGCGGCTAAGACTCAAGGAGAAAGGCTGATTCTCCGGGGTCCTCTTCGAAGTGGAATGTGGGATGTAGAAACCAGGACACTTGCGATAATGCTGAGAGGAGAGGAAGGGAGGGAGGGAGGCAGGGAGGGAGGGAGGCAGGGAGGGAGGGAGGGAGGGAGAGGCAAGGCAGGTTTTTACTTTTGTTTTATTTGTTTGTTTGTTTAGTGTCTGTGAATAAAGTCAGGAGCCTCCTTCCATCAAGGGAGTACAAGCCACTTCAAACTGTCCAGGACGTTTGTGGCAGGACTCAAGGGGCTGCTTATCTAGCGCTGGTGTGTGTGTGTGGGGGGGGGGAGGACTAGGCCAGGATATCTTGAGTCTACAAAAGGAGAGCTTGATAAAGCAGGTGGCTGAGTGTGGACTTAGATTAGTTGATTTGTATTTGAAAGGCAGACACTAAGGCAAGTGGTTCCCTGTCTCAAGGAATTTGCCAAGCCTTTGAGAGACTAAAGTCAGCAGGGCTCCAGGAGGTTAGAGTACCTCCACCCAGCCTTCTTTTCATGGAACTGATTTTTGGGTCTAATGAGGCAGCTTGGCCTTCCTTGTTCCTGAAATCCAGGCTACAGCAACCTCCTCCAGATGCTTAGGACACCCCCTCCTTCACGACCTGTTTAAGGTGTGGTTACTTCTGGTGTGGGTGACTGTGGTGCACCTGTTCTGTCCTTCATGCTTTGCAAAGCTCATCCATGCACCTGTTATATGACCCTTTGTGACCCCTCTGGAAACGGAAGATTTGCCCTGCCCTTTTACTGCCGTTTAACATCTCTCAGCTCTTCCTGCACGTCACAGAATCTAAATGTTTACAGATGCCTCCTCTGTTCACCATTGGGTGATCTATGCTCTGTTTCCCTTTCTCTGCTAGGATTTAGGTGCTAGGCTTTCTCTCCCAGCCTGACCCTGATGCTTTCGCCACCCCAGGCTCATCTGCTCTACAGACTCCATAATAGGAAGCGTTCCCAGGGACGCGGAGTAAATGGGGCTGCTCCCGCACATACGTAGCTAAAACAGACACGAACATACATTTGAGAATAAAGGCAGACACATTCATCTTCACATCACTTTCAAAATATGTGCTGCAGAAACCTTCCCACACCAAGGCCACCCTTACAGATAAAACATAAAGCTTAGAGAGCTGGCGTACAGTGACCCTAGGTCACAAGACCTCCTGGTGGGGAAAGCTGGGGACTGAACCTGGTTGCTGAATCCACAGCATGTGTTTTTCTGGAAGCCGTGACCTTCCCACAGTCATAACTCAGGGCACTTTCCTATCCTTATCTTTGTGACAGCTCCACTGTAAATACAAGGAACATTATTTGTAAAAAAGAAAAACCCTAGAACTTCTATATTAAGGATCTTTATTACTAACAGAATGATCTAGCTGGGGGGATGCAGTATTGATTGGTTTTGCATTCCTATAATGAAATGCTTGAGATAATTAACTTTAATTTTAATGTTTTATTTGTTATTATCGTGTGTGTGTGTGTGCTGCAGCACACCAATGGATGTCAGAGGACAGTTTTCAGGAATTGGTTCTCTCCTTCTATTATGGGTTTGGGGTGGAGGTGAGGTCACCCCGTTCTCACAGCCAGTGCTTTATACGCTAAGCCATCTTGCCAGTCCCGAGACAATTAGGTTTAAGAGAATAGCTTTATTGTCTGAAAGTGAAGATTCTCGACCAGTTGCTTTCAGTCTATGGTTAATGGAATCAGTAGCAACAGATGAGAGCATACGATGGATAAATGATAAGACAGGCTCCTACACTCCCCTTCAAGAGCATCTCTCAATGACAAGACCTGGCTCTGAAGGTCTATAGTACCTGCTGGTCTCGAACTCACAGAGATCTGCCCACCTCTGCCTCCTGAGTGCTAGGATTAAAGGCGTGCACCACCACCACCTGCCTCCGACGATCTTTAGATGAGCAGATACCTTTATGTATTTTGCTTTCAGGATGAGAATCGTCAGAGGAAAACCAGGCAAGGCCGTCATCTGGTAATCATCGCAACTAGTGGTATTTTGGGGCAATATTTGTCTTTAAGTTCTGCAAACTCTGTGGACTAGGAGTAGACATTTATTTATTAACCTGAAAGCACATACACTAGAAATGCTTGCTGTGAAAAGTCACCATCTACCAAGCTGCCGGGGCTCACAAGAGCAAGTCAAGGGGCCCATTCCTTCCAGTTACCCCACTGACTGCTGTGCAGATTACCCATAAACCTGGTAAATAGCCCCAGAGTGCCAGCAATCCTCGAGTCCACCTTGTTCTTGAACACGGGCCATTATTTCCAGCCTCTGACCAGCCATTCTTGGCTCACTGCTGGTTTTACCATTACTTTGCATCTCTGCTTGATTACACTGCCTTAGCAAAAGAGCACTGGGCATTTTGTAACACTCCAAGACTGAAAAGAATCTTGTTTAGTAAGCTGCATCTCTCTACATTAGCTCATGTGATTTTTTTTGTCCTTTTGTTTGGAGATGAAGAACACAGGAACATAAGTCAAATGGGGGATACAGTCACACCCTTCCCCATGTGCACACGCGAGAGAGGACTATGGGGACCACTGTGAGTGCTGCTTTCTGCAAAGATAAGGATCCAGGGAAGGCAGAGCTCAGATGCTGAGAAGGAGAGCAGGAACGGACTCAGAGGGAGATGGAGAGGAAGAAGGTGGTGGAGGAGGAGGACACAGGCGGCCAGAAATGAAGTTTATCTTCTCCGTTCTGCTAGGAATCCCCTTACTCCACGAAACTTATGGAGTCTTTAATCCTCATAGACACTCTCTGTGTCTGGCCATTCTGCCTAGATGTAAAGATTCCTATCACGTGTGTTACGCTCAGACCTGCGCGATGGAAAGAAAGTTCAGGAATCATCCCACACTAATCAAGGCATTCTTGTTACTCTATCCAAAATCACTATCTCCACTAACAAATCACCTCAAGGTGGTTTCTGCTGTGCCTTCTGGAGTCTCTCTCAGTCTGTTTGGTTTGCTATACTAAAATGACAATTCTAGATACTGGGTGGCTTCCAGAAACCATCTATCTAGGTTATGAAGAATGGAAGGTCCAAAACGAAGGTCAAGATCTGTACTGAGTGAAGGTTCACTCTCTGGTTACTAGGCAGCTGTCTTCACGGTGATCTCATATTGCGGAAGAACAGAGGGCTTTCTCTGGAGGCTCTTTTCTAAGTACTAACCCTAATCACAAGGGCTCCATCCTGGTGTCCTTAATCTCCTCTCATGAGCCCCACCCACCTCCTAACACCATTACTTCAAGGATTAAGATTCTTAATGCATGAGTTTGGGGACATAAATACTGAGCCCATAAACAGAGCCCAGAAGAGTCAGGAAGGAATCTCAGTACACTCTGGCAAGAGGGTGGGGCGCTAAGAGAAAAAAGCTCCCCACTTGCACGCAGCAGGGACAGCTGCACCTGGAACAGGCATCACAGGTCCCACCTAGAATTCCATTTCCACAGGAGGAACCTTCCAAACTGCTCCTGGACAGCCCTGGGTCAGCTTCACAACACCGCACAGCCTTTATTATTGATGTCACGTGATTCTAATCTCGTGTATATTGTTCCATCATCAGATAACATATCAGAATACAGCAGACAGGAGACTCTGTGAGTTTGAGGTCAACCTTGTCCACATAGTTAGACCTTGTCTCAGAGAGACAGACAGAGAGAGAGAGAGAGAGAGAGAGAGAGAGAGAGAAGAAAATATATGTTGTTATTGGGGGCTTACAAAATATGGAGGTCATGTTTATTGCAAATTGTCTTGCATTAGTAGTTATATGCTTGTTTTTATCATCACTTCAAGTTCAAATTGCCCCTGAGTTGGAAGTGTGTTCATCTTTGTAACTCTTGGAGTTCCTGTCATGGTGCCTCAAATTCTGGCGTTCAATAAACAGAAGCTGAATGACATTAAGAACATTAGAACATGTTCACTAGCAAGCAAATCTGCACTATAAATCCTAGGAGTTCCAACGTAATGGAATGAATGAATACAACTCTTTGCTTTCTAGACAGACTCACCATTGGCAGTAACAAAGATATGATTTTTAAAATACAAGGAAGTCCTAGGTCCTTCTTTGGGGCAAAGATTTTACTTTAGGTTCTTGGAGGATGACTCTCCTGGAAGAGTTTAGCGTTCAGTGTTGTGTGGCTGTCACAGCATTTCTGGGCTGAGATGCAAAGCAAGGTTTTCTATGTGTCGGTCACTTCTCCTATGCTCATATGGGTGCCCAATTTGAACGTCTCCTGGCTCTCAGAAAAGAGCTTTGAGACACACCCAGAGGTGTCTAGATGCCCCGGGAAAGTCTTTGAGACCACAGCTTCCATATGCAGTCCTGTGCTGTGGACAGAAGAAAAAGATATAGGTCAGTCCTAGCAGAGGGCTGGTGTGCTAGCTTGGTAGGTTGGCACAAAGTGGGCACCTCACGAATGTGGGTTGAATATGTGGCAGGGTTCCCTCCCATTGCTAACCAACCTGTTAAGTCAGTGCTTGGTAGCTCAAAGCACTGTCAAGGCCGCATACCTGCTGTCTGTTGTTACCTAGAAAGTAAACAGCCAGGTGAAAAATCTAGCAAACAAGCACTCCACCCAGTAGGAGAGAGGTATTCAATAGCCCAGAGTATTAGCCAAGTGACATGTTGGTCCCTGAGAGTAAACCACCTTGGGGCCCTGAGAAGAAGATGAGCGTTGCTATCCCTGTGGCTCGCAAATATTGCTTAGTCACTGGTTCGCAGTAGTAATCAGATTGGGCCCACATCTGTATTTGAAGGTCACATCCACAGATATTTAGATATCGTTTTCTGTGATATAAATGCCAGGACGGCCCTGTGCGTACTCTAGTCTATTTCCTGGTTCTTTGGCGGTGGGAGTCCTAGTTGAGTGACCTGTAATAAACCCTCAGAAGAGGAACTGTCTGTGCACAGAGAGTCTGGACTCTGGGTAACAAGAAAAATGGCTGGTGGCAGAGAGACCTTGGCGACCCGGTGAATCTGAATCTGCGGTTGCAAGGGTTTGTTTTGTGTGTGCTGGAGGCTTATGGGTGTGTCTTTTCTGTGCCCCTGGAGGAGAGAAAGCACAGAGATTATCACAGCAGATATCCACTCCTCCCCCATCTCATTTCTCAATGAAATAAGTCGGAACTGAGATCTATGTAAAGCAACCGATCACTAGCTGCACGACCTGGAGGGAATCACAAATCTTTTTTTGTCATTTGCTCATCAAAGCATTGTTTCATTCAACAAACTCCAGGCAGGTGATAAGTACTAGGAATTTATTTACTCTTTCAGAAACCGCTTAAATTCCTGCTATGTGCCAAATGTTGATCAAGGGCTTGGGTGCAGCAGTGAATCAAGCAGGCAATGCTCTGTCCTCCTACAAGTTATGTTCAGATGATGTGGGGCCAGGGCAGACAATAAACAAACCCACAATCCGTAAGACAGGTGAAAAGTCCTTTGGAGAAGATTGAGAAGGTAAAGGGATAAAGGGGTCAAGACTTTATCTTGGAAAGCCACTGGGGAGCTAACATAAAGCAGAAACCTGAAGATAGCTAAGAGGCAGACATACAAATACGTGGAGAAAGAACATATCCAGAGATCATGATAACAATGATTCAATTAGTTATACTCTCAAAGCTGGGGAAGGAAGTGGATTGAGGAATGACTCATTGTACACAAAAGCCTTCTAAGTAGCCCCAGATCTCTTCTGGAAAGTGAAAAAAAAAGTTTGTTGTTGTTGTTATTTAACTTTTTAGCTTCCAGATTATAGGTCCAAGCACCTCACTACCTGGGGTGGTTTGAAAGAAAAGGAGGTGTGGCCTTGCTGGAGGGCGTGTGCTACTGTGGGGGTGTGCTGTGAGGTCCTGTTCTGAAGCTTCCCTTAGTGTGACAGTTGACTTCCTGTTGGCTGCAAGATGTAGGTAGCACTCTCAGCCCCAGCACATCCGCCTGCATGCTGCCATAGTCCCCTGTATGGCCATCATGGACCCAACCTCTGAAACTGCAAGGCAGCCACCCTCAATTAAATGTTGTCTTCATAAGAGATGCCATGGTCGTGGTATTCCTTCACAGCAATAGTAAACCCTAACTAAGACACTACTCAAGAAACAAAACCACCTGAAACCAAGATGACGTGAGATGTATGTAAATATATGAGATACATATGAAGGGTGACAAAGGTTACATAAACCTTAGGCATTGCTCGTCACCAGTCTCCACTAACCATCATCTAGGTCACAGCTGCATTATATCAGAAGGTCTCATCCACAAATGAAATTTGTGCTGACCTGCGTTACTAAACTCACATAAATGTCTTCAAAGTTCCAGGCCGACCTTCTGCCCTGTTTAGGCCTGTACACCAGGCCTACGGTCTGCAAGCGAACATAGTCTTGAATATACCATTTCCTGCTCTGTTTGATTAGATGAAACAACTCAGGCCCTTAACCAAAAGGTCACTTGAGCTTCTTTATTTACAAGGAAATCACCGGTTAGAAAATGTCTTAGCGTTTTTGGCAACTTGTGAGGCCAATTCATTAGTGCGGGTTAGTGTAGTTCCTCTCAAGGGCAGCTACAATCCGTGAGCCAAGGGGATCTCCAAGCCATAGCTGGAGATGCACTTACAACTCAGCTGGGGCTGTAGATCAGGGATAGAATAAGTGGCCAACGCGTGCCCTGGGTTTCATCCGGAGCACATCTTCCACTTTCTTAACACCGCATCCCCCCAAATCCCCAAACCCCCACACTTAGATTTAACTTGGGGGGAATAATGGAGAACATGCATGCTTCAGTTCAGTCTGAATGTGGCATTCGGGGAGGAAAACCCCAGCTGAGCACACACGAGTACATTTCAGCTTTGCCAGAAGAAAAATAGTTATGCATTATACATGGACTATAAAGACATTTTTTGTAAGCCTTACTTTCAAATGTTTGAATTTTAGAACTTAAAACGTTCCATGTGTTTTGTATTTCTTGTTCGGTTAGACTAAAGAGAAGGAACTGAAATTTTGGTCTCAGCACTCGCGCGGTGTATCCCAGGAATGTGTAATATAACATTATCCTGTAGCTCTAGAGTTCGTAAGCAGGACGTTCATACTCACTGCTGATTGCTATGAAGGGGTTTTTATCCAGCAGCTCTTACTGGTCTCCTACTATGTGCCCAGCCCTGTTTTAGGTACAACAGACCACGAAATACTTTATGTCTGCACATTACAGAAACCGGCCATGACCAAGACAGTAAATACAGATGATGTCAGGCCAGGTCCTGGAGAAACTGTTCTTTCTGTCTTATTCAGGGAAAGGGAATTTGGGCGGGGCTGCTATTTTAGAGGAAGGAAAGCCTCACCCTTGAAGTCTTATTTGAAAAAAGATCTTGATGAACAGAGAAAGGAGTCTTTGAAGCTGCGGGGAAAGTGCCGAGGATGGATGGAGGGCCGGGCTCCACCAACAGAAACTGCGGGCAGCTTGGAGTCTGGTATGGTCAAAGCTGAGTGAAAAGCCAGCGAGAGATGGAGAAAAGCAGCCTGCAGCGAAGCCCACGTGACAGGGTTCCTGTGTCTCCCTCCTCTCCCCGCCCCACCCCACCCAAGCCAGTGGAGCCAACACCAGCCTGGTCTGGCTTCATTTGGAGGAAGTTAAAGAGGTGATAAGGAACTGAAAAGAAAAAACTGCTAAGAGCCAGCCAGGGAAGGCAGTGCATGCCTGGAATTCCAGCCCTCTAGAGGCTGAGGCAGGAGGAAGAGTTCAAAGTCATTCTTGGTTATATAGGATATTGGTGGCGGGGCTAATTAGGATGTGTAGGACGCTGTCTCAAAAAATGAAAAGGGTTTCTGGATGTGGTGACATGCATCTTTAATCCTAGTACTCGGGGAAGGGAGGCAGAGAAAGGCAGATCTCTATGGTTCTAGGCTAGTCTGGCCTACAAATCCAGTACCAGGTCAGCCAAGGCTACATGGAACCCGCCACACTCTGTTGTGAGCAGGTGTGGACAGCCTCTGCCTATACATGCTGGCATGCTGTCCTCTGTAACTTGTATAAATTGGGGGGGGGGGGCACACCCAACATTTAGCTCTTCTTTGGAGTCAAAACTAATAGAAAAAGACTCATCCATTGGTCCTGTGTGCTATAGATATTAGTCTCAGGCTTCCAAGATCCTCACTGATGGTTTTCAAGGCTTAACCCGCTCCTTCAGAGTAGAGTGCGAAACTCCCCAGTCTTCTCAAACAGTTTTCCTTCCTCTTTAGCAGGAAAATCTCCCAAGAGTAATGTCTAAACCCATGAAACCTAAAAAGCTGCCCTAAGTCAGGAAACTCATTTGGAAAGAAAATTCACAGCATGATTTGTTCAACACAAGTAACACAGGGCCTCAACAAAGTCAGGGCAAATTAGACCAGCACCACCAGGAACCTCAAAGAGGTAGTTTATACGGGCATTGTTTAGGGCTCAGAGGTAAGGACCTATTTAAAAAGATAGATAGAGACCATCTCGAGTGACAGAAACACAGTGGAAACAGGGTTTGGGGCTAAAAGTCCTAACCTCGAGCCACCTGCCACCCTATGATTGCACAAACTGTAAAAGAAATTATTGACTTTGCATGTGGACATGGCCTGCTTTGAACAGCAGCTAACAATAGAACAAATAAAAAATCACACACAAGACATATGTGTAAGGAATGTGTGCAAAAGGAATTTTTCATATGGTATTTCATAAATGTATATGCATGCATATTTGTACTTTTAAAATACCATATGTAATGAAAGCTGTGCATAAATATTTATAAGAATACCTTTATCTAACTAGGCCCGTAGCATTTAATATTTTTCAATAAATTCATATATAAAATATATACATTAGTGCCAAATGGAACATATATTTTGAAATATGAACCAGTGTAAAACTCTGAGGAATCTGGAGTAGAACCCAGGTATCTGCCAAAGGAAACTTGGGAACACTCCTCAGTTGAAGAAAAGAAACAGTGCCGGGTCCCTTATCTTCACCGACTGTTTTACTTGTCAAAATTCTGATATCGCTTCTGCAGTTTTATATTTGACTTCCGACCTCACGGCCATTTAACCTGCCAACTATTATTTTCTTTGAGGCCTTTAACACTCCACCCAAGTATTTTTGCTTTCCCGAGCAGTTGTGTCCGCTTCCTTTTCAGCTTCACCTTAACATCGACAGTGGTTTACGACCCGGGCTTAACGTGTACCCCAGTCTAAAGTTTCAGATGACCTGAAGCCAATACCGCTTTGGGAAGCCAAAGTCTCCAGAGCGGCTCCCCGTTGTGCCAGGATTTCCAGGCAACCTGAGAGTCCCAGGGTTGGAGCCAGGCCCCGAGCGTGGGATTCCTTCGGGTTCCAGGTCCTTTTCCAGGTCAACCAAGCCGGCGGGGACCTCACCGCCGGAAAACGCCACCTTTTCCTGTCTCCTACCAGGCGGACGAAGGGAGAAGGAAGAGAGGGCGGCCGATTAAGACAATTAACACAATTCACAGGGTTCCTACTGAGGTTCAGGGACAGAGGGGCGGGACGTTGTGAAGCCCTGGGCGGGTGACCGACAGGCGCAGGTGTCGCCACGGGCGGAATTTTACGGTCCGGAGCAGCAGCAGCTGCGCCACTCGCGCCGCCTGGCCGAGCGTCCGGGGGAGCCACCACCCGCTTCCGCAGCTTTAGGTCAATCTCTGAAAGACCCGGAGGGAGGGAGTCGCCTCCCTCCGGACAGGAAAAACCTGCTGCGTCTGCGTTTCTCCTGATCCCGCAGGATCTCAGCCTCCAGCCACGCGTCCCCTGAGCGCCAGATCCACGCTCCGGGTTTTGGCGACAGCTTGCAAGGGGAGCGAGCAGCACGTTGACAGCACGCGACCCTCCCCTTCCCTCCCGGGAGCTACAGCGGCTTGGGGGTCCTGGGGGAGCTGCGGCCGCGCTGCGGCGACGCGATCAGGTAGCCCTTCCTCATCGCAGATCCCCTCCCTCTGCAGCGAAGCTTCGCTCTGCTAGATGGGCTAGGTAGGACAGGGAGAGGCGGGGACACGAGGGTGAGCACGTGGGGACACGAGGGGCCCGGGTGCGGGCGGAGTCCTATTGTCCTCCCGCACCGCACGGGCAGCGTCGCTCCGGGGCCACCTCTTTGAAGAGAGTACCCCGCCACTTTTCTTTGTGCCCGAGAGAGCCCTTAGGCGGCTTTGCCTCTGGAGAGAAGCCACATCCCGGGGGAGGTGGGACTGCAAGGTGACAGTGGGCTCCCATTGTCCTCCAAGAGCCCGCGGCCGCGCCTCCTGTCGCGCGGGACCGGGGACAGGTACAGCGGAGGGAAGGTCCCCCCGCTGCCAGCACCCTTCTCCCCGCCCTGCCCCACCGGCCCCGCCCAGCTCCGGGCCCCGCCCCCCGCGCCCCGCCCCGCCCCCCGCGCCCCGCCCCGCCCTCGGCAGGTTGAGACCGCGCGTCTGGCCGCCGCGCGCTCAGTGTCGCGGGCACTTCCAACCGCCGCTGGTAGCACGGCAGCGGGCCGCACACCGACAACCCCGTCCCGGGGTCGCTGCCTCCCGAGAGACTCCGCGCGCAGTCCCCGGAGCAGATCGTGCAGTGAACCGTCGCCCCCGCCCCCCTCGGAATCTGCTCGCGCAGACCAGGACTGCCTGCGCCCTCGGGAGGCGACCCCGGCCGACGCCCGGCCCCCGGGCAGAAGTGAGCCTCGGCGGGCGACTGCGGGTGAGTGAGTGTGGAACCCAGGCTGCCTCTCCACCTGTGAGTCTGTCCCACCCTCAACCTAAGTTCCCTCCAGCTCGTGCTGGTGCTGGGCTCGGAAGACTGAAAGGGTGCGAGGATAACCTAGGGCACTGAGCTGATGTCCAGAGGACCAAATGGGACGTGTAGCGATCGGGGAGGGAATCGGGTCGCAGAGCTCCGCCAACCGCTCCGACTTCTTTAGGGTGGGGCTGCAGGCAGCAGGGCCCCCACCGAGTTAATGACAGCCATTCTGGACGCCTTTGCGTTTTTCCTTCAGAACAAACCGCACTTGGCTACCGC
The DNA here is from genome assembly GCF_018167655.1 of Microtus oregoni. NCBI lineage: Eukaryota > Metazoa > Chordata > Mammalia > Rodentia > Cricetidae > Microtus > Microtus oregoni. The sequence continues at coordinate 10,041,729 of NW_024543095.1, read as the reverse complement.
GCCCCTTTAGTGGTGTTTGCACCAGGGCGGCGCATGTGGGTGCCCAGCGCAGCTCTGCTGTTTCCTTGCTGACAGAGGCAGCGCATTGTAGCTGAGGCTCCAACCTGCAGATATGGCAGTTGAATTTTTTTTCTTTTTTGAGTGCAGTTTCTGAACAGCTGAAGCGTTTGCAAGACCTTTCTTCCTCCTCCTCCTCCTCTTTTTCTCTTCCTCATCTTCCTCACTGTCTTGACACAAACATGTGAGGACGAATGGAGATGGCCAGTCATTTTTTCTTTATGAATTATTATACTCCACCCCCCTCTCGCCTCTGGGAGGGGAAGGCATGTGTTTCATCTTATAAATAGAAAGTAGCATTTTTTTTGGCAGGACCTGCTTTATACTGCACCGTCTAGGAGAGGTCAGTTTAAAAATAAATATGCACTTGAATGTTACATTACCGAGCCGGCTGTGGCATGGACGAGCTATGCAGACAGCAGCATCAAAGCTGGGAGGACATCTGTGTTGAAAGGAGTAAATGCCCCAGAGTGTAGCCCAGGCTGACAGTCAAGTAACTACATTGTGTTTTTAAGAAAAAAAAAAATGAGCGAATTAAAAGGAGAGTGGGAAGAGGAATGTCAGTCCTGGACCGGATCAGGAATCTTTACAGTCTTGGTGTGTTTGGGGGAGCGGGCTGCTGCTGTGTGTGCAATGTGTGGGGGGCTCTAGGGAGGGAACTGATGGATGTGTTAGGGAGAGAAGATTTTTTTTTTCTGCTTTTCTCCCACCCTGGCAGCGTGTAGCCCTTGCAAAAATCCTCGAGTTCTGGGAGGGGGATGGAGGAGGGGCACTGGCCTTGAAAATATTAGGAGGGTAGCAGATGTCCCTGCTTTAATAGCAGACCCGCAGACTTAGGACTTCCCCTTAACATCACAGGGAGAAGCAAGCTCCCCAGGAAGAGGCCAGCTAGCCCCAGGGGTATCTCTTAAGTCCATTAGAAAACTCCAGCAATATTCGGACTTATAAAAAGATCTTTCATATAACGACCAATCCAGGAAGCCCAACTTCTGGACTGTTCTAGAAGTCTTCACCGTTGTGGTTTGATGGACAGTTCAGCTACAAGTATACACAAACACCTTTTTCAGAATGAAGGGCTCAGACATGAGGCAGCTGAGAAATGTCTAGCTGGCATTGTCAGGTGTGAAATAAACGAGGAGATCTATATTCAAGGAATGGTTGACGGTCCCTCTGAATGTGCCTGGGTTTCCCAGTAGGCCCCACCCATGGCCTGAAACAGGACTAGCAGCCCTTGGGCTGGCAGCTAGGATGTCTAGAGGGGAGCTCTGGAAGCCTTCTGGGTCCATGCAGTTTCTATTTTCCAGCCATCTCATCTGCTAAAGATTTGCATTCTGAATTCCATGATTAGAACATGGTGCTGAGGCTGTGGCAGCCCCTGAAGACGTGAAGTAAGATGAGCTCCCTCCCACCCCGCTAATCTGAGTCCTGAAATTCTCCCTTGCTTAGAAGGGGACCTAGAAAGGCAGCTAAAGTACGGCTTGTTTTCTTTTTGCTTTTTATTGCGAACTCAAATGGGATCCAGGATGCATAGGAAGCTGGACCAGGGACTGCAGAATGGCTCCCCGAGCCGGTTGGCCCTGTCTGCTCTCCATCTTCCCCTTTAGCAAGGTGTTTTGTTTTATGTCTGACATGTTCACAAAAGCTGCCCTTTTCCACTTGTAAAATTCCTGCTATCCAATAGCATTGGGGATAAAATCGCTTTAACCTATATCACCCTACAGTTCTTAGCCAAGCCGTAAAGTTTTCACAAGCTTTTTGCCCATTAGATGTAGCATTTATCCAGTGGGTGGAATACAACTCCTGACCTAAAAAGCCCCCAGGAATACTGCACTGAATTATTATTATTAGTAGTAGTATCATCATCATCATTATTATGGCTCTTGCTTTAGTCTGATTTTGTATAGGCTCAGCCTAATTTCTTTCTAACTAGAATCCCATGGACCTGTTTTTATTTTCATTGAATAAGAACATAAAATTGTATTATTTATTTATTTATTAAAGATTTCTGTCTCTTCCCCGCCACCGTCTCCCATTTCCCTCCCCCTCCCCCAATCGAGTCCCCCTCCCTTGTCAGCCCAAAGAGCAATCAGGGTTCCCTGAAACACACTATGTTTCCTGTAGACAAAGTTGAGCCATTTGAGACTAGCATCAGATTTTGTCAGAAACAAAATCTCTTCAGGGCGCAGGTCAGAGAATTCTAACAGGCCATGTTGTGGGAACATCAAAGGTAATTCCAGTATAAAACCTGCCCTAAACTAAGCTAATCACTCTCCCCGTTGCCTGCATTATCTCCTTTGTTTCTAAATCATTCCAGAAAGTGTGTTAGATCTGCACTGTAGTGTAGGTGTAGTGACCGAAGATAGGCCAGTTAGCAGCTTGCCCAAATGTCCACCTCTAGACAGTAAAGAGCGTACCTAAATGGGGGTGTGCCTGAGGGGCTAATTCTACATGGAAGTTGGTGCCTTTTTAAGTTTAGGGACTGGGAAAGCCTGAAGTTCTTGACTTGGTGTCAGGCTGCCTAGGCACATTGTTTGGATCTTGCATACTGTGCTTGTGGGGTGCTGGACAAATGTCTTGTCTTAGGTGATGGTCTCATAGAACTCCATAGCCAGTCTTTCAGATAGATTGTGGGGTACTTATTCTCCAGATGAGAACTTAGGCGCTGAAGGTTACACAGTGAAGCAGCAGAACAGGGTTTGAACTCAGGTATGTTTGACCCAGTACCGAAGAGCACACCTCCATTGTCTGGGAGGAAGGGTAAGAGAGCTATTAAATATGATTACTGTTATGGCTTTTGGCCTCTGGAAAGGAACTCATTTTATATTATTCTATCTCACCATATCACCACTCAGAGGAAGTAATTGCCAGCCTTAGGGAATGCGACTTGAATTACTTAATTATTAAGGGTGGCTCAGTCTTGTATGTGGTGACTTTGTTGGGCAGAGCTAGCATGGGACTGCTAGAATTGGTCTAAGCAGTTTATACCACAACCGGCGAGATGCACTAGGTGACAACGTGGGACTTTGACACCAGACAGTCATGCCCCAGCTGGGAACGAGGCATTCCAGCACCCAGAAATGAATCCACCCCCCATGTAGGCCATGTCCTTGGATCAGTCAGAGGTAACAGGGCTAAAGGACCATGCCTGGTAAGTCGTTCTACCCAGGAGGCTTGGCTTGCAGCCCCTGGCCCTCACTGGTCCAGGGTAGTCAGGAACTGAAGGGGGTTGGACAGGAAGGCCCTGAACTCTGTCCTTGGCAGTGCACTCACCCTGGATGCTGCTGATAGATATCTGGTGTGAAAGATAGAGTAAAGAGGCGTAATGCACCCTTGCCCGGGACAGTCCTAGCCCCTGCTGCTCGTCGGAAGTCGGTCCCCAGGACAAGGTCTGGAAATTGCCCTGGAGTTGGGGCTGTCCAACTTGATCTGGAATTTTCTCTCTTCCTGCTCTCTTCCTTTAAAGACGACAAAACAAAACAACATCCTGAAAACTATGAAAAGAAACTAGCCAATTTTACAGCAAGTAGCAGCTAATCAGGGAAGGGTTTTTGTTGTTGTTTTCTCTTTAAAAAAATAAATGTTTTCTTTGGCCTCAATGTACTTCAGTGACAACTTTTGCCAGAGTGGAGTGATAACGTGAGTGATAGGGCCTCTGGTAGAAAAGCTCTTAACTGGATAGCTTTGTAATAGAAACAAGAAAATGACGGTTATTTTGTTGTGGTTTGTTTTTGCTTCTTGTCTTGATTTTGATTTTTGTTTTCTTATTTTTTTCTTTTTCCTTTTTTCTTTCTTTTCTTTTTTTTTTTTTTTTTTTGAGACAGGGTCTCATAGCTTAGGCAGACCTCAAACTCCCCACTGCTGTTGCTGCTGCTGCTTCTTCTTCTTCTTCTTCTTCTTCTTCTTCTTCTCCTCCTCCTCCTCCTCCTCCTTCTCCTTCTCCTTCTCCTTCGCCTCCTCCTCCTCCTCTTCCTCCTCTTCCTCCTCCTCCTCCTTCTCCTCCTCCTCCGCCGCCACCGGCCTTCTCCTTCTTCTTTTAAAGACAGGGTTTCTCTGTAGCTTTGGAGCCTTTCCAGGAACTCGCTCTGTAGACCAGACTGGCCTCGAACTCACAGAGATCTGCCTGCCTCTGCCTCCCGAGTGCTGGGATCAAAGACGTACAACCACCACTGCCCTACTTGTCTTGATTTTTGAAGCAGGGCTTCTATAGCCCAGGCTGACCTTGAATGCTTAATCCTTCTGCCTCAGCCTCCTGAATCCTGAAATTATGTGCAAGTACCCCAGTACCCAGCAGCCTCCACCCCGTCACCCTGAAAAAAGACAACTCTTAAGGAGCCAAACTGTTTATGGAAGCTAATGAGCCCCACCATGAGTTTGTGTGGTCGTTACTGCTGGCCTAAATGATTAGTTCACAATACAACTCTGAAGCGGGGAGCTAGAAACAAAAGATATTTTGTGATTTGAAAGCTGTTTGCATATTTCAAAAAGTTAGGACTGGCCTTCCAGCCTTGGGCTCCTTATTAAACAGTGTTGCAGTGGTCACATTCCTGCAGTGACCCAATGGGGTGACACACAAAGCATTCCTGAAGACTCAGAACACTCAGGAAGAGTTCTGTGGTAAGCCAGTCTGATGATGTCCCCTTCCTACCGGATGCTGCAGAGTCCCTGCTACACAGGTGTGCAGTGCCCCTCTGTAGAGAGAGAACCCCTCCTCTGCCTCAGGTTGTTTGGCCCTCACAGAGGCTGCAGGACTACTCTGGTAGAAAGCTCACTCTGAGGCGCACCAAGTGACAGCTGTACAGACTTCCACGCCTTGCAGTCTGCCCAGCTGCAGGCAGTCCAGGAATAGAGCTGGAAGAACATGCCGGAAGGATGCTGGCAAATCAATGGTGTGGTTCTGTTTGGTAAAACTAACCCAGATTTACCTGGGTTACTAAAATGTAGCAAGGACTAGATCTGAAAAGAGGTTGGTATCTGGTGTGGATCTGAACGGTGTGATCCTGGCCTCTCTCGGAGTCTATTTTTCCATCTCTAACAGGATTTGGTGTTAGGTGAGCTCAGATCATCCCTAGCTCGAGATTTCAGTAAGCCAGGAGCCACGTGACCTGTTAGCAGAGCCTGTCCTGCTAACAATAAAGAGTGGCCTTAAGCTGGAGAAGTGCAGTTCTCGCCCAAGGAGCCAGAGCAGGCTGGAGGACTTCAAAGGCAGGCGCCTGTTTGGACAGCTTACACATTTGGGAATCTGTCTTGTTCTGGTGACATCCTGAAGGTCATATTTATAGACGCATTTTGTCAATGATAGATCTCTGTCATGAGTCTAGTTGAGAAAGACCAGTACTTTTCAAAGATGTCACACTCATTCAGGCTGCACTCATCTTTAAAACACACAAAGACATTTCTGGTGGGATCTGGTTTGGTTATTTGGGAATGTATTTGATTTTTCCCCCTTCATTTAATTTTTGTCTAGGGTCAGTTCAGGCTGAAAACATTTGGTTTGTTGTTGTTGTTGTTGTTTTTCCCAGCAGGAGTGGAGGCCATACCCTTTTGGGGTGGTCAGCTGTTCACGAGGCAGATACTCCCCTTCTCCAGGTGGCTTCTATTCTCATCTGAAGAAATGGGAGGGGCAGCCAGCTCTAAATTCCTATAATTATCATTCTTTTTCCTTTTCCGGGGCATGTCATAGTATCCTGGCTTTTTTTCTGTGTGGTGCTTACTGAATTTCAAATGATCTTTTAAAAATATTCGTTTATTTTTTGAGAGGGGGTCTTGTGTATCCCAGGCTGGCTTAGAACTAACTCACAGGCCCCGTTCCTCTACTCCCTGAGTGCTGAGATTGTGAGAAGGAACAGTCGTAGCAATAATTCATTAATTCCTATGCCTGCCTAATTAAGCCGTATGGAGGCAGAGCCTGAGCCTGCTTTATCTAAGCATTCTCATTTCCCCAGTGAAGCTATTATCAAGTGGACAGTTTAATCCCAGCCATACGGTCCAGCTCTTCCTCTAGTGTCTTGTCAAGTGTTAAGAAGTTATTATCACTTGCCTGGCTTATTAAAGTCATTTTTTCTTGGCTATAGAACATTCAAATTCAAGGGGAAGTGGCCTGGTGGCCATGTGGCGGCCGTGCCATCTGAGGATGCTATGGACCTGGGGAGCCTGCACCAGAACATTTCTGGAGAACAGCTGAGAGGCAGTAACCTCCACTGAGGCTTCTTTTGCCCTGGGAACTGGGATGCCCAGCTGTCCACTGAGAGCACCGGCTCCTTGGAGTTCCTGGCACTGTCGCAGGCCACGCCACAGCCTGTGAACCTTTTATCCGAGACAGCGCTCACTTCTCCTTCTCAGCGCGTGTGTCATTGCTGTGGCCTCCTTTTCCAGAGCAGCGCCTGGAACCTGCACAGGTTTTCCTGGCTGATGGCTGTTGATGACTATGTGAGGAGCCAGCCTTGGGCTAGGTGACTGTACCCAGACTGTACAAGCTGAACCACTGGGGTCTCTCTAGGAGGTCATAGCACCAAACTAGGCATGGTTTCAGATGTCTTTGGAGTAAAATGTCTTCTGGTCATGCTGAGCTGGGTTTTGATGGGAAGCTTGGTCATGCTGGTGGCTTTCCTTCTAGATCCTTCATGAAGGACCCCTTAACCCAGTGGCTCACCTGGGAGGAGGAGATTGCTGCCACCAGCCTGGTGGGACACATCAGGTCTCAGCTGCTGTGTATGGATTCAAAACAGAGAAGGTTTCGTGTTCAGTTTTGTCTTGAGTGGAAAGTTTTACTTTTAGAGCCGCACCACTTGGAAGACTTTACACTTTAGTTAAAACAATCAGTTAGGTGACCAGATTCTAAAGTTTAAAAGAAATAAAATTGGAAGAAACTTGTGTTACAGCTATTCTTGGTTGTCATGGTGACTATATCTGGAATTAAAGCCAAAGCAGCTGCCTACCCTATGGATTGGGGTTCATTGCTCACCAACCCTTTGCCAGGTGTTCATCCTGGCACCATGTATTTCAGGTTTACAGAGGAGGAAGCTCAGATCTTAAGAGGAAGCCGCGGGCATTGATTAGCACCATGATACCAGGAATGGGGGAAGACACAGTGTGAACTGGTAGAAAGTCTTGTGATGGGCCCTGGCATCTAGAACACCATAGAACATGGGGTCTCCAGATGGGGTGCAGCAGAACAGGCTATGGAAAAGTCTTGGGCTGCTTGGGGTCTGTGCAAGGAACCCCCAAGGGCTTTAGCTTTTTCAGCCAGCACCTCCAAATGTCAGCTCACAAGTAAGCTTGTGGTAAGCTAATGCCCAGGTCTGTTTTTATAAGAGCTGCCAGCCACATCCTGCCTCTTTCTGATTATGTAATTAGCTTTAACCCAAATGCAGGACTTCCTACTTATTCATTTGATTCCTGTTGACTTCATCCTGCCCTACTCGAGTCTTTTAAGGTAATTTTATACCCAGTCTGCCATGGGCACATGGAGGGATCCTTGTGGGTCCCATGTTGTCTAGAGATGAATGCAGCTGCTATGTCCTTCAAGGCATCCTTCCTATCATTGCCAAAATCAGTTTCATATGTACATTACCCCCTAGCAGCTTCACCAAAGAAGCAAAGAAACGGGGTTCTGCATGAACTTGCCAGTGCATGCTTAGCTGTATTTCTCAATTTCACTAAAAATAGACGCAACAGTCAACAAGGAGTCTCATCATCCCTTTTGTGAAAACAATTTGTTTTTAACCGCTCGCTATAGTTTTTCAAAGGCTCTTTAAGTGACCAGATGGAGACAGGTATTTTCTAGGCCTTAGGACACTCCGTCCTCCTTAAATCCTGGGAATCTGCTCTCACACCGAGTGGAGTCCTTTCCTATGGCCGTCACCTGCTCCTCCTCGGGCTCCTCTTTGCTATAGAATGCCCGTTGTAGTTTGCTGAGAGTGTTTCTCATATGCTATTAGGCCACCTAAGCCAAGTTCTCCCGAACTCATTTCCTTCTAAGAGGTGGGCTCATCGTTTCAACAGGGTCTCACTCTTGGACCTGAGTGTAACTGCAAGATTTGAATGGTCCAAGATAGTCTTGTTCACACTTGTTCTCCACTCTGCAGTCATGGGTAGAAGCCATTTATTTCCCCTTTAAACATCACTTTCACAAAGATATGCTCTCTTTAGCACCTTCTATGAGTAAGATAGTTTGTTCTCGTGGCCAGCAGCCTAATGGGGGTGTTGGGCATGGAAGCAGTAACTACAGTACAGTGTGGTAGTTGGTGACGTCAAATGCTGACATGGTCATGGGCTAACCTCTCTCCAGACTGTAAGGGTGGGCCTGGCCCTAAAGGGTTTTAAGATGTTGGGGGGATGCTAGGATAAGATAGGAGGCAAATGTGGGGCGAGTGAGGAGAGAGACCCGCTGGTAGGACTTGGGACTTGGCAGGAGGCTGTGGCTGGGGAAAAGTTGAACAACAGCTGGGTTTGGCATTTACAAAGAGAAGAAAGTGCAGGAGGCCCTGACCATGGGCAGACAGAGGGAGGAAAGATGGAGTTTCCCGGGAAAGCAAAGTGGGGAACCCCAGAATGCAGGAGAGAAATCTAGAGCTTCCTAAATTCTCTGAAAAAAGCCACTGTTTTGCACAGTGAGATCTGCTCTCGGACCCCACACATTAAGTTCAACAATGTACAACCCCCAGACCTATCAGGAGCCAATTCGGTGAGAAAACAAAACATCAACTATGTGTTTCGTTGCTATGGCAATGTTTTTAAGAGCTTACTTTCGATTTCTTTACCTGCACAGCAGCCCTGGTCCATAGATGACTCTAAGTGGTTCTGGTCTAGGCTTACGTAGTTTTACTCTGAAAGTTACCATCAGAAGTGGTAGTTGAGGCCATGCGCAGGGCGTCATTGAGGAGCTGAGACAGACAACAGTCCCCTCGTCCTGAAGAGATCCAGGCTTCTAAAGCCAGGGCTCAGACCCTTTCAGTAAGGGGTCACTTGATAGTTCATGCTTTGAGGGCCACCTGCATTCTTTGCCCAGCTGTCATTGCAGACCTTGTAGGGCAGTGGCAATTCTGCTGTGGTCTCCCAGCTTCAGTTTTATTGAGGCTCAAGGCCTGATAGTTATTTCTCTGAGGGACTATTCTAGGAAATAGAGGGCATTCAGCAGCATTCTTGTCTTGTGTCCATGAGGTTCTACTAACTAATCCCTTCCACCTAGGGCTGCAGTATCAAAAATGTCTGCAGATGTTCATTACATGTTACTTGCTGGGGTGCAAAACTGCCGCCCGCGGAGAATGGCTGATCTGAGAAGGCGCAAACACAAATACCTGTTCTTGGGGTGTTCCAATAAAACTTTATTTACCAAAACAGATAAGGGCCTAGATCTGGCTCGCCTATTGTGGGCTCTTGACATAATAGATGGGCAGAAAGAAAATAAGAGCTTAGACAGTGAAAACTGAGGGGCTTCTGTTAGTGGCCAACATATTTAAAGACTCAACCGTAGCTCTCGTTTCTAGCACCATGGCTCACCTTACTCTTGAGATAGGCCTAAAAACCACAAAGCCAGAAAACAGGAAAATAACAAATGACATAAGTTCTACACAAACCTAAGAATGCCTCCAGGACACACAGCAGTGGAGCAGGATTACGTGAGGTGAGTTTGCGAAAACTTCCTCCAGGAAGGAAGTGACTGGGAAGCAGAGGATGTTGTGGGTAGTGTTTGATGGTGAGAAGGTGCAGAGGACATTCCTAGGAACACAGAATCCTTGGTCTCAGAAAGTGGGGAGGGGAGCAAAGTGTGAGCAGTGACGGAAGAAGCCATTGTCCCCTTGCAGTTGAGCCCCAAGACTGCGCGCTGTCACGTGCATGCGCTTCCTCTGGAAAAAGAATTAACAGCATTAGATATTTTCTAAGAACAGGATGTTTGTTTTCTTTCCTTGAGGCTCAGAGGTTTTCTTGTTGCTTTAAATTTTTAATCTTTTGACCTTAACCACAAAGTCAAATTCCTTTTGAGATTATTTTTCATAATAGCAAAAATACTAAGAAGTTGTAGCCAGCTAGAGCTGCCAGGGCAAGTGCGCAGGCCTTTTCCACGCATTCTGGGTGTCTGGCAAGGTCAGGTTCGTGTCTTCTGATCGTTGCTGCTGTGATCTCAAGGCATCTTTCCTTCTGGTGCTGCTGGACTTGGGGGAGAGATAGTGTCCGTTGATAGGTGTCATATCAAATCAACAGTCCAGAGGTGGAAGAAATTCTGGCTCCTGCTGATTGACCCGAAACACAGACTTAATTCAAGACCGTTTCCTAGATGGTGTGGTCTAAGTATTCCATGAGCTAAAACCTGCCTGGGCCACAGCAAGCGCTTGTCTGTCTGTTCGCTATTACATGTCTAAATTCTTTAGAGAGCCGGGCATTTCAGATTTGCCTCATCTTCAGAGTAATTTGCACTGTGGGTTGATTTCTTGGAGCCAATCAACCTGTCTCTTGTGATGGAGAAATCAAATTGGTTATGGATTGATTATTTGCAAATTTGGAGTTTACTGTGTGCTGTGTGATTGTTGTAGGAGACAGGATGATAAATAAGATCCAGTTTGTGCTTGTAGAGGAGCTTTCAGCCTAGAGAGCATGCGCACCCTCATTCAAATATGTGCATAGTCAGGTGTGTAAGTAACCTAGGGCAGTCTTCTGTAGACAGGGTTGACAGTGGAGTGGCCACTTATCCAGGGAGGATGTGATACAGAGACGCCTGTTATAACCCATCAGGGAGTGTGTGTGACTATAGACAGCCCCAACAACTTAGGAGGATAGCCTGGAAATTCCTATTGTGGCCCCCAAACGAGTTTTCAGAATGCACAACTTGAGGATGTAGCATAACAGCAAAGCTTTGCCTCTCTATAGTGCCCTGAAGTGTCCACAGTCTGAATTCCTAGTCACCTGGCAACCTACTTTGCATCATTTCTGGTACTACTGTCAGAACTGGAGTCTCGCACAGGCAACTGACAATGTAAATGCTAGCAGGGTTTGGGCACCTAGCCAGTCTTGGGAGATCATGGCTTTGGGGCAAAGGTGGTAAGGACTGAACAGTGCTGAAAACAAGAGGGTCATTTCTTTCAGTATTGATACTGTCCTTGTATCATCACGGACCAAGTTGGATCCAGTAGTTACGGAGCATGTGAGCAGCTCATAGTAATGGCCTTGTTGGATTCCTACTTGTCAAACTAGAGAGCCTGCTTGCTGCTCCTGGCCAGCACTGAGGCTAAATCCCTGTAAATCAGTCATGCAGAATGAACCAGGCATGAGAGAACTTGCCCTCAGCTTGCCTTGTTATAATTCTCAGGAATCAATGCCCATATAGGCTGCCCTTGTAACTTACTTTTTATAAGGAAAAGACGCCCTAATGGGCTCTCTTCACAAGTGTTAGTACCTTGGGAGGTGGGTGTCCTGTCATTTAGTTTTACTTTAAAAAAACCTTTCAAATAGTGCAATTAAGTCCTGTAAATGTAAGGAGTGTACGTAAATTAGCAGTGAGTCTCCCACGCGGTTTTTGTGGGTCCCCGTATAATTGGGGTTGTAAAAGGAAAGTAAATATAAGCTGTTGTTTAATCATAAGTGAGAAGCCCATTTATAAATAATTGAAGGTGGCTGTCTCAGACTTTCTGAGTGGTCCATAAAATACAGCCTGCTCAGTCTGGCAAGGGTGTGCAGGGCAGAGCTCAGCAGTTAGGAACTTGGGGCTCACAGAAGCTCACAGTCTTGCAATATGCTGGTCTGTCCTCAGTTTAGGAACCATGGGTAGGAGATAAGACTCTAAAGATAGAAAAGGCATCTAATCTTCTGGTGGGTGGGGTAGAACAGACCAGAACTATGAAAGGCATGCCCTTTAGGGTGCTGGTGCGGAGTTCTCTGGGCTTGGATTATTTTCCCCTTTAAGTTCAGTGTTGAATGTCTAATGCCAAAATTCTTCTCTCTGTGAATTTTAAAATTCTTTCCTGGGAGAAACCCCCTGCTGAGGTTCGCAAAAGGACTGGCCTGAGGAGCCCCTTTGTAGTAAGGCTTGGGTTTCCCCAATACCAAAGGTTGGCTAGTCATTAGCAAGTGAAAACCTCGCTGTGTTAGCACAGAAAGCCTTTTCAGGGGCACGTCTGTGGGTCTGTTTATGGGGAGTGTGAAATGGAACCCTGGGGAAATTAGTGAGTGTGTTCCCCAGTGGGAGGGTTAACGCTGTACTGGCTCCTTGGGGGAGGCTCTGGGTACAGACTCCTCCCCCTGTGAGGTCCTTGTTCTTTAGAGTAGACATTGTCCACTCTCCACCCCCTCTGGCAGCCCCCTGGGTTCCTCCCTAGAGAGGTCAAGACTGTGTCCTGGTATTTTCTGCTTAGTTGCTCTAGAGCCCTCTTTGAAGAAGTTAATCTCTTTTTCATTACAAATGAAACGAAGCCTTCAGATCACTGAAAATTAGTGTTTCCTTGGTTTTCTTTCAGCTGTTAGAGTTCTGTCACCTTCCTCTGCTCAGCTCCAGTTCCCTCCTCAGAACATGCAGAAACGTGTTCCAGGTAGCCCTTATGCTTCTGAAGAGTCGAGCCCAGAGACCAGGGCTGTTCGGGAGTTTGGAGCACAATGGCGGAACAGAGGAGTTACCACCTTCCTCCCGGTTGGTGGCAGGGAGATTTATGCAGAAGATGCTCCGGTTGGGAATAAGGTGGAGGGTGGTTATCCCATCATTCTTCCTAAGATTGTTGGTTTAGACAGGAAAGAGTAACTATGCTTTTGCTTTTTAACGTGCGGATAGTGGTGCTGTTGCTGGGTGCCAGGGGAGGGCTCGTGGCCACTTTTGCTGGGGCAAAAGGGCAAAAGGGAGATACCATCAGAATTTGGGCATGGGATATGGCTTGGTGATTAGTGCCTGAACATATGCCTAGACCCTGGGCCCCATACCCAGTACACGTGGGGAAAAAGTTGGGATGCCCTTGAATGATGTGTAATGAAGTCAGAAAGGGCGTTTGAATTCCAACTCATGTCCTACAAGGAAAGGAAAAGAGCAAGTCCCTCAGGAACCTCAGGAAGACACCCTCTGCTCACACAACCTGCCCTTTGTTTTCTGGGGTGTGTTTTGAATTAACATTGTAACCTGTTTTGAAGGATGCAGGACATTTTTTTGTGTCCTCTCTCCCAACTAAGGATGAATCTAAAAATAATTACTAGACAAACCAAGCATTCCTTTCTTAAAATAAATGGATTTCCCCCACTAAAATTTCAACTTCTTTGTTCTTTCCAGCACCTAGTAAGTTGACAGTACTCTCAATCCTGAGTAATTCAGGAACTGATTTCTCAGTCAGTAATTTGTTTTTTATAACCCTTGCCCCACACACCCTTGCTGTCTGCTTACTTATTTGGTATGTGTATTAGTCAGTGTTCTCTATAGTCAAAGAACTTATGGAATGACTCTCTCTCTCTCTCTCTTTCAATATACATAAGGGGAATTTATTGGGCTGACTTCCAGGCTGCAGCCCAGCTAATACAACAATGGCTAGCTGTGAATGGAAAGTCCGAGAATCTAGTAGCTGCTCAGTCTCACCAGGCTGGGTGTCTCAGCTGGTCTTCTGCATATTCTGGAAACCCGAAGAGGTCGGCTCCAGTGCCAGTGAAGGAATGTGTGTGCTAGCAAGGCGAGGGTAAGCGAGCAATGAACAAAGGCTTCCTTCTTCTATGTCCTTATACAGTCTTCCAGCAGAAGGCATGGCCCATATTAAAAGTGTGTCTTCCTTCCTCAAGATCTAGATCAAAACATCTCTCACGGATGTGCACACCATTTCTAGTTCATTCTAGATGTAGTCAAGTTGACAACCAAGAACAGCCATCACAGTATGTGCAGCATTATTTTGTTTGCCGAAAGAATGACAGAGGAAATAGATGATAAAGATCATTGACCTAGTGGGGAAGCGAGCTGATAGGTGCCTCCTGCCTGCAATGTCAACACATGGCAGGCCTCCAGGCAAGAGTTGCAGCCTGCCTGAATTACGTAGTGAGTTCTAGGATTGCTTGGGCTACAGAGTGAGACACTATTCCCAAGAAATTAGATAAAATGAAAGAAAAACAAAGCTGGACATAGTGATACATATATATGACCCCAACAGAATGGAAGCTAAAACAGAGGTTTGGTTATGAAACCTTGTTATCCTGCCTCCCCCCCCAAAAAAAATTAGCAGTGAAGAAATGCTTCAGTTTTTTTCCATAATCAAATTATTACTGCTGTGCTTTTTTTTTTTTAAAAAAAAAAAAACCATTGTCTGCCTAAGGTAGTCACAAGTACATACATAGAATTACCTAGACTTATACAGAAATGGCAACCCTGCTGTCTGCCTTCCCTATCAGAGGTATGCCTGTACTATCCCCTACGGTCTTATTCTGGGTCTTGACATCTGTCTTAGAGTTTCTGTTGCTCTAAGGAGACACCATGACAACAGGAACTCTTATGAAGGAAAACATTTAATTGGGGTGGCTTACAGTTTCAGAGGTTGAGATCATTATCATCATGGTGGGGCATGGTGGCATGGAGGCAGACATGGAAAGCAATAGGAAGTAAACTGAGATACTGTGTACTTGAGCACAGAAGACCTCAAAGCCCACCCCCACAGTAACGCATTCCCTCCAACAAAGTCATGCTTCCTAATAGTGGCACTCACTATAAGCTTACAAGGGCCAATTACATCCAAATTACCACAACGTCCTTGGATTTCTCTCAGGTACCTGAAAGTAGGAGCATGTCTGTCAGAAGCTGCATATTCTCTAGAGACAGGATGCCTCATGGCTGGCTGGGAGCTGGGCCTTTTGTTGGCAGAGCTTCCCTTGCCAGTGCCCAGAGTGTTTGTCTTCTGAGAAATATAACTTCCCAGAGGAGTGCTATCAACTCCCATCATAGAGAAGAAGAAAAACCATGGTCTGTCGCTATGAGAATGCAGCCATGAAGACTTCAGATTTCAGAGTCAAGGGATGGGTGTTTGAGAACAGTATGTGTGCAGAACCTTTTCTTTCTGTCTTTAAAAGATCAGGAAGATAGAGTGCACAAATGCTCGGGAGAACTGGCGACACTGGAGGTTGAACAGCGAGCTCTTGATGGAAGGAAATGGGGAAAGATACAGAGAGGTAGCCCAATGCCGTGTGAGTGCCCAGCACCCTCAGTGTTGGCTGAGTCAGTTCGTGCTGGCAGTGGAATGTTGGCTGAAGCACAGTAACAAACTCTGATCATGGGGCACCTAGATTTTGCCAGACCTAAGTACCACGTGCAAAATTGGCTCTGTAAGCCGGTGTCTGAGTACTACACATTTATTTGTTGTATTTTTGTTGTTACAATGGCCAGTTTGTTCACGTGACTCAGAAACCTGAAATCACAAAGGATCATCACAAATGTACCCTTTCCACCTAGGTCCCTTTCCATTCGCTCCTGCTCCCTGAGGACACTCACCACTGTTAGTGTCTTACGTGTTTTATACATGTACAAGCCGAGGCAGTTAGATTACAGACTTCACTTCTGCACCTACCTTTTCTTCCTTTGAACATGTACATCCCTGAGCTTTTTGCCTATGGCTGTATTAAACGTTTCTTTCCTTCTTAGATGCAAGAACTACTAACTTGAGTGGTTGGACCATCTGTACAGATCTGTAGGTTGTTTCCAACTCTTAGCTATTACAAATGTTTGATTGGATAGCCTGTACCCAGAATGTCCATATCTTTAAGTGAACTGAGCTCCTGTATATGGAACCTGAGTCCGAGGGCACATGATTTGCCACCTGGAAAGACATCATCTGACTGCCCTGGATGGAGGCTAGGGCTGGTCACACTCCTACTGTCATGTGGGCAGGAACCTTTCTCCATCCTCCTCGGCTCTGCATGCATTTGTGTCTCCACCAGACTCTGGAATGCAGTTCTTTATTAACCAGGGAGCTAAATTCTCAGAGAATGTGTTTTCTGAATGTCTTTCCACCTCAGACTGGGACCTAGCCTCCTGGATCAGTCCGCCACTCCTGACAGGGTGACTCAGTGTCTGTGCCCCTGTAGTGTCTCATTTGTAAATGGGACATTTAGTGTTCTAGCAGGAGTCTTTTGGATTTTTGTGAGTGGGAGAGTGAAGCATTGTGGGAACATAGAGAGGCCCTCAGTAAATATCACTTCTTACTAGGGAAGACTCAAGCTGTGTAAGCAGTAGCAGAAATACTGTCCAAAGAACCAAGAGCCTGGGAAGGAAAGTAGATGCACTAGCTGATAAGCAGGGATGGGAGGATTTATGGATCGCAGGAGAGGACACAAGAGAGAGGACTGGACCAGAGCTACTGGGTGCTGCCTAACACTGTACTCTTTTAAATGGGAGAGTTGGTGTTTCTGTCCGACATCCCCCGTTTAAAAATCAAAACACCCTTTCATTGTATTTGACAGCTGTTAGGCCTGGCACATGGTGTCTGGCATCTTACTCTCTGCGCATATGTAGCCTTGTCACAGCCCCCTCCTTGTCCCCGTCCTCCCCTGCCCCACCCCCGTTATCTCTGGTCTCTTTTTGTCTTCATGCCACCAACATAAACCTCAGCATTTACCAATCCTAGGGAACCTCTGACTAAAAGGCCACAATGTCTGTAGCCAGGCAGGGATTGCTTTAAGAGGCCCAACCAGGAAGCCTTCCTTGGTACTGAACACCCTTCCCCCAGAGAAGAGCAAGTACTTCTCTGTCTCCTCCCCACCATGCCCTACCCTTGTTCATTTGCAGAATGGCCGTGTGTGACCCTGTCAGAGGCAGAGAACTGATCTCTGGTGTTCTGGAATGCCCTGCCCTAGGTACTTCTTGGCCTTCCATAACCTGAGCAGACCTAAGGCAGGCCTCAATGACAAGCTGCAAATCTTTTCCCTGACAGCTGCCATCCTGGCCTCGGTGCTGATAACACTGCCCCAGGGAGAGTTCTTCCCTGGGATTGCCTACCACTTTCTGGGGCAGGACTGTGTCACGGAAGCCCTAGAGTGGGGCTTTGGGCTGTGTACCTATCAGGTCTTCCCAGGGTTCAGCTTTTTGTGTTCGTAGGTGTTGTGAGTTAGGGCCTCAAGTGCATCTCAGAATGGTTTTGAACTAGTCCAGGATGACCTTGAAGTCACGCCCCTCCTGCCTCCTCCTGCTAGAGCTGAGTCACAGGCATTTACCACCACACCGTCTATGTAAGGGTTCACCTTTGTTATTGAGACAAGACCCAAAGCAGCACTGAATAAGAACATCAGGACCTGAGTCCTCAGATGTTTGGTAGCTCTGTGGTCAGCATACTCTTGGCAAGAGCAAACCTGTTGCCTCCTCCTCACACACAGAGCCAAATGGGGCTGGGTCTCTTCTACTTCTCTGCCTTCTCAGGCCTGGGAGACTGGACAGCATGCCAGTGCTTGCCGGATAAGCCGATTCCCAGACAGAGTAAGCTGTTAACCTTTGCCAGTGGGTGGTGAAGCCCAGCCCTTGTCACCTGTCACTGATAAGTGAATTTAAAACTTGCTGAAAGGAGAGAAATATGGAACAGATGTAGAGGGCCTCCAGCTGCTACCAAGCAAATGTGACTGTCTTCAAGCCACCGTCTGACCCAGCCCTAGGAGGATTGATCATCAGTCTCGGTGCCAGGGGACAGGGAGGGGAAGCGGGGTGAGAGAAGGCAATTTTAGCTTCTGGGGTAGGTGGGATGGAGGGGCATTTTCAAAACGTAGGTTTCACATCAGCTAGGGAGGGGCTGACATGCCTGGACCCTCTTGACCCTCTTTCAAACCACTCTTCCCTGCCATACTGGTTTGAACAATTTACCTGCCTTGGTATCCACTTACTTTAAGTCATGGTTTCTGTGGGTGTCTGGGTAGGGTTTTGAGCCCAGGCCTCACTAGGATGTGACCAAGTTCTGGGCCAGAGTTCTGTGTCTCATCAGAGGCTAGCTGGGGTAAATAGATTTCTATGTCCAAACCAGCATGGGAGCTTGGCCCAGTGTGTGGGCATATGTGAGCACCCCTACCCTCTCTATGTGAGCACCCCTACCCTCGCTATGTGAGCACCCCTACCCTCGCTATGTGAGCACCCCTACCCTCGCTAGTTCTGTTCTCGCTTTCTCCCCCCCCCCCTTTACTCTCTTCTTCTTTCCCCTTCCCACTCTTCAGCTCAGAAGGGATCTTCTGTAATGTTACCTAACCAGGGAGTGACCGCTGCCATAGTTCTTTGGATAGAAGCAGACCACCATTGGACCTGTGAAGGCATTAACACCAGGAAGCGGCATTGGAATACTGCCCCCCACCACCTGTGTGTGTGTGTGTGTGTGTCTCGTACTCACCTTATAGTGATGCTCCCGAGGAACCTCAGGGGCAGCTCGACTTAATATTAATGGTCGGAGTGTGCTTCCTTTGAAATGAACCAGTTCTTTCTCTTTCATCCCAGGATACTATCAAATCCTCGAGTCCTTGGGGCTCAGCATTCTGTGACATCCCCCTAGACCAACAATGTGTTTGTACCCCTGGCCTTACCCTTAGTCATGTCTCCCCATTTCTAAGAATGCATTCAGGTGAGGTTTTCTTGAACCATTATATAATAGTCACTGTCGATTATTAAATGATAATTTCCAGCTTCCTTCCTTTTAGTCATTTAATTTCATTTGTGTGCAGAATTCAGCAACACACCACTGTCAGTCTTGTTAATATGCATGCAGAGTAAAGAAAATACAATTTTAGAACTGACCCAGGCGCTCCTATGTTGATGGCAGTTTTTTGTTGCTTTGTTTAGTATTCTTGTGTATGTGTGAGTGCCCTCATGTATGTACGTGTGCCCTCATGTATGTACGTGTGCCCTCATGTGTGTCTGTATGCCACCACATGCATGCCTACTACCATGGAGATCAGAAGACATTAGATCTCCTGGAAGTGGGGTTACAGACAGGTTTGAGCCTCCCTGTGGGTGCTAGGATCTGAACCCAGATCTCCTAAAAGAACAGCAAGCTCTTCTAACTGCTGACCCATGTCTCTAGTCCCTTGACAGCAGTGTTTAGAAGAAAGAGAAACTGCCAGTTTAGATGTGCTCAGAACCATGGCCATGTTTAAAAAGTACTGATGTTTTAAGTTTAGGGGCTAAGTACCCCCTTTTCTGTTTTCCCCTGAGCTAAGAGCAACATTAGTGACTCCTTCCTGAGAGTAATGTTCTTATCACAGTTGGGGGAGCAAAGAAGTTGGCTCTAGATGCAAAGTGGCCTTGCTGTTATCTCCGGGCACTGGGATAAAAGTTCCTGAGGAATGGCAAGCCTGAGTGGACCCTAAAGGATGGGCTATCCCAACCTGCTTTGGTTTCTTTTCCAGGCTTCTCTGTGCTGTGGAAGGAACTGGATGATGTAACCAGCTCTGCAGGAAGACACACATGATTTTACACTGAGTAAGAGCTCTCGGACCCTGTTCAGAGTCACTTGAGGAAAAAATAATGTGACGGTTGTCATCAGAAAGGCTTTTCTGAAGTGGGGGATACCCGTGAAGAAGATCGCCTCTCCCCATCTGCGAAGTGGACTTTCTTAGACTCCAAAATGCCAGCCAAGACCCCAATTTACCTGAAAGCGGCGAACAACAAGAAGGGAAAGAAATTTAAACTGAGGGACATCCTGTCCCCTGATATGATCAGTCCTCCCTTGGGGGACTTCCGTCACACCATCCACATCGGCAAAGAGGGCCAGCATGATGTCTTTGGAGATATTTCCTTCCTTCAAGGGAACTATGAGCTCTTGCCTGGAAACCAAGAAAAAGCACACTCCGGCCAGTTCCCTGGACATGACTTCTTCCGGGCCAACAGCACCTCAGACTCAATGTTCACAGAAACGCCCTCCCCAGTGCTCAAAAATGCCATCTCTCTGCCGACCATCGGAGGATCCCAGGCTCTCATGCTGCCCTTATTGTCACCAGTGACATTTAACTCCAAGCAGGAGTCCTTTGGGCGTCCTAAGTTGCCAAGGCTCAGCTGTGAGCCTGTCATGGAAGAGAAAGTTCAGGAGAAAAGTAGTCTGTTGGACAACGGGACAGTCCACCAGGCAGACACCTCGTGGGGCTCCAGTGGATCTGCGTCTCAGTCCAGCCAGGGCAGGGACAGCCACTCCTCCAGCCTGTCTGAACAGTACTCCGACTGGCCCGCGGAGGACATGTTTGAGCATCCTGCCTCCTGCGAGCTCATGAAGTCCAAGACTAAATCAGAGGACTCCCTCTCTGACCTGACAGGCTCCCTGCTCTCGCTGCAGCTGGATCTGGGGCCCTCACTTTTGGATGAGGTCCTGAATGTCATGG
This sequence comes from Microtus oregoni, assembly GCF_018167655.1. Classification (NCBI taxonomy): domain Eukaryota; kingdom Metazoa; phylum Chordata; class Mammalia; order Rodentia; family Cricetidae; genus Microtus; species Microtus oregoni. Next base: position 10,021,398 of record NW_024543095.1, on the reverse strand, counting down.
ATAAAAATAAGTAACCTGGAGTCAGCTCTTTTCCTTTGGAGTAAGAGGTACCAAAATAAGCAGAAAACAAAAAACTCAGCTAACCACAGCTGATGGAAAGAGCTGCCCGGCCTGGTTTTTGCAGCCGCGTGATGCATTTTCTAAAATAACGTTCCTGTTCCTACGAAATATTTTTTTAACTGCCTTGCCCTGTTTGCAAAAACAATTTTCAAAACAATAATTTTAAAAATTAAAAAAAAAAAAAAAACCTGTCCTGGCAAAAAGAGAGAGGAAATGAGTCAGAGCTCACATTGACCGGGCATTGCTAATGCTCGGCTCAATTTTGTTTGCAGGCACGCGGAAACCAGAGCTGTTTGAAAGGGCTGGGCCATGGGTCTCTCCAAGGCGCTCTACAGCATGTTGTGAGAAGGAAATCAAAACTCGCTTCACACCTAAGCCTTCTTTTTTCCTAGACTCTTTTGTATATTGTATTCTTTGGGCTCACCATAGCAAATTCCCCAGTGTTAAGATTTTACTGTTTTCATATTCAAACAACCTTAAGGGACCGGGTTTTTTTTCTTGTGGTTCTTATATACCCCTGTATATTATTTCCATGTTCCAGAAGTTTGACTGTCAGCTACATGTTGGTAAAAACAAGCAAGGTGTTACTGTAACTAAGTTATTTTTAAAGTTGAAATATATTTTTATGTGCCTTTGGCTTTTTATTGCAGAGTCTACATTTTATAGATAATACATCAAGTGTTACTTGTCTTGTTTCCGTTGGGGCTTCCTTGCAAGCCCTGTTTGTGTATTTGGAAAAAAAAAAACCTATTCATTACTATTCATTATCAGTCCCCCCCCCCCCCCTTGTTCATGTGTTATCATACTTCTAATAGTGCCAAGAATGGTTTGTAAAGTACGGGGCACAGGGTGTCCACAGTGCTTTTGCAGAGACTGGAGTTGGATATTAGGACAGCTCATACTCCCAATCCTAGGTACGTCATACCACACAATAAAGAGTAAATGCTAAAACGAACTTGCTCATTTATAGTTATAAACAAGAACCAGAAAAGAAGATTCTGAAGACTAGCTAGTAATGTACCCAAGCCTTTAAAATATGCTGAGATATGACTCCTAAGTGTTCTGCAGTTTTGGATTATTTTTATTAAGGTTTGATTCTAGAAATAGGAACACAAGAAATAAATATGTGAGGTCATTTCTGTTGTTTTATACAAACCTTAGTGCTGAGAGAGAGAGAGAGAGAGAGAGAGAGAGAGAGAGAGAGAGAAGGGGTGGGGCAGGGCTGAGACTGTAGGCCTTTGCCACAGACCCTGCTTATTAACCCCATCCTGTGCGTGTCTCCTTCCCACACCCACACAGCCTGTTCCTACAGACTCAGATGTCCTGAAGACAGCGGCTTGTCATGCTCTGTAAGTCCTGTGGACAGAGACCCAGCAAGGGGATCCCCAGATGCCCTGAGGCCATTGATTAAGGAACCAGAACAGAAAATTACACCCAGATTCCTATCTTTCATCAGCTCTCCTCCCTACTCTGCTTGTCTGCCAAGGGTGGGTGCCAGCTCCAGCCCCTTGGTGTGTCCCGGAGACTCCTCCTCAGCAGCACCAGTGACTCCTTGGGGTTCAGAGTTCCTGCACCTGTATCATGTGGTGTGTGAAATAGCCTTTGAACTTAGCAGACTCACTTTGGTGGCTAACCAATCAGAGGAGGAAGCAGTTTTCCCCTAGAGCCCTGAGTCTGTCCAACAATCCCCAAGTCTCTTCCCTTGGCCCCTCGTCGTTCCTTTCTGTGGAATCCCACTCATTCATGGCTCAGAAAGTCTTAGCCTCTCTAAATCTCACCAGGGAGATGAAGCCCCATGAGCTCATTTGTTTGTGTGTTTTGTAGCCGGTGTCGGCCAAACTCTGTCGACACGTTCCCCATGGTAATTACTGATCGGATGCAGCCTCACTGTATTCTTTGTCTGCTGCACGATCTGAGGGACGGGGGAGGACTGTTGCCCTCGTCTTGGTTGCCGCCTCTCCGGAGGGCAATGGTGGAGAATAGTCCTGGCAGGGTCTCATCTTCTAAGTGGCCGAGTGTCCCTCGTGTATTTACCCGTTTGGCTCTTTCCAAACCCAAATACACATTCTCCAAAATACACACGTTCTCTAGACCAAACAACTCAAATGCACGGCACATGTTCCCGTGGGTGTGGTTGACATAGCAACAAAGACCCTTCTCTTTCCAAGGAAACAAAGCCTCCTCTCATAGCTTTCCGATGGCCTGGTCCATTCCCCAGGGAGCAGGCACCTTGGTTAGGTTCTTTCCTACGGGCACTTCAGACTCATGCCTGCTGAGAGCCGATTCCAGTTCTCAAGCTGTGTCTCCCACTGAAAACCTAATTTATCTTCACTTATTTAAAGAAAACCCAAATGCCCGTTATTTTTAAGCTAAAAAAGCATAACGAAGCCACCTGTGTGTGACCCAACCACCAGAAATATGTCATATCATTTGCATAAGTGGGCACCCCTTTAAAGTAGGCAAGACGTTTTGTAAATAAATGTTTTTGTGAGCAGTAAGGCCTAGCAAAGAATAAACTATATTATTTCAGCCAAAAATTATATGCTAAAATAAAAGTGTGAGCATACTTAGCTCTTCATTAATACAAAGTCATTAATTCCAGTGGGTCAGCATCACTGTCAACAAGCCCATGGAGGACCGACCATTGGTGAGCAGGAAAGAGAACCCAGGTCTCCAAGATAAAGCCTCATCCTCTCACACGTCACCATGAGCTAGCACTTTTTCCTGAAGGCCATTGCAAATGTGTCCATCGTAGAATTATGGAATGGCAGGGATCTATGAGCCCATGAATAAACTTGATAACTATTTTTTAAAAAAATTAAACATACATTAGGGTGTGATTCTAATCCTCCCTTTAATAGAGAGGCTGGGAAGACTGAGTCCTGTTACTTTGAGCTGCAACAACAATAGAGCAGGTCCACATGATGCCCTTTCTGCAGACGGCTTCACCTTTGGGAATTATCCTAGCAACCTAACTGCAGATAAAACCCTCCGATTTAGGACTGATCTCTCAGATTAAGAAGAGTTCATTTTTTTCCCCCTTAAGCCAGTAAAGTATACAAAATCCTGTGTCCTATGCCCCTTTTTATAAATATAAGACAACTGTCCTATGCCCCACCTGTGCTGTTAGGTTAGATCCAACAAAACAAAAGAACATTCTAAATGTCATATCACATGGTGAGCCACCTGAGGACTTGTTCAGCTGTGCAAGACAGACGCGTGAAAGCCATAGTGTTGAAAAGTAGTCATACACATTAGCTCAGAGTGCTGGCTGAACAATACGCTCACTTCGTAAGGGAGAAAAAGGGTTGCTTCTAAACACGCTAGCCCAGTTGTCGAAGCTGGTTACTCTGAAGATCACACACTTTGTTTTGAAAATGCAGTTTCTTCCAGAGAGCTTTTCATCTGAGAATGTTCGGTTTTCACTTGACTCTTTGAGCGAGTCTCAATGTGTCCTGCTCGCGTTGTCGAGTCACTCTGTAGTATGTTGTTGCTCAAAGAGCACCGTGTGGGGGGCTGGAAGCTCTTATTTCATGAAGTGAGGTGTAGCAGCGAGATTTGCTCTGCAACCACTGTGCCGCGCTATCACCCATATTTACTTTTAAACTTCGGATAGTGGTGACCCTTTTGGTAGCTTCTGAGGGGAAGTCAATCATCTTCATCCCTTGAAGGTCAGCCAGATCTCTCCCATGGGAAGTAGACTGCCACAGTTGATCGAAAACACCTGCCCGGGTCAACGCCATTGTACAGTTGTAGCCTTAATACTTCTGACACCATCCATCAAAATTAAAAGCAGAGTGAGCACATTGGGTCTGGCGCTCACCATAATAAAATCACCGTTGGGGCAGGAGATAGAGTATGTCATCTGTTGTCAAAGGACTATTGGGGGAAAAAAGAGCTCTGAGGTTTCTTGAAGGGATTACCGCGGCAGTTTTATGGAAGAAGAGTATCCAAAGAGATTCCTTGGGAGATGGGTAAGATTCTCTTAATGAAGAAGGGCAGACGGGGAAAAAAAAAATTAAGGGCAAACAAAGGATGCATCTCCACTCTGAGTAAGATTTCTCTACAGGACATTCCAGGTATAGGGAGTGCGTTTTAAACACACATTTTCAGTCCTTAAGGCTTAGACTCACATGAAGACCCCATGGAAGAAGAGGACACTTTGGAATTAAGTTGCTGAAAAGCTGGTTCCCAGAATTGTTATCAAAAGTTGGTCATCATCTTGGTTTTTAAAGCTCTTTTATTTACATTTTCATGGAGAAGTCTTTTTTTATCAGAAAACACCAAAAAATGTTCATTAAAACTCCAAAGGATGGTGTCTTCGTACCCTTGGTTAGCCTCGTTTATGAGCTAAACAGGTAAATGCAGAGTGACTCTGACCAGACAGTTCCACCACCAAATAATTCCTGCACTGTACAGCTGCTCCGTTGTGGGAGATGGGTTCATTTCAGTGAGCACCGTTTAAACATGGAGTCCCCTGCAATGATCTAAGGAGTAACACCTGAGAGTCATCAACAATGGGGTGTGAGCTTGCCCATCAGATGCTGAGTGTAGGAACGTGTAGGTACCCAGCAACTGGAGCGAGTCTGGCAGGAGGAAGAGACCAGTTCTAGAAGAAGCAATGAGGTCATTTATTGCATCTTTTTGCCTGGGATCAAACAAAGACCAGGAAGCAAAGAGTGAGGAGATGAGAGAGGTGCTTGTCACCAAATGTGGCTCTCACCAAAGGAGATGATAGAAGTTCTTGTTAGCTGGTCTCCCTCCCTGGTGCTGGAGAATTATGTGCAGCTCTTGTGATTAAATCTAACTTCAAATCAAATTAGGCACGACAGAGGATTAACATGAGCTTCCCATGAGTGACAGTATTCCCCTCCCACTACAGTCTCAAGCCTTCAAGGCATTATGTCTTTGATGCCAAATGGTGATGTTTCTAAGTCACTATCTGAGGACTGCCCTGCCCACCTGAGCAACAGCAGCTGAGTGAGGGGATTCTTTTGGTTTGGTTTTGGTTTTGTTTGTTTTGTCCTATAAGACTAGCCATTAGGAATGTCCCATAGACACATGAAATTTGGAAAAGTCTAAAACCACACTAAAAAGTAAATATTGGTGTTTTCACAGCAGTAATGTCCAGTCATACTTTTTTCTTAAAGAAAGAAGGGGTATTGTTAAAAGTAGAAGAAAACCATGCTTGACTGCGCACTTTTACCCCTCGCTGCATGGAAATGGAATTGGGATGGGATCAGAAACAAGAAGCAAGCATTTATGGTGCTCTGGCAGCAGCTTTTTCACCATAAATGGCAAGAAGAAAGAATAGATGAACACAGTGTTAGATAGTAGATTAGCATCCAATAAAATTCTCTCCTCACAGTTTGACCATAGCCCCCGTGACCAAATAAAGAAACGTAGTGAAGCAGCGTTCTACAGTAACCCCACCGCATTTCCAGGGACCGGGTGCTGAGCTTACTGTTATTAAAAACACAACTGGCTCTTAGGACTCCATAAAGACACTGGATGTCCATCAGCTGCCTCGGCTGAATGAGAGGAAACCTCTCAAGTGATTGATAGGAGAGCAAAGACGGGACTTCCGGAAGTGAAAAGCTGAGAGAAGAAAGATCTTCCCACAGGAGCCTCCATCCCTAGAAAATTTCTAACCAGCGTTTAACGAAGGAAGCATGCCCAGTGAAATGGCTTCCAACGGGAGAAGATTATCTTTCTAACCAGTCAGGAAGTAGAAACATACAGGCGGTCTCCTGACTTCCTACCCTTGAGCATCACTGGTTTTGCCTTTCAAGGGACAATCCTGAGCTTTCCCGCTTAGTCCTGCCCTTCAAACCCCAGATAATGACAGTCCAGAGTGCCATCAAAGGATGTGATCTAGGTAGGATATACACCTCCGAATCTCTTTCCAACAAGAGTTCTTTGTAGGTTGACTCCACTGTTAAAATGTTTTAATGAATAATAAACAGCAAGACATGAAGTCCTCATTTCTGTAACCTGAGAATGAGAATTGACTTTTGAGGGGGGCGGCTGGGGAAGACTTGAGAGGTACAATGGAGGATTTTGAGATGGAGTTACCCTGAATTGCCCAAATGGACCATAACTGCAATCCCAATGGTCTGTATAGCAGAGAGGTGAAGGGGAAATTGTCCCGGAGAAGAGGAGGCGTCAATGTGACCATAGGGACAGAGACCAGAAATGCATCCACAAGTCAAGGAATGCTAACAGCTACCAAGAGATAGAAGCATGTTTTCCTGGATCCCCAGAGAGTTGCTCTCCAGCTGACAACTCCAATTTAGCCCCACAGAACTGGAAGTATACAAGATGAAGAATGTTGAGCTACATCCTCTAAATGTCCAGGTGGCTGTTTGGAGTGAGGGCTTAAAAGTTTCAATTAAGGTTGAATAAGTTTACAAAGATGGAACCCTAATTGAGTAGGACTTATGTCCTAAGGTAGACAGGAAGAGTCTACACTCTTACACACACATGCGTGAATGCATGTGCGTGCACGCACACGTGTGTGCACACACACATACACACACACACACACACAGAGAGAGAAAGAGAGAGAGAGAGAAGGCTATAGGCTATGCAGGGATACAACAAGCAGGTAGACATCTGCAAGCTAAAGAAACTGTAGCCTCAGGATACACCAACCCTGCTGGTACCTTGGTCTTGAACTTCCAGCATCCAGAACTGTGAGAAAATACTTCTATGTTTAAACCACCTAGTCTGTAGCATTTTGTTATGGAAGCTCTGACTATCTAAAATGGAAAGTTAACAAAAGAGCCTCTCTTGAAATGTTAGGTTCCTTAAGGGGATAGGGCCAGCAAGACCCTCACTCACATTGTCCTTCACGCCCCCATCTTAGTCTGCACGGTATGGAAGGTCCCACAGCCACTCTGGCAGCAGTTAGGACAGGTCCTCCTAAGCAGAGGCAAAGCCTAGCTCTGCAGTGACCGCTACAAGTGCAGAGAAAGCTGTAAATGTGTGCCACATGTTGGAACAGAGTACTCAGACACAGGAGGGACACCCAAGCCCGTAGGCAGAGCTCAGCCTCCTTCAGGAGGGCATTGTCACTCGTAATGTGCCAGCCGTGAGGAGAGTCAGGGGATGCGGAGACCTAAGGGAAAGAGCTAAAGCATTTTGAATCATGTGTACAGCCCCAGAGAGCCTTTGATATGGGCAGAGGCCAAATTCTAACTCTGACATCCAGCTAAGAACAGGAAGGAAGCAGAAAGACTGAGGAAGGGATGATATGTTGTTGCTAGGGAGACAGAACGGTGCTCTTCTTCAGTGCTTCTTCCCACACAGGCAGCAGGCAAGTTAAAGAGGCCTTTCCAGGATGCAGAGGGCAAATCAAAGATGGGGCCAAGAGTGTTCTCCAGAGGGCTGTTAAATACCATTGAGGACACCAACTGGCAAAGAAAGTCAGTGTGCTGGAATGGGCAAAGCTTCCCACACCAGTCACACACACACACACACACACACACACACACACACACACACACACACACTGGTTATAGAAACGCTGTAAGAAAATGAATGGGCTGTGGGCTGTCATGGCAACCAAGCCCTGGTTACCTACATAGGCATGGAAGGCTCCATTCCTTGGTACCCTTGTAGATATTGGACTGCCAACACTGGCAACTGGAAGTTCCACTCCAGACTGCCTCCCGGCTCCCTAGAGGATTCAGGCTCCTGGCTACTCCAGTGTGGTACAAGCTGGTGAAGGAGAAAGTGTGGCCTTAAAGGAGATGAGGAATGTCACACCAGGTGGGGCGTGACTGCCCAGGCACCCTGCACCTATAAGAGAGGTGCAGACAAGGAGGGAGACAGAGGACCTCAGGAGCCCTGGAACTAAAGAGACCTAAAAAGAGCAGGACTCAGTCCAAAGCGTATGCCTGAGCCAAATGACTAGCATGGCCCACGAGTGACACTGATGGCGGCTTCTTTGGGAACACTCTCTGAAACCAGGGACAGCCTTGCCTCGCCCTAGAAGCATCTTCTGTCCCCTCCAGGGAGTCGTTTGTGCCCACGTCTCCATTCCTTACCTCGCCGCACACTCACTGCGCCCACTATCATCCCGACGCTGTGCCACCGTCCCACTGACGCTGCAATTGACAAAGTCGCCAGCAAACTGCTGTCCCATAGTCACATCGCCCGAGCCCCCTCCCCCTCCTCTGCAGCTCTCCCTCCAAGCTCAGCTTCTCCCTCTCTTCTCTCAGGATTTCCTCCTCCCTCTTTATGCCAGTCTGTATCCTTCCTAGTCCCTTCCTTCGCCTGCCCTGACTCGCTGTCTCCATGGCCATCCTGGTCCTTCTTCCTCCACCTGCCCTGACTCACTGTGCCTCCATGGCCATCCTGTTCTGCCTTCCTCCACCTGCTCTGACTCGCTGTGCCTCCATGGCCATCCTGGTCCTTCTTCCTTCACCTGCCCTGATTCGCTTTGCTTCCATGGCCATCCTCACGGCAGTATACAAACCACAACAGGCACCCACAGAAGGTGTTTGGGATAAAGCCACAGTGGCAGCAACATGGTTCTCCCCTGGAGTGTTGCTTATGAACCCCCGTTAGTAGCAGAGAACGGGAAAGAATTGGGGACTTTACATTTGCCTATTGATTCTTTGTAGATTAACCAATATTCTTTAAATTGTTACCAAGTGGGCATTAACCTTTGGGCCACTTGGCATACTGCCAGTTCACCTACAAGAACCATAACATTAAGTGCCACGAGTACCTAGCTCAGTGTGTACCTACATTGTTGCCACTCACAGTGGAAAAACAAGCAGGGTACCACAACAAACAGCATTTAAACCATGTCTCCCCTAGTTTTAGCCACCTCTCAAAGAAGAACTCCAACAGAAACCCATTGCCAGTCAGCAGTTCTGCCAGAATTTTCCTGGAGAGTCTAGAGACAAGAAGGAAAAGCTATGGATATTTATACATTAATATTCTGTTGTAATACATTGTAAGTTGTACGTCAGCTTGTGCAAAGTCTTAGTTTTAAATCCCATTTTTAAGAGCCTTTGATTCTAGTATCGTCCCCTTACAGCCACTCTCCCAGCTATAATCTTCACCAGATCCCCAAGGGAAAAGAGGGGCTCAGAACTTTCACAACAGATGTCAGGGCCTTTGTTTTCAGGTTGAGACTAACATTGTGCTTCAATCCACGCTGTCCCACTCATGGTCGCTGACCCCACCAAGTTCCAGACTTTTCGGCCTCTGTGTCTCGGTATGAGCCTTCCTCTTCTCCTAACACCGTCCATCAAAAGTCTCACACTGGGTGGGCGATGGTGGCGCACACCTTTAATCCCAGCACTCGGGAGGCAGAGGCAGGCGGATCTCTGTGAGTTCAGACAGCCTGGTCTACAAGAGCTAGTTCCAGGATAGGCTCCAAAGCTACAGGGAAACCCTGTCTCGAAAAAAAAAAAATCTCACACTGTGTGTTTGAACTCTCAGCAACCAGTTTGGAGCCTATCACTCCTTCCACGGTCTCTATTCACAGGGTCTCCAGCAGTATCAGAGTCCACCCTCCTGGTAAAGGGCATCCGTCTCCCAGGTCGACGTGGAGCTACTGTTCAATAAAAGACGGTGAGATACAGGATGAATGAGTGGATTAAAAAGTAGAAACTAACATTAATGGTCATCAAAGGACTTTTCTTGACATCTCAGGGACCCGAAGGGGAGAAGTGGCATCATTATGGACGAGCATTTATGAGGAAAAGAGAACAAGGAATTATGAGTTTCCCTACTGTGGCAGTTTGAATAAGAATGACCCGCATAGGCTCATAGATTTGAATGCTTGGTCACCAGGAAGTGGCTCTATTTGAAAGGATTAGGAGGTGTGGCCTTGTTGGAGCATGTGTGTCACTAGTGGTGGGAAAGCCCAAGCCAGGCCCAGAGACTCTCCCTCTCTCTTCTGTTGCTGTCTGTGGATCTGGATGTAGAATTCTCAGTTTCTTCTCCAGCACCATGTCTGCCTGCATGCCCCCTTGCTTCCTTCCCTGCCAATAATGAACTAAACCTCTGAAAATGTAATCCAGCCTCAGTTAAAAGCTTCCTTTTGTAAGAGTTGCTGTGGTCATGGTGTCTCTTCACAGCAATAGAACACTGACTAAGACATCTACCATATTAAAATACAGACTAATAGGATTAAAACAATTTCCAAAAATACACACAAATGTTTTTATGGATCTGGGTGTATTTCTATGTTTAAAGATTTTACCTGATAAAAGAAAAGTAGTCCTATAGAAAAGCATTATTATTTACACAATAGGCTAAAGCGGCTATAGCAGGCTTTTAAAATGCTCGAAGGACAAGAATGTGACTTGGATCTTGTAGGAGTCCTGAACAAGCCTAAACAAACATTTTTAATCAACATCAGTGCTCTAAGAACATTTTAATCTGCCACTTAAGACGCGCTAATGTACAAGTTGGCACAAAGGAAAATAAAATCCTGTCGCCTTCACCATACATTATCTTCAGATGCTCTGCCCTGCCCTGCATGAGCACACAAGGGACAGGAAGTCAAGAGCAAATGATTTTACATCCTAATTGGGATCTGTGGTGGTTTGAATGTGCCCTGAAGCATGCTGTGAATTGAATATAAGCTCTAAGAAAGAAGGCAAGCAATTCCATCTTCTCTTTCTTCTGCTGAGTGTGTGTGGACTTCGGTTCATAAGTATCGTAGTTCCTAAAACAAGGAGCAGATTCTACACAGACATGCCTATATGTTAACACAAAGTATTCATCAGCGTCTGTATGTAGAGTGCGTGCGTGTGTGCGCACGTGTGTAGAGGGGCGGGGAGAGAGAGAACGAGTAACAAACTAAGGCAGGGAGATGATGGAAGAGACAGACAAATGGTAACAGTAAAACAGTGAAGAACATGTAAAATGGTTACATATTTCAAAAGAAGTTGAACAACACACAATCCCACAAGTATTAACAGTTGAAAACCAGACTACAAAGAAAAAGCAGTCTAAATGAGGAAAAGAAGAAAAAGCACATCAGTACCCGAATGCTTGCACACACAACACATACACACACATACACGAGAAGGAGAGAGAGACAGACAGACAGACAGACAGACACAGAAAGAAAGAAAGAAAGAAAGAAAGAAAGAAAGGAAGGAAGAAAGAAAGGATTGAGGGATAGTGATTCACTCCCCATGTTAGGTCCCAGCTCTTACTTTTTTCCACCTTCCAAATAATGTCATCATATTATGATCTATCAATGGATTCATCAATTGATTAGATCTAGGTCCTTATGGTAGAATTAGTTCTGTTTCTGGAATTCTCTCCCAGACACACCCAGAAGTACGCTTTTCTAGTCTCCTAGATGTTTCTTAATGAAATTGAACCAATAAGATCAGCCATCACGCCAACTCTAAGGGTCATGGAAAATCCAATACACTGCCTCTCTAAGCTAAAACTGTGCGCACGCGTGTGTGTAAGCCAAGGGCTTGCAGTTTTAGCTTAGAGAGGCAGACAGTTATGGGTCCTGGGGACACACTGGGTCTAAGCCAGTTAAAGTCCCTGCCTCTAAATAAATAAAATGAGGGCAGTGTTTGAAAAACTGATACCTGGTATTGTACACACACACACACACACACACACACACACACACACACACACTGTTGAATTTGGTCCACAGGCCTCCTTAGTTTACAAGTTAGTTGGCTGGAGAACCAGTTCAGACAACAACAGTAAAGGACTTTTGCTAGTTACTGGTACTTGTGAACATTCAATAAACATTCACTATTATTATGCTAACAAAATAACTACATTTTAAACTTGCTAATTTAAGGTCCTTGCGTGCTTGCCATGACAAGAAAAAAATGTCTCATTATTTTAGAGCAGCTTGAAGGGAAACGGGGAGCAAACGCTCATTCTCACTACTCGAATTCTTCCTCCATAATGTCAGTTTCTCAAAACTTATTAGAGATACTTTCCACCGAAACCTGTCATTATGTGAAACATGAGTCAAAAGAAACAGATGATGACAAAATTAAAATTGCAATCGTGTGCCCCTAGAATAGGTACATAAAAGGAGCCGCTGTCGCTTGCTGCAGTTTTCCAATGTGTTTTAAATGCAATGCGTCCTTCATATTCCCTTTTCCGGGTACACAAAGCAGTAGGAATTTCAGATGCTGCCAGTGTTTCAAACCTGCATTAGCCTATCTGTTGCCAAATCAGCCTCAGTGTCATTTCTTTGTGGGCCCCACGGTCCCTTTCGTGGTCCTGTATCTGAAACCCACACACCTTTGGTGAGCAGCAGTCCTTGGGGCTGGAAAATGAGCTCCTCCCCCAATCTAGGACTGTGATCTAAAGCAGCTACCATCCACGCCAACTGGTTATTGGGGACTGGGAGGTGGGGGTGGTGCTTCTGTTAATCTTAGGTCCAACTGTCCAGTAGATGTTTGACAGACTGGAACCTGTAAGTACAGGACAACAGAAAGCAAGGAGGAGGGTAAAAAAAAAAAAAAGCCAGGCTTCTGATGATCCAGTCCTCCTTCTAACCATCTTGTAGGTCCAGCCTCTTCCCTGTCATCCTGAGGTTTAGTATAATGGCAAGGAATTCCCCTTCTGCCTAAGCAAGTTTCGGTTGATCTTGGACTGTGATATTACCCAGAGGGATATGAATTCCTGCACTCGACATAGCTCGACCTCATATGTCACTCCAGAGGGCCATGGCTTTGTGAAAGCTGAGAAGCTCATTGAAGGACAAGAGAACTCAGCTGAAAATGGCAGACTTTGACCTCTCCAGAAGACCAGGGAGAACAACTGAGTCAAGAAGAGATTTCACGATCACACGCAGTTTTTACCTTTGCCTTTCATGATGAATACAAACAGGAACGCGGTGCCTAGCAAAGAAAAGAGGGGTGATCCCAACTACTCTCAAGGTTAAGGAATTACGGATCTCTTGTAGCAAGTGGCCAGCCCTGAGACATAGGCAGCAAAGCATACTTTTGGAAAAACTTTGTAAAAAAGAAATAGCAGAATTCACTGAATTTCTTAGTTGTAGTTCTTTCTTGGATTTTAGGGAATCACTGTATGGTCAGTTGGGAAGTAGAGAGTAAGTATCACGCCTGTTTGGTACGATGCTTGTGGTACAGGTTAGACTACGAGATATCCTTAAGGGTGAGAAGAGTCAGTTTTCCCATCTATTTCTATCTGCTATTCAGTATCAGGTGGGAAGGAATGAAGGATGAGCAAGACCGCTTGGGGCCAGAGATCCTTGTTCAAGTTCTGCATCATTCTTTAAAATTCAAATGTGTTACTTAAGTTTAAGAATCGGTTTCTTTTTGCGTAAATTCAAGTGATAAGATTGCGTGTCTCAAATAGGATAGTAGATACAAAGACAAGATGTAAAATTATTCTCTTATACTAAACAGCTAGTAGGGTATCAACCACTTACACATTAGTGGTAACCTAACCAATCGACTGATTCTCCTGGGACTGGCCCTGAGAAAATGAACATTCTAAAGAAGCAGAGGAAGAAAGTTTCAGGGAAGTGGTGTATAGAAAAAGGGAAGAAGAGCTTGATGGTCTTCCGGCATATTAGCACGTGAATACCAAACAGTCCTCCATTGATTTTTATTTTACATGTCTGCTCCCCAGCTAGAGGTGCTCTTTCTGGAGGTTGTGGGATTTTTTCAGGGGGCAGGACCTGGCTGCCTGAAGCAGTCACAAGCAGTAGTTCTTTGGAGATTATACCTGGACCCCTGTTGCAGGCCCTATTTCCTCTGCTCCCCTTATTCTGCTATAACACAAAACAACTGACCCCCAGATTTTCTCCCACCATGGTGTGAGTGCCCCGCACCATCAAGGACGGAATTTCTGAAAGTAGAAGCCAAAATTAGCTTTTCCTCCGTCAGTTGCCTCTCTTGGGTGTTTTGGTTATGGCGACACAAAAATACCCAATAGGAAAAGGTCGAGAGATAGGTGTGGTGGCGCACGCCTCTGATCCTAGTGCTTGGCAGGCAGAGGCAGGTGGATCTCGCTGAGTCTTAGGCCAGTCTGGTCTGTCTAGTGAGATCCAGCACAGTTAGGGCTATGCAGAGAAACTGTGTCTCAAGAAGGAAGAGGAGGAAGAGGAAGAGGAGTGGGGAGGGAGGAGGAGGGAAGTTGAGCAGTTAAGGGGTTAAGGGGATGGTGGTAATCTTGATTGCCAGCTTGACAGGATTTAGAACCACCATGGAAACAGGTCCCCTAGGCACATTTGCGAAGGATTATCCAGAGTACATTAACTAGGTAGGAAGATCTACTTTAAACATGAGTGGTACCATTCCATGGGCGGGGTCTGGTTTTGATAAACAGGAAAAAGAGAGCGAAGAAGGGCACTCACTGTCCTCTGACTCCTGACTGTAGAAGAAAAGTGAGCACCTGCCTTGAGCTCCTGCTGCCACGAACCCCATCGAAGTGGAAGTCAAACTCTAGGCCAAAATACACTTTCCCTTCCCTGGGTTGCCTTCATCGAGTATTTTGTTCAAACATCATGTAACTGATCTAAGACACAAGGCAAACTGGGCCTATAGCACAGGCCTGTAATACAGCTATTCCAAAGACTAAGGCAGGAAGAGAACAACCTGGCCTACTGAATGAGTTCAAGGCTAACCCAGGCAACTTAATAAGACCCTGTTTGGGGGACACCAATTGTAGGCAGACATTTCTGTCCCACCAGCCAGTTACAAATCACCTCTCAGAAACTTATTATCAATTATACATGCTCACCTAATAGCTCAGGCTTGTTACTAGCTAACTCTTTTTTTTAACTTTTTTTTTATTGAGAAAAGAGAAAAAAAAAACAAATTTCCTCCTCCTCCCAGCCTCCCATTTCCCTCCCACTCCCCCCACTCCTCTCCCCCTCCCTCTCCAGCCCAAAGAGCAGTCAGATTTCCCTGCCCTGTAGTAAGTCCTAGGTCCTCCCCCCTCCATGCATTTCTAGGAAGGTGAACATCCAAACTGGCTAGGCTCCCACAAAGCCAGCACATTACGTAGGTTCAAAACCCCGTGCCATTGTCCTTGGGTTCTCATCAGCCCTCATTGTTGGCCATGCTCAGAGAGTCCAGTTTTATCCCATGCTTTTTCAGTCACAGTCCAGCTGGCCTTGGTGAGCTCCCAATAGATCAGCTCCACTGTCTCAGTGGGTGGGTGCTCCCCTCGTGGTCCCGACTTCTTTGCTCATGTTCTCCCTCCTTCTGCTCCTCATCGGGACCTTGGGAGCTCAGTCCAGTGCTCCAGTGTGGGTCTCTGTCTCTGTCTCCATCCATCACCAGATGAAGGTTCTATGATGATATGCAAGATATTCTTCAGTGTTGCTATAGGATAGGGTCATTTCAGGTTCCCCATCCTCAGCTGCCCAAAGAACTAACTGGGGACCTCGGCTTGGGTATCTGGGAGCCACTCTAGGTTCAAGTCTCTTGCCAACCCTAAGGTGGCTCCCTTAACTAAGAACCGTGCTTCCGTGCTCCCCATCCAACCTTCCTTCATCCCAATCCTCCCCCTTTCCCAAGCTCCCCCCCATTCTCCCCCTCTCCCCCCTCTCTCCCCATCTCCCCTTACCCCCATCCCACCCCACCCCCAAGATCTCAATTTTCTCCCCGGCAATTTTGTCTACTTCCCATAGCCAAGAGGACAACTATATGCTTTTCCTTTGGTTCACCTTTGGAGAAATGGTTCAGTGGTTAAGAGCACTGGATGCTCTTCCAGAGGTCCTGAGTTCTATTCCCAGCACCTACATGGTAGCTCACAACCATCTATAATGAGATCTGGCACCCTCTTCTGGCCTGCAGGGAAACATGCAGGCAGAACATTATATTCATAATAAACTAGCTAACTCTTACAACCTAAATTAACCCATTTATATTAATCTACATTCTACCACATGGTGCTGCCTCTTTCATCTTGCACCTCCTGTTTTCTCTGTATGTCTCGCTGGTGACTCCTCTGACTCACCCTTCTTCTTCCTAGAGTTTTTAGTCTGGATTTCCTGTCTAACCTTATCCTGTCCAGCTGTTGGCCAGTCAGTTTCTTTATTAAACCAATCACAGTGTAATTTACACAGTGTACAGAAGGATTATTCTACAGCACCCTATCTTTAAAGTGTAAAAAAAAAAATCCTAGGCAGAAAAAGAGGTGGTGGACTTGCCTAGCATTGATGAACTCTGGGTTCAGCCCTCCAATCTCACACAGATAAAAAAAAAGTGTGCAACAAAGGGTGTGTGTGTGTGTGTGTGTGTGTGTGTGTGTTATCTGTAATGAAAAGGTCTGAAAACAAGAACAAGAAACAAAAGGAGGTCAGAGGTCATTGAAGAACCATTTCATGGTTTTTTAAAAATCAACTCTAAAACCAAAATTCCTGGCTCACCACAAAGTCTTTTACCCCCATGCTTTTCCCTTCATCCAGAAGAAGGTAAGCATCCCTGTCAGACAGCCTTACTGTGTCCGCAGCAGGAGGTGAGCAGAGAGCACAGGGTCCTATCTGTCTAAGGCTCATCACTCCACAGCCGCATCTGACCCGGAAAGTCACAAGGCACACTCAGCACCAGCTGCGGTTCACCAAGCTTCAGTTTCCTGAGACACATCATTGTTGTATCTACCCACCAGGAAGCGTCTTTGAAAGGCCAAGAAACAGAGAGCAGACATACAACTTCATAAAAACTAACAAGTGTCTGGTCGTCCCAGCAGCTTGCTTGTTCAGCTGCAGCGGGGTCTATAGCATCTTCTTCATGCACGCTAGTGCCAACCCTAACACTGCGGGGAATGCTCTCCTGAAGGGCTAGTGGGAACCCAGCCCCACCGGGGATTCCTTCCAAAAGTGATTGCAAATGCCTTTCCCCTCAAGACTCCTTGGTCCTACCACATCTATCTTGCTAATAATCTTCTGTCAGAGGCTGTGAATTTGAAACTTCAAAACTGTGTTTTCCAGAATCTTCCAAGTTGTAACTGCCTATTAATTACGTCTACTCTGTCAGCTGGCCTCACAGGCAGAGCCTAACTGTTTAGTCTGCAGTTTGTATAATCAGTCTCCTGCTCCGTAATTACCCTCCAGAATTATGGCTGCTCTGAAGGCACCACCGCAAAGGCTGAGGCTTTCATGCTTTACAATAGCGCATTATCAGGTCTGCATTCGTAATGCCTCGCTTAGGGGCTGGGATGGCTCCTCACAATGCAGATCGCTTGAACAAGTTCCCCCACCTGACACCTACTTTCTCAGGCTCTTGAGTGGGGAGCCAGGTGAGCCCGGGAGCAGAGGCAGGTAAAGAAAAGCCCTCTGTGTTTGCATTGTGTGCAGGGAAGGAATTCCCACACATCCTGGGGCAAGAGGAAAGCAGTCCATTTTCTGAGCTAGGTCAGCAAAGAGTTTGGCAGGGTTGCCCACCAGACCTCACACGCTCACGTGACATGTCCACCCTTCAGATTAGCTTATCAGTGGAGTCAGGAAAGATGGGCCTACTGAAAAGGACTGGACTTCTGGCTTCAGAAGAAAATCCAGCAGGGAGAGGGACCAGAGATAGTCTTCCGGGAATCAGTAAGGTGGTGGAACTGCCTCTAAGTCTCACAGTCTGAGTTCCAGTCCTGGGATCTCCATGGTAGAAGGACAGAACTGACTCCACAAAGTTGTCCTCTGGCCTCCTCGTGTATGCCCTGGGATGCATGTGAGACACCACACACACACACACACACACACACACACACACACACACACCACATATACACACACAGGCTCTGGAGAAACGGGGAATTTGGAGATGACCTTCTTAATAGAACAAGTCTTCCATGGTTCACAGAGAAACTGCTGCCGCCCAAATCAAGGCTTTTGTGATATCTAGTGCCATCTCCAATTGTCCATTACCCCAAGCTTCAATTCAGTCAGATCGGCTTGCTTGTTTTGGTCCTGCACACAGCATCGTTCACCTCTGCAATTCCACTCCTGCCTCCTGTCTGCCTGGGATCCCTTCCCACACTCCAATCTATCTCCTTCAGAGAGATCTTCCCTCTCTAGCGTAGAGATCTACCTCCTCATCTCCACCAGATCCTCCATTTATAAACTAACCACTAAGTTAATGGTCTTTCTTGCCTTCCTCCTCCTGCCATCTTGAGGTGTCTTTCAGTTTTCTATGGCTGCTCAGCCTGGCCCTGCTCATTTTCTTTTTCCAGTGCTAAGGATCAAAACCTGGTCTTTGCATCGCCAGACATATTTTCTTTACAAATTTAAGTGTCTCGAAGGTGGATCTTATTAGACTTTCTTCATGTCCCACGGCATCAGCCATATCAATTACCGCCTTCCTTTGGCTCAGCACATTGGCTGTGTCGTACCCAGCGGTGCCAGAGTAATAAGCAGCCAATGAGGACAATGCAGGCCCTTTCGCGCGGACACTTAACGCGCTTACTAATTGGTACTAGACAACTTCAGGCTTTCACTCGTTTTCTTATTCCTTCACTCCAGCTATATGCCTACTTCCAGAATGTAAATACTAAACACTTCTCTTTTCCTAGGCCGGGCCAATTTGTTCTCTGCGCCTTGAAACAGAGAATTAGTCACGCTTACTGAAGAACTGAGAACACATTCTGAGGAAATATTGGTGCGTGAGATTGCTTCTCATTCCAAATCTGCACACCCACTGAATTTGTAAATATTTACTGTAACTTATGGTGAAAAATATTGGCTTCCTAAGCTATACTGCTGCCAAAATGTCTCCTTCCCACAAGTCTGCCCAGAGTTCTTGGCCTGTGGCTGGCAAAATACACTCTGTCTTAAGTTCACTTCCTCACAGAGATAAAGCTGCAAACGGAGAGAAGGGGGATGGAAAGTGGGAGACAGAGAAAAGTGGGGAGAAGAGGAAGGAATAAAGGGAAATGGACAGGAGAATATATTCCAAAAATAAAAAGAGACAACATACTTAGCCACAAAAGTAGAGCGGGATAGTGCCTCATGTAGCACAGGCTGGCCTATAAATTGCTGTGTAGCTAAGGATGGCCTTGAACAACCTGTTCCTCCTCTTCTACCTCCTGAGTACACAGAATCAATCTGGGCATTCACCAAACCACTCAGTTTATATGCTACTAGGGTTCAAACCTGAGGGGTTTTATGTAAGCTAAGCAAGCACTCTGCCAAATGAGCTACGTTCCCAGACCCCCTAAAATATGAATTATTCTAATGCTATCAGAAGCCTACCTTCTGGGCTAGAGAAAACAGAATTCTAACAAGTGCAAAGGTTCCATAACAGCCTGGGCAAGGATGACTCACCATAGAGCTGGCGGCTGCCCGAGCTCACACAGGCTCCACTCTGTTTAAGAGTGAGAAACACTCACCACCCCCACCACAACTAGGGCCACGTGAAAGTCTTTTGCACAGAGTCTCAGGACCTCTCCAGAACAACTGTAGCAGAAACAGAATTCTCACCAAGGTCATACAAATCAAAGACCAGTGGTTGACACCTCAGTCCCATGTTCCACTCGGCTCCCTACCATCTCCTCCCCACCCTGTTTTCTGACTTCTGAGCCCACGTGAGCACAGTTTCCACGTTGGATAGGCCTGCTATTGGAACTTGGTACTGTTCTCAGGTTCGTGAAGAAATCTACATATCAAAAAGCAAAGTAAACAGTATCCCCTTTAACCAAAGATGCTGTAGAGCACAGTCTCTTTGTCACCTGACCACAGTTGGTCACGTGCTCTGGTTCTCAGCCTGGTGGAGTCTGGGCTGCTAGCACTAAGGTCTTAGCAAAGAAGGAATTGAGGGGCCCTTTCCCTGATGCCCTGACCCTTGCAGGGAGACTGTTCTATACTTTACCCCTGTTTAGTGGGGCTGTAGGCCATGGGCAAACATTTGAGGTCTTAAATCTTTCTGCGGATCAGACGGTGCCAATTGATGAGTCCATGCCTCCACTGAGCCTCAGTAAGGTCCAAGTCAGATGAACTCGGAGTAAAATGAGGAGAGAGGACGGTGCCAGAGGGAGTTCAGAGGTGAAAGATTTCCTTTGGGGACTTCCTTCTTCAGTCCCCTCGTGCCCATGTCACCTGATATCTGACTCTAACTCGCTCTCTAGACACATCCCCCCCACTTTCTCACCCTCTTCATTAGAACCCCACCTTTCTACACACTTGCCTGGCACTTTCTGATTGTGGGCTACATGTTTACTTCTTGAGAACCTGATTTTTCTGTCTTTCTTATTTATTATTGTGTGTGTGCACACACACACATGCATGACACACAGGAAGGAGTCAGATGACCATTCACAAAGGTTCTCCCCTTCACGGTGGGTTCTGGGGACCAAGCTCAAGTTGTCAAGCTTGCAAAGGGAGAAACTTCACCTTCTGAACCAGCTCACCTTCCCCTACAGCAGAATAAAACAACCAGAACCTTGTAAGCAATGGGCTCCTCTCCAACAAAAGGGGTGAGGGCTCCTGAGGTGACTGAGAGACTCACTCCTTTCTTCCTACCTAGTCCTCGGCTTCTCTTTCTCAGCCAGTCCTGAGCAGGGAGGCAGAAGAAATTTGAAGGGTTCAGTGCAAAGAGAAAATGTAGGGTGGGGGACTCTCTCTATATATTTTTAGAGAATGACCATAGAACAGTTGTTCCCAGTGAGTGGAGACTCCTTTGGGGATTGCATATCAGATATCCGGCATAACAGATATTTGTATTACAATTTATAACAGTAGCAAAATGACAGTTATGAGGTGGCAACAAAAATAATTTTAGGGTTGGGGTTCCCCACAACATGAGGAACTGAATCAAAAGGTCACAGCATGGGGAAGATCAAGAACCACTGCCATAGGACATCCAGCCCTCCTGAGCACAGGTCCTGGTGACTAGGGAGACACCGTACCCGTGCAACTGGCTTCAGCATGAAAGCCACAGGACTCACAGCCGTTTGTGTCCAGTTACCATGGGGCACAGCAACACGAGCACATTTCATAATTACAATGTGTAATCAATGCCGCTCTGTGGAGACAATGCCAAGTATTGTTTGTGAGACGCTGTTGACGGGAATGTTGATTCCCAACCAAAGCCTGCTACTCCACAGACAGTCCTCAGAGGCGAGGCATCCACTCACAGACTTTAACCTGAGCAGGCAATGGATGGTGTCACTGAAAAGACATTGCCTTCATCAACCCAACCAGCACCAGCAATGGGAGCGAAACTAAATCTCTCCCCTTCCACGCAGTTAACGAAATCTGGACAACTGGAAAGTGTGAGTTCTATTAAGAGAAGTGATTCTGGAACTTCTAGGTTTGTATGGGCCAGTGGAATTTCCTAGAAATTCAGAGGATGAACATGAAATCGACACATTTGAAACATCTGAAACACATTAATTCCTTAAAAGGAATATTTATGATAAAAATAATGAAGGCCTTTCTGTGAAGTGGATTTGCCATCATGAACAAGCCTTACACCAGCACAGCTTTTCGTCATTTAAGGCAGAGCTAAAAACCCTTTTCCTGTCAGCATGGATGGCAGGCTGCTATAGATACGGGGCCAGCAGCTAGAGAAAAGCGTGAGGTCCTTTTGTTTTTAACTTGAGTGGTTTCTTAAGACCTATGGCCCATCCTTTCCTTTGGAGGAAGAACCTCTTTTACTATTGTCATCTAGATGTAAGCTCCCTGCCTCTCTGCTCACAGCTCCACCCACTGTCTGTAGACCCTCAGATGCCTTCGTGTTATTAGAGTACCTGTGCCTTGGTGCTGTAAGTATCTCTGGCTCAAGTCTATTCATTAGCTCCCTTACAACAACAGAACTCCGTTCCTTCAGACACACAGTCAACTTCACCCATGTGGGGTGAGTAGGCATGAGATCTTCCGCAGTCATGCCAATTCTCTTCTTCTTGAAACCTCCTCCCCCTAGAACCATAGATTAACCCTCTTCCTCATATGGAATAGCTGTCCTCCAAGGAGATGTCTTCAGTGTTTAAAATATACCACTATGGGACCTTCTCAAAGAATTATTGTATACTTAATATTTTCTTCATTCATTATTACAATTCACAAACCTATTGAAACTTTTCCTGGTTCCTCTCTTTTTTCTGTAATCCTGTACTCATCTGAATTTATGTACTGCGAAGTGTAGGCGGAGACTGCTCGTTCTTTTCCTGGCTGCCCAGACCCAAATAATAGCAAAGAAACTATATTTATTATAATACTGTTTGGCCATAGCTCAAGACATATTTTTAGCTAACTCTTACGTCGTAAATTAACCCATAATTCTTGTCTGTGTTAGCCATGTGGCTTGGTACCTTTTATCAGTGAGGCATTCTCATCCTGCTTCCTCTGCACCTGGGTGATGACTGCAGACTGAGCCTTTCCTCTTCCCAGAATTCTCCCGTTCTGATCACTCTGGCCAATCAGCATTTTATTAAACCAATACAAGTGACAAATCTTTTCAGGGTCCCACAGTACCAGTTCATACCACATCACGAAATCCCTCCTTATGTGTTCTGTGCTAGCATTTACATCTGTGTGTCTTGTCCCTCAACTCAGTTGAAACATCTTTGTGTCAGGACAGTAATTCTTAAACTTCTAATTGCTCATCAGCAAGCAAGATTGGAGGCATCTTTTATGCCAGGCCCAGAAACAGAAATGTCCTGAGAATAATTCTAGTATACTATGAAGGTGCTGTAGCAGAGATATGAGCAAGGGCATGGGAGACCCGCAGAGGGAAAGGCGGAAGAGGTCTCAGGAGCTTCAGAACCACATAGTAGCCAACTTGAGTCACTTATGACATGTGTGACCTTAGGATACTGATAAAATCTCCGAGCCAATGGCTTGTCCGGTGTCAACAACATTGTAGGACAAGCCTTCTATATAGAACCGTCAAAATGAAATCAAAGCATGTAGTATTGCCATAAATTGTAATTCACAAGATGAATAGTATAAAATCATTTTAAGTGACTTTTCAACAGAGGAAACAATAATTTCACAGTACATTTCAATGAATAAATACAGACTCATTTTAAGCCACACCAAACATTTTTATTTGGACCAAGTAATCTGATGTGTCCTTAAAGCCATTCGCTCTTCCTTATTTTTCCTGGCCAGGACTTCAGGAACTCAGTTTTGTTCCTAAAACGAATTATGAATTTGCTTGCATAGGAATCACTTGCTGTCCTCATTTATCCCCACAAGTCTATTTCGGGGCGGGGGGCAGGTGGAGAAGGAGAACCGACAGCAATTATAAACTTCCGCAAGAATTTGTAATTTGCTCAGATAAAATGGCCCCATTCTCGAGGGGATTCATTTTAAAAGAAGTTGGTTACAAAACACGATTTCCAGCATCTTTGGATCACTAAGCTATTGCCATTAGGGTGGGGGGTTGGATGAGGACACAGGCAAAGGTCGCTCCAGTGCCAGTCAGAACTGTCAACACCCACGAGTCAGCGTTCCCTCTGACCGTCTACATCCAGAAAAGCAAGCGATGGCCTGAAATTTCAAGATTATTTCAAAGACCAAAATAACAGGATATAGTAAGACAGACATCGCAGGGCAAACACAAGAGATCCCGCAATTCACCACAAATCACATGCTCTGAGTTTTTATACATATACACCTTTAACTAACCAAGTACTAGCCCTTTGATCAATTAATGTCACTTAGCATGGAAAAGGAAAAATGAGAGAGAGAGAGAACACTTCTTACAGCAGCTATTTTCCACTGACCCCCCATACCCCCCGCTTCTTCCCTGTGGTTAACAGTGAAAGCTCTGTTTGTTTCACAATGCACTAATTCTTGCTGCTTGCAAGAAATTATTTTTGGAGGTATCATATTTTAATATAAGTTTCCATGAATCTTTCCACATGATTTGCTAGCTTTTATGTACTGCCCTCCCAGCCAGGCTCACTCAACAATGCCCATGCTTCATGCACCCCAGAGCCTTGGGACAGGCCAAACCCTGTCTTCACTGCCTGGCTCACAGCCCTGGGTGATGATGGGGAAGGAAGAACATTGGCAAACAAGCTCAAGTGGCAGGGTGGCTTTCAGCCGCAAACATATCTGAGTGGAGTCACTGTGTCCTGTGTCTGTGTGTGCGTGTGTGTACGTGCGTGCGTGCATGTGTGTGTATGTGTGTGTGTCATGTGTCTGTGTGCACGTGTGTGCATGTGTGTGTCATGTGTCTGTGTGCACGTGTGCATGTGTGTGTGCGTGTGTGTATGTGTGTGCATGTGTGTGCATGTGTGTACGCATGCATGTCTGTGTGTGCATGTGTGTACATGCGTACATGTGTGTGTGTGTGTGCGCGCGCGCGCATTGTGTGTGAACATGAAGGGATTTTCTGAAGATTCAGGTTTGGAAATCTGCACTGTTGTAGGGTATAGCCCCTTCCATTCCATTCATTCTCCCTCTCTCTGCTTCCTGAATGGTTTCAGAGGAGAACTTTTTTTGAAAACAGCCCTAGAATGGATCGGTGCACTCCACTAAGACTTAAACCTAGAGAGTGAGAAAGGAGAGCCACACTGTATCCTTTCATGTTTTGAGGAGCCTAATTATGCCAGACTTTGTTTATTGACTATGTTCCCCGCTCAGATTTCTAGAACTGGAAAGGAGGCTACCGATGTAAGAAAGTCTGGCCCAAGTCAGGAGAGCACATACGCACTGTGGCATTCGTATGGAGAAGCTGGAGACTAGGGCCACTGCTGCTTCCTTCCGGACTAAAACAGATTCTTCCCTTTACACCTCACTCCTGACTTTTATGTGCGTGTGTGTGTGTTGTGTGTGCGTGCGCATGTGCACACATGTTCACGGTCAGACAGTAACCTTCAGTTATTGTTCCTCTGATGCCATCTACATATGGACCGGGTTTGTCCCCGCCTTCATCTTACAGTGAGCCTCAGTAATCCACCCCACCCCAGCCTGTACTGGGATTATAAATTTACACCACCACAGCCATCTTTTTATGTGGGTACCAGGGGTTGAATTCGTGTCCCATGCTTGCATGGCAGGTACTTTGAGGCTTAGCTGCTCTCCAGGCCCCACTTCTATCTCTTATAGGATGTCACGTGACACTCAATAAGCAGTACTTTAATTCGCTCTTGTCATTTTATCAGGTTAGGGTCTCTGAGCCTCAGTTTCCTCTCCTGTTACCTGGGGAAAATGATGACAAGCTATAGGTTAGGTTACGATGATGCTTATAGGAAGTGTGATATGAAGCCTACAACGTGTTTCCTGGTATCAGTAGGTGCTTCACCAATGAAAGATAGAGTTACAGGATTATCATTGGCTAGTTTGATAGATTGCTGTGTTGTGTTTCTTCTAATTAAAAAATACTCGTTTTTCCTCTGGTAAATCATCTCCTTCCTTATTGAGTCTGAGTTTTATCATGAAGTTTGGTTCAGTCAGTGAGACCTTAGCTCCTGGATAGAGTAGCTTCCTAAGCACATGCAAACCGAGGCTTGTTTCTTTGGATCCAAGCTGCCATGCTGTGAGGCGTTCTAGACTGTTCTTCTGAGGAGGGTGAGTAGCGGAAAGAGGCTGTGTCCAGCACTGAAGCATCCCACATAACACAGTGTCAACACCAGAGAGAACACATGATCTGCCCGCAGAACTGTGAGAATTAATCTGTCATGGTCGACAGAGGATGGAAGCAGTGTCAGAGAGAAGTCCAGTTCCAGAGAGTTTTAACTCCACAGATGAAGACAACTGGGCCATAACAACCCCGGCCATTCTCTTTGGAGTTAGAGCAAAGGCAGGGTCAAGTCATTGCTGAGTGTATGTATGATGGGGTGGGGGGCAAACTAATTTGCTGCCGGCCGAGGTTTTATCTTCTGTGCACAACTTCACAGGCCTGTTGGGAGGAAACAGAAAGCATTGGTTGGGGCCAGACTGACATCTTAAAAGCGTAAGCAACGTTACCACCTTTTCACTGAGGTAGAAACAGGGCAGTGTTGTTGCAACCACTAGAACATCCTGCTAATAACAACTTGGCAGATGGCGTTATCCAAACCCGAAGCCCTAGGGACACGCTGGAGAAGCCAGCCATTGCTACTCAGGTCACGTCTGCTGTGCCCGCTGAAGGAAAAGGCCATGGGTGTGTACATTCTCTCCCTCGGCCTTAAGGAAAACATTGACTTTGGGTCCTCCAGGTGTTTTAGATTTACTTACTGCTCCCTTCAGCAGCCACCTGCCCTTGTTATTCTTTTCCACAGGGGAGGGGTGGTGTTGCTGACCCCAGCAAACCTGCTTTGGTTCCAGGAATCGGACTCCGAAAGGGTAGGAGCATGCGGGCAGAGATCGTCAGAGAAAACGCCTGGCAAGCAGGCTCAGGAGACCCGGCTCTCCATACACTACTGAGGCATGTACTTCTGCTTCGTTCTTAAGGGAATGCCAGGATTCTACCGAGATTCAAGCGTTTTGGAACTGCCTATCCCCAAAGAAGGGGAGCTGCGAGTCACCATCGAGGAGAGCCCTCTAACAAGAGGAGTTGATGTCTGACAGATATTACTTTGAAATAATTCAGGCCTGAGCAGGGCTGATCAGAACCCTCTAATATCTGCCCCACATTCCTGAATTTGACACATCTTTGTGGGGGAAGTGCAGGGCTTCCTTTCCTGGCAGCAGGAGCCTACTGATGGGGAAAGACTCAGTGTTTTCAAGGAGCTGGAAAATTTCTGTAGGGAACTAATGCGGTGGGGCTTCCCAGAGTCTTAAACAGGAAGGGTTATTGAATCGACATCCACAGCCCTCATTGCCTTGCTCGGAATCACTCGGTCCCTTAAACTGTGAGTGGGTAATTCCTCCATTATATGCTCCCTCATCTCATGACAATGCCGTGACCTATGGATACTGGGCCGACAGAACTCGTGCTTCTCGTAAGCAGCTCCCTCCTCCTACCCACTGTGGGCCTCTGCCTTCTTTAGCTCACACTCTCTAGCATTTCTCTGAGACCGTGCAGCACTGAACAAGAGTGTCCTAAAGTCCAGTGACTTTCCTTAGATATGTAGATTGCCAAGAAAGCCTCCGATTGACTTACAAAGTCACTTGGGCTACTTAGCAACTGGAAGTGGAAAATGTAGCAGGCTGGGAAAACAACCAAAAGGCCTGGACCTTCAAGAAGAAAAGACCCCGTGAAAGAGGGAAAGACTGTGTGGTTGTGCAAAGGAGAGAGAAAAGAGCTAAAGCAAGTAGGCAAAGAATGTAGCCAGCCACTGGCAAGGCAGAGGAACTGGAGACTGATGGTCCTGCAGTCCCATGCAGTTCAAGCCCAATGAGTTACAGGGAAAATCATGGCTGAGCCCTATAGCAAGCATGGAAGGTGGCAGCCATACCTGCCTTCCTCATGCATACTTGTCTCCAGGCTGGTACCCACCTGCACAGATAATAGTGGGCTCCTGGCTATAAGTAGGATTATTTAATCTTATTTTGAGTATGATGTGTGTTGTGGCTAGCTGTAGCTGGAGAGTTTTTTCATTATTATATGAGAGTGACCAAAAAGAGAACGATACCAATATGAGATTTCATCCAAATGCAAGGGGCAGGGGACAGATGCCAAGACAGAATTTGCAAAAAATAAAAATAAAAAAAGCACTTTAAAAAAACAATATTCACAATTATAGCAGGTCAGATTTCACCTGTTAAATACTTTGGTGAGACATGCACTGATCCATGCAAGCCCTTGTTGGCATCTTTCTCCCTGGGGTCTGGTTAGGAAGGCAGGAGCAGAAAGACAGCCCAAGTGAAGATGGAGTTTGCAGCTCTGGAGATGTCTATGGTTGCTAGGGTGAGAGGCCCTTCTTTGCCTGCTTCCTCTCTGACCCTTTAGTTCCCCCAGATCTCCTGCCTATTGGCTGTACCAGGCGACCACTGTGTAGCTTAACACCAACAGGGCCTCATATGAGAAGGTTTGATGCTGCTGGGGGCTGGGGAGATGGTCCAGTTGGTAAAGTGGTTGTCATGTAAGTGTGAGAACCTGGGTTCATATTCCCAGAATTTGTATTAAAAGTTGATGTGGGATTCTCCTCTGTATGCTGTGAATGTCTGCTTTGGGCCTATAGGTAGGCAGGGAAAACTAAGCTGAATGCTGGGAGAAAGAAGGGCAGAGTAAGGGAGAAGCCATGCAGCCCTCCTGGAGCTGGATGGAACTTTACCCGGTAAGCCACAGCCATGTGGTGATACACAGATTAATAGAAATGCTTTAAATTAATATGTAAGAGTTAGCCAATAAGAAGCTAGAGCTAATGGGTCAAGCAGTGATTTAATTAATACAGTTTCTGTGTGATTATTCCAGGGACGAGCAGCCAGGAACCAACAAGCTGCATCCTTACTACAAAAAGTTATATGACAGTGCACATCCACAGAATAGGTCCCTGTAGCTCACTCGCCAGACAATCAGCTAAATCAGCGACTCCAAGTCCAGTAAGAGAATCTCACCTGATATTGACCTCTGGCCTCCACGTCCACACACACATGCATGCATATAAAAATATGTACACTCAAAAAGAAAAAGAACCAGTACAAAGTAAAGTCTGCCTGTGCTGCCAGAACCGAAGTACTCAGAATTCATAGAAATAAGCACAATTAGGCAGATAAAGATCAAAACGTCCCTTTTAGTACTGATGACGTTCCTGGAGACTACAGTTTAGATGAGAGGACAAAGGAGTAGGCCAATGTCACATCCCAAAATGAAGTATATACACGGAAGTGTTGGGTAACCCCGTCCCCCCATGCCTCCCAAGAAGCCATCCCCTGTAAAACAGGTACAATGACCGGAGGGGATCAGTGTGCAAGGCCTCAGAGGCAATCTGGTCTCTAAGCCGGAGGGACAGGCCGCAGGCTGAGCCATTCACGTGAAGTCACATCTTGTGAGTTCCAGACCAGAGAAATCACCACAGCTCCTTAGAAGGAGGAGGAACTGAGGAAAGATTGAAAGTGGTTCAGTTCCTCCCACTGGGAAAAAAAAAAAGTGGGTAAGTGACTTTGTGTGTACTTGTTACTGTGGTCTAGCCGGGCCTGTGCTTCTCTAGTGAGGATGCGGGCAGGTGATGAGCACATGCTCCACACTCTAGGGATTCATGCTGCACAGCTCAGAGCATCAAGCAAGCGACTGTGACAGACACTGACTCAACAGGTCTGGTAAGGGCTCCCTGTGTGGAATGATTTCTCCGATGGAGAAACTTAGATGGGGCCGTGAACCCTAGGCTCAGGCCCTATGCATCCCATTGACTTTGAGATTCACTTCAGCGGCCATGCATGCGGGTCTCTACTGTTCCTTTCTGCTACCATGGACGCCTGGAGATTTGGGGATTGTCCAGCACCTCTGTGACTCACTGACACTTGGCTCAACATAATTTCTGATTTGACAGCATCTTCCCAGGCTTGAGTTTCTCCATTACTGTCTCCACCCCAGCAGTCTGGATGGCTCCTACTGTACAGAGCCCCACAACCAATGGGCACTTTCCTCCTTCCGAGGCAGCCAGGAAGGGCAGAGGGAACTGTCCTTCAGTTTGTTCAAAAGCAGGGCTTGAGCTCTGCCCTCCCTTCAGTCATATTCCAGCCATAGGCCTGCTTTGGGTCCAAACCAGTTAGTTAATGTCTTTCTTTAAGCTGGTACCCTTAATAGTCATTCATCTACTTGGTGGCCAGAAAAATAGATTCTGAAAATGGCAGTGATGATGATGGTGCTAATAATGATTATGGTGATGATAATGATTATGGTGCTGATAATGATTATGGTGATGATGATGACTCAGAAGCAATAACCAACGAAGCACAAAGCTGCGATCAAATAGCTAGCCAAATCCTCTTAAAGAAGGGTTTGTTTTAGTCCACAGTTTAAGGATACAGTTCATCTTGATGGGGCAGTCATGGCAGCAAGAGTGTCAAGGCTGCTGGCCACACCATTTTCAAAGTCAGAAAATACACACACAAGCGCACGCGCGCGTGCGCACGCGCGCACACACACACACACACACACACACACACACACACACACACACAGTGAGCTAACTACCCCAGTAAACCAAAGAGTTCTTCATGGGGAGGCCTGAACAATGTCACCCACAGCTGTTCTATCCACAGTTCATTAGTAACAGAAGTGAAGACAGGAAGGAAATGGCAGACTCCATCTCAGATACCTGCAATAGTTTTCTTTGTCATTATAGAAGGTCACATTATAGAAAGTGTCCCATCTGACTTGGGGTACTTAGGAAATTTCCCATATCTTATAATGTGTTAAGGCTCCATGCAAAAGTGAGGCCGACCAAGTTCAGTGTTTTCCCCATGGACAACAATTTTTAATGTGCTGATTCAACTTGTCAGAGTCGGACGCTGCTTGGCAGATGCAAGGACCATCTCTGATGTAGAATTTCCCTCTGTATGCTGTGATTACCATTAATGAATAAAGAAACTGCTTTGGACCTATAGCAGGGCAGAACTTAGCTAGGTGGGGAAAACTAAACTGAATGCTGGGAAAAAGACGGGTGGAGTGGGAGAGACTCCATGTAGCCCCTTCTGGAGACAAACGCTGGAACTTTAGCTCGTAAACCACAGCCAAGTGGCAATGCACAGATTAATAGAAATGGGTTAAATTAATATGTAAGAGTTAGCCAATAAGAAGCTAGAGCTAATGGGCCAAGCAGTGATTTAATTAATACAGTTTCTGTGTGATTATTTCGGGACTAAGTAGCCAGGAACCAACAAGCGGTTCTCTCCTTCTACATATTCCCCCACCCTCAGACTGTGCAGAAAGGGGAGATGTTTCACTAACATTTTCACTCTTTTGTGTTATCAGTTCTAAGTGCTGGAGGGTACTGGTTCTTCTGTGACTCCAAGCATAAATCTTCTCCCAAAGTGAGAACTGGAGTTTTAGAATAGAAAAAAGTCTCCGCTGGTTTCACATTTCAAGCGTAATGATTGGTTATACAAAACCAGTTGGTTCAAAAGATTAAATTAGGGAACAAATACAGGCCCAGAAGTTAACTATAACCCAAAAGCTGTTTCTAAATACACCTGGCAGGTAAATTCAGTTTTGCGAAAAGCTTTTGAAAACCATTACGCTACTAAAGATTGGAGTTAATTTAGTTTGTCACAAGAGGCATATGCTCATTTATTTGACCAAAATGTTCACATTCCCTTCTTTGTATTCTGCATCTCAGGCCAAAAAATACAATTATCTTCATGTGAATAACAATTTGGAGTCTGAAAAAAAAAATCAATGTCCAAAAGGGACATAAAATTCTGTCTTTAACATCTGGCCTTTCCAAGAACTTTAGCTTTTCCAGTTGCAAATGATACAGTTTAATGATATAGATGATATAGTTCTCAGCAGACCCCTGGAACTCAGTGGTGTGTGAAGGTGCTCTCGAATGGAGGTGATGGAATTGACGTATCCAGGGTTGTCTCTTTAGAAGAAGGCTAAAGGCCAACCTTAGAAGAGACAGTAAAATGAAGATGGTGGAGATCAGGAAGTGGTTTTGTTGCAGAACAGTCTTGCAAGTCAGCTGTCCTGTTGGCTCTCTGAGGAGAGCTTTCCTTGGAGAGGTGCATGGACTTGCAGACTTGTTTTTGGGACTCCCCAGATCAGGGAAACTCAAGAAGTCATATTACTTATAAGAAGGTGTATTCACTCCTGTCACACTGATGTGACCAAGCGCCCAACCAAAGCGACTTGAGTTGGCTCACAGTTTGAGGGCCCATAACTCCATCCTGGTGGAGAAGGCAGAGCAACTGGGAGACTCCATCTGTGGCAGTGGGAACCAATAGCGTGATTTGTTCATATCCTGGAAGATTAGGAGGGAAGGAGCTCTTCCTGGTCCCACAACCTTCCAAAAATAATGTCATAAGCTAGGAAGTAGGTGTTTAAACATGTAGCTCCATAGCAAACATTTCAGATACAAATGATAAAGGTGTGTTTTGTTTGCTTGTGGATGAGAAGGTGGGATTTGATTTCTTTAAATCCATTGTACATCCTCTGGCCAGAGTGATCATCTGATCCATACCCACTCCTACGCCTCTCCTTCTTCATTGACCTCGCCTTACTCCCATGATGAAACTGCCCTCATGAACATGGAATGAAAAGGCTCCTTCTCTTCTTTCTTGAGCACCATTTCTTTTGCCCCTGTGAAGTTCTCCCCTAGTACCTATGGACAAAATGGAAATGCTCTCTTCTTTCTTTAAGTAGCTCCCTCTAAACCAGGACTGGCAAACTGGCCCACAGTCCACCTCCTATTCCTGAACCACTCATCAGCTAATTTCTCTTTTTTAAAAAAAAATCTAACTGATTAGATAAGAGTATGCCAGGGCACGTGATGGTTACATGAAATTGAAGTTTGACTGGTCGTAGTGTTGAGATGTACTATACTTATTCCCATAGGCCAAAGGAGGGTTGTGCATTCAGGCGGCAGGGTTGAAGAACTGTCACAGAGATCTTTCAGCTCTCAGAGCCCCAAATATTCAACCCTCCTGCCATCAACAGGAGGGTTGCAGATCCCTACCCCAACCCATAACTTCACCTTTCACTGTACAGTTACAAATCCAGGCTTCAGGGATGCAGCATGGATTCTAATTGATCTTAATAATAAAGCCTGGAGTCAGATAATAGGGGATGAAAGCTGAAAAATCAGAGAAGCAATGCAGCCAGCCACTAGAGAGACCTTTTATGTCTACCAATGCTCAGACTGATCCTGTCTCTACAAATTCTCAGACTGCATCCATCTCTGTGGAATCCTCGGACTGCCTCTAAGCTCCTGTCTCCTCCCACCTTATATTCCTCTCTCCACCCAGCCATATCACGCCTGTCTCCACCTCCCTACTGCTGGGACAAAAGGCGTGTGATTCCAAGTGCTAGGATCACCTTTGTGTGAGCTCCATTTCCCTTTTAGAGAGTCAATCTCTCAAGTAGCCCAGGGTGGCCTTGAACTCACAGAGATCCTCTTGTCTCTGTCTCCCTAGTGCTGGATGGAAGGTGTGTTCCACGACTGCCTGACTTCTATGGCTAACTAGTGGTTTAGCTCTGCACTCTGATCTTCAGGCGAACAAAATATCACTACACAGGGACACTGGAAATTTTCTCACAAATTGAAAGAGAAAGGAGTTCTTTGTTTGTTTGTTTATCGTAAAACAACCACTTCGGCATATCTGTTTATAGATATAAATATATTCTCACACATGTATGTATAGAAGACTGCACATCTACTTCTAAAGACAGTCCCTATTTGGTTGTGAATAATGTGACAGATTTAAGAACGAAGTTGTTGGGTTCCCCTGAAAAGTACCTGTCTCACTATGTGGGCTTTTCTTTTTAAAGAAATGTCATGTTCTCTCTTTTTCTCTGGCTCATATCTAAGTTAGAGGTCTCTTCATATGTCTGTGATTTTTCTTAGCATAAGGCTTCCTTTTAATTTCATCTTTTATAAAGAAATCAGTGGAAAAAGACTAAAAAAACCCAAACAGTTTCCACATTACAAAGAGAACCCCACCATAGTGCCAGTGTTCTGTGATGGAAATTCACTGAATTACTCGAAATTCCTGCCTGCACACGCTGTTGTTTCTCCCCTCCGAACCTTTGCATCACAAGGTGGAAAGAGCAGGGAAAGAGAAACTTGAAAGGGTAACAGTATCTAAGGAGAGAAGGAAGTAGGGAGTCCAGACCAGGGAAAGGAGAATTCCTCAGGGGCACGCATGGCTTCTCGGGAAGAGGCCCAAGGACATTTTTGTGGTAGCTGAATTGCTTCCTGCAGAATGCCTGTAACTGTTGACATCTGAATCTCTTGCTCTGTCTCCCTGCCTGGGTGGGATAGCTGTCCGCGATGGCAAAGGAGAAACCGTAAAACACCCCAGCTACTCAGAACGTGATGTGCCACCTCCCCGAAAAGAACCCAGTGGCTGCCTGGACTGGACTCTGAGCTGCATTCCTGAGCTCCCCTAAGACTGACAAACAAGTTTTGGAAGATCAGAGATTCACAAAGGACAGGGTTCACTTTATGAAATCCTAGGACTTCATCTGACACCAGACAGCGTGTTGTGAGAGAACAGTTCCTCTGACATGGTCAGAGACAGCTCTGAACAGCATTCTAAGACTGTTCCAACAACATATGAAACCCTCAGCAATGTAACATTCCAAAACCGAATGCTAAGATCCAAGGAAATAATAGAGAGTACAGACATATGTGAGATTTTGGGTTGACCTAATGCATGCTGCATGCATGTGTATATAGGTATATATGTTATATGTATAATTGCTATTTTTAATTGACCTATTTAGAGGTTCTGACACTTTGCTGTATGTGTATCATGAACAATGATCAGATCGGGTAGCTGTATTTGCCACCTCAGAATTCATTATTGCTTTGGATTGGGAACATTCTGAATCCTCTCCTTAGCTATTTGGCAGTTTTCTATTTGAATATAACAAAAATTGTTGTCACCTGTAGTTACCAAGTAGAAACGACCCCTCCTACTCAACTACATCCCAAGTAACGACTGAGACAGTTCCCCCATCTACTGGCTGGTTTTGTGTGTCAACTTGACACAAGCTGGAATCATCAGAGAGGAAGGATCCTTAGCTGAGGGAAAGCCTCCTTAAGATCCAGATGTCAGGCATTTTCTCATTTAGTTATCAACAGGGGAGGCCCCAGCCCACGGTGGTGGTTCCATCCCTGGGCTGCTGGTTCTGGGTTCTCTAAGAAGGTGGACTGAGCAAGCTATGGGAAACAAACCAGTAAGCGGCTCCCCTCCATGGGCTCTGCATCAGCTCCTGCCTCCGGGATCCTGTCATGTTTGGGTTCCTGTCCTGACCTCCTTAAGTGATGAACAGCAAGGCCGAAGTGTGAGCCAAATCAACCCTTTCCTCCCCACCTTGCTTTCGGTCACAGTGTTTCGGCACAGTAATAGAAACCCTAACTAAGACACCCCAACTCTTGAGCTTGAAGGTTTTTACTGGATTTTGAGGACTGGCCTACGCAGTGTTGGCGTCTGCAATCATTTTGCTATCTGTGCAACCCCACACCATTCCCCAGTTTTTGGCAATGTTTTTCTAAGAGAAACTTAACAGCTAGAAAAGCACATTAAAATTTCCTCTGTAATTGGCACTTCTCTTTATACAGAACATGTTCAATTGTTGGTGTCTATAAACATTTTCCTTTTAAGGGAAAGGCTGGATTTATGATGCAGAAACCTGTTAACATGTTGAGACAAAGAATAAGCTTTTTATGTAGTACACCTACAGCTGGGAGAATTTATCAGCTTTCTGTACACAATTAGGATTTGGATTATAACACAATCATTTTCTTTAGACACCTCCTTCCAAAACCCTTTGTCCTCCTCTCCCTAATGGAAACAAGTGAGCTTTGCCCTTGCCGATTGTGAATGAGCAATTGCTATTGCTTCTTTCTCTTCCTAGAGGACCCTCCCTGAACTAACCACCAGCATTTTTTTCTGCATCAAACACATAAGCCATAGAGAAATATCAAGTAAGAAATCCCCTCCACCTGGGGTGAGGCATAGAGAGTGCCGTAGGAAAGGAAAGAGAAATAGAATAGTCATAAATGGATGAGGGGAGGGTTACAGGAGGATCAAGTGGGGAAGAGGAAGGAGGGGGGAAGAGGGAAGGGATGCAGGGAGGAAGGGCTAAAACTAAGGGCCATTTGAGGGCCGTATGAAAGCCTACTACTAAATGAAGCTTCCATGCTGGGATTGGTTTACATCTAATTGAGTTGTTGTCCAAAGGTGCCCTGTGCGAACCCCCAAACAACCCATGCGGTTGACGAGGCTGTATGTTGCTCTCCATGAACTGACACCAAGGCCCGATTGCTGTAGACAACACTTGAGTGTGGAGAAGCTGAGCTGGTGCCTATATAGAGCCTTCCATCATACGCATTGGTGCCTTTGGTTCCGGAAGGTAGTCTGCAGGCTACCTGAGGATAAACATGAGCATCAACCCGGCCACAAACCCTTTGCTCTGCCATGGTGTTTGGTCTGCAAGCCATGCAAGTGCAAGGATGGCACAAAGCTTGTGGGAGTAACCAGACAATGTCTGATTAAACTTAAGGCCCAGTCCGTAAGATGGAGCCCATACCCAAACTGCTTCAGTGACCAAGAACCTGAGATTAAATAGCTCATGGATCTAGGGCAAACCCAAATACTATTTTATACTGTTTATACTGAGATACACACACACACACACACACACACACACACACACATATTGGTATGATATATGTGTATATATACACATATATATGTATATATATATCAAACCAATAAAATGCTTCCCAATGACTTTCCATTATACTCAAAAGTCAGTACCTTGCTCAGCCAACATCAGAGAAGCTTCCTCTTAAAGTAGATAGGAACAAGTAGAGATCTACAGCTAGGAAATATGCAATGAGTGAGACATCGGAACACTCAACCCTAAACAGGACAGCTCTATCAAATCTCTTCTCAGGCCCTGGGAAACCGGCTCAGTTCATATATGTTACTTGTATGTGTATGTTTTCAGGGCTGACCATTTATTTATTTATTTATTTATTTTAATTTATTTATTTATTAAAGATTTCTGTCTCTTCCCCGCCACCGCCTTCCATTTCCCTTCCCCTCCCCCAATTAAGTCCCCCCCCAAGCCCGAAAAGCAATCAGGGTTCCCTGTCCTGTGGGAAGTCCAAGGAACCCCCACTTCCATCCAGGTCTAGTAAGTTGAGCATCCAAACTGTCTAGGCTCCCACAAAGTCAGTGCGTGCAGTAGGATCAGAAACCCATTGCCATTGTTCTTGAGTTCTCAGTAGTCCTCATTGTCCGCTATGTTCAGAGAGTCTGGTTTTATCCTAGGCTTTTCCAGACCCAGGCCAGCTGGTCTTGGTGAGTTCCCAGAAGAACATCCCCATTGTCTCAGTGTGTGGGTACACCCCTCGCGGTCCTGAGTTCCTTGCTCGTGCTCTCTCTCCTTCTGCTCCTGATTTGGACCTTGAGATTTCAGTCCTGTGCTCCAATGTGGGTCTCTGTCTCTGTCTCCTTTCATCGCCTGATGAAGGTTAATATTCAGGAGGATGCCTATATGTTTTTCTTTGGGTTCTACTTATTTAGCTTCTCTAGGATCACTAATTAAAGGCTAAATGTCCTTGGTTTATGGCTAGAAACCAAATATGAGAGAGTACATCCCATGTTCCTCTTTTTGGGTCTGGCTTACCTCATTCAGGATAGTGTTTTCTATTTCCATCCATTTGTATGCAAAATTCAAGAAGCCCTTGTTTTTTATTGTTGAGTAGTACTCTAATATGTATATATTCCATACTTTCTTCATCCCTTCTTCCATTGAAGGGCATCTAGGTTGTTTCCAGGTTCTGGCTATCACAAACAATGCTGCTATGAGCATGGTAGAGCATATACTTTTGTTGTATGATAAGGCCTCTCTTGGGTATATTCCCAAGAGTGGTATTGCTGGGTCCAGGGGTAAGTTGATCCCGAATTTCCTGAGAAACCGCCATACTGCTTTCCAAAGTGGTTGCACAAGTTTGCATTCCCACCAGCAATGGATGAGTGTACCCCTTTCTCCACAACCTCTCCAACAAAGGCTATCATTGGTGTTTTTTATTTTAGCCATTCTGACAGGTGTAAGATGGTATCTTAAAGTTGTCTTGATTTGCATTTCCCTGATCGCTAAGGAAGTTGAGCATGACCTTAAGTGTCTTTTGGCCATTTGAACTTCTTCTGTTGAGAATTCTCTGTTCAGCTCAATGCCCCATTTTATAATTGGGTTGGTTAGCCTTTTACGGTCTAGTTTCTTGAGATCTTTATATATTTTGGAGATCAGACCTTTGTCAGTTGCGGGGTTGGTGAAGATCTTCTCCCAGTTAGTGGGTTGCCTTTGTGTCTTAGCGACAGTGTCCTTTGCTTTACAGAAGCTTCTCAGCCTCAGGAGATCCCATTTATTCAATGAGGTCCTTAATGTCTGTGCTGCTAGGGTTATACGTAGGAAGTGGTCCCCTGTGCCCATGTGTTGTAGAGTACTTCCCACTTTCTCTTCTATCAGGTTCAGTGTGATCAGACTGATATTGAGGTCTTTAATCCATTTGGACTTGTTTTGTGCATGGTGATAGATATGGATCTATTTTCATTCTTCTACATGTTGACATCCAGTTTTGCCAGCACAATTTGTTGAAGATGCTCTCTTTTTTCCATTGTATACTTTTAGCTCCTTTATTGAAAATCAGGTGTTCATAGGTTTGTGGGTTAATGTCAGGGTCTTCTATTCGATTCCATTGGTCGACTTCTCTGTTTTTATGCCAATACCAAGCTGTTTTCAATACTGTAGCTCTGTAGTAGAGTTTGAAGTCAGGGATGGTAATGCCTCCAGACACTCCTTTGTTGTATAAGATTGTTTTGGCTATCCTGGGTATTTTGTTTTTCCATATAAAGTTGATTATTGTCTTCTCCAGATCTGTGAAGAATTTTGATGGGATTTTGATGGGGATTGCATTGAATCTATAGATTGCTTTTGGTAGAATTGCCATTTTTACTATGTTGATCCTCCCAATCCAGGAGCAAGGATGATCTTTCCATTTTCTGGTGTCCTCTTCAATTTCTTTCTTCAAAGACTTAAAGTTCTTGTCAAATAGATCTTTCACATCCTTGGTCAGAGTTACCCCCAAGATATTTTATGCTATTTGTGGCTATCGTGAAAGGTGATGCTTCTCCAATTTCCCTCTCTGTTTCCTTATCCTTAGTGTATAGGAAGGCCACTGATTTTTTGGAGTTGATCTTGTATCCTGCCACATTACTAAAGGTGTTTATCAGCTGTAGGAGTTCTTTGGTAGAGTTTTTTGGGGTCGCTTATGTATACTATCATATCATCCGCAAATAGCGAGAGCTTAACTTCTTCTTTTCCGATACGAATTCCCTTGATCCCTTTATGTTGTCTTATTGCTATTGCTAGAACTTCAAGCACTATATTGAAGAGGTATGGAGAGAGTGGACATCCTTGTCGTGTTCCTGATTTTAGTGGGATGGCTTTGAGTTTTTCTCCATTTAATTTAATGTTAGCCGACGGCTTGCTGTAAATAGCTTTTATTATATTTAGGTATGACCCTTGTATCCCTAATCTCTCCAAGACTTTTATCATAAAGGGGTGTTGAATTTTGTCGAATGCTTTTTCAGCATCTAATGAAATGATCATATGGTTTTTTCTTTCAGTTTATTTATATGCTGGATTACATTGATAGATTTGCGTATGTTGAACCAGCCCTGCATCTCTGGGATGAAGCCTACTTGATCATAATGGATAATTTTTCTTATGTGTTCTTGGATTCGGTTTGCCAGTATTTTATTGAAGATTTTTGCGTCGATGTTCATGAGTGAGATCAGTCTGTAATTCTCTTTCTTGGTTGGGTCTTTTTGTGGTTTTGGTATCAGGGTAACTGTAGCTTCATAAAAGGAATTTGGCAATGACTCTTCTGATTCTATATTGTGAAATACCTTAAGGAGTATAGGTATTAATTCTTCTTGGAAGTTCTGGTATAGGGTCTTTGTTGCCTGCCATGTAGTAAAAATCTCCAGCTTCTTTCCTGAAACCCTGGTAGCCTTGATGGCCAGAGGTCTCGCTAGCCATCGCTGCAGCAGCAGCTGCTGTTCCTCGCCGTCCACTACTGTTGCTGCCAGTGCCACCACTACCACTATTTGCTCCCCCAAAATTCTGGAACATCTGGGCTTGACGAGGGCTGAACTCTTCTACACGGGATGAGCTGTGTACCTCCTGTGGGTAGCTCTGTTGGTTTCCGTGGTAACTGCTTTGCTCCCGAAAGGACTGCATACTGTTCAGCAGCACAGCAGCAGGCCAACAGCCCTCCGTGGCGGGGGAGGTTTCTCTGTTTTCTTTAAGTGGGCACTTAGTGCTATGAACTTTCCTCTTAGCACTGCTTTCATAGTGTCCCATAGGTTTGAGTATGTTGTCCCTTTATTTTCATTAAATTCAAGGAAGAGTTTAATTTCTTTCTTGATTTCTTCCTTGACCCATGTGTGGTTCAGTAGTTGACTGTTCAGTTTCCATGAGTTTGTCGGCTTTCTGGAGGTAGGATTGTTGTTGAATTCTAACTTTAATCCGTGGTGATCTGATAAGACACAGGTGGACACTGATATTTTTTTGTATCTGTGGAGGTTTCCTTTGTTTCCGAGTATGTGGTCAATTTTCGAGAAG
The DNA here is from genome assembly GCF_018167655.1 of Microtus oregoni. Classification (NCBI taxonomy): domain Eukaryota; kingdom Metazoa; phylum Chordata; class Mammalia; order Rodentia; family Cricetidae; genus Microtus; species Microtus oregoni. The sequence continues at coordinate 9,981,226 of NW_024543095.1, read as the reverse complement.
GTTCCATGAGCTGCAGAGAAGAAGGTATATTCTTTCCTATTTGGGTGGAATGTTCTATAGATGTCTGTTAAGTCCATTTGCTTCATTACCTCCAGTAGTTCTCTTACGTCTCTATTAGGTTTCTGTCTGATTGACCTGTCCATTGCTGAGAGAGGTGTATTGAAGTCTCCTACTACTAGTGTGTGTGGTTTGATGTCTGCCTTGAGTTTTAGTAATATTTCTTTTACATATGTGGGTGCTTTTATATTAGGGGCATAAATATTCAGGATTGAGACGTCATCCTGACAAATTGTTCCTGTTATGAGTATAAAGTGTCCATCTCGATCTCTTCTGATTGATTTTAGTTTGAAGTCAGTTTTGTTAGAAATTAATATGGCCACACCTGCTTTTTTCTTAGGACCATTTGCTTGAAAGACCTTTTCCCAACCCTTTACTCTGAGTAGATGCCTGTCTTTGTGGTTGAGATGTGTTTCTTGCAAACAGCAGAATGTTGGATCCTGTTTTTGTATCCAATCTCTTAGCCTGTGCCTTTTTATAGGAGAATTGAGACCATTAATATTAAGTGATATTAATGACCAGTGGTTGTTTATGCCGGATATTCTTATTGTTTTTGGAAGTAGAATTTGTGTGTCTCCCTTCTTTGAGTTGTGCTAGTGAAGGGTCGCTAGATGCCTGAGTTATTGTAGGCAGTGTTGGCAATGTTGGATTCCTTGGGTTGCGGTTTTCCTTCTATTACTTTCTGTAGGGCTGGATTCGTGGCTATGTATTGTTTAAATTTGTTCTTATCCTGGAATGTCTTGATTTCTCCATTTATAGTGAACAAAAGCTTGGCTGGGTATAGTAGTCTGGGCTTGCATCCATGGTCTCTTAGCTTCTGCAGTACTTCTATCCAGGACCTTCTGGCTTTCATTGTTTCCGTAGAGAAATCAGGTGTAAGTCTGATCGGTTTACCTTTATAAGTTACTTGGCCTTTTTCCTTTGCAGCTCTTAGTATTCTTTCTTTAACCTGTATATTTTGTGTTTTGATTATTATATGGCAAGGGGATGTTTTCCTTTGATCCAGTCAGTTTGGTGTTCTGTATGCTTCTTTAATATTCAAAGGAATATCTTTCTTTATGTTGGGAAAGTTTTCTTCCATAATTTTGTTCAAAATATTTTCTGGGCCTTTGAGCTGTGACTCTTCTCCTTCTTCTATTCCTATTATTCTTAGATTTGGTCTTTTTATTGTGTCCCATAATTCCTGAATGTTTTGTGATGAGAATTTGTTGGCTTTGCAGTTTTCTTTGATCAGAGCGTTTATTTTCTCTATGGTGTCCTCAGAATCTGAGATTTTTTCTTCTATTTCTTGTATTCTATTGATTATGCTTGTTTCTGTAGGCTCTGCTCGTTGACCTAGATTTTCCATATCCAGCTGGTCCTCAGTTTGTGTTTTCTTCCTTGCTTCCATTTCAGTTTTCAATTCTTGGACTGTTTCCATTACCTGTTTGATCGTTCTTTCTTGGTTTCCCAGGGTATTATGTACGTATTTACTCATTTCTTCAAATTTTTGGTTATACTTCTCATCCATTTCTATAAGGGCATTTTTCACATGTTTTTTAAGGGATCCTATTGCTTTCATAAAGTCAATTTTTTCCACTTCTTCTGTGTTAGGGTGTTGGAGACCTTCTGTTGTAAGATCATTGGGTTCTGGTGTTTTCATGTTGTTTTTCAGATTATTGGGTGAATTCTTTCCTTGGCGCCTGCCCATCTCCTCCTATCGATGCTATCTAAGGGGTCTGTTAAAACTGGTTCAGGTTTCCCTGCTGGCCAGGGGCTCCTCTTACAAAATGCCCTTGCTCTGTTTCCTGGTTCCTGCCGGGGGGCCAAGATCCCTCTCACCCCTCAGAAGGGTCTTCAGGAATAGGACCCGGCTCCTCCTTTGCCAGGGACCTCCCCAACCAAAGGCCTACCTCTTTGGTTTAATTGTAGTGGGGCCATCTGTTCTCGGTGTTGTGCGAGGTCCCTGCTGCCTGCTTCTGCTGCTGGGACGGTTCCCGCCACCAGCAGCCTGTGTCCTCTGCTGCCGCTCTGGTCCCAGCCGGTTCCAGCCTGTCCCAGTCGGTCCCCGCCGGCTGCGCTGGGCGTCCTCCGCGGCTGCCCGGTGTTCCGGCCGCCTTCAGCCGCCCGGTGTTCCCCTGACCATTTATTATTACATAAGCAATCAGTATGCTCTTCCCTGGGAAGCACGATTTCGCCCACTCAGCATTTCTCAGTTGCCTGTGGTTCTTTGTTTAAGGTTGAGACCTCCTGCACTTTCCCTTTCCATGTTATTTTATTGATTGACATCATCATTGTTAAGGCAGCCATGTTGGTAAGGCTTCATGGTCGTAACTTCTGACATTACCAGGAGACACAACCTCATAGCAAACTACGCGGTTTGGTGGCCCTTGCAATCTTTCTTTCATCTCTATCATGTGATTCCCCAACTTTAGGTACCAGGGATGGATTATAGATGTATCAGCTAGGACTGGTCTCTACAACTCTGCTTTTTGGTTGGTTGTGGTTTTCTAGAATGGTCTACGTTGCTAAGAGAAGTTTCCTCGATGAGGGGTAAGGACAAAACTCACCTGTTGATAGAAGACAGATATCGAGAGTGTAGTCAAGGGTCACGCTGGTTTAGTTTATCAGCTGTAGGTTCTTCTCCAAGACCCATGACCTCCCTAACCTTGGGTGGCCAGCTAGGTTTCCAGTTCAAGCATGATTTCCTTCTTGTCGAGCAGGTGTTAAGTCCCATTATAAAGCTGGTGCATACTGGGAAGGTGTGTTGCCACAGCTGTACCCTTAGAGTTATCGTGCCATGCTGGGCATTGTTGTGGTTCATGGGTATCATAGCTGAGTAGGACTCTTGGTTGTTCCTGTCCTTTGGAAACTTGCCTGGTGACTTCTTGTGCCATGAAAGCTAGTCCTCAGGGAGGAGGCTTTCAGGTCAGCTCCAGCTCAGACGCCTCCTTACCTTGTATCTGAAGTCCATGGTGTCTTCAGCAATAGGGACTTAGCTTCCACCTCTGGAACCAGGTGGCAGCCAAAGACAAAGAATGTTTTGGGAGTCCCTTTGAACTAACCTTGACTAACAACTCAAAAGAGGACTTCCCATACCTAGTGTTCAGCCATTTATCTATCTATCTATCTATCTATCTATCTATCTATCTATCTATTTTGATGGCATTTGACTCTTGGAAGGAGCACTGTAAACCCAGATGGGAAATTTTCATTTAAACTATATGTGCATATTATATACAATCTTACACATATCACAGGCACTTTAGAGAGCTAGTACTATGATTCCTTATGATTTTTCCAGACAATCTTACTGTTATTTTTACCTTCTTCCCTCTTTAGTCTGTATATCTCTCCCTATCCCTAACTAGAGGTCCCCTGATTTTCCCATTTCTAGCTTTAGGTCACTTCTATATTTCTGTCCCCTTCTTTATTGTCCGTCCCAGCCGTCCCCTTTCTACTTTCCTGGTTTCTGCAGGTAGTCCAGGCTATGCACTCACATCTGATCTGAAGTAGAGAAGGAAGAACATTTGGAGTTTGTTTCTGGGTCTGGGCTACTTCCCTCAATATGATCTTTACATTTTTTTCTATCTGTTTACCTGCAAAGTTCGCGATCTCAATTTTCTTTACTACTGAATAGTATTCCATATGTATATGTGGCACATTTTCTTTATCCATTCATCAACATCTAGATGTCTCTGTTTCCTAGTTATTGGGAATAGCACAGCAATAAACACATCTTGAGCAAGTATCTGTGGAGTATGATAAACAGTTCTCTGAGCATATTCTAAGGAATGGTAGAGGTAGGTCATAAGGTAAATTTATTGATCACATTCTGAGAACTCTCCACACTGATTTCCACAGTGGCTTCTCCAGTTTGGAGTTCCATCAACACCGAGCGAGGGTTCCTTTTCCCACACTCCCTGCAGCATCTGTTGTCAGTCGTTTTGGTGATTTTTACTATTCTGAGGATGGGGAGATGAAATCTCTAAGTTGTTCTGATTTGCATCTCCCTGATTGCTGGAGAGGATGAACAATTTTTTTTTTTGAGATATTTCTTGGCCACTTTTCTTTCATCTTTTGAGAACTCTTTGTTCAGGTCCCAGGCCCATTTTTTGAATGGGTCATTTGTTTTTTTGATTCGAGTCCTTTATATATTCTGGATATTGATTCTCTGTCAGATGAGTAACTGGCAGAGATTCTCTGCCTTTCTGTGGGCTTCCTCTCCACCTGGACCAGTGTTTCTTTAGCTGTGCAGAAACATTTCAGTCACTCGCCAGTTGTTGACCTTGACCCTTCTGCAGCTGTCCTGCAGGTCCCACCTCTGTTTTCTCCAGCAGGTTCAGTGTTTTGTCTTCACATCTGGGTCTTTGATTCATCTGGAGTTAGCTTCTGTCCAGGGTAATAGAAAAGAGCCCTGATTTCATTCTTCTACGTATAGACATCCAGGTGCCCCAAATCATTTGTTGAAGATGCTTTCTTTTCTCCAGGGTGTGTTTCAATGCCCACCTCCATCTCAGGTTTGGTTTCTATGCAGTCTGACATGTGAGGTCTCTGAAACTGCTATTAGACTTCATGGTTTTCTCTTCTGTCCTTCTTTCCTTCCTTCCTTCTTTCCTTCCTTCCTTTGTTCCTTCCCTCCTTCCTTTATTTCTTTCTATCCCTGTTTGCCAGATTTTGAAGTTCATCACCTGAGTCAAACTTCTTTCCTTGTTTTGTGGCTGTGAATAATTTCTGGCTTTACTCTTTAGTCTTTATATATTTTTCTTATTTTGTTACATACTAGGAAATGAAATGCTGTGATATTGTTTTAGTCTGCAATGTTAAAAGAAGACAGGATATAGAAAAGTTCACTTTCAGTAAATATAACACATGATTTAATTATAAATAAATTCTATTTCATAACCACTGAAAAGGAAGGAGGATATTGGTAAGAAAAATATGACAAGAATTTAAGCTACTGTAATAGAGAAAAACCAAGAACATACAGTAACGAAAGGTAACCAGAAAGGGGAATTCTGTTGGTTCTGATGGCAGCAGGCAATACTGTTTGTTCGGACCAAGGATATTGGCACCGGGGAGCCACATCCCGATGCACTGAATTGTGATAGATCGTTCAACTTCTGAAGAACAGCATAACTGCCTGTATCCTAAAACTTTGAAGTTTCCGTTGAAAATAAAGTTGAATTTTTTTATGTAATTCTGAAGTTATAACATATAATGAAGCAGTGATTTCAATTTTAAAATTTATTTTGTAATGTGGGTTTGTTGGTCAATATGCCCTGTCTTCCTGTGTCATGGAATATGTGCAGTCTTAGAGGGCACCATGAAAGCAGAGAGCAGCTGAACCCTGGGAGGGAGGAAGTGATTAGCATAGTGATGTGATAAAGAATAGATAGTAAAGAGAACGGGAACCCAGTCCTGAGTACAGACAAGGGGTAGGGATGGAAGCCCACAATCTTGGGAAACATCTACTGAGAGTTGCCATAGAAACTACTGGTGTGGGCTGTGATGTTGCACACCTTTAATCCCAGCACTCAGGAGGCAGAGGCAGCCAGGTCTCTGTGAGTTCAAGGCCAACCTGGTCTACAGAGCAAATTCCAGGATAGCCAGGGCTACACAGAGAAATCCTGTCTTGAAAGACAAAAAACAAACAAAAAGAAATTATAAAATGTTGGAGTGAAACTTAACAAGCAGGAAACAACAACAAGAAAGATAAGGCAGATAGGAAACAAGACTTACCAATCGGAACCAGAAGGGGTTTATAACCAATCAGAACCAGAAGAGGCTTATTATCAATCAGAACCAGAAGGGGCTTATTCCTACATCTTTATTCTCTTACTGTGAGAAGATTCAGTTGTGAAATGGAGAATTCAGATGATGGGCAGTTAATATTTATCATAGCTTTATTACCATTATTCATAATAGCTTTATTAAGAAAATGCATCTAATAGATCATACTTATTTAAAACATGCAATTTAATATTATATTGGTTGGAGGGAGGAGGTGGATGCAAGAGGAGTTAGGGGGAAGAGTTGGGGTGAATATTGTCAAAATACAGTTGTGAGCAACATCATTATACAGACTTAGCCAGTTGTGTTTATATATATATATGTGTGTGTGTGTGTGTGTGTGTTTATATATCTGTATATATAGACAAATACATATATATATATACATATATATAAAACAGCAATTAAAGAAGAAGAGGCATGAATTTGAAAAAGAGAAATGGGGGTGCATAGGAAACTTAGATGGAGGAAAAGGAAGAACAAAATTATGTAATCATATTATAATATAAAAAATTAAAAATAAATGATTTAAAGTATATTATACACGTGTATGAAAATCTAAAAAAATATTAATAAAAATGTTATTTTTAAATGTTCAATTTGATAGTATTTGACCAAAATCTAACCTGGGAAACCACTGATCAAATTTAAGGCTCTTACGTTGTCAAGAGCAGAGCGGTTGACGGTCCCTGAGCCTTGACTGACATTGAGTAACAAGTGGAACATTTCCATGGCCTTCGCAGCTCCGCACTTCTACATACATCAGTTCATTTTCAAACCCTGTTCTCACAGCAGTGAGATATGCAAGAGGTTCTTTTAGCCAGAATGTGGCTTAGTATAGACTTTCCTCCAGCCTGATTCTCAGTAGAGTGGTTTCTTTTTTAATATGTAGTTGGGATTTAGTTAGCATGGTTTTATTGCATCGTGTGTGTGTGTGTGTGTGTGTGTGTGTATGTGTGTGTGTATACAAATTCACACTCTAGTCTTTTTCCCCTTCCCCACTGACTTCCACTATACCTCCTCTTCCTGACATGCAAAGATTTTTAAAAACTGGAAAATTGTTTATAATTTAAACATATAAATTGAAGTTCCTTTGAGGTCTGTGCCTGCTGACTCGAACATCTGAATCACTTTTGCCTTATCCCTTTGGGTTTTCTGTTATTAGTCTGATTTTTACAGTTTATCTCCTGTGTTTTGATTGACAGCTAGATAAGACACCTAAAAGCTACTCTGGTTAGTTTTCTTCAGCTGCAAAACAAGGGTTTAGAGCAGGAGATTGCCTTTCTCTAAATGAGGACGGCCCTAATTTGGTGTAGGTAAAGGCAAGCCATTTTAAGAGGAAGTTCTTCCGACAACTTACTAGGGATGCCCTGTTTCGTGAACTCTGACCTTCTGTTCTTTTGCGTCCTTGTGAGAGTGTAGTTTATCGTCCCAGTTTCTCTCCTAAGGCTCCCAGATTTCAAGAGTCTTGGGGTAAAGGCATCGTTCTTCTTTCTGTAGCCTTGGCCCTCCAAGTACTGGCTGTCCTGGTAGCTGTGTTGTGCCTTCAGACACAGACCAGACAGACACAGAGACAGATGTCAATTGAACTCTTCCTTATCCTGCATGTTCTTAGTTTGTGGTGTTGATACTTCATAATTGATTCAGTTGTCCTTCCTGGGAATCTGTATATCTTTAATTTCTCTTTCATGCTCAAATATGAGACCATTAAATGTCATCATTTTCTTAATATTTCTTTAATCTCACTCTCCCCTATATTTCTACTAAGTTGCTATTTTAATTTGAAACAACAACATTTATTGTTTTTGAGAAACAATGTTCTAAACAATAGGCAAATTCTCAGACCAGAATAGGAAAGTCGTAGCATAGCTGAGGTCTGCCCCAGGCACGGCCAAGTTCCAAGACTTTTAACCTCTCCAAATACTGTGCTCTAAATTTAGAACTCTGAGATCCAGTCCAAGCTCAAATGGTGTGAGTACAGTGTGGATGGATAAAAAAAGAGGGTCAGCAACTTCACACAAACTACACCTTCCTTAACCAAGCGACATTGGTTGAGGAAAGGGAAATGGGATGTTTTGATGTAGTTTATTTTCTCCCAAGGAATCAGTTGCGGGGGTTTGTGCTGGGGAAAAACCTCACAGTGACTTGAGAACTTAGCAAGGCAGCTGATCACTGGATGGGTGCCCTGATAGGTTAAATCAATTTCATTGTCCTGAAAAACTCTCACAAGGACAAATTTATTACTTGGTGTTCCCCTAGGCAGGGAAACAATTATTCAAATCATCGTCTTCTTTTTGTCAATGTCTATTTTGGTAACAGAAGTCTTACCAAACAACCCAGTGATTGCAGCAGGCCTTATCACTCACCGCAGATTAATGGGCAGCGGAATTAGCAGAGGAACTCAGAAGGGAAGTGTTGATCAGAGAGAGCAAGAGCCCACCGGTGCCTTCAAATGCACTGCTGCCAATGTCAGGAGCTGTGTGAGCTGTCGCTGCTTCATTTATGAGTCAGTGCGAATCAGATACCATTTTAAAGCATACTTTCGAGAAAAGCTGCCAGGAATTCCTGAGCGAAGCAGAGGATCTTCCTGTAATACAAACCATTCCAAATTTGGGAAAACATAATGGGAGTATTTCGACGAGCTGCCAAATTCAAGTTTCTGTTTGAGTCAAGAGTAGGACCCTTGGCTCTTCAGTGAGGAGTCTCACTAATTGAGGAAGAAAATCTGTACCCAAAGTAGAACACAGTTATGAAAAGGCAATTGATCTGGTAACTCAGGTAATCTCTGGCCTGATGAATTCTCACTGTGCTTTAGAGGGAAGTTTGGAACCCCCGGGGACTGAGGTCTCACCACCAATGGGTGAAAGGCATAGCTTGTTGAAGTAAAATGGATTCCTCTTCACAGGGCTGCTGTGTGGGATAGCCTCACGTGAAATATAAAGACCTCCCTGTTTCCAGACTGTCCCAGTTAAATCCTGGTCTTTCTGCTTGGGACCTCAGTAGTTTTGGAAGTGGTCCAAGGGTTTCTTTGTCCAGTCAGTGGACAGTGCTTCCAGGCAGGGAAGGGGTTGTTGCCCTCTTTGTGTATCAACATCGTCTGGAGGAACCGAAAGACTAGAGGCTAACACATCACTAAGAGAACCGAAATGGACAATACCAAGGCAGGGCACAGAGCGCAGAGCTACAGCACCAGCACCAGTCAGGAACTGGTTAATGTGGCGAACTCTCAGTCCCCGACCCACACCTGTAGAAGTTTCCTGTTAGTTCTGCAGTATGCTGAAGTTAGAGATTGCTAAGAGAGCGAATAATCAAAGAGCTGGACTTTAAGACTGCGTGGGTTCCATTCCACTCACTGTCTTACAAAGCAAGACAGGCAACTTAACATTCTTCTGCTTCGACCTTATCTTCTGCCAATGGAGACAATAGTTATGATCCTCAGTGTTTTTTTTTTAAATGGGATACGTAATATTTGACCAGTGCCTGGTGTATGACAAACACTATGTTGTACTTATTAGCAAGTATTCATGCACATTATTCTAAAGAAGTGTGACTCTATAATGATACTCAGTAAACACTGTTTGTTACTGACCAAAATCTTGGGGTAGGGTTTCTTCTGCGGTTTCCTGACTGTTATGCTAAAGTCTTTCTGAGCCAATGGACCATCATCCCTGAAGGGAGGAAGTTTCAGCTGGAAGATCAGCTTCCCTGAAGGCGAGTTTCTAGAAAGATGCTCTTCCATGAGGAGATGTGTTGACTCTCAAGGTAATCTTGTTTTGTTGTGTTGTGTTGGTTTTTGGAGATAGGGTTTCTCTGTGTTGCTCCAACTGTCCTGGAACTCGCTCCATAGACCAGGCTGGCCTCATGTTGAGAAATTGTAAGCCTCTTCTTCCCGATTGTTAGAACTGAAGGCTTGTGCCACCACCACCGAGTGTTCTCAAGGTGATCTTACAGTCTGTGGGGAGGCCTACAATTGGCCTCCCATATTAAATTCCTTTTAAATAAGCCGGGCGGTGGTGGCGCACGCCTTTAATCCCAGCACTCGGGAGGCAGAGGCAGGTGGATGTCTGTGAGTTTGAGGCCAGCCTGGTCTAGAAGAGCTAGTGCCAGGACAGGCTCCAAAGCTACAGAGAAACCCTGTCTCGAAAAATAAAAAAAAAAAAAAATTCCTTTTAAATGAGATGGAGGAGGTAGCGAGGTCATGAAGTGAGAAAATCAGGGCATCTTTCAGATGGTGGAGCGAAATGATCTCTGCGGCAGTGAACACCACAGAGTTAGTTGATGGCAGTATTTCTGGTGGAATAGCATTTCTAAGCATCTCTTTGAAGAAGGTAAGAGCTGAATGAAACAGAATGTTTTTAGGGTCCCCAAGGGAAGAATAACGCCCAGCAACCATTCTGGAAGTGATTTCTCTAAGGAAACTGCACCTGGAGACAGATGGTGACTCACGAAACACTCCTTGAGAAGACAAAAACTTGGGGCCACTCCTGCAAGCCTTTCATCAAGCTATCGAAAGACTGGCTCATTATGGCGCCTACACCTCAGAGTGTGGGCTCCCCCAAAGCTGATTTATCATCCTTTCATGGGTCTTAGTATGTTTCCCCTAAGCAATGACCTCTGCATGACACACGACAGTTTGTCTCCACGGCATGGCTGAGTGACTTGACATCCTGGCCCACGCTTCAGCTTCTGAATTTCTTTTTATTAAGAACTTCTCTTCCTTAAGAGGAAGGATCATATTTTATGCCTCTTTTGCATATTCATGGTTCTTAACAAAGAGTTTTCAATAATTGGTTGTTTTTTCTGATGTTTTGCCTTTTTATCTTGGTTGCCTAGAAACATAAGCTTAAAGATGTGAATTTAATTACAGAAACTTTTTTTTTTTTGCTGATTCAATTAAATCTCCATATCTTCTAGGTAGTTTCAGTTTTCTATATTTTCTTTACCTAAACTTTTAAAAGAACAGAATATCAACTTATTAAAAAAACATATTTATTCTTCCCAGGTCAGCTAAAACCCTCCTTTTGTCTCAAACTACTACATTTAATATTTTCTATGTTTCTAAAGTTCTGTATTGTTTCAAGAAGTGCATATTCTGGAATATGTGTGTATTTAACATATGCATGTTTCAGAAGAGTCTTTATGCTATCTATATATGTGTCATATAGCAGTGGTCCTCAAACTTCCTAACACTGCGACCCTGTAATACAGTTCCTCATGTGCTGGTGACCCCCAACCATTTCATTTCAACTTATTTCATTGCTACTTTATAGCTGTAATTTTGCTGCTGTTATAAATCTTCATATAAATACCCAATGTGTGGGATATCTGATATTTGACCTCCACAAAGGGTTCAAGACCTACAGAGTATAATACAGCATGCATATACAAATGTGCATATAAAACAAATATAGTCATATACACAGTATTATGCATATATAATATGTAAAAATACACATATTTTGTTGTGTAAATGTATTTTATATAACTTATAAATATATATTTCATATATAAGACAATATAGCATATATCTAGACATACAAATATATGTCTACATATATATGTGTGTGTGTCTGTGTGCTTATTTCAGGGAAAGAGAGTGCCTGGCTTCTACTAGTTTACCCAAAGAATTTTTGACTCTTTTCTTGCCCTCCTCAAAAGTCAAAAGTGACTGATTGGAAGCCACCTATGAATCCAATGACATGAGCTCTGAGGGGTGTGTGTATGTGTGTGTGTAAAATCTTTTCTCTATTAAAAAGAAATCCCTAAACTCCAAATCCAGTAATGTATACATACCAATGTGTACATATACACACATACCAATGTATAAGTCAAAACATCACATTGCATATCTTAAATATATGCAATAAAACTTAAAGGGAAGCTGGTTTTAAGAAAAGAGAGTCTGTAGAAGAAGGACAGTCATCACTCAGTCAGTGGCTGAGATTAGCGCAGCAAACATACCAAGATCCATGCTCCCATAAGCTGCTCCTCGCCAATAACTAAGTGTGGGGTAGGTGGACATGGAGAAGGAGCCACTGGGGCCTCACACGTCTGCCCAGTGGCGGATTTCTCTGCCGGAGAACAGATGTCCTTGAGCTGCCCACCAGCCTGGCCAAGACTCTCGAGTGGCCCTGCAGCCCGCAGCTCCTTCTGCCTGATTCTTCCTCCTCCCAGTTTTCTTCTACAGAAGCCAGGTTTGTCCACAAGCTTCTTCCCGCCTGCCTCTGCCCTTTCATCCTTCAGAAGCATCATTCTCTGGGAAACACCTACAATTCTGCTTCTTCTTAGTGCCTGCTGCACAGAAGACCTAAATGGTGGCCGTGGCCATGGGAAGGAGCAGACTTACAGGGTCTCCCCTGACCCCTGTTTAACATCTCCTGCACATGCTGCTGCCTGTTTCCGCCAGCTTGGGTGTTCCCCCTACAGCAACAGCTGTACCCTTTAGGAGTATTTGCCTTTGTCGGTCACGTGGTCTTTTGCCATTTACTCTCCCAACAGAAACACCAAGCTCGAGCCAACTGGAAACAGCAAATGTATCTTTAATGAATCAAAGAGCAAATATAAAAAGCCAAAGAGGTGTTGGGTTATTAGGGCAAAGTCTCCCCCAGTTGGAGATTAGAGGGTTGCAAACAGACACACACGTTTATTTTCCTTTGTAGGAGGATAATTCAAGTTTTAAAATAAATTTCTCCTAACTTTAATGAGAAATAAATAACTAAAGAATGCATCGCTGTACCTTTTCCCTTCTCAGCTCCCTTGCCTATCTCTCAAAGTGTTAGCTCATTCAGCAAGCAATAGGATTCAATGACCCTGTTCTGTTTTACTTTCTGTTCTTATATAGAGTAAAAGTCAAAGCTGAGGAAAACACCTGGGCAACTAACTATGAAGACAGCGAATAAGTCACACAATTCTCAGTGTTGAATCAATTAGTTAATAAAACTGAGTCATCATTAAACCTCTTTTATGTTTTCCAGGTAATTTGTTCTTCTTGGTGGTGTTCTTTTCCATTTTATTGCTGCAGACGTGAATGGCCCAGGAAGTCACATCAGTGACTAAAGGTGGCCCGCTGGCTGCCACCAAGGTGCCGTGAGCAGACAAGGAGAAGGACTACGTCTCTGAAAGTTCTTTGCAGCAGTGGATTCTAAAGTCAGAAAAATCCTTTTTAAAATTAAATCAGCATAGACTTAGTCCTATGTGTTGATTCTCTCGAAGTATATGAGCCCTGTTCCCTACGAGATGTAAAGAATAAAGCGTGCCATGAACTGTTATTTCTCTCCCCCATAGAGACTTCATTTGCTGTCTTTAAATCCATTCTCTCTCCCACATCTCCTCCTCCTTCCTTTCTTCCTCCACCATTCTCTCTTCCTTCTCTCACGTTCCTCTTCTCCATTTTTCAAAGCCTAAGGGACAGGCCAAGGGGTAGCTTTTGGCTGTGCTGGTTTATCCGATCAGCACTCACAAATATCGCCTTCCTCCTTACCCCCTCTCAACCAATCAAAACATGGGGGAAGCATGGTGAATTTTCTGGACCAAATATGACAAATGTCTGAAGCTGGCCTTCCTTTCCGCCTTCCATCCGTACATGGCCTCAACAGCTGACTGAGAAAGGCTTTCGTCTTTAATCTAGTCAACTCGCTTTCCCACGGGAAACCGCCACTGAAGCCCAAATGTACTTATCCAACTCTTCCTAGGCCCATGCAGCTCACCACATCTGATGCTTAGAAAAAAAGTCAGTGAAAATGGCCTCTGTGAGTCACTAAGGACAAACAGCATTCCTGGAGAAACAAACCTCGCTAGCAGAAACACAATAGTGCTTGCTTTAAAAATGCCGTAGGTCCCTGTAGACCTGAAAGAAATTTAGGCCTGAATTCAACACATCTCTGGGATGATTTATAGATGCTGTTCAGTTTCCATATATATGACCTGCTCTTCCTCCATTTTTTTACTATTATAATAAACTAGCATTAACATCAGAAATACTTCTAAATGTTGGTGTGTCCTTAACATGCTCCCTAAATTATTTTAATAGCACTGAGATTGTATATATATATATATATATATATATATGTGTGTGTGTGTGTGTGTGTGTGTGTGTGTGTGTGTGTATAAAAACTATAATTTTCTTTGGCTTTCTACTTTGAAGCCATGGCCAGTATATTAGTTCAAAACTAGTAAACTAGGAGAGAGAGAGAGAGAGAGAGAGAGAGAGAGAGAGAGAGAGAGGAGAGAGAGTCAGTCACTGGAAGAGGAGTCTTGGGAATGGAGAGATGACAACCGAAAGTGATAGAATCCAGATGAGATATCCTAGATCAAAAAAAAAAAAAACAAATAGTACAGAGTCCAGATAGAACCTAAGTTTTAGAGATTAATAATATATTCATATTCTTTCATTAAAGTAAGTGAAAAACAGAATGTAAGACATAAATAGTGGAGGAAATCTGGCCTGGGTATGCAGAAACTCCCTGCTCTCAGCATTGCCTTTGTACCTTTGGTTTATCTGAAAGGTTTTACTTTTAAGCTTGTTAAAAATAATGATAGAAACTGTAGTAGCCAGCTGGGCACGGAAGCACAGGGGGACTTGTGAGTTTGAGGCCAGCCTGGCCTAGGTAACAAGTTCCAGCCTCCTCAGAATAAACCAAAAGTAAAAGCAAGCGACTAGCCCTGCTGGCGATGCAGCCACACCCCGATCTCAGGCGTACAAAGCAGCCATAGATGAAGACGAGGCCTGCAGACGAGGAGCACAGACGAGGCGTTCCAGAGGTGCGCACAGGATCGCCGGACTAACGAGGGCGATTACTCTCCGCATCTCACTGTTCTCTAGCTGGGTCCCGAGGGAGGCAATAAAGACCTGTGAAATTTACACCCAAATCTGAGCCGAGTCCAAATCACCAATTGCCAGTGAACTTACCCGACATCAGACAAGAAATCCAAACCAGAACAATTCCCTGTTTCTGGAGAGGTGTGGGCTTTACTTTTCTTCGTTTTTCTCTCTTTTCCTTGAGAACAACTGTGAGGGGTAATGAACATTGGAATCAGATGGAAGGAATAAAACTTGAGATAAATGGCACAGAACCAAACACAGGACTGGCTCTGAAACAAATCCTGGCTGTGATCAGAATTCCGGCCTTTCCAGCATGCATCTGAATGAAGAAAACTTTTCATGGCCAAACGCATGGATATGAAACTACATACAACGAATGAACATAGACTCGTTAATTTTCCCAAACTCCACCATTTCAGGTCAGCAGATGCTCAAGTTAGTGCCATTAACATATTCCCCCTCCTAACAGGCTCCCTCCCGAGCCCCAAGGTCCTTTGGATTTGATGAAAAGACTGCTTCTGTCTTCTGGATTGAGGGGAAGAGAACTGGATTCTTGAGGTCGCTTTTGCCTAAGTTAAGAATGCATCTCACACACCTTTCTGGAATGGAACTTCTCATATGAAAAATGGTACTGAAAACTTAACGCAGAATCAGTTAAAAGCAGAACTGTTCTGTATAATGGTGAAGAAAAGAGCCAGAGTCCCTGATTTTATTGACCATATTAATGTGTATACCAAATTTAAGTATATAAAATTTTCATCATTTATGAGAACACATTTAAAAACTGACCTAATGCTTAATCATTGATTAATCAAGAACATACATTTTGATGATAAATTGTGTTAATAGGGTAATTTTTCCTTCCATTTGTATAACTGGTAGACGTGTTTCCTTGTTCCAGGAAACCCTAGGAATTACAGCGTTCCAAAAACAGTAATGAGGCTGAGAAGAGAAAACGCCGTGGTGTGAAAGCTACGTAGTGCCAAAAAACCCATCAGTCCTCCTCTATACCGTAGTCCCGCCCTGAGAACCCGGGAGGGCCAAGTGTTCCAGCTGCCCTTCCATTAAGAGCAGGTAAAGAGTTGTGCTCTATGGAGTGTGTGCAGAAACATTATGAATTTCTACCAAGCCTGGACTCTAAATTCTTTCCCACACTACCTCTCCCTCTCCTGCTCTCTCTTCTTTATCTGAACAATGGAAGGAAAGAACAATTGTCATAAGACAGAAACTAGTTGTCTCAGTGTCTCCTTGAGGGAACATGGTGCCAGCCTCAAACTATGACCTGAACAAAAGAGAAAAGCTTCCTGAGGTAGACTACTATTATTTGACAGCAAGACTTAAGATATTCCAACTGACCAGAACACACTGGCTTCCAATGTGTCTTTAATTTCTATTTGAATACTTTAAAATTTGGCTTGAAAGGTACAATTTTAGCCTGAGTCTTTCCAATGCTGTAGATTCCTTCTGAAATTTATTACTAGCCAAAAAATTTCTTTCATGAAGAATTGACATAGTTCGTTAAAACACTAAAGAATTGAACAACCTATCACCTAGAGACAAGAGTAAAGTTTAATCACAGTATTTGGTTTTTCTCTCTGGAGACTGCTGCCAATCCTGTCACATGGGTTTCATCTTCTATGTGTTTTCTAACAATTTGGTTTTATTTTTTATGAAAATTTGAATCATTTTGAAAAATAGTAAGGCATAAACAAATATTTCAAAAGCGATAACAATAAGCAAACTGAATGAAACGTAGGCTGAGAACTGTCCTTAAAGGAGCACTTCATTTGCATGATATCAGAAGCTCTCCATCAATGTGTCCCTTTAAGTGGTCATCATATCACATTCAGTGAACTTGTGTGATGCAGCATGGTGACTCATGGGGGTGTCTGCAATGAAAAACGAAGGCTCAGAGTTCAGAGGAGTAAGCACATGGGTTGTTGCAGTCTAAACATTTGTGAACCTCCAAAATCCATAAAACCCAGTTCTCGGTGTGTCAGCAGTAAGAGGTAGAGCCTTTAAGAAGCTTCCACCCTCACAGATAGGCCTAGGATCCTCAGGAAAGAGTTCTCAGGAGTTTGTTGTTCCTTCTGCCGTGTGAGGATGTAAGAAGATGATGCTGTCTATGGACGAATAGGTTCTCAGGATGCTGAACCTGCTGACATTTGACCTTCCGTTCTCAGTCTCCATAAATGTGAAGATGAAATCTCTGTTGCTATAGAAACGGCCCAGTCTTTTGTCATGTAATAGCTGCCTCAACAGACGAGTGGCTTCAAATAGCTCTTCCATGTTAAGCACACAGAATGCTTTTGACACACGTACTTTTAGGCAGCAGTCACGATGTCTCCCAGCCCCAAATGGATGTTTCTGAGCTTTTTTCCTGGAATGGAGCTGAGAACAGTCAAGCCACTCTGAGGATACATGTGGTGGAGGCAGCAGTGGGGAGACAGGACCTCCTTCACTCCAGGTCTGTCACGAAGAGAGGCCTCCAGCCATGTTGGTAACACACTGGTCCTTCTGGAACATCTGGGTCCTCCAAACTAGTCTTCCAGCCTCAAGCAGATTTCTGAATTCCCACCCTCAATAAAAACATAAGATCACAAACAAGCTCCTTGTGGTTGGATGATTCAAACGGTTGGAGATTCTTATTCAGGAGAAGGGAATCTGATAATAAAACAAGTTTATGAAATGATGAGCTAGCACTTAACTCATTTTAATTTGAATAAAGAGTTATGGCATATTTAATATGCTGGGTTATGCATCACTCGTAAATGTAAAGCTATCCCTTTATTTCAGAGGGAGACATTTATAAAGTTCATTAACATAAATTTCCATGAGATGAATTAGATAAAGTTAACTTTTAATTTTTAATAGTGTAAGTGCCAAATAGCATGTTCGTTTATACACGAGGGAAATGAATAATACACATTTCATATCCACAAGAAGATAATGTTTAAAAGCAGGATATAACCAGATTGTAATGAACAAAATTTGGAAGATTTTTAAGGAAAAAAAAAATCAGTGATGGTTTCTAGGCCATGAATATTTGCTGTTGGCATCACCTACCCAAAACATTTTGCCTAAGTTTTGTCACTAATTCATAAGCCTCTGAGTGACATTGGTTTGGACAGAATCGGCAAATCTTTTCCTAACAGCAATAAGATGCCAACAGTGGCAAGCAAGCGGCACGAGCATCATGGTCTTGCCTGTAAGCTGTCATTTTTATAAGCCAGAGGCTGTATTATCACAGTTTGCCCCTTACTTGGTCTTCTACTGAGGCAGGCACTCGTTCTAGAATCAGATGTTCTCCTCCCTGGCTGGTGGAGGAACAGGGAGTCATAGATTGATTCCCTACTTTCTCTCCTTTCCAGCGTTCAACAGACCCAGTTCTGGGCTAAACACTTCCTGCAGCCACATTTTTAACTGTTTTAGTATAGTCAATGACAGAAGTGAGAACTGGCCTAGAAAAAGGAAGCTCAAATAATATGGCCAGTAGGTAAGGGTATGAGAGTTCATGAAAACACTCAGCGAAACGTTAAAAAAAAGAAATAGGATGGGGAGAGTGAGTAAAGGGAGATGCATAGTCAGCGTTGCGGGGTCTGGTGGATGGAAGTGTGGCTGTGTGAGCTTCCGGGGAGCAGGCAGCTAGAGCACTGAGCCTGGACAACACCGCATCATCAATTGCAGTAGGAAGTGAAGACTGAAACCTAGAGGAGAGAGTCACACTGAATTCCTTTTCGGTATTTCTAGACCAGGTTTCCTGTAATAACTTAAATAAAGAGCAAGGGGGACCCAGCAAGGCTTAGTTTGAATTTCTCAACCAGCGGGTGAATGGCAGGCTGAGTCAGATAGGATTTAGAAAAACGAAAGGCGGGATGTTTCCTTTCTGTCCAAAATTACGTAGCAAATGCACACAAATTGTATGCATAGGCACTTAAAAAAAAGATCAGGAAACTTTCCTCAGATTCTTAAGGGTTCCTATAACATGGAAACAGTTCAAAGCCCGTGTTTTTAGGGCAGATTGCCTGAGATAAGGATGTCTGAGCAAGTGAGTCTTAAGAAGGTCCTTCTAAAGGAGACTGGTACATGAGTGGGTGACACCACCAGAAAGCAGGGTGAGGGGGGAGCCAAGCAAGGGTTGGACTTAGGCCAAGTACCACAGAAGGCAGCCTCTGTCTGATCCTGCAGGTCACTCCACAGTGTAACTCACACCCCCTAAGACATGCCAAAGGAATTGAGGCAAGCTGGGCTTTCTTGCCACCTTTACTTCAGACCCTTCCTCAGGGTCCATGGGCGGGGCTTGGAAACTAAATTCTCTAGGACTTGGGGCTGAAGAACTCTCTGAATAGGCTTCTAAGTCCAAACAAAATGAAGCAAACGAGAAAACCAGTTCTCCCAAGAGCTTCAGCCACTGAATTGGAAATAAATGCACAATGCAGAGCAAGGGAGTGTGCTCCAGGGTGGTGTCAGCAAGGGAGTGTGCTCCAGGGTGGTGTCTGAGCAGCAGCCCCAGCGTGATCCTTCATGCCATCCCCAGAAAGATGTCTTCTAAATGAATTTTACAAACAGAACAACAAGGAGTTGGCCATGAGAAGATCAAGGAAAACATCCAGCAGAGAGCTGGACCTAGAGCAGGGAAACTATTGCTGTCCTGGGCATAGACTCCGAACAAACATGTCTGTAAAAGTCCAGCCCATCTGCTCAGTTCCCCGTGTTCTAAAACCTGTGGGTCTTTCTTCTCACTCCTACCTCCTCAAAGGTCATTTCTTCAAGTCTCAAGTGCTGGCTTTTGTGCTTGGCTTTCCCAGTCCTCCTCTTGTCAGACAAAGCTCCCTTCTCGGCGTCTGTCCTTCCTTGGATCATCTCAACAGCAACTTTTACGTCTGTAACATTTTTCTTTTTGTTATACTCTTAGCCCAGCCCTGCTAATGGATCTCCTTTTGGTGAGCCAGCATGTCCATATAAGGTGTATTCTGAGGCAGAAGAAGCTCTCTCTGAGAGTTGAAGTTGGTCTTGCTTCATGAATCATTTTTTAAAAACTGTTTACCTAGATAATTAATATGCAATATGTAGAAACACATACAGAGAGAGAGATGTGGGGAGAGAGAGAGAAGGAGAGAGAAACAGATCCACAGAGAGGGCAAGTGCCTCAGGTCATTTAAATAACTGGCCATAAAACCAAGACAAGAACTCAAAGAGTGAACTCCATCCATGTTCTTTACTTCCTAGCATACATACTGCCTCCCAAGTATTCAAGCATTTTATATCAACAGTAATAAATACAAAATAGTTTCTTGGGGAAAGCAATTCAAGCCAAGTGCCAAATACATTCCTTAGATACATGGAAACAAGTTAGTATTCATTCCAAAATAAAGCAAATGAACCTTCCAGAATAGTAACAGATGATTCTTCTAGGCTAGAAGGGACTGTTGAAGGGAACTATTAATTTGAAAAGCTTATGGCTACAATAATTTTCTTCATTTTCTGTTTTTTAAAAAAATAACTTCACCAAAAAACATTTCTATATGGATCATCCAACTGAAGGGTGTTTCAATGAAATAAATTGATCCATTTTTCTTCCTTCAAACCTAAAGGGATATTATCATCTTCATTGGCCAGGAAGTTAACTGCATACAAGAAGTCATAGTACTAGCTCAAGGCCAACTTCAGGTCCAGGTCCTCTGTTGCCTGGTCTAGAAGCAACATCTATCAGGGCACTTTTTTTTTTTTCAAAATGACATCCCACAATTCACTCACACAAGTTACTTTTTTTTTTTATAAAACTCACAGAATTCTTGTGCTTTAAGTTAGCCATTACTTCATTTCTGGTAAACTGAAGCTTGGAGAAATTAAGAAATGTGCCTAAAAGTAGGACACTAGCTCATGACAAGACATGGTACACACCTGTCTTAGTTAGGTTTCTATTGCTGTGAAGAGACAGCATGACCACAGCAACTCTTATAAAGAAAAACATTTAATTAGAGTGACTAATGATAATTAGTCCATTATTATCACAGCAAGGATGCATGGTGATATGCGTGCAGACATGATGCTGGAGAAGAAGCTAAAAATTTTACATCTTGATCCAAAGGCAACAGGAAGTAAACTGAGACCCTGGGCATGGCTTGAGCATATGAGACCTCAAAGCCCACCTTCACAGTGACACACCTCTTCCAATGAGGCCATACTTCCTCCAACAAAACCATGCCTTCCAACAGTGCCATTCCCTATGAGCTTATGAGAGCCAATAGTACTCAGACAACCACAACATCCAGATCCAACCAGCTGCTTGACACTGCATGCTTGGTCTTCATGTTGCTCTCTGGTTATTGTCACCACTAGAGGAGATGAGTTTTAAGGATACCCCTGTATGGATGTTAGGGGGGGAGAAGGGGAGCCAGGAAACTTGGCTGAAGTGTGCAGTGCTGCAGGTACCTCTATAGAATATGGGATCTTGGCTGTCCAGGCTCTCAGTCTAAAATGCCTCCAGTGAATCAGCGATAATCCCGTGCCCTGTTCTATTTTAGAAGCCTGGGGCAGATCAGCAACCAAAATGGAAAAGTCCTTGCCTTCTGGAATTTACATTCTTGTGGGATGAGGCAAACAAGAAACAAATGATGAAAGATAAAAAAAGTTGGCAAGTGGTGATACATGTTATGGAAAATTAAAGCAATAAGAAAGTCTCCCCTCTGGTGTTTGTGTGTGTGTGTGTGTAAGAGTTTGACTTCTATCATACACAAGATGCTCAGGAAAGGGCAGTCAGACAGAGTCAGAGAACCTGAAAGGAGCAAGGGAGAAATATTGCAGATGTCTTCTGTGATGACTTCTGAAGCAGAGAGAACTACAAAAGTTAAGGTCCTAAGGTCTGATCTTGATGGATCTTAGAAACCGGCAAGTAAAAGCAAGCAAGCAAACAAAAATAGTCCATGCCTGGGAGTTTATAGCCATACACTTGCCTTCATGGACAAGACATTAAAAGCATAAGAAAAAAACATATATTGATAATTAAGTTTCTCCCCTAGTGGAATGTTCTCTTCCAGTACCATCAACACTAGTAAGTACGGGTGAAGCTTCTAGTTGGGCTCAACTTCTGAGTGTCCAATGATGTAAGTCAGTGTTATATTCAGTAACAGAACAGCTCTCCTCTTACTGCTTTTGTGAATAAGAACTGCATCTTAGAAATGGATCATATTCACAATATGAGAAGTGGTGTTATCTACACTTGCTGGCTGACATTGTAATTCCTGGGCCTGTGAGAAATGAGGGCCCTTCCCACCCATAGACGTGGAGAAGTTGCCAGCTAGTGAGAAGTCACCATTAATTATTTGCTCAGCCAAGCTGATAATGCGTTGAAAAATAAAATGACTATGTAAATATCCTGTTATTGACCGTTAAAAGTTTGTGATGGATGCCCCCCAGTCTCACCTTTGCTCTTTGTGAGTCTCAAGTCTTCTTAAACATTTTTTCTGTTTGTTCAACCATGTTGGATCTATTCTGAGGCAGACATGTTGCTATGGCCACCACAGCCAGCACTGACACATTCTCCCTCATGCTGGCCACAGTCCCTGGTAACTATCAGCTTTTCAGATATAAGTGACAAGAGCGGAAAGCAAAATCTGTGGGAAAAAATATGAAATTCGATCCCAGCATTGGATCTGATTGTTCTCTCATTATGTCAAGATGATCTCATGCTTTCTAAGAGTGGTGACTCTCAAGGATCCTGAGACAAGAGAACACTTAGCCAGAACAAATTGTCTCTTCTGACAGACCCATGATTCTGGGTAATGGTGCCTCTGGCCAACCAAAATTCCAGTTTCCAAATTCACATTGCTCTTGAAGGCAACAGAGAAGAGTCAGTTCCCTCAACAACTATGGCAGGATTTAAGCCACTTCATTATCAAGAATTTGTAAAAAGTTGATGATTCCAGATCCATTTTGTAAAGCCAAGAACAAAACAACTTCAGTAACAGGTCAGCTCTCATATGTCCCCTAATCTCTGCCTTGTCATCTAAAACTTTCCAAGGTCCGTGTTGAAACAACAGTTCCAGCCCTGCTCCCCTCAACCAAGAGGTCACCCTTCTAATCATTTTTTGTCCTAACTTTAAACATTCAAAGTGCTTATGCTTGCTTTCATGGATAGTCATTTATTTACATGGGATTCGCTGTGTTTGTTGTCAAACATTTGATCTTTTCCTTCCTGGATTCCTCAAGGATTTCCAGCTAGCTAATATGACTTTCAAGTTTCCAACAGAAATAGCAAACAAAAACACAAGAGAAATGCGAGCATCTCGCTAAAATGTGGGGGCACCCGGGTTATCACCAGAAGGGCCCCTGAGTCATGACTGCAGTGCGCAGGGACTCTGAGGCACTGTCTGAGGAGACAAATCACATTAAATGTGTTTATTTGGTTTTCTGAAATGCCCCCCTTCCTCTGGCTTTGTTTACATTTCATTCATATGAAGTTCTTCAACCTGAGAGAGGCTTTTTGTTCTCCATAGTTTTCTGACTTCATTTTCGCAAGCAGCCAGAGAGTGAGATTCATTCTAAACAAACTCTTGGATGATGGAAACCTCTGTAGTTAATGAAGGACTAGAACTTTAGTGGACCGGTGTTCACTTCCCCTACAGAAGTAATGTTTTCACACTCCCTTGGGGAGAAGATCACCTTTGTTGCCTAGCAAGCTGAGAGGGTATAGAACTACTCCCGGGATCAAGGGTTAATGTATAGGCTTTAAATTCCTCAACTAGGCCAAATTTTTAGTCTCCATCATGTCCAATTTGAGCTAACCAAGTTCTAATTAAGCACAGTTTGTTTTAATGAAGTCAGAGACCAGGTTCTGCCTTGTCTACCTGGACTTGCAAGATTGCAGACTTCATTCTTAATTAAGGTAAGGAATTCGTTTTGGCTCCCACAGCCAGAATTTTCCGTTTGTTCCATGTGGAGTGCCAGTTGGCTTCCACAGCCTGCAAGCATGTGCCTTTGGCACAGCTGGACAATTTATGAACTTCTGTAGGATTAAAAAGGTGCCATATCCTTGAGAAACATTCCCCAGTCACCCAGATTTCTATTTATTCTCACCACGGACCAACCTGTTCCAAGTAATGACGAGCATGTGCATAGCAGGGGTGGGGAACCACGGATGTCAACAGCAATGCTTCCAGAGAAGTCTCTTTTTCTCCTTAAGCCTGAATTCCATGAAGATTGATATGGAAACCATCAGCCAACATTCTGACTTCAATCTGGTTCCGAAACAATCTGAAGAGAGAAGGAAGGACCCTGGGCAGTCTTTTCAGACATCTGGGATTTGTGAGCACAAAGGGACTAGCATCCCTTAGAGATCTCTGTGACAGCAGAGCTGGCACCCGAGTGGCCAGCTCAAGCTCCCCCACTGTCCTCCTGGAGCGGCTGGTAGAAGACCTTGAGTAGACATCTCGCTTCTCAAAGCCTTGGCCTTCTCATCTGCAAAGAGAGAGTGAGTAGCCCCAAGTTTCTCAAGCTACCTGGTATAAAGGAACACATCTTCTCTCCTTATTTTCCTTCCTGCAGTCCACTGTACACTGAGCTTTTGGGAAGCACAATAAAATATGAATTGTCAGAAAAAAATGATAATGTTTGAATGTTGAAGCAATAACAAATTGCTAGAAAAGTCTCTGAATATTTACCATTTCTGTATTTATTTCACCATGAACTGTTAAAAACGTATGGACCATCAGTGGCACGTGACCTATGAGGAGCATGGGACTAAATGAGGTCTTGGTCCCTCCCTTCTCAGCTGTCATTCTCTTACGTCTCAAAATCAACCTCCACATCCACTAGGTTTTCCCAAGCATCCAAATGTAAGCTTAACGGCATGGTCACTCTTATATTTCTGGAGCGCCTTCCAGGGTCTGCCAGGACTCTGTAGAAGGATGCTGTAAAGCGGATGGATAGCAAACAGCAGAGGTCTGTTTCTCACAGTCCTAGGGATGGGAGGTCTAAGATCAAAATGCCAGTGTTTGCCCTGTCTGATGAGAGCTGATTCTTGGTTCACGGCTGACTGCTGTGTTCTCATGCTAGAATGAGAAAGGGGTCTTCCTGGTATATCTTTTCTAAAAAAGAAAAGAGAAAATAGTATCACTCTCCTTCCCTCGTGACCTAATCACCTCTCAAAGGCCCCACCTTGCAGATGGGAACATGCAACAAAGACGGAAAGGATTATTGTGTAGCTAGTAATATTTTTGTCTCTTTCCCTCTTTCTGTCATTCTCTCTGAACAGTAATAACAGATCCTGGCTGTGCCATGTGGCATCAGGGAACCCAAAGCAAGCCAGATAACCTATTGGTGCCTCATAGTTTTCATCTCTTAAATGGCAACACAAATAATGCATTTTTTCCTAGGAATAGTGTGTGTGTGTGTGTGTGTGTGTGTGTGTGTGTGTGAACACACTTATGTACACATCAGCAGAAAGAACCGAGGTAGATATCAGATGTGTTTTTCCCTTGCTTACCTTCTCCTTTTTGGAGACAGGGTCTCTCTCTGACACTCAATCTCTTTGATTTAGCTAGACTGGCTCATAAACAAGCCCCCCCCCCACGCTTGGATCTGCCTGGTTCCCCGCCTCCAAAACTGGGGTTACAGATGTGTGCTACTGTACCAACTTTTTGCACATGTTCATAGGAGTCAAACTGCAGCCTTCCCATTTGCATGGCGAGCACTCTACTGACTGAGTCATAGCCTCAACCCCTGGCAACATTTTTGATAGAGGTTTATTTTCATATAGTTTTAGCTTAGTAAAAAGTTGTTAAGTTAGAGTAAGAATCCTATTTTCCTTCTGATTTTTTCTTTTCTTTTCTCAATTGTCTTGTCATTTTCTTTCTGCTCCCCCCCCAACCCATTTCTTCTTCCTTTGCTCTTTTCTGAACTGCTTGAGGGTAGCAGGCATTGATCATGCCCACTGGACTGTCCTGAGCATTCATGAAACTGATACATATGAAATGCTGAATGAGTCAACCCTCATAAATCATTAGGTATTATGCTTAATTTTCAAAGCCCATTCTGGACATTAAAAAGGAAGCTCAAACACGATCACTTGGAGGCTATTTTACACGGACTCTCCAGCATGCTGAAGACCCGCCTCTGTGGCTCTGCCCTTCTCAAATATTTATGTCAGGTTCACTTACTTTCAAATGTGTTGAATTTGACCAACTGGGGTGGAGGAGGTTTCTCTGCCATCTATAGCTAGCCTTGAATGCTAGTGCAGAGCGTGTCTGCTCTAAATTACCCCATGGCATTAAATCCAAAGAATTCTGGGGTTTGAACTGTTTTTTAAAAAAAACTTGAGATACTACTGTGGATAAAATATTAAATTGATGAGTAGTGACTAAAATACAAGCTCCTACTACTCTTACTGTTCTCTCTGTTCTCTGGGGAAATAAAAGCATCGATTTCTAGGAAATTCAAATGTTACCCTTTGAACAAAACTCCCTGAACTTCTCAAATGCCCCTTTTTTCCATTCTCCAATATGTTTGCTGATTTGCATACCGTGTCAGAGTTAGCCTGGTGCTGGTTTAACTCCGAGCTGAACCAGAACATCCCTCTCTCACATTCTCTCCTTGGGTTCCTTTATTTCCTTCATCCAGTCCCTGCTGCGCTGAATTGAATTAAGTTGGGGAAAAAAAATTACTGATTCAGCTTCATCTTCCTGAATCCAGACTCTGCTACAGAGAAAGCAGGACTGTTCAGTCCACACTCATTTCTTAAAATTATTTCACATGAGTCATATGCCAGAAAGAAATCAAATCACAGAGGATCTGGCTTCCAGAAAGCCTTGCTCTCCCAAAGCCATAATCTAGAAGGCTGGGTGACTTGTCTTGATGACTCATTGCTCTTGGAAGTATATTTGAATAAAGCCCACATCATTTCCTGGGTTTTTTTTTCCTCAGAATTACCACATGATCACAGGAAATCCTATCATTTCTCCAGTAAGATTCATCCATCAAAACGTTTGTGAGAAACAGCACCTGGGGATGGGAAAGGAAACAAAGTAGGAGCCTCTTCCTTCCCAAGAAGAATTACATACGTACATCTAGAGCCAACTTAGCCTTGTTTCAACTCCTCCTAGGGGAGACAATGCCAGGCATAATCACAGCCCACAATGAATTGCTGTTAGTATTTGACTAAAGCATTTTGAAGTATTGGGTTAATGGCATTTCTTGGGCTAATCTGTTGCAGTCAAAAGAGCCAAGGTCATGTTATGGTCCCTTCAGAGCAATCTCAGAATGTGTGGGTACTGAGTAGCCATGAACTTCTATCTCTGGATGGCCTGACCTTTAAAAAAAAAATAGAAAAAGTAACCCCACCTGTCAAACTCTTGTCTCCACTCCCAATGGCTAGGGGCAACAGTCCTCATTTCTCAGCCACAGCATTGATACATCTCCCCCTGAAAAGGAACTCACATTTCTGGGCTGTTAGAGACTCAGATATGAAGAGGAAGTCACCGCTTACACTACTCACAGCCCACATGGTCCATACAGCTTCTAGCACCACTACCATTGTCTTCTAGAATTACTTCCAGCTGTCATGGGAGCAATATTCTTTCTAGGGGATCCTGTAAAAGTAAAATGATGGCTGAGTTTCAAGATTACTGTCTGGTGTAATTGCAAGTAGTCTCTGAATAGTGGATAGGGTTTTTCTGAGGTTCCTATTTCTAGCCAGAATGTTGTAAGGAGGTGCACCATTTCAGCTAATCAAGTTGGAACCATCTTGAGAAGCTGGTACCCCAAACCTGTCTTAAAGTAGTGCTATCAGCGTCTTGACATCATATTAACCAAGTGGAGTCATTGTTGTGTGGCCCCATCTTCTTCCTAGAAACTTCAAAGATTACTACAGGAAAATCTACTGTTCATGGTGGAAAATTTCAACATTCTCCATACAGATGCATATTCAGTGAAAGATATGATATAGACAAAATAGGTATGGAGAAAAGTAAATTTTTTCCTAAAATCTTTCTGCTTTCTGTCTCATACCAGACAGCTCCTGACATGAGACAGTAACTCTGAATTTTTGTTTCAATAACATGATTGGATTTACATATACATATATATATATATATATATACATATATATATACACACATATATAATGGATTTTTACCCTCAGATGACCTGTCCTCATAAGTCATATTCCTCTTTGCATGCTGTCCTTTCTGGATCGTTATTGGATATCTAAATGTTCAGGGTCTCTTGACTCTTTGATGATGTCCTGCAAAGACAAGAACAGAACCCTGCCACAACCCTTATGAGGTTTTCTTAACACCTATATGATTGTCATCTCTGTTGATCTGTCATTTCTGTATCAAGAGGTTTCTCCTTTTCAAATCAAATCTTTATTAATTTTGGTGGTATCCACAGCTTTTCTTCTCCTGTGGAAACAAGAACAAAACCCCTTCCCCAATGTAGCACATCTCCTGATTTCCATTCTGAGGTCAAAACATCCTTGAAATACACTGGCTGATTTAATTCAGAAGTCTTTTCTATTATCCAATTTCTCTCTGCTGCCATTGTTCCTTTCTCATTAGCATTAAGAAAATTCAAGATTAATAAAGCATTATGAAATATATTTTTCATCACTTTCTATTTGTTTAACATGTCCTTTATAGTTAAATTTGATCTTTCTATAACTGCAAGCCTGTAGAATTGTTTTATATACCTGTAATATGCTTTATACTATAATAAGCAAAAAACTTTTATTTTCTTAAACACATGCTGGATCATTATTTATCTTTATTTGTGCCAATATACCCATAACTTCTAATAAATGCATGATTACTGAATCAGCCTTTTCTGAGTTAAGGCAGTTGCCCATTGAAAACCTGAATAAGTGTCAATGGTGTGGTGTATATATTTTAATTTTCCGAATTCTGTAAATTGGAAAACATCCATGTGCCAAACTCATTCCTTTGAGTACCCTTTAGGTTATGCCCTTCAGGTAACAGTATTTGATTATAGAAAGTGCAAGTAGGACATCTCTTTATAATCTCCTTAGCTCGTTGCCATGTAATATAAAACTCTTTCTTTAAACCTTTACTATTGGCATGATGTTTTTTTTTTTATGAAATTCTGAGACCTTCAGCATACTTTCAATCAGTAATTGGTTAATTTTTTGCATTATCTTGTGCTAGAGGAGCCATATGGCATCAGATGTGTGTTATATATATGGGACAAAGCCTATTCCTGATTATATCTTGAAACTGAATGATTAATGAAGTCAGTTCTGTATCATCTGGTATAAATTCAGTGGTTTCAATATGCAAGACAACTCTTTCTGTATAGTGCAAACCAGTAACTATATTGAGAGGTTCTTTAAAATCCCTTAGTACTGTAAGAACAGCATATAATTCTGCCTTTTGGACAGAATTATAAGGGCTTTGTTCCACCTCACTTAAATCTTCTGATTTGTAACCTGCCTTTCCTGGTTTATTTGCATCAGTATAAAATGTACAAACTCCAGTTATTGGTGTATCATGTACAATTCAGGGAAGAATCTAAGTAGTTCTCTTTATAAGGTTAATACCATTGATTTTGGGATAGTTGCTCTTAATCTCTCTGATGGAGAAAGGTCATTGGTTAATAAAGAAACTGCTTGGCCTGATAGGTTAGAATATAGGTGTGTGGAGTAAACAGAACAGAATGCTGGGAGGAAAAGGAAGTGAGCTCAGATGCCATGCCTCCCCTCTCCAGGGCAGACTCAATGAAGCAAGCCACCAGGTCAGACATGCTGAATCTTTCCCGGTAAGACTGGTGCTACACAGATTACTAAATATGGGTTAGACAAGATAAGTCACTACCTCGTGGTGCTACACACATTAATAGAAATGGACCAAGCAGTGTTTCTATGAATACAGTTTGTGTGTTGTTATTTTGGGGCATAAGCTAGCCAGGCGGCTGGGAGCTGGGTGGCAGGAATGTAGCCCGCAGCTCCCACTACATCTCTCCTTTAAAAAAAATTAGCACAAGCTCTTTGCCATGATTCATTGTCTTCCCATAATTTTTTAACTTCATCAGTAGTGAAAGGTACTATAATCTCTTCTGGGTCTACTCCTGTTAGTTGACAAAGTCGCAATTTTCCTTTTATAATTGATTCAGAGAACTTTTCCACATAAGTTTTAAATTTTTACTTGGTTTATATGGTAAAAAGATTCATTCTAAGATAATATCTTCCCTTTGCATTAAAATTCCTGTAAGGGAAATTCTGGAAGGCAATATGACTAGAATGCTATTAAGATCTGGATCTATCCTATCAACATGAGCCTCCTGTAATTTATCTTAAACAACAGTTAATTCTTTCTCAACTTCACCTGTGACTATTTAAGTCTTTGTCACCATCTAAAGTTTTGTTTAAATGAATTATTAGATCAGATGTTATTCCAAAAGCCAGTCATAGACTGGAAGTGTCTAACAATCTTTGAAAGTCATTAAGAATCCACAATCTGTCTCTCCTAATTTGTGCCTTTTGTGTTCTAATTTCCTGGAAACCTATTTTATACCTAAGTAATTGACTGAATCTCCTCTCTGTATTTTTACAGGAGCAATTTGTAATCCCCATTTAGGCAAAACTTTCTTTACTTCTTCAAACATTCTTTCTAAAGTATCTGCATTAGAATAAGATAGCAAAATGTCATTCATGTAATGGTAAATTATAGACTTAGGAAATTGCTATGTATTATTTCCAATGGCTGACTTATAAAGTATTGGCACAAGGTGGGACTATTGAGCATTTTCTGTTGGAGGATGGTCCACTGGTATCTCCTAGTAGACTGAGAATTATTATAAGTAGGCACTGTGAAGGCAATTTTTTCTCTTTACTTATAAAGATACAGTGAAGAAACAACCTTTAAATCATTAACTATGAGAGGCCATCCTTTTGGTACTAGAGAATGCAGAGGAATTCCAGATTGTAGAAGGCCCATAGGTTGAATTACCTTGTTGACAGCTCTTAGATCTGTCACCATTCTCCATTTTCCAGATTTCTTTTTAACAATAAATACAGGAGAATTCCAAGGGCTGGTTGATTCTTCAATATGGTGAGCATCTAGTTGCTCCTGTACCAGCTGTTCTAAAGCCTTCAGTTTGTCTTCTGTTAAACACCATTGTTTAACTCATATTAGTTTCTCAGTTAACCATTTTAAAGGCAGGGTCATTATTACCTCTGAAGATTTGCTAGTTGCTTTGTGTTCTTATATAGACTGAATGGCTGATGACCTCTGTTTATAATACCTTATAATATACTTCTCAGAAACATGAGTTTGGAGGACTGCAGGAATGTTAATTTGGATATTCCATTGTTGCAACAGTTTACAACCCCATAAGTTCACTGTAATATTAACTAAATATAGCCTTAACCTTCCTCTCTGTTCTTTTGGCCCTATGCATTCAACCCATCTCATGCTTTGTTTCACTTGAGATAGGGTTCCAATTCCTAGAAATTGAACATTGGCTTCTTGAAGAGGCCAGTTTGGATGCCAAGATTCTGGAGTAATGATACCCACATCCATACCCATGTCTAGTAATACCTCAATTACAATGTTATTTATACCCACTCTTAGCTTTGGTCTTTGATAATTTATAGAAGCCTGTCAAAAATATACATTTCCTATTTCCCACTGGAGGTTTTGATTCATCCTCCATGTCTATTCCATCATCCAGAAGTATGGTTTTTACAGTAGGCACTGGATTTTTTTATTTTATTTTCCTGGTGAGACATGTTCTCCATAGTGATTGGGAATGACTGTACCACAGTTGACATGGGGGCCTGAGAGAGACCCACCCAAGGAGTTTCCTAATGGCGTCAGATTGCCTTGTCTGTCTTTTGTCAATCTACATTCATTGGTTCAATGTCAGTCTTTGTCAAACCTCCTACATATTCCAGAAGGCTGAGACCACCTATTCTTGCCATTCCCAGAGGAGCCATTATTCCTAGGAATCCCTTGTCTACAATCCCTTTTCAGATGTTCTATTCAACCACAATTAAAGCATTTGGCATTTTGATGTCTCCTTATACAATTGGAAATCACTTCTACTATCCAAGCCTCAGTAAAATAGTCAAATGTCTCAGCATTCATTGTATGCAAGACTCACTCATTTATTGGTACTGATATGACCTTTAAAGGCCCAAGGGTTCTTTTTTATTCTAAGTTGGGCATTTTCCAAAGCCAGAGATTCAATAAGTACATGTCTAGCTTCTGGGTCTGTTACTCCTACATGTACAGCTTTAGTTAATCTTTGAAAAGAGTCACAAAGGGTTTTCTCTGATCCTGTTTAATCCTGATATATGATTCAGTTCCCTCTCCTAGTTTCTGAATCCTCTCCCAAGCATTTAAAGCTGCTGTTCTACATAGGGACAAGGTATGTTTGTCATAGAGATCCTGTCCTGAGGATCAGAGTATTGGCTCTCACCAAGAATTTGATCTTGGGAAGCCTCAAATCCTTGTTTTTCCCTATTGTTCTAAAATTTTTGCCACTTCTCACTAATAGCATTTCCATAGCTGCTGGGGTCTATTTTCTAGGACCACTGAGATTAATTGAAGCCAATCATGTGGAGTAGCCTTATTGCTTGAAGCCCATGTTTTTACCATTTCACTAACAAATGGTGATTACAGGCCATAGGATACTATTGCTTGCTTAATTTCTTTTAGATCACTCATACTTATAGATTGCCATGTACATTCTTTGACTACCTTAGGGTATTTTGTGACAGATGGCTTCTTGGAGGATATTACCAGATAGGCAGCTAAAACTCTATGTAAGTCATCCCAAACTCTGACGTGTACTGGCAAGGCTAAATCCTGTCCTTGTACCTTCTCTTCCAGCTCACCAGTTTTGATAATTTCCTTAATCTTTTCAAATCATTTTACCACTGCCTTTTGTAAAGTCTGAATCTCCAGTCCAGTGTTCTGTTCTAATGTCCTCATTGATGATTCCCAGCTATGAAACTTGTCCAGTAACAATAGCATCTCATCCTTGGACATAATTTTGATGGTGTGCATATTGCCTTTCTGAAGAGATACCTTCTTCATTAACCTATCATAGCTTTTCAACAGATTCTAGTTGTTAAATTCAACAGCATGAATTCTTTCAGATAATGTCTCAGCACCCTTCAACATTGATTGGGTTTTGTCTGTCAAATTAATGTTATCTTTTTCAATAGTATTAATTTTTTCAACTAGCTGTTTATTATTAGTCTGTAAAGACTGTATTATTTCTAAAAGTGCCTCATTTTTGGCTCTGTTATCAAACCATTTTCTTAATGATATAATATGAAAAACAAAACTAAATCCCAAATTAAGTAAATGGGTGTATAAGGAAAATCACATAAGCCTTGCAGAATACCATCCATAGCATAAGCAAAATGGTTATTAAATTCCTAAATTGTAATATTGTTTGTCATCATGTAATTTTCAAATCTTACCTATCGTAGGCAATTACAGTGAATTGAAGTAGATGTAAGAATCTTATTGACTATAGCAAGGAAATAGGAATGGGGTCCAACATTCAGGTATGGCTCACAGGAAGAGGAGGGGCAAGTGGTTGGGGCCACAGCTTTTTAGTACCCCAAAGCCACGCCTCAACCTGGTCCAGCCTCTCAAAGAGCATTGACTGAGGAAGGTTTCCCATCATCCTTGTGCTCCATCCTTGGCAAACAGAGAAGAGAGGTACAGAGTCACTGCTTGGCCTGCAGTTTCTTACTTCAGTCTATATCCAAGTCACTAGACAATGTATGACAATAGACAAAATCCCACAAAAGAATATTCACCAAAGCACTACTTAAAATGGCCAAGAGTAGAAATAACCCATCTCTCTATCAGTTGATGAATGGAGCAAAATTTATAAAATGGACTATTTGGGGACATAAAAGGAACAAATTATTGATATATATCAAAAGATGGACAAACCTCAGAAAAACCTGCCCCTCTACAAAAAAAGCTCAAGTGAATTAAGTCAGACTCTGAGAGACTATGTCATGATACATTCACATAAAATGTCCAGAACAGGCAAATCCATAAATCAAGTAGAATAGTGGTTCCCTGACTCTGTAGTGGAGAGCAAGAAGAAGCAAGGAAATAAGTAATAAGACATAAATAATTAAGAGTAAGTAAAGAAATAGTCCTCTTTGGAAGTGATAGAGGTTTTATAAAGTAGCAGTAATGGTTCCGTAAGTCTACAACTATTCCAAAATACACTGAATTATACATTTTTAATAGAAGTGATTTGGGGTATTTTTAAGTCAATCAGTCGATAAAACAGGACACAAAACTTAAACAGCAATAGCAAAATAAGTGGTAGCTAGCTTGCTGATTTTCTGTTTTTTTTTTTGTTTGTTTTTTGTTTTTTGTTTTTTTTTGCTAGCCTTGCCTCCCTTCCTCAGAGTTGCCCTCCGATGTGGCCCAGGAAAGGTCGGCTCTTTCTAAAATCCAGCAGGTACTCTGCAGTTCCCACACCCCCTGCCCAGATTGGACTGTGATCCAAGCCGTGGAACCTTGTCTTCAGTGGTTTTTTTTTTTAAATATTTATTTATTTGTTATGTATACAATGGTCTATCTGTGTGTATGCCTGCAGGCCAGAAGAGGGCACCAGACCTTATTACAGATAGTTGTGAGCCACCATGTGGTTGTCGGGAATTGAACTCAGGACCTTTGGAAGAGCAGGCAATGCTCTTAACCATCTTCAGTGGTTTTTTTATATTGTCCTACATCCTTGGACAGCGTGAGCCTCAGGCTCATACTTCTCCATTTCCAAATTGCTAGTGGTAATTTCCATCGGAAGCGATCATCTGTCTTTCTTAGCTGAGCAGATGATACCCAAATGTTATCCTCATCCATCAAACTGTCAGGATAATTGTTTATAAAACATCCGAAGCTACTTGTCACAGAACATCAGCTAACTCAGTCCAAACAAAACATCCCTCATGTGAAGGAGAGAGAGCCCTGCTGACATTTATGGTGATCAAGGTTCACAAACACCTTGCCTTCATCCAATGATGAACAGCAACCTAGGGGGTGGGACTACCACCTTGCAATGCTAAAATGGATCTCAAGAGATTTAATTTTCCTAAGTGAAAATGTCTAAGACGGTTTTGATAATGCAAAAACAAATCAGTTCTGTCTTATAAGATCTACCTAGGCTTTAAGTTTCCACTGATACAATGTAAAGAAGGAGCATGAAAATTTCTCTACATCACTGCAACCACGTGATCCAAGAGTTAGTTACATGGAGTAGAACCGTGCCTTTGCAGCCAAGCTCACCTGTGATGGAGGTGGAGCTGGGGGTGGGTTTTAGATCCTATCTAAGGAGGAGCTGACTTCCATCATTGCGGTTTTTCCAGCAGAGCTCTTGACTCCGACATCCCTCTGCCCTCTCCATAGGACACCACGTTCAGCCTGGATAAGGAGGCAATCTCCTGGACCACAGCTGGTCTAACATGTCCCTCTCCCCCTGCTCATCTCCCAAGGGATTCTTTAGCCAGTTTCTCTACCGTTTTTCTTTCTGACAGCATTCTATTTTTAAGCAGGTCTTGGAACCTGAGCCAATCAGAAACATTGATTTTTAAGGAAGTGGTTAAGCTTGTTGTAAGTGCCAAATGCTGTGTTAGGCTGGTGCAGAAACAATAATAATAATAATAATAATAATAATAATAATAATAATAATAATAAATATAGTGTAGTGATGCGCTGGGTATGGTAGTGTATGCCTTCAGCTGCAGTACTCAGAATCAGTACTCAGTACTCAGATGAGTAGACAGATGCAGTACAACCTACTCTACATAATAAATTCCAAGGTACCCAGAGTACTGGGTGAGACCCTGTCTCAAAACAAGCAAAAAAAAAAGAGCAATAGTGATGGTGATGGTGGTGGTGGTGATGTAGGCATCAGATCTCTTATCCCACAGTTTTTTCCCACCCCCTCTGACTTCTGGTTCAACTGTGAGATCTTTGTAACTGAGTATTGTTCACCTTTAAAAATATTTTTTTTGTCTTCAATATATCCATCAAGTTCATCTTCTCCAGATTACATAACTCTTGGTCTTCCCAGGTAGACAAAGAAAATACTATTTAGTTACAGGCATAAAACATAAACAACAAAACATGTGCAGATACCTGTTTAGTGTAGTAAAAGAGGGGTTCGTGACAGGATACTACAAGTCATGGTCTTCTTATTTCACGTAAGGTCAGCCAGCTACTGAGTAACTGCTTCATACAGCCTTAGAAGATGGAGCTGAGAGAGCTACTAACATAACTGACCTTCTGATCAGAAAATATCCATCATCACCATCTCCAAAGTAAGAATTTATAGCTGAGCCACAAGCTTCAGAGTTTCTACCCTCTGAACATAGTGGTCCGCAGTCCTGCCAGAGACGGAGCTACTTCTGTGGTCTACTTCTTCCCCATGACTGGGACTGAAGTAGGACCTAATAAATCCAGCCTGCAAGAAGACAGAGTCATGATGTACCATCGACTATTGAAAGAATATCTATCAAATGTTTTACAGAACTCGGTAATTAAGTGATGTAAACAGATATTAGGAGAGGCTCAAAGAGTGTTTTTAGAAGTTAGGTTTATATTAAAAAACAGTTGATGTCTTTCGGGGCACCCAGTCTCTGAAGAAGAATGTTTGTCATTAGACAGAATTTTTCAGCATCTTTTCTGCAATGATCCACAAATTAATTTCTGTCCTCTTGAGTTTTCTTATAGACAACCCAAGGCAAGTCAAAATCAATGCGTTACTGAAAACACTTGGGAGTCTCACTGGGTTACTCTGAACTGTCTTGTGTATAGACAGGTCATAGCTTCTAGGACTTGGAACTGGCTGGAAGAAATTCTTTGTTACTTAGTGTTAAAACAGAAACAAAAACAAAACACAGATGGTTTATCAACAAACAAGTGCCAGCCAGTATCCTCCAAACAGAGGCAACAGCCACCATCTCCAAGCAGCCCCTACATTCTCCACCTTTAAATGTTTGGATTAGTGGAAAGTAGAAAGAAAAAAAAAATCCCCCGTGAAGCTACAACAACAACAGGAACAAAGATTGCTAGTGAACCAGGCAAACCAGAATCGCTGCCCTACAAGCGCATAGACCAGAAATGCTGCAGGAAGCTTAGGACTATTCAGCTGCTCTCACCTTTCCAAGCAAACATAAGTAGCTGGAATCATCTGAGGACCCCACAGACTTATTGCTCATAAGATAGGAATGGCACTGCCTTCTGAAAGAGATGGGAAATCTGATTCCTTTCCACTGCCCGCACCTCTACTCCACTGGAAGCCTTCAGATCTCGAAAGAGAAGCAGACACCATGCACATCAATCACTGAGATGTCCATGGTTCTGACAAGCAAAGCTGAAGCCACGAATGAGTTGGGGATTTTTACAGAATTAGCACACATTGCATAAGACTATTCTAAATGAAAACGAAGCTTTATAGTCGCTGCAGTTTTGGTTTTATGACCCATCATCATAAACATTATTTATATGTGTAATATCTATGAATTATCTCCCGTTGTTAGATTTATATCTGGCTTAGTTCTTCCTGAGAAATGCAACCCTTGATTACTTGATCGCTTCTCATCCAATGTTTTTATGGGTTTAGATCTCTGTGTTTTAAGGTGACATCTTTAGAAACTTGTTATATTGTGTATGGGCTCAGTTGTCCAGAAGAGAACCCCAGAATTTCACTTGCCTCAAATAACAATACTGTATTCATGCAATGTGATCATGTTGGGTCCACTCGGCTGTGAGAAGAACCACCTCAACAGACGTCTTGCTGGGTTAAGGGAGGAGATTGGGTGGCACATTGCACACTTGCACAAAAAGTTTCCACCTAAGAGCATCCCCTGCCAGGTTTCCTTATGTTTCATTGGTCAAAGTAAATCACATAGCCATGGCTAATCTGAAAGAATAAGAAGTACAATCCTGAGTAGAGTAGAGACATTCATTACCAACTCTAACGGCTGCCAGAGTCTGTTTAGGAAAGTAACCCCTTCTATTTTTATTTTCTTTTTTTCGAGACAGGGTTTCTCTATAGCTTTGGAGCCTGTCCTGGAACTAGCTCTAGACCAGGCTGGCCTCCAACTCACAGAGATCCGCCTGCCTCTGCCTCCCGTGGGCCGTGGTGGTGCACAGCCCTTCTATTTTTAAACGACTTTTATTCTTTTTTTTAAAGTATGTATTCACCAGCATTTTGCCTACATGAATGTCTGCACCACATGTATGCAGTGCCCTCAGAGGCCAGAAGAGGGCGTTGAATTCCCCTGGGACTGGAGTTACATGTTGCTCGCTGCCCTGTGAGTCCTGGGGATCAAGCCCAGGTTCTCTGGAAGAGCAGCCGTTGCTTTTATCCACTGAGTCACAACTTCAGGCCTACCTTTATTCTTTTTCTTATACACACGTGTATATATTTGGAGTATGTACTGAATGTGTCTGTGTTCATGTGTGTGCATGTGTGTTGCGGTACACATGGAGATCAGCGGGACGATCTTGGGTGTCAGTCTTCATTTGAGAAGGGGTCTTTTTGTTATTCACCCCTGCACACATGCGGTTAGCTGGCCTCCAAGCTTCCAGCGAGGCCTCTCTCTGTGTCCCTCATTTTACAGCCCAAGAATTGGAATTACACATGGGCACAGCTATGCCTGGCTTTACAGGAGTTCTGGGGATTAGAACTCAGGTGTTCACACTCATGTAGCGAGTGCCCTACGTGCTGAGGCATTTCTTCAGTCGTGTGTTTTATGCACACAGGTATATGGATCTGGTTATCAATTTGCAGCATGTTTTTTCGGCATCAGAATAGGCATATATTTTTGATCCATTCATTTAAACTTCAACTCACCTAAAAACACTAACCAACTATAGATTCGTGTGTGTGCCCTTGTCTTATGGCAAAATGCCATAGAAATTAATAATACAGAATCCTGCAACAGATCCCAAGGCAGGCAATTTGGTCTCAAGCCAGAAGACACAGCTTTCATTTTTGGACAGAACTGAGGTTTGAGATTGGCCATTTCCTTTTCCCATAAGGTCAGAATCTGTCAACCTGCACAACACAGAAGGCTCATTTGTCACACCTGGCTTGCGTCTGAGGCTTGAATTAACACTGCATTTTGAGACTTTATTTTAGCAAACGTTGGTTAGCAGGAGATTTTGTGGTTTCCATCTTATTTCCTTATTATTAATTTTTTACAGCCTAGTTTCCAGTTGCTGAATCCGGATTTGAAAGCATAAAATTCCTCTGACACAGCAGGCTCAGGTGTAACCACGGAGTCACTGCCAACGTCAGAGGTCAGGTTCAAGATTGTCGTGTAATGTGTGTCACAAACGTCCGCCCAGCAAGAGTCCAGGAAAGACAGGACAACTCGGAGTCCTTTCCAACAGCAGGCAGACCTGAAAATGAGCTTCTATAATCAAAAAGCATTGAAAGAAGCATGCATGAGTACTGACTGTCAAATGACATTGGAGCCATGTAATTCTAAGATGAGGAGAGATGTAGGAGGCCCAAACTCTAACTATTAACTATCATTAGAGGATTTCATTGGAGTTCCTGAATCCTTCAGGCATGCAGTTGGCATCCTGTGTTAGTTAGGATCATAGCAGGACACAAACGGTCCATTCAGCTAGGGGGATGAAGGAGGTTGCTGGATTGCAGAAATGGCTCAGCCTAGCATGTGAGAGTACTGGTTGCTCTTGCAAAGGACCCTGGTTCAGTACCCAGCACCCACATGGGAGCTCAGAATTCTAATTCCAGGTAACCCAAGGCCCTCTTCTTGCCTTTGTGGGCGTCAGGCACACACATGGTGCACATACATTCGTGCAGGCCAAACACTAATGCACGTAAAATAAGATAAATGAATCTTTTTATTTTAGATGAAGAAGATTGTTAGTGCGGACTTTACAGAAGCATGGGAGAGATAGGGGAAATCTCGGTGGCTTTTGAGGAACCCAGAGACTAGCCATGGCACAAGCTATTAGCACCACTATGTCTGAAGAATCGGGCAGGAAGTAGTGCCAGAGCTCAGGGAAAGCAGCAGTCGTAGGAAGAGGAAGCTCAATGGGAGTTGCAAACCTGCAGGAACATGGCCACCGTTAAAACAGAGCCAAGACCAAGGGAAGAAACCATATGGTCTCCTGCTAGACAAACCCAAACTTCAGGGCTTCTAGGGCAACTGAGGTGACCAAGTCCAGCTCCAGAGCATAGAAAAGCAGACAGGGACTGTTGAGCTGGCATTTGTCCCCTCATTAAATGAAAAGATGCTGTCTGTAACTGTGTGTGGATGTTTCCTCTTTGTTTGCTCTGTTTGGCCAGCATCATTCTGTCCTGTTTCTTTTCTCCTCAGTACTCCCTCCATCTTGCTTTCATTGTTGAGTCCAAGAGAGCTCAAAAACAGATGCCAATTTACAAATTAAAATACAAACAGACATATGCTCTTCTCTCAAACCCCCTTCTCCCCAGTCAACCAGGATGCTTAAGCATTTCAAACATGTGTACTGTTCGGAGCATAACTTTTGCAGAGTCTTCATAGGATATTCTTTTCATATCCAGTTTTTGGTGTCAAATATCTATCATATTGTCCCTCCGTTGGAGTGGGGGAAATAAAGAGGCTCATTTAATGTCCTTTACACATTGATGTTAACCCTCCCTTGATAAGCCCTATGGCTCATTCATTTTACTTTGTGTATGAGTTTGTCAATTGAATTTTACATTCTGGGAGGAAAGCACATTAATCATTCAAAAATGATTGAATGCTTGAAATCATAGCCATAAACTGATCATAAAGTATCAATTTTTAAGTTCAAAAAGTGTACCATTTATTTTAATGGATTAATCTCATTTTGAAGATGCATTCTGGGATTAGAACAACACCTTTCTTTTTCTGACCTTCTCAATACACATTTAAAACAAAGTTTCTTTCTGAAAAATCAAAGGCTACCCGAACAGTAGATTTTTGTCAGCATCCACTTACAACAATGCTGGCAGTATATCCTTTAAAGTACTTAACAAACTTGAGTGGTTTCTGCATGTCCTGGTTGCTTTCCCAGAATATTTTTTCCACTAACTTAAAAAAGTCTGCTGCTCGATTATCAACAGACTTGAATGTTTAATTTTGAAGTCATAAGAGTCAGATTCTTGTTGTCTCTAATTACAAAAAGACGTTAGGGTTTGGATTTTTATCCTGGTTTATAAAGTGACATTATTTCATTTATCATTCTCAACTACTTCATCATCAGTGTCATTGAGTTGGCCAGAGGCAAGGAGCTTAGGATTTCTTTGATTTCTTACTTTTTTTTTCAGTGAATAAGAAACAGACAAAGAGATGAACTGTTCATTCTAAGTCTGCAACTTAATGAGTTTATGAGATGAAACATCCTAAGACAGAGGAAGACAGTAAGCTGAGAATGTGCAACCTATTAAGAACTAGAACAAAATACCCATCTGAGAAGTTCTGAACAAATCTAGTTCCAAGAGACATTATCCCCAAAGGCTTTGTAAGAAAACACTCAGCAGAGATAATGAACATTTCTGTGTTTCCCAAAGAAAGGGCACCTGAACCTCTGATGAAGAAGTCATTGGAGTTTGTTCACCAGTGACCAGGGTGACTTCTCCTCCAGCAGGATGTCAGCAGGACTTGCACCTGATTGGCCTCATCACAGCTAGTAGGTGAGGCCTCTGAATGAGTAGTCTAGCTCTGTTGTACACAGCTCAAAGCCAACGAGGCTCTCTTTCCATCCGTGTGTCCACTACTTAATGCATGGTGAATGCCCAGCAAATGTTTGCTGAATAAAATGGTGGATGAACGAAAGAATACATAGCAAATGAGGCTGGAGGAAATGACCCGAATAAAGAAGACCAGAGATAAATGTGGGGAAACAGAGGGAAATCTTAGTCTGTGTACTCAAGAAGAACACCTGATGGGTCTGTGGCTTCCCCCCAACTTTGTCTGCCAGTTGGATATCTACTTCTCAAGCTTTCCTGATTTTTACAAACTCAAGAGTTAAGTTTTTCTTTTCTTTCAATATTTGTGCTTCTGAACATTTACCTTCATCTTGCACATATTCTGTTGCTAATTCTAGTTGACCTTCTATTTCCACTCACCTCCTTTCTCTTCTTGATACTCAAGAGTGCTTCTACCCCTCACTCCGAGACCAGATGTTTAAAATCCCTCTCAGTCCTGGCATTTACAATACTACTGAAATATTCGTCTTTTCCCTACTGATTTCCCCACAACATAGGAGCTCTACTATCCCTTCCCCATACCTTGTCTTGGAACAGTCACCTGCAGAAGGTAGGGACAGTTGAATTTGGACAAGAAACTGTCTTAAATGTATTAAAGTGTTAAGGCATTCTTGTAATATGTAACATGTAATAGTGATTGGCACCACCAGTCAAATTACTGAAAGCCGAAGTCTGGGTTCACATCTCTGCACTCACATAGTGCCTAAGTTTATTCCACTGCCTAAAATTCTCTTGAATTCTTTCAACCTACTCTGAGCTCAGACAGGGCCTCTTGCTTGATATACATGGATCTATTCTTGGTTGGTCCCTCCCCATTATTCTCTTAATGGTAGCTGTGATTATAAAATACAACTGTTCATGTCTTAATTAAACTGCCTCAACAATTCCCTATTGCACCTTTAGAATGTCAGCTTTCACTAATACAATCCAAAAAGGCTTGCTTTATCAATTGATCTTCGCTTCTTAGTGGTAGCCCTTAATAGTCTCAATGCTCCATCAGCTGTTTTCAGAGAGACAAAAAAAAGCAATGCTTCATTAACAAATTCTTAGATATGAACGTCATTGACAGTTTCTAGTAACTTTGATGTGAAATCAATCACAAGAAGTAAATTAAACACAGAAATTTATATCTTGCTTTGGCCCAGGAATATATGTTGGTATTATTCAAACAAAGACAGTGCATTTATATATGCGGCTCTGTCATTTCTGCAGCTGGAGTCTTTATCTTAATTCTTTCAGTGTAATTTGATTTTGCCTCTTTTTATTAAGCTGCACTTACTATACAGAGGATATCGTGGTCGTCTGAACGTAAGCTTGCCGTTCTCTTGCAAATTGTACCTTCCAAGTAGCTGTTCTTCCTAGAACTGGGTTTTTTTTTTCTATTAGAAGCCTGTTACGATTTTGTCAGTGGCAGCAGAAAGCTGGGTTGTTTATTTGCGGTGGAGCAATCCTAGAGATGTGGAGCTTAGGTTTCCCCAGATCCCTAGTCCGTAATGACATAGTATTCTGATTTTGACCAAACCTCAGGATTTTTTTTGCCCTTGGCCCAATAAATGGATGTACTCTCACTGCTTAAATCAGTAAAATGTGCTGTTGGTGTCCAATCCTCCAGTCCTTTGGTTACTTTGTAAGCCGATGCCAGCCTTCGGAGGCTTGTGGAGGTTTCAGCACAGGAGTCGTCTTCCGTAGGTGGACCTCCTGTCAAGGTGGCCACTTCTTTTTTCTTTCTTTGATTGTTAAACCACTTAGTTCTCTGGGAAAATGATTATGTATGAATGTATCATGGTGCTTCATGTATGAAACCAGAAATGTCTGGTTTAGACAAAATGAGAATATTTTAAAGGGATTCCATAAAGCCTAAGAACCATCAGGAGGCCTTAAAACTAAGTAAACTTATGTATTTGTTGGGGGAGGGATGCAATATCCCTCTTGAGTCATGGTTTCTATATGAATATATTATTGGCCCATCTAACTATACTGGCTCTTTCCTATAGGTCAAGGAATGATAAAGGAT
The DNA here is from genome assembly GCF_018167655.1 of Microtus oregoni. NCBI lineage: Eukaryota > Metazoa > Chordata > Mammalia > Rodentia > Cricetidae > Microtus > Microtus oregoni. The sequence goes on along the minus strand of NW_024543095.1, from coordinate 9,937,811 downwards.
TCTGTCCAATGCTAACTGCTTCAACTCTAATCATATCCCAAATAACTTCATCCTGCATCCCTAGGATTGTCACAGGGTAAACTTAGCTAAAAATTGATTCCAAGACCAAATAAGTTCTTACCCCCTGACCACAAGATGACACTTGCACTTCAGATCCCAGGAATGATCAGTTATCTCTAGAGGATCCTGATATCACCACTGAAGTCAGGGAGTGATTTCAAATGCAGTGTCTTTCAATGTGTCACCAGCCTCCTGAGAGCAATCAGCACAGTGGATGAACAGGGACAGTCAGAGAATCCTGGAGGAAATCCGAGAACACTGGGTCCTCCTCACTGTCCTTAGCTCCCCCACATTGGCACCTCTGATCTGTCTGTTCACACCACTGCATTGCAAAGATGTTGAGCTTACCTTGAGCACCTTGGCAAAGACGCTGCAGGCTCCCCAAGTGCCATGCCTACAAAAAAGGAAAATGGGTTGCCAGGAAAAATCCTCTGCAACATTCCTATCTCTCTAGGCCTTTGAGCTCCCTTAAAACATCACATCTCAATTCACATACGAATTTTGAGCCACCAAAATACCTGGGTGGGTAGAAAACCAAGTTGTTCCCCAAACACTGCAGATATTCTAGGTCCTTATCTCTTCCAGTTTGTGTTCATGGTTCAGAGCATCTCATTCCAGCTGATGGAAGAAGTTTTGGGATGATGAGCGGGCGGTTCACATTTCCAAGGTAGCTGGGGAGTCAGTTACGCTGCACCACTAGAGAGGATCGAGGCTGTCCAGTCAAGCACAGAATTGAGGTCACTTCACTACCCCATTCCAGGAGCTGACCTGTCCTCTCGCCTCAGCCATAACTAATCACACCAGAAACAGTGCCTTCCCCTGAAAGGATTCCCTGCAGAATCTGTCCTCATGAGACACTAGTTCCTAATTTACAGGCTTGGGTAGAGTGCCACATATTCTCAGTCCAGCTTCCAAGGAAGCCAAGAAGCACATACCGATATATCAAACAGCACCATAGAGAGTTTCATAGGAGTATGGCTCTGATGAATAATGACAGATATCTACCGCAGAGTGTTTCCATGCTACTGATTTTCCAAAGTATCTAAGAATTACCAGGCATAGAGATGTGTGGCTGCAACCCCAACAGGCAGAAGGCAAAGGAGGGAAGCTCAGGAGTTCAAGGGCAGCCTAGGGAACATAGTGATACCCTGTCTCATGAAATAAGTAGAAGGGGTTGGGGTCCAGTTTCCCATGGATCTCTGATGAGATGCAGACTGATGCTCCAAGGGCAACGTAATCCATTGAGGACTCTTTGAGAGTCAGGCCATTTTTTAAAGCACTACTAAAGAACCATTGCCAAGTAACCTATGACTTGCTGAGTGGGCAGTGCTCTACAGGGTAAAAACTAAAATTATAAGCAACTGTCCATATGAATGAATACATAACATAGATTTTGTAGTAAGGAGGAGCGGCGGGGCTGCGTCCCCAACACCCCAGCTGCCTGCTAGCTTATGCCCGAAATAACAACACACAAACTGTATTCATTTAAACACTGCTTGGCCCATTCTGCTTGGCCCATCAGCTCTAGCCCTTACTGGCTAATTCTGATATCCCGATCAACCCATCTCTAATAATCTGTGAGAACCGGTCTTACCGGGAAGATTCTAGTCTAGTCCATCCTGGGTCGGAGCTTCATGGCGTCGTGTGTCTGCCCAGGAGCCAGGAGCATGGCGTCTCTCTGAGGCGTCTGCTCCCGAGAGGAGAGCTGTGGAGTCTGAGCTCACTTCCTCTTCCTCCCAGCGTTCTGTTCTGTTTACTCCTCCCACCTATCTTCTAACCAATAAAATGGGCCAAGGCAGTTCCTTTATTAGCCAATGACCTTCCTCCATCATTATTCAATTAAGTGTTTAACTTTGTATTCTTATTTCATTTGCCAGGGAGAGAACCCAATGTCTGGAGCACGCTAGGCAAATGTTCTGTCTCTAAGCTATATCCTCATCCCTCAGCTCCCTGAGCGAACAGTATGATTTGAGGAGCTGTGTACATAAAGGCAATTTAAAAGCCTGCTTGGTTAGATTTAAACAAAACTAAACAAAATACTAGCTAGTGTCAGAAAATACTGTAGACACAATTGCTGGGATTATTCATCTCACTGAACATAAATTATTTGCATTTAAATCTACAAACTCAGCCACTCCTATGGAGCCACAAAAGGGCCAACCGGAGAGAAAACAAGACCCAGCATTGTGCAGAAAGAACACGTAATCATCTCCTCTGCCTTCTTCCAAGCTTGGGATCATAGTTTTGAAAGTCATAGCACTTAGAGTTGCACTGAATTTAAGCGAGAGTTTTATCATGGGTCAGTCTCGTCCATATGTCGAAAGAAATGAGCAGAATAAATAAGAGAATTTAAATCCATTCTCAAATCCATTCAAACCCAAATTCTTACAATACATTTGTCAACTCGGAGTTAGTAAGGTTCCTATTTTGCTGTGAATCATTGTCCCCCTTACGTCAGGAGGCTGGCAATGCGACCCTTCTTTCAGTCATTTGTTCAGCTGTCAGTGTTCTTGTGCTCCTCCCTCAGACTTCTTAAACATTTTCTCTCTGTGCGGAGTTTGGTTTTGAAATGACCAAGTTTGAGGCTCTTCAAATACAGACAAGCACAGCACCACTGTTCATGGTCAGCAATGCTAAAACATCCTGCACCAATCGGGATCCATTAGAATGCCTTGTAGGCTGTGGTCTAATTAACCCGTCAATGGCTGGTTATGAGCAGCATGTCCAAGAATCCAGGGGTTGTTCAGTCCATAAGGCTGATGTCTTGGATGATCTGCAGTATACGCCAGAATCCTAAAGAAGTAGGCCTTGACACCAGTGATGGAATGGACTTGCGAGCAAGGTGAGGGCAAGCAGACAAAGAGCAAAACCTTCCTTCTCCCATGTCCTTATAATAGGCTTTCAGCAGAAGGCGTGGTCCAAATAAGATCTGAATTAAAAGTATATTATTCCTACCTCAAAGATGGGATTAGAAGTAGCTATTCCCATTTCAAACTAAGCAGAAATCCCTCACAGCTGTGCCCTCCATTTTTGGGGTTTTAGTTAATTCCAGATATAGGCAGGTTAATAACCAAGAATAGCCAGAAATGCTACAATGCAAAATACAATAGCCCTACATAGAAAATCCTAACTAGTCATCTGTACCATGTTTTGACTTCATATTGCTTGATGTTTTCCACCTGTTCTGGTATCAAAATTGAGATTGGCTGCTAAAGATTCAGTAGGATATATTTTTCCTTATTTTATTTCACTAAAAGGGTGCTCCCCCACTTTTAAGTGGTTGTTGAGTTCAATATACTACTCAGATTACCAATGAGAGATCCCCCTCACTATAGGGAACTCATGAGTGTTGTAGGAATCTATCAGAGCCACTATATCTAGGGTAAACATGAGAACAAAATTGTTGTTTTCTAGAAGTGCTTTAACCTTGAAGAAATCTTGCTGGATATCAGTGATTGTTTTCTGTGATTTATTGAGCTGTTTTTCTGAGGCAGCTTTACAACCTCTACGTGACTTTGGTCACAAGACGCTCTGGCATGCCTGAAACTTTTGGATTATTGGATACTGCAAACAGAACACAATAAGGGATAAAGCAGCAGGGGCTTGCCTTCAGAAAATCATATAGACTAGATCAGGAACTTCAGTATTAGGGACTTGTTTACCCCCAAGACAACTTTGTGCAACAATCAATAAATAAAAATATCTTTGTATGACTGTCTGAGGTTAGGTCCATCAGAGGCTGGACCTTCTGTTGTCACACTAGAAGACTAAAAAGTTCATCTTGAAGTGACCTCTTTCTTCAATCGATCCACACAATACAGAACAACCAGCACACATGTGTCCTGTAGAGGCTATCACACTTCTCCGTAGAAAAAACAAAACACATACCTACACACACACACACACACACACACACACACCTCCTATTAAGACAAATTGGTACACCATAATATAGAAATCACAGTGTGGTTACATATATGACTTAGAAAATGAATCCGACTCCTTTTAGCAACATGAACCAGAAAAGACCTTACACAAGCCCATAAGGGATGCTGTACTTTAGCACCCAACAGTAACAACAAATAACCCTCATGTAATGTCCAAACATGCGAGTGAATGGAAGCATGAAATGATAATACAATGAATTCCTGAACAGAAGTAAATGCAAATGTATTTTTCTGTATTGAGAAATATTTCAAAAGCATGATGCTGAATAAAGACCAACTTTCAGAACACACACAGCATGAAATTTAAGTCAGTAAATGGAACATAGTGCTAGTCTGCTCACTAACACATAATTAAAATCATGAAAGCACAAACCAGTGACCTGACAGCAGCTGCCTTCAGGAAGAAGAATATGATGCCCAAGGTTATTTCAGTTATTACAAAGTTGTAACTCTTTTATTTTGAGGATTCTGATGAAATGCAAAAATATGCTGTATATCTCGCTGGCCATTCTGAGTAGTTCATAGACAGGGCTTACTGTATTTTTCATGTTTCACTTTTTGTGGAAGAAAAGATTAATGGAAAGAGGGCAAAAATAAGGGGCGTATATGAGAATTGGGGAGCTCCAGCTTTTGACTTTCAGCCCTGTCATTGCTGTAGTGGGATGCTAACTAGACTTTGACTATTATTTTGGGACCTGTAGCTACTGCCTAAAGCTGAGCACTGTGGCATGCTAATCGCCTTGCCTTCTAAAGGGAGCCTTCAGCTTCCCAGGACAAGAACTCTTGGGATAAACTAGAGGGGCAGAAGTAGCCCTGCCTCTGTTTGAGCTTTCCCAGGGATCACTGGGAAAGCTCTCGCCGAGTCCTGGGGAGGGTTGCATGGTGGCTGCTACACCACCATCACCACCGTTCCTTTCAGCCTTCACACCCAGACAAGGCAAGGAAACTCCAAAAGAAACATCCATGAAGACTCAAGACTGAGAACTTGCATAAATTTGAAGCTGCTATCTGAGTCGGACTTTACCAGTGAACTTGCAGGCTGATACTGGGCCCATCTCAAGCCGGGAAGGAGATGGACGATCCAGATGGCTCTGGTGTTTTCTGTTTTCTCAGCCGCGCTCTCTGCTGCTTCCCTATCGAGCCCTTTCTCTTGTACTCTTTTCCTCTTGGTATGGATTACAAATCGCCATCTATATCTAGAAACTTTTGGCCAATTTGCAGTCAAGCACACAAACACTTCCCATTAACTAGTGCTGGAAGCCAACGGCAACACCCTACACAGCTCAGGGAACAACTGGGAGTCCCTCACAGTTCACCTACACCTCTGTGGGGTCAATCTCAACACCATCAACTGATTCCAAAGGAATCTCTCCCCAACCCCACCTGCCTCAGTGAAGCCTTCATTCCAGTGTCATTGCGCTTGTCTTTTAATGAGTTGTGTGGAAATGCGTAAACCAGTCACTGGCATGAGAGCCTTTGCCAACTGGCAATATCAACTTGACCACAAATAACATAAGCAACCAAAAAAGTCTGTGGGAGAGAGGGTTCACTCTCCTCAGCTTCATTCCCTTACTAGATTCTAACCAACACAAGGCTCAGCCTCAGGAGGAGACTCACCCGGTCACTGTCTACAAGCATAGCTGACGCAAGCTAATCAAACGACCTACTCTGGAAGTTGAGTCAGAGCTACCTTTAGCTTCTCTGCCCCTGGTGACATAGTCCTGTGCAGAAGTCCATTCTCTCTTCTCAGACCACAGGATTAGAAATTCTGCCGAACCACTCGCTCTCAACTGGGGTGACTGGGTCTCCAGGGGACAGCCGCCAACAACTGGAAACAGGTTTTCACTGTTGTAAGGGAGACAGTGTATTCCCAGCTTCTAAAGATCACTATATCATACAAAGCATCTGACAGACCCTAAGACCATTTATTATCCAGTCCAAAATATAACAAAGGCTGAGGTCAAGAAATTCTGTCCCCAACCAATGGCTAGATACAGAAGCAACTAAAGACAGTCATCAACGTAGCAGGGAGAAGAAACAGACCTGGGCAGCCTCTGAAACCCTAGTCAGGCAAGGATCCAGACAGTGTCGTTATTATACTTTAACCAGCCTCCAAAAATTGAATACTTTTAATTGCACCAATGAGCTTCCCTTTCCAGCACTTATTCTAATTAGTAAGTTGCCAGTTTCACCCATTAAAAACACTTTTTTCATCAGTATGCTAATTAGTAAAGCTTTGGTTGTTGATTAAGACATAGGTAGCAGAAGGCATTTAAGATAGACCAGAGATGCAGCAAATATCTCAATTAAGCCAGAATGTCAGGGGGCTACATAAGGCCTCCTAGGGAACAAAAGGCGGCAAGGTAGGCCAGTGCAGGAAAAGCTTTTCAGTGGGCTCCTGGGGAACAGAAGTGATGAGTGTGCAATTGCCATTAAGGTTTGCTGCTGGCCTCCCTTTGGCAGCTCACTCAGAGAGATGAGAAACACCAGCAGGAAACAGGCACACTTCACACCACACTGCCATCCTGACTGGAAGCTGGAAGTATCCCGCCAGCTTCCACAGAGGTGAATGATTCATTTTCTAAGGACTTACTTACGTGGTGCTCCGTTTTTTACTTTGTGTGAATCCCGCCTAGAAGGTTTCCAAAGAAGCCTGCATTTTCTAAATCACGAAAACGTTCTATCCATTCTCCTTTTGAAATATATTTTTATTGATATTTATTGAGCTCTACATTTTTCTCTGCTATCCTCCCTGCCTCTCCCCTCCCTCTTCAATCCTCTCCCAAGGTCCCCATGCTCCCAATTTACTTAGGAGATCTTGTCTTTTTCTATCCGTTCTTCTGCAGAGCTACTCCATTAATGCTCCTAAGGGAGGAGGAAGCTTTAAGAATTTAGCAAGTTGAGATTTACATCATCCTTCAAAGAAAGAAGCAGGCTGTGTGCCTATGCATTTAAGAATCACATCATAGAGACTGTCTTAGGGTTTCCATTGCTGTGATGAAACAATATGACCAAAAGGCAAGTTGGGGAAAGAAGGCTTTATTTGGCTTACATTTCCACATCACAGTCCATCGTTGAAGAACATCAGGATAGGAGCTTAAACAAGGCAGGAACCTGGAGGCAGACCCTGATGTAGAAGCCATGGAGGGTTGCTGCTTACTGGTTTGCTCCTCCTGGCTTGCTCAGCCTGCTTTCTTAGAGCCCAGGACCACAGCCCAGGGATGGAACGACCCACAATGGGCTGGACCCTCCTCTCAATCACTAATTAAGAAAACGACTTACACTGGATCCTATGGAGCCATCTTCTCCTTTAAAATCTCCTCTTTCAGATGACTCTAGTTTGTGTGTCAAGCCAACATAAACTTAGCCATCACAGAGATACAAACATTAAATGTGTCCATTTCAGCTTCTTTACCCGATCTGGTAAAAAGTTAGTGTCGTAGTTCGCTTCTCCATCACTGTGATAAAACACTGACCAAATCAACTTGAAGGCAGGAAAAGAGTTTATTTAGCTGATAGGTAGCAGTCCCTCATCAAGGGAAGCCAAGGCAGGAACTCAAGATGGGAACCTGGAGGCAGGAACTGAAGCAGAGACTATGATGGAACCCTGCTTACTGGCTGCTTCCCCGTGGCTTGCACAACTACCTTTCATACATAGCCCAGGTCACCTGTCCAGGATTGGCACCATTCACAGTGAGAGGAGCCCTTCTCCATCAATATCAGTCAAGAAAGAACTCTGTCCAGATATCCCAAAGGCCAATCTGATAGAGTCAGTTCCTGGTTGATATTCTCTCTTCCAGGTTTCTCTGGTTTGTAACAAGTTGACAAGATCTATCCAGTAAAGCTAATTATTGAAAATAGTTGTTTATTAGATTTGGGAAAAAAATCACAAAAACAGAATGTAGAAAGCGGCATATACAAATTTTCAAAGTTAGACAAAAAATACACTCCAATTTTTAAAAATCGACTGGTATTATTAATCATTCTTACTCTTTGTTACAGAGGGAAATTATGTCAGTTATTTAGTTAGTCGGGGTTTTTTCCATGTGTGTATATGGATTTGTTTTCCTGTGGCTGTGGGTGCACTGTACATGCACATGTGTGTGGAAGGCAGAGGATAGCCTCAGGTGTCACTCTTTGGGCCCTGGGTACTGTCGATATTTTATTGTTGTCTAGTGAATGTCTCTCTTTGACCCTGAACTTACCATATAGAGTGGCCAGGCTGGCCAGGAACACCAGGGCCTTTTTCTGCTTCCCTAGCGTGGGATTACAAGTGCACACCACCACACCTGACCTGTTTGTTTAAATATGAGTTTTAGGAATTGAACTCGTGACCCCATGCTTGCAATGTAAGCCCTTTGCTGACTGAACCATCTCCCAGTCACCATTTATTATTTTCTTATTTAAAAAAGTAAATGGATTCAAAGGCTATCACCCATGGAGTTCATAAACACATTTCAATTTTTTATTCATAAATAGCATTACAGGTTTAGTGAGTGATGATCAAAATGACTACGAAATGTAAAGAAATTACTAATGAGGAACAAATTAAATGATTGATTATATTTTATTTACCTCATAAGCAACTGATGCTATTCTATAGCATTTATTAATAAAAGAAATTCTCACCACTCAATGATAATAATAATAATAACAACAGCAACAATAATCTCAAAGACTGAATGAAAGAGATAGAATATTTTTAAATGGAAAAGGTTCACGAGGGAATACAGCATATATATTTAATGAGCATATTGCTTACTCCTAAGCCTTTGACTTGTTAAATCTTCATATTATAATAAGTGCCATGATTATTAGCTTTTTCAGGTACAAGAAAACCGAGTTAAGCAGTTTGCCTGAGATCACAGTTGAAGGCTGTCACAAATCTCCTGGAGAATTCAGTAGCCGAGACGTATAGAAAATGCTTAACAAACTATTTCAGAGAAAGAACAGGCTAGGTCTTGACTCACAGTAAACAAATTACATCGCAAAGCAACAACTTCATTCAATTTGGATTTATCTTTTCTATCAAAAATTATCTTCCTTGTGAAAAGAACAGAATAAACATCATTAGGACCAAACTGAAATTTGAAGACCCAGCTGCAAAAGAGAGTTTGAAACACGACGCTTCATCACACTAAATGGATTCTGATATCTACACGGGAATTCATTTGGGCTAAAGCAACAGGCAGGCGTGGCTATGATAACCTCTAGGGAAGGCTGAGGCGCAAGGCCTGGGGCCTACAACCGAGATGAACAGACGCCTGGATCTTCAGAAGTGAGGAAAAGTTAGAAATGTGTGCATCTCTGGCAAACGTTGGTAAACAGAAGGTGTCAGAAGCTCTTGCGATTGCCAGGTGATTGCCAGGAGTCTGTGTGAGCTTCCTAAGAAAGAGACTGCCAAACAAAGCTCATGGCCTGTAGGTGTCAGGGACACGGGAAGCAGGCCGGCTGCCTTTGTGCTTTCTAGCTATGGCACCGAGGAGAGGAAATGGCTCTAAAATGACAAGTGGCGTGTCACGTGGCATGTGATGAGCAAGCAGAGGAAACCCTAACCATCTGCACGCTTCATCCACAGCCAGGATTTCTAAAGTAGGTTAGATTGCTGGAGAATTTAGCTTTCCACAGAGCCCAGGAAATCGAAGGCTGGGCAGGTGACTAGTGAGCAGGTGGTGTGGCCAGCTTAAAACAGGCTATAGCCTCAAAACACATAGCCTTTGGGCTTGCCAATTGGTTGTGAAAATGATGTCTTGTTATAATAAACCCAGGAAAATCAACATTAAAATAAATGCCACCTGCATTAGAACCCAAATTGTTTACAGATCGGTGCCTGAAAAAAAAAAAATCCAGAGATTCCTAATCTCATGAAGAGGCCACGATGCGCCATGCATAATCAAGGTTACCTGCTGCTATCACTAATGGAAAAGAGAAGAGGTAATCAAATTAAATTGATTGTCTTCTGACTGAGGAAATGATGAGTTAACAGAAGGGTGGCAAGCCGCATGGTGCCGAGAACAAAAGGAGCCAAGGAATGGGAATTTGGCTGCGGTTATCCAGTTGGGTCCAATGAAGACTAACACTGTCTGTCCCACTGAGTGTTTTGTTAATATTTTGATGGCTCCTCCTCTAGCCATTTTTGTAAAGCACATGGCAAATTGTTTTATACTTTAATCTGTTTGCCCATTTTAATAAAAACCAGCACAGAAATATAATGATATTTCCATCATAGTATCCCTTCATGTGAAAAAGCTACACTTTGGCTAACTGCTGGCTTAATTCTTATTTTTAATTTTGTGTGAGTACCAATATTCTGCAAAAGCACAAGCATTTTGTTCTGTTCTTTCTTGTTTTCTCAAGGTAGATTTTGGAGATGCCATTGCAGAGCAGGAAACAGCGACAGCTTCAAGCTCTTGACGTACATAACTAATTGCTTCTCCCTTGCTCATCAGTGTGCTCCTCCTCCACAGCACATCCTTGGTGATTCACAAGGTGAGATGCGCTTCCGTCTAATTCCTGCTTCTTAATGAAGCTGGGGGTTTTTCCATATGTGATTTGCCGTTTGATTTTTCTCTTTTGTGATTTGTATGCTCGTGCCTCTGTCTACTTCATTACTTAATTTTTTGCTATTAATTTAATGATCTCTTATAGGTAAAGAAATCAAACACTTATTTGGCATAGATTGCCAATTATCTTTACTCTATTTTTTTTTTTTTGATTTTTCGAGACAGGGTTTCTCCGTAGCTTTTGCTTCCTGTCCTGGAACTAGCTCTTGTAGACCAGGCTGGCCTCGAACTCACAGAGATCCGCCTGCCTCTGCCTCCCGAGTGCTGGGATTAAAGGCGTGCGCCACCATCGCCCGGCTATCTTTACTCTAATTAAGTGGTTTCTCAGTTTTATGTTTCTACATAATAAAAACATTTACTTTCCTTTGTTGTTCTCTCATTTTTTTATTTTAAAAAGCCTTTGTGATCTTCACATTTAAAATATTCCTTTATTTTAGCACAGATTTTTTTTTTTTTTGGTTTTTCGAGACAGGGTTTCTCCGTCTTTAGTACAGATTTTATAATGGTTTTATATCTATCTAACTAGCACAAGGAATATTTTAAAATGTGGTATGATTACTGCTGAATGTGGGAAAGTCAGTTTCCTTAATGAAAGTGGCACTTAGTATAAAGACCACACTCCAAGGACAGTCCCATGTCCAGGAGTAACCACCCAACACAAACTGGACTCAATGGGATTTTCTATGATGAAGAGAGAGAGGTCACAGAAAGTTGAATGGATTAGGAGGTGACGGGGATATGGAAGGAGTTAGGGGAGGGGAACAAATATGACAAAAATACAGTGTGTGAAATTCTCAAAGAAATAGAGAAGAATTCTCAGTATTCCTCATTGTCCGCTATGTTCAGCTAGTCCGGATTTATCCCATGCTTTTTCAGACCTAGGCCAGCTGGCCTTGGTGAGTTCCCAATAGAACATCCCCATTGTCTTAGTGTGTGGGTGTACCCCTCGTGGTCCTGAGTTCCTTGCTCGTGCTCCGTCTCCTTCTGCTCCTGATTTGGACCTTGAGATTTCTGTCCGGTGCTCCCATGTGGGTCTCTGTCTCTGTCTCCTTTCGAACATAGCGGACAATGAGGAATACTGAGAATTCAAGAACTATTGCAGTGGGTTTTTGATCCTACTGCACGTACTGGCTTTGTGGGAGCCTAGGCAGTTTGGATGCTCACCTTACGAGACCTGGATAGAGGTGGGCAGTCCTTGGGCTTCCCACAGGTCAGGGAACCCTGATTGCTCTTCGAGCAGATGAGGGAGTGGGACTTGATCGGAGGAGGGGGAGGGAAATGGGAAGCGGTTGCGGGGACGAGGCAGAAATTCTTAATAAATAAATAAATTTAAAAAAAATAAAGAAGAAAAGAGGAGTGAATGTTATCTAATTAAAATATTGTGACTCTTTTTAGTGCAAAGAACTTCATTGTTTCCTAGATGAAAATCCAGATGCTGAAAGTTCTATACTAGATCCATCGACATTCCAAATGCTCCTAAAAATAACCACTAAAGTGGTGTCAGTCTGTGAAATAAAAGAACCAAAAGATATTGACAGTCACCTAGCGATTTGCAGCTCATCCTATTGCTGAAATCCCTTGACAGCATCCTTGCCAAGTGATACTCAATTACACTCATCTTCCCCGTCTCCTAAGATAGTTGATCTTGTCTTTAGAAAGCTTTAGGTCTCAGACATTTTTATATAGAACAAAATGAGTATCCTCGAACCGTCTCATGTGAATAGGTTTCAGTCCCCATGATCTAAGCATCTACCCCATTTTTAAAGAGAGTTATTCTGTAATCACTGAATCTTTTATTCTCAAGCTAAGCCTATTCGCTACTCTGCTCAATGCCTCACCAAGATGAGATTTCTAATCTTCTCCTCATTGGTTTACCTAGAAACTCTAGTTAGTTTCTCTATTTTGAATTAGTCAGAGCTGTGGGCAAGTACACAGTGAAGAAGTGGTGTTTCATTTTCCCCTTAAGACTCAGTTCCGTGACTGACCACGGGATCCCAGTTGAGCTGGAGAGACCCATATGCATAACCTGAGCACACTATTCTCTAAAACAAAGCATCATAAAAGGAAAATGGTGAGCAGAAGTCACGACAGACAACAATAGACTTCAGGAGTTATATATTCTAAAGCCACCCTCAATAAGTGTCCAAATACCAAGTCTCCTTCGTCACCTCTACTCAAAGACTACAGAAAGACAAACACCAAAACATCCAAAGGTCAAAAAGAAAGTTGGGTCTACCTCAAGAAGAAACTGGGGGATCCCACGTGTGACTCCATAGAAAGATGGCTTTTGAACAAATTCTACTAATTTGTGGGAAAACAATCAGGGAGAGAGAGACAGCATCTTCATTAACCAAAGACAACCCTTCTCATTTATTTGCTTTGTTTTGCTGTGTTGCGTGGCAGGGTCTTCCATAGCCAAGACTGATCTTAAATTGGAGACCTGCCTCAGCCTCCCAAGTACTGCAATTACAAGGCTGTACCACTACTCTTGGCTTATTGCTCTCCCTCTTTTTTTCTTTTTCTTTTTTTCCTTCTTCCTTCTCATTATAGCTGAGTGTAGAAGGCTACAAAGGAAATTAGCTTGTCATGGACCACCTCCCTTGGGTCCCGCTCCTGAGGAGTGACTGAGCAGAGTAACAAAGCTGAGGAGAGCTGATTCCCAGACCTTGAAACCCAGACTGAAGCCTGCCCTAGGAGGGGATAGGAAGAGAGGTGGAAAGAGTTCAGAGGCTGGGGGATGCAGCCACTAATAGAGCACTTGCTTCTCAAGTGTGAGGACCAGGGTTTGATACCTAACCCCACAAAAAGGAAAAGAAGACAAGGAAATAAACATGCACAGAATTTAGATTGAAGCTTTTAATCAGAGACAATGGAAAGAAACCTATGAAATCTGCTAAGAATATTTACATTGAGTTACAATCTCTACTGCTGCACAATTAGGACCCAGAGGGGTCCTGCTCCCTCCCAGAGGGTACCTGCTCCATACAATAGCTGTAAAGCTCCCTGGTCTTGCTTTGCTTTGTTATTTTAAGGTCAATTTTCAGGAAAATTCCAAAGCTGATTAGGGCCAGTTCAGATGGCTACAAGATATCCAATGCCCTGCACATCATCCCTGAAATTCTCTTCATACTGTTCAGCAAGGCCCTGAGCACCTACGGTTTGAAACATCTGTATTTCTACTTGAGCCAAATCTGAATTTTTGCTTTGCTGCCAAAAAAAGTAAAAAAAAAAAAAAAACCCTTTGGTGAACATAGAGGAGAATATTTGAAAGCTGTGCTTCAAAGCAGCATTATGTTCTCCTGGTAGCAATTGTTTAATACCAAAATTTGTATTACTCAGGGGCTGAGCAGGTGACTCAGGAGGTAGTGTGCCTGCCACACAAGCATGAGGACCTGAGTTCAGGTCGCCAGCAGCCATGCCAACTCATGGCCTACCCATAACTCCAATTCTAGGGGAAAGGATGCAGACCCTCAGAGCTCTCTGGCCGACCAGTCGAGCCGATCTGAGTGAGAGACCCGTCTCATAAAGATAAGGTAGAGAGCAACAGAGGAAGCCAGCTGATTCTATCTCTGGTCATCTCACACACACATAAATGTGATATGCACACATATACACACATGAATACAATATACACACATACTACACACACATACACACACTACACGCATAAATGCGATATGCACACATACTACACACATGAATACAATATACACACATACACACACATACACATAAATGTGATATGCACACATACTACACACATGAATACAATATACACACATACACACACTACACACATAAATGTGATATGCACACATACTACACACATGAATACAATATACACACATACACACACATAAATGTGATATGCACACATACTACACACATGAATACAATATACACACATACACACACATAAATGTGATATGCACACATATACACACATGAATACAATATACACACATACTACACACACATACACACACTACACACATAAATGTGATATGCACACATACTACACACATGAATACAATATACACACATACTACACACACATACACACACTACACACATAAATGCGATATGCACATATATACACACATGAATACAATATACACACATACTACATACACACACACTACACACATAAATGCGATATGCACACATACTACACACATGAATACAATATACACACATACTACATACACATACACACACTACACACACATAAATGCGATATGCACACATACTACACACACATGAATACAATATGCACACATACTACACACACACACACACACTACACACATAAATGCAATGTGCACACATACTAAACACATGCAAATGCAATATACACGCATATATTATATGCACACATACTACACACACATACCACACACACACAAATACACTATATACACATACACTGCGCGCACACACAGAAATGTGATATGCACACATACTACACACATATACTACACACACATACACACACTACATATACATACACACATATACTACACACATACATTTTATACTACACATGCATACCACACACATACACAAATACACTATACACACATACACTACACACACGCATAAATGCAATATGCACACATAGTACACACCTATAAATACAACATACACAAATACATTATATTTACACATACTACACATGCATATACCACACACACACAATACACTATCTACACATACACTACACACACACACACAAATACACCATACATACTACAAAATATAAACCATAACTTCCATTTACTTAGATATTCTTCTAGTAGAGAACTATGGGAAGCAGACCACTAGGAGGTTTTAATTAGAAATAATTTTCACTAAAGTGTTTTCCTGGGTCACGTGAAATGGGGATATGAATTAAAGGAGAAAAGCAACAGCTGTGCTATCAGGTGCCAGGAGGGCTGGTTTGTGGTTTTGGTTCTTTGTGATGCTGGGGATCAAACCCAGGTCCCCGGGCATGGAAGGCAGGAGCTCCATCACTGAGTCACATGTCCAGTATGAGCCAGAGCTTTTAACTGTCAATGACAAGCGCCAGACCATTGTTATTTAGATCCTGTTAAATAAGACAGAGAAATGTGTCACTTTCCTTAAAACAACAGGATCTGTATTACAGGAGAAATTACATCCTTTTAAAAAATTGTAGTAACAACTTCTCAACTTTTAACAATCTTCACAATTAATAACTTGAATAGCAATAACTTAGCTTAAAATATAAAAAATAAAATTAGCCCGTATTTCAACAGGAGTCCTTTGAATAAAAAATAATCTCAAATTACAGAATTAACAAAGATCTCATCTTTTTCTTAATGTGAAATTGATATTCAGATAGTTTAATTATTAGGTAACAATCATAGAAATTAGGAAAATGAAAATAAACTTTAATTTTTTCTGGACATGAGCCCTGAAAATAATTCCAGGGGTAGTTTAAAACATTTCAATATGAATTGTACATAGTTACATGATTATTTTAAATAGAATTTTAATCTCTTTTTTATATGCCTTGGTTGCAAATTACTCCATTTTTAACTTATAAAATTTTCTTGGTATTAACTGCAAGACGTATAAAGGAGGATACACAGATGTTCAAGAATCCCTTTGGGACAGATGGGTCTAAGTATGAGGGTGCACGCATACACGTGTGTTCCTGTGTAGGTAGAGGTCGGAAGACAGCGTCCACCTTTTGTTTGAGGATGAATCTTGCTTTACCAAGTAAGCCAGGCTCGTTGTCCAGCCTCTACCAATTCCACGCATCTACCAGCCTGCTGCTCCGGTCATGCTACCACTCCCACCATCTGGCTTTAGAAGGGAGTTCTACGGTTTCCCAACTCAAGTCCGCATGCTCCCGAGACTTCACCAACTGAGTCAACTTTTCAGTCACTGTAAATGTTGACAGCTCTCTCATCAAAAGGTTGAGCCCAACTCCGCCCCCTGCCCCCTCTGAGAGCCAGTGGGACTTGCTGCAGGCTCAGTTCTAACAAATAGGACTTGGTGGAGATGATCTGAAGTGCTCAAACTAGGTGGGAAGAGAGAGTGTTGGAACTTCCTCCTTTCTTCCTTACATTGCCCACTCTGGAACATCCAGCTGTCATGTCATGAGGACCCATGAGCACCGTTACAGAGAAGCACTAAAGATTTCTAGTGCTGGAGTTTGGGGGTTGAATGTCTATTTTTTTTTTAAAAAAAAAAAATCCATCTGTGAAAGAAAGACCTGGTCCCCAGGGAGGTGCTGTTAGGAGGTTGTGGTAGCTTCAGGACAGCAATTCCCAATTCGTGGGTCATGATCCCTTTCAGGGTCAAACAACCCTTTCACAGGGGTCGCAAATCAGATGTCCTGCGTGTCAGGTATTTACATTATGATTCACAGCAGTAGCAAAGTTAGTTATGAAGTAGCAACAAGAATAATTTTATGGTTGGGGTCACCACAACATGAGGAACTGTATTCGAGTGTTGAGAACCACTACTTGAGGAGGTAGAGCCTTGGAGGAGGATCTTAGGTTAATGGGAACGTGGTCCCATTGGGAATTTGGACATCTTGACCTGTCTCGCCTTCCCATTTGGCTTCTTCGCTTATAAGGATAACAGGTTTACACTGCTAGGCATGCCTGCCCTGTGCTCCTTTGTCACAGATCCAGAGCAACAGGGTCAATGAATCATGGATCAAGACTCTGGAAGTAAATGCCGAAATAAACCTCTCCTCTCCGTGAGCAAAACTTCTCAGCTGCTGTGTTAGAGTGACAAAAATCGAACACGCCTGTTAGACAGAAGCGTGAGTCATCTCGGAACCAGACTCCTTGCTCCAGCCTTCCCATGAGTGAACCCCTTCTGATGTCATGACATATGGGTGATCCTCAACTAGAAACGACCAACTAAACTGATCCTGGGTTCTTCAGCTAGAAACGACCGACTAAACTGATCCTGAGTTCCTCAACCAGAAACGACCAACTAAACTGATCCTGGGTCCCTCAACCAGAAACGACCAACTAAACTGATTTTGGGTTCCTCAGCTAGAAACAACCAACTAAACTGATCTTGGGTTCCTCAGCTAGAAACGACCAACTAAACTGATCCTGAGTTCCTCAGCTAGAAAAGACCAACTAAACTGATCCTGAGTTCCTCAGCTAGAAACAACCAACTAAACTGATCCTGAGTTCCTCAACTAGAAACAACCAACTAAACTGATCCTGAGTTCCTCAGCTACAGAAACCACATGAATTGTTAAATGTTTCTTGCTACTTAGAGCTGTTAAGTTTGAGGATAACTTGTTGGGGATTTGATGCTATTTTATTTTATTTTTTAATTAGCATTAAGGTAAGAGGTTACCTGTGGCATTTTCTTATAAACTTTGGGTGACCCTTCTCACTGTTCTCACTCCCATCCATCCCTCTCCCAGTCTTCCTGTTGACCAACTCCATCCCTATTATACCCTTCCACCACTAAAGTGCCCTTCTAACTTCATACCCCAATGCTCTGTTGTCCTCTCCAAGCCTTTGAAGGCCCTCTCCTCTGGATCTCATGCCCCTTTTCTCATTTCTTGACTTCTACCCACACTCACTCCCACATAAACATGCAAATATGAAAATTAGAATCTGAGATCCACATAGGACAGAGAAAGTGGTATTTGTCTTCCTGAGCCTGGGATACTTCGGTTAATTTAATATTCTCCAATTCCATTCATTTCCTGAAATTTCCATACTTTCATTTCTCCTTATGGTTGAAGGAAATTCCATTGTACGTATATCCCATACTTGGGTTACCCATCCATTTGTTAATGGGCGTCTAGCCTGATTCCACTTCCTTGCTGTTATGAACAGAACAGCAACAATGCGCAAGTATTCCTGCAGTAGGATATGGAGTCCCTGGGACATTTGCCCAGGAATGATATAGCTGGGTCACATGGCAGTGCTATTTTTAGATTGTTTTTTAGGAACTTCCACACTGATTTCGCTAGTGGCTGTACCAGTTTACACCCTTACTAACAGTGAATGAGAGCTCCTCTTCCCCACGTCCGTAACAGAATGTGTTAGCACTTGTTTTCTTGAAGACAGCCATTCTGACTGGGGTGGGGTAGAGGCTTGAAGTAGTTTTAATTTGTGTTTCTCTAATGGCTAAGGATGCCCAGTACCTTCATCGGCCACTGTGTTTCCTCTGAGAGCCGTCTGTCTGGTTCATTGCCTGTTGGATAGTTCGCTTTTGTGTCAATGTTCAATCGGTATGAAAATCTCTGGACTCTTGGCTTTGGTTCGTGTCTCTTCACGATGCTGTAACGAAAGGTCCACATATTGGCACAGGCTCGTGGACTATGCTTTCCATGGCAACGCCCTTGACATCTGGCTGCTGCCCCCATGACAGCTGTCCTTTAATCCTGGGTATGGTTTCTACCCATACTCTCCAAAATCCCTAAGGGACCTTCTCTCTCTTTTCCAGGTATTTGCTTCTGAACTGGTGCCAAGCTCTGGTACACAGTTGTGTCTAAGTTATGTGCTGTAACTTTCAGGAAATGCAGGAGTAAGTTTCCTTAAAGGGAAAGGGAGCGTTTACCAGGTGCTTAGATGCTCGTGGGCCTTCTGGCATCCTTATCAAGTGGGCCCTGTGTCTTTGGTGCTGCCTTCTAATCAGTCTAACTGTCATCAGTGGTTGGCTACAGTACCCCCCCCATACTCCCACTACCATTTGCTTCCACAGACAATCTCTGCTGCTCCCTGTTGTACTCACCACCAACACAAACCCATGTGGTGCCCAGAACTACCCAGTATTGTGACCAGCTCTGATTTCCATTACACCGAAAGTTCCCCTAAAGCCCTTTGTTCTTCTGTCCCTGGTATCTTCACCTTACTGCAATCTGTTCGCTTTGTAATACAAACATGATTATAAATTAGTTCCTTTGATTAAACAATAAAATTAACTTCAAAGGAAAACTATAAATTATTTTTCCATGTCATTTTGTCTGTGTGTGTGTTAAGTAATCAGGACACCATGTCAATTATTGTAAATGTATATACCCAGTTTGTTTGTTTTTTTTTTTATCTACTCATATACTTAGAAAATCTGGATTCTGAAAGCGAGGTACAGAAGCTGGAGGTGGAGTGTTGGATTTAGAAGGAGGTTTTAGAGGAAACCCTGCCTGCCCCAATGTAACCCTGCCATTCTAGAGCGGCAGTTTCTCAGCCTGTGGGTCACAGCCCCTTTGGGTTCACAGTGGCCATCTAAAATGATCCTGCATATCAGATATTTACATTACAATTCATAACAGTATCGTCATTACAATTAAGAAGCAGCCACAGAAATAATGTTGTGGTTGGAATTCACCACAAGTGAGAAACTGTATTAAAGGGTCACAGCCTTAGGACGGTCGGGAACCACTGCTCTAGAACACTGTGGTTCTAGGTAAAATAATTAACCCGTCTGCATCGTCTTCATTGTGAGTGGAGACAGTTCCAGATCCAGACCCTGCCAACCGAATGAGTCAATGTGTGTGCTAGAATACAGACACACTCGGTAGTTGTTGGTCGTCAGAAGGGGGGTCTATGCTCACTTGCAGGCAATTGATATCTTTACCTTCTCTGATCTGTGTGCCAGCAGCGCAGACCACAATGTTTATGTCTTTGTATCTTCCTGTTGTACCGACGCAACACAACTCACAAACATGCTGGCAGCTGTATTCACCAGCTCCCCCAGGAAAGACAGGCAAAGATAAGAACCTCAACAGGATTACAAACCAGCTGGGGCTGTTCTCTGAATTTCGGTAGCCTATGGCACTAAACAATAGTGTCGGGGCCGGAGAGGTGGCTCAGTGGTTAAGGAGAGTAAGCCACTCTTACAGAGGCCCCAAGTTTAGCTCCCAACACTTATGTAAGCTGGACCAGTACTGCCTGTAACTCCAATTCCGGAGGGGGGGGGTGGAGGGTGGGTATCCCACCTCTCTGGCCTCCACAGGAACTTGCACTTGCTTGCATTAACAGGCATTCATACATGCAAACACATGCATGTACACACACAAGACCAAAGAAATCGTTAATAAGCGTCATGAAAGTCAGGGTGCTGCGTGGTAGAATTGGAAAACAACTGAAATTGTCCATGAAGAGAATGGTTCTCAACCTGTGGGTCGCGACCCTTCTAAGGTCAAACGACCTTTTCACAGAGGTCACCTTTGACCTTGGGAAAACCTAGATATTTACATGGCGATTCACACCAGTAGCAAAATTTCAGTTATGAAGTAGCAACAAAATCATTTTGTGGCTGGGGGTCACCACGACATGAGGAACCGTATTAAAGGGTCCAGCATCAGGAAGGTTGAGAATCGCGGCTCTAGACAGTTCTAGTCACATGTAATTTAGTGCTACAGCCGAATTCTAAGACAAAGCGCCGAGGCACTGGGTGTTAGCTGGATTGTGTATTTACTCGATCCTAACTTTAAGAGAAAGCAACTGTCACATCAGCCTCAGAGCAGGTTGTCGCCACATTAGCACCGCCAGCTTTAGAGAGAGCTTATTGCCTGCGCTCCACCACATCTGCAAGAAATTGCCTACCAACTGCCGCTGGATGCGCTGCTCAAGGTAGCAGTTACCAGCTGCACATTATTTGTTTGGTCCTGTTTAAAATAGTGCTAACTTGCGTGCCAGCTACTGTAGGCTCCAGATTCTATTCATTAGGGATGGAAACGCTAAGCCAGCGGCTTGTTCCCTGGCAGCCTGTGCCAGCTTGCTTCCAAAACTCTGCCTCGGAGTCCCCGCGGGCCCGTGAGAGACTCCAAGATAATGGCGAGACTCTTCCAGGGCATTGCTTCTGAGGGTGGTCCACTCGTGATTTGCATAATAATCACCCGGGGAAACAAACTTATTTAAAATAAAATTTAAATTTCCGTCCCTTTCCTAGATCCTAAGAGATCAAAAATCTCTGGGGACAGACTTTGGAATCTGCACTTTCGCTACATATATTCTTACACAGGGCACACTTTGAGACCCAAAGTCCATCTGGAGCCTTCTCTAAAAGGAATTGTTTCTCGGGAAACCAATTGGGATTTTTCCCAGCTAGAAACTGCCGACTGCTTTTCCTCATTTTCTCCCACTATTCTGTTATTCAAGGTTCAGTAAACTCTCATCTGCTTAATCGCTCTCCGCAACAATTAAAATCTTTGCTGCTAAGTTTTGCTAGTTGGTCAAGCTCAGATATAAACCATCTCGGTTCTTTATGAGCATTGCCCTCGTGGGAGTCTGTGTCCCCTGTTCATTGTGAGAGAGCCTGTGTCTCTCCTTAGAATACACAAAGCTCCTAGAGCATGCGCAATGGGTAAATATGCGTTACCATGGCATCATGCTCCTCTGTGGCTTCCCTTGTGACAGATTTAGTTGTAAACATCTTTCTTGGCTAAGTTCCTTAATTGTGTGACTCTTTGTGCTCTAGCAAGTGGAGGATATATGTGAGCAGTCTTTGAGTACATTTGATGTGTTGACGTTGATTCTGACGTTGGGGTGAAAGGACGGGTCTCTGGCCCAGTTCAACACCTGGTCAGCCCTGGCATTTCAATGTAGGTGGAGTGAATGATCAAATGAATACCGCTTCTCTGCTACCCAAGCACAACCTGCTTAGAACCTCGTCCCAAAGTCCTGTGGGCTCTAATCTTTTTTTTATAAATATTTATTTATTTATTTATTTATTTATTGTGTATACAATATTCTGTCTGTGTGTATGTCTGCAGGCCAGAAGAGGTCACCAGACCTCACTACAGATGGTTGTGAGCCACCATGTGGTTGCCGGGAATTGAACTCAGGACCTTTGGAAGAGCAGGCAGTGCTCTTAACCACTGAGCCATCTCTCCAGCCCCTTGTGGGCTCTAATCTAATGTGTAACAGCCCCTTATGGTTTTGACAGCTCTATTTCCATCTTGCTTCTTTCAAGTTGTTTCCTTATCTTCTCTCTTGCACGTACTTTTTTATTTTTGCCCTATCTTGCCCATTTCTTTGATTCTCTGAGTAGAACTTTCCCCGAGAACTTAAGCTACCCCTCCTGGGTTCATGGATATACTAAAACATGTTATTTTTCTTTTAGGTCATTGCTGAAAGTAAACCTTCTCAAAAACAGGAAAATTTTGCTGCTCCAAGCTCTTTCCGACCTTGACTTTTTAACCAGATTTTCTTTTTGTACCAACTGGTGCCGAATAATCAACCTTTACTTCATGTCCATAAACAGATCGAAGGAGAATTAATCCAGAGTAAAAATTCTGGGCTCTGGCCCATGAAATAACTTACTTGTGTCTCAGTAGACCATCCAGACGTAGGGGTAACATTTGGGCCATGCCTGTGTTTTCTGGTGAGTTCACTGCCCATTAAATACTTGAGAGTGCCATTTTTCTTAGATGTAGTACTTAGCTTTAAGGAAGGAAGTATTCTATGTCAATTGACCCAAATAGGATGTAACTAAGGTCTGCCTAAGACAATTCCAGACTTCACCTGTTGACCCAGTGTAACTATTCATTGCCACTGTATACAGACTGCACCTGTTGACCCAGTGTAACTATTTATTGCCAATGTAAACAGTGTGGCAACTAGAACACCTATCTAATCACCCACTTGCCATCCTTAAGTCTTAGATAAAATAAGAGTGCTATTTTTTAAAATCTTCCCCTACTCTTTCTTCTCACATCATCCTACTTATCTAACGACAGGTGAGCTAAATTACCCTAGCTTTCCAAATCACCCTAGGCCTTGACATTTACTACTGGAGATCTGATATGTCAGACAAAATTATTTGATGACAATGGTGACTCAAACCATAGCCATGTCCTTATAGGGAGATGTCCAGTTACCCTTTGCCTTATAAAAATCCATTAAAATGCATCTCTACAACTAATTAACTGTGACTTTTCTAATTAGTAAAGCATAAATCCACAAATATTTATTGAGCACCTACTATGTGGTAGATACACTCCTAACCACCGTGAATGTAAATGTTAACAAAAGATTTGTGCTTTCATAGTAATAAATATCTAAAAAAGATAAATGAGGGCAATAAAGAACGGGTAATTCATAAAGAAAATGAAATATAGAGATGGGACATAGCATATGCTGTTTGGGACACAGATAAAAGTTGGTAACAGAGAAATCGCAATATAGCACTCTAAAAAAAAATAGACACGCCTTTTGTTGTTTTTGTTGTTGCTGTTCCCAAGGTGAAGGTGGCCCTATTGACCAGAGCCTCCAAGGGCCAAGCTTCCTTCAGTTTCCCCACCCACCCTGCAGGGTAGTGTCCTCATGCACATGGCCTGATCAGTGCATCAGCGCCGTGTCTGCATTTAGCCAGCAAGAATGAAGAAGTCCAGAGCACGTGCCTCTGTTAAGAAACCCTATAAGCAATGAGCCCAAGCTCCTCTCCCTCCCATTGCTCACACTGAATCACACGACTTCAACAAATTACAGCACTGTCTTGGAAACATGGTCTCTAGTTGAGCTAAGAGTTGGGGAGTGATGGAGGAAGGTCATTGGTTAAATAAAGAAACTGCCTTGGCCCTGATAGGACAGAAAATTAGGTAGGCGGAGTAAACAGAACAGAATGCTGAGAGAAAGAGGAAGTGAGCTCAGTCGCCATGTAGCTCTGCTCTCTGAGGCAGACACAATGA
This sequence comes from Microtus oregoni, assembly GCF_018167655.1. Lineage (NCBI taxonomy): Eukaryota > Metazoa > Chordata > Mammalia > Rodentia > Cricetidae > Microtus > Microtus oregoni. The sequence goes on along the minus strand of NW_024543095.1, from coordinate 9,913,596 downwards.
AGCTCCGACCCAGGATGGACGTAGGCTAGAATCTTCGCAGTAAGCACACCTTGGGGTGCTACACACATTAATAGAAATGGGTAATCAGGATGTAAGAATTAGCCAGTAAGAAGCTAGAGCTAATGGGCCAGGCAGTGTTTAAAAGAATACAATTTGTGTGTTGTTATTTCAGGGCATAAGCTAGCCAGGCGGCTGGGAGCTGGGCTGTGGGAAGAGGCCCACAGCTCCCCACAACAGGGGAGTTCTATTATTTTAATAGTGAGAGAGGAAAAGACACAAGTTCTCAATGCTGACATGATTTATCCCACCATACCTTGGGCTGGAGAGGCAAAGACTTTTCCAAAGAGTTCTGTGCAGAGAAGTTTTTAATTAGAGAAGACTTCTGGGGAGGGGGCATTTGATATGAGTGCTGGCAGACACAAAGGAGGCAGTCATGTGACATATATGAGCATTAAAAACTAGCAACTGCACCTGTTGACCCAAAGTAACTATTCACTTCCAACATAGACACTTCGGTCACTAGATCATCTAGTCACCCTACCGGGGATCCTTAAGTCTTAGATAAAGTAAGAGTACAGTTAAGTTTGATAAGTTAAGATAAATCGACCAGTATGTGCTCCAAATTCACTTTTAATTCATTTTTGGTTTAGATTTTTGTCATTATTCCATGTGCTTATTTAAGATAATCTCACTAACAGAACACATCTTGAGATACATATAAAAATGTATGTCATATAAGTAATTTTTTTTTAATTGGTGAGATTTTTAATTCTGCTCATATACTTCTGGTAGATCTGATCCATAGTTGCACTGAAGGGCTTACACAGAAACTAAATTCTAAAAGTTTAGCATTTCTGTTTGTTTGTTCAATGACCTGGAATTTTCAAATAGCAATTACCACCTTCTCCATACCCTTTGCCATGTGTTCCATAAACTAAGCGACTGGGCAGCCCCATGCAGAGGACAAAAGACTGTGGGATAGGAAACTTTCTCTACAGTAAACAGAGCACTTCTAAGTTGGAGGCTCACTCATTACTCAAATGGATTGTATACAAACCATGAAGTGTTTTGACGTTGATTATGAGGGGAGAAAATGCTAACTGGAAAGGTATCTCACCCTCATCCCATCCTGGGCACTAGCCACGAATCTAATAAACACGGGTCTAATTAAAACCATAAGAAACAGCACTTGAGGCAGAACTGTAGGCCATTATGCAAGCTTAGGCAAAAGCATCCGAAGAGTCTAGGCAGGAGGTTTTAGGGCCCAACAATAAGAAGCTCTGGCCTTGCAGCCCTAACCTGCCTCTCCTAAGAGACTGTGAACCAAATTGTATGTCTTCCTCTCCAGAGAGTTCTTCCCTCAGGCCTCCTTCATTGGCCTCTGTGACCAAGAGTGCCCACTCATTAAAACATGATTGCAGGGAACACAGACTTGACAGTAATGTCTCAGGCACGAGATAATGGCCTTAAATAGCTTCCTGCGAGATTGATGTACTTGACTGGGTTTGGGAAGATAGGATCTTCCTCATTTTTCAATGAAAGTACATCTGTAGGCATTTTTGGTGGATGGGTGTTTGTTTCTGAAGAGTAAAGTTTATATTATAGAGCATCTAGGTTGTTTGTCCTCCCTTCTATAACGCTCCACGGGTGATGAGTCTCACTAAATATTACCTTGGCTGTAAATTTCCCTCTTTCTATAGCTTCCATTTCTTGTGTGTGTGAGAGAGACAGAGACAGAGAGACCAAGTCATAGGAAGACAACAGATGAAAACTAAAACTACTTTAATCTCCATTTTCCAACTGTCCTCCTTCTCCATGAGGGCTTGAGTGCTGGTGGGTGTCCTGTGTGTGGCATCCATCACCCTTAACCGCCTTTCTTACGCATCTCACAGATGCGTATTTACCTCTAATCTATTCTTTGCCGTGAATTCAGCTCCTCAGTGTTTCTTCTATACCCTCCCAACCTTCCAACTCCTTGAGTCATAAAACCTTAATAGAAAGTGCATGAAGGAGAAGAACACAGGCCTACCTTGGGTGCCTCAGGAAGTGCTCTGCTTTCCCTAACTGGAGGACGCAGAGGTCCCATCACAGCATACCAGCTCCAGCACAAAAGCCCAGACTGACCTTTGACCTAAGGAGACCCCGGGAGCTTTGAATCCACGCGCTCACTTTCCAAGGTAGATGATGTCTTGGAAAATAACTAATTGGCCACTAACCGCAATCTTGTTCCATGTTGAAAATGAGGAGAGCGGCACTCAGAGAGTTCCCGGGATTTGCCCCAGGTCACAAAGTCTGCCAGGGACAACACAGTAAGTACCACCAGGGTACCATGCCCGCTTCATTCTAGTGTAATGCTGCTTGGTAGAAATGACGTCATTTCCATCTGGAAGACGGCGTTCTGTTCACAGAGCCTCAGCGCACTGTGTTGGCATGGGGGAGCGCAGTGCGGCAATCTTCTCTAACACTTTCCCGATCCTAAAGACTGTATAAGGACTCTGAAGCTATCAATTAGCTTTGACAGAATTGATGCGTTGCCAACCAGTATACTCCATCACGCCCCCGGCTTCCAGCAGGCAGCACGTTCAGCTAAATGTAAACGTTGAGACTTAATATCTCAGCTAAAAATGACCATCTGTTCGCACTTACTCACCATCCTTCCCAAACATATTTATTTGACAATCTCAAAGGAAAACTCCACTTGTACAGAGGACTGGGGACTTAAAGGTTTAGACTTTCTGCTCAAGAGCTGTCAGTTAAGCCTACAATTATCTCGAACCTGGTTCAAGTCTTACTGGAAATAGAAACCCTTCTCAGATGATTCCAAAAAATACACTTCTGCATGTATTTTTTTAAAAAAAATGAGAATTTAAGAACAAATCACCAGGGTGGCCAAGGACAGGCTGTCTTTATATTTCTTTCCTTTTTCTTTGTCTCTGTTCATCCTGATTTTTTGTTTTTAATCACATTGCCTTAACAGAAAAAAAAAAAGATGTAAAACTTGAAGCTCTCGGGTGTCCTGGACCTCATCAATAATCACTTAAGCATGTTCGCTCAGGGGCTAACTAGCTCTACTGGCCTCTCAATGTCGGACGTGCGGCTCAAAGAACCCTTCTGGATCTTGGTCATTTGAGCCATGGAACACGGCAAACCCAGCATTGCGCTGTTACCAAACCAGATAAAGACCAAGCCATCAAGTAAAGAAAAGCCGAGGCCTGTGTTTATGATGAACGTAGAAGCAAAGTTTTCCAATCAAATACTTGCAAAGTGAGTTTGAGAACACATTGAAAAGATCATCCACCATGACCAAACCAATTTCATCCCAGAGATGCAGGGATGGTTCAACATATGTAAATCAATAAGTGTAATCCGCCACATAAATAGATATAAAGACAGAAAGCAGGTGATCCTCTCATTAGATGCAGAAAAAAAGCCTTTGAAAACCCTTTATATATTTCTAAACTAACAATGCCAAGTGTTCGTGCAGGCCCAGATTGTTTGTCAGTCTGTATATAGAGTGGTGTGGCTGCCTCTTTAAATGTTTGACATATAGATACCCTATGACCTAGCTGGTGCCATCCTGGGCCTTAACACAAGGCAACTAGAAACAGGGTCAAAGTAAGACTTGTCCACAAGTGTGATGGTTTTGTTTGTCATCGCCCCAAACTGGGAACCATTAAAATGTTCCTCAGCAGGTAAATGGCTGCAAAAGTTCTCAGCCAGGTATGGTGGCTCACAGCTGTAATCCTAGCACTTGGGAGGCTACTGAGGCAGGAGAACAAGTCTGAGTCCAGCCTGGAGTGACATAGTATGTCCTAGCCCAACCTGGGTAGCAAACGGGAGGTCTTGTCAAAAAAAAAAAAAAAAGAGCTCAATTTCGAAAGGGTCTCAAAGTCATTATGCTGAGTGAAAGGGATGTGACAAAAAGAAGTGTATAACTTATGATTCCGTTTCTGTGAAATCATTGAGCATGTCAACTGATCTAAAGGGACAAAAGTTGTGGCCAACAAGATGGCTCAGTGGGTAAAGGCGTTAGCTATAAAGCCTAATGACTTGAGTTTAATCACTGGGACCCATATGGTGGGAAGAGAGAACTGACTCCCACCAATTGTTCTCTGACTTCATAAGTTTGTTATGGTGCACTCATGTGCACACACACACATAAATGTAATAAAAATTTCAAAAGTAAAGTTATGGAAATCAGATCAGAAAGTGCCTTTGGATCTTGGCAGAGGGAGAAAAAGATTTACAAAGAAACTGGAGGAGAATTTAGGGAGGGAGACATAATGGTTAGTATTAATGATAATGGCAATATTCTCCTGGGTGCACACTTTGTCACAGCCGATCCAATTGTGTACTTTAAGGATATCTTGTTTATTATACTTTTCTTGTTCTGCCCCAGTCAAGCTGAAAACTGAACACAGCATGTCTGCTTGCACTGAGTGCACATTAGTGAATTAAATGTCTGTCTCTGCTCTGGTGAGATATATCTCACACAAATCATGCTACTGGGCAAAATTCCCAGCTTTAATCATATTAGACTGTACAATAATAAAATGTAGTTAAGAAATGTGGAAAGAATGGAAGTATTAATTACCATGGAAACCATATGTGATGGCTAAGGAGAAAGATCTGAAAGTTGCACATTTGAATCTTAGTTGTAACTTTTGGTTTTGAAAAAAAAAAACCTGTTTGAAACTAAGTTTCCTTTGTGTCTGTTGTGTTGTCTATAAATCAAAAATAATAATCCCCATAAAATTATTTTGGAAATTCAGACAGAATACATTTAAAGTACACAGGCTTAGTTTGGTAAAATAGTGCCATAATACCCAAATGACATCCTCAAACGTCTACATTTTTTAAAGAATGGAGAGTTAATAAAATTACCCAGACAAGCCCAGATAGCTAGTTCATGAGTATTCTAAAAGACAACTCTTGAGTATATCTTACTTAATTTGCAAAATTGTCAGAGATATTTCCGTGGGATTTTATCACAATTAAACTATAAGAAAATTTTCTGTCCCCACCCACATCCTCTTCTTGTTTGGAGGTCATAGCAAAATCCTTTTATAGGGTTCTTAGACTTAAAAACTCAATATGAAGGTTCACTAAAGAACTTGAACTATTTGTAAAGTGGACTTAACAGTCTATGTCTTTCCTTTGACTATCTTAGTTTTCTGTCCCAGTGGGTAACTATTTCCATTTGGTATACAGTTGGAACCCAATAAGTGTTCATTTCTTTACTTCCCTAGCTTGAAATTCGCTTCTGTTAGCATAGTCCAAGCACCCATGGTAACACAGAATTGCTGGGGTCTGTTGAGGTCATAGAGTCCCTATGGGCTTCCTTTGGTTTGTGCTGAAACACAAGCGTTGCAGATACTACTTTTAAATGCTACAGTTGCTTCAGATTCTCTACATTTTGATCATTCCAAAGAAGACTGGGTGCTTACTTCCTTAGCTATAAAGAGACAGAGGAAAGAGCAGTCTGAGAAAGTGCTCAGCAGATAAAGCCAAGCCTGACCCCGTGAGTTGAATCCCCGGATCTATGTGGTAGACGGAGAGAACCAATTCCCACAAGTTGCTCTTTGGCTCCCCCACACACTGTAGCACCTGTGCACTCACGCAGATACATGCATGCACACTTAGCAAAACAAAAGAAGGTAATAAAAAAATCAGGGCTGGAGGGATAGCTCAGCAGCACTCGTGTCTCTTCAAATGACTGGAGTTCAAGTCTCAGTGCCCACGTCAAGGAGCCCATAAGCTCCTTTATCTCTAACTGAGCAGCTCTGACTCCATTTTTTTTTTGCCTCTGAAAACATACACAGACATACACACACACACACACACACACACAGACACACACACACACATTCTAAAAATTGTTTAAGGGACAGGGTTTAAATAAATTAGCGTCCATTACATGCAAACTACTAGGCTAACAGCTTTCTATGTAACTTCCATAAGCCCTCATATAAACCACCCGCTTCATGGGTCACACTTCATGTATCTCAGCCCTGAGTCACGAGAGTTAGGAGAGTGAAGCCTGCATTTAAACCTGCACAGGACCTGGAGTGCACGCACAAACTACGTTCTGTGCACCGAATCATAACACGTCTTGGCCTTTGCCTAGAAAAGACAGCCTTCTAATTTGTCTCCAAATGGAGACCTTTCTCAAAATGAAGGTAATGGGGACCTTTTAAAATAATTATTCCCGCTAACTATAAATTAGGACCTTATTTGACCGGCCAAAGGGAACAATTCCTCAGCACCCAGTCTTTGACTATTCAAGCAACGTTTCAAACCAGTGAAACCAAGAACACAGAGTTGAGAAACAAGTTTGTCAAGTACTGGCATACTGGCCACTATCCAAACACAAGAGACAACCTTGATGTTAGGGAGCTCCTCAGTGCCTGTGGAGTGGTCTATAGACCACCGGCACCATGTGGGAGCTTCGTTTTTTAAGAACTTTGACTTCCCTGAGGAGTCCCAGATGAGAAGCCCTGGTAATTTCTATGCACATAAAAGTTTGAGATGATCTTGCCTATGAGACTACAAACTTCCATGTCCACTGGGTAAATTGCGGAGATTTTTTTCAAGTAAAGACCACAATCACCCATGTCCCACAGATTCTGATTCTATAGAGTTGGGATGAACCCAGGAGTCCAGATTTTGGAATGTTTCTTCATGAGATCACTGGGTGGCCAAGTTTGGGATCCAGTTATGCAGAGAATCCAATAAGACACCCGTGCTTTCCTCGGAAACTGAAAGAAGAGTCCAAACGAAGGCAGCTTGAAATACTCAGAAAGTCGCTATATTTACATCTTTATTCAAGAAATTTATCTGTTTGAAGCCACAGGGGAAAAAATCTTTAAGGTCTAATTTCCATAATAGGAAAATACGTTAGCTGAGGAATTTTGAACAAAATGAAACAGTGCATAATTTTTCCAAAGAAGGACTTCCAGGTCCTGGATCAAACTCACACTGTAGAAGTGTGCCCAGACACAGACACAAACCTCAGCTGAGGCCGAGAAGATAGCCAAATGGCGCTTCCAAGTACGCAGCACTGAGGTCGAGATTGCTTGGCCTTTATTGATTACATCGGTCCCTCTCCCATTGCCGGCCTCCTTCCTCTAGGCACAAACAGTCTGGGTTTCTTGGTCACTTCATGCTAGAGCCTGAATGGCGGAAGACACCCTGCTGTGTTACTTCTGCTCTTCAGCAGACTTTTGGGGACCCTACAGCAGTTGTTAAGCATCTAATGGCTCTCTACTGAAATAACACGGAGGCACTAAGTTTTGGTGACCCAAATGACACTAAAAACTCTAACCTGTGATGAGAAAGATACCATATCAATTTATAAACAACAAGCCAAGCTCATGAATCCAGAAATTCACCATTCAAATGCTGAACAGGAGCGGCCAAAAAGAGAAAAACAAGACAGTAAGCGAGGAAATGACGCTGAACTTCTGCTGTCTGCTGCATATACACAAGGCTCACGCACCGGAAACTTAATCCTCAGTGCAACTGTGCGGAAAGGAAGGACCCAGGAAGAGGTGGCCAGGTAGCAGGAGCTTTGCTCTTATGATGGGATTATCACTATCCTGGTTATCCTGGATATCCTAGTTATGGATAAACAAGAATCTATCTTCTGCCCTGGGGTGATAGGAGAAGAAAACCTTCCACATATAGGCATCTCCATCACGGACATCTGGCCAGGTGTTCTTCCTCTCTATCTTGATAGATATCTGGAGTGGTCAAAGGGAAGTTCCCTTTCTGTTGGCAGCCCTGAGCTGTAGTTCCAGACCGAGGTTTATGACACCAAGCTTTCCACGTGCTGAATGTTCAAGGCACAGGCTTTTTGATCTGGGCTTAGGGTGCACATGATTTACAGATCTTGAGTTTTGGACGTTGGAACCCTCTACTCTTTTTTTTTTCTTTCTTTCTTTTTTGTTTTTTGTTTGTTTGTTTTGTTTTTCAAGACAGGGTTTCTCTGGAACTTGGAACTTTGTTGACTGGCTGCCTTCGAACTCACAAAGATCTGCCTGCCTGTGCCTCCCGAGTGGGATCCTCTACTCTTGGATCCTTGGAGGCTCTGTAAGTTTGTCTGAGGCTGGTACTTTCAGCCCTTCCTCATCTTCGCAGCCTCTCACCTCCCATCTCTTTAGCCTCTCCCGAGTCCCTTGTTGCCACTGTCCCTTACAGTCCCAGCCTCTTGTAGATTCTGTCCTTGGTCATCTAAACCATCTCCTGGGGTTTTTGCATCTCTAAGCTTTGGGACTCTTAGACTCAGTGGCTCTTTAGAGCTTTCGGTCACCTCTGTGAGGTCACTCGTGGTTACATAGCTGGGAAGCGCAGAATATTATCTGTCCCTTGTGCAACCCACCAAGTCTGCTTTCCCTGTGGTGAAGACCACAAGTCGGGGAAGAAGGCATTTGGGCAAATCTTGGGCACTAAGGTTGCTAAAGCAGGGGAAGCACCCAGGAGAGAAACCTCCCAGGATAACCTAGGAAGACTGAAAATAGCTTGTTTCCGCAGCTAGAAAGAAAGCTGAAACATACGTGTTCTGAGTGCAGCTCCAGCAGTCACAGTATGGGCTCCGGCTCTACCCTGAAGCATGATGAATAAAAACTCAGAGAGAGAAATTGAGGTTCAACCTGAAGATCTGAAAAGCAAAACAGCCAGCCACTGGCTCTTACCTCGACCTCAGTCCAAACTGGCTGTCCTGCCTCCAGGCATCTCGGAATGAGACTGTCTGAGAGTCATTGCCTCCCATCTTATTCTTAAAGGTGTGCACCGCTGGGATTAAAGGCATGCACTGCCCCATTTCTACGGCAACTAGAGTCGCTACTGGGATTAAAAGTGTGTGTTGCCACTGCCTGACTGTAAGGCTGAGCAGTGTGGCTGTTTTATTCTCCCGATCCTTACGCAAGCTTTATTTATTAAAACACAATTGAAATGTCATTACATTACCCCATGGACATCACGAGAAACAGCTACAAACCTCGCATAAGGACCTATCACAGACCTAACCTAAACACAGTCTATTTCCCACCCATTCATCACAAGCTTTTTGCTGAGTCACTGGAGAGGTACTCCTCGGTACCAGTCCTTAATCAAGACTGCTGTTACCAGTCCGGAACATCTGTGTGTGTGTGTGTGTGTGTGTGTGTGTGTGTGTGGTGACATCTGGAGGTTGCAGAGGCTTGTCAGGGCCCAAGAGGAGTTCTCCAGGCTTTGATACCTAAAGCCAGGTCTCCAAGCTGAAGTGTGCAGCTTGGGCGGCACTGTGATACTGGCCCTTGTAGCCAGAAGGGTACTTCATGAGAATGACTGTGAAATATTCAGAACAGCCAGACCATGATGACAGCATCTGTTGCCAAGAAAAGGACAGTTTGGTTGACAGTTCCTTGCTCAAGGAAGCCAGAAACAAAGAAAGAGCTGATAGTTGTCGATTGAAATTTCTAATTGGTCTCATTCCCAACACCTTGCCTTACGTTAAGTTAATCTAAACATTGAAGAATGCCTACTATTAATATTAACAGGGTTTAGCCTCTAGTTAAACAGTCTTAGGGACAATCCAGTTCCCCTGATCTGTCTCACCTTGGCTTTGAATTTTTCCGACTTCTAGAATGATAAGAAATAAACTTCTATTTTATGTATTTCTCCATCTCAAATGCTCTATTATAGTAATGCAAACTAGATAAAGGTATCTTTGGAACCATGTCTGGCAATATGTCCACACTTCTGCTGACCAAAGTTGATCCCTTTCAATGAATATTAGAAGTTGTAAATCTCTTGGGTGCAATTTCCATTCATTATATTCTTTACTCTTTCACAATGCTTCATCATTTCTCAGGCTTCCTCTTTAAATATTTCATAATGAAGTGCAAAGATGATGACCATCCAACAGCCAGGGTCTAGATCCAACCATAGTTGGCATTTTGCCTCATTTCACCTGTTATCTACATTTGTGAAGAGTTCCCAAGAAGGGTTGGAGCTGCCATGACACTTCGCCACTACTGAATACACTGTGGGCTCTTCATCCCCTCATGCTTCCAAAGTCATGAGGTTAGCAGTGGCTTTGCTCTGCCACGTCTTCACTTCAAGCACCAAACCATAGGACCAATCAGCCATGGACTGGAACTGTCAAAATTATGAACCAAAATAAAATTTTCTCTTTGTAAAGTAATTATTACAGGTATTTATTATAGTGATGGAAATCTATCTTAACAGTTTCTAAGAAAAGTTTTGTATGGCTTTTGTGAATACATACATACATACATATATATGTGTGTGTGTGTGTATACTCTTGATTAAATATTTAAAAAGAAACTACTGTGCCCTAAAGTAGAAATATAAGAAACTTTAGACATTTTGCAAGGTGAACACAACCTTTAGAGTTCACCAATAACAAATGAGATTCCTGAATATTGTGTTTTCTCTTATATTTTATTCTTGCTGCTATCTTTTGAAATCACTTCCTTCCGCTAACTTGGGATTTACTCCATTCTTCTTTTATTATCTTTTTTAAATGCATCCCCAGCTATTGCATTTTGGCTTTTTAAACATAATGCAAGCATTTGAAAGCTGTAAGTTTTCCTTAGAAGCATCACTTTATGTGTTCTCTACAAATTCTGAAAGCATTACTTCCTTTTCTTTTAGCTTAAGACATTATCTGGTTTGCTTTGTGACTTACTCATTACAGAAATTATGCTTGACATTTTCTATAAAAAATAAATTTTCAGTGCCATGTGAAGAAGATTAGGAATACTGTCCCCTTTCAAGACTTAGGGACATATCAACATAAATGCAATGCCTCAGTTTTTCTTAAATGCCTGATCATTTTTTGTGTAGACAACTAAACCCTGAGAGACAGAGTGATGCCAATGTCCCACTTCTGTTAGCCAGGAGCTCACCGTCATAGTTACAATGCAACTGGATGAGGTAGTCCTGAGAAGATGGAGTAGAAATGGCTCACCAAGGAAAGAAGCTCAAACAAATTCCACAAAAGGCTCCTGCTATGTACTTCCCCGCTTGGAGTCCCTCAAGAGAGGTCTACAGTGTCACAGTGTGTTAGACGTCTATGTGGAAGTCATGGAGGTAAAGAGAAATAATCCATCCTGCTTCCTCATGCCACAATTCTGTCTTCATTGAAAGCCACGAGCCACTATAAAAGTAAACCAGGTTTACACACAAGCTGTTCCTGCTTTGACTCTAGCCATCATGCGTGCAGGGCTGAGCTGTCCACTTTAGGACTGTAGCATTGTCTCTCCATCTGTTGTTGGGAAGATGATAGCTCTCTGCTGACTAGTCCGACTCAGAGCAGCCATGTTAACCAAATCTCAGCCCTACTAAGGAAGCCTTTATTCAATGACTGGTCAATCTAGATAAAGCTGTTGCCCCTCGCTGCCGTAGCGTGCAACTCTAAAGGACCATGCCAACCTCAGAATTTCCTACAGCATAGCTGAGCTCTGTTCCATGGCCGTGTTGATCTATTCCTTCCACATTGTGGACCTCAAGGACATCCCCTAGTACTCTTTCTGTAAGCCATTCTCCATGTTAGAGTCTGCTTCCTAGAAAATCTCGCTTACACCAAGGCTGCACAGCCCAACACCTTTGATCACGATGCTCACGTGTGTATATCTATGAAAATCAAATTTATTCATTTTTACAAAAGGGGAAACTAAGGCATAAATTCTCTTTGCTTGCTTGAAATAATCCACAATGCTAACACCGGGCAAGGGCAGTGTGCCAAGGCATGCAAACATGCTGCCAAGTTTCCATCTATGTTCAAAATTTATTTTTGCTACAACAGAGTAAAACATACCACTCCAGCCATATGTACCAGATGGAGTGCTGAAATTCATGGGTTTGTGGGGTCAGGTACAACAAGGGGAAAAACAAATTTAAAACAGTGTTAAGATGCCCAGTATTCAAGGAAAGGCAGTGTGTTTAGTAGAACTGTGAGCTGCTCTCCCCATTAGTAAATGACAGAAAAATAGGCAGAACCATAAACCTCCTTCACAGTTAGTGGCTACTGCCAACTACTGTAGATGGCATAAGAAACACCGTATCTCATGGCTTTATAATAGGAATAGTGATGTTTATATTTTCACCATTCAGTTTATTTGGTGATGTGCTGCCAAAATCTCTAGTATTCAGAAATCTGCATTGACTACAAAGAAGTTGAGAGACTCTGAGCTGGATGCTAGAACTCAGAAGTCTGGGACCCCTGTGAATCCTAATTGTAACGAATTGCATTAGAATAAAGAATCAACATAACTTTTAATGTCCCAAACAGAGGGCAGAAGAGAGAGATCCATGATCCACAACTGAGAGTCCTTGTTGCTGTCACAGAGGACTCAGGTTTGGTTCCCAGCACCCACATGTGGGTTCACAACGGCCTGAAACTTGAATAGTTCCGGGAGATATGATGCCTTCTTCTGGCCTGTGCAGGCACTGCACACATGTGTTACATGTACAGTTAAGCAAGCACCCATGCGTAAGCAAAAATAAATACATTTTTAAATAATAAAAAATTATCCCAAATCTAGACGTCTGTGCTGTTTTCTAATAAAATTAGGATGAAACACATTTGAGTCATGCCAAACACGTGGCTGATAATCAAAAGGTGAGGAAAATGCTTACTTAAGTCATCAGTGTGCTGTCCCTGGGGTAAGCTCAGCCCCACAGAGTGAATACAAACATGTATTTTGCATCACCAGCATCTACACAGCCTTTCTGTTTTCCTCTCTCTACAGGGTTGTGGCGTATTCTCAAGCACACATCCAGCAGACCCGATCAGCAGTACAGCACAAAGCTCTATTTGTGTGTCGAGAATTATCGATCAGGAATCACTGGGTCAGACAGGTTTCAAAACCTTCAGAGCTGGAGCAGCACACTTAGATGCAAACTGCTGAATTTTATAGCTTCTGGGCCACTCTGAAACAAGAAATCTGCTCTCTGCCATCAAGATGGATTGTGGTAACGACCCTAAATCTATCACATAACCAACCACATACCCTTCATTTCACTCAGGATGGCGGAAAAGGCACACAACTCACTCACAGAGCTTTCCTTTAAAAGAAATACTTGAAACGAAAAGAATAACTTTAACCGTGAATCCAGAAGTGAGGCATATTGTGACCCTCTGGGACTTCCTATCGGTCATACCTCCAGGTCATTCTCCTAATGGGCTCTTGTTTTCATTAATGTGACTGGCAACTCTGACTTCGCCTTGCAGGGAATGTAACTCGGCAGCCAACAAGAACTGGAAACTCTCTGGGTTTTTCCACTGGCTATTAGAGTCACTGCCTCCTCTAAATTTCGGATAGTGAATCACAATAAAACAGTGACCTGGGTATGAAGCTTCCCGAGGTTCAGCCAAGGGTGCCGTCAGCGACACATCAGATCTTAAAGGTTGACAAAGTTCATTCACCAGTGTCCTATCCTTGTCCAGCCTCCCAGAAGAAAATGACTCCGTGAACGAGGCTTTGCTCGGAGAATAGAATACAGATGTGCTCAGCTGCATCGCTGAGCTCCCCCTCCTAACGCTCACAGCACAGTTTATGAATTTGTCACGTGTACATGTGTCAATTTGCATCTCCGAGGGATTCATTTCACTTTATCCAATATGTTGCTGAATCTCTGTGGGGATTTATGGTTTTGTGCAATGGGCAGGCAGCACTAATATAGTTCAGATCCTGGGATTTCACACTCACGATTGTAACTGTCACAGCATTCTGGGTCATTTCAGACAGGACTGTCTACCAGAGGGAAATGACAAGGTATCTTTTTATCACCCTTAATTCAAGCCCTCGCCCTTTCTATCCAACAAGTCCTGGAGGTTTGCTGAGCTCAGTTCAATCCTCGTCTGGCATCTCTGAACTGTGACTGCTTCATTCGGGTCTCCTCAGCTTTCTCCGGGCTCTCATAATAATCTTCTCCCAGGCCTCTTTTTAAGCCAGAGAGAATCTCCCTTGTTACCTAAGAAACCTCTAAGGATAGGCATTCTTGAACTAATAAGTAGAAAAGATATGGTTTTATGGAAAATACAAAGAAGTTCTATGTCATAATATTACCTAAATGAATGAACCATCACAGCCTACAGCCTTGCTCTGACATTCATAGGCTCAGACATTCAGTATTTAGGAAGCAAACCCATGTTAACTAAGTATTCAAGAGTCACAAAGAGCCCAAGCTTCCAGTATATTAATTTCCACTGAAGCGTATCTGCTAGACAAGTCTGTAATCCTCCTTTGGACTGAGCTGTGTGTCCCTCCCCCAGAAGCGGTTATGTGAATAGTCACTTTGTAACCAAGATTCTTTGTGACTCATGGAAAGTCAGCTGAGACCTGAGGTAGATGATGCTCTGTCTGCAATGACCAGGCCCATCTCTCTGCAGGTGCATGTGATAGATGCAGCAAGCTAATCATCACCAGCATCTCTTGTCTAAATTCCAAGCCAACACCCATTGTTTTGTTTCTGTTTTTCTTTGAGGTGCCAGAAACTTGAGCCTTGAATACACTAAACTGTTAGACATACACTCTGTCCCTGAGCTGTGTTGGCAGCCCCATACGCAGAGCCCCCTCACCAGCCCTTTTCTGTTCACACAAAGCAGTGGATGAGGTTCCCATGTTCTGCTTATGTCTTCTCCCTGAGTCTACATTTCCCTTGGAATTCTGGGAGTTTCTTGACTCTCCCATAACCCACTGATGGGCCCAACTTGTTCTTGCTTCATTCCCCCACTAAATAAACACATTCTGTTTATGTTTGCACGGAGAACAATCTTAGTTCACGTTTCCTCAAGATCTCTTCCCATCATCTCTCCAAACCTGGGCCCAAACAGTTTCACATCTACCAGTCTCCATGACTACTGTGGAGCTATTTGCTTCTCTCTTTTCTTATTGTAGTGGGGGAGTCTTAGAGGTCAGCCTCAGAAGCTGGCTCTGGTGAACATCAGGCTGCCAGTGAATGTGAGGTAGCTGCTTACAATACCAGAGACAAAACTGAAAAGCAGCTTCCAGAAAGGGCAGGACTCGAAGGAACCAAGAATCCAGGTAGCAGATTTCGTCAAAAGGACATCTGGGGTAGGGGCTAGAGATACGGCTCAGGGACTAAGATCACTTGCAAAGGACCTGGGTTCAGTTCCCAAGCACCCACATGGCACAGTTATAACCATCTAGTTTTAACTCTAGTTTCAACAGATCAGACTGCCCTCTTCTGACCCCCAAAGGTACTGCATACATGTGGTGAACATGTACACACACAGGCAAACACCCATATACGTAAAAAGACACTGTGATGAACAATCAACTCTCAAAATTTATTTTTTGCTGAAGCTTTGAACCCCTTCAAACCATTTTTTAACAAAACGAAGACAAGATGCCTCTACTAGCAGAAAATCTGCCAGCCAAGAATGAGAGGCTGTTTCCTAAAAGAAAGTCATGGTCCTAGAACAACAGGGTGTAAAAGAGGTGGGGGCCATTTTATTGAGAGTGAATAAATTGTAGGACCAAAGCATAGAGTTGAACCTAAAGACTTAGTACAAGAGCTTATCTGAACAAGTAGTCTGAAGGCTAAGCAGGGAAAAGGCTAAGGAAACAGCACTCTGGGTAGAAAGAAGAATGGAAACCCCAATGCATTCGTGGTTTACATAACGGCATTGCGATGTTTCTATAAACAGCATACCAGATATCTTCAGACATCCATCTTAGAAGTGGTGGTACACACCGGAAACCCTCAAACTTAGGCAGAGGCAGGAAGACGGTGTTCTAGACCAGCCTGGGTTAGAAGAGAGAACATGTACAAATATACCACAGAGAGTAGGAAGGAAGATGAGGGGAAAGGGGAGAAAGAGAAAAGAAGAAACACACACACATACACACATAAATAAATGTGAAAACTTCATCACCAACTGGGCACCAAGGGTTCAAATACTTTAGCCTATGAAGGACATTCTCATTCAAACCACCCCATATGTTTAATTTTTAATTTCCGCAAAGGCAGCTTCCTCCTACCTCAAGGCCTTTGCACATGTGAGCCTACATAGTTCCTTCTGCTGCCACCTTCTCTATCTCCTATGTTAGTCTGACTTCTACAGAGAAATAAAACCTGTACATTGTTATTATCAATGTGAGTACAGCAAGCTCAAACTTATAAAACAAGACTAGAAACCTGTGAAAGTTGAGTCTGGAATCTTAAAGCCAAACACTAAAAAGTAAAGTGGAATGTTTATGTTGTAGTCTTAAGAAGAATTCAAATTCCTTCTTCTTTGGTCAGGTAAAAGGATATCCCAGTCTTCACTCCTAAGGCCCTCAGTTTATTGAGGACTAACCGTACACTATAGAGAGTAATTTATTTTATTTGAATGAGTCCATTGATTTTAATACTAAAAAGAGATTTTGTGGGATCTTTTTTCTACCCAACTGGGCTTCATAGATTAAACAAATACACATGTAAAACTGGCTGTCACACCTCTTCCCGTTTCCCCACCTGTATGCCTGTGGGAGCCCACAGAGGTGGACCTGGTCCACCTTGACTAAAGGTCAGAGTTCAGACCTATTCCTGCTCCTTCCAGGTTGTATGACCAGAGCTTTGAACTAAGGTGTGGCTACTAACAGGATGTTTTGACCTAGGGTGTGGTTACTTAATGTTTGGGGTATTAAGAAGGGAATTACTTTGTTTATTCCTTATACTACGGTAAAGAAGTCTTTTACCTTCCTCCATCTTGGATTGGGGTCTATAAAGGCTGTGAGAAATAAATGTGAGGCTAATCTCAGAATTTACTGGGGGCCCTCCTGACTCTCTCTGTGGCCTCTTACCTATTTCTAGCTCAATCCTCACGCTTCCCCCCAAGCACAGACAAATACGTTGATTGATATACGCACTACCTCTTACTTTGTCAGATCAAAACTCAGGCCTCTAAGGAACACTTTTCTGATCCACTCATGATAGTTTGAATGATAATAACCTCCATAAACTCATATATTTGAATACTTAATCCCTAGTTGGTGGAACTGTTTGAAAAGGATTAGGAGGTGTGACCTTGTTCAAGGAGGTGTGTGTCACTAGGCGCTGGGCTTAGGGATTTCAAAAGCCCACATTATTCTCGGTTTGCTTTCTCTGTGTCTCTCGTGTTGTCTCATGCAGTCCCAGTTAATACTCTAATGCCGTGCCTGGTTGCCTGTAGACATGATGGTTATAGATTCACCCTCTGAACTCTAAGTCCCAAATTAAATACTTTCTTTTATAACTTGTCATGCTGTTTTATCAAGGCAATAGAAAAGTAACGAAGATGTCACCTTACATGGATGCCTTTATAACATTCTAGACATTGCTTCCTAATTCTTCTCAAAGCCAGATAGATGTTCATACATATGTGTATGAGCCTGAATTTGAATTGTGGGCTGGGACTATAGCTTGATGGTACAGTGCTTACCTAAAATATGTGAGGTTCCAGGTTTAATTTCCAGTTAAAAATAAAAAGGCTAATTGAGTTTTTCTACTATCTCCCCGACCCCCATTAAAATGCAAGGTCCTAAGCTAGACTATTCCTACCACCAGTGCCCAGTTTGCCCATCAGAGACTCTCAGTGCATTTTTGTTGGCTAAATAAGAGAAAAAGGAAAAACACTAGCATAAAAATTTATGATCATACTACATTTATAGGTTTTCAAAGTCAATGGAAGCCTTTGCTAGCTCATCAGCTTTGTCTTAATGTCCCAGAAGGCACATTATATAAAATATCTTTTTGGAAGTTTCTTACAAACTACCTCATATTCTCAGCCTGACAAGCATATGTGTTCTAGCTTCTCCGTTTCCTCATAAACCCAAAGATAATGAAGCCATGAAAGCTAATTTGGGTTACATAGGACTTCCTCCCCAAAAGTAAACAGACATCAGCGGGATCAGAGAGCAGAGACTTGGTGACAGACTGAAGTTTTCAAGAACACATATTCATGTGGACGGAGACTGTTATTCTGAGAATCCTCAGAACACATACAGTTTTCACAGATAATAGATTTGTTAAGCATGTTTGGAATATTCTTTAGCATAAATATCTATGAAAAATTACAATATCCATAAATTACTATGCATCAGCAGAGAAGCAGCTATAACACAGGCAAATTAATCCATTAATCCTGTTTAGAACTCTAGCCTTTTCAGTTGAAACCTGGCAAAATTTTCATTGTGATATGCATAAGAACAAACCTTTCAAATTTAGTAAGGTAGCTTTCTGAATAAAACACTTTTGTTTTTGGTGTGTTTGCTTGTTTTGAGACAGGATCTCTCTACATAATCTTGGCTGTCCTGGAAATCACTATGTAGACCAGGCTGGCCTGGAACTCACAGAGATCTGCCTGCCTCTGCCTCCCAAGAGCTGGGATTAAAGGCTTGGTACCACCATGCTCAACCTAAACAAAATACTTTTGATGAAACAAAAGACACTATGAAAAAGCACATACACAGAGACAGACCATGCATCTGGAAAGGGTTTTCTTTATTCTTTAAATCTTATACATTCACACAATGTATGTTGATTATATGTAGTCCCACTTCCAGCTGCCCCCACCCCAAGGCTTCCCAACACATCTCCTTCCCAACTGAATCTTTTATTTTTTTAATCACTATAAAGGCTCTGTTTTTTTTTAATGTCTTCCATACACCTCCACCTCACAAGTTTCACAACTCTCAATGTTCTGCTGTAATTTGCCCAGCGCAATTGCCCCTGTCAGGTAATGGGAAGGCAAGATAATAAGTCTAGTAATAGTTTGCTTACTCCGTTTTTTTGATGGTTGACTAATTATATTTGGAGAAATACGTATGAAGACTTAGCCATCTTCTTCAATAATGAAATACTTAATATGCATTCGAACAGCCAATGGAAAGCAAAGCCAAGTTGGCCATCGATGAAGCAATGAACTGAACACATGTGTAGACAGAGATGTTGTGGTATTTTAATACACCTGGGGTAAGGCAGTGGCCATGTGGGGATTGCTAAAAAGCCAAAACAATAAATGAGGCTGTGTTGTGTACCCAGATTGCTTTCTAAACTCAGTAGTAACGGGTATCATAGATTTGGGTGAAGTTAGAGTCTAAGGGAATGTTTAGACCAAGACCAGAAAATAGGGTCATATAGAAGAAAGGATGAATGATTGAGGGTGGAACTTAAATGAGGTCTAATGAACATCAGCCGAGATGGAATGAAAATCTCTGTCAGAGAAGTCAATGGTGAGATGAACAAAAGATCCTTTCCTCTGTCTCATTATTTTCTGAGGCAAGACTACAAAAGCTTTAGACTTAGGACCACAGTGAACCAATGAAAACCATACGTTTTTGACAGCATCTGTGATGTGTAGATTGTAGCCTGGAGAGGAGGGCTGCGGTCTTGTGAAACGAATATTTACCAGTAAATTATTTGTGCTTATTTTCAAGGGCAATTACATATTTTATGCATGTTTTCAAGAGATGCAGAGTATCCCCCTTTGATACTTGATGGTGATGAACTGTATCTAAAGATCTCCCTCAAGGGGGTTCTAAACTCACAAATGTCAAGTGCACCGCCATCTGAAAAAAAGGCTCATCCTGGAGAGGATGTGTGGCACAGTGGGACTGAGTCCTTCTTCCAGAGCCTGCAGAACAATAAACCATGATGGTCTAATGCAAACCAGAAATTCACAAGCACGGCCTGTGTGAGTTTTACACACGCGCTGTTCCCAGCTGGAAAGCCAGCCCTTTCAAAAGACAGAGTGGAGAGTTCCAGTTGGAAAAGCCCGAGCTCTGAATAGCAAAATAAGTCCAGGAAAGTGGGGGTGGGTGGACGCCAGTCAATGATGCTGCAAAATCAATTAAAAGAATTAGATGAGGCAATGTGGTAGAAAAGCAATTGATATTCAAGTCTCCCTTACTCAGTTATGAAGCTCGTTTTCCTTTCGTTGAATTCTGGATGTAAAAGAAGAACAAATCAGCAAAGCACAGTTGGAGCTAAAACTTGAATTTAGTTGTCCAGGGTTCATTTCTGGTGAGGCTAAAATATCTGAGATGATGGGATTATTTCTCTTTTTCCATAGAATCACCACCTTAGACAGATTGCTTGCTTTCTCCAGACAAAAATCAAAATTTATTTCCCTAAAGATGATAGATACTTTTTCAGCCATTGGTATATGGATAAAGCTATAATTTGGATACTCTGAGTGTATATCCATGCAGAATATATGCATATTTAATTACAGTGGCTCACACTGCCTGTTCACCACATGGCAAGCATATGTTTCCCATGGATCTCTGGGCTTCTACTACCACGAGGATAATACTCTTCAACTACCCACGAGGTTAGTACTCATCAACTACCCACGAGGTTAGTACTCATCAACTACCCACGAGGTTAGTACTCATCAACTACCCACGAGGTTAGTACTCATCAACTACCCACGAGGTTAGTACTCATCAACTACCCACGAGGTTAGTACTCTTCAACTACCCACGAGGTTAGTACTCATCAACTATCCACGAGGTTAGTACTCTTATGAATGTCTCTATTTTAAAAAATAACTTTGAGAAGGATAGGCCTTTGGCAAAGTGTCACTAGCAGCTGGCTGTGGATCCTTTGCCTGTTCAGGCGAAGATCACAAATAGGCCAATCCAGTCTGTTGGGTATTGCCAGCATTGAACTCCTGGGTGCCACAGGCTTAGCGAATAGGCTTTCAAACCTCAGAGGCCCTAAGAACTCGAGACTAATGAGGCGAAGCTTTAAAAGAGATAGGCATATTGCTCTAGACACTAAGGGAATACCAGCCTCTGGGCTTTGAAGCCCAGTAGCTAGTGCTGGAGCCCCTGGGCGTTAGGTGTTGGGATCCTTGGTGGAATTCTTCAGGTGGCTGGAGCTCTGTGTCTGTTCTTGATGGCAACTTGCCTTCACGGTCCTCCATCACATCCCTGCTTCTCCTTAGGCCATCTCTCCTCAGTCTCTATTCCCAGCCTACTTCTGATGGTTTTTTGACAACATCCTATCTCCTGATATATATCCCAGGATTTCCAGTGGTTTGTAAGCTCAGGCATCACCTTCTAGTCACTGCCTCTGAGGGACGGACTAGAGGAGGAGGGCTTTCGCTGCTCTTAGTATTGCTGGCCCAGCCCACTCTACCTGCGGTAAAGACCATAATAATAAAGGACCATTCTGGAGACATTTTTATTTGACTTAATGCTTCAGTTCTGGGAGAAATGCATAGGAGAAGCCCCCCAGATTAACCCAATAGATCTTGAAATTGGCTTGTTTATGGAGCTAGAAAAGGGCTGTCGTATACCTGTAATTCTATCAGTTGTGATCGTCTGTGCACGATTCCCACTCCCACCCATCACAGGCTTTGCATTATGTCCCAACAGCAAGGCTTTTCGGGTCACTTGGGAAGTGCTCCTCCTCTCAACCTGAGTGAGAACAGCTGCAAGGCCATCTAGAGCTTGGTGAGGCTTGTCTTGGCCTGGCTGGAGTTGCCAAAAACTGGAACAGGTTCCTCAGAGCAATAAACAGAGCAAAACGTCCTGAAGCAAAAGCCATGGCTGCAGCAGGGGCTGGGGGGTTGCAAGAGTCTCTGCAGCTTGAGTGGAAGGTCAAGGGGTGTTCAGGAAACAGTTTGCCAGAGAAGGGGCTGCACGGTTCACAGCCCCCCATAGCTAGGAAACCAGGCTTATGGGCAATGTCTGTCAGCTGTCACCCAAGGAACTAAATAAATGGCTCACTTTCTACTTGCAAAAGTTTTGTTTATACATGGAAACAGAAATGCTAAAGGAGCCGGGCAGTGGTGGCGCACGCCTTTAATCCCAGCACTCGGGAGGCAGAGGCAAGAGGATCTCTGGGAGTTCGAGGCCAGCCTGGTCTCACAAGAGTTAGTTCCAGGACAGGAACCAAAAGCTACGGAGAATCCCTGTCTCGAAAAAAATCAAAAAAAAAAAAAAAAAAGAAATGCTAAAGGATGCTTACGGAAATAGCCTAGGAAATTAATGCTCTTAATGATATTCAATAGCACTTAATCTTTAACTACCTGTTGTTAGGGCTGCATCCTTCCACTTCTGTTTCAATAAGAGACAGCTGGTGTTTGAACCTAGACGGCCAAATTCTATCACTAGACTCTGGATCAGATGTCTTCGAAAGAGTATTGCAAAGTAGGTTCTATATAATGCTAATGAAGCTTTTATACTTTAAGTGCAAGTAGCAACCACGTTGAGTGTCAAAAAATATATATTTAGAATTCAGCAGATTCTAATACCTAACTAACTAAGTAGAAATGTCAGAACGCCTAAGCGTGATCAGCTAAATAGACTGTATCTTGGTCACAGCCAGAGTTGACCTATTCCCCCCCCCCCCCCCCCCCGCAGTGTCCCTGTTCGCTTCCAAAGTTCTTGGCTCAAAGTTGTTTTAACAGAAGGGAAGCCCCTGTGGTCACGATACTTATAATAACTAAATGCTTAGCAGTGTCAAAGCTGAGAAGAGCAATTATATACTCATTAGTTAGGGTCCTGTTTATGTTCATCAATTATTCAAATGAACTCTATATTTTAAATGCGTCAATAAGCATGAATTCTAAATTGCTAGTAGGTTCTTCTACTCAGATAGCATCTTGAAATATCAGCTCATATAATCAGTCTCATTTTTTTGTGTACTGCTAAATTAATTTTACATTAAAATAATATTTAGCAGACTTGTATGGAAATGTCTGTGCTTACTTACTGTTCCTCTGCTGTTTGAAATTACTTTCTGCATTGATGCAGAGGGTTTTTTTTAAAAAAAATCTGTAATAATAAACATTTTTAGAGGAGATGGGATTTACATAGATTTGAATGTTTTAGTATTCTTGGACTTTCATACACAGCCAACCAACAGAGATCTCTATTTCCTATGAAACGTAAACCTGACAAAGGAAATCAGACCTAGAACAAGGAAAGTTTATTCTCTAGGAAATAAGTTACCGTTATTTTTCATGTGAGGAATGAAACTCATTTCTAGGTTCAGAACTCAGTGAAAACGTAGATGAATGTGAAGCCCACTAATCTAGCAAAATGCCAAAACCCATCATTTTAGACATGCGGAACTGCACACATCAGCCGGCCTTGTCTTCACAGAGCCCACCAGGAACCAGTTGATCCTGATCCAATGGACTGACACTGACGTACGTGGACGTAGGCGTTACTTCCTATCTGCACTAGATAAAGTCATCTCTCCCCAAAGCCGGGACTTTTCTCTTCGGGATTTATAACGCCTTGAAACGGAGCGGTGATTCAGACCCAGATTTTTCAGCTCTAAGTGAACTTGCTTTCAAATAATTATGTCTTGCCCACTTTCGGCAAACCTAACACATAAAAACATGTATTTACAAGGAGATTTTACTGTAGTCTGCAGTGCAAGATAAGAAATACTGCTACCTTATATTTATAAAAGTCTACATAGGTTATGAGAAACCTGCTGAACTGACAGGGAATCCTTGAGCGGTTTAAAACATAATCACAGCTATTTTTTTAACATGAGGCTGATCTCAGAAGAAAATTACAGAAATGAACAGCTAGCTACTCAAAACCAGAAAAAGAAGCCCAGCTGGCAAGCTGAGGCTTCAATGGTCCCTGAAGTATCCTGAGTGGAGTTCAAATTTCAACATCCACCCAGAAATACAGGAAAGTTTTTATTCCACAAGAGAGTAGAAGCTGGAATTGCATCTCCTGCAAAAAAGACTCCTGTACTAGCCCAGGGAATAAGTAGAAGATCTTGTCATCTACAAGGTACTTGGAAGGGGACACAGTTCCAACAATAAGAAAGAAAAAAATCCCAACCTGTGACTTGGTGGAAATGGAGGTCAAATTAATGCAACCCAAGTGACAATGAAATAGTAAGTTGTTGGTTTAAAAATTGTGCTGAAGCATAGAATCCCAAAAACCCTGTAGAGAAATGCCCACAAAACGAAGATGAAGGGGAAACCCGTACAAAAAGTGGTACTTTCACACACATAGATACAACCAACATTTGGAAATCGTTCAGTGAAAAGGTGAAAGCTGATAGGAAAGAAGAAGCCATCAGCAACTAGAGCTCAAGAGCAGAAAGTGTGAGCAGCAGCACTAACCTGGTGTGGGACCAGCATCCGAAACCAGGAACTTGAAAACCGGACAAATACGCACTTGGGAAAAAGACCTCAAAAGTGTTCAAGCTCCATGAAAACAATCATAATGGAAATGTAAACTATATGGAACTGGATAACCAAAACTAACATGCACTGAATGACAGGAGTCTGAAATATCCATTAAGAGCAAATTCTATATGTTTGGATACATACTTGGAAAGGGCAGAACACTTGGGGGCCCTGGTACCTTAGAAGTAAAAAAATAAAAAAGAGTTGATCTAATAATTCAAGTGACTAAGGGAGGCACAGAAGGGTGATGTATACACTATGGATACACTGGAGAAAGGGATGGATTGGGGCTGGGTAGGATGGACTGGGCTGTTGTAAGTTTTCATCCTACTTCTCAGACGCTACTCAATTTAAAAATTGTGGGTTAGGGGAATAGAGAGGTGGCTCGGTGGTTAGGAGACTTTACTGCTTTTGCAGAAGATCCAGGTTTGGTTCCCAGCACCCACGAGGTGGTTCACAACTGTCTGTGACTCCAACCCAAGGGTTCTGATGCCCTCTTTAGAGCACTGGTGGACACCAGGCACAAAAGTAAGTAGTTTGCATACAGACGGACAGGTAGACAGACAGACAAAACACACAAATACTTTACAGATTCTGAATTATTTCTGGAAATTTATTCTTGATATTTCAGGGTTGAAGTTGACTATATAAATGAAAACACAGAAAGGCAGTCAGTCAATACGGGGGCTCTTCCTTACTTGATACATAAATGCGTAAAACGTCGGTACCTTAGTTTATTTTCCTGTTCTATTATATCACTTTAATACAACTCCCAAAATACTTTGTAGAGTTACCTTCAAACATGGGAAGACACATTTCTTATGGCTAATAAGTTCCCTTATTAACCTTCATAAGTCAACACAGAATAAAACCAGAAGTCCAGTCTTAGTCACCTGAATCAGCATGCTTCTCTAAAAAGGTCCTTATTTTGCACAATTTGTAACAGAAAAGACGAAGTTCTGTAAAAATCAAGACTCATTACTCCATCCCATATTTATTTCTATTTAATTTAACTGTCAATCAACTTTTCTAGAAGAGACTGGTTTTTGTGCCATAAATAAGTGCTCATTGACATCCATGGAAGTCCATACCGATCAACCGACATAGATGTGTCGGCAACCAGTCACTGCCGTGTTCTAACTGGCATCTCCACGGGAGAGTCTGGGAGCCTAAGCAACCTTGGCTCTAAAAGCTCCCTTTTCTCTGCCCAATAATCTCCCAGAGTTAGAGGGAGAAGCGAATCCCCAAGAAATTGCTATCTGTGTGGACTTAAGCCATCCTGACATTGTTGAGAAAAATCTGGGACTTGGCAGCCATACTGACTTACAAGCTCCGTTAAAAAAATATATGTTAAAACCGTTAAGCAGCTGTTATTTCTCCTTCCTTTGCCAACTGATTATGTACAGCAAGGTGTGTCATTTTTCCACTCTTCACAACACGCGGGTGATCAGTCTTCTGAACAAATGATAGCATGCTTTACTGGAGGCCAAAGCGAAGCTGGAGTTGGAAGATAAGTTATTTAGGGCAACTGGGAAGGGTTCTGTGGCAGATGGCTTTAATTAGAGGAATGATATGAAATCTGCTCCTACTTTGGGAGTCGAGACACCTCCCAGGGTCTGAGATAAAAACTTGAGTCTTTTTCTACCAAAACTCCACCTGGGTCTTGAAGTTGGGGTTTTTTTTTTTTTCTGTTTTTCTGCAGGATGTCAGGAAATCTTTGTATAAAATATGGAAAAACATAAAAGAAAGGTTGATGCCAGTGGCTCTCTCAGGGAGAGCTGGAGTGTGTGTGTGTGTGTGCGTGTGTGCGTGTGTGTGTGTGTGTGTGTGTGTGTGCATGCATGAGGGGATATTTGTGCATTGTGGAGGCCAGATATTCATGCTGAGTATCTCCCTCCATTGTTCTTCCCCTTTGAGGCAGGGTTTCTCACTGAGCCTGGAGTGTATCAGTTGGTTAAGCAGGCTGGGCAAGAAGTACCAGAGTACCTGAGGACAAAGTTTGTCCTCGGGGTTAGGGACATCAATTCGGGGTTAATTATAACTGGAATAGAGTCAAGGTGGAAATTATGTAGACTTAGGGATCTTCTTTGGGGGAAAAAAAAGGAAATTGAGTGGGATAATGATGTGGGATTCCCCTCTGTAGGCTGTGAATACCAATGGTTAATAAAGAAACTGCCTTGCTCTGTTGATAGGGCAGAACTTAGCTAGGTAGGGAAAACTAGGCTGAATTCTGGGAGAAAGGAGGTAGAGTCAGAAAGAAGCCCCGCCAGAGACAGATGCTGGGGTGGCAATACACAGATTACTAGAAATGGGTTAAATTAAGATATAAGTATTAGTCAATAAGAAGTTAGAGCATGGGGCTGAAGAGATGGCTCAGTGGTTAAGAGAACTGACTGCTCTTCCAGAGGACCTGGGTTCAAGTCCTAGCACCCACATGGCAGCTCACAACTGTCTGTAACTCTAAGATCTGACATCCTCACAAGGACAATCATGTAGCAAAACACCAATGCAAATAATATAAAAGTAAATTATATTTTAAAGAAAGAAGTTGGAGCTAATGGGCCAAGCAGTGTTTTAAATAATATAGTTTCTGTGTGGTTATTTTGGGTCTGAGCTGCCGAGCAGTTGGGAAACAAACAAGCGACCTCCTTACAACAGGATAATAGGTAGATTAGTGTGAATAAATTCACACTAATAATAATAGTAAGTAATATAGTGAATACTTGTGAACTATTATTTATAAACAAGTTACATTGGTATAGATTCTTATATATTGATACAAATTCAAATTATTTTTGTTATATTGAATAAGCTCCTATTTCTGTTTACAATATTTGTGCACTTATGAAAAGTTATTTTGTCATATTGTATATATGCATACTTCTTTCTCTGTTTAAGACATTTTGTATATTGATACAATTTTAGGATATATTTATCATATTACACTATACATTTCTTTCTTTCTTTCTTTCTTTTTTTTGTTTTTTGGATTTTAGAGACAGGGTTCTTCTATAGCTTTGGAGCCTGTCCTGGAACTAGCTCTTGTAGACCAGGCTGGCCTCAAACTCACAAAGATCCTCCCTCTTCTGCCTTCCGAGTGCTGGGATTAAAGGCGTGTGCCACCACCACCCAGCTTGTTTTTTGTTTTGTTTTTCAAGACAGGGTTTCTCTGTAGCTTTGGAACCTGTCCAATAACTAGCCCTGTAGACCAGGCTGGCCTCCAACTCACAGAGAGCCTACCTCTGATCAAGATACTTGCACATTGTTTACATTTTAAGGTCATTGTTCTCATTGCTTCACAGTCATGTAAAGATTATTTAATATTCTAATATGAAGTCCTAGCCTTTAAGCTATACAGATATTAAACATTATGTCAGCAGTCATCCATGTTTGTCATACTTATAGTTAGACTAATCAGTTTCTTTAGATACGTAGAGATTGTATTCCGCAAAGATAGGTAATCTCCAACCACTTCAAAGAACTGTAGACCAAGGCATTTAAATAATTTAGGGTTCTGTTGATAGGAGACACAATCGCTCCTGGCAGCACCGAACTACTACTGAGAGAATGTTGAGCACAGAAGACATTCCACTTGGAGCTAGTTTTCTTCTTGACAAAACTAACAAAAATGCCATTACCACTAACAAAATGCATGGTTTCCGGACTGGATAAGCAGGATACAAGAAAAAAAACTGCCAAGCCTTGCCAACACAGGGTAAGATGGTTTTGAATTTTTTTTTCTGCCCCTGAAAATGGTTTCTCAGTTACTCTAGGCCTTAGCCAAGTTGGTAGCTCCAACATTGCAAATGAGACTTTGGGTGATTGCCCAGGTAGCCAGTTGTCTCTGTCATTTATTGCACATTTTGGAAGTTGCTTGATTGCACTTCCTATCTATTCAAGTGATATTATCTCCCTTCTCAGGCCTTGAATGGGGTTAAAAGTTAGATAGTCATAGTTGTCTTTCTTCCATGGCCTAGCCAAGCCATTTCTAATACAAGACTTAGACTCGTTAGGATAGAATAATTACTGAAACATTTAGCATATGTTTCTTGCTTAATATTGTTTACATTGGTTGTAATACTATTTTTTATACTTGATATCTGTTCTTATTGTATATATTTAGCATTGTGTTTGCCACTCTCTTATTTAGACAAAAGAAGGAGATGCTGGGGAAACTCTTTCAGGCAATGGCCTTTGAGATTCTGGACCAGGTTGGGCGTGGCCTTGGGTACAAAAAAACAAAAACAGAAAAAACACACTTACTTGCTTGGCTGCTGGATACAGTTCCTGTTCCCCTACGTGTGCAAAGAACTGTGACCTGTGAGGGTACCCCTAAATAAAGAACCCTTTGTTATACTCAAGTCTGAGCTAATGTGGGATTACTACTACTCACGTTCCCCTACAAGAGATCCTCCTTTAGTCCCTTCCCATTCCATCTCTACCCTCCAGTACTGGGATTATAGGCACTGGCCACCACACCAAGGTTTTACTTGGGTCCTGGGGAATCTGAACTCAAATCCCCATGCTTGTACAGCAAGTCACATATCAACTAATCCATATTTCCATTTTCTCATTGTTTATGCAACATGACTAACACCTAGAACACCTTAGCACGAAAGATGTATATAACTCCTATTGCATCTCCAGAAACAGCTGCTTCGTTCTTTAACGGAGTACATTTCTCCATTCCTGTCTTCTACGAGCAGGCACTATACTATCCACCCAGATGTTCATGGCCAAGAAGGATATTTAAGGATCCAAAGGCATCCATGATAAGAGTTTCTGTCATCCCGAGAAATTCTACTTCCCCTCTTCCAGAGATCAGTGTGAATGCCTGACAGAGGCTCTGCTTTCTCATCCAATTCCAGGCTTCTTCTGATTCCCTTTAAAATAAAACACGTGGCCAGCCAGGTGGGTCAGTGGACTTCCCACCAAGTCTAATACCAGAGTTGATCCCTAGAACCCCAGGAAAGAACCAACGCTTGCAAGTTTTCCTCTGACCTCCACATGCACTGTGCAGCATAGGGATGCAGGCATGCATGCTTACACACAGAGGAATTAATAAATGTAAAATACAATAGAACATCTAAAGGCCATATTTCAGCATAAAATGATACCCTTTTGGATTTTTTGGTTTTATTGATTGTGTGTATGAATGCGTGGAGGTCAGAAGACAACCTGAACAAGTTGACTTTCTCCTGTCACGTGGGTCCTGATAGAGTGCCTTAGTTGTAAAACAAGATTCCCAGGAGATTACAGATGACCTTGGGAGGCTTCAAGAGAACCCCTTCCAGCTGCAACCAGTTCCCCTTCCTCAAGGTGCTCACCCTGTCCCTATAAAGGTTCGCAACCAGTTTTTCCCTGGCAGAATCCTCCATTTCCCAGTGGAGAGAGGCTGTCCCTCACTATATGTGCTAATAAGCGCAGTCCTCTCTGTTGAAGGCCAGACTCTGGTCTCTTTCTGCATTCTGTCTGGTTATGCTGCTTCAGAAATCTAATGGGTCCCAGGACTTGAACTCAGGCTACCAGGCTTGGCAGCAAGCAACTTTATCAGCGGAGCCATCTCACCAGCCCTTAAAATAATTCTTAACCAACTTTATTATCTTCCAATGAAGTATATTGACCCATATCTGGAATGGCAGGAAGAAGTGCCTTTTAAAATTGAGTATGAATACACATTGGCCTGCCCTTTTCATTCAGGCACACTTTACTTACTATTCCAGAGGCAGGGAAATAAGCTAATAAGGATACATGCAAGTCTAAAGATAATACTAAGCCCCACTTTCTAAAGTTTAGTCACTGGGGCAAATTATGTAAAATTTTAATAGAAAATTGGCAGAGCTGGAAATTTATCTCTCTCACTTCTGATCCCCTCTATCTCCATTAATCAGGAAGAAATGATTCTAAACCAAGTATCAGCAATCAACTCAACAAAATTCCTTTGAAATGCAAAGAGGAAGGCAAATTGTCCCATAGGCCTAGGGAAACCAGCCTTGGCCTTAAAGCAGACTGAATAAACAGGGCTAGAACCATAGAAACCTGAAATGGAGAGAGCCAATTTGATTTTGGTTTCATAGATCAATAATGGCCACACTGCTGAACACATGGAGGTTCTCCATAAGTGTATATGACTTAGACAAGTTTTCCCCAAAACCCACATGTGTATTGGGGTACTACTGAGTCACAATGGGTTTCAGCCTGAGAAAGTCTCAGAGCAGGGGGTCGGCACCACTGCAAGTTTGAGATGTCTGTTAGACCTCCCGTGAGAATGAGTACGAAGCTGACTGTCTGGCTTCAGGGAAGCACTCTAGGAAAGAGATGCAAGAGGGAAGTCACTAATTATCCAAATGCTACCCAAGGCTGGGAGATGAAAAGATAACCTAAAGAGAATCAAGGTGGCAAGAAGAAAAGAGATCCATGCAAGGCTGCATCCCGAGGTGACCATCAGTGAGGGGACTGTCCAGTAAGTAAGCTGAGTTCTGCTTTCCTGTGGGTTATAATATCAGGAAGGAAAGGAAGAAAGGGGTTTTTCTCTTGCAACCACTTCCCAGGTTCCTAGAATGACCCCGGGTAATAGGTGAAGGCGCTAACTAAACATTTGATGAGCTTTTATACTCTGGACAATCTTAATTGACAAGCTCAACTGTGCAATCAAGAGTTCTTTCTATAGACAATCTCCCTTCTGCTTTGAACATCATTCCAAAGAGACGATGAGAAGATTAACAGTGCTCATTTTCAGGTCCCTACTCTTCTCTAGAGTCATGGAAAGAAATCAAGAATATTTAAGAAGCAGGAGAGTCTCCTGGCTCTCCCTTCAGCCAGTTCTGTGCCCCGTGTCCATAGCTTAGAGAGTTTATATGAGGCCCCCAGGCCAAGCACATAGACTGCAAATAAGCAAGGCCAGGTGGAGTGGGACAAGCTGGAGCAGGAGTGAAGTGGGATAGGCATTAGAAGCCTCACTGTCTCCAAGAGTCAGAAGCTAGGTCCATCCCACTGGCCGATTTCTATGTAGGAATGTGGCCTAGGAACGCCAGGTCATCATGACTTTCAGTGGAAAATAAAAGGCTGAATTTTTGTGTGCAATTGCATTGAACTTCATGTGAATGATTTTTCATAGGGGAAAATAAACGAAACAAAGGCTGTGCTGTTCCTGTCACGGCTGCTCAGATAAGGCAAGGGTCCACAGGTTCTGTTTTCTGTCTTACATTCTCTGTAGGACAAGGAAGCAAAATGCAACCTCTGAGACTGGTCTTGTCCTAGCTCTCCATCCCAGAGTAATAATTTCTTACAGTTGGAAAGAATTCCCACCTCTCTTCCTTGCCTCTTTGATGCCTGGCAGCTCTCTTCGCTTCTCTGGTCTTCATTCTTTAAAGATGGGATCTTGAAACACTGCCTATGCCTCCCAGGAAACTTCATCACGGTGGTGCAAACTGCACTCCCCTTGTCTCTGCTTTGCCTCACTTATGAATTCAATGTTGTGACAGGAATGTAGCTACAAGGCATTGAATAGATAGCGATTCTTAGTGCGATTTCAGAACCCACCGAGGCTTATGGAACACATCCTTCCTGAACTACTGCGTAACTCTACATCTTGACTCTAGAAGAGGGAAGCCCTCTCCTCTTTTGGGCAGGGTCTTTCTATATGTTCCAGGCTGACCACACACTCAAAGCAATATTCCTACCTCAGAATTAAGAAAACAAACCACACGCCCAGCAAAGGAATCTTTTGATTGGTTTGTATCCATTTATTCATCATTCTCCAACAAAAAGAGGAGCACGAATTTTATTTTAACTTAACATTTAGTCACCCCCAGACCTAACCAGGGATGTTTCCAGCTCTCTCCAGTGTTGTAGGAGGCTGATCGTTTATTCCTGGCTGCTCAGACCTGAAATAACCACACAGACACTCTATTAATTAAATCACTGCTTGGCCTGTTAACTCTAGTCTTATTGGCTAGCTCTTACATCTAGAATTAACCCACTTCCATCATTTTATATTTTACCATGAGACTCATGACTACTGGTAAGGTTCCAGCTGGCAGCTTGTGTCTTTCCCCTCTGGCAGCTCCATGGCGTCTCACTTTCTCCCAGCATTCAGTTTAGTTTTTGCCACCTAGCTCTACTTTGCCCTATCACAGGCCAAGGCAGATTCTTTATTCATTAACCAATGAAAGCAACACATATACAGAAAGACTTCCAACACCACCCCAACACGACCACCAGTTTCATTTTAATAACACTGGAGCATGGAAACAGTGACCTGTAAACACAGAAATCCCACTGAACGACAGCAACATCAGAAATTCAGAAATCACCATATTGCAACAACATAGTCCAGACCGTTCACAAAACTGTTCTGAGTAGACCCGCCCTCTGGCTGGGTCTGAGATGGGTTTATTTGTTTAAATATTTAGCTGCCATCTGTAAGGGTTTGGGCATTCTTGTTTTGAGGGAACACAACAAAAAGAGGTTGGGCCTTTGAACAAAACCAGAACAAGTAGAAGAATTTTACTATAGTTTTCATAAAAGTCCATCCTATTTGACGTCCTAATTCCACCTGTGCAATTGATACTACAGAACATGGAAGGAAGAAAAGACACCTGAAGAGTCAATAATGATAGCTCAGGGAGGCACCTCTGGTCTTCAATGTTTAGCAAGACTTGGGAAGGAAGACAGAGCCAACAGCATCTTTCTTGATGTGAGCACTGAATTTACAAATGTTCCATGATTACATTTAAATTGGTGGGATAATCTTTTCAAAATGCTCATATGTCCAAGTTTGTAGAACTGCAGTGTTAGCCAACTGGGCACCGAGCGAAAGCTCACTTTTCAGGATGAGGGTAAGTTCTGCCAGGGCTGCTGCATAGCTGGGTGATTGCAGGTTCTTTCCTTTGAACCTCCAGAGGACAAGCATTGGCATAAAGCAAGGTTTTCACACTTCTATATGAAAATTGTCAGAAAAACTGAAGGCCAGAATACCTCTCATTAACTTGCAAAGAAATAACAACAGAAAAAAAACACAAATTGAAAGCATTAAATCACCATCAAAGACAATCAGGATAGACCCTGACTATGAAATGTCTTAGCATTCATGCAAATGTCATTAAGAGAGTTCAATTAAAACATTTAGAAGAACAAAGAGAGCCCTCCTTCCAAAACTTACAAGTTTAAAACGTTCCTCAAATTTCTTTCTAATCATTGTTGAATCTTTTTCAATGTACTATATCATAACTCCTATGTTTAAAATATCTAAGCTGGAGAGGTGGCTCAGCAGATAAAAGCACTTGTTGCTCTCACAGAGGACCCAGGTTAGGTTCCCAGCACCCAGATGGGGTGGCTCTGAACTGCCCATAATTCCTGCTCAGGGATCTGACAAGCCCTTCTGGATTCTGCAGGCACCTGCATGCATGTGCACAATACACATAAAATAAATATGAAAATTAAATAGTTTACAAATGTGTCTCCTGAGATGGACATGGTGACTTGCCTCTGTCATTCCGGTGCTTGGAGGGTGGGGGAGAGATAAAGCCGTAGGACTGCCACACAGTTAAGACCAGCCTGCATTACAGATTTGAGACTCTCCAGACACACCTGATTGAGACTCTCCAGACACGCCTGATTGAGACTCTCACACACGCACGTTCATTTCCCATCTCTCGCTCTTTCTCTCTCTCCATATATATATTAATAATTCATACATTTCACATATTATCTTAATCTTCATTCTTAGCATCCAAAATATGAAGGCAATACAATGAGTAGTGGTGTCTAACCTAAAATCACAGAAGACGATAAAAATTTCTGTGACCAGCTCAAAGTACAGATATTTGGCTCAAAACATCTCTAGTATTGACCAAATACTAGGCTTGTCTAATAAACTTCAAATAAAGCAAAACTCTCTTGATAACTATCCATTCCACAGAAGAGGAAAGAAGGCAGTTTTCCCCATCTGACCAGCTGATTGAACTCAAGAATGAGGGGCTCCAGCGCTTACCAGGGTTTTATTTAAACAGAGCCATGCCCAGAAGTAACATCCTTCAGCACTGTTGCAAAAATTGAGGAGCACCGTGAGGACATATCAAGTTGTTTGTTGAAGGACATCTGCTTAGGCTCTGGAGCTGAACCCCAAGTTTAGTCCCCAAAGCAGATCAAACATTGAGACCCTTCCAAGGAAAACCAATTCACAATTAACATCTCACTAAGGCCAGGTTTTACACTTTGACAAGGGAAAAGATTATTTTCACTATTTTTACATGGTCAAGAACTTCCAGAAGTAGCAACTATGGGTGTACGCCATGATGGGGGCTGGCAGAGTCTAAGGGCAAACCTCCAGAGAGTCCTTCAAAACTGAAAACAGGTCCCTAGAGAGGTAGGTGGAGGGCCATCAGGTAGTTTCTAATGAATGCCTTGTTTATTGGCCATACGGATCGCTGAGAAATCAAAAGATCAAAGTTTGTATACTCACCTTAAACCCAAATGCTACCAAGACCAAGTCACTGGATTCTAGGCATTATGGGACAGAAGGAAAGCAATCTATTCTTCACCATGGCCAGTGGCCTTGTAGGGCAATGGGGGCTGCACACACTAGCAAATTATTCCCCTCAGCCTCTAACGCTGATCATTGCCTCAGCTGTCCCCTCCAGACAGGTCCTTCAGGTCCATCGCACCTCTCATGGGATGTTGCATCCTCCTAGAAATCCATCAGACTGTTTTCTTTCATTACTGTCCACCGTGGTTGTCAAATTCAGTCCTTTCAGTGTGTTTAAGAGACCCCTTCTTACGGCTGTACCAATGTCCGAAGATGTCCCTTCTTCAAACAGTTCTATGATCCAAGACTTTTGGAAACCTCTAGAATAAATGTGTTTGAAGTGTTTCCTTCTGCCAAAGATGTCCTCAGACTTCTGAACCTACTAACATGTCTTGGGGAAGTCTTGCTTCTAACAGGTCTGCCAGGCCTAGATGTTTTTTGTCACTCATACCTGTGAAAGTCTCATCAAAATAGTCTAGTGACTAAAACCCCTATTGAGTTCGGTCATAGTCTAACTGGACTCTAATTTGACATAGAGCTCAAACACAGAACTTTCAATGACACCTTAAGCAAGTTCTCACTGGTTCTCCTACCTCTAATTCTCAGGGCCCTGAGAGATGACCATTGTACCCCTTCCCACCTTGTCTTCCCACAAAGCAATGGTTTCTCTCAAAATCAGAGGCAGGGAAATGTCAAAAAGGCTTTCAATTGGCCCCTGAGGGGTCCTGAAGATGAGCAGGGTTCTGGGTTTGGCAGGAGATTCCCATAGCTCCTAAGATGAGTGTGGAAGACGTAACTACCTAGTGTTGGATATTAAAGGAGATAATAAGTTAATGGCACTCACTGTCTGCAACGTCAGGGATCATTATTTTCACATCATTAAGTCAGCCCCTATTATATAGCACCGTGCACAATTAGGCACTTAATAAATACTTTTTAGGATTGTAATGATTGAGTAAACTGAATCCATGCAATTTCAATCTTGCAATTAACTTTCTGCAGAATGGCGAAAGGCCAAAGTGGGGAGAGGTGGGGGCAAAGAGAGGGTGCTGAAGCAAGTAATTAAAGTAAAAGAGCCTGGAACCCAGCACGACGGGTCTGACAGGTTGAGATTTGCCCCCACAGCGCCCAGGGATGACATCATGGGAATCCGTATCAGAGTCCACCGTGAGGTTGTGTGGCTGAGAATGCCAAACTGATCAAAACAGCAAGTACAAACACACACTAACGAGGCAGGGCTGCCACGGATATAACACGGAATATTCTGGATAAGCTAGAAGTATAAGTGGGAAAAGGGCAGATGTGAGAAGAACAGGAAGAAGAAGAGAAGGGGCAAAAGTCCCCCGGGATCCAATAACCCCCAGCATTTGTGCTCTGTAGAAAGACAAGGGTACCAGTGATGTTAATCGTTTCTATGGACGCTACCACCAGGAAAAGTAGGCACTGTCAACTCCTGGGCTAATGCTTCTTCACACTTGCTTTTTTGTTTCAGTTAAAATTCTGTTAAGACATTTACAAACACCCTAGCCACCCTGAGCCCTTCTTTTGGACATCCCGGTGTACACTTACCTAATTATAACATTATACAGACCATGCCCACAGCAAAACATATTTCCTGTCGTAACCTTTCTGAACAGGTTCTGCAGCTAAGCATGCCCAGGTCTGTATCATCTTTTGTTCCTGAACAGTAAGTTGAACATGCTCAAATATGCACACTTTAAACTGAGCATGCTCAGCAATATGCCTGTCCTAACATATCTTCAATATGAATATTGTGCTTTGGGGAAGAAAATCCCTGTGCTTCCCCCAGGGAGAGGATTGGCTTGGAAGTAACCCCAGGGCTCTCCGTTTTGTTTCAAGTAATTAACCTTTACTCTTTTACCTTCTGTTTTTGCTTTCGGTGTGATAGTCACGGAGATAGGAACACACTGAGGTCAATTACTCCTGCTTTGTATAAAGCAGTGGTTCTCGACCTTCCTAAGGCTGCGACCCTTCAATACAGTTCCCCATGTTGTGGTGACCCCCAACCATAAAATTATTTTTGTTGCCACTTCATAACTGGATTTTTGTTGCTGTTATGAATCAGATATGGTACCCAGAGGGGTCACAGCCCACAGGTTGAGAACCACTGACGTAAAGGGTGTCTTTCTCCTTTCTTGGCATGAAGAAGGGCAACAAAACAGCATCCACTT
Organism: Microtus oregoni; assembly: GCF_018167655.1. Classification (NCBI taxonomy): domain Eukaryota; kingdom Metazoa; phylum Chordata; class Mammalia; order Rodentia; family Cricetidae; genus Microtus; species Microtus oregoni. The sequence continues at coordinate 9,876,707 of NW_024543095.1, read as the reverse complement.
TAGAGAATCAGCAATGCTACCAACTCCCAGCTCTTAGTAGACCCCACTGGAAGAAAGGAAGCAGGGCCCCAGATGGGAAAAAATGACTTGGACTTCCCAGGGAAAAGAGATGTCAGAAACAGGTACCTGGTCCCTAATTCCCACCAACAATTTTCATTAAGACAGAATCATTTCCAATATAAGCTTTTTGAAACATACGGGCTTCTAGAAAAATTAATACATAAAAGAATGGCCCAGAAGACCAGCACCAGCGTGCTAAGGATTGGGAGCCTAGACCAGTTTCTCCCCTCCATCCTTCAATGGTCACACTGGAGAATCAAAAGAGACGATAACTATGAAGATGCTTGGGAACCGTACCCCACCATAGCACCCCTGAAAGTCTGTGGAGTTAGCCATGCCTCGTCTTTCCGAGGGGTCCTTCCTTATCGTTAGCGGCAGCGATCATCTTACACCCCAGTTAATACCCATTTCCTTTTGGAGTCCCCCACAAATGTCACAACCTAAGTGTAATCAGGGTGGTACCTAAGTGGATGCAGCGTGCTTAGCTCCGAGAAGGTTGTCTTGGGGACTCCAAAGCCTTCTCCTTTCCTTGTGGATCCACATGCATTTCCTCACTTGTGTTTTCACTTGCTGTATGTGTCCAATTTTATTTTCAGTGATTGACCTAGACTTTGCGTCTTAATGGCCCGAATATCAAATTTTGTTGGTTCAGCTGCATAGTTAGAATGTTTTCACTCTTTTGACTTTAATTAACGGATACCATTCAACAATGACGGATTCTGTTTAATCTTTTTTTTTTTCTTAATGAGATTTAAATTATTCTGTTTACACATGGCCTACGAGAGTAGCTTTTCCGGGGAGGACTGGAGGAAAGCGGTGTGAGTGGAGTTTCCGTGATTGAAAAGGACTCCTTGTGACTGTGCCATCAAGGCTTTCCCACCTGGTACTCATTTAAGAAACCAATTTAAAAAAAAAAAAAACTAATCACTGGAATTTTGCACTTAGATTAAATTCCACTCTTGTTAGTTTTGACCTAGCAATTCATCCTGTACTTCCGTTTTTAAATTAGGCTTTTTATTGTTTTTGTTCTTAGAACTTTGGAAAGATTGAAGAGCTAAAACAAGGGCTGGGAGGCAGTCAGTTAAGCACTCGCCACGCAGACACAGGGACCTCAATTCAGATCCCCTGCGCCCACATAAAAAGCTGAAGCTGGGGAGACAGGGACAGGTGGCTCCCTGACCAGCCAGTCATGCTCAACCCGTGAACCCCAGGTTCAGGGAGAAACCATGTCTCCAAAAAGTAAAGTGGAACACTAAAGTATTGTTGCGGGAGGTCGTGGTCTCTCAGCGGCTATTGGCTGGAGGAGTCGAAGGACCTCCCGCAACACCGTATGATCTTTGGCCTCTGTGTGCATGCATACACATACATGTTACACACACACACAAGCCTAATTTTTTCTTTTGCCACACCCTGTATCATGCCACAGTCAGGAAGCAAAGCATGTGCTACCAAATAGCTATTTATCCCAAATTCAATCCAGGCAAATGTATGCAAAGACACATAAGCTGTCTCCTCAGTATTGTGTGTCCAAACGCAATATTATCCTGAAAGTAACCCAAAAGGCCAGATTCTGTTTGGACTTCAGGATCGTGTTTCTAAAATGATGGGAACATAAGTGGATCCCAACTCCCAAACGCATACCATGGTCTACATACTATAAAAAATTTATTAGGTGAGCCCACTTTAAGATAGTGCTACATGCTTGAGCTGGCAATGATCTTGGTTTCCATCAGGACCAAGCTGACTTAAAATAAGTCCTTGAAAGGACTTACCCCAGACCCCCAGGAAAAGGCTTGTCAGCTGCCAAGCCACTTCAGGAGAGGATTCAGTTGCTCTGGAAACAGGTCGTGACAATGATCATGTGTGCCAAAGGGCTGAGCTTGCGGAGGGCACTGGGTTCCCGCCTCTCGAGTGATCTTGGGGCTTTGCTCTCCAAACAGATGACTTCATTCAGACAACAATGCTTATTTGCTGAGGCGCTGCCAGTTCATACACATTATAAAATAAATTCTCTCATTGACATCGGAGGGGCAGGAACTACAAACACTGCCTTTATTAAAAGTATGTGAATTGGAAAAGGTAGGCTGGAAAAGCAACAAGATTTCTTCCCCCAAAAAAAGAATGGTGGTAACTATGGAAACCAAATACCCAATCAGCAGCTACCTCATCAGCTGCAGAGTTAGAAATTACGTGTAGCTACACACAACTTAGGAAAGCTTACCTCAGCTTGAATAAGGTGTTGTGAAGAATAGGCTCCAATTATGTCCACGTATTTTCTTCCTTTATCACTTCAGATCTACCTCCACTAGAGGAAGAAGAGCCAATGGGCTTTACCAAGGGGGTACAGTGCCTTAAGCCCCATGCCCCCATCACACAAAGGATACCACAGAGGGTGGAGGGGATATGTAAAGAAGAGTTTTGTGTAGTGTTCCCTCTCAGAGCACTCAGGAGGTAATGGATGAGCCTTCTCCCCAGTGATGTCTGGCCTGAAACCCAGCAGGAGACACATTTGCAAAATGTATGGACGATTTGGTACATCATAACTCTAATACACATACAAAGATTTACTAACACATAAACTCCTTCGGCTAACTTTCTCTGTATCAGAAGACTTCACGCTTCTCTTGTAAAAGTCCAGACGGTTTATGTTCAGTCTTTTCTTGGCTTATATGCTTATATACTTTCCTCCCCCTTCCCTTCGCCTCCTTCGCTTCATCTTCTGACCCTTCCTACTTGTCCGGAAGTAATCACCTATGCTCCACCTGCCTTTCATTCATAATGTTCTACCTCACCGAGAGGCCCAGAAACACAGCCTCCCAGGTACTACAACCAGGTGCACAAATAAAAAATAAACCCTTTCTCCTTTGAATTGTTTCTCTCTGGAGTTAGTCGCAGCGATGAAAAGGCTCACAGCCAGGTTCGCACACCACTAACCCATTCCGTCCCCTTTGATTCTGTGCTGGGTTTGTCCAGGCCGTATTTGCACTGATGCTCCCGCACCTGCGAGAGTGTGACTTCAGTCACAGACAATGAAGAGTCAGACTGACGGGAAGGGGTGGAGAACAAATGACTTTCGCATGACAAAAGGCACCAGGCAGGATGAAAAGTTCTCAATCAATGATGAGACCAAACTAAAGACATATGATCAAAACTAAAGACATATGAAAAGTCTATGGAAATGCACTGATTTTTAAGTTAATTCAAAAATACAATTTTTTTTTAAAAAAAGAAATGTCGACAAAAGTACCCTGCATGGGTGGGCAACGCTTCTCCCATAAGACATGGGTTAATAAATTAAAATGTCAGTGCCACAGATCTGATAATTCCCTATGAGTCATTAGTCAAGAAGGCCACAGAGGGATCACCCACACAACACAGCTATCGCCATGGCTAGATACTAAGACTCTGTTGCTGAAGACACGACATACTTTGGTTAAAGATAAAGAGAAGTCAAGCTAGAAGTTGCCTGGAAACATCCTCCCTGCTGGCTGGTGTGCACAGTGCAGGGAGATGCTCCTGCAGGCTCTTGGAGTAGAGAAGCCATCAGCTGTATTACCGAATAGTAGACCTCTATTCTACAACACTGATTTTCCAGGCAGGATATGCCTACTTCTACAATAGTTCCACGACTATTAGGAGGGCAGGCAATTGTTTTCTGATTGAATTCAAGGAAGGCCTGGACTACAGAAGGGAATTCGTTCCTGGTCAAAAGCCCATGGCTAGGGCAGGGGTTATAAGCCTTATGGGGAAAACCTCTATTGTTTGTCATGTTTTTGAGTTTTTTTTTCTAAATAGACATTTTGTTCTATCACCATCTAAATGTTTATATTTATACCCACAAACTGGTGGCACCTTTAGCCTTAGTTAAAGAAACTTTTGTTTGTAATGGGAACAAGCGCCAAAAGACTCCTAACGGGTCCAAGTGTTGAGAATATGTGATTGCACTTGGACCTAACTTTGACATCTATATCAATTCTCTGATGGCTCAGAGGATGTCACAGAAGGGATGGCAGGAAGCATGTGAGACACAGGAGGTAGAGGGGAGTGCTGTCATCTGACATGATATCACACCCGTGAATTTACAGTAGCTTTGGTTACCTGAATAAGACCAACACAAGGGCTGGAGAGATGGCTCAGAGGGTAAGAGCACTGACTGCTCTTCCAGAGGACCTGAGATCAATTCCCAGCAATCACATGGTGGCTCACAACCATCTGTAATGAGATCTGGTGCCCTCTTCTGGAGTGTAGGCATACATGCAAGCAGAACACTATATACATAATAAATATATATTTCAAAATAAAAAAGACCAACGCAAGATCAAGTGAGCCAACATTCCAGCACGGTGGGGGAGGGTCTCATGAGGCGCGACACCTAGCTGAGATGCTATTGGTAACTGATAGCTACCAGGGTGGGAAAAGTTATTTTTCTCTGGAATAGGACTGCTTGTAGCTTGCCCATACTATGGTGGATGGCCTCAACTCCGTGCACAGTCAGGAAGCACTAACAGGATTTGGTGAATTATATTTTTTTATAAAGAAGAAGATAAGTTTAGGAGGGAGAATTTGGGGTGAGTTTTATCAAGATTAATTGTGTACACATATATTGAAATTGTCAAAGGATAAATAAAAACATTACATTTCACTAATTTCATCTCATATTAAACCATCACATAAATCATAAGTGGTACTGATGTATGTACGGTAGATGATAGGTAGATGTTAGATTAAGAGGTTTTCCTAGGCCCACCCAACTAAACAGCCTAAACTAATAGCTTGACAAACATTATTGCACTGCATGATGGGAGTTAGGAGACTTCAGCATGTTCTTTGGTCTATTTCCAGTAAAAATAGGAAGCAATGGACTTGCTCCAGATCCAGATTCCAGAACATTCAGAGGCTGTAGATAGCGGTGATCTGTCTGTGAGGCCTCCATGTGTATCATTTCTCAGAAGCCAGCCAGCAGAGCCGGACATCTGCCAGGGTATGGTTAGCACATTTATGTTGGCCGGTTTGCCGGCCAGGTACCAAAGCTTTTCCTAAGTGCAGGCTTCCAAACCATGGGGACAGAAAACCACAGCCCTGGCCAAGTCAACACTGAGAGACTCTTCTTCTGTGTGTACCACACGGGTAGGCTCTGCACAGAATGGTAGCCGGCAGTCAGCAGCGTGATCGCTTCTGACCAAACACGTCTCTCTCCTCCAGTTGCTGCGGGTTCACGCTGCAGACAGGAACAGAGCAGATGTGAACTGAAGGTAACTTTGATGTTTGTTATGAAATACTTCAGCCACGTTTCTTCCCCCGATCATTTTGGAGTCCTGGCTGGTGAGGAAAAGAGATACCCAAGTAACTCTAAAAATAGAATTCTCTTCTTGAAAATTCTTAATTTCTCAGCACTGAGTTAAAATGGTTTTAGACCATCACTCATCCGACTGTACATGACTAAGAAGAGTAGTAGAAAAGGTTGTTCTAGTTGGACTAACAGCAGAATTTCATAATGTCTACTCAGTATTCGACACAGTGGCATATACGAGACTTTTATTCTTGCTATACACTGCTTTTTTCAAAAGGGCAATGTATATGAGATAAAAAAATTATTGCTGGGCATGATGGCATAAGCCTTCAATCCCACAGCTACTAGGTGGAGGTAGGAGAGTCAAGAGTTCTGCTCCATCCTCAGCTACCTAGAAAATATGAGGTCCAGGCTGGGCTACATCAGACCCTGTAGAAAAGAAAGGGGGACAGAGAGCGAAAGAGGAGGACAGAGAAAGGAGGGGAGGGAAGGGATTATTTTTAAACATGGGCTGCAGCACTATAAGGGACATAATTCACAAAAGAAAGGAAATAAATTATGTTGCATCCTACAACCTCCTGCTTTCTGCCTGGATACTAAATAAAGTTCATGAAAGTGGAATCCAAGCAAGCCTCAGGATCTCCGGGAACTGAAGAGACCATGTTGTCTAGAGAAACTGAGGCAACTTCAACATGCAAGGCAGAGTGCCTGAAAAGAGAGAATTATATTGGAAAAGAGATCCAGAAATCGGCATAGGTGGCCTCTGGAGTCTTTGGCAGAATGTCTGCTTCTGCGTCTGTGTGGTAAGACACTGTGAAACAGGCAACGAATAACTATACATGAGAAAAAGAAAAACTATACACAGGAGCTGTGGGCTGAAGAATTCCCAGAATTCTTCAAATTCTAACCAACAGTGGTAAGGACATTATACTGAACAAGGAGAGCATTCAGAAGACACCCCAGAAGTAGGCGAGGCTAGACCACAATGAGGAAGCTGTAGGCCTGCACTAAGAACCAGCCTTGAAGGGATCAAATCAATCTACATGTAGCCTAACTGCGAGACAAAACCCAACTAACTAGAAGAGAATTCCAAAACTGACTTCACTAACTAAAACTCTCAATTATGTATCTTATGCAAAAGAGAGAGTTTTTAAAAACTAGAATAGTAAAATGGGACCTGCAGCCAGGGCTAATGTCAGTCAATACACATCAACTACAAAGGTTCACACGTGCTTTAAGAATGAGGTTATACATATCCAAGAGCGTGAACATACCAACAGTAGAAATGACGACATTTAATATATAAAACAGACATAGATACAACATGTTGTTTCAAAATTTAATGAAATGGAATATCTGGGAATGACACTGCTCATAAAGTATAAATATAGAGGAAATATTAGGGCGCACCATATTAAAATTGCTCAGATCTAGAAACTGAACAATGACGTGGCAGGGTGGCAGGAGGGGGTGTAATGCAGAAGAACAAGGTTAAAAGAGCCTCTGATATTACAGCAGAAACAGGATGGCATTCACAATGACAGCCACAGACACAAAGGCATCCTAAAGCACTGAAGGGGAGGTGAGAAAACATAAATGTTCATATTGTCAGAAGTATTTTTAAGTAGAAGCAAAATAAAAACAAAAGTTGAGAGACTCTACGATGGCCAAACCTCCACTACAATAAAGGGAAGTTTCCAGCCCCAAAGAAACGTTAGCTGGCAGAACCTCAGATCTGCAAACGGAATAAAGAATTCCGAGAATGGGAAGCATGTGAGCCAATATAAAAGAGATTTCTCGAAAACATCTGCACAGTGGCTGCAGAGATGGCTCAGCAGTACAAAATGCATGCTGCTCTTTCTCTGGATCAAGTTGAGCTCCCAGAACAGATAGCAGATGTCTCATAACTGCCACCTCAAGGGACCCAGCTCCCTCTACTGGCCTCCACAGGCACCTGCAGTCGAATGCACACACACACACAGACACACATGTGTATACATAATCTTAAAATATTTTTAAAATATGTTTTAAGACAAAAATGATAACAATGCATTACAAAAGTAATATGGTAATATCACAAAAATTAAATGGAAAAGACAGAGGTATATAATTTTAATGCTCTTGTATTTTATGTGTAAAGTAATAACATATTATTTGAAGACACACAACAATGTGTGTGTGTGTGTATGTGTAAAAGGCCCTGTTACACACTGTCCTTAAGAAATATCCAAGCACACAGAAGGCAGAGACAGGTGAATATCTAGGAGTTTAATAGTAGCTTGGTCTACATAGTAAGTTCCAGGGCAGCCAGGGCTACATAGTGAGACTCTCTTAAGAAGGAGGAGTAGGAAGAGCAGGGGGGTGGGGGAAGGGAAGAGAAGAGAAGGGGGAAAAGGGGAAGGGAGAAAGACACCTCAAACAAACTAAGAGGGAGACATTAACAATGAAAGGGTAGAAACAGGTATTATGCAAATATTAATCGCAAAATTTCTGTACTGAATATATTTATTTCAGAGGGGACAACAATATTTTAAAAGTACCAAATAGAAAGAGATGCATTTTTCTCATGGACAAGAAGGATCATTTTTATAATAAATAAATAAATAAATAAATAAATAAATAAATATCCCAAGTAATCTGGAGGCCGCAGAGATAACTCAGCAGTTAAGAGTGTGCCATGCTCTTGCAGGGGACCAGAGTTTGGTTCCCAGCACCACATCTGCCACGCCAAACAGCTCACAACTGTTTGTTACTCCAATCACAACTGTTTCTGGCCTCCATGACCCACACATACATGGTGGACACATATATATAAATATAAATAAAATAAATATTTTAAAATCCTAGGTAATCTAATGTTAAAAAACCAAATCTATATGAAAATAAAAACCTGCAAGCCAGCAACAAGTAGTTTTTAGCCCCCCCGCAAAGAAACAATAAGATTATCAAAGAGCTGAAAATATTCAAGTAACGTGACAAACTGACATGTTTTACACTCTGCAAGTAACATGGATAAATGCACATGCCTTGTATGTGCCAACACACAACAGCTATCATGAGGACCTATGCTCGGTCATAAGGGAAGTCCTGGTGAATTTTTAAAAATGTGCCCATGAAGCCAGGCGGTGGTGGCTCACGCCTTTAATCCCAGCACTCAGGAGGCAGAGGCAGGAGGATCTCTGTGAGTTCGAGACCAGCCTGGTCTACAAGAGCTAGTTCCAGGACAGGCTCCAAAACCACAGAGAAACCCTGTCTCGAAAAACCAAAAAAAAAAAAAAATGTGCCCATGCAGGGCACAAATGTCTGTGTATAAATATTCATGTCAATTTTATTCATAATCGCAAAAAAATTATGAACAACCTAAATTTCAGTCAACAGGAGAAAGGAGGATAGATACACAAATTATAGTATATCCATATATTGGAGCATTATCATATAGAATAAAGCTTCCATTCTGTAGCATGACGTCGAAACTCCTCCCAAGAGAAAGGCAGTGAACTGACAGGTCATGATTGCCGAGTAAAGTCAGGAAAGAAAATGCTTCCCTTTGCTTTGCTGGTAAACAGCGGAGCTCTGACCAACTTTCAAATAGTCCTAGAAGCCAGCACCATGCCAGAAGGAAGCTCAAACATCCCAAGTGAAGAAGCAGGGGAGGGAGAACCAACCAACCAGATTCAACCAGCTACAGACACTTGCTCATCTAGACTCCAGCTACCCACTGACTATACCCCAGGAAACACCATTCAGCCACCATAGTTCTTCCCAAATGTCTGAGCTATGAAAACTATTGGCTGATTTGGCAAGCTATAAGGATTATAGAATAGTAAGTACCCTAAAAGATGCAATGCCACATTTGATGCAGACCCCAAAGCCAACAGGAGGAGGAGGTGGCTATCATCATTGTTTTAAATGAACGGAGAGCTACTCCACTCTGTGGTCTGACTGCTCCATGAAGAGGACTCAGCACACACAGCCTTTACCTTGAAGTCACTGTTGATATTTATCTCCCTTAACTACCCTAGAGAAGTTGTATTACATTAAACCTCATCAAGACAGCCTGTTCCCTTTACAGGAGTGACAAAAGGTAAAGGGTTAGACCCACAAGAAAAATACATTTCTCATTTTTCTGGGCCCTAGTCTCTTTCTGGGGCCACTAGAGAAAAAAAAATTACTAAAAGAATACAGGTAAACAATGTCGACCTAAGCTTGAAGTGCATCTGAAACATGGGATTCTTTCTCAGCCGAGGCTCGTGATACACACGTAAGGGGTGGAAATAGACCAGGCACTGGCCCAAACAGACTCCAAAAAATAGTTCCAGCACAAAACACATCAATCTTGTTGCATCGGCATGTTGACGGAGCAGGCTGAGTTCCAGAGGGGCCAACTCACTGGTAGGAATAAGCCCTTCGATGGCAGGAAACGGGCAAACCGCCTTTCCCCTGATCAAAAGTCATCCAAAAACTACAACCACAAGGGACACACACACTCACCTTTCAAATTCACTCATCAGGAAAAGAGTACAAATAGAAAACCCTGCGTAAGCCTGTGTTTAGTTTAAACTGGGTGTTTATTTTCCAGTTTCCATAGGAAATAATTGAGCTAGTATTATCTTCCAAAAGTAAATACTTCTACACAAACCTCCCTGAAACCGTTCCCCAGGCCAAGATTCCTGCTTCAGCCTCCTAGTGCCCTTACATCCACAAATTCTCACATTGTGGTCCACAGCAGCAGAGCATGAACAGAGAGGCACAGCCTCGCATCTTCCCCCAGGCTTCCTGGAAGTTCATTGGTTGTCTTTCGTCCCACTCTGGCCAGATCCTACTGCTTGACATGGGAGATAAAAATCAAACGGGAAATCAGAAATATGAGACATCCCAGAGGTCTGACCTTCTCGGTTCCCGTTGACCCTGAACACTATTTAAAGGCTAACTGGGTCTTTTCTGGAAAGTACATGAGCCTGGGTCTTTTCTGGAAAGTGCATGAGCCAAGAGGGCTGGAGCTCTTTTCTGCTGTGTTTCTTTGGGCCCTGTCAGTAGTATTTCCCCAAGTGTTGTTTATTGGGCTTTCCTCACCGGCCCTGGTAAGTCAGCAAAACCACAACCTTTTTAACATCATCGACCTAACCCTGCCCGAGCTGGATATTCAAAGTGTGAATGTCAGGATCACGACAGGTTTCTGGTTTTGTTTTTCATCATGAAAGCCTTCACTTTCTAAGCACTATCCCTTTTGGAAATCCAGTAAGTGCCTAACATTCTTTAAGGGGATGGGTCTTGAGACTTCTCTCAACTCCAAATCTCCAACACAGGGATGTTTATGTAGGCCGCTGACTTTGAGCCAAGAGGCCTGAGCTGCCTTTGCATGCCATGGCTCTAACCACATTTTGACCTGGATAAATGCATATAAATGGAAAAAAGATGGCCAGCTACAGAGCCACACTTGCAAAAGAATTAAATTATTGACGATAAGATGAAAGTGGACCCGAAAAGAACGAGGCTTCCTGTTCTTCGCAGCAAGTAACTCGTGAACGGTAAAGGTCAGGGGTTGAAATCAGGACGCTAATTAGAGAAAAGTTAGCAAGAATTTTCACCATTATGTAAAGCACACATTTTGATTTTCCTCAGCGTGTTTACTAGAGATGAATTCTAAAGCCATGATAAATCTTCAAGCCCTTCTGTATCATTAGAACATAAGGGTCGAAGCACAGCATGTCAACCCCAAAGATAAACGCCAAACCAAACCAGTGTCCAGGAAGCCATTCCAAAGATGGTGAGGGAAACACTTACTGTGCTCAACCAAAATGTCCAACAAAGACAAAACCAATTAAAGAAACAATTACCTACCAGTTCAGTAAAATATAAGACAAACTTTCTAATTATGGTTACAAAATCACATTGTACCTGCCACTGACCCAAAGCACCCTGAGTTTTTAGGGTACTCTATCCTATTCTCTTGGTGCAAGAATACAGGAAGTATTCTTATAACGTCCATAGATAGCTAAACATGCACAAGTGTTCATTAATTCAGCAAGTTTCCAGTATATTGGTGCCATGATATTAATAACATTCTGTTTTTGTTGCTGTTGTTGTTGTTTTGAGACAGGTTCTCCTCTGTTACGTGGCTCTGACTGATCAGGAATTCAGAATATAAACCAGGCTGGCCTTGAACTCACAGAGACCCATCTGTGTCTGCCTCCCAAATGCTGGGATTAAATGTGTGCACCACCACAACCAGAAGCATTCTTACTATAACAGCCTCCATCATTTGTAATTTACTAACAACTCTTGACTTGCAGTCCCAGCTCTGCCACTGGATGTGACTCTGGAATGACTCCTGTCCTCTCTAGTGTTTGTAGAGTCATTAACTTTTCTCTCTGTGAGCTATTGTGCAGATAGAACACGATGTCGCATACCAAGTGCCTGGCACAGAACTTAGGTTTTGTGGGCAGGTACTAGTCTTGTTTTTTCATTTTTCTTCAACGCAAAGCCACAAAGTGTCGGCCTACGCTCACCTATTCACAAATGCACAGAATCAGACAGGGTTTACACACACCTATGACACACTATTTCTCTTCCTTGGGTGTGTATCATTCGTGGCAGAAATGATAAGGTCTCCTTTTCCAAGGTGTAATTTCCACTGAGAATTTTTGTGTTTAGTCCACTTCCTTAGACTGTCCTGACTATGTCACAACATGACACAAAGAAGCAGGGCTATCGGTCAATTGATGCCTATTGATTAATACTGGCCATTGATGACCGACTTGCCACTGGCCACAGTGCTATCCCCATCTGAAAGGTGAAGAGAGGCTTGGGATGGTTGAGTCACTTGGGCTGGATCCCAGCTGAACAAATGACAGAAGCAGGACTATTTGTTTGGCCCTGTTCAAGTCTAAAGAGCACGTGCTTTCCATTCCGTTCTGGCACCGAGCTTAGGTTCCTACCACAATGTCATGAACTACGGTTACAAGAAAACGAGACCACTGTTTACTATCTGTCATGGATAAATTTTCAATCCAGCCTGAGGATATAAAACCCATGACCTCTAAGTCTTAAGTAAAATCCCACTTGAATTAAAACAGTGGGAAATGCCTTAGTAATAACATTTGAAAAATCCCCAGAATGTGAGATTTCGGCTTGCTTTGCTTGATGGAATGTCCCTACACAGACATGGACGAAGGGCTGTGGGTATAGGAATGGTCAGTTTCTCTATAGTGTAATTCACAAGCCTAAAAACTGTGTCTTCTCTCCTCCTAGTCACCAACCAGAGTTTTATGTGATCAAATTATCCCATGACCGAGTTTATAAACCGTCTTCCCAACGGGATGACAGATTCAAATTAATTTTAAATGGGGAAAACAAATGTGTTTCCATCTCTTTGGTGGATGAGTTGTATAAGGCAAAGAAAACTGCCTTGACTGTGCCTTCTCCAGTCTCGTGATGTTCTTATCATCGACACTTTTCCGAAGAGTCATTTGCCAAGGCCAAGCTGCAGATGGGTCGCCTTTTCCCTTTGGTACAATGACAGGCCCCTGCCTCATGACAAGCACTAGCATGTAACCCACCACACACCCGGCACAGCACCTGGCATGCAGTGGCACCTCCATTTAAAAAAAATTGTTCAGTGAGCTGAGGGTGGTGGCGCACACCTTTAATCCCAGCACTCGGGAGGCAGAGGCAGGTGGATGTCTGTGAGTTCGAGGCCAGTCTGGTCTACAAGAGCTAGTTCCAGGACAGACTCCAAATCTACACAGAGAAACCCTGTCTCAAAAATAAATAAATAAATAAAAATAAACAGTTCAATGAATAAGCTAATAAAATCTGCCTGCTTAAAATACTCAAATATACTTCCTCTCAACTCTTCATACCAAGTCTGACCTTGCTTTGTCCAGAACCTCATGCTTCTACTACATAACACCTTTCAATCTAGCAGTCAAATGGAGTCTCTGGTTTCCATCTGTATGATCATGGTACTTGTCTCCGCATGTGTCCTGAGAGGATCAAACTGTGAGATGGCCAGAAACTGACAGGTCCCAGGAGTTCCCACATGCCCTTAAAGATGGAACAGAGAATGTACCAGAGGTTCATCCATGCCCATAGTCAAATCCCATGGGGAACTTAAAAAAGTTAACTTTACATCTCACTCAAGTTAAACCTGAGAGGGCTTAGAATGGAGCATGGTGTTTAAAAATCTCCCTAGTAATTTCAATGTGGCCCAAGTTAAATGGAGTGAGGCTGGGACGTGCCAGGAAGGATTCACACAGACAAAGCAATAGGAAACACTTTGTTCTCCTAAGAGAACATAATGAGGTTATGAGAGAAGAACGCCCACTCTGGGAAAGCAGCTGCTGCCCTCCAATCATGCTGCCCTTCCCACCCCTGGGGTCCTCTCTGCTACCTAGGCTCCACCTCTCATCTCCTCCTTCTTAAAAGAGTCCTTTAGGTTAGGTCTCCTTATTGGTGAGGTTACGGGAACTTGCCCCACATACCCTACGCTTTTATTACAGACCATGCTATTCACCAAACTTCCCAGCCCCAACCTCCACAGGGTTGTACTGTCTTCACCCTCCTAACTGGTCCTTCAAACTGGAGCTTCCGAGCAGTGAGTCCTAAAGCGGACTGATGGAATGTCCATAAATCCACGAGGAGCACCGTGGAAACATGCGTTTCAGAGTGCTAACGGCAAATGGAACAGAGAGTGACCAGAGAGCCAAACATCAGAGCTGTTCCATCCTCCCCACTGTGAGAGTCACTGGATGCAAAACAAAACAAAAACCAAGTCTCTAGGACCCAAGATAGTAGAGAAAATGCATCCAAGCCCAAACGCCCATGTAAGTACATGCTGCAGCCAGGAAGGTGGGACCCTGACCTAGTCTGCTTTCTATGGCTTTGATGAAACACTCTAGCCAAAACCAACTTAGGGGGAATATTTATTTAACTTAGACATTCACGTCACAGTCCGTCTTTAAGGAATGTCAGGCAGGAACTCGAGCAGAAACCATGGAGGAGCACTCTTTGCTGGCTCACTCAGCTAGCTGCCTTATATAGCACAGGTCTAACTGCCTGGGAAACGGTGCCCCCCGACCCCAACATAGTGCGCTGAGCTCTTCTATAGCAATTAAAAGTCAAGATGATCCCTCACAGGGGTGCCCACCAACCAACCTGATAAAGGCAATTATTCCGTTGAGACCACTTTTTTTTCAGATGTGTCTAGGCTGTGACAAGTTGACAAATGATAACTCAGGCCACAGCCTAGTTATGCACCGAGTGTTCATGTTGCGCTAACATCCACGTGTTGAAAACCAAACACTCAGTGTGTTAGATTTGAACCAGGGGCATCTGAAGAGTAGTTAAGGTTAAGAAATAGCGTAAGAATTGGGTTTTGTTCAGATAAAAGTGATGGCCTTCAAGCTCTCCTCTCGGCTGCTTCCCTAGCCATTTGAGGACACAGCAGGAAGCCAGCTATGCAAAACAGAAGTAGGCCTCCACCAGGAATCAAAGTTTAATGTGGGACTTCCGGCTTCTAGAACTGGGGGGAAACAAATATCTGTTGTTTAAACAGCCGGTCAAGTATATTTTGTTACAACAGCCCAAGATTCACACACAAACCTGAAACAAATCATAATCCTGCCAACCCTCAGTGTCTTCATCAATGAAAAGATAATAAACCCTACCTCTTCACAAATATCAAACAAGGCAGCATGTGTTTGTTTGTTTTTGATGTTGTTGCTTGGGGTGTTTGTTGGTTTATTTGTTTGTCTTGTCTCACCAAGTAGCTGGCCTTTAACTCCCTATGTAGACCAGGACCAAACTCAGAGATATCTTCCTATCTCTGCCTCCCTGTGCTGAGTTTAAAAGTGTATGCCACCGTGCCTGGTCAAGGAAATGTGTGCTTTAAGAGCTTTGCAAATGGCCAGGCATTAAAGAAGGACCTCATCACTCATCAGCTTCCTCTGCGCTCTCATCTTTTCCCCTTGCATGAACCAACCATTTATAACGCTGTATTCCTATTGGATTGCTTGTAACTGTCTCGACCGTTAGAATCCAAAATCCTGTGGCCCAGGCCCCAAGCTCACAGAACAACCCTCAGGTGGTGTTAGATGCTTTTTCTCCATGTCTTCTAGCACTTCTGTACCTACTTCCATCACCTAGCAGGAGGCTCTCCTAGTTTTCCTGTTTTTCTAACCTGCTAGGCTGTAGACCCTCAGCCAGTAGAAACTACATATTGTCTTTACTCTATCCCTACGACTGTTTCAATGTCTAACACCTAGTAGGAATTCTTTGAAAATTTATAAAACGTAGACAATGACGAATTTGCTTTGGAAGTCCCATTGTTGAATTACACTGTTCACAGCTGCCTTGCATTTAGTCCACCACCTCCAGAACAAGCTGAACACGACTTATGCCACTGGGTCATTTCTTACAAGGCTCCTGAAAGGTCCCAGCTCATTCTACTGCCACCAGAAAAATATCGGAATGTACCATTTCATTGTGCAAATCAATACTAGCCCCCAGAGAACCAAGACTAGTCATTTATACTAATGACAGTTGCTATGCAACCATTCTCCAAGGCTTGGTTGTTAGATTCAGGACTAGGCAGTGACTTTTCCCACCTGGAAAGGACAATGGTCTCTAAGGGGGAAAATACACATTGCACAGTTACTCTGTCTTCTTTCAAAAAAAGAAACTTAACCATATCAGAAAATGATATGTATATAAAGTATTTGTACAAATAAATGCATGTATGTAACTACTAGACCCTTAAACATGAGTGTACAAACATTTGTGACTTATATAATTTTATACACACTGTATAATTGATACAGTTTTATTTATGCTAATAAAAGAGTGAAATAATTTTTTTTTCATTCCAAAAATGTTCCATAATAACTCGTTTTGCTTTGCTTTGCTTTGTTCGTGGCTCTGGGGATCAAACTCAAGGCTGCAAGGCCCCAAGTATAGAAGACAAGCATCCTTGTTTTGTTATTTTCTACTTCTTTTTACAAAATAAACTTTTAAAGTACATTGATATTTTCTGGATGCAAAAGAAAACCTCAGAAATAAGATAAACTTAAAAAAAAAGGTAAGGCTATAATCAAATGGCCTATGTAAACCACAGTTAGCCTTTGCTGTGTGGGCTTCCAGATGTTTTTACATTTATATGTATAAACTTCAAAGTAGGAACATGTAGATAGTTTGGACACTCCTTTACTTTGAAATTTCACAGCATTCCATGGATGTCTTTCTGGATCAACATGTGTTATCATTTTTAACACAACATGACATGATCATGTTTAAATATATCATAATGTGATTGCTTTCTTGTGGTGTACATTTTTTCACCATGATAGTTATAACATTATATTGCATATTTTTCTAACTTCATCTAATTGTTTTAATAAGATTTTATTTTATGGACCAGATCAAAGACTAGACACTTATTTGAACTAAGCAATTTAGAACACTTAGAATTTTTTTTAAGCTAACAGAATATATTTGTCTCCCAGAGAAAGATTTAGAGATAGAACAAGTTTAGTGAAATTTTAGCATAACTTAAAATTGCTTTTAAATAGTTATTAAAGGACTTTGGGGGATCCAGTATAATAAGGTAATTTTGGTTCTCCCTTCATTTCGCTGTATAACAACACAGTTTACATCTTCCAATCTGGGCATATCTATGGCATTACCCTTTCTCACCATAATGCTCCCCACCCTTCTGTCTACTTGGGTGTTTCTGTCAAACAGTAGTGTAATTGAGTGCCCAGCCTTAGCTTGGCTTGTTTCTAGCCAGCTTTTCTTAACTTAAATTATACTATCTACCTTTTGACTATGGGCTTTTATGTCTCTCTATTCTACACCTTTCTTTCCTTCTTTTTCTAGTTTCTTAGGATTTCACATCTTCACTGAAACCACCGCTACAACCCAGAAGGTTCGGGATAAGGGCTGGACCCTGACTGGAAAACAAGAGTCCCTACCTGTCTCAGCTCTTAGCTTGCTTTATAATTTCAAGTGTAAGATCTGTGTTTCTTTTCCAGTTCCTCCTCTTCAAAATGGGGATAAATCCTCTGACACTCCCAGGCTTGGTATGAAGGTAGGCAGAATACAATATACATCTATGCTTCAGCGTGGCCCCCAATTGTGATAACGTAAGATGTTATCTTGAACGTATGCAGCTCATCTTTCGGCAACCCTTGGTGCCTCAGTTATGGGAGGGATCAAATGGGGATAAAGAAGGAAGGGGAAAGAAAATTAGCTCAAGGTGCGTTATTAGCTGGATGGAGTGAGGACGCCTAAGCTGCCCAAGCACTGGAGCTGGTTCCTGGTCGTGTTATTCTGTGCGCTTAAACTCCCCCGCATACTCGAGCGGCTGCCAAAACACATAAACCTCTTTGAATTACACTCCTTCTCTTACAGGAGCAATTGACTGCAGTTGGATGTGATTTTCCTTTGTTTGTTTTAATTTATAGATGACCAGGAATGCTGGCCTGCCTCCTTTTATTTAAACGCCCACTGTTCTTCTCTTAGGGTTGCTCACTCTTCTGGCGTCTTAGTTTTCTGGTATGTTCCCCCCTCTAAGAATAGTTGTGGTTAGAGACTGCTCGAAGCACAGCCCCAGATCGCTGGGCTCATTAGAGACATTCAGTAACCCTCAGACTGGAGCAATAAATCACTGGTCCAGGAAGGGAGAGTGGGCGTGGAGGGCAGCTGCAGAGCCTTCAGTTGGCTTCAGAAGGGCTTCATGGGTCTGCGTCCAGGATGACAGCCCCTATAAATGAGAAATGCTTCAGACATGCAAAGGGGAAGATACCAAGCCTTATAAATACACTTTCCATCTGTCAGCCAACACCTGTTACGCTGAAAACCTTGCTGGCAAGGGAAGGAGAGAAGCAACCCTACTCAAAGAGAAACATGTCAGTCGAGAGTCACCCCAAATCCCCGAAAATGGCTTCTTGCACTCTCCCCTCCTAGTCAGAAGGGAACTATTGACTGAAGTCAATTCTGTGGCTACATCTCAGCCCTAAACAGAACAACAGAGCGAACCACTCCTGACCTTTTTCTGACTTCACTATCAGTAGAGGGCTAGACGTCGAAGACTGGATTTCCCCAAACAGAAAGAGTATGTGAGGGAGAGGAATGGACTCCTCTTTCTCTTGCAGAGTCCTAGTGCGTAATAGGGCCCTGAAGTCCTGCGATCAAAAATGTGTTGATCTAAAACATGAAATTTCTCTTGGGCTGGGGAGATAATAACTCAGTGGTTAAGAACACTGGCTGCTGCCCTTCCAGGAAGCCCAGGTTCAGGTCCCAACACCCACATGGCAGCTCACAACTGTCCGTAACTCCAGTCCCAATGGATTCGACACCCTCACACAGACATTCATGCAAGTAAAATGCATAAGGCGAATAAATAAAACGGTTTTTAAAAATTGAAAACATAGCATTTCTTGACTTTGGCCACCATTGTTCATGTGCCTGTGTCTCACCTATTAGGTAACATGTGGCAGGAAGCCCTGTGTCCTGGAGGGAAAACTGCGTTGAGCCCCTTCGGTTCTGTTTGGTTTGAAGAAAGAGAGAAATTCCCTTCCAATGAAAACCTCCTTGCTCTGATTCCTATCTAGAACATGGCTGATATCCCAAGAACTTCAGTCCCCGGGTCAGGAACCAGTGCCACGTATCTCAGCCATTTCCTTGTCCCCCATGGAAACATTCCACTGCCTCTCAGCTTTCTCCTGCCACATCTTCGGGGGGAACGCTAGCTGACAGCTTCACGCGGACTCGTGGCACACGGCAGAGCAATTCAAATGGAGGCCAGCCAAAGGAATCTGCGAGGCAGATGATAATGTCAAATATACATTCAGCGCATTTTTCTGTGGTTCTTCAATGGAAAGAAAGATTTCTCCACTTTTAAACCTTCTGCTCATAATTTTTAACAAATGAGCTTCTTGGAATAAGTACATTTGAGAAGGGAGGGGGAAAGATCTGTACATAAAAATAATTTTTTTTAATTAAAGAGAGTATCCAAAAGAAAAAGTGCCAGGCAACTTGCAAGACCCAACTGAGGAATGCCCCTGAGTCTCTCTGTGGGAACTCATTCACAGTGTATTGTTGAGTGACGAAGCAAAGCGCAGAAGAGTATAAACACTTTTGTGAATGCAGTAGGCCCGGGGTTTGTTGAAAGAACAAATAAGCATCAAAGGAGAGTGGAAGAATTTGTACCAAAGAGACCTGAGAAATGGCTCAGAAGTTAAAAACACTAGCTGCTCTTCCAGGGGACGCTGGTTTGGTTTCTAACACATACATGCTGACTCATGACCATCTGTAACGCCAGTTCCAGGAAATTCAGTGTCCTCTTCTGGCCTCCACAGACACCAGGGGTGTGCATGTGGGGCACAGATATGCACACAAGCCCAACACCCACACAAATAAAATAAAATGATAAATATTTGAGAAATTTTAAAGAATCAAATTGACAGATCTTTTTTCCTTCTTATCCCCCTCCTCATCTCCTCCTTCTTTATGTCCCATCTAGTGGTTCTCAAATAAAAACAGCACTTATAAAATAAAACCAGTTTTCTCATGCTGATGTGTGGGTGGTATGTGTGCGTGTATATGTGTTCGCATATGTGCGGGCACACAAGGATGTGCAATTGTTCATGTTTGTATGTGCATGCATGTGTGGAGGCCCTACATTGATAGAAATTTTCTTTGATTACTCTTCCACCTTATACTTTTGAAGAAGAGCCTCTCAGGCCAACCCAGGGCTCATCAACATAGCCAGTCTTCCTAGGCAGCTTGCTCTACAGATCCATCTCCCAGCATGCTCTGGTTAGTGGGCTCTGGGGATCCAAACTGTGGTCCTTTTGCTCACACGGCAAGCACTTTAACTGCTGAGCCATGACCCAAGTCCCTGTATTAGTCAGAGTTTTCTAGAGGAGCAAAACAGATAGAATAAATAGATAGATAGATAGATAGATAGATAGATGATTGATAGATAGATAGATAGATAGATGATAGAATATTTATATCACAATTTATATCTATTTTTATTGTATCCTATCATAATCTATTTATAATTTATTACAGTGGCTTACAGATTGTGGTCCAGCTAGTCCAACAATGGCTATCTCCTAAAGGAAAAGCCAAGACTCTGGCAGCTAAGGCTAGATGTCTCAGTTGGTCTTCAGTCTATGCTGGAATCCCAAAGAAGTAGGTTCTATACCAGCAAAAGAATGCTTCAGTAGCAGGAAGTTAAACTTGCCAGGGAGAGTGAAGGTACGCAAACCAAAAGCAAATCTCCCTGCCTCCACATTCTTATCTGTGGGCTGCCACCAGAAGGTGCAGCCCAGATTTAGGGTGGGTTTTCCCATCTCAAATGATCCAGTAATGAAAATTCTTAACATTCATGCCCTATTGCTTGGACTTTAGTTCATTCCAGATGTAGCCTAGTTGATATCCAAGATCAGTCATCACAGCTCCCCAAACCAGTATCTTTCAAAAGTTCCAGTCTACCACCGATGTTATGTGCGCAAAAGTATTCAAGGGTGGTAGGAAGCAATTTTCCTCATAGATTAGCCGAATCATGTCAGCAGACTGTGTGGACCACTATGTGTGAAGTGAGAGACAATGGCCTCCATGGTACTTAATGTAAGATATACATAGTAATACACAATAATTTGCCATATACAAGATAATCGATAAAGGGCCAACAGCAAGTCATGATTTGAAAGACTGAAGACAACTAGCATGTTCTAAGCCACAATAAGAAACCTACAGTAAGTTCCCCCATCTTCATGCTCAGTACAAAGCCGCCGGCACACCTCCATGGCCTTCATCTCTACTCACCAGCTGGAGTCCCAGACTTCTTTTAGAATACCATTTCTTAACCAGTCCAGAGAATTCCTTGGACCGTAATTCAAGTGTCTACTACTTGGTAGGTCTTTGGACTGAGTTCCTTAAGATATCATAAATAAAGAGATAGGGAGTTGTCACATCTCCGTGTCTGAGAGTTGACATGCCTGGGGGAACCAGAGAATGAAGAAAAAACAGACATACATTCAGAAAAGCTGGAATCAGATGGGATGCGCTCAGTCGGATGAAGCGTTGCCGTGGCAACCCAGAACTGTGGCTCGTTATGGGGGGATGGGATGTTGTTAACTAGTTTTGGTAGAAGGCCTTGTTATGGGAATAGTCTTAGACTGCAGTCACAGGAGTGGAGGAAGCTGTGGTTGCTAATTTGGGCACACACTGTCAACATTCACACTCAGATCAGTGAAAGACTTTGCCATCCCTCCAAACCTCACCCATAGAAGACTTTGCCACTCTTGTGGGTCTGAAGCAGTGATCCTCTTGATATGACTGTGCCCATGTCAACAATACACATTTCCTCAGGACTTCACCCACTCCCTACAAATTCACTCAAGGCTTCCTCAGTTCCCCACGAAAGGTCACGTACATGATGACCACCTCTACATGCCCTCTCCTGTCCTCCCCTGCTGAATACTTTCTCTTCATCACTTACTGTTCCCCCAAGATGTGAAATCACCCAGTTCTCCCTGACCCCACTACAACCACCGGCCATTGGCACATCTGCCTCTTCACGTCCTACTCCTTACCCCACAGCAAAGGCAAGTCAGGGAGTCTCTCTGGTTCTCACCTCTGTGTCACAACCTCTTTGTCCATGAGTAGGAGTTGGAGGACATCAGGGACCAGAGGCTTGGAAAGAAAGTCTCATCTCAGAGCAAGGAAACTTGGAGAGCAAAGTTTTGTCTATGATAAGAAGGGCAGGCTCACATCATATCTGAATTCTAATGTTATCCTGAACTGCTCAACAAGGCTCAACATGCCAAAATTCTTCACACAAAATGATTTTTTAAATCAGATTTTGCTCATTCTGGTTTCCTTCAGACCCCCCACAAAGTATTTCAGAAAGCACAATACACATCAAAATTGCAAAAAAAAAAAAAATAGTATTCACATGCTTTTCCCACAAGACCCTTAGGCTCCAAGCAAAACAAAAAATATAGTTAAATCTTATTCCCTGAAGGTACACAAACACACCCGACTTATGGACACAGACAGAAAGGAAAGTCTTTCTAATTCTGACCTCATCTCAGCCCTGACAGAGACAAAATGCCTGTCACAAAGTCCAAGTAAGATTTTTGCCCAAAATTCCCACTGAAGATTAGAAGCTTCAGTAATCTCCTTTAGTGTGTGTGTGTGTGTGTGTGTGTGTGTGTGTGTGTGTGTGTATCACATCACAGGGGAAAAAAAACAGGTTCATGGTCACTCCAGCCAGTCACAAAAACCATATTCCTTAAGCTGATTTCTCAACCTCTGACTTTTAACTCAAACGGGAGGCCAAAACCCTAATGCTGAAACGGAACCACAGGGAGAGCATACTACGTGCCATTACAGATAGCTGATCAACTTGATCTCAGGTCTAACCTGGGTTTTCTTTTGCAAATGCCACTCACTTTTGTTCTTACTAGTCTCCACACTGCACAGATGGATTAACTGAGGCTCTGAGAGCCAACCTGCAGCCTGGAGAGATGGCTCCGCGAGGAAAGGACTTGCTGTGCAAACAGAGGATCTGAGTCTGAATTTCATGCATCTATGTGAAACTGTGGGATGCCACACACACCCGTAATCTCTAGTTTGGGGCGGGAGCAGAGACAGAAGGTTCCTTGAGACTTTGTCGCCATCCAGTCTATCCAAATCAGTGAATTGTAGATCCAGGGTGAGGTTCTTTCTCAAAAATAAGATACAGAGTGAGGTATACAACATTGATCTCTAGCCTCTATGCATGCATATGCAGGCATGTGCACCAGTACACACACATCAGACATACATAAACACAAACACAGACACACACACACACACACACACACACACATTTTAATCTAGTTTAAAAATAGAAATCTGTTACGGTGTAAATGAATGGCAGACAGAAATTAAAACAAAATATTCAGCTTTAATACGGAAAAGACTTACAGAACCGAGGTTCCCTCGAAGAACAGGAAAGCAAAAGGGAAGGCAGGGAGCACACCCGCAATATTTATTAGTAAAAAATAACCTTAGGGGACCCCGCCCTTCAAGCAAAGTGATTGGCTGGTCTTCCCCTACAGAAATCCTTTCTCAAAACATAAAATTTGAACACAGGTGTAGTGATTGATACCGTCAACCTGATAGACTCTAGACTCACCCTGGAGACACTCCTCTGAGCATACCTATGAGGGATTACTAATACAGATTTATTGATGTGGGAAGACTCACCCTAAATTTGGACGTGATCATTTTATGGGCTGAGTTCCTGGGATGGATAAAAAGGAGACAGCAAGTCGAGCAACACCATTCATCACTTTCTGCTTCCTGAGTACAGATGCAATGTGACCTGATGCCCCAAACTTCTGCCGCCCAGACTTCATTGCTGTGGTGTTTAGATGAAAATGGACCCCATGGGCTCATAGGGAATGACGCTATCAGGAGGTGTGGACTTGTTGGAGGAGGTGTGTCACTGGGGGTGGGCTTTGAGGTCTCAGATGCTCCAGCCAGGCCCAGTGTCGTTCTCCCTTCCTGCTGTCTGTTGATCCAGATGTAGAACTCTCAGCTACCTCTCTAGCACCATGTCTGCCTGTGCGCTGCCGTGCTTTCTGGCATGATGAACATGGACTAAACCTCTGAAACCATCAGCCAGCCCATTAAATGTTTTCTTTCGTAAGAGTTGCCGTGGCCGTGGTGTCTCTTCACAACAATAGAAACTCCATCCAACTAAGGCAATAATCTTGCTGGAATGTGCTCTAAGACTGTGAGCCAAACCAACCCCTTCCTTCCTTAGGTTGTTTCTGGAGATATTTGCCACAGCCCGGACACAAGAAAGGGACAGCTGTCCAGCCACAATTCCAATGAAGCCAGTTTGACCTCGTAGCCATATTTTTCCCTCTACTAAGTTTTCAGGAAGCCAGAGGAGGCTGAGGAGATGAAAGTCCTGACATTTAAACACAAAATAGTTACTTAGCAAATGAGTTTCCGAAAACCTCAACTGAGGGGGTTGATTGGAGAGGTGATTCGGGGGATAAGAGCACTTGTTTCTTTTTCAGAGGACCCGAGTTCAGTTTCCAGCACCCATGTCAAGTCTGTCAGTCCATCTCCAGGGGATTCCATCTCTGGCCTCTGAAAGCACCTGCACATTTGTGCACACACGCACACGCGTGCACCCACACACTGACGCATAATTCAAAAAAATAACAAAAATAAAATCAACATAGAAGCCAAACAAAGGCGCCAGTAGATATGCTAAGAGAGAAAGCCTGCCAAGCCTCAGCCCTGCACAACGAACTACAGACAGCTAGGCATGCTGAGAGCAGTAGAAAAAGCCTTCCCCCGGCTACAGCATATCAGCTGGGTATCAGATACCAAGAGGTCGGCTCCGAAGCCATATACATGCAAGTAACATAGCAATCTACAGACTGAGCAAGTTGTACAGACATATTTAGAAATGTGGGTGTGTATTCGTTTGCGTAGGTGTGTGGGCAAGCACACGCATGTATGCACACATGCACATATGAATGTGACAACAATTAGAAAAAAGGCCAGGAATTTGGATGAGAGCGAGAAAGACACATGGGAGGGGTAGGAGGGAGAAAAAAGAAGGGAAATGATATCATTATAATCTCAAAAAATTAAAAAATATTTTTTAAAAAGAAAGAAAAGTTCAGACCCTCCCCCAAAAAAGAGCGCTTAGAGATCCAGAATCCTCATATTAAAAGTGATCCCAAATGAAGCAGTGCTCCGACTTCTCAAACTTGTTGCACTGTTCATCAGTCGTGTAGAAGGATGATAGAGGACCCCCCCCCCGTTAGAGTTTCAGTGTGCCTGCCCACCACAGAGTGCTGTTTGAACACTTGCTCCCCAGCTGGTGGTGTTATTCGGGGAAGTTGCGGAGGGTGGGAGACAGTTAGGACACAGTCAGCTTTTGACCTGAGCTCGCTACCGGCTAGTCGACCACGATGTGAATAAGCCATAAGCTCCCATGAACACCAATCAAGCCTCATTACTGTGCTATCACTACCATAATAAACTGTGTTTCCTAAAACAGTAAGCCAAAGTATTTCCTCCCTCAAGTTGCTTTCACTAAGTGACCTCTACCATGGCACAGTGCCTATGAAATAGGAACTGATTCCAATTGTGTAACTTCGGAGGAAAAGGTAATATGCCTGCAGGTGACAGGAACATTTCAAATATCAAACAGCAATTCCTAAAGAAGGATGATAAACTGTTTTTTTTGAATCAATAGATAAATAATCTCCTTTGATTCCTGGAGGCAAAAAATGTAGAAAGCACCAATCAATTCAACTCTTACAAAGACTATTAAAAGATAAGATACTTTTGCAAAACTGCTATGGTACTCATATTTTGTAACATGTCAAATGAAGGCTTCAATATTCAATGGAGAAAGGTTTAAGACTTTCTACTACATTTTCGCTGGAAAACACATAGATAGATTTAGGGCCTGTGTTTATACATGGCAAGGGAATGTATGTGTGTTCCCCAACATGACTGAACAAATTTTTTTTGTTTTGTTTTTTTTTTTTTTTTGGTTTTTCGAGACAGGGTTTCTCTGTGGTTTTGGAGCCTGTCCTGGAACTAGCTCTTGTAGACCAGGCTGGTCTCGAACTCACAGAGATCCGCCTGCCTCTGCCTCCCGAGTGCTGGGATTAAAGGCGTGCGCCACCACCGCCCGGCCGACTGAACAAATTTTTTACTCATGTTGCAGTTAGTTGAAATACATAAGATTTGTTCTGAGGGTTTTTTTTTTTAATTAAGAACTACAAAATAGTAGACATATCTTTAGTTCTGGAAGACAAGAAAATCTCTCTTCTCAGGTTTCTTTCCCCTTTTCCTCCTAGGAACATTTTTGTCAGTTCTTAAACAAAAAGAGTTGAGAGAATACAAGAGTAAAACCCAGTATCGTATCATTAGAGATAATCACAGCAAACATTTGGCTGTATTTTCTAGCTTGACTACATTAAATACAGTTTACTTTTTAAACTTAGTAATTTTATTTTCTCATGGTTTTGTTGTCACTGACTTTTTGGTCCTTGAGAATTTGGGAATTTGTTTGTTTGCTTGCTTTTTTGGTTGGTTGGTTGGTTGGTTGGTTGGTTAGTTGGTTGGTTGGTTGGTTGGTTGGGGTTTTTATGGGTTTTTTTGTTTTTGTTTTGTTTTGCTTCCTTTTTTTGAAATATAGTCTCACTATACAGCCCAGGTTATCCTGGAACTTCCAATCTTCCTGCTTCGGCCTTCTAAGTGCTGAAATTGCAGTTATGTACCACATGCCTGTTGCTCTGAACCACTGAGCCATCTCTCCAGAGGGAACATTCCTCCATTGCTGGTGGGAGAGCAAACTTGTACAGCCACTTTAGAAATCAGTATGACAGTTTCTCACAAAATTGAGAATCGATCTACCTCAAGACCTAGCTATAGCAGTCCTGGGCGAATACCCAAAGGATGCTGCATTCTACCACATGGACTTTTGCTCAACTATGTTCACAGTAGCTTTCTTCGTAATAGCCAAAACCTGGAAACACCCTAGATGCCCATCACCTAAAGAATAGATAAAGATATAACACTTTTACACAATGGAGTATTACTCACCTGTTTAAAATAATGAAATCATAAAGTTTGTCAGCAAATGAATGGAACTAGAAAAAATCATCCTGAGTGAAGTAACACAGGCCCAGAAAGACAAACATGGTATGTACTCATTTATAAGTAGACATTAGCCATAAAAAATAACCATGCTACCATCCACAGACCCAAAAAAGCTAAGTAACAAGGAAGCCTCAAGAGTGTACTGTGGTGTGCGGGGGATGGGGAACACTGTAAAGAGGAAATAGAGTAGACATCACAGGTGAATGGGAGGTCTAGATTAGGGGTGGGCATGGGAAAAGACTACTGGGAAAGACAACTGAAATCAGGGGCATCTCTGGGGCAAACTGGAAACCTAGTGCTATGGAAACTCCCAGGAATCTATGAGGGTGACCTTAGCTAAGACTCTTAGCAATGGGAGTAACTGAGCCTGAATGAGCCATCTCCTGTAACCAAGCAAGACTTCAAGTGAAGGGATTAGGACCCCAGCCCAGCCACATAACCTTTGACCTACAATTTAACCTGCCTACAAGATATGCTGTGAACAAAGGTGGCACAGACATGATAGGAGTGGACAACCAATAGCTGGTCCAAATTGAGACCCATATTATGAGAGGGAACCCACCCCTGACAATGCCCAGAAGGGCAGGACCCAGAGACTGGACAGTCCAGAGACCTAGGATAGAACTAAACATGACTGATTTTTTTATAAAATAAAGTATTAATTGAACAAAAATGGAAAGAAAACTAGGAAAAAATAACCAGTCCATGAAATGATTCCTAATAACATTCTGCCTAGCCCAATGGTCATCAGAAAGGCTTCACCCAGTAACTGGAAACAGAAGCCAAGACTCAGAGTCAAACATTAGGTGGACCTCAGGAAATCCTGTAGAAGAGGGGGAGGAAGGATTGTTGGAGCCAGAAAGGCCAAGGACACCGTGGGAAAATGATGGAGAAAGGTTATTGGTTAATTATAATAAAGAAACTGCTTGGCCCTCATAGGTTAAAACATAGGTGGGAGGAGTAAACAGAACAGAATGCTGGGAGGAAGAGGAAGTGAGCTCAGAGGCCATGCTCCCCTCTCCGGGGCAGACGCCATGAAGCAAGCTACCAGGTCAGACATGCTGAATCTTTCCCGATAAGACTGATGCTACACAGTTTATTAGAGATGGGTTGATCGGGATATGAGAATTAGCCTGTAAGGGCTAGAGTTAATGGGCCAAGCAGTGTTTAAAAGAATACAATTTGTGTGTTGTTATTTCTGGTGTAAAGCTAGCCATGAGGGAGCCGGGCGGGATGAAAAGCAAGCCCGCAGCTCCCACAGCAGGAAAACGCACAGTGTCAACTGACCTGACTCATGGGAACTCATGGAGATTGAACCACCAACCAGAGAGCTTGCACAGGCCTAACCTAGGCCCCCTGCACATGTGGTGCAATAGTGTGGCCTGATCTTCTTGTGGGACTCCTACAGAGGGAGAAAGAGTTGTCTCTAACTCTGTACCCTGCTCTTCAGACCCTTTCCTGCTGCTCCATAGCCTCTTCCAGCCTTAATAGGAGAAAAGGTGCCTACTCTTGCTGCAACTTGACACCCCATGGCTGGCTGGTAAACATGGAAGAGCTGCACTTTTCTGAAGGGAAGGAAAAGGGGGTGATGGGGGGCAGTTGGTGGGGAAGGACTGGGAGGAGAAGAGGGAAGGAGGGGAAAGTATGATCAGGCTGGGAAAAAAATAACTTAATTGATTAATTAATAAAACTATTAACAAAAGTAAAATAACCGTATCTGAAATAATTTTCTAGTTTTTTCTTTCCACTTTTGTTCAATTAATACTTCATAAAAATTCAGGCAATCTAAAAATAAATGGAATAAGAGGGAAGTTATTTCTTTGTCATTTGTTTAAGCTCATCGTTGTCCTTGACCCACTACTTCAGTTTTGAGCAGAATTCATTTTTTTCAATATTGCTTCCACTAAATTTTGGATTTAACAATCTTATTTTTCAGCTTTCAGAAACACTGTCTTATTCTCTGAATGATTCACAGAACTTAGGAATTACTATAGCTGGAGTTTTATTATAGAAAAGAAGACAAATTAGAGGCAGCCAAAGGAAGAGATACATAAGCTAACCCTGGACAGGTTCCCACAGTGAGGCTTCCGTCATCCTCAGGGACGCATTAGCCTCTTGGCTCTAAAGAGTGGCATTTGAAGAGTATTGTCAACCAGGGACTCTCAGACTCACTCAGTGCCCAGGGTTTTTATGGAGGTTTCATTGCATAGGCATGATTGATTGAGTTATTGTCTCCATGTGACTCAGTGTCTAGCCCTCTCACTCCCAAGGATTGGAATGAGTTGGAAGTTGGGCTAGTATCAGGTGGCTCAAAGCCCAACTCTCTAACCGTGTGGTTGATCTGTTTGGTGTGGCCAGATACATCCTAAATTACCTCATTAGCATATATGACTAGCCCCCTCATTCTAACCTATCTCATTAGCATATATGGCCAATCCCCCCCCAACTTATCTCATTAGCATACACGGCTACATGTGGTCAAAGGAGTCTGCAAGAGACTACAACAGCCATGTCCACCACTTGGGAAATTTCTAGGATTTAAAGGTTGCCTCCTAGTAACTAGGGATGAAATGTAGCCAAACCCTTTATTACACATATAAATTAAATGTTATATCAGTACATTACAAAAATTGTACACATTAGATTATTTTATTATAATCTTTAATATTTATACTCCGTGAAATCATCCATCTCTTCTATTTAACAAGTAACATAAAATGTTTAATTTATTTTAGACTAACTGTAAGACATAAAATACACTCTCTCAACAGATGAACTTTTAAATGACTTATATTATATTTGAATAGGGTCCAAGTACACTACATTTAACTGATTGCCCTGATTGTTTTTATTTTTTTTTTATCAAAAATGCTGTTGCAACTCGTGTTGAAAATCCTTGTATTTCATATTTAAGGAATTAAAGAAGTGATCCTCAAGATGGCACAGCAGTTAAGAGCACTGGCTGCTCTTCCAGAGGACACAAGTTCAATTCCTAGCACCCATGTGGCAGCTCACAACTCTCTGTAATTCCAGTCCCAGGGGATCTGACACCCTTACACAGACTTGAATGCAGACAAAATATCAATACACACAAAATAAAAATTAAAAAAAAAACAATGAATTTTTTTTTAATTACTGTTATGCTTTTTATTTTAAGAGATATAACAAGGAGGAAGGGTTTTTCCTGGTGTTTGGAAATGCTTCTCTACAAATAATCCATTTCAGGGTCACTACTCGTTATATATCCAAATATATGAAAAGCTAATTGCTTAGAATTATCAATATATTTCCTTTTTTAACAATGGAGTTAAAAAAACAAATACTTGGGTGTCTATTATACTGTTAGCAACAACGCTGACTCATGAGTGTAATAAAGTGTCCCAACACAACACTCCACCGTGACAATAGCAACAGTGTAACTGGGGTATTATTTAAAGGCTCATCACACAGACCCTTTCCTTTGTTCTTCATAAGTTAAATGATTACCATCTACACTCTGATGATGCCTTCTTGCTCTTGCTCCTAGAGATTTGTTTATTAATCAACTTTATTTACACACAGTTTGAGAACTACAAACTTGAAGTGCGTTATGTCGGACACCAGCATAGTCCACATGAGCCTTGGTGTTCGGCTGTTTCCGTGATCTATCTCACTCTGTCTACATAGTTTCAAGCAATGTACAACTTTTTGTCCCTGTGGCTTTTCTTTTAGTCATATGGTGCTGAAACTTGACTTTCCAACCTTTCTGACTATTTCTTCCTCTTTGTTGCAGTCTTTAGTGCAGAGACATTGCAAATATGCACTTAGCTTTTACAGTGACCTCAAAAGCACTGATCTGGGGACTCCAGCATTGCTGGCACGGGGAAAGGCTATGAATTTTAGCACTGGCAATAACGACAAAGACAAACACATGAACGTGCACACTTCGGAAAACAAACAAGAGAGATTTAAAGAAAATTTAACAGAACATTTAAAGCCTCAGCAAATATGAAAAAAGCCAGCTGCAAGCTCTCAAGAGGACAAATTCACTTGGTGTCGCAAGCATCTATTCCTATTTCACTCCATTGTCACAGCCGTGAACCCATCAGCTCCATCGGTTTACTGGGTTCAGGAACCTTTCACTAGTCAAATATTTTTGTTTTACAATTGCTTGATAAAGCTAGGCAAATAAGTTTCTCATGAAATTTCTCTAGACTCGAAATTCTAAAGAAACAAGAAAAAAGATCAAAAGCCCATTTTTACTCTTGAACTAAAGTCGCAGAGAACCGTAAATCAGTCATGGCTCTCCCCCTGAAACCCGTCAGTGAAAGGCAGAGCTGAGTTAATGGCTCGCATTTTTACGGCTCTGTTAAAAATAGAATCCAAATATTTTCTCCTAAAAGGTTCATCTAAATGGAATAGCTGATTAGTTGAAAGAAATGTTTTCTAATTCATTTTCTTGCTAATATGCAGGATGAATCGATGGCCAGGGTGTGAATAGCATTCTTTAAATGTCTTACAGGTTTCTGACTCTTGATGGAAAACAAAACAATTCCACCATCTTTGACGGCCCTAGTTAAGACTCACAACTTTCTGGGCCTCACAGGTCATTAAGCCCACAGTTAGCTCACCTTTCATTCAATTCTAACACTGTTTTTCTCTCATCCATGTCTCTTGATACCGTTTGGACGCTTACTGGTCAACTGTAGTTTACTATAAAGAATGGGTAGAAACAAACTGATGGGCTCTCTATGACTCTTAAACAATCATGGATTAGCTGTTACATGAAGAGGCAACTTGTTTGTCCCAACCGCCCGGCTAGTTTAACACCCGAAATAACCACACAGAAATTGTATTAATCAAAACACCGCTTGGCCATTAGCTCTAAATTCTTATTGGCTAACTCTTACATATTCATTTCACCCATTTCCATTAATCTGTGTATTGTCACCTGCCGGTGGCATACCAGAGATTCTAACCACCATCCATCTCAGGCAGAGGATCCATGGCTTCTCTCACTCTGCTTTCTTCCTCTCAGCATTCAGTTCTGTTTTCTCTGCCTACCTAAGTTCTGCCCTATCAACTAGGCAAAGGCAGTTTCTTTATTCATTAACCAATGAAAGCAACACACAAACAGAAGGAACTCCTACACCAATTAGCTGATACATTTTATCACGGAGTCAAGAGAAACTTGAATACAGTTGTATTCTGTTTGAAAGTAGCAAGACCTGTCAGTATAACTGATGGGGGAGTGTCATATATCAATCTGTTGATTTCATTGGTAAAGCAATAAAGAAACTGCTAGGCCCATTTGATAGGCCCACCCTTAGGTAGGCGGAGTAAACAGAACAGAATGCTGGGAGAAAGAAGCTGAGTGAAGTGAGTCGCCATGATTTTCCCACTCCAGGCAGATGCAGGTTAAGATCATTCCTGGTAAGCCAGATTGTGGGCTACACAGATTGTAAGAAATGGGCTAGTCCAGGTGCTAGAGTTAGCCAAGAAAAGGCTAGATATAATGGGCCAAGCGGTGTTTAAAAGAATACAGTGTCCGTGTAATTATTTCGGGCATAAGCTAAGCTAGCCATGTGGGCGGCCGGGTGCGGGGGACGCAGCCCTGCCGCTCCTCTTATTACTGCAACATATAACACCCAACAAATGTCTCAGCAGGTCTCTGTCCAAGAGCAAGGAAGCTCTGATCCTACTGGCCATTGCCAGTTGCCTCAAAGGGTGCAAACATACCTCTAGCACATAAATAGAGACCTGCCAAAAGGATAGAGCTCAAAGGACTGCCCCCTAATAAATTCAACATTCTTTCCTTTAGCTCAGTGCCACAAAACAGCCTTCAGATCTCTTATTTGGGGTCCTGAGTATAACTTCCCAGTCTTAGTGCAGACTCTAAGGAAGAAAAAGTAAAGCTTGCCAACATTTCTATAATAGTTAATATGGATTTTCAATTTGACAAATATAGAGATATCTAGGAGACACACTCTTAAGGGTAGCTGTGAGGGCATTTCTAGGTTAGACTAACTAAGGAGGGGAGACTCACACTACTTGGGGATGATACTGTCCTGGATGTCGTGGTCCCAAATTCAATAAGAGGAGAAGGTGAGCTAAGAGTTCACATGCTTAAATTCAATGGTCTTATTGCTTTATACAAATCTACCATCATCCTACTCCCAGGAAAGGTCTTCTTCTCCATTGTAGAATGTGCATAGCCTCAAGTGCAAACCCCCTTGGGAGAATAAGCATAGAAAATGCAGCCATCCCACATGTGAGACTCAAGATTGACATTCTAATCCCTGAAAAGTAGCTCTCTATAGACCCTAACAGTACTAACACCTCAGAGGAGCAAAGAAGGGGGGGGGGGGGGATAAATTATAAAACTTAATTCCTTCTCAGTGCCATGCCTAATCACTATTTTCAGATGTTATGGCTCTGGAGGAATTCCCAACTGAGAACATGTAGAATCCTTTAATCAATGGGAGATCCCACTCAACATACGAGTTGACTGTCCTTTATGAATCACAGGTGAATATGCACGCGCGCGTGCACACACACACACACACACACACACACACCTCTATGCCTAGGATTCACCAAAAAATTCATCTTTAATTCACCTCTCTTGGTTTCAGTTTCCTCCCCCAAAGAGCACGGTTCTACTTGGAAGGATGTCTAATGTCCTACTCTGCCCTGGCATTCTGGACTGAGCAGCCATCCTTTCAGACCGGCAGGAAAACTCCTCTGTGTGTCCCCCCCCCCCCCCCCCCCCCGCAGTCTTCCACGCTGGAGTGGAGCCTCTGAACAGTGCTGTGGTCCCTCCTCTATTTGTGCTCACCATCCTGCTGATCCTAAGTCTGTGGCAGTAAATATTTCCTATCTCTGTCAAAGCCTAGTTTATCTTTAGTTCAGGCCCAGCCCTTGAACTCCAGGCTGGTACAAAATAGCCAACTCCACTCATATATCTAATAGACCTCCCATACTTTAATATCCTAAACATACCCTGGTATTCTCCCTCTAACTGTCTCAACCTCAGTGAAACCCAATTTCACCTTTCCCTCTCTTTCTCTATTACCTTACGTCCTGTCTCTCGTAAAATCCCATTGGTGCTACTTTCAGGGTGTACGTAGCATCCTCCCTTCCAAGGCCACTGCCTTTATCCGACCACCATATTCTGTCATCCCAGCTGTTATTTTGTCTTCTGACTCCTGCCCTTTGCACCCCGGAGCCGTCTCTCAGCAAAGCAACCAGACTTGTCCTCTTAAATGAAAGTCAGATCATGTCTCCTACACTTTCGGACCTTATGGTTGCATGAGTTTCTCCCTTGATGCATCTCACACCTCTTTCAGAGGAAAGGGGTGGCCTGTCTAACCTGTCACCCCTCCACTTCTTTCCTCACCTTCGTCTCCTCCCTCACCGTGTCCTACAGGACCTTCCTGGCTGCTCTGTGAACACACTCAGCATGCTTGGCCTCAGGGACTTTACGCTCAGCCTTAAACAGCCTTCCCTCAAGAGCCACATCCCTCACTCAGTCATCCACGTTAGACACTCTGGAAAACTGTGGGCCAGTGAGTTGCACAGCTTACCCTGCAAACCTGACAACCCGAGTTTGATCCCCAGGTTAAAGCTGGGTGTGATGGTGCAATGGTAATTCCAAAACCCATATGACGGGATCCAAGACAGAGACAAGAAGCTCAACGGAAGCTGGCAGTTCAGATCACATGGGCACATACAGGAGCAGACCCTGCCTCAATAAGGTGTCACGAGAGACCCAGCTCCCAAAAGTTGTCCTTTGACCCCCACATGCACACCATGGGATGTGCACCCCTGCACTCACACATACTGATCACACACACACACACACACACACACACACACACCACAGAACGCACACAAAATAACAATTTTTAGATAAAAAATTACATCTCCTAGCTCCTAGAAATCCTCTTATCTCCTTGCTCTTAATTTTCTTCAGCATGCATAATCATTTAATATACTATAAGTACTTATTTATTTACAAAGTGCCCCCCTTAGCTACAGGTTTGCTTGCCACAAATCTTAATTATCTAAATCAACCACAGACCCAAAAATATTAAATGGAAAATTCCAGAAATACTCATAAGTTTTACATTGCGCGCTGGCTTGAATAGTGCAGCAAAGGCTCATATCATCCTTTCTGCCCCCCCTGGGACATGAATTATTGTCCACTGTGTCTACGCTGTCATGTCCTCAGAACGTGTCCATTCATCTCCAACCTGTCGTCTCGGTCCTCGGATCAAGTGGTCACAGTACTGCAGCTGTAGGCAAGGAGCCCTGACTTGATTCCATCGCAGCCACAGTGTACCACAATAGAAGTGATGGTAATTCAGACATTCCGATGAAAAGCTAGATAGGTACAGTACAGTAAGAAAGGGAGTGAGAAGAGCTGAGGAGAGGAAGAAACCACACTCATTTGACTTTTATTATAATCTATTGTTAGGGCTGTTCTACTTCCGTATTACTATTGTTACTGTCTTGTGACTAATTTGTAAATTAAACTTGTATCACAAGTATGTTTGTATAGGAAAAGCACAGTTTGCACTATGTGCAAGACTTGATGCTATTTAGCTGTGATTTTAGGTGTCCTGCTGCAGAGGTCTTTGCCTGCATCCCCTATGGAGAATAGAGACCTATTTGATTATTTGTTTATCTTTCTCTCTGTCTCTCTGTCTCTTTGACTCTGTCTGTCTGTCTCATGCACGTGCACACACGCACATTAAATTCTAGATGACTTGTTTGTTCATTGTTATAGCCCCAGTGCCTAGATTTATAACTAAGTACATAGTAATCACCTAATACTTGCCTGATGAATAAACCAATGAATTATCTCAGTTGAGATCAGACTTGTGAGTTATGGACGAGAACGTGAAAGGACACTGATCACAATATGTTTGTCCAGTGTACACTATTAGCATCTTCCTTGCACACCCGTGTGACTATCAGCTACGTGCATGGTGATAGATTACATATATTTGGGCTCCCCAGGATATGGTTGCTGTAAACTTGAAAGGAAAGATTGCGTTTATTCTGCGGAATCCAGGAGGTCCAATGTCTTTGAGACACCAAAGGTTTATGGGAGTGCATTTGAGCTTTTCTGGGATAAATGAATAAACCAATCTCTAGCAATTCGGGAATTCTATAAGTCAAGTCCTCTTAGCATCCTGAGAACCCAACCTATCATCATCATATCTGGCACAAAACAAAGACTCGGGAGCCAGAATTCTTTGAGCTTGAATCCATTAGTAATTGAGCGCCTTCCTTGTCCATGCCTCTCCAAGACCAGAGGTAGCCAAGAATGTGCTGTTGGCCTCGCGTGATGCTAGGAGGATGCGAATTTGTTCTCACATGCAGATTTGATTTCCTCATTGAACCATCTTCACACAGTGAATAAACACTGACAGGATATTGGCTAAGATTAAGACTCAACCACTGAGACGGGGTATTACAGTGTGTTCTAGAGGAAATGTTACCCCCAGCCTTATGTGTTGTCTGAGAAGTCTGGATGGGATGTGTGCCTTAAGCAGAGTTTATGACCTGGTCCCCACTTGTGGCCCAGCTCTGTGTGTGTGTGTAGTCATCATCTCCTTCATAACAAGAACTACATTGACTGTTCACCCTTTCTTCTCCAGTACCTGATCCAGATCCCAGAGCTCCGCTCAGAAAGTCAGTTGCTTGTCACTCTCCTTCAGATAGCTCTTGGAGGAATTCCCATTCCCTTTTTGAAACTGGATAATAGTCGTGTGAATTCTATTTGCGTGTGTGCTTTGTGAATAAGTTGTGATTAGTAGATTCTTTTGTATTAATGAAGGAAGAAGGAAGCTATTACCCTGCCTTTTCTCACACAAGTTCCCTGATAGCATAGTGCACAGTCCAGTACAGGTTTTCCCTTGTATATGTCAAACAAAATTCCCCAGGCAGCCCAAGTCCTTTTAGAGAGAGAGAGAGAGAGAGAGAGAGAGAGAGAGAGAGAGAGAAATTAATCATAAAGACAAAGTATTAAAAACACAGCACCATAGTGCTTAAGTAGGAGTTTTAAAATTACAAAGTTTGAAAGTTACAAGAAACTGTTGAGCAACTGAGTCTTGGGGAATTATGTACAGTGTCAAAAGTCAGCCTGTGACAATAGACTGGGTTCCAAATCTTGGCCCTTAGTTTCCCAGACCAAGTGATTCAACCTCCCTGAGTCTCAGTGTCTTTTATCCCTGAGGTGGAAATAAAAATGGTGCCTACAGTCATAGCTAGACCATGAGCAAATGAAATAACACCAGTAATGAGCTTACTTAGCACGGTGCCGGTGTGCCAGAAGAGCTCAGCAAGGCACGGCAGCCACTGCCATGGAGAGTCACCATCATTAATCAAGCCTTCCTGCGGCTACCATTCAGTCTCTGACCCAGGAACTATCTGTCTAACCAGGAACTATCGCCGTCCTCCGTGCCACGGCACAGCCTCCTCTTTAAGGGTATTTGTCTGTTAACCTTGTGCCTTCATTGACCCCAAGCAAATTCTAGAACGTTGTTTCCTCTCTCCTGACTTTAAGGGAGGGCACTTTTCTCTCCAGGGCAGTCTGACTGACATTTCTCTCCTTTTATTCTGCCTGAAACTCAGCTGTGGGCCAGACTTGTTAGCTCTGCTCTAGCGCCAGGGATTCTTGCTCAGTTTAACCTCAAGATTTTCTCTCGCTTTTTAAAAACATAAATAATCTTTGTTTGGGGGTCAGATGGCTCTAAGGAGAACTTAAGTAGGAAGCATGGAGAATCTCCACACTTCCTCTGAACCCCCTTTCCAGCTTCTCCATTGTTCACTTCTGCATCTGCAGTGGCTGATATGCCAATATTAACATATCGTTTCTGTTAAAGCTGTTTTGTTAACATTCCTTCAGGCCTGTTTTGGTCCATTCTTTTTGTGGATCCCCCTACTTCCTCACTGAACACCCCTTTCCTTTGATGGACCTTCCTTCTGTCATTCGCTTATACTCCATCCAAGTTCTTAAGCCTGTGCCTGGTCTCCTCACCAGCTCCAGTGTGCAATGTGTTCTCAAGGTCATCGCTATATTTTAAAACAATACAGTCTCCACATGTACATTTAACACAACACTCCCCTGACTGGACCTCTCTCTCTCTCTCTCTCTCTCTCCCTCTCTCTCTCTCTCCCTCTCCCTCTCTCTTTCCCTCTCCCTCTCTCTCCCTGTCTCTCTATCTCTCTCAACAGTGTCCCACATCCTCTTGGGCCATCAGTGCAACCCAACCAATACATGCTTCTGATCAAACCTAAGCAAGGGAAGAGTTCATAAGGAAAGCAAGTTACACTGCCCTCCTCGCCCTGCCCTGAGAACTGACTGCTCACCTGACACTTGTCACTGCCAGTCTTAGCCTAACACATCAGAAGGAACAGAAACTAAGGTCTTGTTGCTCCTACAGCCTCCCTTCTTTCCAATTAATTGGATTAGCCCGTCAGTCGATAACAGAACATCTGCAAAATGGTCTAAGTGGGGAAAGAAAGCCCTATCGATGCAAGGTGACAATCAGCAGAAGGCAGCATTGCAATTTTTTTCTGTTCTCCTGTCGCACATTTGACTGATACTCCAGGAGTCTCGGTCTAGAGTTGTCTTCCTAGCACCTGCCCAACCCTTACCCTTGCCATAACTTGGACTGGTCATCAACGCCAACAAAAGTGGAAACCTACAAGCCTGCCAAGGTCATAACGTTAGGAAGCTGATATTCTGGGTATGGGTGTTATTTTACTAAAGAGTTTCCTATCCAATTTGCTGGCTATGAGTTTCAGGCCAATGACACATTTGGGCTATATCAATACAAACCAGTTTGACTGGTTTTAGTAAAATATACGTGTATATAATCCAATCTGATAACTACATTTTGCATATTTACGTGACAGTGGAGATGAACTTTTCAGCCACCCACCAGTTGCTTTGACAAGGGTGTTTCAATATTTAAACTATCATTTTGTTTTTCTGATTCATAGGAGCTGAGTGTGAAGAAAGAATCTCTGGCACAATTCTTTAAATAGCATTTTCAAATCACAGAGGGGATTTACCATTTCCTCCCAAGCTAAAATGCCTCTAGGATGTATGTTTAACTACATTCTCACCCCATCCCACACTGCTCAGGACTTACAAGCCCCGGTGGAGAAGTTGAGGCCAATTTTATCGTTGAATAAACTCTGGAATGCCCCAGGCAAGGTCGTTAACTTGTCTCTACTACAGACTACAGTCCAAATAGTCACCTCCCTTCTATGGGTTCCCACAGGGACCTGGGTTTGCTCTATACCCACCCCCTGGAATATGGGACAATTAGACCATTATATTTGCATGAAGAGCAAGCAGCCAGCTCAATTCAGTTGTGTACACAGAGACGAAAAAAAAAACAGTGGGGCCACCAAATATAGACTCCCGGGACAATTTATTTGTCTTGAAAGTGTTTAAGACACACAAGCAAGTCCCGTCAGGCCATAAATGGTTGGCTTTGTACAGTTATTACCACACAAGTCTGGAGTGCCTTCTACATACATGAAGTTTAAAGACCTTATCTTGGATCACACCACCTAGGTGGCCTGACAAGAGCCTCACTCATTGTATCCATGGCAACCCAAGAGGCTAAAATCCCATCCAACACTCTCCTCCACATTGTGCCCTTAATGATTTAAATCTTCTTCTTATTCAAAACTTACATTTGAAATTCCCATCCCCCAATAAAATACTGGGATTAATAAAGCTTCTAAAGACTCTTCTCATCCGAATCTGACTGTTGGAAGAGATGGTTGCCTGAGGGGTTCACATAGAGAACTGTATTCTGGTTCTAGCTTTGCAGGCGCCTTGTGATGCACTATATTTTCACCAAAATAGCTGCACACACCTATTGGGTGTGGGAATTAAAAAAAAAAAGAGGTAAATGAGAGAAGGATAAAAAGCAAAGAGAGAGAAAAGAGAGAGGAAGGAAAGGAGAATTCATTTAGAACCGAGTATTTATTCATCATTTATGTATGTCTTCTGCTGACGGGGAGGATTCCCTTCTCCCCCAAGATCTTTCTCCTGTCCATCAGGGAGCATATCTCTCTACCCATCATTCCTGAGGGCTCCACCTGACTTGTCTTGCCCCTCAACCCCTCCAGATGAACATACTGCTCCTACCTGTTGTTGAGCGCTCCTGTGGACTGTGTCTTAACCTACAGCAAAGTGGGGCCTCCGCTGCTCTGTAGAACTCAGAAGTCTCAAAGGCAGCTGCCCAGGGTGAGAAGGATGGAGTGGGGCATGCACACATAGAAAGGCCACTTGGGTGACACCTGTGAACCTCTCTCAAGGACACAAGCAGCAGATACATCGAATCCTGGACAGAGAGGGGGCAAATAAAAACCATCCAAGCAGAGGAATAAGATTGAAGGGGCAATTAACTTTCTATAGGGACAAAGTGATTCAGGATGGCAGCAAGGACCCGGATGCACCTGTCTCCCCCGATAAGACAGCTACAAAGCCAGGATAAGGCAAAGTATGTTCAGAGTGTTTCTGTTCAAGCCCCCATGATGCAGGCAACCTTCAGTGAACCTAGTGACTACGGATCGGGCGGAGGTGGGTACAGCCTCCAGGAGCCCAGTGGAGGTCGTATGTATGATAGTAGCCTTCTTCTGCTTGTTCCGTGCTCAGACCCTCAGATTCAGTTCACCTCCTCCTCATTTCCCCTTGGCAGCCAGAAGGTGCCATTCCTTCATGACGACAACGAAGAAGAAGAAATATCTGGTCTACACTTCTCCCCTGACCAGCTAAGACTCTCTGACCTCTGCTCTATAGATTCTTATCTGTGAAGTTGAGGTAATAATCAGGAAGCAGTATACTTAACTAAGTAGTTGACTCTGGAGTCAGAGCTCCAGTCGTGAGTTTACATGGGAGCTCATCTACACCCTAGGTAGGCAAGCTTGGAGAAGGTTCTTAACCTCTCTATGCTTCAGCCTCTGCGGAGTAGGAATAAGAGTTGTATCCATGAACTGAGATGAAAGAGCAACCTATCATCCCACCACAGTGTTTGGTCCAAAGCAGAGTACAGTAAAGGCATCCGTCAGCATTGCTATGGTTACCACCTTTGCCAACATGGTAAAACAGTGTTGACCTTCACCCTGAACTATCCTTAGCACGGGAGTCTGACTTATCATTCTCTTCAGGTTCTGCCAGTAGATAAAAAGGCAAAACTCCTTTCATCTCTTTGGGGAGTTTGGGGATAACACATGTTGCCTTTAGTTCTCAATGGATTTAGAACAAAAGAAACATGTGAAGCTCAAGTAAATATGGGGGGAAACATCACCGAACACAGATTGTTCTAAAGTCCTTGAAACTTGTGCATCTCCTAGTGGCGATCTCTCAAAATAACTGAAAGTTTATGATTAAGAGTAAAGGGAGAACCGGAGGAGTGATTCAGAACCGGAGGAGTCATTCAGAAGCGGTCTGGGTGCAGCACTCCGAAACAGCTCCCTGCGGAGAGTA
The DNA here is from genome assembly GCF_018167655.1 of Microtus oregoni. Lineage (NCBI taxonomy): Eukaryota > Metazoa > Chordata > Mammalia > Rodentia > Cricetidae > Microtus > Microtus oregoni. The sequence continues at coordinate 9,835,152 of NW_024543095.1, read as the reverse complement.
AGCTCATGTCTCCCTGGGAAAAGCACTTTTTCTTCTGCCAAAGGTTGACAGGACAACCTTTGCAGGGGCTTATATTTTCCACACTTTCCCCTTTGCCGCATTCAGTCAAGCATGTCAGGTCATGAAGTCAAACTCCCACCAATGAGATGACAGACAGTTGATGTGAGAGCAGGAGTTACTTTTTAAGTTTTAATTACTGTGCCTAAGAGAGCTGTGAAGCAAAAATGCTTCTAATCTGCAAGCCCCTTGCCCAAGACAGTCCCTGAAGTGCTGGAGGCCGTTGTTTATGGGCGATAACAAGCCACCTGTTTTCACTCCCTAAACAAGTTTGTTTGACCCATCTGCACCGGATGTGCTTGATCAGATGTGAGTGAGAGGTATGTGGGCAGGAAGTACCTCAGGATGTACCCTTGACCCTGATTGGATGTAGTCAGGAGGTGTGCAGGCAGGAAGTACGTCAGGATGTATGCTTGCCCCTGATTGGACCTCATGGGAAATGCAGTGAATTATGGGTTTTCCCTTTTTAAGCTCCTGCAAAATGACTTGGGGCTGTTTCCTGGGAACCCAGGTATAGACCTGCCAAGAACCCATCCACTTGGTTAGTATTTAACTAAAATTTGCTTCAAATTTGGCTTTAAACTGTGGTTGTGGTCTTCTCTGACGGTGAGATTAACGTTACTACCTACATTATGGACAAAAGATAGCCGCCATCTTGGCCCTGGTGGTTTTGTTAGCCAGTTTTGGGTTCTGCTACACCTTTTTGCAAAAAGAATCACCTAGCTGAGTTACTTTTATTTTGTTCATGTGTTCCTTTGTGTGACAGAAAGATTATTCTAGCATCCTTAAAGAATCATTAGGGAAATTGAGAGCAAATAAATTCTCACTCCAGTCTTTAGGTGCCAGGGACACATGTTTTTTTGTAGTCCTATATTAGTTCTGAACTATAACAAAATGTCTGAGTTGGCTTAGAGAGGGGGAAATTTTTATTTTAGCTCACATTTTTGGAGGCTTCAGTTGGTGACAAACTGGCCCCACTGCTGTGTACCTGTGACAACTCTATACACCAACATCCAAACAGCCGTCCATCCCACTGCTATGCATGAATAGAGGAAAAAGGAACCAGAGTCTCACAGTCTCAGTAGAGTCCAAAGAATAGGCGTGTCTCCAGAATTCCAAAACTCCTGTTAAAGCTTTTAGAGTTCCCACTGCACTCTGATGGCAGCACTCTGGAAATCAAGCCTTTAGCACACGGGGTCATTAGACAATAGCCAAGATCCAAACAAGAGCAGATCGCTAGCAAACCTAAAAGAAAATGTCATTACCAACTGTTTTGAGTGGCCTTTGCTATATCCTGCCCTGATCCGCCTTCTCCCCAGCCTCAGGAAGAAGAGGCAGCAGACAGGGCTGTTTCTATCCCATGTCTCTCCAGGACTCTTTAGCCTTTCAAGTGTGTCCACGAAGAATAAAAGTTGGCTAAAACAAATGAGGGTTGTGCAAAGAACATGAACTTTAGAATCAGACAGACCCCTGGAGGATTCTAGACTGTGCCACCCACTGGTTATGACCTTGCAAAATCCTTTAAGACAGATTCAACATCCACAATCCCCATATCTAAGCCCCATAAATGCTCCAATTTGCGGAAGGGGGTACTTAAATGTTATTTCAAATAAAAAATTCTACACTTGGCTTCAGATGACGTGGACACACTAAAGACATTGCAAAAATCCCCTCCCATGTATGTATATAAGGCATCTATGCAACAGAAATCATTTTGCATGCAGATTTCTGTCACCTTCCTAAGGTTTCTCCTGTGTATGCAAAAATTTCAAACTACGGGGGCAAGGCGGAATTCATAATTCAAAGCCCTGCAGTCCCAAGCATTCTTGATAAGAGACACTCAGCCTGTGTTTGTCAGCCCCAGATCTCTCCTAAGTAGCCACATACTCACACTGTAGATGCAGAAGAGGCTCTCCGTGGATCTATCCTTCCTTCAGTTCCCTTCCACCCATGATCAGAGAGCCCTGGAAGCTGTTAGTGCTGGGAGAGCTAAGAAACTGGCCTTGATCATGGGAGGCCCCAGTTCATCCCCGTGCACTTAGGAGGGAGTGGCTATTACACAGAAGAATATAGTACCTTCAGGTTCCCTATGTCCTCCACACAGCACAGGATACCCTTGTTAAAGACAGCACCCTCATGATTGCTACGGGGAAAGCTGGCCCCGCTCACACCTGTAATCCCAGAACTTGGGGGAATAAGGGAAGAGGACCCCTGTGAGTTTGAGGTCACAGAATGGGTCTGGGCCAGCCTAGGCTACAGAGTGGGACCCTGTCCCAAAAACAAAATATGAGTGAGTGGTTGCATAAACCACTATAAATTCAAACAATGGAGTACCATGCCGCCATCAGTATGTTTACAAAGAATTGTCTATGAAGTGAGCAGTGTTACAAAATCTGAAAAACAGGGGTGCCATATACATACATTATGATCACAATGATGCCTACATTGCAAAGAAAGGATTTGGGACAAGAAATACTGCAATTTTGTTGCTGTTGTTATTTCAAGACAGAGTTTTCTCTGTGTTGCCCCGGCTGTCTGGAACTTGCTCTGTAGTCCAGGCTGGCCTGGAAATCAGAGATCTGCCTGTCTCTGCCTCCCAAGTGCTGGGATCAAAGCCATGCGCCACCACACCTGACTAGAAATATCCCAGATTACGAGCCATGACTCTCTCTTCGTGGGTACTATATATTTCTCATGGGGAGATGATTGCTACGTATTTTTAATTTTTTTTTTGATTTTTCGAGACAGGGTTTCTCCATAGCTTTTTGGTTCCTGTCCTGGAACTAGCTCTTGTAGACCAGGCTGGCCTCGAACTCACAGAGATCCGCCTGCCTCTGCCTCCCGAGTGCTGGGATTAAAGGCGTGCACCACCACCACCCGGCCGTATTTTTTTAAATATTTATTTATTATTTTGTATACAATATTCTGACTGTGTGTATGTCTGCAGGCCAGAAGAGGGCATCAGACGTCATTACAGATGGTTGTGAGCCACCATGTGGTTGCCGGGAATTGAACTCAGGACCTTTGGAAGAGCAGGCAATGCTCTTAACCACTGAGCCATCTCTCCACCACCCGGCCGTATTTTTAATTTTTAAGTTTTTCTCTACTAACAGCTGTGCTAGTCAAGTAGCCGTCAATGTTCCTAAATGTCTAAGAGAAGCTCAAAGGGAAGAAGGCTAAAGACATGGCTCAGGCAGTAAAGTGCCTGCATTCAAGCACAAAGAGTTCAGATCCCTAGAACCTACATAAAAAGCTGCATGTGGTAGTGGGTACCTGTGACCCAGCCTTAATCAGGGAAGTTCAGAGATGGGTGGATCCCTGAATCTCATTGCCCAGTCAGCCTAGATGAATAAATGAACTCCAGGTTCAGTGAGAGACCTATCTTAAATAACAAAAGGAGAGAGAGATCAAAGACAGATGCTCACTTTTAACCACAGGCGTTCACGTGCACACCTACAATCACACATACACAACACCGCAAAAACACACGCATTAAAACAATAGAGGAAAGATTCACTTTGGGGTAACATGGCTCCTTTGCTTGTGGGCCTGTGGTAAGGCAGGGCATTGTGGCAAAAAAAATGCTTGGTGGGGCCAAGCTCTCCATTTCACAATGTCATAGAAAGAGTAAGCAAAGAAGGGACCAGGGATAAAGTACATCCTTTTAGAGCACACCCCTACGAGCCCACCTCTTCCAACAAGGTCCACCTCCAGAAGTTTGTAGTACATCTCAGTAATATTATCAAGTTCCATCACAGGATTTATCAGCCGATGTGATCAGAGCTCCCAGCTACATTCGCCCTCCAGAAACCTCCACCACAGTGAGAACGGCCTTCATCACGAGTCTTTAGGGGACATTTCAAATCCAAATCACACGAGTGCTATATTCATTTCGTAGGCATTTGCTCATCTTTCTAATGCTTTGCTGAGCTAGCAGGACCCAGGATTAAAACAAAAGAATGCAGAGATCCAGTGACCATCTTAGAGAAGTCACATCAATGACTCACTGAAGGGTAATGTGTGCCCAGAAAGCAGTCATGGTGATTCCGTGAGGAATTCAAATCACTATCTTTTGACACCAAGTGGTCGAAACCTCATTGGTCCGTTTAGTGGTCCCCTCACGCTCTTTTTCTCTTTGTTTTCATCTAAATTATAAGAGACTTAAATGATGCCAACGCAATGCTTGAAAGGCCAGAATGGTCCAGAGCAAGGATGGGAACCTGTTCTCAGCTCATCTCACAGCCCTGTTATCCCAGAGAGTGGGTCTGCTGGCTCCCCTCAACCACAAGGTTACCTGTGCTTTGCTAGTGCTTCTTCTCTCTCCCTCCCTCCCTCTCCCTCCCTCTCTCCTCCCCCCCCCACACACACACTCCACGAGTACTCACAATACTCAATAAGGTACAATCGTATTTTTTTTTCTCTCTTGATTGCTTTCATTCAGATCCTGTTGAACCTGTTTGTCTATTGATACCTTGACATTTTTTACCTTCCTGGTTTCTTCAAGATATAAAAAAGTGTTTCTTCCAATGCAAAATTTCAACTCTTATGTCTAATAAGAATTATGTCTTATGTCTAAGACTTTCCTCCCCTACCCTGTCCCCAAGGTCTTAGCAAATCCTGGCCCCCCCAAAACTTGGACTTTCTAGATTAAACCTCCCTCAATAGAGGGTTAGTCCTCACCAGCTTTCTTCCCTTGCCCCCATAGTGCAGGGATCAGAGGCAGGTGACTTTGCTCTGTTTCACTCTCCTGGCTCCCTTGGTTGGCTGCACCATCCTGAAAGCTGGTTTCTGCAACTCGCCTCCCTTATGGAACTCAAGCTCACCCCAAGTGAGAAGCTCCCCAGTGTATCATCTCTTACCCCTCCTTGACCATACACTGTGAATTTCTACTCTTGAAGCATGCTGTCCTGAAGATAACCTTATTGTTGGGTAAATCCCCATCCTTTGCCTACAGGAGAACCAGGAATCTTTGACCAGTAAAGACTAGGTACCTGTGCAGCCCTCGTAACTTATCATCTCTCTTCATCACACAATCTCTTGACATTGTCCTTCTCCCCTCTCAAATAGAAGCCATAGGAAGGAAGGACACCAGTTTGCTGCCTTAGAGAGACCCAGCTGGGTAAGGTGATATTGATCTGGCCTTCTCATAGTTACTCCATATCACCAGTGATTTTTAGGTGGCTCCTACAGAGCACGGATGGTTCATGTGGTTTGAGGCTGGGAGGAAAAGGCACCATGGGAGAAAATCCGGACTCCCATTCCAACACAAGCCTCATTCATTCAGGCTACCATCTCTACCTTGTAGACTTTAATCACCAATTGCCCATCTCCACATGACCGAAAATGGCTGAGAGCTGACTCAAGCCCCCTCTGTCATACCTGGAATTAGTCACAGGGACCTCACCACCAACCTGGGTTTGTCTTAAGGCTAAGAACACAGGTTCCCTTCTGCCTCAGCTTCACTAAGGCCACCCAGGAGTTCCATCTTGCTTCCTTTCAGAATTATCCAGTAGCTGCCATTCCTTGTTTTCCATCTCTCATCTCCTCTTAGTTTATAAAATCTTTATTCGGCTGTTAAATGGGTAGGAAGAGAGAAGGACTAGTAAAAATATATTTCTGGTAGAGAACACTTTCCCAAATCTTTAATTCACTTCCAAAGTCTTCAACATTTGAAACCAAAAGCCAATAATTGAAGCCAATAAATATCATCCAGGGATGGAATTCACACACAAACACACACACACACACACTTTGGATCATAAGTTTAGTGACCATGGAAACAGGACTAACAATGTCAGGCTGAGGACCTGGAAAGATGCTTGACTAATCAGAATTTGGCAGACCATTATGACCATTTTAAAACTCCTTCAAAATATCAGTTAAGAGTTATTTTAGTACTTAAAAGCTACAGCCCATAAAAATAATATCTAAACAATTTAGCAAGGTGTCTCTGTCCCTTTCCACAGAGCTGCGCATCTCCTCGTAAGCCTTCCATCATCCCTTCCATTGTCAATAATAACAAAAAAATAAAAAATAAAAACCCTCCCACACAACCCACCTCAAAGGGCATAAGGGATTGGTTACTACAAGTCAAATATGAGTGACTGTGATTAGGGAATTCAAAATATATACTACTAATCTCCATGCTCCAGTGTGGAAACAGTTCCGTTGAGATGTTATAGTAACAGAACAAAGAAAGCCATGAATCAAACACCTAAAACATATTGGTGGAAACAGTAGGTAGGTAAGTTAAAGCAAAGCATAAAAATGACACTTTTAGCCTGTTGGTTAGTGGGTCTAGCTATCTGTTCATACATCCCAAAGGATTTACCAAGTGGCCCCAAAGACATCATCTCCCACACAGAGGAGGTCAATAAACGACTATGAAAAGGGCAAAAGATGGCCCAAGATAATTTGGCTCAGGACTCTTAATATTCCAACCTCTCCATAATGATTGGCGTTCTAATTAACCAATCAGCCTTGCAGAAAGTTCAATGGATAGTGCAGGTAGCTTCCTTCCAAGAACTGACATCCATACCAAGAAGTGAGCAATGTGCCGGCCTTTCTTTTCGTCTGCAAGTGTCTGTGCATCCCAACACATTTCTCCATCTCCTGTGAGACCCACTGCTCCATCTCCGCTTTAGTTCTCGCTTTCAACCTTTCCTTCCTCCTGTAGGCAGCATCAGCAACATCTTCCGCTTTCCCCATTCGGCTGCGAACTTTGCAAAGAGGAAGATGTCTGATCCTCCTTCTCCCAGGACTCCAGCAGCTACACTCTAAGACGGGCTAACAGTTTCGTAAGTTTTAGCCTAAAGAGCAGCCAGGCCTTACAGAACACCATCAGGAGCTCCGTTGTATTATCTAACCTTTCATCTTCATTGAGAGTCATCAACGGCTTGTCTAATCCAATGTTCTGTGATGCAATAAAAATAGGAGAGATTCAACAATATTAGCTGTTTAATTCTGGTCATTGCATTTGGTTTTTAAAATGCCCATAGGACAGAAGTGCCCTATTAATACATCCTTAGCTCTCACTTGCAGACTTGTTGCATTAATTTCTATATGTAAAATTTCTAAATCAGTTATATGAGCTGAGAAACACACAGATCTTAGATGGAATTTTACTGGTAAAAACATTATTAATGCAAGTGAATGGATCTTTGTTTCCTCAGAAACTAGGTCAGTTGGCCACTAACACATATAAGGTGGAAAAAAAGAGGCAGAATTCAAAACTGACTCAGACCTCTCCTGAGTCACTTGCCTCTGGCAATAATATGTGTACGTGTGCCCGAGAGCCACAGTCCCCTTGAGGAGGAAACAGCTATATCCCCTGCTGCCAGATGGCTAGGACAAAATCCAAATGAAGAAAACAACCAGGATTTAGGACATTCATCCCTGTTGCTCTGCCTAGAGTCCAGAGGACGTTTGCGAGAAAGGTATCTTGGAATGAAATACTATAGTTCCCTGGCAATACTGACCTAGCATCAGCAAACTCCTTTGCCCGCAGAAGGACACTGAGCCCTCCTGTTTGAGAGTAAATGCATTCAAGCCACACCCACACTTAAACACGCACACACGCACACACGCACATGTGCACACATGCGCTTTTCTTAAAATTTCACTCCCATCAAGCTACTTTAACTTCCTTTTTACCAAAATTTTAAATTCTGTTCTGTCGCTCTGACTCCTCTTTCTCAATACTTAGAGCTAAGATTTATATAAATCATTATTTCCAGGGATGGCATTCAACTGAAATATTAACCCAGATGAATCTTGCATGGCCAAGACTGGCAGCATCCAGACAGAGCCAGTGTGGCTGTGCCAAGGGCTCCAATGAGCAGCAACCCCTCCCTAAAGGATTTATCAGTGAAGAACCCAGCCTGAGTTCAGGATACGATATGAGAGCCTCCTGTTTTCCACGTGCCCCTAACAGTTCTCCCCCCCCCCCCCAAATCTTTTAGTTCTATTTTGACTTAGAAGACCTAAAGAAAATCATCTTTACTCCATTCTCCTGGCTTCCCCTTCCAGTCCTTTGGGGTCACTGATCATTCCCACCTCTCACCTAAGAAACCTCAGACTACACAACTGGAATGAGTTGAAGCATGTGTTCTGAAACAGACATCTCCTAACCCACAGACTTCCTAATGTAGTTTTGTCTGCAAGAGAGTTGCACACGCGCAATGATGGGGCTAGACTGGAGGGGGATGGGTTTCTAAAAGAAGTGATGCCTTCTGAGCAAACAGAAACTGGGGTACACAAGCAAGATGGCTCTAGAGCCGGAGCAGGAACTCGGGAGCTGCTGTAAGACACAGCACAGCACACGTGGCCTGCCAGAATCTGCTGTTCCTCGCGCCTGTATATTTGAGACTTTCAGCCTCCAGATCTGCACATGAATAGAATTCATTCACATTCCTCCATTAGCTTGAAAAATCTTTTACAATTGAGCAAGACAAGCTTGACCTCCCTCCCTTCTTTGTCTTTCTTTCACAGCTAACCGCCCTCCTACCCCCCCCCCCCCCCCCCCGGTCTCCCTTAGACTCCTTTGGGGCTTCTCCCCTCCACCTCCAACACTCCTCGGTATTCTGGGATGCAAGATGGAGCTAGCAGTAGGTTTAATGAGAAGTGTCCCCGTGGGTTAAGGTCTTTGAACACGTGGTCCCCAGTTGGGGGTACTATCTGGGGAGTCGCGGAACCTTTAGAAGTTCGATCCTTACAGAAGGATGCACAAGCATGTCCCTAGGCACGGTTTTGAGTTTACAGTCTCGCCCTTGTCCAGTTCACTATCTCTGTTTTCTACCCTTGGGTGAAAATGCTGTTGCTAATCTTAAGATCCAGTTGCCTGCTGCCCGCTGCCATGCATCCTTCTCCCCTTCTTGAATCACTAGTGAACCTAAAGGTCAGAGTTCTGGCACACCTGACCCCGCCCCTTGTGGGGGACCTGGCAGAGCACTTCACCCCAGGGTCACGCCTGTGTGTAGGGCAGGCAGTATTCTGTCCCTTTAAATGTGGAAACTTCACCTACTTCTACCTCTTCTTCCTATTCCTCTTCTCTCTATCTCTCTGTCTCTCTCTGTCTCTCTCTGCCTCTCTTTTTTTTCTCATCCACCTCTCCTGTCCTCAGAGGCCGGTCTCCCCCCACCCCACCCCCACCCGCCATTTTCCATTCTCTCTCTCTCTCTCTCTCTCTTTCTCTCTCTCTCTCTTATTTTGCAAGACAGGTTTTTCTGTGGCTCTGGCTGTCCTGGAACTCACTCTTGTAGGCTGACCTGGAACTCTCAGAGATTTCCTTTCTCTTAATAAAACTTCCCACTTAAGCTCTGTCTGCCTGGCGTGCCTGTCTCTTGCTGGCAATAGGGCTCTTACCTACCAAAGTCTCTCTCTCCTGCACATAGTCAAATCAATCAACTCTTCCAGAATTCACTTTTGGCAGTGGTGTTTCCTCACAACAACAAAAAGTGACTGATACAGACCCAAAAATGAAAATAGGGTTGTTGTTGTTTTTATTAAAATTCGACACCTTTGACAGCTCCGTGTGAAACTCGCTGCATCTTTCTTTGGGTTGCTTTACTTGAGGGAACAAGTCTTAACAAGGCAAACGCTGTAATTCCGCTGTAGATGCGCAACACTAGCTGACGTTTCTGGAGAAATTGAGCCCTATCTAACCTCTACTCATATTTCCCTCAGCACTTCAACCACACCTTTTAGACATGTTCTAGACGTAATTTCACAAAATTAAAATTTTTATCTAGTGGAACTTTAACCATTGCTGGTTGAACTAATATTAGACAATATTCCTACTAAAATTCAGTTTGTGCACTTATTCACAGTCTGCCAGGCCTGAAATTTTAATCTGCACATATAACCTATCCCAATGATGTCCAGATTAATTTATATACTCTCTTATCAGCAAAAAACAATGCATGTTTTCACACTGTGTGTTTATAAAAATATGCATATATATTGAACAGTAAAATATACCAAACTTAGAATTTTAATGAATGAAACTAAATACAAATAATAGCTCTTTTGTTTTCATGAGGACCATTTTGAGACATTTTAGATTCTACTAGTTTATATAATATTGAGTTTATATAAAGAATAAAATGTTGAGTTGCTTCAGCTGTTAACCATACATGGAATTATTAAAAAACTATGATAGTATGTAATATCATGTATGCAGATCAACAACGTAAAAGTGAAACTGGGGGAACACTGGACTAAAGGACATGGATAAAAAAGAGTAACAGGTATGGGGGAATACCCTCAAAGTACGTAATAGATTTCTCTGTGAGTGTGTGTGTGTGTGTGTGTGTCCTTATGTAACCTATGTGCATTTATGCCCTAACAATAACATATGCATATAAAGATAATAGCTATTTAATGAAATGTCATGGAACTGGCTACAGGGAATCTTTTCAGGCCCTTAGCCCTATGACTCTTCTCTCACTAAATTAAACATTCTCCAGCCACCATCGCTTATGTTTGCTCCTCTCCAAATTACAGAAGTGGACAAAATAGAGATCTCACCAATGTCAGTTCAAAAAAAAAAAAACTCAAATGACTAACTGTGCTGTCTATTATCATACCAAAGCACATACTGGCCTCCATGTTCTCTATACCAAAGCATATGCTGGCCTCCATGTTCTCTTGCATCACAGATACCTGTTAAAGAGTCCATGCTGGCACCATGGCTTTTCTCACCCTGACCCCAATCCTGAACTTCTCCAGCTCCTGGGTTTCCCTTCCCCCAGCTTCTCATTTCTATGCAGCCTTTCCATTTCAACCCTGAACTCTTGGTGCTCTCTTTTTGTCTTCCCCTATAGATCTCCCTCTCTAACCCTACCCTAGTCCCTCTCTCCTCTTTTGGGGTCCAGCCTCAATGGGGTTCACACGTTCCAGGGTGGCAGCATGTGGATTAGAAATGTTAACTAGGAGGGACAGAGATATGAAAGAAAAGGATCAGAGACTCAGAGTAGACCTGGGACGGCAATCCCGTGAATACTGAATTCACCCGCGTTTATTTTCCGTATGCTTATATACCTCAACCCAAGGGGGGGGGGGGGGCACGGCAAAAGACTGCTTTAACATGATACAAAGCAGAAACAGAGCAATTACCTCTTCAGTACCTGAGACATCAAGCAACTATATCCTAAGTTAAGCATTCTGTTGCTTAGGCAGGATGTGCAGCGACCACACCATAGACCAAGCATGTTGAAGGCAGCCACTCCCTGGGTCAAACCTCCTGTCATATCCTTGAAGGCACAAGAATAGACTTGAATTCTCTGACTTTTGGGAAAATGGAGTGGATCCACCTCTGTGAGCCATCTTAATACCAAAACACCAAGTAACCACACCCTAGGTAAAGATATCTTGTTTGTAGCCACACCTTAAGTCAAACCTTGAAAGAGCAAGAGTAGGCTTAAACTTGCTGACCTTTGTCAAAGTGGAGTGGACTCACTTCTGTGGGCCTTGACATCCTCTCATGGTCCAATTTAATCTGCTGGTCATGTTCAGTGTACTATTTTTGTCCCTGCTCTGGACTCTTCTAGATGCCTCTGGCTGTACTCCCTCATATTTACAGTTTTAAAAAAAGGATAAAAAAAAAAAACCCTTCTCCTCAACCATACCTGGGAGTGGTCCTTACTTCACATAACCAACAGACCATACTTTCAACCAGAGATATGTAGAACACCATCAAACTTTAAATTTCAAGACCCCCTTTGGATTTTCCACAAACAGAAATAGTAGAAGTTAAAGACTGGAGGAAATACAGGATAGTGGGCAAAGTTATGGTGTTAGCCTAGCTCGAGACAGAGGAGTGAGTCGATGTTGAGTCATTTCTTAATATACACGCACACAAACAGAGAGCTCACATAATTTGATATATGTCATACCTACCTATGCAAATTTCATAAGGTCGTTGCAATCTACACACACACATAGTGCGGCTGAGTCATTTCTTAGCTTACACACACAAGTAGTGGCTTCATTTGTTTGGGATCTGTCCTATAAACCTTGTGTAAATACCTCCATGTCTAACTTTCAGCATTTACGATGGATCTTTTCCAGATATTAGTAAGACCTTTGATTAGGGACTCTCGTGATGACAGTTTACACGCTAGGATTGTAGGCCTTTATTGCAGCTCTCGTTTACTAAGTGCTTGATAAGTACCTTCTAGACATTATCTCACCCAAGCTCTCAGGTTTGTGTTTCCTCATCTGTGAACAGTAATTATAATAACTACCCCCACAGAATGGTTATTACCACCAAGTGGCTTACCTGGGATCCGGCAAGGAGAAATTGAGCATCAGAGACAAGGAGATCAAGCCCCTACAGATTTCACCACTCCTATACCGTCAGGAACAAAGACATCCTACTCCCCTTGAATACAGAAATGACATTAATTTGTCTTTTCGACAGCTCAGTTTTTTTTCTCAAGTCTCTTCCATCTTGGCACATTAGATAGGACCGAAGGGCACTGAGCAGTGATCTATTCTATCCCTATTCTTTCTCTCTTAAGATCCTCAGTTGTGACTTCCGGGTCGGGGCCTAGGCGGTGGCAAATTCAAGTCCAGTCAATCCAGTGGTCTTCTTTGATGTCAGCATTGGTGGCCAGGAAGCTGGTCGCATGAAGATCGAGCTGTTTGCAGACGTGGTGCCTAACAGCGGAGAGCTTTAGGCAGTTCTGCACTGGAGAGTTTTGGAAAGATGGTGTTCCAATTGGGTACAAAGGAAGCACCTTCCATAGGGTCATAAAGGATTTCATGATTCAGGGTGGATATTTTGTTAATGGAGATGGTACTGGAGTCGCTAGCATTTACTGCGGTCCATTTGCAGATGAAAATTTTAGACTTAGACACTCTGCTCCAGGCCTGCTTTCCATGGCAAACAGTGGTCCCAGTACAAACGGCTGCCAGTTCTTTATCACATGTTCTAAGTGTGATTGGCTGGATGGGAAGCACGTAGTGTTTGGAAAAATCATTGATGAACTTCTGGTGATGAGAAAAATTGAGAATGTTCCCACGGGCCCTAACAATAAACCCAAACTGCCAGTGGTAATCTCCCAGTGTGGGGAAATGTAATCTAGACCAAGACTGAACCAGATCTTGAGTGTTGGGTGACACTCCCCTTGAGTCTGACAAGCTGGACTGACCTCTGCCTCCACAATGTGTGAACCAGGACCTGGAAGTCTCACAAATCAGAACCAAGGCCTTGTTTAAATTTTGAACTGTAAATAAAGGATTTTTTTAAATGTTTTTTTTTTAAAAAAAAGATCCTCAATTGTTCTTTATCGGGGTTGTGTAGATAGAAGTTTCTGTCCCACCCAGTCCCACAGCCATTCAGTCCCAAATAAACACAAAGAGGCTTATATTAATTATAAACTGCTTGGCCTATTGCTCAGGCTTATTATTGACTAGCTCTGATGACTTAAATTTACCCATAATTTTTGTCTATGTTTAGTCACATGGCATGGTACCTTTTCTCAGCAAAGCATTCTCATTTTGCTTCATCTGCATCTGACTGGTGACTGACTCTCTGCCTTTCCTCTTCCCAGACTTCCCAGACCTGGTTGCTCCACCTATACTTCCTGCCTGGCTACTGGCCAATCAGCATTTTATTACACTAATATGAATGACAAATTTTTACAAGAGTACAAGAGCATTATCCCACAGCATTTCTCCTTTTTTCTTTTCAAAACAAAAACCCTGAAATCCTCTTTTGTTTAGCTTTTTTTCTGACCATTATCCATAGCAACTTGTAACCAACTTGCTAAACAAAAACAAACATCCATTATCCATTTGGGGAGGAATATAAGCATTGTTTTCTAATTCCTGTTGTCTGGGGATGTTGGCAATTTTACCCAAAGAAAATATAAGATTATGGTCCAGTCCTTACTGGAGTCTTTTGTGAAGCTGGATCATCTCAGCCAGCAGCCTTGTAGTTTTCTAGATGCAGAACTCAGAAGAAACTCCAATAGAGGTTCTTAGAAACATTGGATCATCTGGGCTATTCATTCCCAATGGAGATATTTCAAGGGGTCTTTCTCAATCAAACCTTAGTTTTCTAAACCAAGAATGAATCCATAGCCTCTCCTTTCCTGTGGAAACAAAAGCAAAACCTCTTCTCCAAAGTAACATGTATATTCTTTTATGTTTGAATGGAATGTTTTATAGATGTCTGTTAAGTCCATTTGAGTCATAACAGAGAAATAGTTCCCTTATTTCTCTGTTAATTTTCTGTCTGACAGATCTGTCCAGTAGTGAGAGTTGGGTGTTGAAGCCTCCCACTATTAGTATGTGGGGTTGATGTGTGATTTAAGCTTTAGTGGTGTTTCTTTTACACATGAGGTTGCCCTTGTATTTGGGGCATAAACGTTCAGTATTGAGATTTCCTCTTGATGGATTTTCCCTGTGACTAATATGAAATGTCCTTTGTCTCTTTTGATTGATTTTAGTTTTAAGTTTATTTTATTAGATATTAGGATAGCTACATCAGCTTGCTTCTTAGGTCCATTTAATTGGGAAAATTTTTTCCAACCGTTAACTCTGAGGTGATGTTTGTCTTTAAGAAACGTGTGTTTCTTTTATGCAGCAGAAGGATGGATTCTGTTTTCTTATCCAATCTGATAGCCTGTGTCTTTTTATCGGTGAGTTGGGTCCATTTATATTAAGGGATATTAATGACCAGTGATTGCCAGTTCCTGTTATGCTTAGCTTTTGTTGGTGGTGATGTTATGGTGTGTGTGTGTGTGTGTGTGTGTGTGTGTGTGTGTGTGTGTGTGTGTGTTTACCTTTCTTTGGGATTTGCTGTTGTGAGATCATCTATTGTCTATATGTTTTTGTGGATGCAACTAACTTTCTTGGGTTGGAGTTTTTCTTCTAATACTTTGTGTAGGGTTGGGTTTGTGGCTAGGTATTGGTTAAATCTGTTTCTGTCATGGAATATCTTGTTTTGTCTGTCTATGATGATTTAAAATTTTCCTGGGTATAGTAATCTGTGTTGGCATCCACGGTCTCTTAATGTCTCTATAACACTTGACCAGGACCTTCTGGCTTTTATTGTTTCTATTAAGAAGTCAGGTGTAATTCTGATAGGTCTACCTTTATATGATACTTGGCTTTTATCCTTTGCAGCTCTTACTATCCTTTCTTTATTCTGTATGCTTAGTGTTTTATTTATTATATGGCAAGGGGACTTTTTTTGTGATCCAGCCTATTTGGTGTTCTGTAAGCTTCCTGTATCTTCATATGCATGTCTTTCTTTAGGTTGGGAAAGTTTTCTTCCATAATTTTGTTGCATATATTTTCTGTGCTTCTAAGTTGGACTTCTCTTTCTTCTATTCCTGCTATTCTTAGGTTTGGTTTTTTCATGGTGTCCCATATTTCCTGGATATTTTGTGTTAAGCTTTTGTTAGATTTAGTGTTTTCTTTGACCCATCAGTCTATTTCCTCTATTGTATCTTTAACACTTGAGTTTTTTTACTTCCGTTTTTTGTACTCTGCTGTTTATGCTTGCATTTGTGTTTCCTGATCATTTTCTCATATTTTTGATTTCCAGAATTCCCTCAGTTTGTGTTTTCTTTATTGTCTCTATTTCAGCTTTCAAGTCTTGAATCATTTCTTTCACCTGTTTGATTGCTTTTTCTTGGTTTTCTTTAAGGGATTTGTTGATTTCTTCCAATTTTTTGTTTGTCTTTTCCTCCATTTCTTTGAGAGAGTCTTTCACTTTCTCTTTAAGGGCCTCAAACATTCTCCTAAAGTATTTTTAGGTCATTTTCTTCTGCTTCATCTGTATTGGGGTGTTCAAGGCTTGCTGTTGTAGGGCCACTATGTTTTGTTGGTGTTGTGTTGCTCTTTGTGGTGTTGAGTGTTTTCATACCTTGTCTACCCATTTTTTCCTCTGATTGGTGTAGTTGGGGCTGTGTTTCTGGTGATCAGTCTTCCAGTGCCAGTGGATTCAAGACCCAGATGGTCATTCCTTATGGTGCAGTCAGGGCCATGGTTCCAGTCACCCTGGAGGTCACTTGGTGTTCCCAAAGGTCATTCAGCACTCCCATGGGTTGCTCTGCAAACTCAGAGGTCCTTAGTGCCTGCTCCCACAGAGGTCACTAGCGTGTGGCTGCTCCTGCTGAGGTTGCTGCCTCGGGCCTGCTCCGGTGGAGGCCACTGGCTTGAAAACAGAGGTCCCTGGCTTGGACCAGGTCCCACAGAGATCTCTGACTCTGGCCTGTTCCCTTGGCAGTCTCTCCCTTGTACCTGGTCCTGTGGAGGTTGCTGCCTTGAGCCTGCTCTGGCAGAAGTCACTGGCTCAGGCCTTGGAGGTTGCTGGCTCAGGCCTTCTCTGACCTAAGTTGCTAGCTTGGGCCTGTTCCCTTGGTGGTCATTCCCTTGTAAGAATGAAATTCACTACTAATGCTTAGACCAAAGCGGTGATCCTGTCTCTGTGGGTCCTTAGACTGCTGCTTTTTTATGAAGCCTCAGACTGCTTGCTCAGACTGAATCCTCAGACTTCACTCAGCATTTTTATTCTTAATAAGTCTGTGGTGAGTAGTGACAGTTTTGCCACCAGAAGCCTCTAGAACCCAAGAGCTCATTCGGCAAATGTATCCCAACACCACTCTTTATCTAGGACTGAAAATTGTTTCCTACTCTGCTTTCCAGGAAATGAGCCCATTTACATTATTCCATTACAATATCAGTGGTTCTGAAAATAATGAAAACATTTACAATAAAGGCACTAATGTAGGCTAGATGTCCTGTGCATAAAATTTAAGTCCACTCGCTATGAAATTTCTAGAGAAAAACTGAAGTCCTCCAATTAAATTCCTTAAATAGTGAAATACAAAGAGATTCCAGACTAAAACTTTATTCCCTATATATACTAAAAATACAAGCCAGTCTGTGTTGGCATATGCCTTTATTCCCAGCACTCGGGAGGCAGAGACAGGGGGAATCCCTGTGAGTTTGAAGTCAGCCTGGTTTACAAGGGTTAGTTCCAGGACAGTTTCCAAAGCTACAGAGAAACCTTGCCTTGAGAAAAAAAAAATTTAAAAATGCAAAAAAGGCCTCCAAACCTTACTTTTATGGCAAATATTTATAGATATATGAATATTTAAATATATATAAATATATATAGTCTTTCTGGCAAATATAAACATATATATTTGCCAAATATAAATATATACATATACATTTGCTATATATTCACAAATACATGCATACATACACACATATATACATGTATTTGCTGTATATGTGCATTAAATGTATATATGTGTGCATATTTATACACATATACACATGTATACATATATATTTGCCTTCAGTGCATATACATTGTGTGTGTGTATATATATATATATATATACTCAGACACAGATTATTTATACCTTTTGTAAGTTAAGTGTCATAAAAGCATATCCAGAGAAAGTGCTGAAAATAATACATTAAGCATTTCTTCAAGTTCATAGCAGTTGAACTGCCAAGAGAGTAACAAGATTTCTTCATGGTCTAAGGTATTTTTGAAAAAATGAAGAAAATCTATGAGACAGCTAAACTTTGAAGCCGACAGCTGCCCCTAGGCACACTGATCTATGGTCACTGAAGTGTGGTCTAAGAGAACTAATGGGCAGCAAAGTCAAAAATCTGAGGCAAGTAAGATGTGAGTCCTCCAAAACTCAGACCCCTCAGAAGACGGTGTGAGCTGAGAAAATAGAACCCAGCCGGTCTCACAGCGATTATCCATAAGAAACAGAACTATGAGTTGTAGACAAAGGAGGAAAACACGTGTCTTCTGAGGATATATATCTAGAAACTGTTCAGAAAATTGAGTCTTCTGCTGGATTTTTGGCTACGAATATCACCAAAAAAGACCCTAAGTTGGAACTCTGGTTTTAACTAGTCCCATATTAGTAATGTCACAAATCACACAGAGGGACCAAATCCAAGCTCATTCTGGAGGACTGCATTGACATGATCAAGGCCTTAAAGAATCATGAGCTCATGCGTGAAGTAAAATCACAAATAAATAAAAATAAAACCAAGGAAATATGACTGATACTCAATAGAAAAGGCACTGTACAAATTTAAGTGTATATTAAGATAGATATTGGAGGTATCTAATATAAAATATAAATTACATTAAATGTGTTTCTGGAGTAATCAACTTTAAAATTGTAATAATGTAAAAATATAGTGAGACTTAGAAATTAAAATTTCAGCTCTTAGAGACTCATCAATAATCATAAGACTATTAAGCCAGGCATGATTGTGTGTGTTTGTAATCCCAGAATTCTGGAAGCTGAGAAGAAGATTAAAAAGCTCAGGGCTACCCCCAGGAAACACAGTGAGTTCAAAAACAGTTTATCAGATCAAACACAAGCTCAAAAGAATAGGCATGCCCTAGAAAAACTGGGAAATGCATCCACAGCGAGCCACAGCAAGACAAAGAAATGTAAACTATAAAAGCCCAAGAGGTTTGGAGATAAGAAATAGATTATTGCCAATGAGAAGATCTGTGTGTCCAGCGCTTGCTGCAGAAGCCTGACAACCTGAGTTTGATCCCTGGTGGAAGGAAAGAACAGAAACCACAAAGCAATCCTGGGAGCTCCACACACATTATATACACACCTCTACACTTGCATGTGCACACAGATATCATACACACATATATACATACAATAATAAGAAATATACATTTTTAATATTATAATTACCTCATTTCCTTCTTCCCTTTCTCTCTCCAAACTCTTCCGTATCCATCTCTGATCTCTTTCAAATCCATTGCCCTTTTTCTTTAAATGTTGTTTCATGTATATTACTAAATGTATAAATACAACCTGCTCAGTTCTTTTATTTGTATGAATATGTTTTCAGGGTTGGTTATTTTGTATCAGATAACCAATTGGTATGCGAAGCCTCTTTCTTCTACTCTTAACATTCCTTAGTAGCCTACAGTTCTTTGTGTAGGGTTGAGGCCTCCTGGGCTTCCTGTTCTCACGCAGGTTAGCATGTCTGTCAGCATTGTCCTTATCCAGCTCATGTCTAGGCAGTCATGTCAGTGGGACATCGCAAGCGTAGCTTCTGACATTCCTAGGAGACACAATCTCACAACAAACTCCCCGATCTCCTGAATCTTACAGGCTTTCATTTCTTTTCTCCTCCCTTTTTTCTTCCTTCCCTCCTTCCTTCTTTTCTAACTCTAATGCCAAATAGTGCTGCTTATTGATGCATGGATGTGAGGCCATCTCCTGAAGCACAGGAAACCTACCATTGAAAGGCTCTAAGAAGACAAAACAAAACATGGTTCTCTCTCCAACAGGAGCATGTACCAGCAGCTCCTCATTAAGGGGTAGTACCTGGATAGCCTCTCTCTCTCATCTGCGCCAAAAGTTTGGCTGGCCAGATCTTATACAGTTAACCATAGCCTCTGTGAGTTCGTGAATGCAACAGTCATGTCCTGTCCAGAAGACAGAATTTCAAAGCACTCTTTCCCATCTACTGGCTCTTTCTTCTTTCTCCCCCTCTACAGGAATGTTCCCTAAGCTTTAATGGGGCTGATATAGGTATCCCATTTGGGCTGAATATTCACTCAGTCTCTTCTCTGTAATTTAACCAGTTTTGCATCTATGCGTTGGTCTCTGCCCACTGCAAAGAGAAACCTCTCTAACGGAGATTGAGAACATACTAGTTCTGTAAGTGGTGTAGGAGGTTCTTCTGTCTATGTGTTGCTTTCATTGGTTGAATAAAGAAACTGCCTTGGCCTTTTGATAGGGCAGCACTTAGGTAGGCAAAGTAGACAGAACAGAATGCTGGGAAGAAGAGTCAGAGAGAGCCGCCATGGAGATGCCAGGTCAGACATGCTGAATCTTTCCCAGTAAGCCACGACCTCATGATGACATACAGATTATTAGAAATGGGTTGAATCAAGATGTAAGAGTTAGCCAATAAGAGGCTAAAACTAATGGGTCAGGCAGTGTTAAAATGAATAGAGTTTCTGTGTGATTATTTCGGGTGTAAGCTAGAGGGGTGACTGGGACAACAAGCAGCTTGCTCGTTCCTGTTACATTTAAGTATAAATGTAAAATATTAAGATGGCAATTTAACAACATAGCTGTTTAGGAAAATGAGAATACTAGGTTCTACTCTGGGACCTATGAGCCAAGGACTCATGCCCAGGATTTCAATACCAGAAATGAAATTCTTTCTCAAGAAGAAGCCCCAAATCCAATCAGAAAGTGGTTAGTTACCCCTTGTGGTATTTTGAATGAGAAAGGTCCCTCATACTAGTAGGCATTTGAACAATTGGTTCCCAGTTAGCAGTGCTGTCTGGTGATGTTTAGATGGTGCAGCCTGGGGGGAGGAGGGCTGCAGATGTCACATGGTTTGAAAGCTAAAATTCTCCCACTACCTGCAGTTGGCTCTCTCTGCTTCACATTCCATGCTCCGGATGTGAGCTCTCAGCTTCCTGCTCCAGCCACCATGATTGGCTGCCTGCTGCCTGCTGTCCTTTCTCTGTCATTGTGACCTCTAACCCTCTGGAACAGTAAGATAAAATAAAGTCTTTCTTATGTTCATTGCTTGGCCATGTTTTATCACAGAAACAGAAAAGAAACCAGTATACTCCATAACAGACATGCCCCTGTTGTGCTGCTAGGTTGTGGGATAATCTTTTTGTACACTGTGAAGATATGTTGCTCTCATTTGGTTTAATAAAGAGCTAAAAGGCCAATAGCTAGGCAGGAGAAGGTATTGGCAGGAGAGCCAGACAGCAAGAACTCTGGGAAGAAAGGCAGAGTCACCAGCCAGATGGAGAGGGAACAATACATATAAGAGGACAGGCAAATGCCACAAATCATGTGACAACATGTAGAAAGATAAAAATGGGTTAAGTTTTAAGAACTAGTTAGTAACAAGCCTAAGCTATTGGCTGAATTTTATAATTAAGAGGTTTCCATGTGGTTATTTGGAAGCTGGCTGGCAAGATAGAGAATAATCTGCCTACACTGATGGACATATCTTACCTGGCAGGTGAGTTCTAGGAAAGCACAGTCAAACTCTGGGTGGAACCATTGTTGTATTTTGTTCCCAGCACCCTACATAGAACCTTTCAGCACTATGAAAGCTAGTCAGAGGGAGAAAGTTTCCCAATCAGGTGGAGGTTGATTTCTCTGTCTCCTGCAGACAGACTATAGTGTCTTCAGAAACAAGATCATGTAGCTATAGTGAGTAACCAAGTAAGCTCCCTATATCATTTTTATGTAAAGAAAACATTAACAAATTCCCAAAATTCCATATATATTCTACATGTTGACATCCAGTTATGCCAGCACCATTTGGTGAAGATGTTTCCTTTTTCTTTTCTTTTCTTTTTTTTTTTCATTGTATGGTTTTAGCTTCTTTGTCAAAACTCAGGTGTTCATAGGTATATGGATCAGTATCAGGGTCTTCCTTTCAATTCTATTGATCCACATGTCTTTAACAAGCATTTCTTAAAAGAATGTTCTAATGAGACTGCTGGATTAGATGCAAAAATCATGAATGGCCTATAGAATGACAAAACTATAACTTTCTTGATTTCCTTTGCTGCTGGATAAATATATATAAATTAGCATATAATAATGATATCTGTGCTTTTGACCAAGAGAAAACAGAAAGTAACATGCAGATGTATTTCTCTAGATTAGTGATTCTCAACCTTCCTAATGCTGAGACCTTTTAATACAGTCCCTCATGTTGTAGTGACCTTCAACCATAAACTTATTTTTGTTGTTACTTCATAGCTGTAATTTCACTGCTATTATGAATCATAATGTAAATATCTTTGTTTTCTGATGATCCTAGGTGAGTACTATG
Organism: Microtus oregoni; assembly: GCF_018167655.1. Lineage (NCBI taxonomy): Eukaryota > Metazoa > Chordata > Mammalia > Rodentia > Cricetidae > Microtus > Microtus oregoni. The sequence continues at coordinate 9,813,240 of NW_024543095.1, read as the reverse complement.
AAAGGGTCATTTGACCCAAAGGAATCGTGACTCTGAGGTTGAGAGCCACTGCTCTAGATAACCAGGTATTCCCTGACCAGTTAGATAATGCTGTGCTTTAATATAAAGAGAATATGCTTTCTTTGCTTGCCTTATTGTTAAGTTTCAGATAATTTTCCTTGACATGTGTTAGCTTTGTTGGTTTATACGGAATTTCTTTTCGGCAAGAGAACTCACAGTAGCGGGAATAAAATTATAGCCTTTGGTAAAGAAGAAAGGCCTTCAGTTTCACTGTGGGGCTGGAAACCCTGTAGTTTAAACATTTTTAAATAAACTATGGAGAATCTCCACTGTGAAATAAGCCACTAGGCTTCCATGGTTCTTGGTTAGTAGACGGTTACACCCAAGCCCCCGTTACATCATCCTCATCCCACTGACCCACACACTCTACATCTGGAGCCAGCCAAGCCTTAATTAAAGACTTGCCAAGATTTTCATCCTTTCTTATCATATTCTCTTCTATCTCCTTTGTCAGCTTGCCTGACCAGACCAAATTATCTCCCCGGGTACCAGCTATTGGTTGTGTTAAGCACACTGCAGAAAGTTGCCTAAGGATTGAGAGATATACCCTGAACACATTTTTCTCATACTGTGTCATGTTTATGGTATTCAAGGCTTTCAGGAGCATGCATCATACCAAAGAAAAAAAGCCTTTACTATATGAGGTGCTAGAAAATAGCAGAAGACATTTTTAAGGTTGTGACAAAAATTGTGCAGTGTCCCCAACACTTGAGGAACATTGCAGAAGAGTGGACAGAAAAAAATGGAAGAGCCAAAGGAGAGGAGCATGCGCAGTGAGACACTGTCTTCTAAACACAACACGGCCACTGGACTCATGAACTCACAGCAGCGATGGCTACCTGCACAGGAGCTGATAAAGACTGGATCTGCTAACATCCCAGCAAGGCTGGTGAAGGGGCTCCCAAGACCCTATCACTAGCTGAAGAATTATTGGCAAGTGATGGGTTGCTGAGGGAGAAGTCCTTTTTCATACATTAGTGTGGCCACTGGCAGGTTACCTATGCTCTGATGGCCCCACACCCAGGTGCACTTTTGGGTAATAAGAACTCCTTAAAAGAAAAAGGCATTCATGGTGTAATGGTACACACCTTTAATTCCAGAGGTAAGTGGATCCTTGTGAGTTTGGGGTCAGCATGGTCTACATAGCAAATTCCAGAATAGCCAGAACTACGTAGTAAAACCCTATCTCAGAAAGAAAGAAAGAAAGAAAGAAAGAAAGAAAGAAAGAAAGAAAGGAAGGAAAAAGAGAGAGAAGGACATGAAGATGTGAGGGAAATGTGTTGTGGGGGTCTAGGTAAGGTGGGAAGAAAGAATGATAGGCGTGAATATTATTGCTATATGGCGTATTCATGCTTGAAATTGTTAAAGAAACACAAAGTCGTCCTTTTTACAATGATGAGAGCTAAGGGATGCACCTGAGGAGAAATGACAGGCATTGCAAAGAACTGGTCTGCTATTGCAGAAAAGACAGTGGCATCGCAGGTAAGGTTGTGGTAAGAATCCCTAAGACTATAACTTAGAATAGATTATTTATTTCCTTAATGGGGTTGGAAACACATTAGGCAAGAAGCTCCTTTGAGAACTGAGAACTGCACATAAATGTGGTTAAAAGGTTACGCATTTGTAATGCAGTTAGTGGGTGCATTCATTTATGAAAGTAGCGGTTTCTAAAGCCTCTGACCTCGCCAACCACAGTACTAGGCATGATCCTGCCTATTAAGCAGATCTTAACTCTAATTAGATACCTATTAGTTACCCCTAGATATAAGAGCCGCTATTTCATCATTGGGGACACCTTGATATCTTGTCACTGTTATGGTTTTATGCTTTTCAGTTAGGTAGAATAATGGATTGCTTTTCTTAGGTATCTTCTTCCAGTACTATGAGAGCTAGCCCTCAGGGAGAAGGCTTCTGAGTCTGATATAGCCAGATTCCTCCAGGTTCTGTTTCCTACGTGTACACTGCCTTAAGCAATAGGATCTCAGTTCAAGTTCTAGAAGGCAAGCAAAGGCAATAGTAATAACCTGTATTATTTTGGAGGTGTCTTAGATCCTCTCAAGCAACAACTTATGGGAGGTTCTTTTTCCTGTTGTGGGGGGAGTGACAGGAAAGTATATTTTATATCTAGAAAGTGTTCGGGAACTATTAACAATTTGAGTTTGAAGTGTTCCTTACATAGTCTTATTTTGAGCAGTCGTTCCCCAGCTTGTGGCAATATTCTGAAGCCTGTGGAGCCTTTAGGAGATGTTGTCTAGGTGATAGAAGGAGCTCCCTTAAAAGGCTATGCCTCTGCACAAACTCCTTTTGCCAGAGACTGAGTATTGCCATGTCTTCCTCACTGTAATGGCTGAGATCCCTCTGAAACCATGAGTTCTGATCAATCTTTCCTCCGTTCTTGCTGGGTCCTAACGGCTCCCTTGGGGGACGGGGTGAGAAGCCATGGAGTCAACAGCACAGACACCAGACACAGAGAGTCAGGTAAAAGGTAAACAGCAGACTCGTTTATTCAGCAATGGGGAGAGCCTCAAGGGGAGGTGACTCAGTTGGTAAAGTGCTTCGTGTCCAAGCACAGAAGCCTGAGTTCGGTTCCCATCACCCACAGCAAAAAAGCTGGGCACAGTAGCACATGCCTATAATATAATCTCAATTCTGGGAAAGCAGAAACAGGAAGACCCTGGGAGCTTGTTGACCAGAGAGTCTATCCAAATCACAGGTTCCAGGTTCAGTGAGAGATCCTACCTCAGAAAAGACAGTGAAAATGATAAAGGAAGGCATACCCATCGGCCTCTGGGTGTATGTGCCTTTTACATGACACATACATGCACCCCCATACCACATGACAACACACCCACACACCACATGGTACATATGCCCACACACCACACAAAAACTATTCATTGTAACTGGGTAAAAAAAAAAAATTCAAAGATGGGGGGAAATATTTGTAACTCATACCAGCTTTAGAAAATATATTCCGAGTAAGTAAGGAACATTGAACCCTAAAAAGACATGTAGCCTAATTAAAACACGGGCAAATAGGGCATGGTGCTGCCCACCTTTAATCCCAGCACTTGGGAGGCAGAGGCAGGAGATCTCTGTGAGTCTGAGCATGAGTATACATAGAAAGTGCCAGGACAGTCAGGGCTACATAACAAGACCCTGTATCAAAAATGAAGAAGAAGAAGTAGGAAAGAAAAAGAAGGAGAAGAAGAGGAGGTGGGAAAGGAGGAAGAGGAACAAGAAGGGAAAAATGAAAGAAAAATAGGCAAATAGAATTGACAGTTCTACAGAGAAGACATGAACATATGAAGATGCCCAAGATCACAGGGACATACTATTCCTGATCAATTAGGACAGCTGTCCCTAAAATGATAGATAATAAAGGTTAGTAAAAGTGTGGAGAAGCTAAAACGAGATGTGCTTGAAAAACAGTTCGGTAATTTCTCGAAAACTCTCAACTATTAACCACATTATCCAGCAGTTTGGCTTCTAGGTATATTCAAGAAAACTGAAAGCATGTATTATGGAGAAACTCAGAACAAATGTTCAAGACAATATTATTCCTAATGGACAAAGAATAAAAATAATCTAATGCCCATCAACTGGGGAGTGGATAGACAAGGTATTATATTCATACAATGGGATATTGTTCAACAATAAAAAGCGGGAACCTCTGATACATACTATAAAATGAATAAACCTTACAACTATAAAAAAACAGATATTAAAGATTGTATGTTTACCATCTTGTATGTATTACATGAATATCTTTGGAAACAGAAAAATAGATCTGTTGTGTAAGGCATGACCATACGTGATGATTGACAGCAAACAGGCAAAAGAGAACTCTTTGGGGTGGTTGAAATACCCTAAAACAGGAATTGAGCTGCTTCTAGTGGCCTTTTTCCATCAGTCAGGCCCTACTGCCTACTTCACAGCCTTCAAAACATGAGCCTATAAGGTCATTTTAGAATCAAACCACAACATTCCACCCCAGAGCCCCAAACCTCATGACTACCTCCTAATGGAAAATACCCTCAGTCTAACTCTAAAGCTACTAACAGTGCCAACATTGTTCGAAAAGTCCAACTCTCATTTGAGATTCAAGGCAATCTCCTAGTCCCTGTAAGAGCTAGGAAACCTTATAAAATCAAAACGAAAGTCCCATGCTTCAAATCTACACCAGCATAGAGTAAGCTCCCCCATCCTAACAGCAGGAATGGAAGACTCGCAAGGAAAGGTCTGGTTACACAGATGAGAAATATAGGGCTATATATGTAAATAGATTTGTTTTGTTTTGTTTTTTTTTTAACTCTTTACTCTTTGGAGGCCTGCCACCCAAATAAATACATGAAAATTTATTCTTCCTTTCTTTCTTTCTTTTTTTTTTTTTTTTTTTTTTTTGGATTTTTCGAGACAGGGTTTCTTTGTAGCTTTTTGGTTCCTGTCCTGGAACTAGCTCTTGTAGACCAGGCTGGCCTCGAACTCCCAGAGATCTGCCTGCCTCGAACTCCCAAGTGCTGGGATTAAAGGCATGCGCCACCACTGCCCAGCAAACTTATTGTTTCTTATGAACACCCAGCCTTAGCTTGGCTTGTTTCAAGCCAGCTTTTCTTAACTTACATTATCCTGTATACTTTTTGCCTCTGGGCTTTTACCTTTCTCTATTCTATATGCCTTTCTTTACTTCTAAGGCTGTGGCTGACTGTATTGGCTTGTCACTCAGATCATACAGGTCAACTACCCTCTCTAGCCATGGCTTCCAGTTGATCCAGTTGGTCCCAGTGCAAATGAAATGGAAATTGTCTGCAATGAGTATTGTCCATACTAATCTCCCAGGAAGGTCTTATAAACACAGTTCTTGGGACCCATGCCCAGGTGGTTAGCAGTCTTTGAACAAAGCCTTGGTATTATATTTTTTAAAACAAAACTGGGGAAATTGTTCAAGTCAGACTTTCAAGGTCAATGTGCCTGGATCTGAGTTCTGCTTCAGCATCATAGTGTGTGCTTGTTAGCGGTCCCATTGCTGTGACAAGATGCCATGAAGAAACAACTGAAAAGAGAGAAGATGTGTTGGACTCGGGGTTTCAGAGGTGGAGATTCACCATGGCAGGGAGGGCATGCTTGGGAAAAGCTGAGCAGACACGCCGTGACAGGCCAGGAATGTCAGCTATAGCTTGGCTGTCTTTTTCTTTCTTCCTCTTTTATTCCCAGGCTATGGGATGATGTCACCCAAATTCAAGGTACACTATTCCTTCCTCATTAAGCCATCCTAGAAATGGCTTTACTGACACTCTCAGAGATGTGCCTCGGTTTCCCTGGTGACTAAATCTAGTCAGATTGACATGATGGCTGTCTCGCATGTTGTACCACCTTAATTTAGCCTCTCCGAGTCTCCGTTTTCTTATCTAGAAAGGGGGTGTCTGAAATAAATATTTTAGGATTAATATGAATTTTAAATTATAGGATGCTTCGAGAACTCACCTGGTAAACAAGAGCTTGTGCCTCCCTCCAGTCCCTGTGGAGGGTAGGGAGGGCAGGGAGAGAGAGAGATGCATGTTTCCTAAAGAATCTACAATGATGCAGTCTTGCCACCAGTGCTGACTGGCTGCCTTTCTCTCGGTAGTATCAGGTCAGCAGCAAACATGCTGCTGGGCCACATTAAATCAACAACACATAGGAAAGAAAAATACCCAGGCCCTCGGGTACTGCAAGTTGTGACCCTTGGGAGGGACATTAAACACGTGGACGTGAACTATTAACTCACTAGCGTATTCTATCCCAGGCCTTCAAAGACAATCCTGAGAGTAAAGGGGTAAGAAGCTGCGAGAAGAAATATGAAACAAAGATGCCACCTGCTGGCCACCTGAGGTGCCACGGAGAAAGCCTTCCCCCTCATAGCTCAGTGACCCTCACCCAGTAAAATGCCCCCCAAGTCAACTGTCACCCTCTTACATATGAAATTCTACTGTCAAGGAAAGAGAGGTCTGGACAAGGGTTTTTATGCAACATTTTTTTAATCAGGTATTGCTTATTTATAAAAGTATAATCTTAGAAATGCAGTGAGATAGAATAAATACATTTTGATATATTCATACAATGGACTATCATGGAGTCACAAAAGGTTGTTTTCAAATCACTTTATTAACATAAAATGTTTTTTTAAAACAAACAAAGCATATTATGATTTCTATGAATAATAAAAAATGATGTGTGTACATATTCCCAGAAAGAAGTCTAAGAAGGCCGGAAGCTCAGCAGTAGACTGCTTGCTTAGCATGGATAAGGCCTGGGTCCAACATCTAGCACTACAAAAAGAGAAGGAAAAGAAGGAAGGGAACAAGGAGGGGGAGGAAAGGAGGAAGGAAATAGTGATCATCTCTAATATTACTGTTTTCTTGTTTATGCACTTCTATGCTTCTTAACTTTGCTCTGGTAAGTATGCATTGCTTTAGAAAAACTTTAAAAAGCAATAAATATGAGCTTTCTGTGAAGCAAACTATTCCAATGACCTAAAAAAAAAAGAATAGTAGTTATAAAATGCTGACTAAGGATCAGGGGTTGTCTGTTGGAGATCAGGGTGGAACCATATCAGAGAGGCCAGAGAAAAGCAGAATCTGGTCCTCAGGGTGATGTTACCAGCATCGGCACCCATAGCTGCAGAACAGAACAAGAGAAGAGCAGCAACAGCAGAAGGATGAGGTGATATCATTCCTGGGAAGCAGGCAGCTGTGTCTATCGCCCGCCCGGTGATATCCTCAGATGCACAAAACCGACTCTCTACTTGCGTTACCTGTGTGGAGGGTTTTCTTCTGTACCTGGCTGTTATAGAAAAGCCTGCCCCACTGAGTAGATGCCTCGTCAGTGAATGGCTGAGTGACAACTTGTCTAGGCCCTGGTTCTTTCCGCACACCAGGAAATTGCTGACTCCTCTGAGCTTTCCTCTTCTCATTGTTAAACCGGACAAGAGCCTTGCAGCCGATCTGCTGCAGCTGCCAACTGTACATGAAATACTGTCCCTTGAAAGTAACCCCATCCAAAGTGCAAACCAAAACTACACTGAGATTCTATGGCACCCTTGTCTGAATGGTTATCATTAAAATAACAACTACAAAAACTGGGGGGCATGGCAGACAGGGAACTCTTGTACACTAGTAGTGGGATTGTTAAGTGGTGTGGCTGCTGTAGAAATCAGGAATTCCTCAATAATTCCTAATACAGAATTCTGTATGATCCCAGCTATGCTTTTCCTTGGGATATACCCAAAGAAATCTAAATTCGCATACTACAGAGACATTCATCAGTGTTTATTGCAATACTATTTACTACAGTAAATTCTTGTTCACCAATAGGTGAAGGGTGAAGAAAATGGGTGTCACACAAATACACCGTTTTATTCAGCCAGAAAGAATCAAACCATGTCATTTTCAGGAAAATGGATGGAACCAGAGATCATTATGTTAAGTGAAATTAGTCAGTTGCAGAATCGTGATAAATATCACATGTTCTCTCTCATATTCAATGTGTGTGTGTGTGTGTGTGTGTGAGAGAGAGAGAGAGAGAGAGACAGAGACAGAGACAGAGACAGAGACAGAGAGACAGAGAGAGAGAGAGTTGTAGTTGGACTTTTCTGTCCCACCAGCCAATCCCAAATAACTACACAGAGACTTGATATTAATTATAAATGTTTGACCAGTAGCTTAGATTTGTTTTGAGCTGCCTCTTGTAAGTTAAATTAACCAATTTCTATTAACCTCTGAGCTGCTCCAAGGCTCATCCACCTTACTCATCTATGAACCTCTCATGTTGCTTCTTCCACATCTGGCTCCCGACTCTTGTGGCTCTGCCCTTCTTCTTCCCAGCATTCTCTCTGCCCTGAAAACTCTGCCCAGCTATTGGGCAGTCAGCTTTTTATTAATAATGAGAGAAACACATTTTCACAGTGTGCAGAAGGATTATTCCACAGCAGAGAAAGAGGAAGAGCGATATGGAGGACTAGGAGAGGGAAGGGGAGGGGCAAACAAGAAAGGACAAAGGAATATAAGTGCCATGGACGAGAAAAGGGGGGGAACACAGTGGTGGATGAATATGAACAAAGGTCATGATATACTTACAAAATTCATACAGAAACCCATCACTTTGTCATCGCATGAAAAGGAACAAAAAGAAAAGAAAGGAACCTCAGGCAAGGTCATAGACACAAGTATCCTCCATCAAGGACCAGGTGGAGGATGCCTAGACAAGCTGTTCTTAAAGGTGTTGCTTTACTTAACTAATTAGAATCTTGAGAGTAAAATCCCCCCAATAGTCACGTAAGAAAAATAAAATACAGTCTGCTCAAATCTGAGCGTGGCTGGTTTTGGGGTTTTTTGGTTTTTAGTTTAGTTTTGTTTGGGTGTGTGTGTGTATGTGTGTGTGTTTGGTTTTTTGATGATGGTGGTTTTGGTTTCAGTTTTTGGTGTTTGAGACAGGCTTTCTCTGTGTAACAGCCCTAGCTGTCCTAGAACTCAATTTGTAGACCAGGCTGGTCTCAAACTCACAGAGATCCACCTGCCTCTGCTTCCTGAGTGCTGTGATTGGAGGCATGTACCACCATACCCAGCCCTTGAATGTGTTTTATATTTCAGGATTCAGATTTGAGTTCAACCCCAAGTCCAAAGGTAAAGCCCTTGAACAACACTCTGAGTGGCTACCCGACTCTTAAGTTCAAAGGATCCCAGAAAATCCTGAGATTGAGTCTATGCTGTTTGTGCCTGAGTCTACCAAGACCCAGAAAACACTGCAATTGACCCAGAAATCTAACAAGAAATGCCACAGACTTCACTTCCAAGGACAGTGAGATCCAAGCAAATGAGGTTCCTGGTTCCAGAGACTACCCTGCGTTTCTGTTCCTCTTAGCACCACTTCCCTTTCCCTGGTACCCAGAAACTTGAAGTCCACCCTGCTATATGGCCAGATTACATATTCTGAACCATACTTGGTGAACCTTTGAACTTCTGGGGAAAGTGAATGTCCACACAATCTTGTTTCCACCCCTGCAGGGAGCAGAGATGTGGGAGGCAGAGACACCTCATGTAGAATGAAACCAAGATCATGAGATAAATCTAAGTCAGAGGAAGTCCCCGCTTCATCGTCATAATGAGAACTTCTGACCCCCTTTTCTTTGTAGCCACCATACCCACAGGCACAGCTTTACCTGAAACACCAAGTTGGGTGTTCAGATAGAGAGGCCAGAATTTAAGCCAAAGGGTCTGAGACAAGAAGCAGAAAGATGAAGGCCACTTTGAGCGTTCCTGAGATTATGGTCTTGAAATCATCCACTGATATGCTCTTTATCAATATCTAAAGGCCACGTCTCTGCTGCTGGCTCGGCCCATTGGTAGGCGTGCCTGTGTCTATAGAACAAGCAAACACCAGAATGAATTCACCAACACATTTTTTTTTCCATTTGACTCATGCTAAATCCACCTCCCACCCAGCAAAACTAAAACATTTCTCCTGGAACTTTTTACTTTTCCTTCAACTTTTTTTATAAATGTCTGCATAGGAGAAAAAAATCAAGTATCTTTCATTACGAAATATGATTGTCCTCTTAATAACTAAAGCAAGGAAAAACAAAACACTCTAAGTAATACTTAGTTACATGGTCTATGTAAGAGGGTTTCTGACTGTCATTCAATTAAATTGCCTTTTTAATCAATGGCAACACAACAGACACCAGAAGGCCACTGAACTGGCTGTTATAGCCTACAGTGTCAGTTCTAGTCCCAAATGCCCATATGACTCTATTGTCCTCCTTTCATCTGGACCCCTTGTAAGAATGTCCCTGATCCAATTGCAAAACTCAATTATAAGTAAAGCAAAGACCTCAGCCTTAGTAGTGTTTTTTTTTTTTTTCGAGACAGGGTTTCTCTGTGGCTTTGGAGCCTGTCCTGGAACTAGCTCTGTAGACCAGGCTGGTCTCGAACTCACAGAGATCCGCCTGCCTCTGCCTCCCGAGTGCTCGGATTAAAGGCGTGTGCCACCATCGTCCGGCTGCCTTAGTCATGTTTACATTTTGAAGAAGGAAAGCAGATAATAAAAATGAAAAATAATTAAATAAACCATGCAGTATTTAGAGGGTGATTAAAGAAATGATACAATGCAACAACATCAAGATTTTAATTTTAAATAGAGGGCTCAAGGAAGATTTCACAGCAAGATTATATCTTAATAAAATCAGAAGAAAATAAATAAATAAATTAGTCAGTCAAGAGACTATCTTGCTGCGGAGGGGCCTTCTCAAGGCAGAAGAAGTAGCTGGTGCAGTGTTAGGGCATGAGGAATGGAATCATTGTTAGAGGATGGTCTGGCAAAGGTTTTCAAGGCACCCCTTTGATGGTCTGAATAAATACCTAAAACTGTGAGTTTGATGACACTATCATCGTGGAACATGGGTGTTCAGGGTATGGACGCTGATATTAGGTTTTGCTAAGAGATAACATTGAAGGTATGTTAAAGGACATGACCAGCTGAACTAGCTTGTAGCCAGTCAGGCGGTAGGTAGGTTTGGGCACAAATTGTCCCAGTTCACAGCATCCTCCTGTGTCACTCTGGATGGCATGAAGGGCAGAGTAACTGCTATTCGCCTCTCTGGTGTTGGAGACATTTCAGATGTGGGTGTAGACTCTAAGATCCTCTACTCAGCAAGAGAATCTATCCTCCTATCATGTGAGACACTAGGAATAATTTATCTTCCCTAGAGATAAGGAAGACGGTTTTGTTTTATTTATTTATTTTATTTTTTTTTTTGGGTTTTCTGTTTGTTTATTTTTCCTTCATTTGCCTATAGAGCCAGAGCTAGTCAGGCCTATATGGACAGAGCTGGTCAGGCCTATAGACAGAGACAGGAACAGCAGTCTTTGGCAGGTCTTATTTTCCCATGCATCCTTATGAGTGAGTACATATAATATTTGTCTTTCAGGGTCTGGGTTACCTCACTCAATCATCAATGATGATTTCTAGATCCATCTACTTGCTTGCAAATTTCAAGATGTCATTGATATTTTTTTCTGCTGTGTAGTACTCCATTGTATAAACGTACCACATTTTCCTTATCCATTCTTCAGTCGAGGGGCATTTAGGTTGTTTCCAGGTTCTGGCTATGACAAACAAATGCTGCTAAGAACATAGCTGAGCACATGTCCTAGTGGTACGATTGAGCATCCTTTGGGTATATACCCAAAAGTAATATTGCTGGGTCTTGAGGTCTGTGAAGAATTTTGCTGGACATTGCATTGAATCTGTAGATTGCATTGCTTTTGGTAAGATTGCTATTTTTTCTATGTTAATTCTACCTACTCAAGAGCATGGGAGATCTTTCCATTTTCTGATGTCTTCTTCAATTTCTTTCTTCAAAGTCTTAAAGTTTTTGTCATACAGGTCTTCCACTTGTTTGGTTACAGTTACTCTGAGATATTTTATGCTATTTGTGGCTATTGTGGAGGGTGATGTTTCTCTGATTTCTTTCTCAGCCCATTTATCATCTGTGTATACTTTTATAAAATATTAAAGATATATATATATATATCTTAGTTTTTTAAGTAGCTAAAGTTAAACAAAGTTAAAGATATACAAGATTAGACCTACATCTGTAAAGCAGGTTTTGCTAACGTGAATGGACCATTACAACTTTAGAAATTTACACATGGCATATTGCAGCCAACTAAGATGATCTACATATGGATTTTTCACTATTCACTTTTTTGTTGTATGTTTTAAGTTAACAAGTATTTAGAGGTAGACACCCATAATTATATGTAGGCGTTTTAACCTCTCTCTTGATTTAAACATTTTTAATACCATGAGACATAAAGTAACAAATAAACATTATTTTTTGTAAGAAATTTTTCTAAAGGGGGATGTTAGGCAATATTTGGAACCTTTACTCATATACATAACAACTTTTATTGTTATATAAACATCTCTTATAATTAAGGCCCAATAGCATACAGGGAGTGACGGGACACTCAAGTGAAGGTCCAATGACCTTGACGATCTCCTTGTTTGATGGAGTATTGCCATTTAACAAGTCCAGCTGCAATTTTCTTAATGTAGTACAATTGGAGTTTTGATGATGGCAATTGTGCTCAGAAGAAATTGTGCAACAACTCTTTAGGGAGGGAGGGTTGAATCCAAATTGCACACATAAAGTGACTCACAATTACAAACACCTGTGTACAATGTTCACACTGTAAAACCGCTAGGCCTTGTAAGTTTCCAGGTAAAACTTAAAGAAAATGTAAGACAGCTTTTTATATCATAATCATCTTTAAATTTATGCTCACATCATCTAACAGAACTTGATTGGGGGAATCCCTGTTAAAACTGTGATGTTGGCGTTCTTATTGAAAGATTTGGACAGAGAATCCTTTTTCTCCTTTCCACGTATTAGCATCCTGTTATCTGGTTTTATTATCGACGCCTTGATAGCAGGAGATAAATAATAGTCTCTGTGGGAAAAGTTTACCTTTGGCTGGTGTCCTTTCTCCTGGACTTTCCAGTGAATTAAAACAGACAAATTTTCAATGTTATCCACACCCAAAAAGACATCTGAATCTCTGTAAGACTGAAGCCAGTGTCCCACACATCAATAGCCATTTTGTGGGTATCAGCAGATGGGGACAGACAACCCAAAAACCCTAAGAGGAAACTGAAATTCGAAATAGAACCAAGAATCGGGGCTTGGTGGGCAGAAACAAAGGCAGACCAAAGGCATGAGGTAAAGAAGTCCCCAAAACAAAAAGACTAGCCTATCTTATCTCAGGGGAAGCAGTCTTGGGGACCTAGTAGAAGCAGTAGGCACCAAGCTTAAGGTATGTAAGTAATGACAAACAGTCCAGTGTAGCTAATGGAGAATGAGAACCAAGGAAGACTTAAAGTCAGAGCACCTGAAGGGATAGATCTCAGAGGGTCACGGAGGTCACTGTAAGGACACTGGCAATTACTATGAGTATATATGGGAGAGCTACTACTGTCCTGTGAACACATGGTACTGTCTCAAGACTTGAAGCCAGGGAGTCTGATCAGATTGTACCCCCATGCAACACACCAAAACACAGAAGGACAGAAGGCTTCAGCATGTTACTATGACAAAATATAAGGGTGTCATCGGTGTTGAGAAGCTGAACCACATGTCAAAGATGGCGCACTCCAGTCAGTGAAGAGACCTACAAACCACAGTCTAGAGCATCCACCAACTTGAGATGAGAAGCCTGCTGCCCCTAGACAGGGCCTGTACTACATCCTTCGGGAGTTTCTCTAGCAATACATAGGAATCAAGAACACAGAAATATCTCCAAAGTCTCATCTCTACAATTAGACTTGTAACCTGGAATTTTAACATTATCCAACTTTAATCTCTTGAATAGAAAGTGGTTTTTAATTGGGCGGGATAGTATGTGCCTGGAATCCTGGCATCGTAGACACTGAAACAGGGCTGTACGAGGGTACAGTGGAGTCCAGAGGGTGCTGCAAGCCTAGTCTGGGTTACACCGTGAGGTCCTGGGTCTTTGGTTTTTGAGTTGGGAATATTCTTTTCACATGTGTGGATGTTTTGCCTGTATGTATGGTATGGCTGTGTACCACATACATTTCTGGTGCCCACAGAGGCCAGAGGAGGTCATCAGCTTCCCTGGAACTGGAGTTCTAAAGGGTTGTGGCCCATCATGTGGGTACTAGGAGCTGAACTTAAGTCCCCAAGAAGAGCAACAAGTACTCTGACCTGCAGAGTTATCCCTCCAGCCTCAAGACCCTGCGTTTGAAAGATGTTTTGAATAGGATCTGTTATGCTTCCCTTTAACTCCAAAATAGAGCTTGCTGGAAAAGGGAAGGGGGGACGTGAAAGGAGATGATGAAGACAGAGAAAACCCACTTCCACTTCCATCCCACTCACAGGAAAGAAAATGGCCCAGAACAAGGAGGCAGACAGTGTAGTTCCCACCCCAGGAGTTTCCTGACTGCGAGCTAGCTGTGGGAGGGAGGCCTGAGGATGAGTCAGAAAGCCTCCACTTGAGGTTTAACAGATGCCTACACAAGTTTCTTAGACTGAGCTCTTTGCTACCAGAGGAAACAGCCTAAACCCAAAGACTTTGGGGATACACAGAAGCCACAGGAGGTCAAGTGCTCCTGTGATGAGCTGAGGGCTGGTATCTTGCTCCAAGTCTGAAGGTGCTTCAACCTCCCCTCCCACCTCCTCTCTCCTCCATGAACGTTTGACCTTTTTGCTCCTATCCAAGTGTGTCTATCATTCAGAAACTTCTCCAATGCTAAGTAGTACTCAGAGCTGCACTTTTCTTTACACGTCGTCATTGGTTTGTTGTCTCTTCATTTTAAAACAGGGTCTTATGTAGCCCAAACGAGCCACAAACTCAGTATGGAGTTAAGAACAACTTTGAACCCCCAGTTAATCCTTATCTCCACTTCCCAAGTTTGGAGCTTACAGGTATGTGCTACCATGCCCAATTCCACATTATTTCTTCACACCAATATTTTTCATATCTCTTCCTTGATATTTCTTTTTAAAAGTTAATTTCTTTCTTAATTTTTATTTTGTGTGCACTGGTGTTTTGCCTGCACGTAAGTCTGTGTGAGGGTGCCAGATCCTTTAGAGCTGGAATTACAGTCAGTTGTGAGCTATCATGTGGGCGCTGGGATATAACCTGGGTCCTCTGGAAGAGAAGCCAATGCTCTTAACCTCTGAGCCATCTCTTTAGCCCCCCTGGAATTTCTTAAACGGTCATCCTCCTGAACGAGTGAGGTGAGAAGTGGCAAGAGGAAAACCTAGGGAATCCTCCACCTACTGAACCTTGTGGCCACTACTGTATATCAGATACATTTCTGCTGTGAACTCCCAAACTCAACTGGAGACTGAAGGCCAGATCCGAAGCCTGGAACTTGGAGTCAAAAGGTCAGGCAGAGTCACCTGGCAACCCAACACTCCCTTCTGGGTAGCCTCGCCCTGTGACTGCATCTGTTTCCTGGCACCTCATTTTAACCACGCTGGTGGATTTGGCCTCAGTAATTGTCAGATCCTTCACATTTGGTTTGTCTAGCCAGAAGTCAAAATCTTGTTTCTTTTTATTCTAATAACTAATACCTCTCTGGAGCCCCAGAGTGACTCGGTTTGACATGAAATGGAGATGTAAGATACAGTGAAAAGGTACTGGCCTGGATGCAGTTCTCCAGGTCTGATGTATGGTCCCACATCAACATAGTATAGAAATTTACTTGAGTTTTCATGGCGCAATCATGGCACAGGACAAGCCTCCATTGAGGACAAGGGCTATAACTGGAGCCAGGTTGGGTAACTGCCCAAGGCAGCTAGTAAACAAAAATCACAGAGAACCAGACATCTTCTAATAGAACATCAAAGACCCAGACTAAGGATTGTGAATTTCTCAACAAGAACTCAAAACCAGGAAAAATAATTGCTATATTTTTAACAAGGTGACTTCTGATTATGGGCTGGGCCATTAAAAAAACCCAAGGGCAAAAAATTGGAAACTGGATGAATAAATAAATAGTTGTTCAATCACCAAATATTTATTAAACATCTGCTATATTCTAATATTTCTATAAGTCACAGGAAATAAAATAATGAATGTAAGAATGATATTGTCCAAAGCTGGAGAGAGGGCTCAGCCGTGAAAAATTAGGCTCACAACCAAAACTATAAAAAATGACCTTGTCTTCCTTGCTCCTATAATATGATGATTCTTAAGGAAGATTTCCCCAAAAGAGTGATGACAACTTGAAATAAATATAAGAAAGGAAATAAGCTAAATGTCAAGAGATGCACATAAATATGTACATATATGTATGTGTGTATATATATATATATATGATAAGGACATATGAAGGAAGACTTCTTTGAAAATACAAAGAAGCTGAGCTGGGAGTAAAGGATAATTGTGTGTACAGAAAAACAATATCCATAAACCTTTTTTCATCAGGTAAGAGCTGAGTAAGTTCAAGAACAGCCAAGAAGCATATGGAGCAATAACAGAGGATGGGAGAAAGTGACTTTTGAGTGAAACAATATGAGAAAAGCCCTATTAATTCTTAGTGCAGCTTAATGGCACCAAAAATATCAAGCAAAATAGGGATGAGGTTCTACGGCATTCGTGACTTTAAAATATTTCTCTGACTACTGCATGGAGTGCAGATGAAGGAGGGCAGATTGTCACAAGTTCAACTGGGAGGATGCTCTTGCTGCAGGTGACAGGTGAGGGAAAAGAAAACAAGATCAAGGGCAGATCAAAAGCAAGACATGCCAAGATGATTATTAGGCACTGATGAGACCAAAGATTAGTTTGTTTTGCTTGGGCCACTTACAAATGCTGGCTGAAGGTCCAGGATTGGGAAAGACATATTTCCTCACATGTAAAATTCATCCAACAAGTATTTAATAATTATCTATTATGTGCCAAGTGCTGAGCTGCTCACCAAGGCTTCAGAAGGCAATTGAATAAAGTCCCATCTCTTCATGTGAGCTCACATTCTAGGGGAGAAAGAAATATTATACTAACCAACAAAGAGACAACTTCCATCAGTGCTATTTTTAAAAGAACAAGAAATAAATCACTTGGCATGAGAAACCTCCATTTCAGTTGTAGATTAGGGTAGTCCAAATGACTCCCAAAACAATACAGCCGATTGCTGTTACCCTTAGTTGCCTCTCAGAGGCTAAAGATAAGGCCTTATTGATGGAGACACAATACACTTCAGGCATAGGACTCCCAAGATTCAAGCTGGATTTATCCTGATAGCCTCCCTATCTGCATTCTAGCTTTCATAGAGCAGAACATACAGTGTAGGCTGCCAAGGATTGATAGTCCTGTCCAGCTGCATAGCAGCACAATCCTGAATTACAACAATGACCAGCATAGCAAGTTATCCCAAAGAGTGCCATAGTGGCACCCATAGCTTGGTAGTAACCAACAGCTATCTAATTGGACTTATAACCCACTCAAAGGTAGGGAAATCCATCCAGATACTAGAAATTTTACTAACTACATGGGATTAGTGAAGTGGTGGATCTTAGAGGAGGATAAAAACTACCTCTTTAGTGGGCCAGCATCATTCCTAATTGCATTCTAAAATTTAACCTTAAACCCACAGATAAGTGTAACTCACTCCCCACCCAAGAAGTTACTCTTTACAGCAAACAGAGATCACTACAGAAAACCACAACTGATCATAATGCAAACATCAGTGGCCTGTAGGGACAGCTACGACACAACTGGATCGAAGGCTCTACGTCCTCACAGAATATGAGCTGGGATGGTAGAACGTTTATAAGAGCTAGAAGACCAGCAAATCTGTTGTGAGTTCTTGTCTCCCAGAAATGAAAAGGAAGATATATCCATGACACTTCAATATGACATAGGTCTCATGATGAAACCAATAAACTGGATATTTTTCCTAATGCCTTTATAACCAACCTGAAAGTAGCTGTGCCATATATTGGCAATTAAAGTCCTTAGAATCCAATCTTAGCATCAACAAAGAATAATTTGATTTCTATGTTCCTTTCTTTAGAAAATGAGGATAATAATATATCAATCATGGATAAGTCTATCAAAAAAGTATGACAATAAATTACTTGACATGATATATCTCTAACATAAATAAAATGGATCACTAACATTCTAAATAATATATATACTTACCCATCTTTGTTTTATATATTTGCCCCCATTAAAAAGAGAAATAAAATCTAAAGTTTTAAAGTGATTTTTAAAACTTTTAATTCTTGCAGGTTGGTAATAGTGGCGCACACCTTTAATCCCTGCACTCTCGGGAGGCAGAGGCAGGTGGATCTCTGTGAATCTGAGGCCAGCCTGGTCTACAGAGAGCATTCCAGGACAGGTTCCAAAGCTACAGAAAAACCCTGTTTTGGAGAATTGGGATAAAGGAAAGGTGGATAGGGGAGCACGGAACCACAATTCTTAGTTAAGGGAACCACTTTAGGGTGAGCAAGAGATTTGACCCTAGAGGGGCTCCCTAGTGCCCAACATGAGGTTCCCAGTTAGTTCCTTGGGTAGCTGAGGATTGGGAACCTGAAATGAGCCTATCCGAGAGCAATACTGACGAATATCTTGCATATCATCATAGAACCTTCATCTGGTGATGGATGGAGACAGAGACAGAGACCCACAATGGAGCACTGGACTGAGCTCCCAAGGTCCCAATGAGGAGCAGAAGGAGGGAGAACATGAGCAAAGAAGTCGGGACCACGAGGCGTGCACCCACCCACTGAGACAGTGGAGCTGATCTACTGGGAGCTCACCAAGGCCAGCTGGACTGTGACCGAAAAAGCATGGGATAAAACCGGACTCTCTGAACATGGCGAACAATGAGGGCTGATGAGACGCCAAGGACAATGGCACGGGGTTTTGATCCTACTTAATGTGCTGGCTTTGTGGAAGACTAGCCAGTTTGGATGTTCACCTTCCTAGATATGGACGGAGGGGGGAGGACCTAGGACTTACCACAGGGCAGGGAACCTGGACTGCTCTGTGGACTGGAGAGGGAGGGGGAGAGGAGTGGGGGGAGGGGTAGAAGGGTGGGAGGAGGGGGAGGGAAATGGGAGGCTGGGAGGAGGTGGAAACTTGTTTTTTGTTTATGTTTTTTTTCTTCTTTTCTTAATTAAAAAAAATTATTAAAACAAAAAAAAACCCTGTTTTGAAAAAACAAAACACAACAAAAAAAACTTTAATTCTTCTCTCAATAAAAGGAGAAAATGTGTTACATATCTAATGCATGCACCCATCATTTTTCAAGACTGCTGTAACTAAGTCTCCAGCAAAAGCAGTTAGCTTGGAGGAGAGGTGTAGAATTTATTTTAACCTGCAAGCCTCACGAGAACAGCAGTGATGGCTGGGAGTCGGCTCCTCTCATTCACATCTCTGCCTTGATGGCTCCAGCAACATAATTCACTACGTGTCAGTCTTGCTTAGCCAAATCTACAATTATTAAGTCCATGCACACCAATGACCTTTTGTACCCACAGTCCTAAGTAGGTGAGAGACAGAAACATTTCCAGGGTTATTTATATGTAATGTTATTTATACTTTAGTGGTTTTAAATTTACCTTGGTAGTGTTTGTGGTGTTGAGTATTTTGTTGTAAGCCACTTAGCTTTCTCTTCTGGGCAAGTGTGTGCTCTTAATATAAATTCTCAAATAGTCCAAACTCTCCACTGGCAAATTTGGATATGCTGGGAGATTGGGCCACGCTCCATGCATTGCCTTTGAAATATGAGCACAATACAATGACTTCACATTGCGTGAGCATGCCAGCCAAGTTGAGGCTGAGGGATCCAGTCACACGGACAGTCAGTCCTTTCATCCAACTTGCTTCAAGACTGTCATAAGTTATTGCTGTTGGGTGTATTTTCGGGACTCTGGAGCCAATTTTCGGGGGTAAGAGGATTTGAGGAGTACACGCCACCACCCCGCTACTCCTAGCTAACCAGTATCATTCCGCTCTATGACAGTGGTTTTAGACACAGCTTCCGCCCCATGCAGCAGAAGTCTTTACTTTTTGAGGACTGAAAAAGATAAACTGTAGGTGTCAGAGAAGCAGTACGAAGGGCGGAAGGAAGTCAAACCACTTCAAAACTCCTTCTAGAGTTTCAGGCTGCGTGTACAGTAGCCCTGAAACTGAGAGAAACCTCAATTTTCTTACATTCGTCTTTGAAAGTTAAAGTAGGCAGGAAGAATGCCTATGAAGACTATCCAGAGCTTTCGCGGTTAGAAAACTGAAGGAACGCCCCACGTTAGCTGGGTTAGTGAAGAGTCTACCTCGCCTCCTCTTTACTTCCACGATCTCCACTCCCTCATTCATCAAGTTTGCATCTTCCCAAGATCCTGGGATGTTATATTCATCAGAGCGGAGTCTTACAGAATGGGGTAATCTAGAGTCCTAGCCGTACTTCCTTGAAGGAAAATCTTCAGCAGGGCTGGTGGGATGAGGCCAATGTTCAGCTTTTCACATGATTTTTTTCTGGGACACCATAGTCAATGTGTTTCTTTGATGAACGAAAGAGGCTTCGCAAAACAGTGTTTGAGGAGCTGGAACTGGGGCTGCTAACACGGTCTGCCTTGTTCTTCTGGGAACTGGAAACACTTCTCCATTGTAAGGATCTGTCTTTTCTCCTGCAGCCACAGCCCTCAAGCTACAATAACAGGCTCATGATATTTTTTTTTAGATACCAAAGTTATGAATATCCTTTTATGAGCATTTTCCTTTGAACTCACTTCTTGAAGAAGAAAAATTTCTGGGTTGACCCTTGTAGGCAAAACATTCGAATTGTTCTCTTAGGGGCTGTAAAATACTTCAAAATGCACAACGAAAAATTCCCCAATGCAGGATAACATGAATGGTGCACTACCTCTGCAGCTATAATTCTCAAAAAGTAATGTTTCTGAGCGGCATGAATTACACAAAATGCATTTCAGAGATTACTATCAAAATTCATGCCCCAGAGTGTCTCCCCTTATAACACAGACCCTTATGATATAGAACAGTGCTCTGCTGGAAAGTGGGAAGCCTTCGCTGCATTACGCCGCATGTGTTTTCCCTTTCTCCCGTACCCTGCCCCCACACATCCTCCAAACTCCCCTAAAACTCATCCTACGGGTGCCGACTGGGCAGATTATAGTGATCTCCTATTAATTCCACTCTCCCTCCAAAGGAGCTTATCATTTCAGGGTTTATAATTCTGTCCGCAGCACTGTCAACTAGAGTTCAGATTCCTGACTGGAACTATTTTTATGCTGCCTAATATCACTTAAACCATGCGTCATCAATACGGTAACTTATTTTCTAGGGTTAAAAGGAATGTATCTTCCACAAACTCCCTTACTGTTTCCTGTGTGTGTGTTTGTATGTGTGTGTGTGTGTGTGTGTGTGTGTATACATATACATTTTCTGTATATATACATATGTTTGTGGGTGTGGGTGTGTGCGTGTGTGTATTTATATATAAATTAATATATATTATATATAATATATATAAATTAATCTGGAAAACTCAGATCCCTTTAATCCCACTTTGTGGCTTAGATTCTTGAGCCCTGGAACCACTTGTGTTGATTTGTGTTGTGCGCAAGCTGGTGCAAAAATAACCTTCAGTATGGCAGAGAAATAAATCTGCATAGAAGTGACGTGCTTTTGATCCCTAACACTGTGAAGTGAATCTTAGCAACGAAGGTTCAAGAATGTGACCCAGACTGAGGGAATGACCTGGGAAATGTTCAATATGCAACTGTCACTTTGCTTAACATTAACAATAGCATGGAAAGTTCTGGACCACAGAGTACTTGTGAGCTTTAAGGCCAGATTCTAAAATTCTGGATTCAGCTTCCACTTTTATCATATGTTAGTTGCATGATTTTAAAGGATGAGCTTAACTCTTCTGTACACCGCAGAGTAACAGTGGTAATGCCACCTGCCTCCTGAGGTCTGAGGACAGCACTAGCAGAAAATATACAAGAGTACAAGGCAATAGTAGAGTAACAGTGGTAATGCCACCTGCCTCCTGAGGTCTGAGGACGGTACTTGCAAAAAATATACAAGCCTACAAGGCAATAGTAGTGACTGATACTCAGTCACTATTTGTTCCTGATGGAGAGGTAGCTCAGCTGATGGAGTACTTGCCTAGCGTACACAAAGCCCTGATGTTCCTTCCCCAGAACCTTGGAAACTGCATGCAATAATAGCACATGTCTATAATCTCTGATGAAAAGAGAATAACCAGAGGTTCAAAGTCATTTCACCTACGCAATGAGTTCAAGGCTAAAATGGCATAAATGAGACTATGTCTCAAAAAGAAAGAAAGAAAGAAAGAAAGAAAGAAAGAAAGGAAAAAGGAAGAAGGAAAGGAAGGAAGGAAGGAAAGAAAGAAAAAGAAAAAGGGAGGAAGGAAGGAAGAAAGAAAAAGAGAGAGGAGAGAAAGAAAGAAAGAAAGAAAGAAAGAAGAGAGAGAAAGAGGAAGGAAAGAAAGAAAAAGAAAAAGGAAAGAAGGAAGGAAGGAAGGAAGGAAGGAAGGAAGGAAGGAAAGCGAAGTGGGGCTGGTGAGACAACTCAGTGGTTAAGGACACTTGTTCTTGCAGAGGACCAAGGTTTGGTTCCCAGCATCCACATAGTACCTCTGTGACAGTTCCTGAGGGTATGACATCTTCTTTTGGTCTCCCAGGGCATCAGGCACGTATGTGGTACACATGTACATGCAGGTAAAACAGTCATATGGATAAAAAATAAATAAACTTTAAAGTTTTAAAGTTAGATCACAAAAATATCTTGAGGAAACACTTGGTGGTCTTTTCTGTCTTTATCTAACCCAAGATCCAAACGGAGGAAGCCCTTCAAATTAGAGATGTGGTTTGATTATATAAGAAATATGTGCAATAAAAACTGAGACCAATTAAAGAGGCCATAGTGATTCTGTTAATGCAATTGGATTTATCTTTTTATCCTTTCCCAACTGTTTTGTTACCCACTATATATCATTTTTACAAAAAAAATAAGCTATAAAATACTAGAAAACTGGAATATTCATTTAAAAACTCACTTTCTCATTTATGGATGTGGAAAACAAACCCACTGTATAACATTTAATTCAGACTTTAATTTCCAAGAAATATACTCCACAAAGCTTTCTTGAAGAAATGTAAGAGCTGTCAAAATACATATCTGTATTGTATTACATAACACATTATATAAGACACTATAACATAGCATATAAAACTACAGTTATATATTGTACACCATCGTCATATTTAAGAAGTGTTTAGAAGTACGATATTGATAAGTAATCTAGAGTCATTTTAAAGTTTTCATTTAAAGAGTTTCAAAAGTTATTTATTTTTGATTTCTTTACATGTTCCTTTCTTGTCTCTAGATGAAAATTAATGAGCAATCAAAGGCATCGTAGAATTCTATGGTTCACTGATCACATACTCATTCACCTACAGAATGGATCTGTAGGATGGAAGTTTTAGTACAACATTTGCCTGGAATCAGATTATTTAAATAACACCTGGACTTCTGAATCTGAAACAAAAGCAATTACCACAAACTAAATTCAAACACTACAAGTGAAGATATTCCAACACGAAGACCTGAATAATTTTGTTTAGATTGTCAATGGTTGACTCATTCAGATTTTCTTCATTGTCATCCATGGTGTGCCAGACTTCCGGGAAGGGAGAAGCTATCAAGTGAAGAACCGGAACACCTGGTACGAGAGAAGCAACTTGTAAGTTAGTACCAATTTCCAGGGGGTCATCTAGAAAGTAATACTTGTGAGCAAAGCAAGTGCCATATCTTATAAGACACTTGATAATTCATTGTCTTACATAGACATCTTTATGTCTTACTTCAAGATAGCTTTATGTCTTGAAGTAGGAGTACTTTGGGGCTTGCCAAACAAACATCAATTGATCCTGTAAGGGATGCTAAGGCACCTATTGTCTGCAAGCTCCTGCTCTAGGAGTGAAAAGGCAAGACCTGGCTGATGTGGAGTTTACATCCTAGTGGAGAAATAAGCAGGCACATGCAAGATACAGTCATAGGCAGTGTTAAAGCGTTTCAAAAGTAACTAAATGAGGGTTGGGGATAAGGATGGAGGGTGGGCAGGGGGACTGAATGAAGAGCTGTTTAAAGCCAGGGAAGGCCTCTCCCAGAAGCCAACATTTAAATCAAGGGACAAACCCAGGAGAAAGCAAGCCAGGCAAAGATCTAGGAATGAACACCGTGGGCAACAATCTTCCCTAGTGCAAAGGTCGTAAGGCTTGTCCTGCTTAGGGAACAGCAAGAATCACAGGAAGAAGTGGGAAGAGAAGTGGGAGATGGTTTTGAAACAGAATCAGAAAATGGAAGTCCTTTTAGGTCACGGTAAACTTTCCATCTTACTCGATAAGGCAGAAAACCACTGGAGCTTTAAAATGGTATTAGCATAATTTGATTTACATTTTAAAAAGATGATTCTATTTTATGTGCAAAAAAAAAATTGAGAGGCAATAGTAAAATTCAGAGACCAGTGGGGAGGCGACTTAAGGGTCACTGAGTTAATTTAGATTTTCACATCAAGACACAGAATATCTTGCTTATCAACCAGGCCACATCAAAGTTGTGCAAAGGACAAGAATATAACTTAACTTTATGAAAGCCAAGGAAGGATGTCAGTGGTTCTAGGATTTCCTAAATCTATTATGAGTAGAAAGAAATAAAGACCTCATCAAGAATTTAGAACATCTTTCACAAGAAAAAAAAAGAAGCCATGAATGATGATATAATGGCTGAATTAATCGGTTTATTATGCTTAATAACTCATCACTTATAGATTGTCTCAAATCAAGGGAAATGGGAATTATTGTGTAAGTTTGGAGCTGTATATAAGGTTCAGCTTAGATATTGTCTTGAAGACTTGAATACACATGCAAGATGTAGTAGTTGAATTCAGAGAAAGGGCAGAATTAAGGACAGCTCCAGTACTCTGACTTGGGCAGCTGAATAAATGTAGATTGTTTACCAAAAAGGGCAAGACTAGGAAAGGAACATTCCATGCCACTTATTCTTCCATGTCAATGAACAATAATGTGCTCTTTGATTTCATCTGATATCCAAAGAGAGAGGGTTGGTAAAGGGGAGGGGCTCTCTTTTTGTTTCGTTTTGTTTTGTCTGTGTTTACTGTCTTTAATATTTTTCATACAATGTATTTTGATCATATTCTTTCCCCTTCCCTGGTATCCCCACCTCCTTACCCTCCCAATTTCATGTTCTTTCCCTCTCTCTAAAAAAAAGAATCGCAACAAACAAACAAACAAACAAACAAAAAGGCTAAAAATACCAAAACAAAACAAGCAAACAAAAGCACTCACACACAAAAACATGGAGTCCATTTTTGTGTTGACCAATAGGGCCGGCCCTGGAGTGCAGTTAATATATTCACTGTTACTGTTGGGGGAAAAAAAAGATTTTCCCTTGCCCAGCAGGTATGAATTGCAAACAGCTTCTCGGTTATGGGTGGGACTGTGTATCTAATTATCTGGTAAGGGGGCATTAGCTTATTACAAGCTGCATCTGAATAGTATCCGATCAATAGAGGCCAGGTAAAGGTGTGTCTAGATGTCTCCGCATTATTTAATTTGGTTCAATTATCTAATGTCTATCTCGTAGCTATATAACCAAAAGACACATGTTGGGCAAAAATCTCTTATAGCATAATATACATATTTCCTTTTAAAGATAAGCTCTCATTCAAATTAATTTAATGACTATTTTACATCTTTATCATCTAAAGCTCAGCGAATATCAAAGATGAGGGGTGAGAAGGATGGAAGAAACAGGGAGAGGATGGGGAGAACGGTGGGAAATGCAAGCATGGCATAGTCACTGGCAGTCCTGAAATCACATCTGTGACCTGTACAAGATCTTCATAAGATCGGGCCCACAACATCATGTCATGGAGGATGGAAGGTCTCATGAGGTCTCACCCCCTCTGAGAACTTACACGTACTTATAATGGTTGCCGGAGGAGGGAAAGACATCTATATCAATGGTGTAGGCACTGGTAAGATGTCTGTGAATAACCTTTTGTCTGCTCTCTTGTTAGCAACCCTAATGAAACCCACTGGGTCATTAAAATACATGAAAGGGGAAGGAAGATTACTTGGGAAAAGGGAAGAGGGTAACAAAAGAGGGAGGGGACAAGAGAGGGCAAAGGGAAATGAATATGATCAAACTCCACTGAATACACATATGAAAATATCACAACGAGACGCACTATGTACAATTAACATGTCGTAATAAAAATAAAAAGGAATATGTAAATGACACTGTTTAAAAATTCCAAAATGCACATAAAAGATACAATAGGCACAGAAGGGAAAATGAACGTGGACAATAATACACACACAGTTACCTTTTCTTAAAAATGGAATATGGTCATCTTGAATAATATTTCCATAACCAAAATTCTGGAAATACTTTCTCTCCAAAGAATGATCCTTGAGCAAACCCAATTCATAGAGTTCTTGTTCTGCAGGCAACAATCAGACAGTAGGTGAACATCTAGTTTTATCTGATCAAGACTTAGAATGCATCCTCACTTAGGGAGCTAGACTTCTTATCACACAAGGAATTCTTCTGTAGACACATATCAGTGAACACAGCCACATCTGTGACAATAAGTGTCTAGACTTCACCTAAGTATATTATAGAGGAGATCAGAGACAAAGAGTCACACATGGCTCTGGCTTTGCTGGTGAGAACCTCTTTAAGGGTAAAATCTCAAACAGAACAAGGGAGAGATTGAGAAGGAGAAAATAAGAGTCAAAAATGTTGCACAAACTCAGGTGCAGATGTCAATTGGTCCAGACGGTGCATGGGGAATGCTTACAGAGGGATACTGGGTTTAAAAGTGGGATATCAGAACGGAGTAGGATGAAGAATATTGACTGGTCACTCTGAGGAAGAGAAATCTAACTGTGACCTCTGTCAGGGATTTCCAAAGTGTGGTTCCTGATCAGTGGCCTCAGCATCACCTGGGAATGACTTAGAGATGCAAATTAGCCGGTACAACATCAGGTTTAACGAATCCGAAATTCTGGGGCACAGCCCTGTAATCTAGGCCTCAGCAAGCACTGGGGGATTCTGGTCCACTCTAACGTGTGAGAACCACTGACCTACACAACCCATGGCTCTTGTCATCTTGTAACATACAGCTCGTGTTGTACATCACCCGTATGCCATCTGTTACAAGATGGTAAGAGACCATGAGATTAGGATGAAAGAACTCCCTAGCACAGCTCTTCATTTCTGTGATGTTAAATTACAAGGGGAAAACTGTACCCACTAGGAAGCAAGCATGTGTAGTGGGATTTTTAAGAACATTGAGAAAGCCCCAACTACCAACCAAAATAATATTCCTGTTTGTCAATATTTATATCTCCTTAACCATGGGGTACATTTTTTTCTTATACAATTAAAGACATAGTTAAAGAGAATCCCGTGAAGGAGAATAGCACAATTGATTTTAATCTCAATAAAGTAAATGTATTGTTATGTGCATTTTGGGAGCAGAAATAAGGGAACACGTGGAGTTCTTGAAAAGGGAAAGGAAGAAAACGGGAGACCAAAAAGAGATGGGAAATTAAGTTAAATTCAAGAGATTCTTCTGGCATAATTTCTAAGATTCTGTAAATGTAATGTTTTGATGTTCACATTTTGAAATAGAATTCCATGCAGGAAAATAAATCGGGCCTGTTGACAAATTAGGAATAATGAACTAATTGGTAGGGTAAGTCAGAAGTCAGCCAAGTGTTTTAAGCATTTAAAGAGTGCACTTAAATCACAAATTTTGAGTTTTAAAGAGTAGTGCTTGTCAATAGGAAGACACAATATTTTGCTCTTTCATAACTGGTGCTTACCAATCGCTTGGAGTCTACTAAACCATCTGGTAGTCTTGAGGAAAAAATTGTGAAATGTTGGATTTGCAGCTCCAATTAAATCTAGTAAGACCAACAGATCCTAAGGGAGAAAAATATTACTTAATCATTGTTGCTACAGAAACATGTTTCAGGTCCATTAATAGAGAAAAACAGTCAAAACTAAATACCTTTAACTACTTGAGAATCACACCAAGAGCTATATGAATGGACAATGGGTTTAATAATATTTTCTAACCACTGTAGAGAACTCTTTAGGTCTTGCTTATGTAACATGGAAAAATGGCGATGTATCATACACCAAATGAGCATAACCAAGGATAGATTAGGAAGGCAGATTTGATGTATATTTCACGAACTGAAAAAGAATACATTTGCTTTGCTTTCGGATGGGAGTTCAAGCACGTCTGATCTTCTATGTCATTATAATTAGGCGTTTAACTTTAATCTGTAATGATAGGGGTGCATGTGGACGGAAGCTATGACTCACGCAGCACGCAAGAAAAATTCCTCTAAAGGAAACTGTATACATCATGCTGCTGGATCGCCTTCTCCTTGTGTGGCAAGCCAGGAGCTCAGTTTAGCTAGTCTCTAAAGTCTCCCGGTTATAGCCTTCCATATTAAGCCAATGTTCCTTAGCTTATTTGACTCATAAAACCAGCAAGCTTGACGACTCCCCGAAGGCCACATCCTAGATTAAGTCTTCCCGATTTAGGTAATTGAAATAATGTTCAGTTAACTACCTAGAGTGAAACCTGCCACATGCTGAATAAATATTTTCAGACTTCACGATCCCTACGACAGCATATACACAACTTAGTGACACATACATATACACATATATAATTGATACACATATTCATTCATTTGGGGAAATGCTTGTTTGAAATGGGACATATTCATGAGACTAGGTAAGTTTCTGTCTGGGAAATAAATGGTCTTTTCCATCACTGTGGATTATATATCTGGACTGATAAATAACTACTAATTATCTAGGTCTCCCCTCCTTTTCCTGCCCCCTGCTGAGCCACTCAGGAACAAGTGAATGAGTGAGGTACTGACTACATGTCTTTGACCCATGGCAAGCTGCCAGTGTACCTGAGAAAGTCATGTTCACACGAGGCGTGTTAGCGAAATGCTTAGATGACACTGTTTGTTCATGTGATCCCTAGGGTGAAGGCCAGCACCATGAGAAAGACCGGGGATGTGTACAGCAGAGTGGAAGGGTCAGGGAGAATGTGGAGAACACTGGGAGGAAGGAAATCCCAAGCATAGCACAAAGTTCTAAGCTGGGGTTGGTGGGTACTTATAACAAAATGAAGATCAAGTATGGGAAAAGAGTCTCATGAAGAGGATTTGCTGGCAGGGCACAGAATGAGGATGAATTGAGGTTGGAGCTGGACCCACTGCTTAGTAATAGCAGCAGAATTTTTAGGCATCCTTCAAATGTCTCTACCCTCCCATCAAAAACGCCAAATCGGCCCACCCCATCAAGGTGACCATTCCTGCTGCAGTCACCTTACTGCTTTAAGCGCATGGGGAGTTTTTCACTCTGTCCTTCTTGCTCCATCCCCTGCAATGCTCATTCTCCTCTGCCTGAGAAAGGCTTTCTCTCTCCACACCACACAGTACTTGGGGTGGGGTTGTGCTCGCAAACAGAATCTAATGATTCTTCAATCTGATTTTCACATCATTTTAATTAAGCTCAGCCAAACACAGCTTCTAACACAGAATCATTCTTTTTAGCTCTGGGATTCCTCAAAAATCCAGTGCTTGCCAAGGAATGTTCTACAATAA
Organism: Microtus oregoni; assembly: GCF_018167655.1. NCBI lineage: Eukaryota > Metazoa > Chordata > Mammalia > Rodentia > Cricetidae > Microtus > Microtus oregoni. Next base: position 9,783,887 of record NW_024543095.1, on the reverse strand, counting down.
ACAGTGCTCTGAAGATTTCGTGGCACTTCTAAGTCTTTACTTGGTCTTAGAAGCCTTTTCTCTGGAGACACGGACAGAGTTATAGAGCCAAGGTAACTCAGACTAACCATGCCATGCAGTTGGTTGGTGCCTCTCGATCCAGGAGGGTGTGGGGTTGATGCCATCTTCTGGGCTAAGTGCCGAGACCCATACAGAGAATCTCGAGGAGACCAGTGAAGAAAAGCCTCTTCTCCATCAAAGAAAATTAGCTGGAGCGAGAGATCTGGCTTGGAACCAGAGACATCCTGGTAAAAAGTACAATTTGAAAAATAAAACAAAACCAATGGAAACTCTAACGCCAACCAATCCCAGACTCCCAAACTATATTTAAAAAGCACTTAGTGAGGACATATTGACCTGGGGTTTCTTCAGAGGTATCTATGAACACTGTATCTTCAGGGTGGGTTCATGGTGATCATCAGTGGGGGGGAAAAAGGAGCAAACATGCTACAGTCAATTAAAAACTCACATTCTTTCCTACTAACTGAGCAAAAAGATGTTCCATGAAACGAAGATGTCCAAGCAAGTGAAGATGTGCCAAAAGTTACTTCACACCACTTCCGTTCCAAACACCATCAGACCATGCAAATTCCACTCCTTCTAGAACTAAATGTCTTACATTTGGTCTTACTCCATAGCGAACAGTTAGACTGTGGGGCTGCTGTATGCACATGGCGGCATGCCACAGAACTCCTCTTCAGGTACATGGGTGGCTCCAGCTGCAGCCTCTCCAGGGCTGCACCTCTTGGGAGTGTCCTACATCCTGTGACCAGGAACTGGGAACTCTCTACAGGGCCACCACCTCCACAGCTCCCCAGAGGTTGGCTGAGGCTGCTGTAAAACCTGCACCACAGCTCCACAGCTCACTCCTCCTAATCCCTGTTCACTCCTCTCCCAGCGGCCAATGTTGATCCAAGGCCACTCCCTACTCGCTGACCTGAATGCTCATCAGATGAGGATCCACCTCGGAATGTGCTTCCTGGGTACCCAACCTAGAACAACTGGGTACCTTCTTCTCACCTTACCAAAGTCTAGAATGCGTTACTGGATTTTAGTTCAAGAGTCTGTTGGTGTAGGGACACAAACAGAATAATTATAGTGTTTTTCTTCAGAGCCTATACATTTGGTGAGTTAGGAGAGATAAACACATAAGCGTGATATGTAATATGCCAAGAGCTCGAGCATAAAACATTCATCCGCTAAAGATGGGGAGGAAGGAGAGATGAAGTCCTTGGGGCATCAAGCAAGGCTTTGTGAGATAGTATTTGAGCAAATTAAAAAGATTTACATATTTTTATTGTCTGGCCATGACTCTCCTGTGCAGATCAGTCCTTTGGGTATTCAAATTCCCAAGTTCATTCTCACCAGAATCTCTAAATCTAATTAATCTCACCTCTTCACAGCTACACTCCTAGAAGGACCCTATTTAGTCCCATGTTTGGTCAAATTCTTGGTAATCATTCCAGTCCTTCCCTTATACATACTTCAATATTTCTCTCTCCATAGCCACATTTTCATGGAATAATAATAATAACATGGAGTACCATTCTCTACCTATTCTGTGCTTATTCTCAAGAGGCCGAACCTGGCCTGGACAAAATAAACAACCATGCCATTTGCTAGCTTGGAATCTGTGAGCAGAAGCCAGGCAGTGGTGGCACATTCCTTTCATCCCAGCACTTGGGAGACAGAGGCAGGTGGAGCTCCGTGAGTTCGAAGCTAGTCTGGTTTACAAAGCGAGTTCCAAGACAGCTAGGACTGTTATACAGTGGAACCTTGTCTCAAAGGAAAAAAACCATCATCAGAAATTTCGATGCAGCCTCTTGTGTTAACTGTAAGTTGTGTGTATTTTCTGGGTCCATCCACTCTCAACCCCAGTGTTTCACACTCTCCCTAGCCTACAGTCCTTACAACACCCATCCTCACTGTCAAGTGCTGGCCTTGATTTCTTCTTGCCAGTCCCATTAGACTCCAATCTCTCCACATAAGCAGTAAATTCCAACTGCTAGAGGGCACTGCTTTAGCAAACACTACTTTTCCTACATCAAGTTTTCTGTCTTTGCTGGATATTGCTACGGGCATACTACCTCCACTAACTGTTGACCTGTTCCCCTATTCATAGAAAAACTTGCCAGAAGAGTTCCGTGTTTACACTGTCAGAATCCTATTGTTGAGTTCCACTTACTTTTTTTTAATCTCGTAATGCTGGGGATTGAACCAAGGCCCCCACGCATGCAAGGCAAGTGTTTTACCAACTGAATCACACTCCCCAGGCTTTCCATATGTTCTGTTCTTCTTACATCTGTCCCTTCAGGCTTCCTATCCTCCAGCTACTAAAGCTGAACTTGTCAAGAACACCTACGACCTGTACAACCCAAAGGTCAACTCTCAGTCTTCACCATTCTTGACCACATCCAGCATAACTACTGCTCCACCCTGGGTATAATTCTTCCATTTGCCTCCCAGGACACCACTTTACTCATCCCTCAATCAGGAGATGAAATTTAGTGCCTAAGCAGAGAGACTGGCATCTAATGAGACTGCCAAGAGGAAATCAGGGCCACTACTTGGGGGTGAGCCTGGGCGCAGTAAGGAACTACAGGTTAGGGAACGGAAGAGTGGGAAATACCAGGGTTGAGGGCGAGTGGACCCAGACAACACAAACTTTATTTTGTACAGACGCACACTTCTCAGAACCTTTCTCTCTCCTTGGTACAGCCTAAACTGGCTGCTCGCTTGCCCAGCCGCTCATCTCTCTCACCTTTCACACCACCCTGGCACCCACCTCTTCTTCTCCAGTACCTAGAACCCCAGGACTTCATCTTCTCTGGCTTCCCAGATTTTTTTTCTCCCTTACTTTTGCTGGAGCAAATTTTGATAACATGTTTAAAATGAAACAATGCGTAAGAGCAAATATTTTAAACACCAAAAAAAAAGTCTTTGTATTGTGATTTCATGTGGCAAATGATTTTTTAAAAAAAAAATTTAAGGCATAACGCCACTGTTTCCTAGCTTCCAAGATTCCTACTGAGAAGTCCAGCATCATTTTCATTCTTGCTACTATTATATGACCTGGGATGACCCCACAAAAGAACTCAATATTATTTTACTTTGGTTCTTTTTCTTCTTTCTAGAAAAGATAGTTCATCTACTTCAGAATTCTATGTTCTTAGTGACTTTTTTGAATAATATTTTTAATTTCAAATTTCCTAGAGCGCTTTGCTATGATGTGATTATTCTGTTATTAAATACTCTTGTTTTGTTTCATGAATATAAACTCTCTTGTTTCTAAGGATTTTCAAGTAGTGTCAAGCTATCTTCTGCCCCTTGCACTATTCTGTTTCCTCCGACTTCATGTTTCAATTTGCATAATTAGCTTTTCTTGCTTTCTTCCACAGTGGAAACTGTTCGCCAATATCTGGCCACACCTGCTGTTCATTTGTATTGAAGAACACGGTACTAAAACGTTCACTGAAGACACAAATTGGTTGGTTTTACCGCGGTCACTTCAGAGCAAGCTTGTGTCTATTCAATGTTCTCATTTAAGATCGCCAAATATTCCCCCTTGGCATCCCTTTCTGTGGCCTCTGCATTCTCTGGAGAAGGAGCCTCCAGTCCTCTGTCTGCTGCTGGCTTTCTGATTCTAGAAATGGAAGACAGGCTGAAGACCTCGCTGCTCAGCATGCTGGTCACCTGATCTCCTTGACTTCCCTGGGGATGGCACACACATACCCACCTCACATCCCTACCATCTCATTGCTGGAGACAAGTCAATAAAGGCATCAACAGTCAAGGGACAAGGATGTGTCCCTGACAACAATGGGAGGCCACAGCAAAGGCGCAAGGTACAAGATGTCAATATGTGATTGCTGTCCTATTACAGGAGGTCGGTGGGAAGGGCTGCAGAGAGCTGGGACAATAATACCATCTGCCATCCGGACCACTTCCCACCACCACTTGCCCAATTCATGATAGCAAAAGAATGTACATCCCACAAATTCAGTCAGAATCAGCTGTAAACAGAGCTGATAGTTTGCATTCGAAATTAGCCCATTCTAACGATTGCTCCCATCACCCCTTACCTGTAATAGAGACAGTAGTTCAGAGTCAGCATACAGCGCCTAAAATAATTTCCTGAGGATCCCCATTCAACAATTCAGACATTTCTACTTCTTTTCTTTTTGCTATTACTGGTACTACTATTATAATGATCATTGCCTTTGTGGGGCAGCGTCTCTCTATGTAGCCCTAGCTCACCTGTAACTTGCTTTGTAGTCCAGAATGGCCTCCAAGTGATGCCAGCCCTCTTCCCTCAGCCTCACAAGAGCTGGAATTACAGGAATATACCACAACGCCCACCTTGGCCCTCCCTATTTCTCATACTAACTGCAGGTGTGTGTTATGTGGAAAGAAGGCGAAGTGGGTCAGCTAAGCAGAACTGTGTGCCAAGCAGAACTATGCCTTCAAGTTGCATCTTGTTCACTCCGTGTCTTTTTGTTAGAATCGTAAGCATGAAAACTTAAAATGGCATGTCTGGTTATGGATTCCCTCATCCCCTGCTGTGATGGTTGCAGTTCAAAGCAGGGCAGGGCAGTACAAAGGCATCATAGAAGGCTCAGAAAACAAAATAAAATGTGAAACAAGTATTGAAAGGGTATAAACAATCCTTGCTTTCTTCAAGTTCTGAATATCCAGCAAAAACAGAACCAAATATCTCTATTACTTCCATTACAAGATAAACCTTTTATTTCTATACTCTCATTGTATCAAAGGCTGGACCCGTCATAAAGCCCAGGGTAGCATTGGCTGCTCGTGAACAAAGCTTTTGTATTCACTTCGTCATGTTTACTGTTATGAGCAGTATCAGAGTAAAACGTCTCGTTTAGCACTTTCCCCCAATACACCCTTTAGGAACACAGAGAAATAATTCTGAAATAAAATCTGAGAGTCCCAGAAGCGTTCTGAGCTTCAGGCATAACAAAAGCTCTGCTATGCTATGAAGAGCTAAACCCTGATCCGCAGGTACAGCGAAAACACATTTCTGCCTTGGGCTTTGCATCTCGGTATGTCTGAATTACTCACAGGCTGGAGATCTCCCACCGCCCTCCCCCAACTCCAGAGCCACCCTCTCCCAGCAGAAGGTTGTGATGTTTTACGGCTGTGTAAACAAAGAAGAATAAGCATAGTCCTCTATGAAACATAACCCGCATACTTAAGCCTGCTCCATCCTTCCTTCTACGTCATTATTTGCAAAGAAACAGTTGTGTTCAATTGCATTTGAGCTGTCAGCTAATGGACACACTGTCATCTGTCTGTGAATTACTGCCCATGGTAATATGGGCAGTATTACCATGCATGCGATCTTCCAAATACCACTCCTTCGATCTCTTATTTTTTTTTAACAAATTATTTTAAAATGTACCCCAAAGCTTTGATTTCCAAATGACTTTTCCTCCAAAGATTCTAAAATTCACAGAGTCGCTGCTAATTTTTTTTTTCATCCTAGGAGTCAACAGAAAGAAAGCAGTTACCTTCAAGGAATGGAGTTTCTTGTCTAAGGCACGAGCAAGTTCCAACATCATTGCGCACGGCACAGCGGAATCAGTGGCTCCCACAAACACTCTGTTGTTCCATCGAGGGAAATATTTGGAGTCATAGTGGCAGGCAAGGACCAAGTGTCGTTTAGCTTCCGGGTTAAGAGTGCTGATGATATTCGAGAAGGACCGTTGCCCATAGGGTGTCTCGCTCAAGAAGGTGTCGACTTCCACGACCCACTCAGCCTGAAGTCTCTGAATTCGCTTTATGATGTGCTGACGGAAACAGTAGTTTTCATTTGTTAGCTATGTCTCTAAAATGGTAGGTGATGCCTCCTTTGGTTACTGTCAGAAACAGAGTCTTACTCTATAGTCCTACAGGCTGGAATGAAGCTAAGTACCCTGGGCTAGCATGGAGTTCGTGCTTCTTCCTCATCATTCCAAACTGGGATTATGGACATAAGTGCTCTGCATGCTTACTGGCAGAAATAACATTACTACTGGTTGTTATTTGAGTTCATAGCAATTGAAAGGAAGAAGCCAATCTCCCTCACTCCTGACCTTTCGTCTACTTATCCATCCCACTCAGTTGTCAATACTTACCAACACTAGCAATCTGCTGTAGATCTTTTTACAACCCTCTCCTGGATTACACAAACTTCATCAGCATACAGGTACACATACATATTTAAAAGAGGGAACGGGTGTTCTTTTGTAGGAAAAGTGGCCCGCTTTACATAATATTCTACCCTTGCTTTATCCCCTTAGCAATCTATCATGGTCGAGGGACAAATCCAGGTCAGCACTCCTAGAGACTACTTTGAACATTTGTAAGAATCAGCGTAGTCTGAGAAGTTAAGCATATCAAATCTCTAAGCCTCCGCCCTAAGCTCTCAAAACATCACAAATGGCAGCTCTGTGTGCATGTGTGTGCACATGTGCCAAATACATAGAATTTGTGCTCCGAGTCCTACAGATGTTCATGTGGAGTGAACACTAGTGGAAGATACAAGCACCCACCTGATGAGGGTTGTACAGAAAGTTTCCACAGCAACAGATGGATGGGGATACGGTCAGGCTCTGCCTAACGTAAGAATCAATAAGTAACTCTGACCCAAGTCTTTCTTCTGTATCCAAGCTATGTCCAGACCTGATTCTCTCTGCACTGTCTCCCGCCCACTCTGGGCCTTCTGAGCAGCACAGTAACTGAGGCAGGAAGCAGGAAGTGGAGAAAGGAACAGCATGCCAGGGACTGGAAGTGTCTTCCTTAAGAATCTAGTCTTATGGTGTGAGACGTGAGGGAGGAACTCATCACTATTGCATTTTGCTTTTTCCCATCCTTATTTTTCCTTGGCCTCATTTCTCTCTTTATATTTCTTTACTCCCCCTCTAGTATTGTGTTTGTCTTTGCAAGATACCTTATTAAAAACATTTCTCAACCTCAGTCACAAATCAGACATTATAATAACTGACAATTTGTCCCACAGCTAACATCTAGGAAGGAGGGACATTGAGCTGATGAACAAACAGTTCACAATCGCTGGAAACAAATGGAGGGATTTTCTTTTCCTTTCAAAGAAACACAGGATTTTCTTTATTTTTTATTTATTTACTAAAGATTTCTGCCTCCTCCCCGCCACCGCCTCCCATTTCCCTCCCCCTCCCCCGATCAAGTCCCCCTCCCTCATCAGCTCGAAGAGCAATCAGGGTTCCCTGACATGTGGGAAGCCCAAGGACCACCCACCTCCATCCAGGCCTAGTAAGGTGAGCATCCAAACTGCCTAGGTTCCCCCAAAGCCAGTACGTGCAGTAGGATCAAAAACCCATTGCCATTGTTCTTGAGTTCTCAGTAGTCCTCATTGTCCCCTATGTTCAGCAAGTCCGGTTTTATCCCATGCTTTTTCAGACCCAGGCCAGCTGGCCTTAGTGAGTTCCCGATAGAACATCCCCATTGTCTCAATGGAAACACAGGAATTTCTATTCCAGCCAAGTCTTGTGTGGCCTACAGCCTGCTGATGTAACACGACACACAGGCAGAAAGGGCTTTGGACAAACTAAAACAGGAAGCTTCCAAGGAGAGAGGAACTTACACAGAGGGCTGGAGGCTCTGAGACTCACCATCAATCTTGAAGAAGCCAAATAAACAGAGGGATCCCTTTAGTCTGTGCAGCTGCTAAGTTAGTCTTTACCTTAAACAGTGTTTTGCATTCCTCCCCTTCCTTTCTGCTACGACTCTACTTGCTGTCCTTTCCCAAGTCATCAAAAGGAGCATTTAAAGCCTTTCACTTCGCATTTACTTTACTATTCCCCACAACTCCTATGCTATGCTCTGCTGGCAGAGATCTGTTCCGCGAGCAGCTGGTTGTAACAGTAAATGTGGGCTAGTGTAGCGAGAATGTGTGAAAGTCACATGACCTAGAACATCAGTTATTGGACTAGAGAGAGAAATCACTGTGCATCTAAGATGAGTTTTTCCAAAGATGAAAACGAGTTATCCCTAGACTTTGTACAACTCCAGAACATCTGGTGTCCAGATGACAAACCGTTCCCTAAAATGACTTCTTGCTACCAATAGTAGCCTGAGAAGTGAACTGGGATTTTAAAGTATCTGTCAAAGGTTATCTGTTAGCACTGTTTAGAAGCCTCACCCAGAACCTCACTTCTCATCTCAGTAAAAACCTCAGTAAGATCCCTGGAGGAACCTTTCTGTATGTAACATACATATTTTTAGTTCTCTTAGTAACTAAGGTGAAATTAGGATACTGATACTCATGATGTTTTTCAACTTTCAGATTTATTTAGTCTCTATGTCTCCGCCAGAAGGCTGAAGGGAGTTCCCCCAACCACTGCTTTTATCACAATATTCCTAAGGTTTAAGCATCATTGTCTCCCTGACTCAAAGGGATCAAAGACTTGCCCTCCAGGAATGATGAAGAGAGAGGGCTAGTAGACTATTATCCAGCATTCTGATTCTGTTGAGCCTGCTCTCTAGTGGTGTGGGCCGTCCTTCTGAATATGTGTTGTTTTTATTGGTTAATAAATAAAGAAGCTGCTTTCAGCCAATGGCTTAACAGAACACAGCCAGGCTGGAAAAGCTATATAGAGAGAGTAGGCAGAGTCAGTGAGAAGTCATGTAGCTCCACTGGAGACAGATACACGCCGCCAGCTGGAACCTTGCTGGTAGGCCATGAGCCTCATGGTAAAATATAAAATAATGAAAATGGATTAAATTAAGATGTAAGAGCTAGCCAATAAGAAGCTAGAGTTAATAGGCCAAGCAGTGATTTAATTAATATAGTTTCTGTGTGGTTATTTCGGGGTTGAACAGCCAGGAATAAACAAGTGGCCTCATACAAACTCCAGTGACTGAATGTATATCTTTTAAATCATAACAATACCTGTGTATGCTGTTTATGCTGTATGTTCCATAAATGACAAAGCTTCAACAATGTTCACTATTTTATGGCCTTCCAGAGTCCATAAACAAGGAACTTGGGCTTCAAGTATGCATATATGTACCTGAGCATAGACAGACTTCTGAACCAGCAGAGTGAGAAGATGCAGAAGGTGAAATCAAGAGAGTATCATAACCGTGGATTATTTTCTGATGAGGAGCTGGGGACTTTGGCAAACAAGAATTCGGAGCATTTAAGAAAATTCTTGTGGGGCAGAAGTTCATTTACCATTGATCTGATTTTCCCCAAACCTCCAGTGATAGAAAATCAAGCAGATCTGAGTTCAAATTGCTAGTACACACTTAACTGTAAATAATACATCCTGGGAGAGTAAGGCAGGAGGATTGTCTCAAGTTTAAGTCCATCCTGGGCTATATGGTAAGTTCTAGGCCAGCCTGGATTGAAGACAGATACTGTGTATCAAAAAATATATATGAATAAAAAGAAAGGAAAGGAGGAAGTGAGGAAGGGAAGAATGAAATCTTAGTATCATCATCATCCTGCCACTGCCCGGCATCATCCATGGCTCTAATACTCACTTGATTCAACTTTTACATTTTCTTACTCCATTGGTTCAGAAGGCCATCTATTCTCAGATACACATATATTCCTTAAGGCTGAAAGTTCGTTAGGGTCTCAGTAGAGAAGCTATTAAAAAAAAAAAACAGGAGACTAAAAAGCCAACAAACATGGTTGCCAAGGTTACAATTGGGGGACAGAAGCTACACCGTAGATAAAGAAGAGCTATGATTTAGGTAAAAGAAACATGCAGGCACAGCGGTCGTTGCCAAGGTTTTTGTCTAAGAAGTTGAGCAAGTAGAATATTCAGTAAGGGGCTTTGAGAGGCCAGTTTCGTTCCTTCCCAAGCTCTCCCCCTGAATGGGATTAGTTCAAAAAAGCAGACATGGAGAGGTAGAATATCACGTTGCTCAGGCACATTGACACAGCACAGAGAAGTTCAAGGTTTAGCCCCGTTTACGGCTTATTCTACCCTTTACGGCAGTGTCATCTGAACCGCAGCAATAAAATCAGTGAACCTAGAAACTAGTTTAGTGGGTCACCATGAGCATTTCCTTCAATTCACAAAATAGAATTTACAATATCCAAGTAAATTACAGATAATGAGTAGTTTTCCAAAAACTTAGGTTACAGCTAAATATATTGTTATACATCCTCGTCTGTGAAATACACAATAGGTTTCTACTGTGGGTCAAAACAAATGTTTGAGAAGCTCATCCCTAGACAGAAGCTGATCGCTGTGCATAGCCACACACACACACACACACACACACACACACACACACACACACACTTCCCACAAGAGGAAAGAAAGCTAGCAGCTCAGTGACCCCCTCTTGCCTCGAAACTGCTAAGCAAGCACTATAAAAATCTGTTAAACTTTGGACTCTAGGGTGGACAAAAGTTGGTTAGCAAGCTAGGAATGTGTTATTGAAGTGACCAAGAGTGGAGGAGTTAGTATCCTGTATTGTTGCTGCTATAGCCAAGACAGTGATTTCACACAGACACTGATTTTCAGTGCATGGGTATTGCTCTACCCAGAACAGACATTTACACTCCGATGTTCGACTTCCTTGACTACCTCTGCTAGTGAGTAATGAGATGTTGTATCCAGATATTACACAACTGAGAACTTTAGCCATCTTATCCCCCATGGTAAAGCAAAACATTTAAAGCCTTTAGGTGAGTGAGCTATGTTCTTACCTGACGGGCAGAATAGCTTCCGGGTGATCCTGGATAGCGTTCTATCAGCAATGGTCTCAAGTCATTTTGCCACATTTCAGAAATACTGGTGCCTTCTGCAACTTGGCGAAGAGATGAATAATTCAAATGTACTGGCTGATGGTGGTTCTGCAATTAAATAAAATGATTTAGTTCTAATTGCATATGATAAGACAACATGGTACATCTGTGATTTGTAGCCCTAAAATCACAAAATCAAAGGAATAAGGGTTATGTCACATAAAATAAAGGACTCAACTTAAAATTAGCTCCTTGATTCTTCCAGATTTGACAAGTTGTTTTAAAAACAAAATTGACAGTATGCTTTTATTATGAGAATTTTTCACACACTTAAAACCTGTGCAACTTAAATGGTTTTTCTGGATAATTGCATTATAAAACTAAGGTGTAAAAATAACAGTTATGGGCTGGTGAGATGACTCAGCGGATAAGCACTTGCCAACAGGCATGAAGACCTGATTCTGTCTCCGGGACTCACATGGTGGAAGAAGAGAATCGACGCCAGCAAGGTGTCCTCTGATCTACACATACACACCATGGTACACACACACACACATGCACACACACACACATGCACATATATACACACATGCACACATGCTCGCGCACACATAGGCACACACGCGCACATGTACACACACACCATGGTTGACATGTACATACACACATGATGGTATACATGTACATATACACACATCATGGTTTACATGTACACGTACACATCACGTTATACACATACACACACCATGGTACACACACACATGCACACACATGCATATACACACACATGTACGTACACATGCACACTCACACATATGCACATATACGCACACACCATGGTTGACATGTACATACACACATGATGGTATACATGTACATATACACACATCATGGTTTGCATGTACATGATGTTATACACATACATGCACGCACACACCATGGTATACATGTGCATATACACACACATCAAGGTTTTACATGTACACATCATGTTATACACACACACACCCCATTGTTTACATATACACATTCCATGGTATACATGCACATACACACATCATGGGACACATACATACACACATCGTGATATACATGTACATACACGCATACACATAAATAATTGTAATTTAAAAATTTTAGTAACAACTATATGTAGTACCAACACTTAGGAGTCAGAAACATGAAGATCACAAGTTCAAGACCAGCCTAGCCTGTACAGAGGAACCCTATGTTAAAACACCAACATGACAAAAACAAAAAAGAACTATTATGAGACTATTACCTGAAGAAAGTTTAATACTTAAAAAGCTGTTGACAGCAAAGAAATGAACTTTGCTAGTATGGCTCTTTTATGAAAGGCAGTGCATTGTGGGTATTTCAAAACTGCCTGTCAGAGAAGTTGGAGGCCATCTATACAAACTTTATGGCATCAGCCAATTCTCCTAATGTATCACTCCCCAGAAAACACTAGTCAAAAGGTTTGTTCTAGAGCTACACTACCCACTACAGGAAGCCACTAGCCACGCATGACTAAAGACTTGAAATGTAGCTTGTGAACTGAGATGTGCTTTACATGCAATAGACATACCAGGTTTGGGGCTTTGGGGTTTTTCTTGGTGGTGGCGTGATGTAGGAAGTCCTTCTGTATATGTGTTACTTTTATTGATTAATGAATAAAGAAACTCTCCTGGCCTGTTATAGGGCAAAAGAGTAGAACTAGGCAGGGAAAACTAAACTGAATGCTGGGAGAAGGAAGGTGGAGGTGGAGAAGCCATGTAGCCCCATCAGAGACAGACGTCGGAACTTTACCCGGTAAGCCACAGACTTGTGGTAAACATAGATTAATGGAGGTGGGTTAATTTAAGATGTGAGTTAGCCAGAAATATGCTTAAGTTATTGGCCAAACAGCATTGTGAATACTATGGTTTCTGTATGATTATTTCAGGGCTAAGCAGCCAGGAACAAACAAGCAGGTTCCTACTACAACACTGGTGGTGATTTGTTTTGTTGTTGTTGGTGGTGGTAGTGGTTTTCTTGTTTTCTTTTGTTTTGCTTTTGTTTTGATAGAGTGTCTCACTATGTATCCTTGGCTGATCAGGAACTTATTATATAGACCAGGCTGGCCTCCAATCCTTGGATTAAAGGTGTGCACTACCACACCTAACAAACATACCAGTTTTGAAGACATTTTGATTTTTAAAAAAGTTATCTCATTCATATTTTTTAGTTATGTACTGAAACAACTTTAACATACTGTAAATGAAATAACAGTTAAAATTAATTTCACCTTTTACCTTTTAACATAGTTGCTAGAACATTTTAAATTATATTCCTGGGGATTAAAGAGATAGTGGTTAAGGGCACTGGCTGCTCTTCCACAGAACCTGGTTTTAATTCCCAGCGCCTATATGGTGACTCACTAATACCCATATAAAACTTTACTCCTAAAGAAATTCAATGCCCTCTTCCTGTGTCTGTAGGCATAAGGCATGCACGTGGTACCCAGACATACATGTGTCTGTAGGCATATGGCACATATATGATACACAGACATACATGCAGACAAAATGCACATAAACATTGTGCTCACTAATTCTGTGTCCACTTGACACAGGCTATAGTTACCTGAGAGATGGGAACCTCAAGTGAGAAAATACCTATAGGTAAATTTCATAGTGATTGATGGGTGGGCAGCCCATGGTAGGTGGCGCCATCCCTGACCTGGTGGTCCTGAGTTCTATAAGAAAACAGGCTGAGCAAGCCATAGAAAGCAAGCCAGTAAGCAGCTCCCTCCAAGTTCCTGCATCAGCTCCTGCCTCCAAGTTCCTGCCCTGTGTGAGTTCCTCTCCTGACCTTCCTCAGTGATGGACTGTTTGTTACCTGGAAGTGTAAGCTGAAGTTAGCCTGTTCCTCCCCAAGTTACTTTGGTCATGGCGTTTCATCAGAGCAGTGGTCACCCTAACTATAAAATAAAATAAAAAAGACTAGTCTTAAAAAAAAAAAAACAATAGTGGGGTGGGGGGACTGGGAGGAGAGAAGGGAGGGGAAAGGCCAGGATTAAAATAAATAAATAAATTTATAAAATATAAAACTATATGCCTGCAGTCTATTAGTTCATTTTAAATTTATGTGTGTGTGTGTGTGCGCGCACACGCACGTGCACATGTATAGTGTATATATGGAGTTCAGAAGACGACCTCAGATGTTGATTCCCACCTTCACCTTGTTTAAGACAGGGTCTCTTTGCTGTTTTGTTTACTACATAGACCAGGCTTGCTGGCCAAAAGCTTCATGGCTTTCCTGTCCCAGTCTCTCATCTCCCCATAGGAATATTAGGATAACAGGCCCTCACGCTACCCAGCTAGCTTTTACAGGGGTTTTGGGGATTCCAACTCATGACCTCATGCTTGCACAGTGAGCACCACTGGGCCTTCTTCCTAGTCCTCAATATCTATTTCTATCAACCTGGACTCAGGGGATAGATGAAATTCCTCTCAACCTGAGTTTATAACTGGATAACTGGATAAATAGGAGCTCCTTTAAATCATCAGCTAAATTACCTTAATATTCTAATAAGGTTTATAATACCATTAAGGTTTATAATACTCCTTATTGCACTTATATATTAAAATGAAACTTAAAAGCTAAATAAACCTGATGTTGAAATATATATCCTGAATATGACTTACACACGCTGTATTTTCTTATGACATCAAAGCTGATGAATCCTTCACTCATTACAAGTTTATCAGGTGCACAGAGGAAAATGGCACTCCTCCTCAAAGGGAAGTGAATGGTTGATCGAATTACTTCTTCCCTAACGAGAATGATGAGGGTGACATAAGGACATTGAGTCCTCTGGAATTCCACACAGAAATTGAGAGTGTTCTGGCCATCTCTCGGTGCCTTCCAGGATTAGTGTTAGCTGGATATGTCCAAATAATCACGCAGGTAAGTCACTTCATATGGACCACCCGTGCAGCTAGTGAGACCCTGTGGAATTAGAGACCTTGGCTGTCTCATTGCTTATATCCCTCTGCACTTGTAGATGGTCTGATATTACTCTCCAGTGTTTATCATGCAGAGAGCAAGGCTGTTTGAGCAGATATAATCTTTTAACTCAGCACCCACCACTAACTGTAACTCTGGCTGGGGTACTTAACCTTAATGAGGCTCCATTTCTTAGTCTGCAAAATGGAGTTAATACCTACATCCAAAGGGAATTGGAACTAGATGAGTGTATACATATATACACATACATACATATATACACACACATATCCTAGTAAATAGTCAATGTGCTTGTTTTCTCTGTCATATAGTAAAGAAGTATAGGATGTTAGAATGGGATAAGACACTTGGAGCTAATCTAGTCCAACCTCCTTGACATCTACCAGTGGACACTTAGGTTTGGAGAAGCCAACTGGAGGCAGAGCTGCAGGTAAATCCACAGAAAGCATCCTGGTGGGTGGGTTCCCAACCCAGTGCTCATTCTTCTACCTCATCTCTGCTCTTCCACCTTACTCTTGAATGTTGACACTGTCCCTGGATATATTAAGGTTTTTGGTTTTTTAATTGGGAATAATACGTTTTAAAGTATATTTCTGGAGGGCAGGGAGATAATTCAGTGGGTAAAGGCACCTGCTGCCACGACTCAGGAACCTGAGTTCATGCTCCTGAACCACATGGTGGAAGAAGAAAACCATCTCTTGCGTGTGGTCCTCTGACCTCCACACATATGTGTGAACACAATCACACACAGAGACACACACGTTTAAAAGTATATTTCTTTCATATATCACTCGCAGGGATAAAAGATTCAACTAGAGACTTTACATACATCTAAACTCATATGATGGCATAAAAGTAGAAACAAAACTGGGGAACAAAGGGAAGTAACAGATGGGTACAGAAGGAAAGGTTGCAGAGTGTGGGAGGGAGAATATGTTCAAAATGCCCTTAAGTAGCCCTACACACCAGACAAGTATATTTCCTAAACAAATTTGTTATTGAAGCCTTTAAACTCCTTAGTACCTCCAGGATCTAAGCCCTCATGTTAAACAGCTCTTAAAGAAGAAAGCTGAAGCTAAGAGACAAAACAACTGAAATGTGAAGTGGGAACCAAAGAAACGGGGGAGAAGGGGAAATCCCCATGGTTGTTCCTTAACCATCCAAGAAAACATGGCTGCGTCTCGGTCTGCCGTGCAAGCCCCATGGTGTGCTGTTGGCTCCCATTCATTGCTTTGACTATCTAGCACTCGGTACCTAGCATCCAGTACCAAGCATCTAGTACTTAGCATCTAGTCCCAAGCATCCAGGTACTTTGAGGTTCTATATTTAGGATCTTGGCATCCCAGCAATGCAATCTGCCCTTCACACTGTTTCCCTTCCTCTTCACCTTCAAAACTCTTGTCTTCTTCAGGCTTCAGCCTGAAGGCCACTTCTCAGGTGGTGTGCTCAATGTCTTTACTTCATATAAGTTACAAGCTCTAGGAGGACTAGAACTGTCTCCACCTAGAATTAAAAGGGCATGGTTCATATTGAGGGCGCAGTAGTTACTGGGTAATTTCAAGTAATGAACAGATAAACGAAGCGTTTTTCTAAAACTGTCTTGGCTATGAATGTGTGTTTCCATAGTAGAAAAGTAAAAATCACATCTCTGTCTTTATAAATGCTAATCCAGCTGATTGCATAAGCAGGTAGAAAAGCCAGAAGACACATGTGGCTGCCTGTTGCAAGGGGACAGGAGATGTCCTGCTTCCGGGTGATTACCTGTTTTGACCGGACAAGACATGTCCTGATTCCAAGTCTACCTGTTGCAAGGGGACAAGACATAGCCTAGTTCCATGTTTGGGAGCTTTATTTTAGTTTCTGCTTAATGTTCCCAACAACTCAGATCTCATTGGCCCGGGGCAGTCACAGTGACAAATAAGAACTCCATGTCAAACTCTGTTTCCTGGAGCAGCGAGAAGTCTTAGTGGCTAAAGGGGTCTGCTGCCAAGTCTGATGAGCCGAGTCCAACTCCCAGATTCTATACTGTAGGAGAGACCTGATTCCAGCCATGTCCTTTGACATTTCCTCCACATCACATAAATAAATGACTAGACATTCTTATTCACACCCCTATTTCTATTCATTATCTATCGCTCCACCCTTTTGCACTCATTACAGATGGTTGTGAGCCACCATATGGGTGCTGGGAATTGAACTCTGGACCAGTGCTCTTAACTGCTGAGCATCCACCCTAGAGCCAACCAAATCACTGTGGCCAGAGTTCTTCAACTCATGTCCACAGTGAAAAGAAATCAAAGTTATGTTTAATTACATACTTCATAGACGCTCAAAAAAAATCTCAAAAGACGTAAGAAAAGCAAGAATAAAATAAATATCCCTCCAGCATCTCTATATTGGTTCCTTCTCACATTGGTGTGGCACAGTACCAAACAAAACAATTTAAGAAATGAAGGGTTCCATTTCCTCAGTTTGAAGGCCTTTGATGCATAGAAAGCATGGTGCCAGGAGCACATGAAACAGCAGGTCACAGTATAGCCACAGTCAGGAAGGAGAGGGAGGTAAACATTGTTACTTTGTTTGTTTGTTTGTTTGAGACAGGGTTTCTCTGTGTAGCCCTAGCTGTCTGTCCTGGAACTTGCTGTGTTGGCCTTGAACTCACAAAGATCCCCCCTGCCTCTGCCTCCTGAGTGCTGGGTACATTGCTTGTTTTTATCTTTTTGTCCAGTCTAGGACTCTAGTGTGTGGAATGGTACTACCCACACTTAGGAAATGTCTTCCCACCTCAGTTAGCCCAATCTAGGAAGTCCCTGACAGACAGGCACGGAGATTTGTCTTCCAGGTGCTCCTACATCCTGTCAAATTGAGGATCCGTGTTTAAGCATCACACCCTTGAACTGCAAAAGATGCTGTATATGAAAGCAGAATGACCATTCTTAGTAGCCGATAGTGAGTTCAGCAGACAGACCCACGGATGCTCCTGAATCAATTACTCTCTTGCTCTTCAACCTCCTGAGCTAAACCACAAAAAATGGTTGATTTTATAAGTGTTTTCAATATAGAGACTCTTCCCCCTTCTTTCTGGGAGCAGAAACATCTGCAAAATCACAGAAATAACAAACTTCCTCACTCTTGGAGAACACTGAAAGCAAAACAACCACAGTCAGTTACGTAGGTCCCTTGATTCACCAAAAGCTCCCGCAGGAAAGCTTACGGCTCGCACGTGCTAAACAGCATCCTTTCAACTAACATTCTCAACCTTCGGGGCTTGAACGACCTTTTTTTTCACAGGGGTTGCCTAAGACCATCAGAAAGCACAGATACTTACAATATGATTCATAATAGTAGCAAAAATACAGTTATGAGGTTAAAATAACAAAAATAATTTCTATGGTTGGGGGTCACCACGACATGAGGAACTGTATTAAAAGGTCGCAACCTTGGGAAGGTTGAGGACCACTGAACTAAAGGAATCTTAGTCTGAAAATTCACTAGCTACAAAAACTTATTTCGTTACATAATTTGGACAGGCGGCCTAGCTTGTGAGGTGGTGCACGCCTTTAATCCCAGCACTCGGGAGGCAGAGGCAAGCGGATCTCTGTGAGTTTGAGACCAGCCTGGTCTACAGAGCTAGTTCCAGGACAGGCTCCAAAGCCACAGAGAAACCCTGTCTCGAAAAAAAAAAAAAAAAAAAAAAAACAAAAAACAAAAAACCTTGTTTCAAAACAAGAATGAGTAAGAAGACAAAAATGAGAAGAATGGGTAGGCTCAGAGGACAGGGGCTGCACCCAACACAATATTGAAGCTGGGTGTGGAGGTGCACACCTGTGACCCCAGCACTCGAGTGCCAAGGGCAGGAGAATCAGTACAAGCTTGAAGCCAGCCTGGTCAACACAGTGAGGTCCAGCCCTATGACAGAGCTTCACAGTGATACTCTGTCCACAAACAAACAAAACAAAACAAAACAAAACCGCATTAAACCCAATGGCAAATGTAAACCCCAAGCTTATTCATGGTTTATTTCAACTGAAAGGTACTTTGACAATTTCTATTGGTGCCAACATTCTCAGAGGAACAAGGCTCTGTTACAGCCCTGGCCTTGTCTTTTCATCCAGGCAGAAAGGACAATGAAGTCTGCTCTAGGTGACAAGAATCTTTCAGCTAAAACAAACCTGTGAACCAGAGATCCTGAAACATCTCCCATCTAATCACATGGTCCCAGGCCAGAGAGTTTCATTACATAATTTGGACAGGCGGCCTAGCTTGTGAGGGAGTGGAAGTTCCAAAACACTGAATGTAAGGGGGATCTTTACAGAAAAACAGCCAGTTCAAGCTTCTATCTTTTGTGAGCCTTCCAGACTAAACGTTTGCTACCTGTAAGTTCCACTCGGCCAGCACTTGGGAAACGTGTGGGAGCAACAGGCAGTAGAAACACAGGGGAAAGGAGCTGGAAACTGCTTTTTTTGTCCAGTGGGAACAGGCTTGCTTCTTAAAATCAGAACAGCAAGGAAACACAGCAACTGAGGGGCCAATCTCAGCTGCTCATTTAGTAGTTATGTCTAAGAAAGGCAACCGAATGTGTAAAACGGACGCCGTGACTCTTACCCACCAGACAGATTCCCAAACCAGACAGATTCCCAGATGAGAGTTGGCTTTCTCGTCTACTAACACCCAGGTCCTCGCTGGCCTCTCGGTCCCTGCCTTGAAGTCTCCTGCTTCCAGACAAGTCACAGGGGTGGAAAAGTGGATGGGTAAGAACTGAGAGGATGGGGAAGGGGGAACCCTAAGGACTTGAAGAATGAGATGCGGTCCAAAAGCACACACAATGCTGCAGAGAACAGCTAACAGTTTCTGACGGCCTACTTACGTTCTCATCTCCGCTTTATTGATAGAGATTTGCGAGCAACCTCAACGCTCAAGGTGAAGAATGACCAACTGATGATGGTTTCGCAATCTACGCTTTCAGCAAATTTGATCAGCTTCAGTAAGATTCAGGACTCGCTATCAATCATATTAAACTGTATGGATAATACAATATGAAGCAAAAATACTTACGTATATTTATTTTTAAAATGTATTGAGCTTTAAGGTAAGACAGCCACTGTTCTGTTGTGCATGCTCATTCTGTCCTTATAATAACCTGAAATATAACCATTGTCACTCATCCCTATAAATATACATCTGTGTGCGTGTCTGTGTGCGTGTGCGCGTGCACACACATAGAGGGGCAATAAAACACCCGAAAGATTAAAAGGAACTGTCTAAAGAATGAAAATGTTTGTTTCCTTTTTAGAATACTTTTTTGTGTATTTTTGGAGATTTTTAGAATGAGTACATGTTACATTCACAACCGGAACACTTCAAGTGAAGCTGCACCCATTAATTAGTTCGTTGAACTCAACATTCCTCTTAAAACACAGGAAGCTTTTCAATAGCCAGCAGCTCTCATCTAAAGGAGAATTAATTTGATGAGATTATCCTTCAAACAATTAAACCAAAAGAATGGATCTGTAGTAAAGAACCAGGGCTGGCGTGGGGGAGGGTGGAATATGGGAACAGTCCTTCTAGATATACACCAACCTTCAGCCTCACAGTGACTTTAAAACTGGAGGAGGGAGGTCAAGGAACCAGAGTCTAGGGGTGGGGGAAGAAACAATGCCCCAAACACGCTTCCTGATTCAGAATGCCAATGAGGGTCTTCTTGGCCCAGAGAGATAAAAATAGGGTTCAGGTTAGGATTAAGAAAGTTCTTTCTCTGTCCTCCAAACTACACATCAGCACACACACACACACACACACACACACACACACACTGTTCCTTGGTCAGCCAATATTTGTCTACCTTTAAAAAGAAAGAGTGAAAAAAATAGAAAGAATGAGAAGAAACAGATAGAAGAGAGCTTAAGCCAAATTCTAGCTCCTTAATTCACTAGTTCACTAATCCTGTTTCCTGGTCTCTAAATGGAGATAAACTCACTCTTCCACAGGGTACTGTGAAATTCAAGTGAGGTGGTTTTATATATCTGACTAAGGTACCTACATGTCAATACCCTTCAATATACATACATTGGCGGACCCAGCTGGGAGTGTAATCATCTGTAATGTTTCTAGGCTTCAAACCATTAAATCATGCTTCTAAACACAGCCATAAAGCAGGGTTGATCTGCTTTTGCCCATTAGATGCCACTAAAAGAGACACACCTTTATTTCCAAACAAAGGCAATGGATTTCAAAACCGATGCTTTCGCTATCACACTTCTCCTGTGGGCAGGCCTGTGCATCAAGAGCACACCTACCGCATCTGATTAAACCAGCCAGGCATCGTAAAAGGCAGGAAGGCGTGTGTATCTCAGTGTGGACTGATTCACCTCCCGGGCTACGAAGTAGAGCTGGCTGCCCAGCAGACTTTTATGAAAAGAAGCAGGAGGGGCTATTCACTGAGAAATGTCATGGCTGACTGTCACTTTTGTGCCCTTTGAGAGCATTTGCTTTCCCAGGGAAACAGTCCTGAGAGGCTTCTTAAAATAAAGGAAAACAGTTGCGGGGTTGGTGAAGATCTTCAAGAACAATTGCAGTGGGTTTTTGATCCTACTGCACGTACTGGCTTTGTGGGAGCCTAGGCAGTTTGGATGCTCACCTTAGGAGACCTGGATAGAGGTGGGCAGTCCTTGGGCTTCCCATAGGTCAGGGAACCCTGATGGCTCTTCGAGCAGATGAGGGAGGGGGACTTGATCGGGGGCATGGGAGGGAAATGGGAAGCAGTTGCGGGGACGAGGCAGAAATCCTTAATAAATAAATAAATTTAAATAAAAAAAATAAAGGAAACAAAAATTCACATTGCAGAAGACATTTCTCCAGAGCTAAATTCTCCTTAGTTTGAAACATTTTAAGAATCACAGAATCTTCTCCCACCTAGAAACACCCCTGCCTACTACAGGTGCCCACAGACAGGCCCTGGGTGTGACTCGGCTCCTTCCAACCATATATCTCACCCATTTCGAGTTCTCTTAAAGACACCTTGGCCTGATGCCATATTCTAGTTTGAATATCCCCTCCCAGTGCTTGAACCTCCCAGGTGCTCCGAAACAGTGGAGAAGAGGATTTGCTCATCCGTTTGTGAGTGCCTTGGAGGCCTTTTGGGAAGGAAACTGTTTTCCTCATCCTGTAGTGACAGGAGTCAGCTTTTCTCACAGTGCTAGGCTCCCTCCGGAGGTGAACGGGGGTCTTTTGGGAGCCCTGAAGTGAAGCTCGCTGAAACTGAGCTCACCTCAAGTGGGCCGTTCATACACATGTGCATGAGGCTACCCGCGAATGAGCATTTCAGACGGTCTGAAACACTGAAAGCTTTCTGTCATTGAGGAATGTCGTCCAAAGTTCAGATCCCAGACGGCTGCTGTCCTTAGTTCCTTTAGAGGCATACCATTTTATTCCCAAACCATCAACACTGGCACAGCCCTTAGCAATTTGGTGATTTCAAAACTGTTGAGCAAGAAAAGGAAGCAATTGTGAATCTATTTCTTCATGCAAAGCGACTTGGCAAATCATTTTTATTCTGAATTCCTTAAAAATGAGATTTCCACAACTCAATTCATGCATCTGAAAACACCCAGCGCCTCTTTTAAATTTAAATATCTTAACAATACCTTGGCGCTGAGTCCACAAGGAAACTCAGTCCCCACACAGAGCATCCTTGAATGTGCTAGTTGGGGATTCGCGGGCACACCCCTAGAGTAGTCTAGGCACTCAGGAGCTCCCGGAGCGCGGGGATCGCTGTTCTCCAGGGTCGTGAGTGGGAGGTGGTGCCCCGATGCCCCTGTTCTTGCACAGCCAGCGAGACACACTTCCTGTGCCTATCAACACCCCCATTAGAACGATGCCAAAGGGAGGCGGGTGACATCACCCAGCCCCCAGGCGTCTCCA
This sequence comes from Microtus oregoni, assembly GCF_018167655.1. Lineage (NCBI taxonomy): Eukaryota > Metazoa > Chordata > Mammalia > Rodentia > Cricetidae > Microtus > Microtus oregoni. Next base: position 9,761,167 of record NW_024543095.1, on the reverse strand, counting down.
GCGCAGCCCCGAGCCTAGTCCTGGCGCCGAGGCTTGGGAAAGAGAACGCTGTCTCTCAGGTGCTGGGGTGGGGGCTGGACGCCTGGGCAGGGGGACAGCATCCCTGACCTGCCTCTGGCTAGTCCAGGAGGAAGTGGCCCAGTCCCGGGTCTTGGCACCAAGAGCCATTCAAGTACAGCACGCCGCAGCGGCCCTCACCTTCTCCTGCGTCCAGGCAGCGGTGCCAGGACTCCCACTCCCGGCTGTCAGGGACAGGACTGCCGCCAGCAGCAGCAGGTGGAGAGTGCCCACGACGCGCCAGCCGTCGCTGCCTGCCATCTCTGCAAGAGTGTGTGGGCGCGGATTCCCCTGGCTGCCCGCGGTCACGAGCCCGGGAGCGCGCCTCGGTTGCCTTCCCCCTTCTCCACCCTTGAGTTGACTGTGCCCGCCTCCCCATCGCCTCCGGTGGCCTCCCGCTGAGCCGAGCCAGCAGAAGCCAGCAGCCCTCCTACCCCTCAGCCCCCCTCCCACCCCCCCGCCAGGCGCCAGCAAGCCAGGGGACTGGGATGCCCTGGGTGACAGGAGCTTCCGAATCCAAGAAACAAAGAAAGCCACTTCCTTATCTTGGAGAGGATGAAAGAAAGGAAGGAAGGAAGAGAGTGGAAAAACCCTTTCTGTGATTCCCATCGCCATAAGAGGGAGTAATAAAAAGGAAACGGGTTTAACAGACATGGGGGCTGTAAGTGAGTTTGGGCACCTCTTTATGACTGAAACCCGGACCGAGTCAGTATTTGAGCAATGCTCTGCACCAGGCAACGGTCCAGTTCCTTCTAGGCGCTCGTATCTGATCTGCTCACCCCATTTGACACCGTGGAAACTGAGACCTCCCTGGAGAAAGCCTGGAGTGGAAGCCCCTAGGAAAAGTGTTTCCTCTCGAAGCTACTGTTTCCATCTTGTGTGTCTTTTCTCGCAAAGATTAACGGTCCTTTAAAAGGCAGACCACCTTATCCCCAAATTGACAAATAAGGTTGAAGTAATTACTGAAATAAAAGAGATTTAAGATATAGTAACTCTGAAGGTAATTATTTCTAACGACTGTCTCCAAAAGAAAAGGCATAAGTCAAATTTTAGGTGGTCCTCTACTTCCACAGATTCTACATAGGGCTTTCAACTAACCACAAATCCAAACAATAGGGGTTGGAAGGTTGGGTTTTTTGTTTGTTTTTGTAACTTGTTTTCCCAGACAAGGTTTCTCTGTGTAACAGCTCTGACTGTTCTGGAACTCACTTCGTTGACCAGGCTGGCTTCAAGCTTGCAGAGATCCGCCTGCCTCTTCCTCCTGGGTGCAGGGATTAAAGGCACGTGCCAGCCCTGGTGGCCCAGCAAATCATAGGAGTTTGTATCTATGCTGTATGTGAACGGCATCCCCCAGATTCCTCAAAGAACACAATACTTATTTGCATGGCATTAACTGTTACAAGCAAGTTATGGATGATTTAAAGTCTATGAAGGGATTCCGTTTTATATGCAAATATTACGCTATTAGGTTACAAGGGATTGCACATTTGTGGATTACGCTATATAGAGAGTAATAAAGAAACAATCTCCTGTGGGTACTGGGGAGGGTTTTTTCTGCTTCATAAGCCACTATTATCCAAATAATCCTGTCTTAAAAATAAAAACAAACAAAAAACCTGACTGACTATGGTTTCAGTGTAGAGCACATGTGTTCAGTATCCAACACAGCATCAGGGGTCAACCAGAGCTGGCAGGGTAGCTTAGTGGAAGAATACTTTGTACCCAGGCTTCAATTCTCAGCACTGCAGAAAAGAAAAGTAGGGGTGGAGCGGGGTGTATTTTGTCTGTAAGCTAAGTGGGGTGGGGAGGAGTGGAGTGTGTTTTGTCTGTGAGTTTCTGGCCTGAAGTGTGAGGGTGGTTTCTTCTTCCACAGTGAGGAGAAGAGTTTCTCCTGTCTCAAGATGGCTTCGAACTACACAGAGCTCCTAGGAAAACCAGAACAAAGACATGAGAAAGTATTTCCTAGGGATCAAAGTTGATGGTAATTAAATCTGTCAGAAGAACACACATACACACACAGAGATGCATACACATGCACACTGGCACGCACATGCACACACACAATCTTTCTTGGCTGCAGGGTGTTTTTAAGAAGAGAGAACACACTGTCCTGCTGCTGTCTGGAGCTGAAAGGGATAACAGGATGGAGGTGTCTCTTTGCTAGTCTACAAAATTGCTATAACTATATTCCAGTTAGGGTTTGAGTGGCAGTTTAAATATGCAGGTCTAATTAATGGCAGGTAGTTTCCTTGGGACATCCAGGGACAGTTCTCATACTTAAACCACTTTCAAAGCTTCTTTTGGTTCAGTATTGAGAGCAAACCACTATCAACAGTTCCGTGTATACTTCCTCTCCATGACTAGCCAACCTCGGGTTTCCTGAATGGTTACGGAATGAAGAACCTATCTTGTTTGCCTTATTGACTTTTTATATTTTCACAATATGAATCCTTTGAGACGGAGAAGGTACAAACGCCAAGCCTATATGAAAGAGAATGTGACCCACAATAGCATGCTAAGTAAAAGCCATTCAAAATAAAACTGTGCAATTACTTAAGCTAAAACGTTAATACATCACTTGGCAATGGTTCCTTCTCCCTAGAGTTCTCTGATTTGGGTTATATTTTTCAGTAAAGTGTTCTTGCAGTTTGGCATCCACAGGAAGCAGACTCTGAAGCAGTTTAGAAAGTGGAATGTGTTTAGGGAGTGTCCTTGGGACAAACCTTCCTGGGAGGAACAGGAGAGGGCAAAGGGAGAAGCTGACGACAAGAAAGTAGGACGCTGGCACCATTAGGGAGCCACAGAGCAGATATAGCAGCCATGGTTGCCCTGCGATAGGCCAAATGTTTGGGGCTTTATCGCCCCACCTCAGTGGAGGGAATTCTGCAAGAGGCTCTGCTGCCAAGAAAGCTGCAGCCACAGCACTCCCAACAGCTGGAACAGTCCTTCCAGAAGGGAGATCTAAGCAGTGCATGTCTACACAGCCAAAGGTACTCAAGTGCATTGGGAACAAATGTTGGAATTTGTACACACTTTAGATATTTCATGTGGTGACTGACTTTGATCAATTGTGAGTTTTCACTCATTGAAAAACTTTCCTTAGAACCTCCCACCAATCTACAAATCCCTATCTTCCTCAGGTGAAGTTTATTGATGGTATTCAGGAGAGTAGGGCTCCCTAAGCACCCCCCTTTTCTCCTGGAGATCTGGGATGGAAACAGTGAGGGGAAATGTTCATTGGGACTGGGACTCCTCAGCAACTGAGGGCCTCTCTCTTCTTCTCTGTTCTTTTTTTTTTTTAAGATTTATTTATTATGTATGTCTGAATGAATACCTAAACACCAGAAGAGGGCACCAGATCTCATTATAGATGGTTGTGGACCACCATGTGGTTGCTGGGACTTCAACTCAGGACCTCTGGAAGAGCAGCCAGTGCTCTTAAGCTCTGAGCCATCTCCAGCTCCCTTCTTCTCTGATCTTGTTGGATTGGGTGGTTCAGGGCTTCTTACTCCTGGGAAATCATGCGGGCCATGAGGTCCACCAACCTGTTGCTGTAGCCATATTCATTGTCATATCAGGGCTTTACCAGCCCCAGCCACAAAGGTGGAAGAGTGGGTACCACTATTAAAGTCATAGCGGATAAAGGAGACAACCTGGCCCTCAGTGTTGCCCAGGATGCCCTTGAAAGGTGGGCCCTCTGATGCCTGCTTCACCACCTTGATGTCTTCATCTTTGGCAGCTTTCTCCAAACAGCATGTCATGTCCACAATGGACACATTAGGGAAAGGAACATGGAATGCCATGCCAGTGAGTTTCCTGTTCGGATTTGGATGGCACTGCCCACAGCTTGGCAGTCAGTGGATGCAGGAATGATCTTCTAGGCAACTCCAGAGCCATCATGCCACAGTTTCCCAGAGGAGTCATCCAAACTCTTCTGGATGGTCTCATGGACTATGGTCATGAGTCCCTTCATGATGCCAAAATTGTCATGGGTGACCTTGGTTGGTGGATGGGGTGCTAAGTTGTTGGCGGGGCAGAAGGCAATGCTGATAATCTTGAATGAATTGGTATTCTTCTTGTGGTTCACATCCATCACAAACATGGGGCCATCAGCAGAAGGGGCATAGATGATGACCCTTTTGGCTCTACCCTTCAAGTGGATCCTGCCCTTCTCTAAGGTAATAGAGACAACACCAATACCCTTATCTGATATTGATAGAATCTCACTCCTGGCAAAAGAAGATGGTCTTCCTGTTGATGACAAGTTTCCTGTTCTCAGCCTTGTCTGTGCTGTGCATCTTGCGGTAGGTGCAATCTTACAAGAACATATAGAATATGTAGTTGAGGCCAATGGAGGGGTTACTGATGGCAACAGCATCCACTTTGCAAGAGCTGAAGGCAGTCCTGGTGACCAGGCACCCGATATGGCCCAATCATTCACTCCTACATTTACAATCATGAGTCTGGGAGGAGTCTGACATTGCACAAGAAGATTGGGATGGAGGGTAGGGAAGCAGAGAGCCTCTCTTGATTCTCACTCATTCTACCATTTATCCTTCATTCTAGAACCTTCTGGAAGTTCTTGATATTTGCTTTTTTTTGTTCTCTTTGTTGAAACCTTCCTGTTTCCAAACTCTTCCCAAGGAAAATAGCTAGTAAGCTTTACATTTTAAGCATTGAAGATGATGTACATAATGAAACCTTGTCCTTAAAAAAAGAAATAAAAATATGCAAATATTTAAATATATATAAATAAAAATAAAAAGAGGTCATATTTTTTAACTATGGAGCACAGAGTAAAAAACATAAGAGGGAGAAAAAAAATAAACGAAAAATAGCTGGTGCCACTTCAGGATTCACCAATAGAGCCTAAGAGATGGCTCCGTGGTTAACAGGGGTTGCTCTACAAGCATGAGGACCAGAGATTGAATCCCAGCAACCTCATAGCAACCAGGTACCCACAAGCACTTTAATCTACCTCTGAGCGAGTGGAGTCAGGAGGATTATTGGAGTTTGTTCAGAGAGAGAGAATTACTCAGGTGAGAAGTAGAGCGTCATAGAGGAAGACAGCCCTCACCCTCTTCAAGCTTCCACACACACACACACACACACAAACACACACACACACATACACACACACACACACACACTCAAATAAATAAGCAAAAAAAAATTTCAATTTCGTTCCCTTCACTGCTCCATGTGGCCAGTCTAATTTTAACCATAAAGAGAAATGATGGATTTCAATGAATTTTCTCTTTTGTACTTCTGCTTTATCTTCCATTCCGTTAGTTTCTGTTCTGATCTTTATTGTTCCCTATGGGTTTGACTTTGGTATTCTTCCCTTTCTATTTCTGTTGTGGACAGCCTCAACTAAGTCAGTAACTTAGAACATTCACTTTTCTCACAGGAAGTCTTTAATTACTATAATTCCCCCTTAAATGCTGCTTGATGACATTCCATGAGTGTGACTACAGTGACCTTTTCTTTCCATCCAATTCAAACACTTCACAGTTTGCTTTGATTTATTCCTCTACACAATGCATGTACGTGTCTATGCCCCATGTGTGCGGGTGTCCACGAAAGCCAGGAGAGGAGGTCAAGTGTCCTGAAGCTAGAGTTACAGGTGAGCAGCCCTACGTTGGTGCTGGCAACCAAACGCTGGTCCTCTGGGAAAGCAGAAAGCCCTCTTAAAACCACTGAGGCATCTTTCCAAACTCCTACCCTTGCATTCTTTAAGTTATATTATTCAAATTTCAAACAGTTGAAGATTTTTCTTACTGGTTTTTATTGATCTTATATTTAATTCCATCATAGTCAGAGACTGTATAGATTGGTGGAGTTTTTTATTTTTATTTTTTTTTAGTTTTGAGGGATGTTTCATGTCTAAGAATTAAAGCTGTCTTTGTAAATGTTCCTTATGTGGGTAAAAAGAATGGTGTATTCTAGTATTCCTGGAAGAGCTCTATTGGTGCAATCGAGGTCATGGAGGCTGATAAAAGTGCTGCCCAAATCTGTACAATGGCTGGCCCTTTGTCTACTTATTCCACTGATTACTCAAAAAATAGTGTTGGGATTTCTAATTTCGATTGTAAATGTATCTGTTTTTTTTCCTTTCAGCTTTATAATTTTTATACTATTTATTTCTAAGTTTGTCTAGTAAGTATATAATGCTTATATGCAAGTATAATACCCTTTTAAAAGTTATCCCTTTATCAGGGCTGGAGAGATGGCTCAGAGGTTAAGAGCACTGCTCTTCCAAAGGACCCAGATTCAACTTCCAGCACCCACATGGCCTGTCTGTAACTCTCTGCATCTCCAGTTTCAGGGGATCTAACACCCTCACACAGACATACATTCAGGAAAAACACAAATGTACCTAAAATAAAAATAAATTATTAAAAAAATATCTCTTTTCATTATGAAATGACTATAATTGGTAATATTTTGCTCTGAAGTCTATTTTCCTCAAATACTAATATAATCACTCAAAGGTTTTTTTTTTGATGAATGTTAATATGGTGTATTTTCCCATCTTTATACTTCCTTCTGCAAACAAATTTTTGTAGAAGCACAAATTCTTTTTAAAAACATTTTATTACATAGGCTGGAGAAATGGTTCCGAAATTAAGAGCACTGGTTGCTCTTCTAGAGGACACAGGTTTGATTCCCAGCCTCCACAAGGCTGCTAACAACCATCAGTAATGCCAGTCCTAGGAGATCTGATGCCTTCTCCTGGCTTCTGTGAATAAAATGTAAATTTTATTACATTTATTTTATTGGGAGGCATATCATGTTGCTTGTGTGAGGTCAAAGGATATCTGCTGGGATCAGTTCTTTCCTTCCACTACAGACTAAAGTCAACATATTTGCAACTAGCACCCATATCTACTGGGTTTTTGTTTTGTTGTTGTTTTTTGTTTTATTTTGTTTTGTTTTGTTTTTGCTTTTTTGAGACAGGGTTTCTCCGTGTAGTCCTGGCTGTCCTAAAACTCACTCTGTAGACCAGGCTGGTCTTGAACAGAAAAAATACCTGTCTGCTGTCTGCTGCCTCCTCCTCCTGGGGCAGTGATGAAAGGTGTGCACCACCACCTGGCCCACTGAGCCATCTAATCCAACCTGTTTTTACATTAAAAATGACCTGACTATAGACAGCATACAGGTAAGCCTTACTCTTTTATACAATTGAACTATAGATATCTTTTTAAAGAGGTGTTTATATTTAGTGTGGTTATTGATACAACCATATCTACATATACTACTTTACTACTTATGTTTTATGTGTTCTATCTGGTTTTTGTTCATTTTTATCACTTTTATAGTTGCCATGATTTACTGACTTTTAAAGAATACCTTGTTTTAATTCTTTGTGTTTTCACTTACCTAGCTACAACTCAGGGTTTTTTGGTTTGTGTTTTAGGGTTGTTGGGATGTTTGGGTTGAAGTTTGTATATGTGTGTTTGTCTTGAGATTTATAGTACACATTTTTACTGTATCAAAATCTTAAAGACTCATTTATAGGATTATGTGTGGACCACAACAGACTTCTATTGTTCCTTCCTTGGGTCTTTGTATTATTTTAGTCATGTTAGGGAACCCATAGGGGATTGTCTTTTCACTAAGCAATGGCTTTTAAAGAGAGTGTTAAAATGAGTAAGTCCCAGTCTCTTAGAAACATATGAACAATTTCAGGTTTTCTTTTTTTTTTTGTATAGAAATATAGGGTCATCTGGTACAGTTTTCTTCACACCTGAAATATATCTTTACTATTTTGTGTGTTTTAGGTATGGTATAGATTGGTTCTCTCTGTCTCCATATGCTGCAAAGGTCTTTTTTATCATCATTTATTTTTAGTTATTTTCTCTGAGTATAAGATCTATGTTAAATCTTTAGTGATTTAAATATGTCATCTTGATGGTTTTACTTCTGAGAAGTCTGCTATCATCCTTATCTTTTTGCTTCTGTATATAATGTTTTTTAAAAACATCATTCTGCTTTTCTGGTTTTCTTTTTTTATAATGTTGATGCTGCTGCTACTGGTGGTGGTGATTCTTTTTACTTTATTTATATTATTGTTGTGACAGGGTCTTGCTACATAGATCTGATTGTCCTGGAACCCTGGAATTCTCTGTAAACCAGGTTAGCCTTGAATTCCTGGAAACTGTATCGGCCTCCTGAGTTCTGGAATTAAAGGGCAGATACGCACCACCATTCCCAGCTTATAATACTCTCTTTTTTAAACAGATACTTTTAAATTATGCATGTGTATGTTTGTGTGTCTGCTTGCGTGTGTGTACAGGAGCACACACAGGTGCCCAAGGAAGTCAGAAGAGGGCGTTAGAGGTACCCTGGCACCTTGTGTGGGTGCTGGGAACCCAACACCAGAGCCCTGGATGAGCAAGCAATAAACACTCTTAACCACTGAGACATCTCTCCAGCCCCACGATCTTCTTCTTAATCACGAGCTTTATATTTAATTGTGTAATTCATTAGTAGAATTTTCTTTATGCTCTTGTGCTTTGGATATACTGGGTTTCTTTGGTCAAGGCGTTTTAAGTTTTCATAAAGCTTGGAAGTTTTTAGCTATAGCCTCTTTAAATATATCTGGTCTCTCACTGTTCCTGTACATATTACACACTTTGGGATCTCTGGCTGCACATGTAGTTCATCTGTTTAAAGTTTTCCAATGGGTTGTTGGGTGCTATTTGCTATTTGTTGCTGTTGTTATTGGTTTTTCTCTCTTTCACTTTTATTTAATTTTTCTTCAAGTTCATCACTCTTTTCTTTTGCGGTATTTAATTGTCTCTTAGTCTTATTAATGGTCTTTCTTTCATCTCAGACATTCCTTTATATGATTGGTTTAGAGCCTCTTTATACCATTATGTCTTTCCTCAGATGTCCACATATTTTCTTCTGCCTTCATGGCTAGATAGAATCTAGTTATAAGAACTGTTTATCCTCATCTGATCATTAGCATCTTTTCCTATCGGTAGTTTTCTCTCCTTATTATGATTTGAATATGCCTATTCCTTTGCATATCTAGTAATTTTAATGGCTAATAGACATAGTAAATTTTAATTTTTTAATGCTGGGAATTGATTTTGTACTTCTTTGAGTAGTCTTCGTCCTTGTCGTGAAACACGGTTGATTAGGATGAAACATTTCGGTCCCTTGGAGAACTGTTTTTAACTTTTGCTAGCCAATAGGAGTGCAGGCAGCAACCTAGGGCCAATTTGATCCACTACTAGGGCAACGCTCTCTTCAACATTCTAACTCGATCTTTGTTTCCCCACTGAGGTTTTCTCACTGCGCGGCAGGACCGTTTCTGACTCCATCCTCAGGAGTTGTTCCTCCCGCTCCACTTCGTAATTCTTCCTCCTGCTTTGAGCGGTGTCTTGGTATGTACTGTTAGTCAGCATTCAGCTGAACCCTTGCAGGAAAAAAAATCCTCCTTGCTGGCTTCCATGAGGCTCTCTCTTCTCCCAAACTTCCTCCTGCAGCTCTAATCGCGTTCCCATGTGCTTTCTATTTGGCTCTGTTTAGAACCTCTAACTGCACTGTCTCCTGGACCGGGAAAGCACCAGGCTCATCCCACTTCATTCGGTTTTCCCAAGCACTTCCCTATGCTTGTCTTCTGGTATGTAAGCGTCATTTCTGGGCAGAACTTTTCCAAGTGAGATGCTAAATGCAGTCATATCCTGGCTGGAAGCATCGGTGTGCTCCCTTCTTAGAAGCTGCCTGACAAACAGGGAAGTACAGTACAGCGTTTCTGGTACACACTGAAGGGCAATTGTTATCTCAGGAGAAAGCAGTCTTGCCAGCGTTTGAGGCGCATTGTGAACTATTTGGTTTTTTATGAAATACCACTTTCTAATTGAAAGCACATGACTGATAAATTAGGAGTAGTCACATTTGAACGCTTGGTAGGCACTTATATTAAAATTAATAACCGGCACCCCTACCCTTAAGGACAATGGCTGACAGTCTTTGTTGCCAATGATAACATTGGATTTTTCAAGGAAAAAATGTAATTTTCTTTTGTTTCTACCACCATAACCTTAATAATTTTCTTTTGACTAGTGATTTTTCCCTGATGAAATCAGTGATTTTTAAAAGTGCAATTATAATATAATTATAATATAAAATGTTCAACATTTGGAATGTTTGTATATAATTCAGAGAATCAATATTTAACAGATTCCCAATCAACATGTTATAAGATCACAAAGAAAAGATACACTCAAAGTAAATGTGGCCAGGAGGTTTCACCTCTAACAGAGTAAGGAAGTTTACCCATTTGGTTTGAGATTCTAAACGGCAACTGACTCTTGGACCATGTTTGTGAAATTTCAGTTGAATAATGAAGGTTTTCAATAGTTATTTGAAAATTATATTAAAATTCTCCCCTCTTCTTTCTATACATCTATGTGGAGCCAACTTTTCTTTACACACTTCAAGCAATAACAGGTTGAATGTAAATACCAGAATTGAGTTGTTGCCTAAGAAGCTGGACATTAAAGAATTTTTTTAAAAACCAGATTCAACAATGCAGTGCTCTTACAAAAATCTTTTTCTTTTAGAAAATACAGAGGTTTTTTAATATAAATATGTGCTATGTAATGAGTAATGCCTTCATTATTTTTTAAGAAATTCGTAATTAAATATGTATAAGGTACTTGTACTTTTTGATACAACTATTAATAGGCATCATACACATAAACAGAAGCTACTTGTGGTCCTCCGTAATTGTTATTAATGTTAGGGCTCTTGAGACAAAAATAGTTAAGAACCATTGTTCTCAAAGCTACTTTACTTTGGAGAGAATATATATTAGGCCAACAGTTCTAACTGTACATCCACATTAGAGTTGTTTCTAGTGTGTGGTCTTGGCATGGGCTTGTCTAAAAGTTCCCCTGGTGATTCTAACCTGCAGCCAAGACTAAGAAGCGCTGGCATTGAGCCACGTGCTTTGAGAAACACATTAGCAAAAACCCTATCACATTAATATTAACACTAGAAATCATAGTGCATAGTAATTCTTTAGTAAGGCCCCGAGGGTTAAACTAAAAAGATTGGGAATGGGCCGTTCATAGACAAATTATGAAATTAACGATTTAGATTTGAAATTCCTGGGACACTTAGCCTCTCCATTCCCCTACCTTTTGGGGACCCTGCTCAAATCTCAAGCATGCCTCCCTTTGTTCCTTTAATAGGCAAGGAGAATCAAAGGAGCCCACATCATATCTCTGCCCAAATCTGTCAACCATGGTTTTCAGTAATGAAAGGGAAATTCAAATATTTCCTCCTGAAGTCCAGTCAGTCTTGTGCCGTTCCTCAGAAATTTAAGGAATCCAGGTTTCAAGTCAATCTTTCCAACGCCACTCACAAGATCAGAGGTCAGGTCAAGATGGAAACTGAAGTCAGGACAACAGGCTCTTCCCTGCTTTTCTGGTGTCCTCTCTTCCCAAACCCTTAGAACAACATCCAGTTTTCTCTCAAAGAAGGGGAGAGTCAGACTCCAGAATCTGCCATTCCTTTGTTTCTGGTTTGAGACGGTCTCACCCTGCAGTCCTAACTAACTGACCTGGAACTTGTAATACAGGCTAGTCTGGCCTCAAACACAGACATCCACCAGTCTCTGCTTTGGAACTGTTTGTGAATTTTCTAAGGAATTATATTCTTTTTATCTGTGCTGTAATACCATGAAATTGTGAAGTTTTTTTTTTCTGATCAGGCTACAAAGAATATAATCAGTCTTCATTGAAAAAATATTCCCTTTCTCTCAATCTTATACTGTTGGAATAATGTTAACTGTGACTATTAATTTTCCCTTTCTAACTTTTCAAAGAAGAGCAATCTTTCCATGAGGAATTTTCAAGGAATATGTAGGAAAATAGAAAAAGCTTATTCCATATGGATACATTGGGAAGAGGTCTAATGACTCCCCTTACCCCACCATCCCCCTACAGACACAGTTCCGTCAAGGGCCACCAAGTGAGTTTAACAGAAGGCCAAGGATGTGTGCATCTATGCAGTCCTAGTCGATGTGTGTTCTTGCTCACCAGGACCCATCCTTGTCTGGGCTTAGCTCTCATCATATAATATGACCTGACAAGTTGTTGGAACTATGTGGAATCTCTTTCCAGGAGACAAGATACCCTCTAGCTGGTGCCTTTACCTTCTCCCATCATAAGATTCCCAGGGAAATTTCCATTTCTTTGGGATCCATTGTTTCAATAATCTGATACCTTGAGAGACTCTCTTCAGAATATCTTCATTTCTGCCAGGGCAGCTGTGATTTCCCACTTTCTGTTTTAGCACCTTTGTGTTGATGTGAAAGATGTCTATGTCTGGAACAAACCTAATAGAATGCAAGGAGGGACCAACGTAACGCCTTTAGTAGTGCCAGATATCCGTTCATAAGAACCGTTTTTCAACGGTTCTTGGCTTTTTGTTACTTTTGGAAAAACAAAAACATACAATTCTGTCTCGCTGGTTTGATATGGGATCTCACTATGATGCCTAGATTGGCCTCAAACTTAAAATCCCCCTGTTTCAGTTTCCTAGTTGCATAGATTTCAGGCAAGCACTTCCATGGTAAGCATGACTTTTTGCTCTGAGAACTTCTCCTATGTCTCTGAACAATATCCTCTGGTGTACTCTGCGGATCGGCCATCTGCTGGTTTGTTCTTCACTGTCCTATGAGTCCAGGAAAAGATTTGTCCTGGTTGGTTTGATTTTATCCCACATTGTAGGGGGTGTGGGGAGTAAGTGACAGATGTCAAGAAGTTAGTGCCAATATACCATTTAGTCTCAATTTAAGTAACTTTATAGAAGCAGCTCTTAGGTCAAACAAACTTGAACTACATTCAGTTTGTCCTGTGGGTAATGTCCTAGCATCTCAGAAATGGTGTTTAGGCTCCTTTCTCAGACGCTGCACTTTGAGGGACAGACCTTCTTGAGAAATCCAAAACAAAGTCCAAACTCATCTCTCCGCTTCTCAAGTAGAGATAAGAGCAGCTGAGTTGAAATAGAAAGAAAGACAGAAAAATGTCGTTGGAACCAAATGACTTCCATCTTTTCTTCTCCACCCATAGTCTACTCACTGTGAGGGGTAGAAGCTCCCACACCCCACAAATGTGTCTTTGCTCCTTCATGGTCATCATTTTGTTATTGTGCTCTCTAATTTTGTGTCAACTTGACACAAGTTGAAGTTATCTGAGAGGAGGGAACCACAGTTGAGAAATTGACCCGTAAATCAGGCTGTAAGCAAACCTGTAGGGCCTTTTCTTCATGAGTGATTAATGTGGCCCTATTGGGATGGAGGTCCTAGGCTCCATAAGAAAGAAGGCTGAGCCACTACATCAGCTCCTGCCTCCAGGTTCCTGCCCTGTTTGAGTTTCTGCCTAATTTCTTTCAGTGTTGAACTGTATGAAAACGTGAGCGAAATAGACCCTTTCCTCCACAAGCTGTTTTTGATTATAATGTTTCCTCACAGCCATAGTAACCCTAAGCAAGTCAGAAATTGGTCCCAGGAGTGGGGTGTTGCTATGAAAGCCTGAACATGTTATTTTGGAAAGAATTGTGAAAGGAAGGACATCTGAACTTTGGGCTAAAAAAGCCATTAAGTGTTGAGGGGGTAAAGGGCTGTTCTGTAGGAGCTGGAAAATAATAATGTTGAGAAGAATGTGTATGATGGAGGCTTCATTGTGAAGTTTCAGGAGGAAGTTTGAGAGTTAAAGACTCTGTCAGGGCCTTTGGTATTTTAAATTAAGAATCTGTAGCTGGTTCTGGTCAGCTGGGGCTGAAGAATTGGCTGTGACTAAGAAGAGACCAGGAGCACTGATGTGAAACCTTTGCTTTATTAGGACAACTGATGTTGGTTAGGTAGGGTTGGGAAATTAGCAGTGAGTAAGAAGAGACCAGCACCATTGAGGGGAAATCTTCTGGGAAGTAATTCTTCTAAGGCAGCACACAGAAGCTGGGTTCCAGAGGTGGTCAAGGTACTACCTTTACTGGCAGCCAAACTTGAGCTTGTGTAAGAACCCCCCAGGTGGCACTAGTTTTGACGGACAAAGAGGTCATGAGAACAGATGAACGAGCAGGAGAGGCCATTGGTGAAGGTACAACCTCAGTAGCAGTTGGAACTCCATCACTGAAGGTGCCATAGAAAGAAGATGAGGCTTGGCACCATGAAGAGAATCCAGAAGAGGCTTCTGGTGAAAGCACTGCCCAGTTGCTGCAGAAAACCTCAGGATTTTTGAGATGCCAGTACCATGGGACTACAGCCAAGGATAGCAGAAGCCATGAACAGGCCTGAACCCAAGAGACAAGTCATCTGTGCTGTGGTAAGCCCTCTGGAGGAGTAGAGAAGATTGTAAGTGAAACCCAGACATTGAACACAGAGTTATTTATACTGCTGGAGTTAGTTTTGCTTTGTTCAGGTTATAATTGTGACCTGGTTTTTCTCTCTTGGACTAAGACAGTATTTATTTTGATTTTACAGGGATCCACAGTTGAGAGACTTTGAACTTTTAAAAAGATTTTGAAGATTTAAAGAAACTTTGGATTTTTAAGGAGATTCTTTGAATTTTTAAAGAGACTGGACTTTTAAAGTGTTTGAAATTTTAATATGTTTTATATTGTGGTATTTATTAATGTGAGATCTTGGGGATTAAAAAAAGAGAAAGATTATTGTTAAATAGTGCTGTGTTGGTGTTTTGAGCTGAAGAGTGGTGAGTTCTTGAAGTTGGGGGGGTCACATTGGGTAGCAAGTGAGGACTGACCTCTCATCTTCAATAAACAATTAAAAGAGCCAAAGGAGAAGAGGAAGAAAGAAAGGAGGAGGAGGCTTTACTCAAGGTGGCCACACTGGGATGAGGGACAGAAAGATCAAGAGACACTCCCTCCCCCACTTTCATGGGTACCCATATGTCCTTCTTCAAGGAATATGTATTTTTAAAAGTTGTATTTAAGATGCAAGTTAAGTCTCGAAGTTGCTAATGAAAGATGAGGAAATACTCTGAAATCATTTTCCAGAGGGCCCCAGAAGAGAAGGCTAAGAAAGTCAACAGATGCTAGGAGTGTTGTTAGTTGAGCAACGAGGGATTAGCATGGAACCCTCAGTTCCACCCAGAACAACACAAATAAATATAAATGACACAAACCACAGAAATAGTAACAGACTTTAGAAATACCCTCGTTATTCCATATATAGCTATTACGACCAATACTAACCAGGAAGTGGCAACATAATACCTTAACTCAAATTCTGCCTTTAAGCCACATAGGTTCACATGTATACTATGTGTTTAATTATGTCTAGACTTGGTTCAAATTTAGACTAACTTCATGCCATTTTGTTTTATTTATATATCTCTAAACATTAGTAAAGTATTTTGAGTGTTTTTGCAATTCTAAAACAGCATGGGTTGTGCCCATAAAATTTGTTGAAGTCTATAGTTTAGTTATTCTACAATATTCATTTTATAAATTAGATGAACTAATCCATTTTCAGTTTTAATGTTTGAAAAAGCATTTCAACAAGCTGATCATCAACCAGAGTATACCTAAATTTCTGCCCCCACTGAAAAAGAAGCTTAAATTCCAGCAAACAATTTTAGCAAGACTAATCCCCTTCTGTTACTGCCAAGGCTTGATCTTTCAGGTTGTCACTTAGTAAGTTAGACACCTATTGCTGAGAACATTGCAGTTTCAACTCAGAGATCTGGACAAAGCAAAATAATTTGAGGAGCCGGGGGGTTGGGGGGGGGACAGAGACAACCGCATCTCTGTGAGTCCCAGACCAGCCTGGTTCCATAGTGAGTGCTAGGACAGTCAGAGATACATAGTAATATCCTGTCTCAAAAAAAAAAAAAAAAAAAAACCAAAAAACTAATGTGTTTGACTGATTGTTTTTTACAATCTATGTGTTTATTTTGTCATAAAAAAAATCTGTATTACAAATTAGGAGGAAACAAAGCAGTAATTTTTTTTGTTTTTGTTTTGTTTCTCTAGACAGGCTTTTTCAGTGTAGCTTTGGAACCTGTTCTGTAACTTACGCTGTAGACTAGGGTGGCCTCAAACTCACAGAGATCGGCCTGCCTCTGCCTCCAGAGTACTGGGAATAAAGAAGTGTGAAACCAATGCTTGCCACAAAGTAGCAATTTTATAAAGAAAAGTGGAAGGAAATTTCATGAGTAAAAAGGAGCAGCCATACCAGGACTGGACATCTTCATTCTATGTTGAGACAAAATGGTCTCCTTTCAATATTGCTTTTAGAATAGAGAAAAATAACATCAATCAAAGCGTCTTGGGGAGAACTTCTCAAGTAAGAAGTCTTGCTTCACAAGAATGAGGCCCTAAGTTCAATCCCCAACACCCACACAAACAGTCAGGCATGGCTTCGAGAACCCCAGTGCAATGGAGGGTGGAGAAAGGAGGACCTGGCTTTCAGTTAACGCCATGCACATTGAGAGAGCCTGTGTCAAGGAAACAAGGCAGAGAATGATGTAACAGGACACCTGACCTCTTCTAGCCTCTACATGCAGGCATGTAAATATAACACACACACACACACACACACACACACACGTGATATTAAGAAAAGAAAATAAGGCAATGTCACAGACAGAAAATGGATGCCATTCTGAGCACGCTGTATATAGGATGCAGTAAAAGCTATTATTCAAGATTTTTACAGGCTGAAGATATGAAGGAAACACAGAATAGTAGATAAGTAACATGATTACTCACATTTCTGTGGGTTATTACAGGTGTTTATCAAATAGAACAGTTAGTATGAAGTATTATTAATGTATAGTGGATGCGTATCTTTACCATGAAAGTAGAGTTGTATGACCCTTGGAGACAAGAAAACATTCTAAGAAGTATAGAAGTTTGTGATTTCATCACTGTACAAACATTAGATTTCACAAATGTAGTTAGTACTACGAAGTACACATGTAAGTTTTTATTTTATGATTTATTGTTATTTTATGTGCATTGGTGCTCTGCCTGCATGTGTATCTATGCGAGAGGGTTGGATCCCCTGGAACTAGACATACATAAAGACAGTTTGAGTTGCCATGTGGGTGCTGGGAATTGAACCCAGGTCGTCTGGAAGAGCAGCCAGTGCTCTTAACCACTGAGCCATCTCTACAGTTCCCCCACATGTAAGTTTATACACATGATGTGTTTAGTGTGGCATATAGCTCCTAGGGCCAGCCATGTTAAACAAAACAAACAGAACACTCAATCAAACACAATAGAGATAAAGAGATACTGTATCTATGAGATGCATGAGGTTGCCACCAACAAAACAATAGCATTTACAGTAAGATCTTAAAAAATACAAGTAGAAGCATTACTCTCTAAAATAACAAACAATATAGAGGGTGCTAGAAATACAGCTCAGGGGTTTGCACTTAGCATTCACGAGTTTTTGGGTTCAATCCTCATCACCAACGGACTGCTAAACAAGTAAACAGATAAATGGTATGGTGGATACACACGCAGTAACACAGAGCTTACTGTTATTATTTAGCACACTAGTCGGTATTATGTTCTCTATATAATTATATATGGTTTATTTTTATGCAATTGTCATTATTTAGTATACTAGTCAGTATTATGATCTCTCTATAATTATATATGGTTTACTTTTATGCAACTGGCAACACAGGTTTGCTTACATCAGCATGGTTACAAATACATGAGATGAATTTCTCTCCCAATTTCTATTCCCTTATTTTGATTTCTACTTATATTTTTTATGCTCTTCTCTGTGTTAAAGATTTGTCCATATCCCAGCCAATGGACTTCCACAGGAGCTAATTTCCCTCTCGATCAAATGCTTTTCATAAATGTTGGAGATGCACAAGTGGCTCTTGAAAATGTTCAGTGAATCAATAAATCAAAGAGTATAAACTCTCAAGGGGAACAAAACCAAATAAGCTAAATTAAGATCAACTTGTCTTCAGCTAAGTCAGCCACCAACATTAAAGGAACCAGGGCAGTTTACCATCGAGTTATGTAGTCAGAAGCATGTTTGGAGACCCTTGGGAGTTTTTAAATTTGAGGAGTCATAGTCAGGGTATAAGTTATAGCAAAATATTCAAGTCACTGCAGTGTAACTATAATTTAAAAAAAAAAACCAATGGAGTTACTTAGTTATCTACTCAGTGGTTTTATGGTACACCCAAACACTGTCATCTAGTAGCACAGAAAACAACAGTTCTGGTCACTTGAGGATAGCAGTAGGAATTTCCTTTGATGAAGCAGAAAGGAAGTCCTTCTACAGGCAGATTCCTGTGCCGTTTTAGCTGTTTGTTGTCTTTTTAATTGACACCCACAGAATCAAGTTCAGCAACTTGTTTCTCTGAGGAGACATAGACATAGATATTGAAAGATAGATAACCTTTATCATATATATACGCATATATATCTTCTCTTTAACATGAACAATACTGGAATCATAAGCAATACTTATTGCGCATTTTCTGAGAGCTGGCCAATAAAATATGCTTTCTGTGCATTAATATGATTAATCCTCGTGACAACTTATAGGGTAGAGACAACAATCACGGTGGACAGCCACGTGGTTGTGGGATACATACCAAGGCAAACTAATCACATGTGCACTGCTTTCTTCAGCCAGGTTCTCACAAGAATCCTATGATGTATTAAATTATTACCCCCTCATTTGGGGGAAAGATGAATTCTTCATGAGATGAAAGAGCACCAAGTTCCCAAATGGTAGAGCTTAGACTGCCATGCAAAGTCTCGCCCCAGCTCCTTTTTTCTAATTAGCAAATTCCAAGTTGTTTCCATGTGGTGAAAGAGCCCAGGTGTCTTTGTTTTTGTCAACCCAGATGTGGTGATGTCTGTAAGACCTTTCTTCTTTTCTGTTGACTTTTGGGCTATAGTGAGTTGACACTATTTCAAAACCAGAGTCTTAAATTAAACCTCAGTACTCTACAGCCTGAGGGAACTTGATGTTAAATCCATTTTTAAGGAATTCATAAGTATTTACACATTATCTTCTCTTTCTTGAGGAAAACCACAAAGACAAAGAGAAATCACTGGGGTGGACAAATTTTTTTTCCAATTATCTAAGTATTGATCAGTAAGAAAACAATAGAGAACCTAGGTGAAACGTATGTGATTATCTCTCTCCAGTTATTAAATTTCTTAGTCTTCCTCTGTCAAATGATCATCTTTTTTACTAAATGCTCTTCTAAATATATACATTATATTATCAATGTTATATAAAAATTAAGTGAAAACACATATAAAGCTAATAAATAATGGAAATAAAGAGGCTATGTAGGATAAACAAAAATGTTTTCTATACAAAGAATGACTGTATCTGAGTCAGGGCTGTATTAATTTGGACCTGGTTAGAGGACAGTAGGGAACTGTTGAGGAGTTTATCATGTGATATTTTAGGACTATTCGTTAACCAAATCATGACAATGAAAAAAGTTTGACAATTCAATACAAAATTACTAAGCCCTTGGAACTGGTTCAGGTCAAATACCAAAAGAGGCAGGTGGATTTCTGAGTTTGGGGCCTGGTCTACATAGTGAGTTCCAGGACAGCCAGAGCTATGTAGAAAGACCCCGTCTCAAAAACAAACAAAAAATTTACAAGACCTTGTGCTAGGTAATGAATGAATAAAAATAAGAGATGTTTTCCCACAAGTTCAGGAGAGGACAGGGCAGAGAGAACCCAGGAGGAGCTGTCCACAGTAAAGACACAAAGAAGTGTGGTAAGTGACCCAAGAGTTGTCTATTAAGAGTGATCAGAATACAGGATAATTACAGCTTGCAAAACCAGAGATGATGACAGATGGAACCATCATGAATGTGTTACCAAGAATGTAACAGTTCGAGCTAGTCTAGGAGAGACCAATTAAAAGTCTATTAGAGTAACCTAGACTGAAATTGTGGCTACGGTAACTGACAGAATCAGGCAGGACGCTGTGAGATTGTAACTAGCGTGTCCCCGCTGATGAAGAGTCCACAGCACCCTTCCCCCATAATCATTTTACTAACTCTCCGGTGACACTTGAGTGGTGTACAAATTTCTCAGTTGTGTTCTAAGGTCATGGAAAAAAGACACAAACACAAAGTGAGTTTTCAGTAACCCACAGTCCATAAATTAAACCCAAGTCAAGTGGTTTTTGTTTTTGTTTTAATGATAACTCCCTCTAGTGGGTCCTCAGCAAATCGTGTTTTTCTGCATTTAAGATTTTAAAGCAGGGAGCACTGCTCGCTCAAGTCACAGCCATGCTGACCCTCTGAACTAGTATTAGATGAGAGGTGTAAATGATTGTGTCATTAAGGACATGAGGAGGCACTTTAGATTTACAGATCTAGCCAAAGAAGGGGAAGATTACAAGCTCCTTGTTTCATTTTTAAAAACAAACCAACAAAAACAATTACTGAGACGTCTTTAACATTCAGAGTCTATGTTCTCTTAGGGCCATGAACATTGCTCTTGAAAATCATCCTTCCCCATCTCTTAGAACAGGAAGAGAATGTGTGAAAAAACTGGTTTGTGTCCAACAAAGATAAACTTTCAGGTACAAAGTCAGTCTTAGCCTCAAACGACCTGTTGAAAGACTTAACTAGAGAAAGCAATTAAGAAGCAAAACGGCGAGACTGCAGCTCAATGAAATATTTCTATGTAAAGTACATGTTTTCATATAAACACTTCGGTCTCCACAGAGCAGCAGTTTAATTCTTGGAGAAAGTTACTCCAGCAGAAAGTAACTGTTTCTTTAAGGACCACAACAGAACGTGGAAGTCAAGAGTGAGATGAAACTGGGTGCACACTGCTCCCATGAGATTCTGGGAATCTTGCTGGGAGAAGATTTTCCCCGGCTAGACTAAAGCATCTGTTGGGAAGTAGAAAGAGAAAAGGGCACAGATGGGCAAGGGAACGCTTAAAAAGAAGGTACCCTTGAATGAATCTGCTTTTCATCTTAAAGTAAGAGAACGGCAGAACATCTTTAAACAGTTACATGTGCGTACACACACACACACACACACACACACACACACACAAAGCATTTTGATCGCATTACATCCCATCACCTCCTCATCTGAACCCTTTCTTCTTCTGAACTGGGGCCTTTCATGTCTCTTTGCGCCCCACTGAGATTAAATAGAGTCGCTTGCATGAGTTTGAGTGAAGCTTTAAGTTCAAAGATGTAATCAGGCTGATTTAGGTGCTGGTGGATGTTGGCAGCTTCCAGTTCCAGAGCGACGTCAGAAGCGTGCTCCTACCCCTTGTCCCCCAGGAGAAAAGCATTATACACGTTTTTATTTTAAACATCTCGCTGCCTAAGAGGGATGGGCTAAAGCACAGTCAGTACTTTAGCTCATTGCTGACCTTCCTTATGGGTGTCAGCAGTGGGTTCAGTCTCCACTTCTATCCCAGGGGAGGAAAACGTCTCAGTTAACTTCAACTCCAGGACTGTCCATGAATATTGCTGATTGTGTAGCACAATTGGCGGTCCTCTTGGGTTTACTCTCCCTCTGTTCTCAAAAGGGGCCCAGCCCCGGCTTTTTGCATCCAGACACGCTAACTTTACCCCCTCCAACTGTATCAATATATTTTACTTTGAAGGGATAAAACGTCAACGTGGGCAAACTATGTAGCTTTTGTGACAATGATTGTCAACTGCACAGATGTTTCTCTCGCATCAAGTATTTATAATTTAACGCACAGGGTCTTCTCCCCTCTGATCTTTATGTGGCTGCCACCCGGGTCCCCCACTTGCCCTACGTTCATTTTCACGCAGGTGGAAGTCTAGGTTCTGTGACTGTCGACTGAACTTTTGGTAGCTAGGGCCACATGCAGTGTAAAGATGAACAAGAGGAAACACAAGGCACTTGAGTCCAAGCAGCGTCTCCAGTTTTACTGTGCCGCAGGTGAAGGCGAAGGGCTCTGGCTGTGTCGCTCAGTGACAACGGCCACCGGGAACGCAAGAGGAAGAACTTTGGAGGACAGTGAGACAGCACGGAGGATGGACATGGTCCTCCACTCTGGACACCGCATTCAGGTGGTCCCCTCTCGCCCCCGATCGCCATCGCCTGCCTAGCGGATAGCAAAGTGAGGGTTCGAGTCCAGCGCGTCACTCGAGACTCTCACGGCCCGCTGCTCCGAGCTCGACGTCCCGCAGGGAACTTCACAGGGACTCAGAGGTTCGAGGCGTCCTCCTCCGTTCCTCCTTCCCCGGGGGAGACAGACCCTCCACGGCGCACAGCGGGGAACTACAGCTCCCGGCAGGCCCCGCGCGGGCCGCGCGCCCCCGCCCGCGCGCCCCGGCCCCCCGCCCTCCGGCCTGGAGACGGGACGGGGAGGGAGGGCGGGAGGAAGGGGCGCGCGGGCGGCGGGCGGGACCGTGCGAGGTCCGTGAAGCCTCGCTGAGCTCCCGCTCCGGGACGGGGACGCGGACGCTGGCGCGCGCCGACTCTCTCCAAAGCGACCGAACCCGCTTCTGTAAGTAGTCGCCTGAGGGAGCGCGGAACAGACACCGAAAAAAGTTCGCGCCGCCGCCGCTTTGTTCTCCCGACCCGTCGGGCTGAGGTGGCGCGGCCCCTCCCCCACCGCACGCGGCTGCGGCCGTGGCGACGGTGGCGGGACTCGGACCCGCGCCGGGCTGGGCGGCGGCCGCGGCTGGGCGGGAAGTCGGGGCGGCGCTCGGCGGCCGGGCGGCCGGGCGGCCGGGGGCGCCGGCGGCGGCCAAGTTCCGCGGTCCTTGCTGAGGCCAAGTTGAATCAGTCGGCTGCGGTGACCCACCGCGCCCTGCCCCTCGGGGAGTGGGGAGACCCGCCGTTCCCGAGCCCCGCAAACTAGTTCGCTCCCCGGCACCGTGCGGGGAGCCTTCCCGTGTCTTTGCTGCACTTTTTCCGTGGTCCTGGGGATTGGAAGGGGCGAGTATCCGGGGTTTGGAGGATGGTGACCCCGGTTTCCTGACTTGCGAGTTGCAGCCTCGCTCTAAGGCGTTCTCGTTCCCCTGGGGAGCTTTGCCCTAAGGTGAAACACCCCCGAATGTGAAGAAAAAGAAAAAAGAAAAAAAAAAAAAGCACAAACGACACGACTCGATTGCGTGTCGGAGGTTTTATTTCACATCATCGAAAATCAGAAGTATAGGCCGTGATGTCTGTAAGCACGAATATAAATCAGGCGACAGGCGACCTGCAGACTTTTCCGCACACAGATTGATGGCATGGACGTAACTGTCCCTTCAACCACGCCCGTCCCCACAGGAAATAAGACTATCGCTGTCATCTTTGATTAAAGAGGATAAGTTACAATTCGAAGTTCTACTTTGTAGGACAGGGCCTTTAAAACCTGTAGGCACAAATGAAACAAAAGCTTTAAAATGTCCTCATCTGTATCCTGTAGTTACACTAAAAAAATACCTTTACGTTATACCTAGTGTTAGAGTTTTAACAATTTTGTTCAACCCACGCTTTAACTTTTTATGCCAAGAGGGCAGACAAACCTACAGATTTGCTTCAAGAAGGCGGCCATGAAGTTCCCAGACTCGGATCTAAGTAAGATTTGCTCTATATAGGAACACTGTCTCCCTCCCAGTTACACTGGAGAGAGATGAAACAGCACTTCAGCCATAAAGTTGCTGGAAGTTTTTTTTAACAGTTTTATTTTAAAACGTCTCACAGGAAAAATCACTATAGGTTTTTCTTCATAGGATAGTATTAGAAATGGCATGGGCCTGAGAACATGAGTTTGGAGTCCTTTTTATAAACCAGGGCAGTTCACGTTTCAGAAGTGCTAAAATGAGGATTTTTTTCTTAAATGTATTTGACAGTTTCATACATTCTGATCACACTTACCCTGTCTCCATACCCCTCCCACCCCCTCGCTCCCGCCCCCAAACCCCTCCCACCCCTTCTCTCTCGCCCCCATATCCCATCCACCCCCGCCCCGTCCCCATACCCCTCCCACCCCCTCGTTCCCGCCCCCATACCCTTCCCATCCCCTCGCCCCCGCCCCCATACCTCTACCACTCCCTCCCAACCCCTCACCTCCGCCCCCCCATACCCTTCCCGCCCTCTCCTATCCCAGTACCCCTCCCACCCTCTCGCTCCCACCCCATGCCCCTCCCACCCCCTCGTCCCTGCCCCAATACCCCTCCCACCCTCTCCCCTGCCCCCATACCTCTACCACCCCCTCCCAACCCCTCACCTCCGCCCCCATACCCCTCCCACATCCCCCGCCCCCATACCCCTCCCACCTCATCCCCCGCCCCCATACCCCTCCCAGCCCCTTAAAATGATGAGCCTTTAATCCTGCACATTTTATAAGCTTTCTGTTTTATCGGATGACCTGTTTAAAATAGACATTACTTTGTGTTTGTACGTTGTTTCTCATCTAAACACTGCTACACACACCTTACAATACGTGAAAATTTAAAAGTTGGATGAGTTGAAAACACCCCTTACAGTAAAAAGGGGGCGGTGAGATAGTTACTGAAGTACATTTTTCACAGAAGGGATCTTGTCTCATGTTTTCAACAAAGTTCTAAAGTTAGAAAAGATATTAACCATAGTGGAGTTAGCAAAAGAAACTTGTTCAGAACTTGGTATATGATAACTAATACTTATATGTAACTTGATTAGGCACATAATTGGAGTTAATAATCACATCTCTTCTTTGAATCTCTCCAGTTATGTAATTCAAACTGAACTTGCCTCTTTGGAGCAGTCATTTTGAAAGGAAACATTGAGATGTTTTAGTATTAATGTCAATGTAGATAAGAAATTTTCTCTACTTGTGTGGTTGCGTTATAGTGGCCAAATGTGAGACGTGCTCCTTGACAACTAGCCAATCAGATTTCTTGGGCAGTACTGCTGCAAAAGATGAAGATATATCAAGCTTATCATAACTTCGTATTGCATGGCCAGACTGGTGTTCTCCAATCTGGATATACTTCTCAGTGCCGTGCAGAGAACCTGCCTCATGTGCTGTTTTGGTGTTCTGCCTGGGAGTGGAAGGCCTGAGTTTCAAATGCTACTGCCCCCAGATGAGCAGACTTGGGGTAGGAGCACTCTAGTGGAGCGCTGAGCTCTTAGACAGTGTTAGTTAGTCAGAGGGAAACAGGTTTCCAGAATATGCAGTCAGATGTAGAGACTGCCCCAGAATGGGATCAGTTTTTTAATCTACAAAAATACTTGAGTTTTTGCATAATATATAAGCATTAAGCAAAGTCAGACATTTGTTGAGGTAAACATGAATATTGACTTCAGTGTTCTGGTCAGTTATGTCACTGAAAATGCTCACGTGCTTTTAACACACTAAAAACAATACATATATGGGAGAAAACCTTGCACTTTATGAGCGTTCCTTGCACACAAAGCTAAATTAAACCTGGGCCACTCTTTACTGGCGGGAGTCAGATAAATACGCTATTACAAAGGAAAAGCGTTTCTTCCTCTTTGCTTTAACATTTGCTG
The DNA here is from genome assembly GCF_018167655.1 of Microtus oregoni. NCBI lineage: Eukaryota > Metazoa > Chordata > Mammalia > Rodentia > Cricetidae > Microtus > Microtus oregoni. The sequence continues at coordinate 9,735,617 of NW_024543095.1, read as the reverse complement.
GATGCAAAAAGAATGCTGGCTCTCTTAAATCGTGAGAGCTTCCCTTTGAAGTATTTGATTTGTCTTGTTTTCTGGAATCCTCTTGTTTCCTTGTTTCTTTAGAGAGACCTTCCCTGGGACCCCCGCTGAAATGAAGTCTCCCTGGCATAGATTCTGTTGTATCTCATAGTTTATAATTACCTAGCTACTTATACAAATGTGTGTTTAATGCCTGTGAGTTCCAGAGAGAGCAGTGGCCGTGTCTCTTTCTGCTGCTGCTGTGTGACTTGAGCCTCTCTCATAGCTGTCTGACAAATACCAGGTGTTCTGTAAGTATACAGTGAGTGAAACTCCTGCTTTTCCAGCCTCTAATTAGAGACTTGGTTAAGGTTGGAACATACTGTCTTGTGATGAATTGACTGAGGGGGAAGGAAGGTTGATCAGCTTGTGACATTCCCATGAGGTATCACTCAGCCAAGTCGCCTAACCTCTGAGGTCTTTCTTTTCCCTTTCCTAAAAGATCAGGCACACTGAGCTCAAAATCCCTTTAATAGCCTATCTTTTGATTCCATTCACTGATGGCAGAATTTGTAAGTTCATTTGAATGAGGTATGTGACCGCTCTCTAAAAGAATGTTTGAAGAATGCCAACTAAACTGTTATAAATTCTTCACAACTAGACAATGCTCTTCTGGTTTAGAGGCTCTCATAGCCATTAGAAACAACATCTAATTAATACAGTCTACAAATTAACATGATGTTCTCTTTGTTAACTTTCAAACCCTATTTTCTATTTGAAACAAATACAAAAAAATTAAATAGCATGACCAAAGTTCATGTAAATTAGAATTGTTAGATTTCTTACATATCAACTCAAGATTCCGTAAACAAAACAAGAAGAGGGAAAACAGATGGGATGTGTGGGTGGAAGCTGTTAAGACAGGTTCTTATATTTGTATCCACGCCAAAACTTTACCAAAAAAAAATCACTTTTATACAAAATTATATATAGTTTATTAGGAATTCATGTCAGTCTCATAAATTAGTCAAGTGTGTTATTAGACTGTTACTGTTAAGTAGTTAATATCAAGTGGTCTAATAAAATGTAAATTAATAGGATGATAACTTATCTAATTGCTATAAAACTTCTCAATGGTTCTAGGACTTAAACCAAGCCAGGTGCTGTCAGTAGTTCACGTGCAGGTGCCAGTGCCTATGGCCCCATGCCAGCAAATGGTGCTGTCGTTTTCCTTGTACTTCTCTGCAGTCATTCTGAATAAAACCAGTTCTCCCTTAACACTTCCTCAAATATTTGAGAACCACTCTTTATCACATGACATTGTCTTCACCATTACCTGAATTATGCAATTTTTTTCTTCCCAAACCTAAAAACCTGTTAACTCTAAACATGGATTACAGAATAAACATAATAGTAAAGACAAGCTAACAGGTGTGCAGATTAGTGCTGATGACTCCCAGTGCCCAGAGGACTTAGGTTTGCAGTAGTTCTTTTGGTCAGCCAAAAATTAATTCTATTAACAGCTTATCTGAAGCCTTGGAAACATAGCCCACTCTCGTGAATGGCTTCTAAACCAGCATTTCTCCATCCTTACAGTGCACATTTAACTTTGAATTTATTTCTGATTAATTTTACTTGAATTTTATTCTATTTGCTCAGTTTTGTTCGACCTTAAGGATTATATAAGCAGATGTCTTTGTCTTTACCATCTCAAATCTAATGAAAACATAGGACTAGGAGTGATTTGGGGGCATTTCCCCAAAGACTTGGTTGACATAGAGCAAATTTCCCTAATGACACCCAACTCAAACTCACACAGCGTATTTATGAAGACAGTGGGGAGAACGTTTTAAATACTACTTTCGTGAGAGTGTAGTCGTCCTGAGCAAGTATTTAGCTTCTGAACTTGTGCTTTCTCAATTTTAAAATGGGTGGTTGTGAGGATTAAGGAGGTAATAGAGGTGTCTAGACCAGTGTCTGTCAGATGGTAAGAGCTCAGTGAAGATTAATGCTTACTTCTTCCACTTGAGGATCTAATGTCATCTGTATTAGTGTGATAGGCTGATATGTAATCATAACAATATTATCTGGTTATTCATAAATCACTTGAATAACAATCTCAGATCTGGCTAGAGGTTTTATCTTTTTTTTTTAAAAAAAAATGATTTTTTTATTTTATGTGCCTTGGTGTTTTTGCCTGCATATTTGTCTGTATGAGGGTGTCAAATCACTTGGAGTTGGATTACAGACAGCTGTGAGCTGCCACATAGGTGCTGGGAATTGAACCCAGGTCCACTGGAAGAGCAACCAGTGCTCTTAACTGCTGACCCATCTCTCCAGCCCCTGGCTAAGGATTTTTGGTTTCTTTGATAATTTCTGACTTGTGCTTACCTGCTTTTCTGTGCTCAGCACTTGAAGCAGCTCTCCCCGCCCCAGTCCATGGCCTCTTCTCTCACCCTGAGCTCCTTCTGCATGACATTCATGGTTAAACTGGCTCACTGCTTTTGCTATGTGGGATGAGCTGCATCTTGGTCCAGAGATTTGCACTCACATAAAGTTTTAGAATCTCAACACTCAAGAAGTGGAGATAGAAAGATTCTAAGTTTGAGACCATCCTGGGCTGCATGGTGAGGCCAGCCTGGGCTATATAGTGGGATTCAAAAGAAAAGGCACTGTTAAAAAATAATAATAAAGTCATTTAATTCACTCCTATTCACAAAGTTCAAGTTTCAGTTCTCTGCTTTATGCTTGAAAAGTGGTGGGAGAAGATAAGCAAGATACAAGTTGAGCAATTCTTTCTTGTAATCTCTCACCCGTAGCAACATCCTCTCTGAGCAGTGATTCTCAGTTCCTTGTTATCTTTAAGAAGCTGTCCTTATTATGGAGACAGTGCTTGGGTTCTAATCCCTACTCTGCTTGTTCATAGACATGTGATACTGAGCAGATTGCATTATCACCTTGTGCTTTGGTCCTTCTCATCAGCAAAATTGCTGTTTCCCTGGTAATTTCAAAAAGTATCATGAGACACATTAGTTAAACATTACCATCAAATTCTATAAAATATGAGATTGAATTCCAGGCATTTGCCTAAATGTCAATATCAGTGCTCGTTATCTTTAAATTATTTTTAGAATCATTTAATTCTGAATTTTCTCATTTGTATTCCGTATCTGTATGGCTTTGTTCTTCTGTCATTCACTTTAATTTAGCTCCATATATTGGTCTCCATAGAGTCACTACACACACTTTGGATACTTCGGCTTTTCATCATTGGAATTGTTTATGGCTACAAAGAATTTAGACGGACTCACCTCTTGTGAGCCATTTTTTCAGCTGTAAATGGTCATGCCTTTTTCTTTATTTTATTTTATTTTTTTAAATTTTCTAAGCTGTGTTTTCTTTAAAACCATGATGCATAGTTTACTGTGTGGGGGGTTCTTTTTCCTAATGATAGAAATCCCATGATAAGTCCACTTTCTCTTGTGTTTCATAGTTTATCAACCGTCACTGTTCTTTATTGTCTCCGGTGTATCCCATTTTGCCCTTTTATTTCCGTAGACTTCTGGAAGGTATTTGTCAGCAAAGCAGCTCAGGGGTCATATTTTGACAGAATTTAACTTTTTGGAGAGGTGCGAGAACTGCCTGGAATCTAGGGCCTTGTGCCTGCTAATGTATTCTTATTAGACTCTTAATATATAAAAACATGAGAGACTACGTAAGCTTTATTGTATTGGGAAATTATTTTGAATCTTTTATGCTAGAATTATGAGCATTTTATGTTTGTGCTGTTTGGCTTACTTTTCCTGGTGTGTCCCATCTGGTTTTCTCAGTTTCTTATCGTGATTGAATTGTATAGTTGTGGACTACCAGTGTTTGATCTTCACAAATTTAAAATACAGTAAATTATAGCTCAATGCATAGTATCTTGGTCTCAACTCTTCTGGGAGGGGGAACAGAAGGAGTTTAAGACCGCTCTGGACAACATAGTGAGTGAAATCCTATCTCCACCCCCACCCAGGGCTCAGGCGTTAGTAGTGGTGAGGGATGGGAATATTATTTTAAGTGGAAATCCCTGAAACTATACCTGTAGTAAAAATGACTGTAGTAACAAAAGTACAAATGAGCACCCATTAGGATGTGTTCATGAATTGTGAATATACCACCAGAGATTAACACTAAAAAATAGAGGAATTCTTACATTTTAAACTGATGGCAAATGAATATAAAGCATTAAAACCTTTTTAAAATTTCCTCTAGGTTGACAGTATTTCAGAAGGCACCAGCTTTTCTCCGTGGACCCATTCATCAAAAGAAATATGCTTGTACTATTTTTAAAAGCTTTTTACTTTATCAAAGGGAAGTTCGCTCCCCAAGATGGAAATGAGTACATATGAGAGCGTGGTTTAAGGTGTGGCCATTTGAGGTGTCCCGCCAATCACTGAAGGAAGAGATTATCTGAAACACAGCTTTCAATCAGGAAGATTTTATCTTGATGCAAAGCGGCTGTATGCAGTTTATTTCCTGAAATGAAAAGGAAAAGACAAGAACAGATTTAAAATAACTGAAGATATTTCATGAATAATCAGGATCGGCTCTATTCTTATGATGATAACAGTGATGTGAAGTGAGTTACAGATCTGGGTGTGGTCCTAAAGACAAAACTCTTGATGGGACGGATGGTGAGAGCCATAGGACCTTTTGTGTGTTCCACCCACAGTGACAGAATCTGGCGGCGGCGGCATGAGGGGCTCAGCCCAGGAACTCAGGCAGCTTCCATCTAAATCCAGAAGCACAGTCATTTCTTTACTACTATTATTTTGAAAACTTCTCCAAAACCATTTAAAAAGCGTCGACAACTATTTTTATAGCTTAAAGAAAGGCAGATGTCTGCAAACAATTCCCCTCCATCAGCCCAGAAGTCTGTGTTACCTGCAACTGTTTCTGCTGTGCTTCCAACTTCTTCTCCGTGTTCAAGTCCCAAGACAGGACTCTCGGCTCGCCTCTCCAATGGCAGCTTCAGTGCCCCGTCACTCACAAACTCCAGAGGCTCAGTGCACACTGTGTCATTTCTACTTCAGATCGGCCTCACACGAGAGAGCGTCACCATCGAAGCCCAGGAACTGTCTCTGTCTGCTGTCAAAGACCTCGTGTGCTCCATTGTTTATCAGAAGGTACTGTGCAAGCTATTTATATCAATAGTTTGTTCTAATTAATATTGCCTCACTCACATCCCTATAATTTATGCGTGAAACAATGAACACATTTGGACTCATTGGTAATTTGTGTTCTGATTATGAACATTTTGGGCAATGCGCTAATAGACTGTGAGTCAAAGATCTGAAAAGTCTGTTAATGGGAACCTACATCCCAATCTAAAAATAGCACTTACCCCAGAATAGTGTCATTTTATAGTCAAGGGGTTATATGACATTTCATTCGATTGCAGGGAAAAAGGTTAGGGGGTAGAGGGCACTAGACATTGAGGTACTTACTAGAAAGCTGGGACACAGAACTGAATCCAGTGTCCACCTGCATCTCAGGCTTTCCAGGCATCCTGTGTTTCACCCTCTTTTATACCCTTTTGCCTTTTCTTTGGATGCTAATAATTCTCATAGAGGAAATTCAGAATCTACCTAGACTACCATTTAATACAAAAAGGCATACTTTCTCTTCCTCTTGAACAGGTAAATCAATTTTGAATATATTTGATAGATTATTCAAGATGATTGTTTATCATATTAGTCCCCCTCGCCCTATCCTGTGCCATTTTTTAATGGAGCTTGCCTTAGTGGATTAGGGTTTTCTACTTATAAATTATTTATATGGGTTATCTTAGTTGATTTTGTTTTGTTTTTAATGGACAAGCACTTCAAACAAACTTATAGAGTCTCTATGTGTAAAAGATTTTTCTCAAGCATGAGAACCTAATTTTAGATTCCCATACCCACTTTAAAAGCTAGGCTTAGCAGTGTGCACCTATAATCCCAGCACTAGAGAGGTGGAGACAGACCAGCCATGACAGTGAAATCAGTGAGCTCCAGGTTCAATGAGAGACCCTGTCTCAATCTGTAAGGTGAAGAGCAAATGAAGAAGACATGCAAAGCCAACCCCTGGCCTGCGTAAACACACAGGCATACACATGCACCAAGTGTGTGCACAGAGACGTACAGTCTCTCAGTGAGATTGATAACTTTGGATTTCAGCTCGTCATCTTTTATTTGACTTTGTATGTTTTATATGGTTTGTCACTAGCTTCTAATTTACAAGTAGTTGGCAATCCAAAAATGTTATAGTTAGTGATAATGACCTATGGGCTTGTGTTTTAACAGTGACTTCCTGGTGTAAATATGGCCTAAAGTAAGAGCGACTGTAGACCTGCAGAGTTGTCAATTTGTTCCCTTGGGTATTTACTTACTGTGAAGTTTTTAGCTTTGAAGGTGGGGAATTCCTGTTGCCCAGGCTGGTCTCTGGACTCTTGGGTTCTCCTGCCTCTGTCCTCCTTAGCTGAGACAACAGATTTAGACCACCTTGCCCAGACCTGCTTTTTAATAGCTTAACTTATATTTCCCTTTTGTTATATACTACATAAATTTTTCACAAATACTTTTTCAGCTACTTTGTAACTTTTTAAAGTTAAAGGTAATGTGTAAACTTTTGAGAGCATAAGAATTCATAACCACTGTTTTGGTGAAATTTGTTATTCCTTTTTCAGCATTTTAGAATTTTCACCATTTGTTATTTAATTGATAAAAATATGTGTGTGCATATATCTTTATCATATACAGGATATTAAAATATGGATACATTGTATAATGGTTAAGGGAGCTAGTTAACTTATTTCTGGTCACTTACACACTTGGATGAACTCATTTACTCCGCATTTATACAAAGGCATACTGATTTTATTTAGAAGTGTTGTGGAATCAGCTCTATTACTTATCTACAGGAAAACTTTGGGCAAGTGATTTTACTTGTTTGAATAAGTTTGAATTAGATCAGTCAAATCCCTGAGTTGGGGTGGTTTCCAGTCTCTGATTATAGCTGTGAGGTCTGGGTCTTCTCTGCAGAAGATGAGAAATGAGAACTGAGTCTTGAGTTTAGATTCTGGGATTTCCTTCATGGATCCCTGTCTCATGTTAGATTCTAAAAGGCTGTGTCCATCTTGTCTTAGAGGACCTGCTCTCTAGCCACCCATCAGGTTCCCTGGGTCTGTAGAGTGTCGGGTTCTGAAATAATCAGTTGGGTGACACTTGAGTGATTATTTTGAACCTCTAAAGAAACGTGTATTTCCTTATAGTTGTATAGCTTTGTGTTCTTGTGGGACTCCAAACAATGGAATCGGGGTTGTCTTTGACTCTCTTCCCTGCGCTTGGGACCCTTTTCCTCCTGCTGGGTTGCCATGTCCAGCAGTGATATGAAGGTTTGTGTGGGGGGAGTTGATCTGAGGGAGACGGGGAGATGGGAGAGGAACTGAGAGAAGTGGAGGGAGGGGAAGCTGCAATCAGTTTGTAATATATAATAGAAGAATAAAGGTTTTTAAAAAAGGAAAGATGATATTTAATACTCATAATTTGGGTACCAGATTATCTTTCAAGTTAGTAGAGGTGGCAATCCCTCTGTAAATAAATGCTTTAGATTTTTTAAATAATGCGACACTTACATTAATAGTATTTATAGCTGTCATTGTTGGTTTGTCAGATTCTATTCTAGTGTCTTTATACTCTTGTTAGTTTTTCACAACTTCACTGTGTATGGTGTCACCACAGTTATCAAAAAGGAAATGGAAGCACAGAACCCTTAATAAATTACTTCCCTGGGATACTAAGAATTCAGAGCTTGCATTTTTAGCTGTTGTGCTCTAGACAGCCGCTTTGATTTTTTTTTTCCATTATCAATCATTGCTCATTTGTGAAATGCCTTCCAGTTAAAGAGACTGTATAGCCAGTAACCATAGACTCCAATTCCCTTGAAGCTAACTGCCTTTGTGTGCACAGATGCCTGTATAACAAACTGGAATATATGGTTCCATTTATTCTCCATACTAGCTGACATTTGAAACTCTAGAAAGGTGACTGGCACTGGGTCTTTTCACCTAAAACTATTTGGGTGGTTTGATCTGATGGGCATCCTTGCTCTTCTAGTTTCTGCTCTTGATAAACATACTTATGTAGAACTGTCTGAAAATAGACCACTAGTTAAATTTTAGGAATTAGTTGGACCAGACATTGTCCCTGTCCTTGAAGCATGTAGTATCGTGAGGGAGACACATAGACTAGTCCGACACATGAGAAGTAGCATGGGATGCTGAAGGAAAAAGTGTCTTTGTAGGCTGATGAACAATGCAGAAAGCTGAAGCCGGACAGAAAATAGTATTAAGTTTGGAAATCAAGTAACAAAGAGTGATGAGTTGAAAAAGGTATTCCAGACAGAAGGATTGGGATAAGGAAGAATAGAGGACAGGAAGATGGTAAGTGTTAGCTAGGTAGATGCCTTAGCAGTTGTGAGAGTTTATTATTCTTCCAAAGAACCCAAGTTTGGTACCCAGCACCCACATCAGGTAGGGCACAACCACCTTTAACTCCAGCTCTGGGGAATCTGATGCCCCTGGCTTCCATGGGCACACACACACACATGGCGTACACCATACAGACACATGATTAAAAATAAAAGAAATACAAGTGAAAACATTTAGTAAGTGCCTCCTTGGTGCCAAGAGGTTTATATGCATTTAATCCACACATTAGTCTGTGGTACATCAGAAGCTTTAATGTACATGAGGTTCATCTGGGAATTCTACTAAGGAGTGTTATTTTGATCGGTATGTTTGTGTGGCTGTGCATTTCTGTTGTGGTGATATTGGTGGTCCTTTGCTGTAAGCCCTGTCTTATTTTCTCTCTTGCTGTGCTAAGACACCAGAACCAAAACAGCTTATAAAATAAAGGCACTTAATTTGTGGCTCATGATTCTAGAGGGTTAGATTCTATGACAATAATGGTAAGGGCCATAGGAACAGGCAAGCAGGCATGGCAATGGGGCATCCAACTGAGATTTCACATCAGGATCCACAACCACCAAGCATAGAGGGCTAGTTGGGAATGGCATGGGTTTTTGAAACCTCAAAGCCCATCCCAAGTGGCACATTTTTTTCAACATGGCCAGACTCCTAAATCCCTCCCGAACAGTTCCACTAATGTGGGACCAAGTATTCAGATATGAGTCTGTGGGAGCCGTTCTTGTTCACGGCACCACAGACCCGTAGGTGTATGGAGTTAGAATGATGTAGGTGATCTTTGTACGTTAAAGGAGGAAATTGAAACTTCAGTAGAAAACAATTTGCTGAAAGTCAGAGATCAAACTTAGGTCTGTCTCAACTCCAAGCCTGCTGTCTTTCCTCAACCACAAAAACATTCACACTTGATCCTTCCAAGAGTAGAGATTTTGCTCAGGTGTTTGTGTAGCCAGGTGAGATGATCATATCTGTCGTGGAGAGTTCAAAAGATGCTAATAAAATGACTTAGCAGGTAGAGGTTTTTGCTGCAGAGCCTATGACCTGAGTTTCCTCCCCTGGAACCTACTCCCAGAAGTTACCCTCTGACTTGCAAGTACACACATGCACATGCACAAATAAAATAAATATTAAAAACTTTGAAGTTATTTTAAGATTTTAGATGAGTTAGAGATGAAGTTGGGGGTCACAGGAAATTCACACTGAATGAAACTTGATATCCTGTTAAACATAAGGCAAGTGCAGAGTGACAGCTAGCATGAGTAATTGAAACAGTGAAGGTTGATGCTCAGATGGAAGATCCAGAAAGAAAAGTCAATGTGTGTGTGTGTGTGTGTGTGTGTGTGTGTGTGTGCGCGCGCGCGCGCGCGCGTGCGCCGGCAATTTAATTTCCCCACACTCTAATAAGGGAAGGTTCCCATGTTCTAGGGATTTCTAGGAGGACTGAAGAAGTAGTCTTGTATTTCAGGGTTTTGCAGGGATGTACATTGGAACCTGACTGTGGAGGGTAGTTGTTTCTTTCAGGAAAACTTCACACCTCTTAGTTCTCTTGTTAGCAAAACTAAACAAGGTTAGAAAACCATGAAAAGGTCTCTTAGTTTGGAGGACCTGAGAAGAATTATCTTAATGGTGAAGTAAACCCATAAGGTCACCACCCTATTTAAAATCAGGAAAGAGCTTTCCAAATTATTTCTTTTGAAAAAATATATTTAATATAGTAGTTATAAACTTTAGATACCATCTAAAGTTCTGCATTTTTACTTTTCAGTGTTACCAATATACTAGGAATAATTAACCTTGGAATAAAAGATTAAAATTTCATCTCAGAAGATGTAATTTGTAAATTTGTGAGGCTTTACACAATAGTGAGATTATTTGAAGTACAAAATGTGAGATTATTTGAAGTGCCAAAGCTATCAAAAAAGAAAAGGATTTCTTTGGTGGGAAGTTGTATTGATAACAGCATACAATAATATAGGCTGCTGTCATATATGTACATGCATGCATATGTGCATGTGTTACACATTAAACGACAAGTGAATATTTTTAAAGGACAATGATTTTAATATTACCTTCTGGCAACTTTAGACAGAAATGTGGAATGCAGCATATATATTTTTCTCTCTTGAGCTATTTTACAGGATGCTGTTTTTTAAAGATTTGTTTGTTTATTCTCTGTGTATGCTTGATTGTATGGGTGTGCACCATGTCCATGCAGTGTGCTTGGAAGCCAGAAGAGAACAAGATCCCCAGAACTGGAATTATCTGTGGATTTGAGCCGCCCTTGGGAGCTAGGAACTGAACCTAGATTCTGTTGGAAGAGCAACAAGTGCTCTTAACCACAGAGCCATCTTCTTAGCCCCTAAATATCTTTTTAAAGACAGATTTGAGGTACTATAACCTGTAATAAACTCCATCACTTCTAAGTTCATGAGTTTGCTAAGTTTCAACAGTTGCATACAATTATATAACTCCTCCCATTCCAGATATAAATCATTTTTGTCACCCTAGATATTTTTTTTGCACTTCTGCAGTGTCTTCCCCCACTTCCGGCCCCAGACAACAGCTACTCTGCATTCTTTCACTGTAGCTTAACTTTCCTGGGTGTTCAGAAAGATAAGTGAGATAATCTCCTATGTAGTGTTTTGGTTTTGTTTTCTCTCACATAGAAGTGTTTTTTAAATTCATATCATTGTATTTCTGTAGTTCTTTACATTGCTGAGTTAGTCTGTTGTATTAGATATCCTTTAATTTCTTTTTTGTTAATGTACAATAGAATTGTTTGCAATTTTGGTGGTTATGAACAAAGTTGTCAGCCTCCCCATACAATCTCAATTACAACATCTAAATGTATGTTGCATTTTGTGTGTACTTAGAAGTATAATGGCCTGGTGATTTAATAGGCCTGTATTTGCAATATCTTATGAGCTGGTTTTCAAGGGGAGCTGTGCACTTTCCTTACCAACAAGCCCATAGCCTTGCTCACACTTGGTTGGTATCAGCAACCTTTCTAATTCATCCAATCCGGCTGCTATATAGTCATACCTCCTTCTGATTTTAACTTGTATATTTTTGTGGATATAGTTGCCATTTATGTTTGTACATACTGTGTGTTGATTAGGTTTTGTTTTGTTTGTTTTGTTTTGTTTTGTTTTGTTTTTGTCAGCTTAACCAAACTAGAGTTACCTGGGAAAAGGGGACCTCAGTTGAGAAATTGTCTTCTTCAGGTTGGGCCACGGGCACATCTGTAAGGCATTTTCTTGATTAATAATTGATATGGGAGGGCCTAGACTGCTTTGGTTAGAAGTCTCCGTCTGTTCCAGTTGGTAGAGACTTTTTCTCCTAAATGTGTTTGCTATGTGTTTTTCTATTAATCTCTTAATGTGACACATTTTCTTAGTTGAATTCTTGAATGTTAAATAGCCTTGCATTCCTGGAGCAAACCTATCTAGTCAACATGCATTATCTTTTTCAGTTTATCTAATTCGATTTATTAATATTTGTTTAACTTTTTCTGCCTTTGTAATAGATAGTAGCCTATAGTTTTGCTTCTTTCCATACCTTTAATTTGAGTGTCAGAAGAATGTGGCTTTGAGAAGGGGTGCTGGAATTGAACCAGGGGTTTGGGTTGCCTTATCTCTTCTTTTTTCTCTCCTCCTCCTCTTCTCCCCCCCCCCCTTCTCTCTTTTTCTCTCTCTATTTATTTTGTGTATCTGGTACTCTGTCTGCATGTTCACTTGCAGGCCAGAAGAAGACATTAGAGAAGAGGGCACCAGATCCCACTGTGCATGGTTGTGAGCCACCATATGGGTGCTGGGAATTGAACACAGGACCTCCGGAAGAGCTGCCAGTGCTCTTAACCGCTGAGCCATCTCTCTAGTTTTTGGGATGCTAATACATGTATGCTTTACTGTTGAAGTACTGTCCTGTCCCTCAGACTAGTGTTAGCTTCCCAAGCTGAAAAGTGTTTCCTCTTCTTCTATTTGCTAAATAAATTTAATACTATTTGTGTTAATAGGCTCGACCAGTGAGCCCATTCTCGGCCACAGATTTTCTCTGTGCTGTTTTAAATCAGTTTTTATATTGAGTAGACATGAACTATTCAGATAATTAATTCCTTTGGTGAAGTTTGGTGGCCTGGTTCGTTTTTGTCAACTTGTCACAGACATGGAAAGAAGTGCCTCAGTTAAGAAAACGCCTCCATCAAATTGTCCCAAAGACTGTGGAACATTTTCTTAATTAATGATTGATGTGGGAGGGCCCAGTCCACTGTGGGCAGTGCTACCCCTGGGTAGGATTCTGGGTTGTATAAGAAAACTAAGCAAGTTTTGAGGAGCAAGTCAGTAAGCAGCATTCCTCCATGGTCTCAGCTTCGGTTCCTTCCTCCTTGTTGCTTGTTTAACCTCCCTTTGTGATGGACTGACTGTAAGCTCTAAAGAGAATAAAGCCTGTCTTCCCAAGTTGCTTTTGGATCTGTTGTTGATCACAGCAATAGAAAACAACTGATATATTTAGTTATAAAGTGAACATGTATTTCTGGTGTTGATCGTTGCTGGTTCATCTTTATTTTTTATTTTCCCTTGATTTGTGTGACTCATAATATACCAACTTAGCTTTCAGTGAACTAACCTTTTGTTTAATTGATTTTCTGTATTGTGGCCTGCAAGATCAATGCATAGTAGGTGGAGACAGACAGAGATCCCAGGAATTTACTGAATTAGCTGTATCTAATTAGCTGAAATAGCGTGTTCCATGTTCATATAAAGACTGTGTTTCCTAAAATACGGTGAAGTGATTGAGAAAGAAGTCTTGATGCCAACCTCTGACCTCTGCACATATCTACTTGGGCAAGCACGTGTATGCACACACACACACACATACACACACATAAACACACACGAAAGAGAGAGTGAGCACATTTTTTAAATTTCTTTAACTTGATGTTTGTTTTATAGTGTATAATTCTCCATATACTTCTCTGTGAATATTCCATATTAGTTACTCTTCTATTGCTGTGATGAAATGCCATGATGAACGTAACTTACACAAGGATGGGTTTATTTGGGTCTTGCAGTTCCAGAGGGATAGGAGGCCATCACCATGTGGCAAGGAGCATGGCCCTGGAGCAGCAGCTGAGAGCTCGCATCCAGGTCCACAAGAAGGAAGGAGGAGGGAGTGCAATGGGCGTGGCAGGAAGCTTTTAAAGCCTCAAAGCTCACCCCTAGGACACACCTTTTTCAGCAAGGCCATACTTCCAAATCCTTCCCCAGCACATCCAATTGGAACTGAGTGTGCAAACAAAAGAGCCTCTGGGTGGGTAGGAAGATGGGGAAAACATGATCGAGTTATATGGTATGTAAAAATTACTTGTGTTCATACATTTCCAATTTTTATTCTTTTAAGATTTATGTATGTGCATCTATATCTGTGTGAGTGTATGCCACAGTGTGTGGGTACCGTCAGAGATCAGATGAAGGCAGTGAATCTACTGGAGCTGGAGTTACAGGTAGTTGAGGGCTGCCTGACATAGGTGCTGGCAACAAACTCAGGTTTTCTGGAGAAGCAGCAAGTACTCACTATACCTGAGCTTTCAATCTAACCCAGCAATTCTCAACCTGTGATTCGTGACCCCTTTGGGAGTCAAATGATCCTTTCACAGGGATCACCTATCAGATAGCCTGCAAATCAAATATTTACATTATAATTCATAACAATAGCACAGTAAATAGCAATGAAATAATTTTATGGTGGGGGAGGTCACCACATGAGGAACTGTATTTGTACTAAAGGATCACAGTATTAGGAAGGTTGAGAACCACTGATCTAATCCACATCTTACTATTTTTTTATTTTAAATTTTTTATTTATTTTACATAACAACAGTTTCCCCTACCTCCTCCTCTCTTGTTCCCTCCCCCCACCTCTTTTCTGCCCCCATCTACTTTTAAGAAAGGATAAGGCCTCCCTAGGGGAGTCAACAAAGCCTGGAATATGAAGTTGAGACAGAACCAAGCTCCTCTACCCTCTGCATCAAGACTGAGCAAGGCATCCCACCATGGGGAGTGGGTTCCAAAAAGCCAGCTCATGCAGCCAGATCCTGGTCCCACTGCTAGGGACCCTACAAACAGACCATGCAACACAACTGTCACCCACATGCAAAGAAAGGTCTTAGGTTGGTCCCATGCAGGTACCCCAGCTGTCGGTCTAGAATCAGTAAGTTCCCACAAGCTTGGGTCAGCTGTCTCTGTGCTAACCAATATTTTAAATTTGTTAAGACTTTGGTATATTTACCCAATTTTCAATATATTGTTCTTTATTCATGATAATTATTTCTTGTTCTGAATTTTGGGTATTATAACTTTTTATTAGTGTTTACACTGTGATATCTTTTCACATCATATGTGTATCTATTTGTACATACATACATGTATACCTCTCTATGTCTTCATTAATAATTTTTTTTAGTAGGCTTCATAGATGATTGTATGTTTCATGTTTTCATTCTGTCAACTACTCCTTAAGCGTTAAGATCACTCATATTCAGACATTGGTGGTGCACACCTTTAGTCCCAGCACTTGGGTGAATCTCTGTGAGTTCAAGGCCAGCCTGGTCTACAGAACAAGTTCCAGGACAGCCTGGACTATACAGAGAAACCTTGTCTCAAAAAATTCAAAACAAAACAAAGAACACTCATGTTTAATACAATTTTCAATATAGATTCATTAAATTTACAAACTTTCCCTACTTGTGAAGGTTTTATATAGGACTTCTCATATTCATGAAAAAACTAAAGCAGTGCATATACAGTAGAAATTATACTTTGAATTTTGAGCTTTTCCTGGCTAATGATACAGTACAGTACTATAGAGATCCTCACGGTGCTAGGTGGCAGCAGCTGCTAGCTAGCATAAGGATTATGCTGGTAAGCAGCTGACTCTCTAGAGTGTGCTCAGTTGTAAACTGCAGTGGGCTAGGTGAATTACATGCATCCACAACTTAACATTCTTAGCCTGTTAGACATTACTAGGATATACAGCATCAGTCAAGAGGCATCGATATGACAAAATTTGCTATTTTTTTTTTATATGAATCCCTTCTGTTCTTGGGGCCTTTTTGTTTTTTGACTTAATTATTTCCTAGATTTCCATTTTCTCTCCTCCCTTGGTTGTTTTTTGTTTGTTTGTTTCTGCTTTTTTCTCTAAAAGTACTCTTCAGCAGTTGCCCTAATGCCAGCACAGGTCAGCCATCTACATCCTTTGACCAAATCTGGCTGTCTTAGTTTCATTTCCTGTTGTGATAAAATGCCCTGACTTGGAAGGGCTTATTGGCTCACAATTCCAGGTGGCAGTCCATCAGTGGGGGAAGCCAAGGCAGCAGGAACTGGAAGCGGCTCGTCCCATTACACCCACAGTCAGGGGCAGAAAGGGTGACTTGAGCTGCATGCAGTGCCCAGCTCATTTCTACACTCCTCTGCAGTCCAGGATGCCCTGCCCAGGGAATGGTTCCACAGACTGCAGTCTGGGCTCGCCTCCATTATTTGAACCAAGATAACCTCCCACAGATAAGCCCTTAGGTCAGTTAATCTAGATAGTCCCTCTCTGAGACTCCTTTCCAGGTGAATCTAGATTTAATGAAGTCCACAGTTAAAATCTAACCTTCACACTGGCCCACCACCTGCTTTCATAGTTGTATTGAAGCCCAGCATGTTGGTTCATTTATATACAGTCTGTACAGCAGAGGTTAGTATGCAAGATACCATGTGGCCCTCAGCCTAAAATATCATCTGACATTTTACAGACGTTTGAAAATTTTTATCTTAGTTGATAGACTATAGACATTTTTAAATTGGTGTAGACTATCTTGTGTATAATGCAGTGTGTACCTCAGAACCCTGTATTTCTGTTTTTCTCATCTGCTATTATTGTCAGATATTGTGTTTCTACATACTTTCAGTTCTCATTATTCATAGTAGTCAGGCTGCACAGAGTCACCACAAGCCCTGAAGTGTGTGCCTAGTAGACACACAGGCTAGGTTTCTATGAGCTTTTCTTCACAGTATGTTTGTCAGCCAAGAAATGCATTGTTTTGTGTATGTTTCTGTCTAAGCTTGCTTTGCTCAACATGCATTGCTGATTCCACAGCATCCTTCTCATAGCCAATAGCACTGGAGTGCATGACTGACTAATGCATGTTTAACTCAGCCAACGTTCAGAACCTTTAGTCTAATGCAAGTCAATAAATACACTTAAACGGGTAAACGAAAATACGAAGATGCCTTTAACTAGTTGAATTATATGTTCTGTGGGATTGCTACCTCGTTTTCTATACATCAGAAATAGAATATTTTTATAGTCTTGTAATTCAAAACTTCAGGAACATCTATTTCTAAATGCAGGTTAATAAGATTTTTGAATCTAGACAGACATTAGTGATGGCTTTCTTTGGCAGTCTGTGAAGAGCTAAGTAGATGACGCTATTTGCACTCACCTAAATTTCCATTATACCACTACTGCTTCAGTTGGATGAATATGTGCGGTACACCTACTCTTTTAGTCACGGTGCTAAATCCTGTGGAGACTCCCAAAATGAAAGTCGATTTCCCGCCCCTAAGCATGTTACATAAAAGTTGAGTAAATGTCAGATTAGCATAGTAGGAGGTAGCACATGCTAAGACCTGAATGAAGATATACAAAGGGCGGAATGACTCAAACTAATGACTGTCTTTTTAGAGAATTATGAAAGCCTGTCTTAAACTTTATTTTTTTGTTTCCACCATCATCAACTGTAGTACTTTACGTGGAGAAATCGATGTCAGATGCTGGTCTAGTGCCTTGCTGTTGTTCTCTGGTAGCTTGTAGCATGGATAAAGTAAGATATCATTACCATTGAGATCTTTTTCATGGTCAAATAAATAAGTTTCGGTGACTGTAATTCCTAGTCGTACTATAAATTTTATGTAAGCTAGACTGAGTTACTCAAGAAGTTCACGGTGACCTTTCCCCCACCCCTTACTCACCAGCAGTTAGCTAGACAAACATCTGTAGTTGCTAGCAGTGAACGGTGACAGAAATATGTGATTGCTGCTACAAGGCATTATTACTTACAAAACGTGGTGATGATTCCCAAGGCATGACTGTGATCATAATTGCTTTCCTGAGCTTCAGACACATTGTTGGCTCATTTGTTAGGGCTTTGTGTTCATTGTTCCACTGCTTGGATTATCCTTCCCCTACTGTGTTTTCTTCTTTGAGTACTGGCAGGCTAGGTAACCTGTATTTTAATATTCATTGTGCTGTTCGTCATTACTTTTATTTTAAATGTACGTGCTATAAGTCTTACTTAAAGCTCCATGAGGTCAGGCATCATGTAGCCACAATAAAGAAACATCCAGATATTTCTTAGTTGAATAAAGAAAGAAACTCCTAAGAAACAGCATGAGGTCCTACTTAAAAGTGTTAGTTTTTGGTCAAATTGAGGTTCATTTCTACCACTTACGAATTGTGTGACCTTAGTTTCTTATGTGAAAAGTAAGATTGAAAATACTACTCATGTATGTATTGTGTACATGTATGTGTATAAATGTACCTTACGTGTGTTTATAAAATTCTTTGCCCACTACTTAACACACAGTAGTCACACAGTAAATGCTACCTTATCAGTATTACATATTAATCTGATCTTGATGATCTCCAAACTCTAAAACAGATATAACTGCTTTGAGATCCTTTCTGTTCAATATGTAAAATTGGTCAGTGCCAATCTATAAATAACTTAAAAGCTACTACCAATTAGATTTGCATTGATTTTGTTTTGTGCTTTATTTAATATACATGTCAGAATCTTGTTATATAGTGTAGAAGATCATTGTTTGAGTTGAGTATGCTCACAGTCCTATATTCTCTGTACTCTGAAAGCTGAGGCAGGGAGATCTTGAATTTGAGGCTAACCTGTGCATACATAATGAGGCACTCTGAAAAAGTAAGAAGAAGCGGAAGGAAGGGGGTAAAAAGGAAGACAACTGATTTCTTCCTTGATGCGTACATCGGCCAGCTTTCTGTGAGGACTTCCAGTGCTGCCTTTACTGGTGCAGAAAGTGACGGAGTTTGCTGATGGCGCCGCTGAGTATATTTGAGCTCTTCCTGAGCCACACGTGTAAGCTTGTGATTTATTAGAAATAGTCCCAGAATGTCTCTTTTAATGCTGACTATGTGACTTTAGAATCATACAATTTTGAGTTCAGCGGAATTAACTAACCAGTTAATTCTGTGACTGAACAGTAGTGAAGTAAATGCTTTTTTAAAAATTTCTATGTACTTAGGACTGAATGAAATCGAAGTATTTCAGCATTGAATTTACATTCTCAATGATTGAGCCACCGGGCAGAACCTGTAGTACCAAACGGATAGGGAAACTTACACGAGATATATAAGGCCATCTGCTATCAGAAGAGGGAAGTACATAACAAATAATAAATAATGAATTTCCTTAATTCATTAAGGAAAAAGGGTTTGGATGGGGCTGGAGAGATGGATAACTACTAAGAACAGTGTCTGCTCTTCCAGAGGACCCAGCACCCATGTGGCAGCTCACAGCCGTGTATAAATCCTGTATCGGGGATCTGATACTCTCTTCTGATCTCCAGTGACACCAAACACACATAAGATAAAATAATAAAAAATAGTAATAAAGAAAATGGAGATAGAGAAGTGACACATCAGTTAAGAGTGCTTGCTGACATACACATGGCATACACAGACATGCATGCACACATAGATACATGCTCACACATGCGTGCACACATACACATGTGGACACAAAATCAGAATAAACCTAAAAAAATTAGAAGAAAAGAATGACTAATAGGACTTAGTGATAATTATCTCAGGGAGTATAATAAAATCTTAAACTCTAAAAGAAAAATTTTTAAGTCTCTTAAGGGTGACATGAATGTTTTGTTCTGACAAAGAAGGACTGATAGTGTATAAATTTTTACTTCTCAAATTCCTATGTTAAATTAAAGATCTTATTGGGATTTTTTTTTGACCTGACAGTGTTAGCCAAAAATTTATCTCATGTTATTCTAAAGTTGTCAAGAGCATTAATTTTTAAAATCTGAGAGAAAAAAAAACAGGCAGTGGTGGCACACACCTTTAATCTCAGCACTGGAGAGGCAGAGGCATGAATATCTCTGTGAGTTTGAGACCAGCCAGGTCTACAGAGTGAGTTCCAGGACAGCCAGCCTGCACAGAGAAACCCGGTCTCAAAAGACCACCAAAAAAAAAAAAAAAAAAACCTAGAAAGAGAGTTGCAATAATTGTAGTTAGGTACTACTTAACCAGAAGTTTAAAAAGCCTGTAATTTATTTTAGGCATATGCTAAAGGAGGTCATTTTTCCATAAACTGAATTTTTGAAAACCAATTTTAGGTGTTGAGGGGGCTTTATGCTGTCCCCTCCTGATAAGTTCCACAGGGAGTAAGTTAAATACTCAAACTAGGGTCAAAGGCAGATCAATGTAAACTGGAACTGACTGATTTGTCAGCAGTAGGGTAACTCACTTTTAGGTCAGTAAACCGTAATGTCAGCTATAAAAATAATAAGACAAAAATAAGGGTGGTAAGATCAGCAGTAGGGTAACTCACTTTTAGGTCAGTAAACCGTAATGTCAGCTATAAAAATAATAAGACAAAAATAAGGGTGGTAAGATCAGCACACACACCCCCCCCCCCGAAAATGCTCCCATATCTCTAAGAAAAACACTGTCCATAGTAGACATTGGGTCAGATGATACTACATCTATTTCACAAAATGATTCAATAAATTGGTAAACAAGCACATGGGAAAATGTTTAAAATAGTTTTTAAATGAATACAGACTAGACAGCATGTGTTCAACTGGAGTAAAGAGAGAATTGGTGTCTCTGGTGTACTGAAGAATCTGGTCAAATCTCACAGAAATGGCAGTGATTCAAAGCTTGGAGAAGGCATAAACACTGGCAAAGGCTGCATCAGCATACACAAAGGGGGTTTTCTCCAAGAAAATAGCTACTTAACTAACAGATCATTTTTATTTGAGCTTTGTTTAAAACTTAGATATGACTAAAAGTGGTCACTCTTTGAATTTCTTCCAATTCCATGACTCATCCTGAGGGTGGAGTGAGGTGGAGTTTCTTTTGTTGTTGTTGTTAGCATAAGCCAAAACTTAGCTTCCTTTTTTTTTTTTTTTTTGGAAAAAAAAAAGACTTTGAAAGTCTTCCAACATAATACATTGAGGTCAGTGCTAGCTTCTTCATGTCTTTCCTCAAAGATGCCTTACTCTCAGGAAACATTTAATGCAGGGCACATTTTACTTGCTTTTATACTAAAATCAAGGTAATACAAATAGTGAACATGTTCCTTATTCCACTAGGTTAGGCTGTTGTGCTATTTGGGGGACACGGAACCTCGTTACCTTAATGTCTAATGTGTAAGGCCAAGTTCAGCTTGTGTCCTTACCTCCAGGGAGCTCTGGGCCTCAGTGGACATTGTAATGTCTGTATATGTTCTTGCCTGTCATAACTGTGCTGCTGGCATCATCTGTTGGGTAGAGAGCAGAGATGCTGCCAAAATACCCACAGCAATCTTCTGACCCGAAGTGTTAGTAAAACTGAGGTTAAAAGTCCTTAAGTTAAATTGATAGAGAAGTAGAACTTTTGTGTTTGAGAAAACCTGAACCTTCTGCTAATGATATTCTGGGATCTTAATAAATCAAAGAATATGAATATCTTGATTAAAATTTTATAAATGGAGTTGTAGTTTTAGGTCTTTCAAATGAGATTTCCTGTTAGGCTTAATTTTCTTTGTTTCAAAAGTAATACAGTTTTTGGAGTATACAATTAGACAATGAATATAAGATCTTAACCTATATAAGGGGTGCTGGGAATTGATCCCAGAGCCTTTTGCATGCTAAACATGTACATTACCACTGAACTTGCTCCTGGATCCCTCTTTATTCATAGTTTATAAAGCAATATGAACACAAATACAGTTTCTACCTTCTAGACTTGAAGGAAGGCGTTTTTGCCAGTAGGCCACAGAGAAGTAGTGGAGCTGGCAGTCAGACCTTAGAAAGCAGTTTAGCAACAGATGGAACTGGAGTTGAGCCAGGTGAAATGTGCCCATCAGGTCACAGTTGGGAGGCCATTTATAAGTGTTGGATTACAAGAAAATCAGTACTGGCAGAATATGGCGAACGCCTGGTTCATGGTTACAGCAATTATTCATCTATGGAAACCAGACGTTGAAATTATGTTGTCAATGTTTTTAATGCAAGGTTTTTCTTTGTAAGCTAGGAAATGATATTATCTCATACCGTTGGAATCAAAGAGACAGACCAGGAATGTAGGTTTTCATTTTATCACTTTGTTTTGTATTGATAGATCGTTTTCAAGTCGCTTCGTTTTTAATCCTGTTTCCTCCCGAGAGCCTGGGATTAGAGTATCTACCTTCATAAAGAGTTATGCTGATTAAATGTAAAGCTCTGCAATCCTGGGGTACTAGTGCTCAGAAAATATTCATACCTGTGGCTTAAAAACCTCCAATTTTAGAAAGAGCCTTGGTTCTGTAGGTGTCTTATAACTTTAGTGAATATCACTAGCATATGTATAGTATATATAGGTATGTATAAAGGTATGTATAGTATCATTATAGTATGTATAGCAGCATGTAAACAAAACATTGTTTTGATTTTAGTTTTGCTATATGGCCATCTATAGAAAATAAAATCAAGTGTTTAAACGGGAGAATACATGCACAGTGTCTGGTGTATAATTACCCAGTGAATGCTAGCTCCCTGTTTTCTTGCTTTCATATTGATAAGGGGCTTAAAAGATACCCCTCTAAAGCTATTGTTTCTGTTAATTTGTTGAATGAAAAAACTAGATGTCATTGGAATGGGAAAGGAAGTTGCAGAAAGCAATTTATTTTGACTTATAATGGTCTTTAGTAAAATCGAAATACTGACTAACACTGTCTGCTTTTAGCTGATTTAAAACACTTTGCTTTAGTTTTGACCACGTTAATACCAGATCTGAAGACCGAGTATCAGTGTATTCTAGGGGTGATTGGTGTGTTAGAATGAATGAATCCATTGTCTGTGCAGACATGAATTGAGTGTAATTTTCAGGTTCTGCCGTAGTAATGAAAGCCCCAGATGTCTCTTTTGTTTTCTAGAAGTGAGCTGTCATTGTGTGCTGTTCTCTCTCCCACTCTTTCTACTACAGCTGTATTACAGCCTCCTGGTGACATTCTAATCCTTCCCCTACATTTTTTATCTAGGTTAAACAGTGTCAGGCAGCCATTACTAAATACTTAAGCTCAAACTGGAGATTTAAAAAAAATTTTTTTAACTTGCTGCACATTCAGGTTGCAATCATAGGTAAAGGAGAGAAGGTCCGAGAAGTTTAAATCAAGGACACTATAAGAACAAATCACAAAACAAGAGGAGGGCATGAGTAAATTTAAAAAGGAAAAAAAAAATTCTGTGGTTTATGTTAGAAGTGTAGGTGAGGTGTTAAATTGAGCAACACTTCTGGCATGTGATAATCCAGAGAATTCTGAATTGGAAATCAGTGATGAAAGGTAAGAATGAATTCAGGTTCCTGTTGACTCATTTTCTGATTGACTTGTCCGGATGAGCGAGTTTTGGCTTTATGTAGAAGTTGTCATTGAACTCTTTAGTTAAACACTTTCCAGAGATTGATACTAAATTAATATAAGTCTTATTTCTGAAGACTTTATTACTGCTAACAGTCAACAGAGTTTTTAATCAGTGCCAGAAATTCTGGGTTCTTGAGGAGTCTGGAGGAAGCCTGAGGAGAGGACATTCTTAGCATGTCTTTACTTTTAGGGGCACTTTTAAGATTTACTGTGCAGGGATACCTGAAATCAAGATTAAAGATCAATTTGGTATTCCGTGGGGTGTGTGGGGGGGGGTGTGGGTGTGGTCCTCAAGCCTCTGAAATTAGTGTGTACTTCACTCACCATATGAAAGCAGAAACATATGGTGTTACAACTCCAAGCAGCTCTCATTTTCTAGACTAGAACCCATACTACCTTAGAAAAATAAAAAAAGCCTAGTGGTAGGTAAATAATTCACTCCGATAATATTGAATTCCAAAGTTGTTTGTTAACACGCAGAAGTGTTGTTTGGCCAAGTAAAATAAAAGTTTGGCAAGCTTCCTGCCTTACCTAACATCTTACTGACTGGTGTTTAGTGACATGAGACTTTTATGGGACAGGGCTGCAATGTTTAGCCACAGTTGTTCAGAACTGGGGAAAGACTTCATTTTGCACAATGCAGAGGAATCATTGACACAAATGTAGAAAGTAAATCGAGAAATTAAGGTGAGGGTATTTTGCTTTTAAACTAGTTCTTAAGCTGTTCTTCATTTTTCCCTCTAATCAGGGCTGAGGTAGGGTAGGGAAAGAACCATGGGCTTGTCTGTTTTCAGAAGGGTACTCACTCCTTTCCACATTCCCCAGGCTCTAGAATTTTGACTCCTTTCATTCTAGACCAGTAGGGCTTCTCAGGTTGAGCTTTTAATCAGCATTTGGGGCCAGATCGTATGATAGAGGTCGTCCTGTGAATTCTGCAGAACCTTACCTAGTAAATGTTCACAGACCCAAATTCTGAAAAGTAGATATGTATAAAGACACCACCATGTATGTACCTTCTGGGGCAAATTAGTCTCAGTTGAGAGCCCTAGAGAAATACGATGTAGCTAGTGCTCATTACCGAGAGCTACTAAATGTGTTCTCAACTATGCTGCCCTTCTAGCCGTGTTCCTTGTCCCAAGTGTCCTTGTCTGTGAGAATGGGAATGTGTAGACGGTATCTACTCCATTTTATTAGTTATGTCTTGTGTGTTAGAGATAAACATATACCAATAGTGCAGCAGTCCTCCCTCTCTCCCTCCCCTGTAAATGTGAACAGCAGAGTCACAGGTATACATTCACAAATATATATTGATTTGCATTATTTTTCCACAGTAGTTTTTCCTTTTAAAATTACACAACTGGGTGCAAAAGTGATTTTTTCCTTTATTCCATATTCTATTGAAGCATAGCTTAGAAAAACAGCAATTGTCTTTGAAAAGCCTCAGTTTTTTGTGCATGTCAATGACAGGTTATTCTGATAGACTTTAAAATATAAAGTGCTTTTGTTTATATCTTTTAATGTTTTGTTCATGTCCCCTTTTTTTTCTCATGTGGTTCAGGGCAACCTCCAAATCCCTGTTTATCCAAGAGTGGCCTTGAACATCAAATCCTCTGCCTCTGTCTCTACAGAGCTGGTACTGCATGTGTGCAACTCAATGCTTGGCTTGTTCGTGACTCTACACACAGCCCCTATGTACCAAAATCAGTCTGAAGAACAGTTGAACTTGGAGTTTTGAAGATCATTGAATTACTAAAAATAGGCAAGATGTAAATAACAAATTTTTATAATATACTTTAAGCATATGAAAAATAATTAACCTTGTATAATGGGCAAATACAAATCAGGGCAAGGGAGATGGCTCCATGGATAAAGCTCTCTCCCTGTAAGCATGAGGACCAAAGTTCAGATCTCCAGAATCCACATGAGAGCAGGACACGTTGGCTACGTGGAAAGGCAGAGTCGGGGAATCCTG
This sequence comes from Microtus oregoni, assembly GCF_018167655.1. Taxonomy (NCBI): domain Eukaryota; kingdom Metazoa; phylum Chordata; class Mammalia; order Rodentia; family Cricetidae; genus Microtus; species Microtus oregoni. Next base: position 9,710,447 of record NW_024543095.1, on the reverse strand, counting down.
GGGCAAGCTGGCCAGACTTGCTGGGATCTGTGAGTTCTGGGTTCAGGGAAAGAGCTAGCCTCATTAAATAAAGTGAAGGATGCGCATGCGCATATGACATGTATGCTAATGCACACTGCAAACACATAAGAAAGGGGGTAGGGAGTACAAGTTGAAATACACGGAAGTACCACTTTTCATGTAAGAGCAACAAATTTGATCGTACACTTACAAAATATTGCACATGGCAAAAACAAACTTACTCCATTTCAAGTGTGTCATGTTCATATGTGTGTATTTGCATGCCTTCTACATGTATGGGCCCACGTGTGTGCAAATGTGGTACACATGTGTATATGTGCATATAAAGGCCTCAGGTTGATGTTGGAAGCCATCCTCAGTTGCTCTTCTACTTTTATTCATCGAGGCAGGGTCTCTCAGTCAAACCCAGAGCTCACTAATGTGAAGAGTCTTGCTAGCTGACTAGCTGTGGGGACTTCACATCTCTCTCACCCTCCAAGACTGCAGCAGGAGGGCCCTCACACCTGCCTCACATTTACATAGGTTCTGGGATCTGAATTCCAGTGCTCGCATGTGCTTCTGGGGCAAGCACTGAGTCATTTCCCCTGTCCCACAAACTTAATGTTTTGCCTGTAGACCTATAAGCTGATACAGCCTTCATGAAGACTAGTTAGGCAGTGTCTGAAAGTTTCGTTTATATGTACACTTTGACCCAGGAAATATTCTGGGAAATTCTTTACATATACTTCGGAAGTAGTAACGGTAAGGAATATGTGATTACGCACCGGCTATTGCTTATTATAACAAAACTTTGGAAACAGTAAGGGCTAATGTTCAAAGTTAATGTTGCATTAACTTTTTTAATTTTCGTGGTAAGTGCAAAGTATACTCTATTTTACAGGTAGAGAAACTCATTAAGATTATATAATTAATAAGATTTGAAATCAGGGCCTAGCATGATAGCTTAATAAAGTGCTTGCTTTGTGCACTCAAGTTTGACCCCCAGGATATAAAAATCTGGGCACAGTCAGGCTTGAGAGAGTGTAATGAGGATGCCACTTTACCTGTGCGGTCTCCTCCTCAGAACCCAAACCTCAATCTAATAATGAGATAAACATCAGATAGTTTCACTAGTGAGGCATACTATAAAACACATTACCAGTAATCTACATAATCAAAATATCCAGAAACTGCAAAATATGAGAAATTGTTACATCCAAAAAAGACATAATTATATCTGGTAGCTAAAGTCACATAGATTCATGGATGAGACTATGGAAAGAGAAAGGACATTAGGTAAAGGCTAAGGAAATCTAAACAAAATATGATAACATTTGGTTTAAATGTATCATACTACTATAAAGTGTTAATAATGGGGAAAGTGAGTAAATGGGAATGCTGTATAATTTTTGTATGACTTTTTCTCTACTTCTAAAACTTTAAAAAAGACTAGTAAATCTAATGAATAATATTTGTAAAGTAAATTTAAAATTCAGGCATCCATTAGAAAAGAAAGCCTGGACAGGATTTTTATAATGTTTTAAATGTTTTATTAATTCTTTAAGACATTCGTGCAATTTATTTTGATTATATTCACCTCCATCCCTCCCCCTAACTCCTGTCCATTTGTGTTACTCATATAGTCCTGGATGTGGAGCACGGGCAGTCTTACTTGGAGCCACACCCTTAAAGACAAACTCTCCATTGCCTGCCCATAGCTTCTCAGTTAGGGGTCACAGACTCTGTCCTTCCCACCGTGTGCAGGAACACAGACTGGCTTGTTCTTGTGCAGGTCTTCTGTAGACAGCCACAGTTGCTGAGAGCTCGTGGTTGCAGCAGTCCTGCATATCCACTCCAGCTACCCTTGCCTCTGGCTCTTGCAGTCCCTCTGGCCCCTCTTCTGTTCTGTTTCCTGTGCCTTGTGGGGTATTGAGAGGAAATGAATTTCTTTAAAATGTTAAAATTTAAACATTTTCTTGAGTCATATTCTCGTTTGTGAAGACCTGATTTTTGAATTTTTAAAACTCATGAATAGCAAATATCTGTATACTAATTTCCTTACAGGTTGTTTCTGTTTATCTTGTATGTTGTTTAGACGTCTTAAAACTATGTGTTTATGGTTTATTTCCTGTTCCTCTGTAGATGTTTATCTTTTATATAGTCATGCCTCTAAACCTCGGATGTTTTTAAAGATTGGCCACAGTGATTCTCTGAATTTCAGTGACAATGTTTAAAATTTTCTTGATTTATTTTTCAGTCTATGTTTTCTTTTATTTTGGTTCTGACATTTGCTTTAAGATAATTCCTAGCTTAAACACATTTATGTAATATTATAATAAATAGGACTTTCTGCAAGCCAGTATTTAGACCTTTACTTCTAGTCACTCAGTCATTTGTCATATTTATAGGTGTTAATCTAGAAAATGACTTTTTATGGCCACCCTAATGTCTTTCAGCCTCTAGACCTACAAAGGTTTATTTTAAATAATTATTCGTAATATTTTCTGCACTCTTTCTTTTACCTGTGTTTGGGTATTTGTTTGTACATTCATATACCTGTGCAGCGCTGAGGCTTGGCCTGGGTAGTGCACATTCTGAATAAACACTGGGCCACTCCCTATCCTCAGTTCATGCTACCGTTATCCATTAGGTCACGTGTCTGTTGCAGTATTGTTTTGTATCCTCTCTAGGTCATAAATTTGTTTGAATGTTGCTTTCCTTCTTTGACTGGTGTTTTTGGGTTTTAATTGTTTCAGTCACTCCCAATAGAGACAAGGCACAAGCCTTTGGCACATGGACATTTTACATGTCACATCCAAAGACTAGCAGTAGCTGATGGTGTATTGAGCAGTACCACTTGAACGGATGGAGACAACTTCCTGCCTTTCAGGCTAAGAATAGAGTGAGTGAAGGATTGTGTTCTCTTACAGCAATTCAGAAGTCTGAATTTTGTAAGAGACCTGTATTTTAAGGTAATGATTACTTGTTTGCAAATTTACTTTTTTTTGTTTTTGAGCTTTAAAATTAACCAGGATATTTGAGTACAAGGTTCACCTTTTGGATATTAGAAGAGTTGTTAGTAGCCAACATTAAGCTAGAACACTTTAAAATTCTTTTATAGCATACTTAACAACAGTAGAAAGCTATGGGATGTTGATACAGGGCTGTTTCCCTACAGTTTCCAGAGTGTGGATTCTTTGGCATGTATGATAAAATTCTTCTCTTTCGCCACGACATGAACTCGGAAAACATTTTGCAGCTGATTACCTCGGCAGATGAAATACATGAAGGAGATCTTGTAGAAGTTGTCCTGTCAGGTGAGCAAATGGCTCCTTTTCCCCACAAGGAGTATTTACCATACTAGTTCTGTGCTCTGCTGCTCTTAGCTGTGGTGCTGTGTAATTGCTTACTTCTTTAATGTGTAGTAATGGTTTCTGCATGGCTTTCACTTTCAGGAAGGTTATATCACTATGAGAAAATAGGGGGAAAAGTGGAATTACTTAAGTGTTTTGAAGCTAAGGGAATTAATAGTTAAACTGAAAAGAAATTCTCTTTCTGTAGGTTGAAAAAAAAACAAGATTAAAGTTGTTTTTCCCCCCATTTCTGTTAAAAGCATAGACAAAGAGAAATGAGGGTCCAAAGAGAGAATGCGGATAAGAGGGGAAATATTTAAGACCTGGAAGAGAAAGTGACGGTGCTGGTTACTTGCAAGACTTTAGACTGTTTCCTCCCTTCCTCTTCCCAGTGGACATTTTCCACTTCCGTTCCTGCCTTGCCCTTCTCGCCATCCCTTGTTCCCTAGCTCTCATCATCTCCAATCTCACCTAAAAGCCGTGGACAGATAGCCAGGGATAGTGCGAGAGAAGGAAGAATGCCACAGCAAGGGCACACTTTGGATTGGCAAGAAGGGAGATTGGTAGAGGAAACAAGTGGCCAGGCACCCTCCCACCCTCACCTTTCAGGCTCTTCCTGAGATCTCTCTACCGTTCCTTTTCCTTATTGGTCCTAACACTTCTCATCTGTGTTTCTGATTCTTCCATCTGCCTCGTCCACCCCAGCACTGATCTTCCACCACGACCCCCTGTCTTCCTCCTCACTCACACGGGGATTTCTGTGCTGTTCTCCTTTAAGGTCGTGATCACATTCATTCCCTCTTGGCTTTGGACCTTTCGTCAAACCACAGGGACGTCACTAGTGACTTTCAAGTTGAAGTGAAAGAAATGTGTCTGTATCTACTGCTCCATTGCTCATGGAGGAGAAAGGAGTCCTGGCAGTCTGTTTGAACTCAGTGTCTCTTCTTACAGAAACATTTGACAATGAGGTTAAGTTCCATAGCACTTTGATTTTTATCATTTACTTCAGTGTTTTCTTTCTCAGTCTGTCCTAAGCTATGAGACAATGCTTTCGGTATACCTAGCCAAAGACTTCCAACCTGGTTTATTTGGAGCTTAACTCATATAAAGCTCTTGGACTTCTAAAACTACTGCTTAAAATCCAGTATTGGGCCACGGCTCAGCAGATAACTCACATGGTAGGAGGAGAGAACTCATGCCTACAAGTTGTCCCCTGACATTCACATGTGCCACGGCACATTCTCCTCCCCCAACATACATACACACAGATAATAAATGTAAAATATTTTAGATCACAGTTTTAAATGCTAAAAGTAATCTATTTTGTAATCACATAAAACTTTTAGAGAACATACCCTGTTTTGATATAAATGGATATAGCGACCATTCCTAATGTCTTTGCAATTAAAAAATATGGTTTAATACTTTGTTTTTGTTTTTATTTTTTTTTTTTTCAAAAAAGCCTTGGCCACAGTAGAAGACTTCCAGATTCGCCCTCATACTCTCTATGTACATTCTTATAAAGCACCTACTTTTTGTGATTATTGTGGTGAAATGCTCTGGGGATTGGTACGTCAAGGATTAAAATGTGAAGGTAAGTGCTTTTAGATCGGTGTATTAATTTGAAAGAGGATTTTACATTTGCATTTTTGAATTACCAATGGAACACTAAGCTCATAGTTGGTGTCTAGGTAGTAAGGATTTAGAATTGCGAAGTTGAGGACTGGCTTTTCCTTTGCCTCCACCTACTGGTTCCTTTGCATAGGCAACTTAGTAGACCTCTAAGCGATGGTTTCTCTGTGAAATGTAGTCTACTCTACCATTTTCATAAATAATTAAAGAAGGTAATGTAAACAATGATTTAATAACTGTTTGCCACTTACTATTACAGGTTTTTATTCCATTTTTAGTTTTTTGTGTGCAGTGGTAAAATGTCAGATTGCTGTGAGTTAGAATTGCTAGGAGTAGGTACATAAGTCTGAATAAGAAGCAGTCTTCTCCTGTGGAGGGTCAGTTAGCTTTTTTTTTTTTTTTTTTTTTTGTTTTTCGAGACAGGGTTTCTCTGTGGTTTTGGAGCCTGTCCTGGAACTAGCTCTTGTAGACCAGGCTGGTCTCGAACTCACAGAGATCCGCCTGCCTCTGCCTCCCGAGTGCTGGGATTAAAGGCGTGCGCCACCACCGCCCGGCTTCAGTTAGCTTTTTTGTAAGGTAATGGCAGGCACAGACTATATTTAGGTTTTGCAGGCTATGTGGTCTCCATTGTAATTTACCTCTGCTGCTGTAATGTAAAACTAACCAAAGAAGCAGAGAGATGGCTCATCACCTGAGAGTACCTGCTGCTCTTTCAGAGGACCTGGGTTCAATTCCCAGCACCTACATGGTGCTTCACAACCATCTGTAACTCCAGTTCCATAGGATCTGATGCCCAAGGGCACCAGGCATGTACATGGCAAATAGACACACATGAAGACAAAACATTCATACACAGAAAACTTTTTTAAAGAATTCTTTAAAAACTTAGCAGTTAACTATAGATATTATGTAAATAAACAGCAGACTGTGTTCCTATAAAATATATTTTTAGAATAGGGGAGATGTCTTAGTTGGTAATGTACTTGCCACACAAGCATGAGGACTTGAGTTCAGTCCACAGACTGAAACAAAAAAAAAAAAAAACAAATACTGGGTGACTGGGTGTGGTGATATGTGTTTGGGAAGTTTGGAGAAAAGAGAATCTCTAGGGTTTTCTTACAGCTCCCAGTCCCAATGAGAGACTCTGCCCCCAAAACATGATGAATGTCTCCTAAGGAATGATAGCTGAGATTGATCTCTGGTCTCCATGCTCATACACACATAGCTGTGCACAGATGACACATATACCCTTTGTGTTATATAATTATATATTATAATATAGAATACCATTATTCTATATTATTATTTACTATTATTTTATATTCATGAACACTGATGCTTGGGTTCCATATAATTTTCTCATCATTGGAGGTTTGTTCCACGCATGCCTTAGTTTGCTGCTGGATAGTGCTTGAAGCCAGAAACTCATAAACTTTTGCCAAGTGTCATAAAACATGCTTTTCTGAACTCTACCTCCAGAGTTTCTGATTCTATAGATTTGGGGATGAGTCTAGTAATTTATGTTTCAAATAAATTTCCAAGTGTTTGTCTTAGCTAACATAAGTCAAGATTCGCTGTTCTAATTAATTTAACTTTTCTAAATAAACCTGTCTCCATATGTACTATTCTTAAATTTGTTATCTTCCACATCATCTCTCATCTGAGTTCTTAATTAAGGTTGGTATTGTTGCCAAAAAAAAGAAAGAAAGAAATGCTGGGTTCTATGTATCAGATTTCAAATAGTAATCTTATAAAATTTTATATTTTACTCTTAAAATATATTTAGGCTGTGGATTAAATTATCATAAGCGATGTGCCTTCAAGATTCCAAATAACTGTAGTGGAGTAAGAAAGAGACGCCTGTCAAATGTATCTCTGCCGGGACCTGGCCTGTCAGTTCCGAGACCCCTGCAGCCTGAATGTGTGCCCCTTCTCAGTGAAGAGGTATGTATTCTTAGGTCATAAAAGGACTTTTAGTAGTTATTCTTAGGAATTTTATAAGACATGTGACATCCTAAAACAGGTGATAGCAGAGTATAGTGATGTGGCTACTCTTAAGGCACTTTGAATGTAATAATGATGACAAGGCCTACCTACAGCAATAGGTTGTGCCCCCCGGGATTACATATCATTTAGTCCACCGTGTGAGCCTCCTTTTCATTACCCTGGCACCTAGTCACATACTTCACTTAATCTTACATGCAACCATCAGGTCAGGTTTCCTAATATACAACTCTGATTATGTTTCTCTCCACTAGGTACCTATGTTAGGGCTCTCCAGAGGAGCAGACTTATAGAGTGAGTGTGTGTGTGCACATGCGTGCGTGCGTGTGTGCGTGCGTGCATGTGTGTATATTTAAGTGACAGGATTTATGGACTGGGAAGCAGGAGAAACTAATAACTACTTAGAAAGTGGAGCCTCAGAGTATGTGGGACTCTGATTTGAAGTCCACTGGAGAGCTGCTGGTAGAAGTCTGCCTTCAGAGGCTGGTGCATGCGGCGTCTGACACACACAGCGATGGCAGGAGAAATCAACTCTGCTGACTGGCACAGTATGTGAAATGTGCATTGCTTTTTGCTGCATCTGGACCCACACCCCATCAGTGATGCCACGCACATTGACAGCATGTCTTTCCCACTCAGTATTTCCAGTCAGTTTACTGACCCACATGGCAGTGATCTAAAGTAGCATTTACCTAGACCTATAATGTAGCTTACTCTCTGAATGCCACCACACTTTTGAAACCTCCCTGTTTGTGTTTGTGTACTAGATTATAGAAAATGAATAAGTTTCTAAAACTGAATAAAAGATAAATAAAAGCCAGGCTATAAAGCCTCACTGAGTAAGGAGATAAGTTTGGAAACAGACATACTGGGAGCAAACCTTTAAGCGTAACTCTGAGATTGCTATTGTCTGCACATACAAGGCTATTGCGCTCATCGTAGAAGACAGTGTAAAGAGGTTTATGAGCGCAGAGAAGTTCCGTGCCCTTATGTGCCTCACTTTTCTTAGCACAGTACTTGGTACGTGGTAGATGCAAGTGAACAAACAAGTGTGCTGCTCCTCAGACTGTGAGCTGTACCACCAGAGCTAGTATCTGTGTGGCTCTGGAGCCACGGGCTGCTTAAATGACTTTCCAAAGTCATGGGACACGTTAATAGGAAATACTCAAATTAAGTTCAGATTTTATTAGTTATTTTTTCCCCTGATGTATTGTTCCTTTTGAGGATAAATAGAGTAGTTTAATGAAAATTTGTGTGCTTGGCAGTACTTGAAATGGCTTACATCTGTAAATCATAATCTTGCCATTGGTCGTTTTTATAACCTCCATCTTCATACGTTAGTCCTGTCAGGACTTTTGTGTACTAGCACAGTGCAAGACTTTAGGCTCTTGTCTGTTTAACACAATCTTTACAAACTGAGATAGCAAAGTAAAGATCTATGTAGCTCTCTTGTAAAAACTCTCATTTTTATATATTGCTTAGCCACAGGAGGCGATTTTTGAGGTAGAGAAAGAAAGGTTATCCCAGTACTCAAGCAAGGATCATGAGTTCTAGTCCAGTCAGACCCTGCTACAACAACAAACACCTGGTTAATAAATAAATAAAGTAGAAAATGAATACTATAATATAGAGACTAAGAATCAGAAGCTATGTATAGACATATATAAGGCCCTGGGGGAAAACTGATACTAGAAAATTAGTATATCTTATACACTGAACCACACAGGGAACCTGTCTGGTACAGAGAAGTATATTGCTTTAAGAGGCACACAAATGATGCTCTGATGGCAGCTATCCAGTTTGTTAGGAGCCTAGGAGAGAACAGAAGACAGAGGAAAGGGAAAAGTACAGTCATCCTATAGTATTCCTAGGGTGGGCTCTGGGACCTTCAGCAAATTGTGAAATCCATTAGTGTTCAACTCCTTTATAGTCATAGACACAATATTTGCGTATAACCTGCATCCAAGCTCTCTTGCTAAATATACTGACATCCTCCTCCCTTCAATTGCTCATTAAGTCGAACAAACTTTCCCCTGCCATCCTCACCGACAGAAGCAATCACTGTGACTGATGGGATCATATTGTGGGTCAGCACATACTGAGGAGAGAAGAAAAACATTTATTTCTGGGGTGTGATGCGGAAGACCTAACCACCGACATTAATCTCTGAGTCTAGTTTCCTACTTAGATGGGGAGAGAATTTAAGTAACCCTTATACTGACAGGTGACTGCTCCAGATGCACTGTCTGGTGCATGTTCTCTGTACTATGTCCCTAATGCCCTGATATCAGCAGGGCCTGAACAAAGGCATTAACTAGCCATTGGCATATGAAACCTCCTCTTTACAGGAATGCCCTGTGTATCTGATAACTAGTAGTTAAATCAGTCCTACCGTGTCTTGTATGCTTTGAATTGAGACAAACCGAAAACAGTAGATGCAGGAGCAGGAACTGCACAGTTGACTTAACACACCTGTGCTTTATACGCTGCTGGTTGAGGGAGCATCAGGACAGGCTCAGACGCCTGTCTTTAGTCTTCAGTCATCTGGGGAGGTAAAGACGGGATCGTGTTTAGATCGTTTTGTATTCCAAATGTATAACAGCAGCTAGCATGTAAGTGGATGTGTATTCAGTGAATGGAATGAGCTGCACTTGGCTGGCCTATAATTTAGTTTGATTATTCCCTTTGTTTAGAGAGCTGTAGCTACAAAAACCCACTTATCTCCTAAGCTACATAAACATTTTTAATTGCTCTTTAATTTTTTAGCTTCACTTAGAAGAAGAAAACAAAACTGGAAAATATTTGCAATATCAAGGAGCTGCTTAAAATCTAACTACTGTCACTAATGCTGTCCAGTTTATTTTTCTGTTTGTCAGCCATAATTTAGTTCAAATCCCTACAAGCATATTCTAGAATTGTTGGGAAATTTTGAAGTTATATTTTGTTTCGGGCTATTTTCAGTAATACAATATGGGCAGGGACTGTGATTCCTCAGTTCTTTGCTTTTCCTGGGATTAACTACTTAGTCAGCTCTGGATGGGTAGTAAAATCTGTTAGAAATTCCTTGTCAGGTGTTGGGTTTTATTGTGAAATGCTAATTGTGCATGTGTGTGCGTGCTTAGTGTGTGTGTGTGTTTGCATGTGCGCTCACATGCACAGAAGGGTTGGGGGACGGAAACAATAAAAAGCTATTTGGTTGGCTGAGGGACCTGATTTATTGGTGCTAGAATGAGCTCCATTGTAGGAAGGTATGGAATGTGTCACTGGCAGTAATGCCTACCTCAACCGCAAAGTCAAAGTCCCTAGGAGAGCAAACTGTAGGCCAACTCACGGCAATGGGAAATTGTTCAAGTCCATTGGACCTTCCCTGGGAGTGGGAGGGCAAGACATCGTTGGTGTTTTGGACTCATGATTGGACCCTGTGTTCTCCCCTTGCTCACCATTTTATCCCTTCTTCTCAACACCAAGGATCTCTCTCTTCTTCAAGTATGTCTGACAGTGTAGAGAAATAATCCAGATGATGGAACTATCATTGAACTGCCCCCCATTAAGTCAAATGGATAGTTCCCTAGGTGGTCTGGAGCCAGCGCTGCCACTGTCTTAACTCTATATTTCTTTTCAAAGGTGCCAAAAACTGAAATCTGCTGGTAGTTTCTTTGCTCTTAAAAATGATCCAAATAAAATAATTTTTCTACACTTTGTTCTTGTGTTAGGAATTGCTCAGATTCTTCAAGAGTATGTACTTTCTTCATGCAAATGCTGGTAAATTAAGTCCAGAGGAAACTGCTGAGGGCCAATTTTTTAAATGTTGACTTTAGTATTCCCAATAAATAAATCGTGCTTAAGCTTTGCTGCCAACACTTTTGTTTTTAATCTTAACTTAAACTGACAGATTTACGTATGTTTTAGTCACATGCTCACCAAGAACCAAGCAAGAGAATCCCGTCCTGGAGTGGTCGTCCAATCTGGATGGAAAAGATGGTGATGTGCAGAGTCAAAGTTCCACACACATTTGCCGTCCACTCCTACGGCCGGCCGACCATATGTCAGTACTGCAAGCGGCTGCTGAAAGGCCTTTTCCGCCAGGGCATGCAGTGCAAAGGTAGGATGCTTACGTTTCCGCTACGATTCATGTATGTTTTTTATAATAGATACGAGTTTAAAATATCTAAGTTTCAGAAACATTTACTATAAAAATTGTTCTTACCGTTAGCTTAAAAGAAGAAAGGGAGAATTATATGTATACACACACACACACGAGAGCCAAATTACTTTGCTCTCTAGTGTTTTATGCTGTTAAAAAAGGGACCATCAAAGTAACTATATGGGAAATAAAGGCATTTATTCTCATTTAAATTAAGTATAAGACCACATGGCTGGTAAGTAGAAAATCTGTGTATGCCATGGATTCCTCATGAGGAGAAGTAGGGCTGGAGCTGCTAGCGTGTTTACATCCTACCGTTGGCCTTAGCTTCATTACACAGACAAAGAAACTGATCCCTAACTGGGTTAAAAAAAAAAGAAAAACTATTAAATGCCTTCAGAAGTTGAGACCAGACTATGTTCCAAGACTTGAGTTCTTAGAGGGAGGAAGACTCGTGATTTAAAGGAAGTGTGACTATATCTGATCTTACCTGTTTAACTGACAAGCTGAATATTTTTATTTTAGATTGCAAATTCAACTGCCATAAACGCTGTGCATCAAAAGTACCAAGAGACTGCCTTGGCGAGGTTACTTTCAATGGAGGTAAAATTATATATCTTTGTTAACTTCTATAAAACCTAGAAAAGGTCATGACTCCGTATGTTGTCTGGGTAAGGTTGTTTATATACTTCGTTTTACTGGCTTTGTTCAAGGTTTTCTTTTTTTTTTTTAAGTGTTCATTAAAGTTTTGCCTGCAGGTATGTACATGTAAGGGAGTCAGATCCCATATAGTGGGGTTACAGACAGTTATGAGCTGCCCATGTAAGTGCTGGGAATTGAACCCAGGTCCTTTGGAAGAACAATCAACGCTCTTAGCCTCTGAGCCATCTCTCCGGTGCCCTGTTCAAGGTTTTCTTCTGACTTAATAACTGAGCAGAAAACGGAGATCACTGATGCTGTCATTAGTAGTAAATGCCTTTCCATCTTTCCTTTAGCCCCTTACTACTCTGCGGCCTCCAATATCCAGTGGTGCTGCACAGTGACTTCCAGATGCACTTTTAAAATCTTGCTGTTGCCTGTATTCTGAAATTACTGACTTTTAAATGTAAGAACAACCCTCTGAGGTAATCCTAACAAATGTCTAAAACACAAAGACATTAACTAATTTGCCCAATAATTAGGGCTAAGAAATGGCAAAGCTAGAATTTGAACCTGTTTCTGGCTTTTTGGTCTTTCTTTCAAGTAATCTATGACCGTCTTCCTCCCAGAGAGTGCTAGCGAAGCCATTACCCACTTTTGGACGGGAGGGAGGGACAGGGCTTTAGGCTTTAGGCTTCTGACATCATTTTCCTTTAACAGTTTATATGGGAGATAACAGTAAATGTAAGGAAACCTCTAGAAATAGGCTAAGGATTGAAAATCCAACTCCTTGAGAATCTAATTAACATTTTCTGCATATTTTCCTTGGCTCTCAATTGTCTTGGGTCTGGTATTAAATATCATAGATGGGATAGTTTGTAAACAACAGAAACTAATTTCCCATAGTTCTGAAGGCTGAGAAATCCAGGACGCCAGCAGATTCTGAGTTTGGCGAGAGTCTTACCTCCTGGTTCATGGAAGACACCACTTAGCTCCATGGTAACGTGCTGGAATGTGCAAAGAGGGTCTTTGAGCACCAATGCACATCATAGGAGCCTTCGCAACTGATCACCTCCCGAAGGCTTTGAATACCATTACCTTAGAAGGGAGATTTAGTGCACAGGTTTTGGGTAAAACCTGTCATTTACACCATAGCTAATTGACATCATTAGTAGAGTATCACTGGTTTTTCCCATGCCTAAAGTCTTGTCTAGCTTTATAGTGTACTCATTTTTTTTGTGCTTTTCTACCTTTTAATAAGTGGATTTTAAATAATGTTTATTCATTTTAATTTGCATTTCTTCGCTTACTTATGAGTTTGAACATCTTTCAAGTATTTGTTTTATTTGTGTTCCCCAGCCCCCACTGCATTGCCTGTTCAAATGCTTTATTTTTTTCTAATTTGACATATTAATAATTCTTTCATTTATATGTGGCATAATGATTTGATAAGATTTGTTTTTAGCAGCTTTGCTGAGATCTAGTTTGTTTGTTTTATGTTTACCCATTTGATATATTCACAAAGTTAGGCAGCCATTACTCTGTCTAATGTTAGGAATTTTCATTTCCCTCCACAATTATGTAGTTCATAGTCCCGTCCCATTCATCTCCTTTCCAATGGCCTCTGGCAGCCAGTAGATAATTTTCTACTTTTATGTTAGTCTATTTTAGAAATTGTGTATAAATACAGTTTATTTACATAAATACATAAATAAATATGTAGGCTAATGAGTGTCTCCTTTTAGTTAGCATAATGTTTTCAGCGTTCATACACACTGTAACTATGTCAGTATTTCATTCTTCTTATGGACAAATGATACCACTCTCAGAGAAATAACCAAAGTTTATTTTTGCAGTTACCAGTCAGTGGGTGTCTGAGGTGTACCTCCGTGGGTTGTTAGGGATACTGTCACTGTGCACTTTAGTAATACTTCTGTGGGCATGTTTTCATTTAACTTGGGCAGGGACTCTGTTTAACATTCTGAAGACCTGCCAGCCTTCCAAAGTCACTGTGCTGGCTTACAGCCCATCAGCATTTAAATAAATGTTTTATCTTTTATTAGTGAATTATAGAATTTCAGTAAGTATTCTGAATACAACTCCCTTATCTGATGTTTTCTGCATATACTTTCTCAGTAAAGCTCTTGCCTAGAATTTGCAAGGCCTTGGATTTGATCCCCAACACACAAAAAAAGTAAGAAACAAGCAGACTCCCTCATCTTGAATCTTCAAGGATATTTTTCTCAAGTTTTAAAACTTTTTTCCTAGTTAATTTTAAGACTGATCTGATTAAATGCATTGATACTCTCCTAGAGCCTTCCAGTCTGGGAACTGATGCAGATATACCCATGGATATTGACAGTAACGATGTGAACAGCGACGGCAGCAGGGGCTTGGATGACTCAGAGGAGCCATCCCCACCAGAAGACAAAATGTTCTTCCTGGACCCGACTGACATTGATGTGGAGCGAGATGAGGAGACTGTTAAGACAATCAGGTAATACACTAAGCTGCTGCCAAGGGCAAAGGCAGGTCAGCCTCTCCATTAAGGAAAGGTGGCATTTCTTTAAGTGGAATTTTAAATGTAATTTAAAATCTAATTAAATAGGCTAATTCTTTTTTGTGTGCACCACAATATTTCTAAAATAAGTTCTATCACTTCTGCTATCTACTCAAAATAGAAAGTACAAGAATTTTTACGTTCTTGAAAAGAAGAGGACTTTATTGAATAGTTTGGATAAAATATCCAGCTATGGAGCAGTGTTAAATCATGAATGGAGCAACCCGGGTTCCTCACACATACAGGTTACCAGGTGGTGAAATGAGCAGCGAGAATGCTTTCCTGAGATGTTTGCATACACATACACAAAATTGCACGTTTTCTCCAGATACAATTTTACTTGATCTGATTTTACTTACTACAATGTTTAATTTTCTTAATATCTATAAATAATTTCTCTTAATAATATTTTTCTTTAATATGATCAACTGATTACTAATTTTGAAATTTGAACCCAGTGAAGTTGAGTAAACATGTTTTGCTTTATGAATTTATTCTTCTGCCTAGGGCAAGAAAATTCCTCAACAGCAAACCCAAATGAATTCCCCAGGCTCCAGGTCACCTGACTGGAAGATCCTTCTGCTGCATCCATCGTCTCCCCTCCCTTCCCTCCCCTCTCATGTGTGTCCACGGCTTTCCAGAAAAGATCTTGACAAACTCTTAGTTACAGTATTATAGGAACTTGATACGCTAACTGTGCATCAGTGTAACAGGACTAGTTCATTTTCTTTTTAAGTCGTTGTCTTATAATATTTTGAAAAACATTAGCTCAGTTATCTTTGAAAATTTTGATGAGGCTATATATAATATGTATGATACTTTATAAATAGATACTGAAAATATTGATCATAAATTTAAATATTTTTTAGTCCATCCACCAGCAATAATATTCCATTGATGAGGGTTGTACAGTCCATCAAGCACACAAAGAGGAAGAGCAGCACAATGGTGAAGGAAGGGTGGATGGTCCATTATACCAGCAGGGATAACCTGGTCAGTAATTACATACAATTGAATGTGCTAGTAAAACTTGATAGTGATTTTTACTTTATGCACTTTTAAAATTAAGAATGAAATATATATTAAGACATTATATACAATATAGAAATGTGTAACTTATGAGTAATGATTCTAGCTAAAGATGGAAAAAATTGGAATTGCATTTGAATAGTCATCTATAGTACAGTAGGAAACAACTGTTTTATGTGTATAAGCAGTGTAAATGTGCATGTTCTCTTTGGATCAGTGTAAGCAAAAGGGAAGAATTGTAAAGTTTAGTTGAGCAGCAGAGGAAGACAGCAGAGTGGAGTCGTTAAAAATGCTGGCTTCAGAGCCGGGTGGTGGTGGCGCACGCCTTTAATCCCAGCACTCTGAAGGCAGAGGCAGGTGGATCTCTGTGAGTTCAAGACCAGCCTGGTCTACAAGAGCTAGTTCCAGGACAGGCTCCAAAACCACAGAGAAACCCTGTCTCGAAAAAACAAAAAAAAAAAAAAAAAAAAAAAATGCTGGCTTCAGAGCTAGGCCCTCGTAAGTCTGTCACTAAAACTGTAAACATGGTACAGTTACTTCTTTTTATGCCTCCATTTCTCTGTCTATAAAGTCTGTGTAGTAGTAGTACTTTCTTGCACATCCAAATGAGCCAGTATATATAAGAAGAGCTTAGGACAATGTTTGGCATTTAGTAAGCAGTCAGTTTAGAACAGTAGCCATTAAAATTTGCTGAGTATTTGCTAGTAAGTCTTTTAAGAACAATACAAAGTTAGATTGCTGCAGTGTTCAGACCTCCTCAGGGAAGTCTCTTTGTGTAGAGGGTGACAGTTAAGACAGGAACTTGCCACTGGTCACATCACAGAAAGTAAGTTTCTATGGCATGTTCAGTCACATCAGACCTGCTCTTCTCCCCAAGACTCCAGGGACCATTGCAAAAGAGGGGCAGAAAGATAGTAAGAACCAGAGTTGGGGAGGACCCAAGTGAACAGTGTCTTCTGGACGTGTCGAAACTGCTGTGTTCATGACCTACAGCAACTGTGGCTACCTGTACAAGATCAAGCCGGTCACCGTTCCAGCTCACAAGCTCCTGTTCTAGCCAAGGGCTTTGGGGGAGGGAGACTTGATCGTCTTTAAGGTTATGGCTCCTAGTAGGTCAGCCATGCATCTTCAATGGCCCCATACCCAGGAATTTATGGGTGGCACCAGTTGAACTATAGGTGATACAAAATTGGGGAGGTGGGTGTGAGGACTGGACATAGTTAGGGGGAATAATGAGGGTAAAAATGATCAAAATTCATTATATGCATCTATAAAATGCTCAAAAAATAAAAATATTTAAAACATACAAAGTGTTTAATATATTTAGGTGGTTTCAGTAAGGTTTTCATATGGTGCCATCAGTACAGATTATGACTGAGTATTTTTCTGTTTGTTTATAATCCGTGTCCTTTCAGCGGGAGTTTAAAAAATATAAACACACATTTGAGAGTTTACTAGTGTGTCTAATGATGGGTAATTCAGTAAATAGTATTGGGATAACCAAATAGCTGTTTGGGGTGGAAATGACTATAACATAAATCACACTTTACATGTAACAAAACTAAATAGATTAAAGACTTAAATGGTCTCAAGTTAAACCACTAGAAGAAACATGGAAGAGTTATTTTATAAAGACCGTATTGGAGAGGGGAGATCAATTAACCAATCTCATGAAAGAAATTTTCTATGGCAACCTGAAAACAAGACAAATGACAAATTGAAAAGGGCATTTCAACTTACACTTTAAATAAGAACTAATCAAGAATTGTGAATAAAGCCAACAAATTGACAATAAAAAATACTACAACCCAATAAAAAAGCAAATTAATAAGAAAGGAGAAATCACAGAAAGGGAAATAAAATTACTATTATACATAAAGTGTGGTTTTCTTTGTAATAAAAGAAATATTAACTTCAATTTGCACTGACATAACAATTTTCTTTTTTTCTTTTTTCTTTTGGTACATCAGAAATCAAAATTTTCATAATACAGTGCAGTTAGAAAGTCAATGAATCTCAGCCTGTGGATCATGACCCTTTTGCGGGTCAAACAACCCTTTCACAGGGGTCTCCTAGAACCATTGGAAAACACAGATATTTACGTTGCAGTTCATAGCAGAAACAAAGTTATAGTTATGGAGTAGCAATGAAAATAATTTTATGATTGGGGGTCACCACATGAGGAACCGTATTAAAGGGTTGCACCATTAGGAAGGTTAAGAACCACTGGTCTGAGTAGTCGCCTTTGTGTTAGGGATACAACTAAATCAGGTCAAGTCATATGTAAAATAAAACACTATCAAAACAGTTTTTATATCTTTAATTTTTTTCTGTATTTTTAAGGATTTCATATATGTATACAGTCAGTGAAATATATCTACTCCATTTTACCCATGTCCCCCAACACATCACCCTTTCAACTTCATGTCTTTCTGTGTGTATAATAAACACGAAGTCAAGTTAATGAATACTACCAATAAATGCCTGGATATATGGCCACCCACTGGAGTATGCAAACCCTACCAGCGTCCATACCCTCAAAAGAAGTGAATTAGTCCCCCTCTCCCAGCAACTGTCCACTATTAACGACTCCTCATTAAGGGGAGAAACCTAAGGATCATCCACTCTACCTATACCAGGATTTTGTCTGGCTTGATCTGGTTTAGTCTTGTGCAGAGTAACCACAGTTGCTATGAGTATGATTGCAAAGCCGTGCCATTCCCTGAAGGTGGCATTTCACAGGGCTCCTCCCAACTTCTGGCTCTTTCTGCCTGCTGCGTGATGTCTGAGCCCTGGTAGTGATTGGCTAAATATCAATGTCCTGTTTAGAACTGAGCACTGAGTCTTTTTGTTCTCAGCACATTGACCAGTTGAGAAACCTTTGACCTGGCTTAAGTGCAGCCCAGGTCTGTCAGCTGGAGCTAGGGGAACTGGAGAAGTGTGGGTCTGGGGGCTCTGCATTCTGGAAGCCCTTACCTGTAGGCACCAGGGTAAACAGGATGGTTGGAGCCTGAGAACCACTTGGCTGTTGGTGCTCAGGAAGCAGCTCTGTGTGTATCTTTTGAGAAATTTAGCATCTAAGTCAATTACATAAATCTATGCATGTAAATAATCCATAGACATTTGTGTGACTGTCTACAAAAGGATCCCTCAAAACAACATAGCTTGCTTGGGGAAGAGTAGGGTAGGATGGGAGTCACTGTGGGAGTGATAATTTTCACTAGGTTTCTTCTCTATATTTTGGAATTTCAAGCCCCACTGTTTAAGCCTACTCAAAATAGAGGAATGGATGCTCAAGGGAAAGTGCAAGTATTTTGGAAGGAGTAGTTTTTGAACCACATTTTCTAACTTCTGTTTTTAATAGAGGAAGAGGCATTATTGGAGACTTGACAGCAAATGTCTAACATTGTTTCAAAATGAATCTGGATCAAAATATTATAAGGTAAGGGTTTTGCATTTTATAATAGTATTTTTTGGTTTTTCAGTCAAGTTTTGTATGGTTAACTTCATTTTTATGTAAGTATCCTTATGACTGCCTAATATAGTTTCCAGTGGTCATTTTAGGTCCTTGTTGGAGCAGCTGCTCTTCAACTCCATTTCACATACACACAGACTAAAACAGCTGAATTGCCTATGGTTTTTGGCCTAATAATTGGATTGAACTAATTGATGGTTTAGGCCAACGTATAGACTGGAAGGAATGCATAAGCAACCTCACTGCCTGGGATTCTTTTTCTTGCTCAGCTTAAGGGTATTGCTTGCAGAAGAGCAGTCACAGAGACACAGCTATTGAGTGGCACTGACTCATTGAAGGTGACGAGTGTTGGATATGGAGGAAAACTACCTCCTCCATATGCTTTTCTGCCTGTGTCTTAATGGTCTTCTCCACCCCAAGTCTCTCCCTTATTTCACTGTCTATGAATATGTGTGTGTTTGTGTGTGAACATGCATGTACACCCGTGCATACACATTGCATCTGCAGGTACATGCAAGAACAGAGATGGATGTCAGATGTCTTCCTCTATTTCTGTCTACCTTTTCTTGAAGTATAAGATCTTTTTTTATGTGTATGGGTGTTTTATCTCTATGTATATGCACTGTGTGCATGCCAAGGGCCTATAGTCGCCAGAAGAGGGTATTGGGTCCTCTGTAACTAGAATTACAGGTAGCTGTGAACTACCATGTGGGTGGGAACTACACCCAAGTCCTCTGCAAGAGTAGAAAGTGCTCTTAACTACTGAGCCATCTCTCTAGCCCCTCTACCTTATTTTTTAAGATGGGGTCTTTCACTAAGTCTGGAGCTCACTGTTTTGGAAAGACCAGCCAGCCAATGAGCTCCCGGAGATCCATCTGTCCCTGCCTGCCACCCTCCAGCTCTGGGAATCTTACAGGTCCTCATGCTTGCCCGTCTAGCACATTACACATCTCCTGTGCCCTGAGTCTCTAATACTCTATGTGCTGCCTCTAGCATTGCTGGACACTT
This sequence comes from Microtus oregoni, assembly GCF_018167655.1. NCBI lineage: Eukaryota > Metazoa > Chordata > Mammalia > Rodentia > Cricetidae > Microtus > Microtus oregoni. The sequence goes on along the minus strand of NW_024543095.1, from coordinate 9,690,603 downwards.
AAGACAGACATACCATAATGTAATCCATATACCATATACTGTGTTGGTCTTAGTGGCATTCATAAACATGCTTATCTTTGATTCTTTAGTGTATTTAAGGAATAAAACCAAGTATGTATTCATAGTTTTTCAGTGACTAACTTTTATTTCAGGAAATTCCACTTTCAGAAATTCTCCGCATATCTTCTCCTCAAGATTTCACCAGCATTTCACACGGCAGTAACCCACACTGTTTTGAAATCATCACTGATACTGTGGTGTACTTTGTTGGGGAGAACAGTGGGAGCAGCTCTCACAACCCTGCTCTCGCTGCCACTGGAGTGGGACTCGATGTAGCACAAAGCTGGGAAAAAGCAATTCGCCAGGCCCTCATGCCTGTAACTCCTCAAGCGAGTGTGTGCACTTCTCCAGGTCAAGGGAAAGACCACAGTAAGTGGAAACACCTTGGTGGCTTCTCCTTGTCTTGAGCATTTGTGATATACTTGAGTGGCTGTGCTCTTTTTTCTTTTTCTATTTTGCATTTTTAATGTTTAAGTTTTGTCTCTAATAGGAAATACCATTTTAGATAATGATTTCATAAAGTTACACTGGATGTCATTCATATGTACATATGCGTGAATACATATGTGAGTGACGACTCAGTGTCTAGCCACAACTGCCTACAGAATTTATCTCCTTACATTTAAGCTCTGCATCTACCAGCCTGCTCTCTGTCCGATCTGAGATAGGTTTGTTTTTTTTTTTTGCCTCTATAATAGTAGCTACTTTGTAGAATTGTTAATGTTAAGTGGAACCAGATAAAGAACAGTGCTATAGTACTTAGCATCAATGAAGTCTCATGAGATTAAATGTTGGTACTTTATTTCCTGCTGGCATATAAATCTGTAATAAAGTACTGTGTTTACATTATACACATAAAACCTGTTAAGTCACAATGATGTTACTTTTAAGTTAATCAGGACAGAAATTAAAATGATACTGAGGTGGCCATGGTGGTACATGACTTTAATTCCAGCAATGGAGAGGCAGAGACATGTGGATCTATGAGTAGAGGCCAGCCTGGCCTGTATAGCGAGTGCCAGCCAGGGCCATAGTAAGATTCTGTCTCAGAGAGAGTGAGAGAGGGTATCACACCAACACAAGTTATAAAATTAAACCCAAGTTAAATAAAGGTTGAATGAATATTTAATAGTAAATAAATTATCATATAGTATCACTTTTACCTTGTTGTAATAATGTCTATAGAGAATTATAGAGAAACATAACTCATTCATTATATTGAAATAAGTGTCAATTACTTTCCAAATAAAGTGTATCTCAGTTTACCTATATTATTTTATGCAACTGCTTTGTGCATTATGTTAGGCCTTGAACTAAAATCCCGAAGAAAAATAAAAGCTATTTAAGGAAATATGATATATACGGGTGTTGGGACGTAGCAAAATACAGTACAGGAACCAAATAAGGAATGCTTCACTGTGGAAACTGAGATCTGGATAGGAAAAGTAGAGATTTCATAATAGAAATGATGGTTTGGAATTTGGGCTGCAGTCAAGACTCGGATAGGCAGAGGTAAATGAGGAGGGAGAGGAGGTAGTCTTGCCTTCACTTGGGAGACGGGGGTAATCAGAAGGATGAAGATTGTAGTCATGTGCATCTTTGCTGTTCAGTGTGACCTGAGACAGGATAGGGAAGTGGATGGTAAATACTTAACAGTATTTAAGTTCTGGGAAGATTTAGACAAAATAACATTTAACCAAAACTAAGATCCATCCCCCTAGAAATGATAGAGGCATATATGCACACACATTTTATTTTTAATATCCAAAATCTCTGAGGCAAAACCATAGGAGAATGTAGACTCATTGCTGTTGCTTACTTTGCTGTGTGATCTTGGACTCTGTCATCTAAAGTGGGAAGAAAAATAGATGTACACAGTGACTTGGCGTAGTGCCTGGCACTTAAACTAGTATTACTCCTGCTTTGTTCCTTTGGCTGTCTATACAATAGCCACTCTGGAACCTACAGAAATTAAAACTGGGTGAATCCAGATAGCAAGACCATGGAGAAAAAATGAAACTGGCCACTGAAGGGCAGTGGCAGACACGTTAATTCTGTTCGTGCCTTTTCTTGATTGTTGTTTAAAGATCTGAATTACTTTCAGGATGTGGTGGTATGCTCCTTTAATTCCAGAACTCCAGAAGGTAGAGGCAGGTGTATGTCTTTGAGTACGAGGCCAACATGGTCTTTGTAGAGAGTTTCAGGCAAGTCTGGATTACATAATGGTATACTTCATTACCACTGTATAAATTTATCTAATTTAAGCTTTTTATTGAAAATTAAGAGAGCTTTTTAAAAAAAATGTGCACAACTGTTTTACCTTTATGTATGTCTATGAACTACATATGTGGATGATTGCCCTCAGAGGCCAGAAGAGGATATCAGATCCGCTAAGACTGGAGCTACAGATTGTTGTGAGCCACCCTGTGGGTGCTGGGACTCAAACCCAGGTCCTCTTTAAGAACAGACAGTGTTCTTAATCACTGAACCATCTCCAGATGCATGCTTTTTTATATTTTATAAAGCACGATTAATAAAAGCTCAGGGTCAGAAATTGGGGTTCAACCTAAAGATCCAAAAAGCGAAACAGCCAGCCACTGTCTTGACCTCAGTCTGAAATGGTGATCCTACTTCCTAGAATCTCGAAAGAAGACTGTGTGACTGAGAGCTATTTCCTCCCATTTTATAATCCTCTCTAGGGCTGGGATTAAAGGTGTGCACCACTATCATTAAAGGCACGCACCGCCCAGTTTCTATGGCAACTAGTGTGGCTACTGGGATTAAAGGTGTATGTCATTGTGGCTACTGAGATTGAAGGTGCGTGTTACCATAATCTGGTCTGTAAGGCTGACCAGCGGGACTGTTTTACTCTCAGATATTCAGGCAGTCTTTATTTATTAAAATACAATTAAAATCCACTACAGTTTTAAAACAGTATAAGCAGAATAGAGATATAAATATTATAGTCCTCATTCCCCAGCCTACAGCACTCACTCCCTAAAAGTAACATTTTTATTTTTAATTCAGACCCTGCTACCCTACAGCTTGTTTTCTCTTCATTTGATTCTGACAGTGCTGGTAACTGAATCCAGGGCCTTACACTTCTCACATAATAGACAAATGCTCTATCACTGTTCCATGCCAACGCTGCCCATAATAGGACATCATGGCTTGTTTTCTGACTCAGTAGTTATGGTTCTATGTTGTTTACTAAATATTTAGAGTATTATTTTATATAGATGTGTCATTTTATTTACTCAGTTCTTGTGGGTAGATTAGTATTGATATAACATTTTATTGAATATATTATCTGTATTGATGTATTTTTAAGTTTAATATGCTATTGATTTTCATGCTAGTAAATCATATTAAGTCACATTTTGTGCTTTTTCTCATTTCATTCTTATATTTTACAGAAGATCTGGCCACCAGTATCTCCGTATCTAACTCCCAGGTTCAGGAGAATGTGGTAAGCAATAATTAGATCCAATATGTGCAGGCCAGATATTTAAAATAAAGAAATTAATGTGAAAGTCTTACCAGGATTAAGTCTATGTCCCCAAGTACTGAGCAGTTGCTAAGATACAAAGCTAAACTTCGTAGTCATGCTGTCCTGAGCTAGCAGTTCTGCTTTAGGTTAGAAATTAAGGTAGATTCTTTTTAATCATGAAAATGGGAATTTCTTTACTTAGAAGGTAGCATGAGAACTACGCAGTGATGCGCTTTGTCTGATCACAGAGAAGGCTTCCTGAGGAGAAGTGTAGCCTGAGCTCTCCTCAGAGGATGGACTGGGTTTGCCCAGTTTTGAGGGAGTGAGCTGGGAGACATTCATGCATGCATAGATACAGGATGAGCAAATGGGAGGACCCTCAGTGAGTGTATTAAGTTTGCTGTGTGTAAGCACACTAACTTTTGTAGCAGTATGACAGCCTCTTTCTGTAAAGGACAAATATTAAACAGTTAACATGGTAGAGTCTACCCAACTTTGGCCACTTTAGCAAATACCTACACAGGAATGCATGTGACTATTTTACTAAATGTGTGGCACTAAAATATGAATCTCCTGTACTATTCACATATCACAAATTATTAACTTTGATTTGTCCAGTTATTTTAAAAACTTAACCATGGATTAAGCCACAGGGGAAGAGCCAGGAGCCATACTTTTCTATCTCTTGGATCAGATTGAAAGAAACAAACAGAAATACTATAAAGTCGTTTTGTGTTGTTCTCGGATAAGAACCTCTCTCACCTGGAGTTTCAAGCTATTATAGTTTTCTAACAGAAGCGTGGGGCTTTCTGAGATGGAGTCGAGAACTGAATTTCTAATCAGGAAGAGATAATAAGCATCAGGAGATATAACCCCTGTGTCGCCCTGGTAATGTCTAAAATAAATTCCACCTTGAGCAGAGAAAGGGGAACCCTAAGAACGTGAGAGGACACGTCTGGATAACCCCTCGGGAGCCTAGAGAGATGTGCATCCAAGGCTAAGGAGGAAAGATTCAGCTTTGGCCTCATTTGCTTTGAATGCCCCTTGGCTCATTGCATTGGTTTAGAACCAAAATTTCGTTACTTAAATTAAAAGTTGAATTGAGGTTGATAAGCTTATACAAATGATTCTTACAACCTTTAAAGTCTTTATCACAACTTAACATATATGCATATACACATTCACTAGTGTTTGCTTCAAGGCTGAAGCTTCGAATATGTTAAATGGGCTTATATTCACCTTTTACCAGTCATGCCCATAATGCAGTTCTGGCACTAGACACTCCAAGTTAGTATTTGAATGTTCTGAGAGCAGCAAACAGTAACCAAAAAAGAGGAGGGAGGAGCATTGAGTGAGTGGATTTGTGTTAGAATTTCACGCACATCTCAATCCCAGTGTAAATTTAGGTGTTGATTTTGGATATGGGTCTAGGTACACTTGTGTATGTCGAGGCCAAGGCAAACTCAGGCATCGTTCCTCCTTTCGAACAGCTTTCACCGTGTGCGTGTGCATGTGCGTGTGCGTGTGCGTGTGCGTGTGCGTGTGTGTGTGTGTGTGTGTTCTCGCACTAGCTTGAGGCTCACTGATTAGGCAAACTGGTTCCAGGGCAAACTTAGTCATCATTCCTGTTGAGTGTGTGTGTGCGCGCGCACGCATGCGTACATATGTTCACTCACTAGCTTGGGGCTCACTGACTAGTTAGGCAAACTGGGTGACCAGCTACCTCCAGGGATCAGCATAGAAAACTTTTTGCTCTAACATAAAAATTAAAATGTGTTTAATTATGTGATTCAGAGACATTTATGGTATTTGCTTACTTCCTTGATAGGACATCAGCAGTGTTTACCAGATCTTTGCAGATGAGGTGCTTGGTTCTGGCCAGTTTGGCATTGTTTATGGAGGTAAGCAAGTACAGCCTTTTATATGTGTAGTTTCTAAACTGTAAATATTAAGACGGCTGTCATTCTTGTAGCTCACAGATTCGTTAAGTTCCCTTTTCCTCAAAGGTTGGTTTGCACCCTCTCAACCAAGTCCTTTCTGGTAAAACAGTATCACTTCATTTCAGTTGGAAAATTCTAAAAGTAACAGAATCAGGAAATTATTTTTGTAGTAAATCTCCCTCATGTAAAGATGTGTTCGTGTTGGGCTGTGTGGACTGTTCACTCAAGTATGCTCCCCACTAGTTTCTAGTGTGAAGCAGTATTCATTTTCTGTTGACATGAATTTTCTATCAGGTCTGACTAGCTGAACTCTTTTTTTTTTTTTTAAGATTTATTTATTTATTATGTATACAGTATCTGTCTACATGTATGCCTGCAGGCCAGAAGAGGGCACCAGATCTCATTACAGATGGTTGAGAGCCACCATGTGGTCGCTGGGAATTGAACTCAGGACCTCTGGAAGAGCAGCCAGTGCTCTTAACCACTGAGCCATCTCTCCAGCCCTCTTTTTTTTTTTTTTAATGTGTATCCCAGGCTGGCCTCGAGCTCATGATCCTCCTGCCTCTGCCTCCTTCAGCAAATCCTGCTGGCATGCGCCACCACAGCTGGTGAGTATCTGGACTCATTATGCTCTGCGGTAAAGGATGCTGATGAAACTATTTAGCCTCCGTGTGTCTCAGTATCTCATCATCTTCTTGATGAAACTAGGGAACTGAATTCCACTGCTCATAGACTTCCTGGAACTAAAACTAATGTGTACATGAAAGTCCTTTAGAAGCAAAAATCCAAGATAGAATGTCAAATCTTTGTCATCCCTTACTTCCTCCTTCGGTTGGACCCTTCTTTCACACTCTCGGAGTGAGCCTTTCAGAAAATCAACATCTGATACTAGCATTAGTACATCCCGAAGCCCACTCTCTATGTGGTCACATTCTCTTCTTGCTTGTGTAGCCTCCATTCTAACCGAAGTTCCTTTTTACTTCTTCCAGTCACACTTGCAGACCTCTGTACTGCCCCTCTGCCCTTCCCCATCCTGTGTTCCTCTGGTGGACATTCCTTTGTTTTCAGGCTCAGTGAAGGGCTTCCTCTCATGTGCTTTCTCCCCATCCCACCTTCATGGAATAAGTGCAGTGTGCTCCCATGGTGCTCCTGCCACATCCTTATGCTGTAGTGCATGTAACACTTTGGGTTTCTCTCATCTTCCTACTGAACTTTGAAGGTAGCTTTAGAGATTCTGGGCTTTCCTTCTATTCCCATTATCTGCCATTATGTTTTACACAGAAAACGTGTGGGTTTTACACATAGACACAACACTGTGGTTTGTAACTTCACATTTGTCCCTTTTAGACTAGTGATATCTCTGTAAGACCTCACTGAAGGAAGAGAAAATGGTCTGAAGTACTGCTGGCATCTTTCCAAACATGCCCTCTTAAATCAGTCACATTTTGGGGCCTGTGTCCTTGAAACAGTTGTAATTTTCAAGTTAATAGATTAGTAGAAAACCAATCACTTGTGTGTTAACTGGAGCTAATAAATAAATATACCTACTGTTTTTCACCTCTTAAACTGTAGCATTTAAACAGTGACCTTACTTAATAAATACAAGGCAACTAATTCATTTTAATGAATGAATGAGATACTGTTGCATACTTATTTTATGTCTAAAATATAAAGATCTGGAGTTTGAGACTATAACGTAATCACTCTGCTGAACCTAACTAAAAATAAAGTTAAATAAAGTTAGTGAACCTAAATAAAATAAAATAAAATACATACAGTCTCTGAAGACTTAGGGCATTTAAAAACTTATTTATTTAACATAGTCTGTTACTTCTCAGCAAGAAAGTTCACGAAGATGTTGGACGTTTCAGGTCATGAAATTGCCTTTATTACAGGGCAGTACTATAGAGGAAAGCATCTCATTTCTTAAGACTATAGAAAAGAAAATGAGCAACAGAAAATGCAAGAGTAAATACATTAAATTTCAGTCTGAACAACGTCCCAGTAAAGCTTTCCTGTTCTGATATAGCTGCCATAGCTGCCCGTTTGATTCTTTTCTGTTCTTGAACAGGAAAACACAGAAAGACTGGAAGGGATGTGGCTATTAAAGTAATTGATAAGATGAGATTCCCCACAAAGCAAGAAAGTCAACTCCGGAATGAAGTCGCTATTTTACAGGTAAAAACAAAACAAAAAAATTAAAATGGCTTACATAAACTTGAGTTTTGATTTCTGAGTGAATATTTTTGATGATGCTGATAAGGATAGGTTTGGAGGCTGGTTTTGATGTTTTGACTACTGAACAGTGCAGGTCCTTTTTTTAAAAGATTGCAATAATGTTTAAAAGTTTAAAGGAGACTTGTTAGTATTTTATTCTGTAATACTAGTTTGATTAGATTTTTTTTTCCTGAGTGAAATCTCTAAAGATAGGAAGTATCCAGTCATAATTCATTCAGGGATACTAATACTTCTGCTGTATTTTTATGTCATTATTTTATTTATCAGATTCTCAGAAATAATGTGAATATACTAATTACTATAAAAATAAACACTGGTTTTAAAAGTGTGCCTTTTAACAGTAATGTGTTACTCTATTAATTCAAAGTTACTTGCATTATATTATTTCATTAAAAGTTGTGGCGTTTATTTTGGTTTATTTGGGATTTTTGTTGTCTTGGTTTTTCGACGTCAAGGCTTGCTTTGTAGCCCAAGATAGTCTCACACTCATGGTGACCCTCCAGCTTTATATCTCATGAGTGCTGGAATACAGATATGCACCAACATACTCAACTTGTTAAAATATATTTTGAAGTTTTGCTAGCAAGAATGTAAATCACATAAAATAAAGTACTTGTATTTTTCTTTTGACCTATTATCTCTAGCTCCTTTGGGAGTTATGTAGCTTGATGGTTTATCTTCTGAATGTAATCATACTCAAATGCCCGTTAGCTCATTGCATATCTTTCCATGTTGTTGAAGAAATACCCCTGTAGTAGTTAATGCTCTCCACCCTCCATCTGCTTGTGTGTGGAATTAAGATAGTCTGCTGCACTTAGGCTCCTTTGAAGGAGAGAAGTGTTTAAGCAAATGATTAATGATTCATTTCTGGCATTATCATCACTGGTAAGGAACAGTGGAATGATAATCAGAGTTTCTGGTCAGCAGGTACCTAAGCTCGTCTCAAACCATGCTTCCAACAAGCTAACTTCAGGTAGATTATTAGTAGCATTTACATAGGCTATGTATGAGTGTGTTGTTGATGTCATTTTATATTTAATTTTGAAATGTTGCTGTCCAACTAGTATGTAGAACAATAAAATGAGGGTTTATATCTAAGGATTTATTTCTCTTTGACTTTGATCACAAACAGAGCCCTTGACTGAGTATTGAATTTAGGGATTTTCAGTTATTGCACACAGTGAATTCTGGTTGTTTATATCAATGGTATATGGTGACTTTAGAGTGTCTCCAGATACACTCCCTTCTTATAAACTTATTTATTTGGGAGAGGGGGTGTGTGTGTTCAAGATTGTGGCTTTAGGTCTCCTGGCAGTGTGTAAACACGTAACAAAATCTATATGTATATATATTTTAAAGATGAAGTTTAATACTCTTTGAATGTGAGAAAAAGAGTAATGTGAACTTATACCACAAATTCTTTGTAAAACAAAATTTTCAAATCACATTTTATTTACTGAAATTGGTTCTATAAGATTTAGTCAGTGAGCATTCCACATAAACTTTCACATGGATTGAATGAAACCGTGTTATAATTTATACTCTAGCCACCTTTCATATGTACGCTGTGACACAGATACACACACACTAAAATACATATTTATGAAAAGGATGACTACGGAAGGCAGAAGAAATAATAAAGATTAAAAATGGAATTAATAAAGGAAATAATACAGTAAATCCAGGTGTCAGTTCTGTGTCTAGGAGGTAGGAGTGCGTGTAAAAGTAAAGCAGCCAGCCTCGGCTATTTCTTTAAAATACAAAGACATCTTGTTGGAAAGAGACATAACAGAAGACACTGCAAACAGTCCCTCCCTTCACTGAACCACTTCTCAGTACACAACTGGGGAAAATACCTATTATTTTATATGCTTTTAGTTTACTGTCTAAGTTTTTTATTCATTATTATTACATATATACATGCAAATTTATAAATACAGTCTGCTGGTTTGATTTGTATATGTGTATACATATGTATGTATATGTTTGTGCGTTTAGGACCCACTGCTTGGGATTGGATCTTTCAGGGACTCTTCCTTGTAGCAGACTGATTGTCCCTTTCATGGCAGTCATGATTTGACTGTAGTTCTTCGTTTATGGGTAGGGCTTCTGAGATTACTCCCATCCATGTTGGCATGTCATCTGGTAGTGTCATTTTACAGGTCTTGTTAAGGCAACCATATCATTGAAGTTTCATGGATGCAGCTTCCCTGTCCTATATAGAAGAAACTATCTTGCATCAGGCTTCCTGGTCTTGGGTTTAGGTGTGTCATTTGGTGTTGGGTACCCGTGGTCTCTGAATTTGGATCAACTGTGCCTTTCTGTAATGATCTCTATCTAATGCAAAAAGAATCTTTTTTGAGGAGGGGTGAGTAAACTGTTTCTTTCTGAGCTGTGTATTCATATAATCATAGCAGTATTTCAGTTGGTTTCATGGTAAGATTAGTTCTTTACTAAAAATGGTCATTCAAACACCCTGCCACTTCTCTTCAGAATCTACACCACCCTGGGATTGTAAATCTGGAGTGTATGTTTGAAACCCCAGAACGAGTATTCGTAGTGATGGAAAAACTTCATGGAGATATGTTGGAAATGATTCTGTCCAGTGAAAAAAGTCGACTTCCAGAGCGAGTCACTAAATTCATGGTCACACAGGTATTTTAACTCTACCTTGAAACCAGCAAAACTAAGAATTAATGGCACCATGTTTGCCATTGAGAAATTAAGGACTAGTAGCCTTAATAAAAGTGAAACAATAATACTTTTAACTACATCTTGATTAAATAAGTTTGAAATTATCATATAATTCAAGAACTCATCTTAGAGTTTAGCTCATTTTCTAGGCGTTAAGAGAAAGCCCTTTGCAAGGGCAGAATCACCCTTAAATTTTGTGTGTGTGTTTTGCCTGTGTGTGTGTGTGTGTGTGTGTGTGTGTGTGTGTGTGTGTGTGTGCATCATGTGTGTGTGATGCCTAGAGGTCAAGAGGACATCAGATCGTATGGAGTTGGAGTTACAAACGGTTGTGAACTGCCATGTGGGTTCTGGGACCTGAACCTGGGTCCTTTGCAAGAACAACTTGTGCTCCTAACATTGATGTGTTTCTCCAGGTCTTGGGTTAGCATATAAAGTAACGGGGTTCATTATGGCACTTTCATACCTGCTTGCCGTTGTTCTCTCTCAGTTGCTCCTCTCAAAACCTGTTTTCCTAACAGATACTTGTTGCCTTGAGGAATCTACATTTTAAGAATATTGTGCACTGTGATTTAAAGCCTGAAAACGTGCTGCTTGCATCAGCAGAACCATTTCCTCAGGTGAGACATTCTCCAGAACCCGATTAAGAACTATTTGCGCACGCCTTTAATCCCAGCACTCGGGAGGCAGAGGCAGGCGGATTTCTGGGAGTTCGAGGCCAGCCTGGTCTACAAGAGCTAGTTCCAGGACAGGAACCAAAAGCTACGGAGAAACCCTGTCTCAAAAATCAAAAAAAAGAACTATTTTGAGTTAGTGACATTTACAAAGTACCCTCCTAATACAAAACAGAGCACTCAGGACATGCCTTTGTCGTCTGTAATGCCAGCTTGAATCAGTAGCTGAATCATTTAAATTCAGACTTTATTATTGTATTGCTGTAGTCCATTAAACATTTTTAGATATAAATAGGTCTCAAGAAATAAACTTTTAGGGGATTCTAATTGTGCATAAATGGCTCACAACCACACATTAATGTCTGTGCTCTCCAAATTTCTGAGTAGAGGGGTCCCAGGTTCAGTTATGATGCAGTTAATGTTATTCACAAGGGCGTATACTAGAAATGGCAAGCAGCATTTGAATATGCCTCCCCCTCTGCTCTCCAGTATCTGTTTGTGCTGTGGTTTTGTAGACATTGTCATCTGTAAGCCTCGTTTTACTTACTTACTGATGCGTAGCTTCCTGGGCAACAGATATTCTCAGATAGTGGTTCTCAACCTTCTTAATGCTGCAACCCTTTAATACAGTTCCTCATGTTGTAGGGATCCCCAATCATAAAATTATTTTTGTTGCTACTTCATAACTGATATTTTGCTACTGTTATGAATTGTAATGTAAATATCTGATACATAGATTGTAACAGGAGAGAGGGCCTGCTTTTGCTCTCGGCTGCCCGGCTAGCCTACACCCAAAATAACCACACAGAAATTGTATTAATTAAAATACTGCCTGGCCCATTAGTTCTAGCCTCTTATTGGCTAACTCTCACATCTTGACTTAATCCATTTTTGATAATCGTATGTCACCACGAGGTCGTGGCTTACTGGGAAGGATTCAGCATGTCTGACCTGGCGTCTCCATGGCTGCTCTCTCACTCTGCTTTCTTCCTCCCAGAATTCTGTTCTGTCTTCTCCACCTACCTAAGTTCTGCCCTATCAGGCCAAGCAGTTTCTTTATTGATTATCCAATGCAAGCCACACACAAACAGAAGGACCTGCTAGATAGTCTTAGGCAACCCTTGTGAAGTGGTTGTTTGACTCCTCCCAAGGGGTCTCAACCCACAGGTTAAGAACTGCTGTTCTAAGAGTCAGTAAATAAAGGATGCTTCAAAATACTTATTTTGTAGCTTATTTGTCATGCAGCAAAACATTTATTGAGCACTTTTATATGCTCAGACACTGAAAGACCATTGAGGATCCTAAACTGAAACACAGTTCCTATTATAGAGATAGAAAAGGGACTCCTTTAAAAGTAAAGGAAGACCAGCACCTCCACCCATCTCATCAAAACAACAGGACTGAACCCTTGCTCCCTGAATCTGGAAAATGGAATACAAATTGTTTTTAAATTAAGCAATTTTCTAGCTCTTCTTTCTACTGTAATATCAAGAGCTGTGGATGTATCTGCCTGCCTCTGTGGAAATATTTCAGTTCCCCTGTCTAGAACTGTTTTGTGTATAATTAGTACCTTTGGTTAAGTGCACTGAACATATCTAGGAGCAGGTATTGATATGCATATTGATAACCTTTTACACATTCAATTTCCAGGTGAAGTTGTGTGACTTTGGGTTTGCACGCATCATTGGTGAGAAGTCATTTCGGCGGTCAGTGGTGGGAACTCCAGCCTACCTAGCCCCTGAGGTTCTCAGAAGCAAAGGCTACAACCGGTCCCTAGACATGTGGTCAGTGGGAGTTATCATCTACGTGAGCCTCAGCGGCACATTTCCATTCAATGAAGATGAAGATATAAATGACCAAATCCAAAATGCTGCATTTATGTACCCACCAAATCCATGGCGAGAGATCTCCAGTGAAGGTAAAAGAGAAACAAGTTCCAGGTCCGCACCATTAGCCCTCATTCATTTCCCTAATCCATTACCAGTTTTTGACCAATCTACTTGTGTTTATTATTTTAATTATTACTACTTTGGTTTTTTTTTTTTTTTTTTTGGTTATTTGAGACGGGGTTTCTCTGTAGCTTTGGAGTGCATCCTAGAACTAGCTTGTAGACCAGGTTGGCCTTGAACTCAGAGATCCACCTGCCTCTGCCTTCCAAGGGATTAAAGACGTGCACCACCACCACCCAGCTTATAATTTACTTTTTTTTTTTTTTGAGATAGGGTCTTACTTTGTAGCTCTGGCTGGCCTAGAACTTCCCGTGTGGACCCAGATGGCCTTGAACTCAGAGATCTGTGCACCACTATGCAAAGCCAAACTCTCTACTCTTAAAGTTTGTCTCGGTTTTCTCATAGTTTTCAGGCACAGCTGTCACCCAGGCTCCAATAGCCTCTTCCAGAAACTGCTGAACTATCCTATCTCTACCTGTGCTGTCCACTAGCTTCTTCCCTAATGTCTCAGTCACTGGGCACGCCCTCTGCAGGAAGGTCATTTCATCCACTCGGACTCCCCTTTAACCACACCGCAGTTGTCAACTCCTCTTGTGGCCCTTGCTAAGTGCCTTTTTAGCCTCACCTCCTACTTGTTATACAAAACTATTATGTACTCTCTACTAAACTCTTTCCTGCATCTTGCTCAGGTCTTTCCCCCTGCCAGCAGCCCCTCTTTCTCACTGCTGCAGTTCTTCAGAGACTTCCTAACTTGTGATTGGCCTGTGAGTCCTCCTGACCTACCCCTCCTCCAAGCTGTGTAAGATCTACTTAGACAACAGTATATGTTTTGGTGATTAGTTATCCCAGTCTTGAGAACAATGGTAAACTCCTCGATTAGACACTATTAGCACATACACTTTATACCTAGAACGCGCTTTTGTATCTGCAGTTCAGTTTTCAGTCCTCTGATCTCTTACCATCAGGAAGCTCCGTGCTGGAGTTTTCATGACTAGTGAGGGCTTTTCCATCTGTAATGTCTGCTTCTGGGTGTGGTAAGAATAAGCCAGGGCTGTTGGTGGACAGCAATCCCAGTACTGTGGAGGTTTCAGGGCCTTATCCAAGACCTTTTCTCAGGGAAGGTTCAGGGAGAAAGGCAGGAAAGGGGATAAAGTTTACTGATGCAGTGCACCATCCTTGGGAAACAGCTCCCTCGTAAGTAGTACAAGTAGTGCTGCGGAATGTCCCGAGCTGGGTTTAGCCAGCCATTGAATGAGGTCTTTTTTACCATTCCAAACACACTGGGCCAGATGACAGTTAATAAATACCCACTAAGCTGGAAGGAGTGTCAGGAACAACAGAAAAGACAACAGCCTGCGCTTCACTTTGTAAAAAAAGGAGCTCAAAGCTGTCTGGGAGCTCTAAAGGCAGGCGGTATGGCCCACAGCCCTCTGCTGTCATCCCTTAGTCATTTCCCACGTCCTGACTCACCATACTGGTCATGAGCCCAGGGGCAGGACAGACAAGGATGTGAGGAATTTAAAACATGGAAACAATGAAGGACTCAGGGAAAACCTTGGCCACTTGGAACTGGGCTTTCTTATCTGTGTTCCAGACGCATCATTATGCAGTCTTATCAATGTGTACTTTTATAGTTGCCTTGATTTTGTAGTGGTTCAGTTTCTCCATCTTGGGCGGGGAGCCTCATCGCGTCTGCCCTCACTCCCTTCCTCCCAGCATTCTGTTCTGTCTGCTCCACCCACCTAAGGGCTGGGCTATCAAATGGGCCAAGGCAGTTTCTTCATTAACCAGTGAAATTAACTCCTCCATCAGAAGTCGGCGTTCATTCTCACGTGGGTCAATTCTGCGTGTTAAATTCTGTATACTAGAGGAGTGAAAATTTCTTCATGCCATGTTTACATGGATCAAACTGCCCTCCTGCAGGCAAAATCACGGGTTTGAGAACAATTCCCCTAAACTCATATCTAATTTTTACCTTTTCATCTAGCAATTGATTTGATAAACAATTTGCTTCAAGTGAAGATGAGAAAACGTTTCAGTGTTGACAAATCTCTCAGTCATCCTTGGCTACAGGTAAAGAAAAAAAAGATTTTGTCTGCTTCTTAGCTTCCTGTGAGTTTGTCTTCACTAGCGAATCCACTCAGAGAGCAACAAGTTCAGCACATTTCTCAGGATAATCTTTAGGCGTCATCTGTGTCAGGCTCAGGCCTCTGGAAGTGGTGTGGCCTATCCTTCAAGTCAGTGTCGACAGGTAGTTAAACACCCACGAACTGAATCAGTGAGACTTTAATAAGGACTTAGTTGTTCATGCCTTCCTTTTTTTTAAGGTCAACAAAGCATACTATTCAGTATATTTTATTTTAAACGTCCACTAAAAGATTTGTGTTTGGCTTGATTCCTCCATGAGTTATTTTAGAGATTTGTCTCGACAAAAATCCACACTTGAGAGTAAGCAGAGAAGCTGCACAACTATTTTATAGGAAATAGGGAGTAGAAGTAACATTAAACAAATGCACTTCTGGGCTCATTGATTAGTAAGTCAACCTGATAATAGATTCAAACACTTGACCCTATTTTGAGTAATAAGATGTATGCCTCTGGCTGTATAAAGCGAATGTCTTTGTGATGATTACTATTAACTAGCTCAAAAGCCTAGGAGAATTTTCCAGAAACTAGTTCCTTTCCTTTATACAGACTTTAGAGTTTAAGATTTATCTTTAGCATTGCTAATGTAAAATACAGTTAGAATGTAGGGGTAGGAGTTGTCAGTGGTATCACTGAGGCTGTAAACAAGAGAGGGGACTGCGGTATTTGTCTATTTTATGGGTCATAATCATTTTCTTTTCCTAGGATTATCAGACTTGGCTTGACCTCAGAGAATTTGAAACTCGCATTGGAGAACGTTACATTACACATGAAAGTGATGACGCTCGCTGGGAAATACACGCATACACACACAACCTCGAATACCCAAAGCATTTCATTATGGCCCCCAATCCAGATGATATGGAAGAAGATCCTTAATTATTAGCAGGCTAACTTCAGTGAGGAAGGATTTCATTCATGAACAGATACTCTGCTACATAACTGTTGCTCTCTGCCATCCCAAGGAGGCACAGCGTGGGGAAATAAACGATTGGTGGCACCAGTCCTGTAGCTCGTGACGAGTAGGTACATGAAGGGAAACAGTAATAAAACCACATAATGACGTCAGAATGAAACTTGTTACAAATTCTTATAGCATAAGCAATAACTGGTTCTGTCATTTTCCTTAATCCTTCACATTAGCACAATGTGAATTAGCACGTAATTTATCTCTCCTTTGCTGTAACTACATCATTGTTTTAAAAAGCCTGTGACTGTCTAGTTACTGCTTATAAGGCTGATTACACAACAGGTTTGTAGTTCAGCAATTGCTGTGAGGCTAACAATATATGTAAGGACTTTTAGTATTTGTCTACTGCTGGAGGCATTGATTCTTCTGGGTTCCTACAAATGGAACACTGTACTGCTAACCTTTTGGGGGCTGTATCCTTATATCCTTAAATATGATCTGTATGGCATAAAAATTGTCACCTTTTCTCTGTTGTGATAGCCACTAGGATAAATGGACAATTGGTGTTACAAAATGAATAGATACAGCCGATCATCACTCGGCTCTGCCACTCAACCCCTGTGTTCCCAATTGACACCATCTTAATGCAAGCTGTGTGCCAACAGCCAGTGGGAACAGCTCTGCGATGAACTACATAATTAACCCTCACATGGGTTGAGTAGTTTACAGATAAAATTAATCCACACTAAAAGGAAAGCTAGTGCAGTGTCAGCAAATGTCACTAGACAGCAAGCAGTATCTTTTCCTTCTTCCCTAGCCTTTGATGGGATCTGTAATATCTATAATTTTTAAATCAGCATTTTATTTTGAGCAGTTTGGGGGAGTGGGTTGAAGTCAGACATGAAAGTTCAGTTTACCGGGGCGGGACCATATTACAAGTACGGCAGATGAAGGAAGAGTAAGAATTTCTTACACTTCAGCTCCAGCAGCCAGCTGTTTTCGTAGCAGTTATTAATACAGATTTGGTATTTCTAATCTGAGCAGTCAAACACCAGAAGGGTTTCAGCTTTCCAGATACTGAAAGATCTGCATACTTCACTGGTTGAGCATCCCTGACTAACAAATCTGAAATCCTCCAAAATCTAGAAACTTTGGAGTTCTGAGGCACTTTCTGATTTTCACATTAGTGATGCTCCAATCTGCTTTACCCAAAGAGAAGGAAATATGGTATGTTTCTTCATTCCCACTAGTCACCAAGAGTAGGGCTTTTGTTGTCCCTTTTCTGTGCTAAGAGCAGAGATTTGGAGTCAGAGGACCTGGGTGTGAGTGTGAGCTTCCTATGTTTTAGATTTGTTGCGCTGGGCAGGAGACAGTTTGTCTAAGCATTTAGTTTCTCATCTGTAGAATGGAGAGCATAGATTGCTGCCTTTGCCATCCACGGTGTGGCCATGAAGACGGGCATGTGTGAACATCTCTGACAGTCTGGAACAACCGTCAATGTAGTCAGCTACCACTGATCAGGTCTGAGGTAGCGAGAGAGAAACAGTCTTCTGTGTGAGCGGACCAAGACTGAAGTGTCTTCACAGATGAGAAAGCAGCTGCGGGGATCTACTGAATATTAAAAATCACCCTGAAGAAACAGAAACATTACAGGCTGCCTCTGTGTTGTTAAGTTTTGATGCTTTAAAGTATCCTCACAATTGCCACGTGACTACATGCATTTAAAGAAGTTGAGGCACAAGGTTAGCTGCTAAAGGTCATAGAGTTTGAATATGAATTTGAACCCAGGCCTATGTCCCACATCCCTCTTCCCCGGCCCAGCCACTGATGGTGTACTGTCCATGTGTGTGTCCAGGAGACCCTGCACATATCCCTCTTACTGTTCTCATGCCGCAGTCGTGAAGAGTATTAAGGAACGTCTGTGAATGAATTTTCCCTGTGAGAGGTGGTGACTTCCCTCCGTTTCTGCAAGGTCTGCTTGACCACCACGTACAGGAAGGAACAATTGTGCGTCACTCTGCTGTGAGGCGAGCTCACGGGAGTGGCTGTTCTGCTGTATGCTATCATCAGGCTCTACAAGCCGTGACGTGAATTGCACTCTGTTTTTGTTGAAGGCCTGTGTGTCTAAAGAGAAAGACTGCCAAGGCACTGTCAGGTGGTCTGGCGTTGAGTACCTACTCCACTGTTTAACCTGCATAACTTTTTCTCTTTGTCTTAAAGCCAAGTTGTGTTTGCATAAAAAGTAATTGTTTCTTAGAAACGTGATAATTTTCAAAGTAGTGTATAATGACACTGTTTCGTACATTTTATATTTTTTGTTACATCCCACTTTTTGTAAATATTCTCAAAACTTGATAATAAAATGTATTTCTGTATCACCATACTTTCCTATGTGAAAACTGCAGCCAGTCTCTAGTACAAGTTGCCCAAGAGAATTTTACTTGGTTGTAATATTTTCCCTGAGTCTGGGTAATAGAACAGTTTTGTATGTAGAGCCAATGCTAGATGAAAACTGATAGTATTTGCTTGCCTCCCCCCACAGAGAAAACCTGTCAAAAAGGCATTTTAATTGTATACTGCATTTGAGATAATTATCTAGAAGGTTCACTTATTGGAATACAACTAACTGTGAAGAACAATGATAATTAATTTTTTTTAGTAACTACCCCAGATAATCAACTATTGCAACTACTAGAAGACTTAGAAAAATTTAATGTCTAATAAAAAATAAATAAATTTCTAGAATTTTATGAGATAGAAGAAATAGAGATGAGATAGAAGGCACTACTAGACTCTTCCCTCTTAGTTATAAAAGCTAAAAACAATTATGTATTTGGAAGAAGTCAACTGTGGGTATTTCACCTTTTAAATGTTTTAGTCTAGGAATAGAATAAAATAAAATAGAGCAATTAGGAATGTAGGCCATTCCTAAAACTGTACAGCATCTAAAATCTTAGACAGCAGGGCTGGGAAGATGGCTCAGAAGGTAAAGTGTCTGCTGCACAAACAGAAGCGCCTCCAGTTGGATCCCCAGCACATGCATAAAGACAGACACCACAGCGTGCCTGCAACCCCAGGGAAGGGCAGAGACAAGTGATATTTGGCCAGATTAAAGAGCTGAGTTCAGAGCCACAGATTCTGCCTCAAATATGAAGGTGGAAAGCAATGGAAAGAAAGATGCCCTATATCAACCTCCACGTGCCGTGCCCAGAATGTGAGCCCAGGTGCCTACTAGACCATAGGTGCTGTGGCTGAAGTGTGCATATACCACACACACCAGTTACACAAAGCCTCACTCATTGTCTCAATAGACTAAGATACAGAACGGGAACACCATTCTCAGGCAGCAGGAATAAGTGGCACACCACTATATGGCTAATACTGCCAGGCGGTGGTGGCACATTCCTTTAATCCCAGCACTTGGGAGGCAGAGGCAGTGAGTTTGAGGCCAACCTGGTCCACAAAAGTGAGTTCCAAGACAGCCAGGATTATTACACAGAGAAACTCTGTCTTGAAAAAACAAACCAAACAAAAATGGCTAATACTGTTTCCCTCTGACTTTAGAGGGTTGTGCTACCGATAAATACTTCCCAAGAAAACTCATTTACAATATTAATATAAAAGTTCTATGGACCAAATGACAACTTATTACAGAACTAAAATTTTACATTTATCTGAAAATACAGAATAAACTCAGCTTAGGAAATTATTCCTGGATAGTCTATACTGCTCTTTTTTTTTTAAATATTTATTTATTATGGATACAATATTCTGTTTTGCATATATGCCTGCAGGCTAGAAGAGGGCACCAGACCTCATTACAGATGGTTGTGAGCCACCATGTGGTTGCTGGGAATCGAACTCGGGTCCTTTGGAAGAGCACGCAATGCTCTTAACCACTGAGCCATCTCTCCAGCCCTCTATATTACTCTTAAACTCTTATTTCAGTACAAATCAGAGCTGCTGCAGGTTTTTTTACATTTATTCTTTAAAATGTTAGTATTAATCTGTACTAATATCCACAGATCAAGCCTTCTGACACCTGCTTCCCCATCAACTCTTGTCCTTCATCCTCTCTCCGCACATGCACACCACAGAACAGACACTAAGTCACACCAGCATGTTCATTTCATTCTCTCCGTCAGCAAGACCAGGATCAACACTAGAAGCTCTTGCATCTGACTTTGTCTATTTACTAAACCTCAGAGATCCTTCTATCAGAATATATGGCTTTTCCCTCTGTAAAAAATAATATCCAGAGCTCTTGACTCAGACCTCTGGAGATAACCATTTACCTTACTTCCTGTTTCTGACACACCAACCTGTTCTCATGTATATTTTTAAAAAGTAAATAGAAATACAGCAACTTGCTTCATTAAAGGAAATTTGATATCACAATAAACTACTTCACTAGGTTGCAAACAATTGTACCACGAGTTAGTTATAACCTTGAACATTCAACCATTTTGATTGAATTTATGTAAAAGAGGCTATTTTATTGACTGCAAAGAGATAAATAGTTTGAACATTACATTACCTTCAATATACAAAATGAGTTTCTTTTATTTTGATTTTTAAAGCACACTGAGGTATAAAAAGTCCAAGTTGAACTATCACTGCCAAACAAGTTCATCAAACCCAGCTACAGATGATGTGGGGGTTTTTGACTGACGGGCATTCCTTTCTTGACTGGCACCATGAAGTCTCTGATGAGGTAGCAAGGCAAAGAAGTTGAATCTTTCTCCCATCTTCTGAGGGTTCATTAACATATCATACCCCCGCAGTAACTGCTGCTTCACGGACGCCTCATCTGCTTTATCTAAAAGAATCTGGAGGGGGAAAGGTCTTTAACATAGGGCACTGCAGAAAGACTTCCCCGCTGCAGCACTAACAGTGACTACAGTCCTCCAGCAGAGCAATGCCCAGATGTGATCACGGGGTGCTTACATCTGTAGACGCTGTGACCCAAATGTACACACCTGCATCTTTAGCAGATGTCCCAGGTGATTTGCTCTGTAAGAACATCGAAGTGTCCTTGGAAAAGGAGTTACAAAACTATAAAATTCAGACCCATGAGCATGTTTTTCTTGGGAGCCTCAACCTCATATAGAAACAGGAAACTGAGCCACATCCCAGCTCTTCCTTCTGCAAAGGCTCTGCTCACTACCACAGCATGAAGCTGGTAGAGGGTCCTCTAAATAACTTTTTAAATGAAGATATTTAATGTTAGTGAGATAAACCATTACCTTCAGCCGGACATCAATGCCCATGTTTTTTAAAAATGTCCGTTGCTCTACTGGCCCCAGAGAAGCTACTTTTCCCTGGGCCATTCTGCGCAGAAAACTAAAGTCCACATCAGCTGTGAGGTCGGCTGTTCCAGGAGCAATTAAGACATCATGAAGCCGGTGTCCACAGAAGCCCTGGAATATAAAGAATAGTTTTGACTGTTCTCGTTAATATTATTGAGATTACAGAAAGGATAGCATACTAACACTTCTTTACATTGTCAGTGTTAAAAAGTGTGGCCTAAATTTGTGGTTTACACTCTAGGCAGTGACATCCTCTCTCCAAACAAGGTGATACATGGAAAACCCAACAGAATATACAAGGTTAGAATGTCTGAAGATGTTGCCCTTAACTTAAAGCTATTTACCATTCCCATTAATGCTGTGGCAAGTTCCGGTCGTCAGCACTAGGCAGTAGTTTACAAAACTTACCTGTCAATCAGACTCCAAAGCACCTAAAAATATGGGCGTTTGCACCATCTAGGCCTGCCCTACCGCGATCCTGGAGGAGGCTAGAGATCATCAGTCTCACCATGTTCTCCCAGGTAAGAATTCCCAATAATAATGGAGCTAGAAACAAAGAACCACTCATCTAGAAAATGAGTAACAGCCTTCAGGTCTACGTACTCCTATGAAGGAATATTCAACATATTTAAACGTTTTGTCATATTTAAAGAACATTTAGAAAGAGTGTTTAGGAAGGATAAAAGAAAATACATGGATAGAAAAACATGTTAAAATAGTTGGATTGCAATGTCTAGGTTAAATGTGCAAAGCAACTTTTGTTATTTGTTTTGTGTGTGTGTGTGTGTGTGTGTGTGTGTGTGTGTGTTTTAATGAAGGCAGGGCTGAAACATTAATATGAAGAAAATCTTTCCCAAAATTTGTATTATTCCAATGTTTCCTGGGCTCTGTGCATATCCAGGCTCTACACTAAGGAAGAATGACTGTAAGATTCAGATTATGGGTAATTGTACCAGCATAATTAACATTCTAAAATGAACACAACTAAGTCAGACACCATGAAGACCAAGCTAAGGCAGCCTTCGGTGAACTCAGGCCAGCAATGGAGCCGGACTCAAGCGTGCCCCTGTGTGATACGTACTCTGAAGGTGTCTGTCTTGGTTCCATCGTGACCATAGTCGGCAATGAGGGCAGCGCCTCCAGTGAGTGCAATGCGCTGAGCCAGTTCCTGTATGATAACGCCAGCATCGGG
Organism: Microtus oregoni; assembly: GCF_018167655.1. NCBI lineage: Eukaryota > Metazoa > Chordata > Mammalia > Rodentia > Cricetidae > Microtus > Microtus oregoni. The sequence goes on along the minus strand of NW_024543095.1, from coordinate 9,668,005 downwards.
ACAGACTTCTACATGATCCCTTCTTTCATCGTGCTGGTGAGGGAATCACAGGGTGTCACTTGAGAGAACTGGTTTTCACTTTCTACAAGTTGAACATTTCTTAGTTATAATGACTTCAACGTGAATGTGATCTAGACAGTGTTTTGCATGACATCCCTTTCATTATACAGAACATGGTTCTTTTCATGTTGGACATTAAGTTTGTAGACATTTCAATATTTTATTTTATTTATTTATTTTTTGTTTTTTTGAGACAGGGTTTCTCTGTAGCTTTGGAGCCTGTCCTGGAGCCTGCTAGCTCTTGTAGACCAGGCTGGCCTCGAACTCACAGAGATCCGCCCGCCTCTGCCTCCAGAGTGCGAGGATTAAAGGTGTGCCCCACCACCACCCAACAAGACAACTTTTTTGGTTTTTTTGGAATTTTTGCTTGTTTTCGAGACAGTGTAACAGTCCTAATTGTACTGGAACTAGCTCTTGTAGACCAGGCTAGCCTTGAACTCACAGAGATCACCTGCCTCTGCCTCTCGAATGCTGGGATTAAAGGCGTGTGCCACCACCGCCCTATATTTTATAGTTTTTTTAAAAAGGCATATGTACTCTGAACCTCCCACACAGTCAAGTGCAGTATCATTTTATTATAATAGCATTTCCCTATATTAGTATATGAAAACATAGTTCATTGGGCTGTATGCATGCGGAGAGGCCAGCTAACATTAATAGTGATTCAAAAAGATACTTTCAAAAGCACCACTTAGGGGCCAGGTGGCAGTAGCGCATGCCTTTAATACCAGCACTCAGGAGGCAGAGGCAGGTAGATCTTTGTGAGTTCGAGGCCAGCCTGGTCTACAAGAGCTAGGAGGCTCCAGGACAGGCTCCAAAGCTACAGAGAAACCCTGTCTTGAAAAAAAATCAAAAAATAAAAGTACAACTTATAAAAATTCGACTAAATCAGATTGAGCAACCATGCTGCCTTCCGTGAAGGCAGAAAGCACTCCAGCGGTTTCCTGCATCTACAGGCATCTCTTTATGAACGAGTGACAGGCTTGTGAAATTTTGTTATCATCTTCCCTATGGAAGCCCACCATCCTTTACTCCCTGTGACACCTGAAAACAAAGTAATGAGCTACAGTGATGTCTTTGCCTGTGATGGGGCAGGCACAGGAGAAGTCGAGTCACAGACTTAGGGGCAGACCCCAGTAATTCCTGCTGCTCAGGGGATGACAAGATTTCTGTCTGTGTTCTGATGAACAAATTCTGGGTCTATAGTGGGGATTCAGTAAAATAAACGTTTAGCCCTAACGATATTAGATAAGCCAGTGTAGCTCCAAAAATCAAAGCCAGCCTCTTGAGACATCTGCCAGCAAGCCTGGGGGCACCTGCTGATTCCCATAGCTCCTCAGACTGATCTGCACCCCTGGCACCCTAAGGCCCATTTAATGCAAGGAGATCCCACCCCTCTAAGTGAGTGCTAGTCAAGAACTGTGGGAGACTACTCCCAGGGACGGGGACTTCAGGGAGGAGGTGGCACTTTGGTGGCCTTATAAATAGGTTTGTCATTCAGGCAGAATTGTACAAAACAGGAAAACTGCCCACAAGTGTTTGATCTGGTGCTATAACTTATAGTTTGTGGAAAAGCAAGTAGGTACGTTTTGAAAACTGAAAACTGGGAAATTCTTTTTTTTTTTTTTGTTTTTTTGTTTTTCAAGACAGGGTTTCTCTGTGGCTTTGGAGCCTGTCCTGGAACTAGCTCTTGTAGACCAGGCTGGTCTCGAACTCACAGAGATCCGCCTGCCTCTGCCTCCCAAGCGCCACCACCGCCAAGCTCAAAAACTGGGAAATTCTTAAGAGCAAGAAACCTTTTTCTGGGGTAGAGAAGTGGGAATAAAAAGACACTGTGAGGGGCTGGAGAGATGGCTCAGAGGTTAAGAGCATTGCCTGTTCTTCCAAAGGTCCTGAGTTCAATTCCCAGCAACCACATGGTGGCTCACAACCATCTGTAATGAGGTCTGGTGCCCTCTTCTGGCCTGCAGGCATACACACAGACAGAATATTGTATACATAATAAATAAATAAATATAAAAAAAAAAAGACACTGTGAAGCGCAGATATTCCTGAGGCTAACACGCTGTCTGGGGACCTTTAAAAACACAGCCCTGGGGCTGGAGGGATGGCTCAGCAGATAAGAGCACTGGGTGTTCTTCCAGAAAACCTTGATTCCCAGCATCCACGTGGCAGCTAACAATCACCTTTAATTCCAGTTCCAGAGGAACCGACACCCTCACACAGACATGCAGGGGAAACACCAATATATAAAATAAAACTATTTTTAAAAAGCTCTGCACAGGGGCTGGAGAGATGGCTCAGTGGTTAAGAGCATTGCCTGCTCTTCCAAAGGTCCTGAGTTCAATTCCCAGCAACCATATGGTGGCTCACAACCATCTGTAATGAGGTCTGGTGCCCTCTTCTGGCCTGCAGGCATACACACAGACAGAACATTGTATACATAATAAATAAATAAATATTAAAAAAAAAAAAGCTCTGCACAGTTCAAAGATAGAAAGCTCTGGGAATCCTTCCTTAAGGGCAACAGAAAGCAGCCGTTAATCTGTCCACAGTGTGGGATCAAAGGTGGGTATGGGTTCACATGTGACCAAACAGCTGTGCTCTTGTGATGACAGGAAATGTACCTAACTGGCTGGCCTACAGCACACTGCCTTCAGATAAACACGGGCTCACATGGCAGCATGTGTCTTCGGAGGCACTTGGCTGAGTAAACGCCCCGTCTTCCTCCACAGCAGCGACATGATACACAGAGACAACTTCAGCCCGTCCTGACTCGAGGTCTGGGCTGTCACTGTGACTGCACTACAAAGCATCTCACGTGCTGCCAGCACTCCAGAGCACTGGGAAGAAGCTAAAATGCCAAGAAAACCGGACAGACTACTCTGCAGTGACGAAAGAAAAACTCAGATTCGTACTTGAATGAAGGCTTCTGCTGGGGTTGCACAAGGCGCCAGGACGAACCTCAGCTTATCTGAAACCCGTGGATCGATATCAACAAGCACTTCTCTCCATCCTTGTGGGGTTTTCTAAACAAAACGTAAAAATAAATATTTGCAAGCTCTTAAAACATCATGTCCTGAAGAAGCCGTAACAAGCAGAGCTGTAGAAAGCAAGCGTCACGGGGCTGCTCAGGAGGGCAACCTCCACATGAGCAAGCGAGCGATCTGACTACGACCCCATTACATGAGACACTGGCCATAGCGGTTGCCATAGACGGCGCTGAAAGACTTGCCCAGATCAACCTCAGTGACACAGTCATTCGCCACTGGATGTCCTCCGACGTCTTCATCCCAAAACGAAGAGTTCAGAGTAAGCTTCCCAGGGGAGTGAAGATTCTGGGTGCTATTTCATTTTTGTTCTCAGTCATTCATAGTCATGAAAATCCCACCTCAAACTGACTTGAGCAAGCAGTGGACAAGCACTATAGTTCAATGCACAGCCTTAGTTAACCATACACACGACTTTTCCATCAATACCTGAAATTTATGCACGGGAAGAACATCAAAAAACTCATGGGCGAGATAAAAGCTGTATCCTATTTAAAAATACAAGAAAAATTAGTGATTCAGCACTTCAAAACAATTCTAATGAACATTAACCATAAAAAAGAGAGTGTCCAGTTCTTCAGCACTGGAGCCTGGAATGCTTCTATACTATCCTCTATGGCAGTGAATCTCAGCCTTTCTGACACTGTGTCCCTTTAATACAGTTCCTTGTGATGTGGTGACCCCAACTATAAAATTATTTTCTTTGCTACTCTGTAACTGTAATTTTGATACTGTTATGAATCATAATGTAAATGTCTGATACGCAAGCTATCTGACATGCAACACCTGTGAAAGGGTCAGTCAACCCCTAAGGGGTCAGGACCCAGAGGTTTCCAATGACCTGAGAACGGAAATACCCCATGATCCGCTAACTCTTCATCACGAACTTCCTAAAAGCAATGAGACTCAAATGTGCGAGAGGGGAAGGAATGTGAGCTTCATATAGTACCTGAGAAAGAGAAAGCTAAGGCCAGAAACGGCCTTTGGGGTCTTGCTGGAGAGCTTACCTCCTTACCAGTCGTCAAAGACTAGACAAGTACAGGGCTTCTTATCCCCACACCTTGCTTGCCTTTGGGAAGGTAAAGGTTTCTCAAGAGATTAATGAGGAAACCCATCCACTATCCCTTTCTTCAGCCCGCTGCTTTGGGCCATTTCATCATCAGTACTATCCTAGCTAAAGTACTGCAAAGTACAGAGATTTACATTTTCATTTGGTTTGCTTCCTATAAAACGATATGAGGGCTGGAGAGATGGCTCAGCAGTTAAGAGCACTGCCTGCTCTTCCAAAGGCCCTGAGTTCAATTCCCAGCAACCACATGGTGGCTCACAACCATCTGTAATAAGATCTGGCGCCCTCTCCTGGCCTACAAGGATACATGCAGGTAGACACTATACATAATAAATAAATCTAAAAAAAAAAAGATATGAAATACACGGCATCTTCTATCATAACGTCCTGTGCTAGGAAAGGACAAGTCAGCTCTTCACGTTAAAGGAGGGACTTGGAAGCACTAACGTCAGGCTGCGGAAAAACGCTACCAGCCATCACGGCTGCGAGGGGTCCTGAGCAATGCTCTGCCTTAAGTCAATGTGAAGCATACCTTTAGGGACGTCCTTCAGATCTCGGTACCAGGAGACTGGAATCCCAGACTTGCTGACACCTTTCATGTACACCAAGGAGTCAGTATCTCTCTCCAAAGGGAGCGTCTCCTCCGTCAGTGTCAGTGCTTGAATCTCACTTAACTTTGGGCTCACCTCTACTAGGTGGACTGAAATGTCACAGGTTTTTAGCACAGACCCAAGCTGACTGAACACCTAAGACAAAATGAGAATACTGTCTTAGTTATTGTCCTATCGCGTGACAATAGCCAAGACAACTTAGAAAAGAAAGCATTAGCATCATGGTAGCAGGCAGACGGCCATGGTACTGGAGCGGTGGCTTATATCTTATCCACAAGCTGGAGGCAGAGAGTGAGAATGGGCATGGTGGGGCTTTGGAAACCTCAAACCCACTGCCAAGGGACACACCTGCTCTAACAAGGCCACCTCCTTATCTTCCAAACAGTTCTGCCAACTAGTAACAAAGCATTCAAATATATGAGCCTATGGGGCCAACGCACCACACACGGGCAAACACAGTGTGTCACGTGGACGAATTTCTGACTGCTCACCACCAACATTTACTATATCACAAGAGTATTCACTGTTAGAGATGTAACCCCGACCCAAGTCCTTCTCCAGCAACAGTATTAGAACCATACATCATTTATATATAAAATAAACTGGCTATTTAATAACAATTTACTATTAAAAATTAAAGGATTTAGCAACCCCTCAATGTTTTCGATCAAAAAAAATTTAAATGTCCAAGGAAATAAAATGTCTGGGGACATGATGAAACTATCCTCAGAACTAAATTAAATGCATTGGTTACTTAACTGACCCTGAGATTAAAAAACATTTTCAATTTTCCCTTTGCTACACAACAGTTTGTTGGGTTTTTTTACTGTTGTAAACATACAGGGGAAAAAAAAGAAAATACACACATCTTATCCATCTTCTAGCAATTCAGTACTGAAGGCATAAATGACATCATCCAAACATTTTATATTTTTAGCCTATACAACACCCCTCCATTTTATAAGCTTACAGACAAAAATAAGTAATGAACCATCACGTTACTCTGACATTGTATTTTAGCTGACAAATATAAGATTTAGGAAGAAGGACTGAAAACCCAGAAGATCAGTTAAAATCCCAAATTCAGTCAAAAGCAGAAAGATTAATCTACATGACTTAGAAATGGTCTTTTACTACCTACCCTCAAAATATCTCTAGTGAGGGTACCCCGACCTGGGCCCAGCTCCACCAGCTGGAAAGCAGTACTTTTTCCAGAGCTGATCCATTCACTTACAAACCACACCCCTAGTAGCTATAACAAGAAAAAAAAATTACAGAGTCACAGCATAAAATTATACATAAATACGTACTTTATACAAAACCCAAAACATCTGGCAATAATTCTATGTATGGTATTAGACAGGCACAGATATATACAGATACACACACAGGAACTTCACTGGGATTGCCAGGGCATTCACAGCAGAGGAAGCTTACCCTAAGAGCAAATGTTGTTAAGTCCGTCTCCTACAAAAGGCCCCATGGCGCAGAGAAGCAGCCACTTACAGAAAGGTAATAGCGTTTGAAAAACCAAAGGACACAGAAAATACAACTGTGCCATTTCTTCCTACTCTCATGACTGACATTACTACACCACCCTTAGCTGAAATCAATGTCTCTCAAACCTAGATTCCACTTCTCTTTATGCACAATTTCCGATTTTTAAGTCATCAAAGGTACTTTGGGGGAAACAAATGAACCATGGTTTTGTTACTTACAGGGAGACCCCTGTAGGCAGGTTATGTCTTAGCTCGAAGTGCCAGGGATCATTGTAGGTTTGGTTTTTGGTTTTTGTTTTGTTTTGCTCTCTCCTTTTCCAATCTCATATTTTATATGGTTCTCCTCAAACTTTTTCTATCTTCCTTCATATTTTTCCATTTCTTTTTTTACATATGAAGTCTAGGTTTCCCAAATGTCCTCTCCACCACTCCCTTTAAAAATGTGAACTATCAGCCGGGCGGTGGTGGCACACGCCTTTAATCCCAGCACTCGGGAGGCAGAGGCAGGAGGATCTCTGGGAGTTCGAGGCCAGCCTGGTCTACAAGAGCTAGTTCCGGGACAGGCACCAAAGCTACAGAGAAACCCTGTCTCAAAAAACCAAAAAAAAAAAAAAAATGTGAACTATCTGATGAATCTCACACACACACACACACACACACACACACACACACGCCCATAAAACACTGTTACAGACTAGCAGAGCCTGGTCTGCTCTCAGTGTTTATGGCATTCATTTCTTCCACGGTCTACACATTGGGCATTACCTCCCCAAAGATCTGACTTATTTCAGGTGAGGTTATGAAGTCTCCTTTTTCTCCTAGCATATCATGATGCACATAATATCCCTGGGTAAGAAGAGGAAATGGAAAAGATTAATTTTCAAATAAGGTTTTCAAAACTACTCCTCCAAAATGTTATTTCATGCATACAGTGACATAACTATTTACCAAGGAAATTATCTCTTCTGAAATAACCAAGAGAAAGACAGAGTCTTCACCCAAGTTTTACATGGTAGTAATCATTTTGCAAAACTCATAGAAAAACAATCACTCCTCAAGAAGGGCTGGAGCCATGCAATATTAGTCTCTACCGTCCCTGCCCTCTCTCCGCTCCCCCAGTCCAACATGGGAAGACTAATCACCTCTGCAGCCTCCTCTCCCAAGTTAGTCTTGCCTGTGGGTGATACTCTGTTTCATGTGAAAATCTGTGTGTGTGTGTGTGTGTGTGTGTGTGTGTGAGAGAGAGAGAGAGAGAGAGAGAAAGGGGGAGAGGGAGAGAAAGAGAGAGAGATCCATCCAATTATATACCAGTGACTTGGGTACTTTTTATATAATTAATGTATCTCAATTTTAAAAAAAAAGTGGGCTTTAAAAAAAAAAACTGGCCTTGCTTGTCTACTCCCATGCCAATGCAGTCTCATTTCTTCCCTTTTTGGTCCTCCTGGCATCCTTATCAGTTCAGTCTACTCACATACAACTCCACTGACTGCCAACCCAAAACTAAATCCAGTACTTTTTTTTCATACGTGTATTGTTACTTTGATTAGGTTTAATTATTTGAGAAGATCATGTCTTACTATCTTCTTATCACAAGTTTAACCATAACACTTAACTTTCAAGAAAGACTCACTTGTAGCCAGGCAGGGGGAAATGACCTAGAATCCCAGCATTCAGAAGAGAAAACATAAAGACCCCACAAGTTCAAGGCCGGCCTCACAAATACAGCGCTCCCTTCCGGCAGTGAAATACACAACACAGTTAGAAAATCATCTTTCCTTTAACTCATGAAATTCCAACCACATTCTGTCGCACCTAACCACTGCAGAAATTTGCCCTGACCTCTTTATTGGCACTGCCCTTGAATTAACGCAGCCTGATCAACTGACAGATTAAACTACATCCCAAGGACTTCGGAGCTTGCTCATCCTCTGCCAGCTCTCGGGGCCTTCGGGTTCCTGTGTCTACACACACCCTTCGAGGCTCGCGCTCCCCTGTGTTTACCTTGGCTGGGTTGGTCAAAACCTCCTTCATGTACTCTGCCACAGTGATGGGACCTGTAGACTTTATTTTATACATAAGATGCCGCAGCATCGGCGTCACTTGGTGGCTTTCTGCCGGCTCCTTCCCGGAGCTGAAGCATTTCCCTCTCCAAATACAGGGAATGCCTGAAAAGCACGGTTAAGCACCCGCATGAGAAATCTCCGTTTCATTTACACGCGCAAGCTTGCAAGACCTTGCAAGACAGCCTGTTTGTTACTAACGTCGCCCCAATAGCAGAACCCGATGCACGGAGCCCACGACTACCCCACCACCAAGCCTCTCCGTGGACCGCCTTCCGGCCCCAACTCCGGGCTCAGAAAACAACCAAGGAACCAAGGAGCTGCGACGCGCGGTTTCCATGGAAACAGGAGTCTGCAGCAAGGACTCTTACCCGCACGGGCCACTCCACGTCTCACCAAAGCATTCATCCCCAACCACATCGGGGCCAGGCTCCGCCCTCAAGGCGGAGAGGAAGGGTAGTTCCTGACACGGAAGTGCGTCACCGGAAAGGGACAGTGAGTTGAGGGCTGCGCTCGCGTGTTCTGCCAGCGATGTCGGCGGGCCGGGGACCTTTAGAGTTCCACGCCAAGCAGCCCTGGCGACCCAAAGCGGTGACAGAAGATCCGGAGGAGGAAGACGAGGAGGATAGCGATGAGGCCAAGGATGGCTTCTCTCTGGAGGAGGTGTTACGTCTCGGAGGCACCAAGGTACCAGCCGCAGGCTCCGGGGAAGGGGATGCGCACGGCTGCCGGGAGTGTGAGACCCGCATCCCAGCCTCCGACTTGTTCTGAGCGCTTCCCACGCCTTTAGCTGCTCTTCGGTGGAATAAAAGTAGCCGGATTGCATGTTTTCTCCTGGGTTTATGCCTTTTTTGTTGTTGTTTCTCGGGACAGAGTTTCTCTGTGGCTTTGGAGTCTGCCCTGGAACTAGCTCTTGTAGACCAGGCTGGCCTCGAACTCCCAGAGATCCGCCTGCCTCTGCCTCCCGAGTGCTGGGATTAAAGGTTTGCGCCACCACCGCCCGGCCTATGCTTCCTTGACTTGTGGGCGCCGTCACGCCCGTCAGCTAGGAGAAAACTAACTTACTTGTCCCAACCTCGTGGATTTAACTTTGGAACGCTAGAGTATGCCTAATCCGAATCTGCCGGGTTAAAAGAGAAATGCCTTATCGGCTGGATTGAAGTTGCCAAAAGGACCTGCAAGTTTACAATAGCCTTTGATGGAAGCGCCTTTTCGTACCTGCGCTACTCATAAAGTGTTTTTTTATTTATTAATGGAGGGACTGCTGTATGTTCGTTGGTACTCGTGTATGGAAATCAAAGGACAACTTTGTGGAGTCGATTCTCTCCTTTATGTGTATTCCGGGAATCGAACTCCGGTCGCTATGCTTGCTTGGCAAGGGCTTGACCTGCTGAACCACCCCATGCCCTCTCACATAAACTTTTGCCTTTGCTCACCCGATACGTTACAAATGCATGTGTCGTTGCGATTTTCATTGGATTTCTGTGGCTGACAGCGTGAGCATCTTTTCTCTGAGAACCTTCTTTTCCTATAGTCTACATGTCCTCGGCACACTTTCTTGTTGGCTATCTGTGACTTTCCCAGGCAGTGGTGTATTAATCCAATTGTGATGAAGTTCTTCCTGCAGTTCTGGGTTTGTGGTATAGTTTTAACGTTTTTTTCTGTTTCTGCAGCAAGATTACCTTATGCTGGCTACTTTGGACGAAAATGAGGAAGTGGTGGATGGAGGCAAAAAAGGAACAATTGACGATCTTCAGCAAGGCGAATTGGAGGCATTTATCCAAAATCTTAACTTGGCCAAATACGCAAAGTCTTTGATTGAAGAGGATGAACCAGATGAAAAAGAAAATGATAGCAAAAAGGAAGCAAAAATACAGAAGGTAGAAAATAAAAAACAAAAAGCAATAGAAAGTAAAAATACATCAGAAAAGAAGGTGAAAAATCAGAGTGTACCAGAACAGCATTCTGATAGCAGTGCTATCCCTACACTCAAGAAAGATAAACAACCCAACGTCTTCGAATTTCTTGAGCGGCAAGCGTTGTTACTGAAGCCTGGAGGCAAGTGGTACGACATGGAGCACAGCAACGACTGCTCTTCGGAGCCCCAGCCTCGCGATGTGGTGGCGAAATACAAAGCCCTGGCTCAGAAGCTGTATGAGCACGAAGTCAGCTTATTCAAAAATAAGACAAGTAATCAAAAGGGAGGCTCTTCCACCTGGATGAAGGCAATTGTGTCGTCAGGGACACTAGGTGACAGGATGGCGGCCATGATCCTCCTGATCCAGGATGATGCTGTTCACACACTCCAGTTTGTAGAAACCCTCCTGGGCCTCGTGAAGAAGAAGGGCAGCAAGCAGCAGTGCCTCCAGGCTCTGGATACATTCAAGGAGCTACTCATTACAGACCTGCTGCCGGACAGTCGGAAGCTGCGGGCCTTCAGCCAGCATCCTTTGCACAGACTGGAGGAGCTGTCCAGCGGCAACAAGGACTCGAGAGATCGAAGGCTCATCCTGTGGTATTACGAACACCAGCTGAAGCAGCTAGTAGCAGAGTTCGTGCAGGTCCTAGAAACTCTAAGTCACGATTCCCTGGTCACCACTCGGATCCGGGCCCTCGTGGCTGCTCACGAGCTGCTGTGCGATAAGCCAGAGGAGGAGAAGGCTCTTCTGGTTCAAGTGGTAAACAAGCTGGGAGACCCTCAGAACAAGATCGCCACGAAAGCGTCCCATCTGTTAGAGGTGTTACTGCGGAAGCATCCCAACATGAAAGGGGTCGTCTGCGGAGAAATAGAACGGCTGCTCTTTCGCTCCAATATCAGCGCCAAAGCTCAGTATTATGCGATTTGCTTTTTAAACCAAATGGTCCTCTCCCATGAAGAAAGTGAGTTGGCTAACAAATTGATAACTCTTTATTTTTGTTTCTTTCGGACTTGTATCAAGAAGAAAGACATTGAATCAAAAATGCTGAGCGCCATTCTAACAGGAGTGAACAGGGCATACCCTTATTCCCAGACGGGTGACGACAGGGTGAGGGAGCAGGTGGACACTTTATTCAAAGTGTTGCATGTTGTAAATTTCAGTACCAGTGTGCAGGCTTTAATGCTGCTTTTCCAAGTAATGAATTCTCAGCAGACGCTATCCGATCGGTATTATACAGCATTATACAGGTAAGCGCATAGCTCTGTGGTGTATGAATGCATGGAAACCTGCTCTGTAGCCCTGGCTTGCCTTGAATTTGCTATGGAATCAGGCTAGCCTAGAACTCCATGAGAGCGGCCTGCCTCTGCCTTCCAAGAACTCATTAAAAGCAGATTGAATGAGTATCAGATTTTATTGTTTGGCTTCTGTTAACCTTTCAGGTGGGGCTCTTATCTCTATATAAACTACTCAATTAGGTATAACAATCAGAGAACAGTCACAAAACCAGGGGCTCGTGACTTCTTTGTGTTCTTTCTCTTGGGGTCATTGATTTGCATTTTATCTGAGAAGGCAGAATAAATAGTCTCTTATTCTAACATAAGCAAGAAATTTATCCCTAACGAAGATGAGATTGTTACAATTGGTCATGAAGTCTCTAAACTGTGACCCCTGGATGTGAAGATGATCCTACGATTGAACGTTTGACCTTGATTTCATGTTGCAGAAAGATGTTGGATCCAGGGTTGACAACATGTTCGAAGCAAGCGATGTTTCTTAACCTCGTCTACAAATCTCTGAAAGCGGACATCGTATTGCGCAGGGTGAAGGCGTTTGTGAAACGATTGCTTCAGGTTACCTGCACTCAGATGCCGCCGTTCATCTGCGGGGCCCTGTATCTTGTGTCGGAAATCCTTAAAGCAAAACCAGATTTAAGAAGCCAACTGGATGATCATCCGGTATGGTTTTTACTGCTTCTTGACCCTGGGGGGGCTGGCGTGGGGGGTGCTTTTCTTTACTGATGGTAACGTCATTTCTCTGGAGAGAGTATGAGTTCTAGAACTGGACAGAGCTAGATTTCACTGCCTGGGGTACAGCTAGCTAGAAGGGCAGGTTGCTTGACTCCCCTATTTATTGCATAGTAAGCTGCACTACAATAGAAATTGCCATCATATGAGGTAGTTATGGGTGATTATAAAGCAAATAGATCTTTTCAGCTTGTTTCCTCAAATAGATCTTTTCAGCTTGTTTCCTCAGTTATGAAATGGAAATAAAAGCCAGGCCGTGGTGGTGCACACCTTTAATCCCAGCACTCGGGAGGCAGAGGCAAATGGAGGGAGCTCTATGAGTTCAAGTCCAGCCTGGTCTACAAGTGCTAGTTCCAAGACAGGCTCCAAAGCTACAGAGAAACCGTGTCTCAGAAAAAAAGAAAGGAAGAAAGAAAAAAAGAAAGAAAGGAAGGAAGGGAAATAAATAGTAATAACACCTGCCTCTATTATTTACAACACAGAAAACATTTGAGGGCTCAGTTCTAAACTCTGGTTCAGAATCTGGCTCTCTTGTGTTTAAGAAGAAAGAATATAATCTTCCTTTTCATTGTGAGCAGAATTCTGACCTTGATTTTCCTTGGTTGGTGTTTTCACACATTACCAGAATTGCCGTAAGTGAGTCTTCTCTGAGACTACATCACGTAGATCAGTGCGGCTTTGCTGTTGGTTAACAGCCCTTGATCCATTTTGTTAGGAATCTGATGAAGAAAACTTTGTTGACGTGGGAGATGACAGTGATGTAGAAAAGTTCACTGACGCAGACAAAGAAACGGCAGTTGATGCAGTGAAGGAAGTCGGAACCGAAGACACCGGGACTGCGGGCAGCACAGAAGCCGAGAAACCCAAGACCGCTTCCTGGGTGCACTTTGACAACCTGAAGGGTGAGGGGCTTTAGCTAAATGAAGGAATAAGTTTCCTTTCACCTTCATAGTCAAGCAAGTGCGCGTGCATTTGTGTGTGTGTGTGTGTGTGTGAGAGAGAGAGAGAGAGAGAGAGAGAGAGAGAATATGCTGGAGGTGGAACCCATAGACTTTGGGTGTACTGAGCAAGCATTATATGACTGAACTACATTTGCAATTTGCAACCATAAAATTTTAATAGTAGGAAATCACAGATAATTTTTATTAACAGAACTACATGATTTAAATAAATATTTGAAATCAAAGCAGATGCCTTTTAGAGCTGTGGAAATTAGGTAGACAAAACAATGAAATGCTTGATGCGCTGTGAGTCATTTCTTCCGGTTTTAAATGGGAGTTTATGCCAGTGAGGCCCCTCAGGCAGAGCACATGCAGACGCCCACGCGTGGCTCACGAGAGGTTGGATTTCTGAATGGAACTGTAGTTGATCCGATCTCTGTGACCTTTCTCGATTTTTTTGTGGCCATGATATTCACCCTTTGCAGTTTCTTAAGCAAAGTTTTGTTTTAAATGTTTTATTTCATATGTCTGTGTGTTTAGCCTTTAGTATATATGTCTATGCGCACATGCATGCCTACTGACCAGGAAGTGAGAAGAAAGCATGGATACCCTGGAACTGGACTTGCAGGCAGTTGTAGGTGCTGGGGTAGGTGGGGGTGGTTCATGGCTAAAGTAATTCAGCTTTAAATTTCTGTTCCAGATATATTAAAGAGATGCTAGTAGTTGTCAGGAAGGATTTACCTATATAAAGCACAAACTGTCATCTTTTTCGAGGATGGAGAGCATTTGTTAGGGCTACACAATTAATAGTGTATTTCAAAAATCATGCTTAAAATGTTAATTTCTAGGGCCAGTGAGATAACTCACCAAGGAAAGGGAAAAGCATTTGCCGCCATGCCTTATGGCCTAATTCCAATCCCTGGGACGCACGTTTTGTACTGGAAGGAGACCTGGCTTCTGAAAATTGTCTTTTGGTCTCCACGTCCAGTGGCACGTGCACACTCATACACACACAATAAATAAAAGTAGAATGGAAAAGGAATATTTAATCTTTTATCTCTGGGTTTCTGCAAACATGCAAATCTATTCCAAGAAAAAGATTCCTGAATGTAGTTTAGTAGCGAGGATTTGGAAAACTGCAGCACTAAAATACGCTAGACTTGTCCCTGTAGGTCTTTTATTTCCATCTTACTGTTCATGACTATGTTTTCTTAGCACTTTCTCTGGCTGCTTAAAGACTACTGTGGAGATTGATCATTCTGCAGTCAGGGCCAGTATGTTACAAAGTTTAGAGACTTTGCATTTTTTAATCTAAGATTAGATTACTGAACTACTAACAGTTTTGAAGATTGGTCTGTCTGTGAGAATGTTGGTTATAATTGAAGTCTCTTCTTCAACTAGGAGTAAAGCATTTCAAAATACTTTATTCGTAGGTAGCAAGCTGTTAAAGACATACGATCCATTCAGTAGAAATCCTCTGTTCTGTGGAGCTGAAAACACAAGTCTTTGGGAGCTCAGAAAGGTAAAATAATGCCGTCTACCTTTTCATTTGTTTGTGGCACATAATCTTGCTTTCATGCCTTATAACACATTGAAACTTTTCTTGCAAGTGATAGAATTAATGTGAAATTTCACATGGACAAAATATAGTGTATGTTTATTTTACAGAAACGTCTAACTGATAGGCATGTAAATAAAAATGCCATACCTCACACTACTCCATTGAGGCCCCGAGATCACAGCTCCTGTCCTGGTAATAACAGGGTGTCATCATCTTTGTCAATACGCTAACTGTAGCACAGGTGATTCTAACAGAAGATGGGGTGCACTGCTAGTGCCCTGATAGTTAAAGATGGTGACACCAGCTGTGTTTGTAGCCATTAAATTTCGTTATATTTTTCTCTGCTTGTACTTGGAGTATAAAGGGAAGGGGGAAAGCCAGAATCACTTGAGAATAATAAAGCAAGTATTGCTTTCATTATCTTGACCTGAAATACATGCCGGTGTTCCCTGTGTATATGGCTACCCACTCTTGCTGTGCACCTGAGGGTGAAGGTCAAACTGTGTCCAAGGTAGATCTTGGTCAGCTGTTCCTGATAGACTGGCTGGCAAGCTGTGGACTCTGAGACACATTTGCCTGTAAATGAAGTAATTGATTTTTTTTTTTTTTTTTTTGCTTCAGGCAAAACAACTAATAGTATTTGTTGTAAGTGACAGAATTCACTCTCACAAAGATGAAACGTTAGGCTTCCACAAGTAATCCCATGGGATCAAACCTCTGTACAAAGATTGCTGATAAAATTAGTGATTACACCAACAGTGGAATTTTGTGTAGTTTGAAGAAACTGCCAACTCATCCAGTGTTTTTCAAATGTCCAGTGTACAGTGTGGCGCATTCATATGTAGGTAAGGTCTACGTTCTTGGTAGACCAGCTAACTTAAGTAACAAATGCCCAAGGCCAGTTGGTATGGCTGATTCTACTCTGCAGTTAATTTCCCTTTCAGTATAACATCCCAGAAGGAAATCTACATGCAGGTGAAAGACTTGATAAATTCATTTTCAACCATAGATCTGTTTGAGGCTAGATTCTCTTCATATATGTTCAAATAGTATGGAATTCAGGAAAAGATTTTAAAATGCATTTTGTTCTACTTAGTAAACACAAAAATAGTTAACTATTATTCCCATAATGGACAACATAGTAAAAATAGTAATTAACTATTATTTCCAAAATGAGTTAATGCTTCTTAATTTTATAATTTTTGTTCTGAAAAAAAAATACTGATTTTTCATGAACATGTTTACATAAATATCTAGTGTGTATATTATGTATTATTTCATTTTATGTATATGAGTATTTTGCTTACATGTATATAAGTCTACCTACGTGCATACCTGGTTCCCAAGGAAGACAGAAGGAACTAGAGTTACAGGCAATAATGAGTCACCAGCCATGTGGGTGCTGGGACCTGAACCCAGGACCTCTGCAAGAACATCAGCCACTCTGACCTGCTAAGCCATCTCTCCGGCTCCTGGATTTATTAATTTCATTGAACTATAAGCATTTAAAAATTTCCTGTTGTAATTTCTAATAAAGTAAATATAAAAATAACCCACTTATGTGGAAGCTCTTAAAATCTCAGATTTCTAAGTGTACATGTGATTTGGAAACCCAAATGTTTGAGAATCACTTTTTTTATGTATTAGGTTAAGTTTCAGTTTCCTAGATTTTTCTCAAATAACCTGTAATTTTGCTAAATATTGACCATAGGAATAATGACATTCACATTTTTTCTTTATAGTTATCTGAGCATTTCCACCCTTCTGTGGCCCTTTTTGCTAAGACTATCCTTGAGGTGAGTCTAAAATACTCTTTAAAATATGTAAGTATTGTAGTTTTGATCATCAGTAATTGATGGCATAGTTTCCCCGACTTGTAGAATCTGATATTTTCTGCCATTGTTGAGGACCAGTGACTTATTTGACACAGAGAACTTCCTGCTCTGGGGGAAGGGAAATAAAGCACATCAGCCACTGCAGCTACTTATTGTGAGCTGGCCCTTCTGGAGAAGGTTGTTCTCCTCTGATCCCTGGCTGACTTTTTCAGTGTTTGGGTCTCATCATGCTTACATAGTCTATATTATAAATACTACCTATGAAACTACCAGCGCATAATAGAATGTGTGTGTTTAGTTTTTTTAGTATGGTGTAATGAGAAGAATATCTGAAGGGTTATTGTTCCTATGCGCCTCGGATATGAAGAACTGCAGCTTATGCTTTCCTGGTTTTCTTATTTGGATATGTAGGCTATTTATTTATTTCTTTTACTAGACCCATAAACTCTTCCCCATTTTCCCACCTTTCAGGGAAATTTTATTCAGTATTCAGGGGACCCACTGCAGGATTTCACACTCATGAGGTTCTTGGATCGATTTGTATACCGAAACCCAAAGCTACACAAAGGCAAAGGTATGCTTCCAGTTAACAACTTTCGTTTAGTGAGTGAATGAATCTACAACTACATCAGACTGCTGTGATTTACATTCCAGAAAATACTGACAGTGTCGTGATGCAGCCGAAAAGGAAGCATTTTATAAAGGACGTCCGTAATCTTGCTGGTAAGCACTGAGCCGGGGCAGTTGAAACCAAAAGGATACAAAAGATAGTGCAACACAAATTATATTCTTTGACTCACTTTATCATATTAAAAAGTTCAAGCATATCCAAAGTGAATAAAATTAGCAACCCTCTGACAGCCATTCCCCAGCCTTAACAGTTACACCGTTCTGTCTGGCTTTTATCACATAGCTCTGTCAGTAACCCGCATGTATAATTCATATCAGCTGCAGTTCAGACCACCTCAGACTCTCCTCGTACCTAGTACTGGCTGAGGAAAGCAAAAATGCACAGCTGACTTTTCCACACGGAGCGTTGTCGGTGTGGGTGGTGTCCTGTAATTGGTACCGATCTTCTCTATTCAGAGAGGACATTTCTTCACACGCCACGTCTCGCCCTCATCTTGCTCAGAAATTAGGATTACCGTAGAAGTTGTAGTTATTTCCCACCAACGTCTCAGAAATCTAGAAATGTTGATAGGATTACTCAGAGGAAATGAGAATTGTAAGCCTAATCTTTTTTTTTTTTTTTTTTTTTTTTTTTTTTTTTTTTTTCGAGACAGGGTTTCTCTGTAGCTTTGGAGCCTGTCCTGGAACTAGCTCTTGTAGACCAGGCTGGCCTCGAACTCACAGAGATCCGCCTGCCTCTGCCTCCCGAGTGCTGGGATTAAAGGCGTGCGCCACCACTGCCCGGCATAAGCCTAATCTTTAAATCAAGTCAGAAATTTTAGTTCTATAGAAAAAAATTGTATTTTTCAATTCTTTGTTAGTGTCTGAAGAATTAAGTAAAATTGTGAAAAGTTCTGTTAATGATTACTTCCTGTCTTTAGAATTAGAAGCATTATTGTACTTTTCTTCTAAGACAACCAGATTATGCTACAATCCTGCCTGTGAGTGGTAGAGGCAGGAGGATCAGGAATTAGGATCATCCTCAGTACTACAGTGAGGTTAAGGACAGCCTGAGCTATAGAAGGCCCTGTCTCAAAAGCAAAACAAGTAGGGTTAGCAACTTGAGAACTCCGTGAGGCCTTCAGTGGTTAGGAGTACTTGCTGCTCTGGGAGAGGGCCCACACTGGATAGCTCATCTGTGACTACCTGTAGCGTCAGCTCTAGGGAGATCTAACACCTGTGCAGTCTCATGCCCATGCCCACTCACATACGTATAAATAAATCTTTTCAAATAATGTCTGTTTCTCTTGAAACTTGTGCCTTGAGTACAGATGGAGAATAATAAGAGAATACATTTTCTACTGTGCCTATGTTCTGCCTGCTATTCCCCTTTTTTTGTTTGTTTGTTTTGTTTTTCGATATAAGGTTTCTCTGTGACTTTGGAGCCTGTCCTGGATCTAGCTCTTATAGACCATACTGACCTCAAACTCACAGAGATCCGCCTGCCTCTGCTTCCCAAGTGCTGGGATTAAAGACGTGCGCCACCACCGCCCGGCTTTGCCTGTTTTTCCCTACTACACTGCTGGACCTCTTTCCACCATTGTCATCTTTTTAAGATTTCACTCTGCCGGTGTGTTAGCTATAGCCCGAGAGCTGGAGCGGCACAGGGAAATGGTCATAATAAAATGTCTTGTTTCTGCAGTGAATAGTAAAGAGTTCCTTGCAAAAGAAGAAAGCCAGATCCCAGTGGATGAAGTGTTTTTCTACAGGTAAGGTGGTACAGCATCCTTGGGGAATGTCTGAATGTTAATGTTGGATACAGTGCTTTATTGATATTGGACAATTATGAAAAGATCAGGTTATATGTCCATTTCTTTTCAAAGGAAATTTACTGATTCTGCTATTCCTCAAAACCTTAGTGAAATTGGTCAGCTTGAGGATTTTAATAATGGAGTATATAAATTTGGTTTCTGAATCTGACTTTGTGAAACTTTAGGCTTTCGTTTCTTCGGAACTGTATTGCCTAAGCTGGCTTCCAACTTGTGATCCTCCTGCCTCCGTCTCCCAAACGTGATTATAAACATGCTATCACACCTGGTTTCTTTTTCGTATTAAGTAGTGATTCCTTCATAGCCTTCATCTGTGAGTTTAGTACAGCAGTAACTCGGAAGTCATTATCTGGACCTTGACTTCAGGTAGAAGTGATGAAGTGCACTCTGAAGCTGTAGTGAGCTCAGAAGTCACTGCTGCTGCTTTTAGTGTCTTTATCTGGTTGACTAGTTAAATTTATAATATTGCTTTTTAAAAAAAAAAAAACGTAAGTGTGAATAATTTCACAGTGGGTGTGATGCCATCTGGGAAATGTTGGGTTTACTGTGACGTGGGTGAGCTGATGAACTGTTAGGATTTGAGGTCACATGGAACCACTATATTCTCATGCTTAGACAATGAGTGTTGAGGTTATTGTTTGTGGGTTGTCGGGGATCAGATTCGGGGTCTTGTTCATGCTAGGCGACATTCTGATGCCACAAAGTTGAGTTTGAAGAACCAGCTTGAAAAGAGCATGGCGGCGGAGAGCTGTAATCCCTGCACTCAGGGCAAAGGCAGCAGATTGCTGTAATCCCTGCACTCGGGGCAAAGGCGGCGGATAGCTGTAATTCCTGCACTCAGGGCAAAGGCAGCAGATTGCTGTAATCCCTGCACTCGGGGCAAAGGCGGCGGATAGCTGTAATTCCTGCACTCAGGGCAAAGGCGGCGGATTGCTGTAATCCCTGCACTCGGGGCAAAGGCGGCGGATTGCTGTAATCCCTGCACTCAGGGCAAAGATTGTCTGTGCAAACCAGCCTAGGTCACGTGGTGAGACCCCGTAAAGCAAATGATTAGCTTCACATTTCAGAACTTTACAGCTGTTTTGTTTAACTCAAAACACTTTTTATATTGAATACAAATTTGACTCATTTGAGTATCCAGTAACACACTTTTAGAGTTATTCGTCTTCAGTCATGAATTATGCAGATATGTAATATGCATTTTATTTAGGTATTATAAGAAAGCTGCGGTTGTTAAAGAGAAACAGAAGCGCAGTGCAGATGAAAACAGCATAGAAGATGTTGATGATGAAGAATTTGAAGAGATGATTGGTAATTTGTTTTTGTTGACTCAATTTATAAAATTATTACTATTAATAAAATGTAGAACATTGGTGAACTTAGTTTTTAGAAATCATTGATCTGCAGATTATAGTGGAAGATTGAGAAATAGCATGTAGTAACTTGCTCATATTTTATTCTTGGAAAATATGCTTTGAACAATATGTAAAAAAATTCTATTTGCAGAAGAGTGTTTCCTTCCTAAGACCAAGTCTCTGATGAGACAGACTTTTTATTGTTCATAATCTCCTAATCCTGTTAGTAGCAATGGTCTGCTGCTTGATCGTTTTCATCTTTATAATCCGTAGAGCTTGAGAATTTTTAACTGAAATGGAATCAAGTGAAATGGTATCACCGTCACATCCTGTCTATGCTTAGTGAAACAGTAAACACAAAAGTTGTCTTTGTCATTTTAGAGATTTCATTGAGCTCCTAGGTCTGTGTGAGACACGCCGGCGGAGTGCTAATGACAGCATTCTGCTGTGTGACGTGCTGACTCGCCCTCGCAGTTGACGGGGTATAATGTGTATCGCTCTTGTCCTTTGCACTCTTATAATTTGTATATTGTTCTCGGGCAGACACATTGGAAGACGATAACTGCTTCACACCTGGAAAGGACGATATTGATTTTGCCAGGTAAAACTCTTTCCTGTTTTTCCAGTATTTCATAAAGTATTGCTCATTAGAACAGCAGACCATAGAAATTACTTGATCCATAAGGGGAAATTCACCTGGGTTAGGGACTTTTATTCTGGAACTTTAGAATGCCTTGAGCAGTCTGTAATTCTTTTACATAGTTGAACAGTATATCTTAGTGTCCTGAGCACACTTTAGAAAACCCTGCCTTCCTTTACAAGTGTGGAGTTTGTTTGTTTTTCTAGCAATATGAAAAAAACGAAAGGAACTAAGGAGAACTTGGAAGATTCCGAAAGTAGTGACGATGAGGTTGGTGACCTGGATGATGATGAAGTTTCCCTGGGAAGTATGAATGATGAAGACTTTGAAATTGATGAAGATGGAGGAACATTCATGGATGTGTCAGATGATGAAATTGAAGGTAATCGAGTATACGTTTAAAAATAAATAAACTTCCAAGGGGTGGTGGCGCACACCTTTAATCCCAGCTCTTGGGAGGCAGAGGCAGGTGGATCTCTGGGGGTTCGAGGCCAGCCAGGGCTACACAGAGAAACCCTTTCTTGAAAAACAAAAAATAAATAAACCACAAATTACTTAGCTTTCTTGTTAATTCCTAGACAAATACAGGGTTTTTTTAAAATATAGGTTTCTATATCTAAGTAAGACACATGTCAGTGTTGAATTTTAGCTTTAACCAACAACCTCTCTATAACAGTTTCAGTTGAGCTGTATTGTGGCCTCTGTTTGACGTTAGTATAAGGGGCTGGTGGTGTGGCTCAGTGGTAGAGTGTGTCCTAGACTGTGTGAGGTCCAGTTCGGAGCCTCAGCACTCCTGAAGAAGGAAAGGAGGAGTGATGAGCTGTTTACCCCCCAAAAAGTCACTATTCATATTGTTGTATAGCACGGGTGGAAGAGGTGAAAAATGGAAACTGCAGATGATGGGGAGCGGCCGCAGTAGTGTGTGGACTGCGGCTCCTCTTGTCCTTTCACCGCCCGCTACTGTGCCCTGCTTTGCATCTTATGGACCTCAGCAGCGAATGTTTCTTATTTACCGAAGTGTTTAGTCTTACTAATGGCCACTGAGTAAATTACGTTCTTGCAAACTACATCAGGCACTCTTAGAGACTGGAGCATCCTGTGTCCTCCAGGCCCATTCTGTTGGGACTGGAGGGCTGTGAACCCACATGGAACAGACATGCCAGGCCGCACTGTTGTACTAGACTGTACCATACATTGAATTGGTATTTTCCAGGCTTATTTTTAAAATGGCTTAATAGTAAACTTTCTTGGGTAACAGAATTTGATGAAGTCGACTCCAAAGCCAGTACTAAAAAAAGCAAGAGAAAGAATGAAGATAATATTGACTTTGCTGGGTCGTTTCAAGGTAAGAAAATGCATTTAAATCTCTTCAAATCATAGCATCTGCCACGTGAAAAGTATTATCAGTTACTATTTTGGGAAATATATGTTTAAAATTTGGTTTGATACCATTTAAAAGGTTTTTTCTTAAAGTATCAGTTCTCAGGCATCTTCCACCTTCTGTTTAAGACAAAGGTTTCTCGTAGGCTTGGGATTTCACCAGATAGGCCAGGCTAACTGCTCCAGGAGATCCTAGGCACCCACCTGTCTCTGCCTCCTAGCTCACCATCACTGAGATTACAGCCACTGCAGTAGGTTTTTATAAGACTTCTGAGATCTGGACCCTGACCGACACACTTGTAAGGCTAGTGTCCCGGTTAAACCATCTCCCCAGCCACGAAAGGTGGATAAATAGTTCTTTAACATGAAAACCTGTTTCTCACATGCATCCCGGTTTTGTCTCAAGTTCCTCCCTTTCACAATAAGTATCTCCAGATGGTCTTTTCAGTCATGTTTATAGAGTCCAGTTATATGTGAGCGCTGTTCCACACTTTAACTTCCTTGAAAGGTTTATAGATTAAACTGTAGGTGAGTTTTATTAGATATTTTATTTTTAGTAGCATAAACAAACATTTATTGATAGCGAAATAAACATATTGTCAGTCAACTTTTCAAGTCCAAAGAGTAAGACCTGAATTACAATGTATAGTTTGCTTCACATATTACGAACTCCATCCATGTCACCTGTGGAATTTTAATCCTGAGCGATACTGTTGGTTTCTTCTGAGGATAAATCCTGAACAGCAACCAAATCTGAAAAATAGGCACACGCTTTGAATAACCTACACACAATTTTTTTTTTTTAGGATCAAAGAAAAAGAAGAAAAGATTCGATGACTCCAGCCTGTTTGTCTCTGCTGAGGAGGTAGCTAATGTGATGACTAGAGAGTAGCTGTTTCCATTCTTTTCAAGTTTTCTCCTAACCTTCCTCACTGTTTCTTTTTTTTTCTCCCTTTTAAGTTTGGCCATCTGTTGGATGAAAACATGGGATCCAAGTTTGATAATATTGGCATGAACGCCATGGCTAACAAAGACAATGCAAGTAAGTAAATTGATCCACCCCCACTCCCCCTGTGGGTGGGGTGTAACCCAGGCTTCCTTAAACTCACTCAGTAGCTCAGGCTAGCCTTGATAGCTTGATTCTCCACCTTGTAAGCAATAGGATTATAAGTGTACACTACCAGGTTGCCTTGAGTTTGTTAGTCAAGCGTTTTAATTGGTATTTCCCTGTAGATGTCCCTAGGTGGCAGAAAACTTGCTTGTCACATAGCAAGACATTTAAACCACACAAACAGACTACAGACTCAAAACATTTTTTTCTTGGAGGGTCAGTCTTTTATTTTGACTTGGCTAAAGGTTTACTCTTATATGCTTGAAGACATTTTTAAATTTCTGATGTTACTAGTTTCTATTTTTCATAAAAATAGAAAAGAAAAATCTTTTCAGTATAAGACCTTCCATACTGTTTCATTTGTCAAATACTTGGTTTCCACAGTGGGGGAGGGTGGGGTGGGAGAGCACAGGCCACGCGCCCTAAGATGCAGTCCCGCTCGGGAGGACTGTCTGTGGGAGTCGAGCCCACAGTGACATGGACTCATCTTTCATCTCCCCTCCAAGGCTTCAAACAGCTCAAGTGGGAAGCTGAGCGTGATGATTGGCTGCACAACAGAGATGTGAAAAGCATCATCAAGAAAAAGAAAAATTTCAAAAGGAAGATGAAAATCCCTCAAAAATCCAAAAGGCAAAGGAAATGAGTGCTTAGGAGTGGATAATAAATGAAGATTCTACTCACCCTTAATTCTTGCTGTCCAACCACTTTTCTTGATCTTTCTCTCTCACTCCATACATGCCAGACTGTTCCATGGATTTGTAATAAACTATAGAAACAAAATGCTGTCATGTATAAAGTCATACAAAGAGTTAAACCTATATTGAAAAACTACTTTCATAACAAGACGAAAGGGGCAGTAGGGCTCCTTGTTCACAGGCAAGCCCCGAACAGCAATGAACTGCTTGTTGGGACACTTGGTGGATGCTTGGCTTAGGTAAGTGTGACGGCGTCCTGTCCAGCCTTAACTGTCATGAGGTAGGCATGAGCTCTTTCCACAGAGAAGCAGAGCCTGAGGAAAAGTCTTTCCTAGCAGTAGCCTTAAGCCACCCATGGTTATGTCCACCGCCATCCTAGGTCTCATCCTGGAATCTATTCTTAACCATTGAAAGGCTCCTGTCGGGTGGGGCATATAACTCTGATGGAAGGCTTGCCCAGCATTTGTAAAGCCTGGGGTTCAACAGAAGAAGTAACAAGAATGAAGCCCAGAGCTAACTGTCCTAAGTAACTGGGTGAGTCCTTACTGTGCTCTCAGGAGGCCACTAGTGTTGGAAACTGACCACAAAGGCATTTAGTCCGAAGTTGTAAAAGTACCACAGAATTTACAGGCTGTTTTGCGCGTGAATTTTTACTTGAAGAAAAACATACCTTCCAAGATGAAGGGGAATGTCTTGCTCATTGTTTGCCTGAAATCTGACATTTAAAAAAAAAAGTCATTTTAGTAACCTATTGAGCCACAATTTAGTATATTAGTGTCTTAGAATTTTGTATTAAGGTCCCTCTGCTAATCTAAGAACTAAATCTTGTAGAATAAGATATAAAATACATTCATCTCAAAATACAGCCTTTATACTCATATTCCTTTAAAGACTATGAACATCAGTAGCACCCTGGACACAGTGTCCTAATGAAGTACTTTGAGGATGACCAAGGACTAGCTTTAAGGATAAATCACTGCCCTGGGACTGTTCCCTGCTTTAGTTGGAGAAGGAAGTAATAACACTTACTAATCATAAAAGCCAATAAATCTACTCCACTGTCTTCAGGAACAGCAGGGAAGACGGTTTCAGTGCTGCTGCTAATGCTGAGAAGCAGTTCTGTGGCCTAGGGTCAGTGTCACCTCGTCCTAGGATTACCAAACAAGTAAAATGCAGGCCAGGCTGCCTCCATCCGCTCACTTCTGCAGAGCCATTCCTTGCTGAGCCAGAACAGGGACACTTGTTCTACCTTCCCCAGCAAAACGCAGGCTCCTAGTCTGCAAGTCGGATGTGAGTTGCCTACTCTACAATAACAAACACCTTGCTCTCCCAGCACCTTGCCCATAAAAATGTCTAATAGCTTCAATCTAAAAAACATTTTGCCCAGAAATGCACTGAGCATTTCGTACATACCCAGCTAGAAAAGATTAACCACTGAACTGTGTTTACCTTGGCTGGAGTTCATCTTTTTAAACAAAAAATAAGCTCCAAAAACACCCACAAGTTCAGCTGCTAAAACTCCTTTAAAGATCTTCCTTGCCAGCGGTTCCATGGTTCGAGTCATCCTAAAGTTAACAACATGAACGACCGTGTTTAAACTTAACCACATCTATAAAGACCCCCACCCTCAGGTTCAATGCTTTTTGTTTGGTTGGGGTTTTTTTTTTGTTGTTGTTGTTGGTTTTGATTTTTTTAGGACAGGGTTTCTCTGTAGCTATGGAGCCTGACCTGGAACTCCTGTAGACCAGGCTGTCCTGTAACTCACTGAAATCTGTAGTAGGAGGCTGCTTGTTTGTTTCCCAGCAGCCCAGACTCCCAAAATAATCACTCAGAAACTATGTTAATTAAAACACTGCTTAGCCAATAGCTTAAGTGTATTGCTAGCTTAATTTAACCATTTCCATTATTTTATATTTTACCACAAGGCTCATGGTCTACCGGCAAGGTTCCAACTGGCAGCTTATATCTTTCCCCTCTGGCAGCTACATGGCATCTTGGGACTCCGCCTTCTTTCTCCCAGCATTCAGTTTATTTTTCCCTGCCTAGCTACTCTGCCCTATTACAGGCAAAGCCCGCTTCTTTATTCATTGACTAATAAAAGCAACACATATACAGAAGGACTTCCCACACCAGAGATCCGCCTGCCTCTGCTCCCTCAGTGCTGGGATTAAAGGTGTGCCCGGCCACTGCCCAGCTCAGAGCTTTATGTATGAAACCCAAAAGTTAGGTACATTTGGTGTAGAAATTCCTCCATACAGGTTCCAATCTCCATGCCTTAGGAATGTGATAAACCAAGAACCCAAGACAGGATAAAAAGCACAGAAATTCTGAGGAGACTTAAACCTTTTTTTGCAAAGCAAAACTGGAGGGACTAAGGCTTTTTAGTGTCTCTAAT
This sequence comes from Microtus oregoni, assembly GCF_018167655.1. Taxonomy (NCBI): domain Eukaryota; kingdom Metazoa; phylum Chordata; class Mammalia; order Rodentia; family Cricetidae; genus Microtus; species Microtus oregoni. The sequence continues at coordinate 9,641,362 of NW_024543095.1, read as the reverse complement.
ACAGAATGGGGAAGTAGGTTAGATGAACTTTTTAGCTGACCTAGGGATTAAAATGCAACCTAATAACAGGAATAGCATTGAAGGCCGTTCTGGAAACAAGAGGGAGGTTATTCTGTTAGTGAGTACACAGTTCGTGCCTTTGCTAGATGGATGTGAAACCAGACCATAAACTAATCAGGTCCTGTCCCTTGGGCACGTCTCTATTGAGTGTTGGAACACTTCAACTGCACCACGCCCAAAGCATCCCTAAATCTGCACTTTGCTTCCCACTCCCCAGATTTTGATTCAGCAAGCCTAGCGTGGACACCCCAATAATCCAGTCCTTTGAAGCCATTCCAGTTTTTATATAAGTTCCTGACCCATGAAGGGGTAGCTGACTGGGTGGAAATGGTAAAACTACAGTAACTGGAAGAATTCTCCCACCCTGCCCCATATGGAAAAAAATGAATCAAGAAAGGGGTGTTAGTGTTGAGCTTTTAGCAGGAGTCTCGAGTTCAATATCCAGCACTCATCGGGAAGTGTCTTTGAAGAAAGGTATACAGCAAATAAGAATTTGGCTTGCTGAATATATGAGAGTAGCCAAGTTTTTGCTCTGTTTCTCTATAGCTTAAAAAAAAAAACACTAATCCTTTTATCTCGTTCTGTATTTTCCCACTGTCTTCTGTTGTATAATAATGATGGGGTCCCTCCATCTTCTATTATCTCTCTTTCAAGATACCTAAGCGTGAAAGGTAATTAACTGTAAGGATTATTAGCCTTGGACTATGTTACCAAGTGTCCCTCCTCCGATGTTCCTTTTTCAAGTTAATAATGGAATCACTCGGGGACCAAAAGACTTAAACTTTATTACCCTCATTTTAAAAACGAAGCAAATAAACTCACATATAACTGGGGGTAGGGCAGAAAGGGCAGTAATCTGCATCGTGGACAGTCATGTTCAGCACCAAGTTCTCAGGGCTGTTTTTAATGTTCCAGGGCTGAGGCGAGGAGGGGACACGGCAGATCTGCCCAGTTAGGCAGCCTGTTCCATAGCTTAATCTGAGTAAAATCTTTTTTGATTGCTAAAGAGCGATGCTAAGGTTTCAAATAGTTCAAATGTGTGTAATGCAATATTTACTTTCTTAAAAAAATAAAAAACAGATGGACTTGTTACATTCCAAGGCCCATGGGGAGGGTTCCACTTAATAATAAAGTCCGTTAGTCATTGGGGCACACCTGACCAGACAAGACGGCCCAGGGAGACCAAAGACCACGGGGCCATCTTGCACAGGCTGTAACGCAGGGGAAGCAGCCCCGTGTGTCCTCCACACTTGACCCGGGGAAGGGAAGCAGGCCGGGCGCAGGTGATGCAGCCCGGCGTGACCTCCAGGACGGACCCCGGGGAAGGGAAGCCGGCGGGGCGCAGGTGATGCAGCCTGGCGTGACCTCCAGGATGGACCCCGGGGAAGGGAAGCCGACGGCCTGGCGAGCAACGCTGCGCCCTGGGGCTGCTGCCCGGGACGGCTCCAAAAGCGAGCGCCCGGCCCTACCCTGGGTCCAGGTCCCAGCAGGCGCCGCGGCGCTCGGCGACCCGGAAACGCTCGCGCCTGCCCCGCGCCCCTGCACCAGCGGGACAGTCACGCTCGAATCCTCCCCGACCCAAGAATGTCTCACAAGACCCCACGCGTCCCACGCTGGGGACCCGACGGCCCTGGACACACAGCCAGGTCCTTACCTGAGACCTGCGCACCCCGACGGCGCACGCTCACGGTCGCAGCGCCCCGCCCCCAGCTTTAGCCCCGCCCCACAGAGGATCCTGACCTGGCTGCGGCACTCCGTGTCTCTGGCGTAGAAGTTGTGGGAAGCTGCTCATTTTACAGGCAAGATTATCCAGCCCTCGGGCACACTCAAAAAAAAAAGAATTCACATTTGAACCCAAACCCAGGACACCGCCTCCAAATCTTGCATATAGATCCTCTCCCCACTCTGAACCCAAAGTGTGTCAGAGGAACCGCAACAAGCCTGGGACTGGCCAGAAATGTGGGACCTCTTAGCCAGATCCCTAAACAACCCCTCTTTACACGTAAAAGTTGGGAAGTGCTGCCCCTAGGTACTGCCCAATAGGCAAGAAGACAACTGACCCAAGGGAAGGAGAGGGAAGAGAAAGGGAGCAGGAATACCAATGAGCGACCACAGGCAGGACAAAACCTGGAATTCCAAACTAATCTGCTTTCATAAAAATGAGGTCTGATGCCAGGCTGTCCAATTTAGGAAGCTATGATGAATGCTGCCCAACAAAATCCCTCAGGGTAAGACATCATGAGAACTTCGCGACTTTATTTTTTTTTTAACTTAATTGCTAAAACCGGGCTGTGGTGGCGCACGCCTTTAATCCCAGCACTCGGGAGGTAGAGGAGGGCAAATCCCTGTGAGTTCGAGGCCAGCTTGGTCTAAAAGGGCTAGTTCCAGGACAGGCTCCAAAGCTACAGAGGAACCCTGTCTCGAATAAACAAACAAACAAAATAAAAAAACTTAATTGCTAAATTCTGGAGTGTCAACTCTGTAGATGACGATGTCATGTCACAATGCCACCCAGGATAAACACATGTGTGCTCTCGATATTTGCACACGTATGTGTCTTCAGTGTTACTGTAACATCCAGTTTCCGGTGTGCTATCTTCCAAGCACAGGCAGTTGATTTTGCATCATCTGGTGTGTCCCGTTCTTAGAGGGAAATGCAGTCATCAACTCTGTGGAGTTTAAATTATATGAGGTAGAAAACATAAACATAGTTAAAAAATTATTAGTCTGGGCTGGAGAGATGGCTCAGAGGTTAAGAGCACTGGCTGCTCTTCCAGAGGTCCTGAGTTCAATTCCCAGCAACCACATGGTGGCTCACAACCATCTGTACTGAGATCTGGTGCCCTCCTCTGGCGTGCGGGCATACATCGAGGAAGAATGTTGTATACATAATAAATAAATCTTTAAAAAAAAATTATTAGTCTCATCTTAAGGCCTTTATTTGTCTGTAGGGTTCTTCCCCCCCCCCCCAAATTGTACATTGATTGACAACATTTTTGATATGTAAGTGAATACTCACGTTTTTTTCTAGATTTAATTCTAAATGCAAAATTGGGTCGACAACATATGGTTTTGGTTCAGGCGCTACCAAACAGGAGGCAAAGCAGCTGACAGCTAAAGAGGCATATCAGAAGCTTTCAGAGAAGAGCTCAATGATATGTCCTGTCAGTTATTGTAATTTGTACACTTACGATTCCCTCTAAAGATGATTTCAGATTAAATGGTTTGCATAATGCAGGCATTTGCCAACTGCATAACAAATGATTCCTCCATTCTATGATTTGCCATTGTTTGTGATTGTGGACTGGGTAATATATGGCAAATATATGGGCAGTACATGTGTCCGGGGGTGAGCCGCCGTAGAGAAGAAAGTTAGCTGCCTATAAGTCTGTAAAGGCTGCCCCTTCTATCCAGAGAGCTGACAGAGCATCCTCTGGTCCAATCACATTTTCATCCAGTGGCCTCTCCAGCAGCTCTTCTATATAAGCAATTCGTGAGTCTGGGTAGCCAGTGTGCTATACACATGTATACACAGGTATGCCACTGTGTGTATTCCAGATACTGAACACCGAGATGCAGCCTTTGTTGGCCCTGCTTGGATTTAGTCTTTCATTGAACCAGTCTTTCCTTGCTGTTCTCCCAGACTTACTTTTTAAAATGAGGATTTTCCTTTGCACCTTTGTAAGCTGTGAAAATTGTTTTATAGGGACTCACAGCTGAAAGTTCTCCTTTGTTTCTCAAATCACTTTGGACTTTCGATGATGTGGACTATTAAGACTCTGGGAACTCCTGAGGTAGGCCTGGAAGAATTTTGTATTATGAGATGGCCATGAGCCAACAGGGACTTGAACACCCACCACCACCTACAACTCAGGCTTCTGCCAAATCTTTCCTGGAATGATATCTTCTTAAGTTGGATCAAAATAGATCTCCTCTGCTTGAAGTTGCAACTGTTGGATTTTTAGTGGTAATAAAAGTAGCTAACATAGTGTTTATAGAAGCCCTGGCAACAAGAAGTATCCATAATGCCTTCAAAAAGAGAATGGATTTAATTTTTTTTTTTTACGTATCGGAGAACAAATGAACTGAGGCTAAATGTAGTAACAGTACATTAACAGCATATTTGTATGTAAACAAAAGTATAAAAATGTGTACAGAAGAAAGCATTCACATAAAATTCCAGAACATATAAGCAAAATCATCTTTAAAAAAAAAACTTAGGACACTAAACAAATATGGTGAGATGGAAAAGGTAGATAAAGGGGGAAGCCACACTAGATTTCCAAGTGGTTGGCTGAGAGGAGGGGAGGGGATTATGTGGTCAGAAAGGAAGAATCTCAATTAGTTTTTTTTAACTTTTTTATTGATTTTTATTCAGCTCTACATTTTTCTCTGCTCCCCTCCCTGCCTCTCCTCTCCCCACTTCAATCCTCCCCCAAGGTCTCCATGCTTCCAATTTACTCAGGAGATCTTGTCTTCTAAGTCTCTCTTAGTGTCCTCGTTGTTGTCTAAGTTCTCTGGGATTGTGGTTTGGAGGCTGGTTTTATTTGCTTTATGTTTAAAAACCACCTATGAGTGAGTACATGTGATAATTGTCTTTCTGTGTACAATTAGTCTTTTTATCTTAAGTACTTCTGTATCTAATATAACAAAGCCCTGAAGGAAGATGGCTGTGCTGTTGGCAGGGCTAGGAACAGGAAGCTGTTCACTAGAGAGACAAAATTACTCTTTATAGAACAGAGGGCTTGGAAATTACACTGAAGAGACTTCCAAGAACGCGAAAGATTTGGAAGAGTAGAGAGAACAGTTGGGCTGGGTGAGTGAGGGGCAGAGAAAACTGGAAAGAATGAACACAGGGAACACTGGGCAGAGACGACCTTGGCCCCAACGGCAGCAGGAAATGCTGGAAGATAATGTGGACTGCATCCCCGGAGACCTTGAGGGTCTGTGTAAACTTCCAAGCAGCACATCACCATCGGATGCTGAACTAGAGTGAGAAAGGCTGCGAAGACAATGTCGGCAGGAGTTTAAACAGGTGGCCACGCACCTCTCCAGCAGAGACCACAATAACCACAACAATGCGATCCAATCTATCATCACCTCATGATGTGCGGCCCCCAATGTCATATCAGAATTAGTTTTGTCCCAAATTCATAACCCAGTTACAATCATGAGGAAATTATTAGGCAAATCCCAAATGTCATTATTCTATATTTGTTTTCTTTGAAAAAAACAATTTAACATACACACAGAATTTGGAGGAACTATTTTGTTTGTTATTGGTTTTTTGTTTTTAAATCTTTTTTAAAATACTTATTTATTCATTCATTATGTATACACTGTTGTGCCTAAATGTATGCCTGCAGGCCAGAAGAGGGCACCAGATTTCATTACAGATGGTTGTGAGCCACCATGTGGTTGCTGGGAATTAAACTCAGGGACCTCTGGAAGAGAAACCAGTGCTCTTAACCTCTGAGCCATCTCTCCAGCCCTGTTTTTCTTTTTCTTTTTCTTTTTCTTTTTTTTTTTTGAGACAGGATTTTTCTGTGTAGCCCTGGCACTCACTTTGTAGACCAGGCTGGCTTTGAACTCACGGAGATCTGCCTCCCTCTGCCTCTCAGCTGGAAGTATTCTTTTTATGAAATGTTTATTTCTGTCTGTCCATGTCTTTGTGAGTGCAGTAACAGTAAATGCCAAATGAAGGCACTGGACCCCCTAAAGCTGGAGTTAAAGAGAAAGGGGAAAAAAAGAAAGGACCCGTGATGCTAACCCTTGGCAAATATAGGCAAAGATATATTTTTCAATCTTTTTCTAAGTGGAATGAAATCTCCTTAAAACAAACTAACAATATCATGTTATATATAATGAATGAAGATATATTTAAGATATTTAAGATAGTACCAAATAATGTGGCCAGTGAGAGAATAGCATTTTATACTTCCATTAGTGATATTTTCTTTTTTAGTTCTTTTATTAATTACTTTATAAATAATACCAATCAAAATTTCCACTTCCTCCTCTCCTACCACTTCCCTCCCACTCCCCCACTCACCATCCCCCCTCCCAATCCAGTCCTAAGAGAGGGCAGGGTACCCTGCCCTGTAGGAAGTCCAAGGACTTTTTCCCTCCATCAAGGCTTAGGAAGGTATACATCCAAATAGAATAGGATCCCAAAAAACCAGTACATGCAGTAGAGACAAATTCCAGAGTCATTATCATTGGCTTCAAAGTCTGCCCCAATTGTCAGCCACAATCAAAGGGTCCAGTTTGATCCCATGCTGGTTCAGTCCCAGTCCAGCTGGATTTGGTGAGCTCCCATTAGCTCAGGCACACTGTTTCAGTGGGTGAACCCCTCCCGGTCCTGACTTCCTTGCTCATATTCACCCTCATTCTGCTCTTCAACTGGACCTTGGGAGTTCAATCCAGCACTCCGATGTGGGTCTCTGTCTCTATCTCCATCTATCGCCAAAGCAAGGTTCTATGGTGATATTCAAGATATACATCATTGCGTTAGATGATCTTCACCAACCCCGCAACTGACAAAGGTCTGATTTCCAAAATATATAAAGAACTCAAGAAACTAGACTGTAAAAAACTAATCAACCCAATTATAAAATGGGGCACTAGGCTGAACAGAAAATTCTCAACAGAAGAAGTTCAAATGGCCAAAAGACACTTAAGGTTATGCTCAACTTCCCTAGCGATCAGGGAAATGCAAATCAAGACAACTTTAAGATACCATCTTACACCTGCCAGAATGGCTAAAATAAAAAACACCAATGATAGTCTTTGCTGGAGAGGTTGTGGAGTAAGGGGTACACTCATCCATTGCCGGTGGGAATGCAAACTTGTGCAACCACTTTGGAAAGCAGTGTGGCGGTTTCTCAGAAAATTCAGGATCAACCTACCCCTGGACCCAGCAATACCACTCTTGGGAATATACCCAAGAGATGCCCTATCAAACAACAAAAATATATATTCAACTATGTTCATAGCAGCATTGTTTGTAATAGCCAGAACCTGGAAACAACCTAGATGCCCTTCAATGGAAGAATGGATGAAGAAAGTATGGAATATAAACATATTATTCAGCAGGAAAAAACAATGTCTTCCTGAATTTTGCATGCAAATGGATGGAAATAGAAAACACTATCCTGAGTGAGGTAAGCCAGACCCAAAAAGAGGAACATGGGACGTACTCACTCATATTTGGTTTCTAGCCATAAATAAAGGACATTGAGCCTATAATTCGTGATCCTAGAGAAGCTAAATATGAAGGTGAACCCAAAGAAAGACATATAGTCATCCTCCTGGAGATTAACTTTCATTGGGCGATGAAAGCAGACAGAGACAGAGACCCACATTGGAAAACCGGACAGAAATCCCAAGGTCCAAATCAGGAGCAGAAGGAGAGAGAGCACGAGCAAGGAACTCACCCACATACTGAGACATTGGGGATGATCTATCGGGAACTCAACAAGGCCAGTTGGACTGGGTCTGAAAAAGCATAGGATAAAACCAGACTCGCTGAACATAGCGGACAATGAGGACTGCTTAGAAGTCAAGATCAATGACACTGGGTTTTGATCCTACTGCACGTACTGGCTTTGTAGGAGCCTATGCAGTTTGGATGCTCACCTTACTAGACCTGGAAGGAGGTGGGAGGTCCTTGGACTTCCCACAAGGCAGGGAACCTGGACTGCTCTTCGGCTGATGAGGGAGGGGGACTTGATTAGGGGAGAGGGAGGGATATGGGAGGCGGTGGAGGGAGGAGGCACAAATCTTTAATAAATAAATAAATAAAAAGAAAAAAAGATATACATCAGTCTGACTATAGGACAAGGCCAATTCAGGCACCCTCTCCTCCACTGCACAGGGTCCAGCTAGGGTCATCCCCGTGGACTTCTGGGAATCCCTTCAGAGTCAAGCCTCTTGCCAACCCGAAAAAGGTTCCCTCAATTAAGGTATCTCTTTCCCTGTTCCTATATCCATCCTTTCTCCATCTCAACCATCCCACTCCCCTAAGCTCTCCCCAACTCTCACCTTCTCCCTTCTCTCTCTCCCTCTCCCCTCCCCCCCCCCATCCTCACTCCCATGCTTACAACTTTTGCCTGGCGATCTTGTCTGCTTCAAACTTCGTTATTTGCAGATGATATGATAGTGTACATAAGTGACTCCAAAAACTCTACCAGAAAACTCCAACAGCTGATAAATACCTTCAGTGATGTGGTGTAATACAAGATCAACTCAAAAAAAAATCAGTAGCCCTCCTGTACACAAAGGATAAAGAAGCTGAAAGAAAAATCAGAGAAACATCACCTTTTGTAAAAGCCACAAATAGCATAAAGTATCTTGGGGTAACACTAACGAAGGAAGTGAGAGATCTTTTGACAAGAACTTTAAGTCTTTGAAGAAAGAAATTGAAGAGGATACCAGAAAATGGAAAGATTTCTCATGCTCTTGGATAGGTAAAATCAACATAGTAAAAATGGCAATCCTACCAAAGGCAATCTATGGATTCAATGCAATCCCCATCAAAATCCCAACAAAATCCTTCACAGACCTTGAGAGGACAATAATCAACTTTATATGGAAAAACAAAAAACCCAGGATAGCCAAAACAATTCTATACAATAAAGGAACTTCTGGAGGCATTACCATCCCTGACTTCAAACTCTACTACAGAGCTACAGTAATGAAAACAGCTTGGTATTGGCATAAAAACAGAGACGTTGACCAACGGAATCGAATTGAAGAACTGAATATTAATCCTCACACCTATGAACACCTGATTTTTGATAAAGGAGCTAAAATTATACAATGGAAGAAAGAAAGCATCTTCAACAAATGGTGCTGGTATAACTGGATGTCAGCCTATAGAAGAATGAAAATAGATCCATATCTATCACCATGCACAAAACTGAAGTCCAAATGGATTAAAGACCTCAATATAAATCCAACCACACTGAACCTGATAGAAGAGAAAGTGGGAAGTAGCCTGAAATACATGGGCACAGGAGACCACTTCCTACATATAACCCCAGTAGCACAGACAATAAGAGCAACAATGAATAAATGGGACCTCCTGAAACTGAGAAGCTTCTGTAAAGCAAAGGGCACAGTCATTATGACAAAAAGGCAACCTACTGATTGGGAGATGATCTTCACCAACCCCACATCAGACAAAGGTCTGAACTCCAAAATATGTAAAGAACTCAAGAAACTAGACATTAAAATTCTAAATAACTCAATTAAAAAAATGTGGTACTGCACTGAACAGAGAATTCTCAACATTAGAGTACTACACAGTGGTAAAAAAAATGACATCTTGAATTTTGCATGCAAATGGAAGGAAATAGAAAACACTATCCTGAGTGAGATATCCCAGACCTCAAAATATGAATATGGTATGTACTCACTCATTAGTGTATTCTAGCCATAAACAAAAGACATTGGTCCTATAGTTCGTGATCATAGAGAAGCTAAGTAATAAGGTGAACCCCAAAAAAACTTATATAGATCCTCCTAGAAATTGGAAGCAGACATTAATGATATTTTCACATTATGGAATCAGAATATTATCTCTTAGTATCTTTTATTTACTTCTGAAGATATATCTTCTCAGTCTCCAAAAACCTGGAAATAAAAAGTATCTTCTTAATTACATCAACAGTGGGGGCAAAGTAGAACCTCACTTGCTAATTCCAAGTCCAGCTTTAAAAAAAATTTTTTTGCCGGGCGATGGTGGCGCACGCCTTTAATCCCAGCACTTGGGAGGCAGAGGCAGGCGGATCTCTGTGAGTTCGAGACCAGCCTGGTCTACAAGAGCTAGTTCTTGGACAGGCTCCAAAACCACAGAGAAATCCTGTCTCGAAAAACAAAACAAAACAAAACAAAAATTTCGTCTAGTTGCTTCACTAGAATTTTTACCACAGACCAAACATACCATTTTACCAAATATACCCACATAACAAACACACATACATAAAGACATGTGAACTTAACATAAAGTTATATTAAATATATTCATAATATGTACATACACACATATAGATGTATATGTGTGGCTAGTTGTATAATTTGTGGGACCCAGTTTGAAATTAAATGTAAGATGTTTTTTAAGTGGCTAAGTGTGGGGGACTTCTGAGAATGGTCTAGTGCAACCATACAGGCTGCATGCCCATTAAGGACACCTGTGTACCTATCTACATGTAACATGAGAAACCTGAATGCCAGCTTCTCCCCGACATTATCTGCAAACTCACTAGACAGACATACAACATCCATTCCCCACTTGATGGTTCACCAAAGCATGGGGCTTTTTGGCACTTTAATATTTTAGTATAACAGAAAATATTTTCATTCAATAATAATTCTCGTAACTTTTTAACTCAAATATAGACAAGAATGATGAGATTGTGTGTAACATTAAGCGGTTTTAGCAAAGAATATTTTACCTTTGTTGTTACACCTATCCCTTCCATTTTTTGTTTCTTTTTTTTAAAAATATTTATTTATTTATTTATTTATTATGTATACAATATTCTGTCTGTCTGTATGTCTGCAGGCCAGAAGAGAGCACCAGATCTCATTATAGATGGTTGTGAGCCACCATGTGGTTGCCAGAAATTGAACTCAGATTTTTTGGAGGAGCAGACAATGCTCTTAACCACTGAACCATCTCTCCAGTCCCCCGTTTTTTTGGTTTTTTTTGGCAGGAAAAAATCTACAGTGAATCTCAAGCATTCCAGTGTTTAGTTCTAAATATTTAAAGGTTGATTTGTAACAGACAAGTTCTTTGTAATATTAACAAAGCCACATGTCCCTGCTACTCAGACAAACTAAGAAATATAATTATCACATAATTAGTCTTGATCAATTGTACAACCTCAAGACTGTCTTTGTACAGTTACTTAAAATCAGGAGGACCCAAGGTTACTTGGCTGACACGTCCTCTGACTCCATAGCATACTCCCTGGTTTTCTTTTCTCTCCGCATCTGCTGGAGGAACTAGTCTTGTCTATAGCATGTCCTCCACTCAGAAGTGGCTCATGGTGCCCCCACGGTTAGATGGATGTAGTTACACTAGCACTGTCTTCAGTTCCAACTGGAAACTGTAGTAGTACTGGGAGGCAAGCAAAATGCTTCTGGAATACGTAGAGCCCTGCTGATGTTAATTTAGTTGTGGTATATTTTAATTTCGTATAGCTGCAACATGTTAGCCCAGACTCGGTCATTTACACTATATACACTTACTGCAGTTCTGGAGGCCGGATATTTAACATGAGACTCAGCAACTATGCACCCCAGAGGCTTGTCTTATTGCTGCTCATCGCTGGTAGCCCATATTTGGATCGCTGTCAAAACTGTAAAATGACATGAGTTTTGTAATGGTGATGTGCTGCTCGGAAGTCTAGACAGACCCTCAAGGTCTCTGGGGATGCAGTCCACATTATCTTCCAGCATTACCTGCTGCTGCTGGGGCCAACGTCTTCTCTGCCCAGTGTCCCTGTGTTCATTCTTTCCAGTTTCTCTAATTATTGCCACTTTGCACCTACCTTGACTTTGAAGTTCCTCGTTTCCCAAATCTTCGTGCCCTTTCACATCTCCTATTCCTCTTTCTTTCCTCATTTACGCTATAACCCTGGCTAAAAGCAGGAAACAACCTCCATGTCCTAGTCTGAATGTTTTGGAATTTCCTCCCAAACCTCATACTCTGAACTCCAGTGAGTTCCTGTCTCTTATCCTTTATATTCCTCTCTCTGCTCAGAGCATATCATGCCTGTCTCTATCTCCCTAGTGCTTGGATTATAGATGAGGGACCCCAAGTGCTGGGATTAAAGGTGTGAGCCACCACTGCCTGGCCTGTATGGCTGACTAGTGTGGCTGCTTTGCACATTAGTCTACAGGCAAGCTTTCTTTAATAAAACACAAGTAATATACCGCTATAGACAGCATTCTAGGACTTCTTCAGCCCGCAGCTCCAAACTTTTCTACATTCCTCCCACAAACCAGCTCTGAAAGCTTAAGGACCATGTGGCAGGTTTACTGCCACAAAACCCTCCTTCTGGTTCCATTTCATGGCTTTCTCATCACAGCGACTACCTGAGAGAGGCAACTTAAGGACAAAGAGATTTATTTGGAATCCCAAAGTCAGAAGCTGCAGTTCACATGATGAGGCATGCGCAGCAGAGGGCATAGTTCATGTTGGCATGGGTGTCCGAGGAGGGTGGAGGTAAGTATGATCGGAATGCAATACATGGATGGAATTGTCAAAGACTAACTTTAAAAACGTTCTTGAAATAAAAACTTTAGTGCGAGTTTTTCTTTCCTTTCAATATCTACCAATGTTCCAGCTCAGACTAGGTAGCACAAGGAAGGCCATATGTCCAAAGTGGAACACTTTTTCAGAAGGCCCTAATGTGTGTGTCCTTTCTTTTTCTCTGAGTTGTTCTTCCATTCAGCCAAGATCCTCAGAATTTCAGATGTACTAGGTCGTTCCTTGGGTTCCTTCAAGAGCAATCTCCTTATAAGGCTTTTCTGTAATTATAAATAAGAGTCAGTACTAAGAAAGAAAACAGTGGAGAAAATAAAACCAATGACTTTCAAATGCTTACTTCTTTGTTGTCAAATGTATCATCGGGGAAGATGCCATCTCTTAGCTTTTCGAAAAACTGAAATACAACAAAGAGATGTATTTACTAAGAACACAATTTATATGGGAAAAAAACTAAATATACTTATGACTGGAGATACATTAAATCTAGAATAGTTCTTAAATTTAGGACTCTTTAGTCAAGAAGCATGCAGAACTCCCCTCCGTGGACCTACCCCGATCTGATAACCATCCTTAAGATCCATGCTTTGAAGGGCTAAGTGCAGGAGGCCCATCACTTCCCTTCTGTTCTGGGATGCTAGGCCGTGCATCTTTTCATCATCCCTCTTTTAGGGAAGATAAGGCTGTTTTGACTCCAGGCAAACCCCTCTCCTGAGCTTCCAACTAGGATATCAGGAGTCTGCTGTCTCTAGTGCTGCCCCACTACCTACCCACCGACATAACAAGCCCAAAGGCTTTCCTCAGTGTAGCCCAACCTTCTCTCCAGCCCCACCAATCATTGGCTTCAGATAAAACCACCTTGCCTGCTATTCCCTACACACACTGCACATTCGTATCTCCATGCTGGGGTTACATGCTTTTTATTTCAACTATTAGAATGAACTAACCCAGGTTAATTGTCTTCTGACCTCCATTAGCATGCCATAGCATGTGGACACATGCACACATTTGTGTGTGCGAGTGTGTGTATGTATGTGTGTGCACAAATGCGCTTATATAGATAATCTGAAAAAAACTTGATCTTTCAGTACCCAAGTTATGTATTTCCATGGAATCTAAATCCAGATTTCTGGAGAGATCTTTTAGCTCCTTTTGCATATTTTCTGTCTCTAAAACTCTCAATCGCCGGGCGGTGGTGGCGCACGCCTTTAATCCCAGCACTTGGGAGGCAGAGGCAGGCGGATCTCTGTGAGTTCGAGACCAGCCTGGTCTATAAGAGCTAGTTCCAGGACAGGCCTCAAAGCTACAGAGAAACCCTATCTTGAAAAACAAAACCAAACAATCAAACAACAAAACAAAACAAAACAAAGAACAACAAAAAAAGCATTCTGTAGACTTCATAGGTTGATATTAAAATCAAGCAGCCCAAAATGCAATCTGACTTTGTCTTTCTAGTTGATGGGTTCCATACTGTCCAGCTAGATCAGACATCATCTGATGGCATTTCATGTCGTGCATAGGCAACTTCCCTTGTATCCAGCTTTTAATTAATGAATAGACAGAATTCTAGTAAGTCTAAAAAGCGTTTGAGAAGTAAATTTAGCCAGGTAATGGTGGCGCACACCTTTAATCCCAGCTCTTGGGAGGCAGAGGCAGGCGGATCTCTGTGAGTTCGAGACCAGCCTGGTCTACAAGAGCTAGTTCCAGGACAGGCTCCAAAACCACAGAGAAACCCTGTCTCAAAAAACCAAAAAAAAAAAATAAAAAATAAAATAAAAAAATAAAACTCTCATTCATTTTTGGCTGTTATCTTTCTTCTTATAAAATTAATCCCTTGAGAAACTGACTGATTTTTATATTCATGTAGCACTTAGAGCAGAACTGCCCTCTAATCAGTGAAATTTTGTGGGCACACACAAATACAAATCTTATGGGATATACCACATATTTTATAGACAGCCTTTTTTATTTATAGCAAAATGGTTGTCCACACTTGAAAGAGGAGTTTATATTTCACTTACAAGCAGAGTCATGAGGTCAAACACCCTCACCGAGTGGCGGGCGATAGCGTTAGTGCCTGAAGGGTGACAACCAGCGCTTTAATCTGCTTAGTTCTCCCTTGGGATATTTACCTTTGATCTTTCTATAAAGGTGACGCATATGTGCAGAAGTTCCGCTAGAATAAGGCCTAAAGCAAAGATGTCCACTTCTTTCCCACATTCCTGTGAAGATTTCTGGAAGCCAAAATACATTTGTCTTTGTTACTCACCTAATATAAGTTTCTATGCCTTCTGATAAAAAATCTATAAATTATATATTACATCAAAATGTCTGCTTATTCTGTATCTCATGGAGTTGACCACTAAAATTAACCATCACATAGAAACAGAGGGAACACAATAAAGGTTATATAAAACAAATCTATAGCCAATTTTATACTAAATTATAAAACTAGGAGCATTTCTACCAAAATTAAGAGTAAGACAATGGGATGTACTTTTGCTTTCCCTGCCTATATTCAATATAGTTCTTCAACTCTTAGCTAGACAAGAGAAAGATATAAAAGAATTCAAGTAGAAAAAGAAGCCAGATCCCCACTTTTAGACAATATTATCCTGTACACAAGAGATTCTAAAGATTCTACCAAAAACTTAACACAAAGTCAACATTCAAAAATTAGTAGTTTTGGGGCTGGACAATCGTTCAGCTTTTGAAAGTACTCTCTTTGTCAGCAAAGAACCTGAATTCAATTCCTAACACCTATATGGTGACCTGTGACTCCAGTATCTGACACCCTCTTCGGGGCTCAATAGATACTAGGCATGCACACGGTACACATACATACAAATATAAAGGAAAACTCATACACATGAAATAAATCTTTTTAAAAAAAAATCAGCAGATTTTCTATGTTCTAATAACGAACCGCTAAGATAATTAATCTTATTGATGATAACTTCAAAATATTACTACTGGATGTAGTGGTAGACACCTTTGAGCCCAGCACTTGAAAAGCAAAGGCAGGAGGCTCTCTAAGTTTGAGGTCAGCCTGCTCTACAGAGTGAGTTTCAGGATAACCAGGGCTGCACAGAGAGACCCAGACCTCCTGTGCTTGTGAATCAGCAAAATTAACATGGAAAATACTATAGTACTAGATGTGATTTACAAATTCACTGTAATCTCCATCAAAATTCCAATAACATACTCAACAGAAAGGAAAAAATCTCTCTCTCTCTCTACCCCTGTCTTTCTCTCTCCTCTCTCACACATACACACTCTCTCTCTGTCTCTCCCCTCTCCATGTATGTGTGTGTGTGCTCACATGAGCACACACCTGGGGTCTATGTACACAAAAACCAGTTCAGACGGGATTAAAGACCTAAAACTGTGAGACTGTCAGAGAAATTACGGAGAAACATTATAAGATACACAAGCATAGACAAGGACTTTTTGGGAAGGGCTTTAACATCCCAGAAAATAATATCATGATCTGGCAATTGCTTGAAATTATGAAGCTTCTGCACAGCACGAGAAACAATTGCTAGAGAAGAAAGAGCCCAAAGAAAAACAAAATCTTGGCTAGCTGAGCATACAATAAATTTCTGATCTCCAAAACATAGAACGAGTCCCAAAAAACTAAATACAAAACTAACTTTTAACATCCCACCCAGTCAATTAATGGGAGCTAATAAAGCATATTAGACTGTTCTGAAAAGCTAAGAATAAATGGCCAAGAAACGCGGAAATAATCAACATCTTTGTCAGCATTTGTTGTTGCTTTCTTTATAACAGCCAATCTGGATGGGGCAAGATGAAATCTTTTTTATTTTTTTATTTTTTGGTTTTTCGAGACAGGGTTTCTCTGTGGCTTTGGAGCCTTTCCTGGAACTAGCTCTGTAGACCAGGCTGTAGATCCGCCTGCCTCTGCAACCCGAGTGCTGGGATTAAAGGAGTGCGCCACCATCGCCCGGCTTGCAAGATGAAATCTTACTCAGGTATAACTTTCCTGGGTTAGGATTCTGAGTCAACACACAACAGAGATACTTGATTATCCATAGTTCTATTCACAATAGTCAAGTTATGGGATCAGTCCAAGTGGTCATCAGAAGATGTAAGGATAAAGAAAACGTATATGTACATACATATATATATATATATATATATAACGTGTGTATACACATATGCATACCAATATATATACATATAGACTTATAAATATACACACATATATACACATACACATATATAAAACGGAGTTTTATTCAGATGTAAAAAACAAGATCATCCAACATTTAAGAAAACAGATACAACTGGTTACAATCATATTAAAGGAAGAGCCCCAGCTCAGAAAGAAAACTACCACATTTTCTCTCATTTTTGGACCTTAGTTCTATCTAAAAGTACACTAATACACTCGGCTGTGCCAACACACAGTAGAAAGGGAACTAGGGGAAAACAGAGACTGGCAAAGGGGAGGGAACAGAAAGAGGGCAATACAGGGACAGATATTGTAGTGGGTGTGATATGGGGAGGGATATGGAAGAGCGTGTGATACAGGGACGGATATGGAAGAGCGTGTGATACGGGGACGGATATGGAAGAGCGTGTGATACGGGGACGGATATGGTAGAGCGTTGATACGGGGAGGGATATGGAAGAGCGTGTGATACGGGGAGGGATATGGTAGAGCGTGTGATACGGGGAGGGATATGGTAGAGCGTGTGATATGGAGAGGGATATGGTAGAGCGTGTGATACAGGGAGGGATATGGAAGAGCGTGTGATACAGGGACGGATATGGTAAAACGTGTGATATACTTGGAGATTGTCTTTATGAAATTCAGCACTAACATAGTGAATACAAACGAATAAAACATGTTTAATGTGCTAGGATAGTAAATTTACTACATTAATCATTTATTTTAACAATTACATGTTTGTAAGCACTTTCACAATGTTTTGTAACCATCACCATCTCTATTTCTAGAAATTTCCATTGTGCCAAGTAGAAATTGTATATATTATACAATTAATTCCTTACTTCCCCAAGCTCTCTGGTAACCTTTTTTTTTCCTTTTCTGTCTCCATGAATTTTACTTAAATGGCATTGTAAAATATTTACTATATAATAATGAAGTAACTATATATTATAAATGGGGAGATCAGGTGATAGCCCTTCCACATACATATGAAAAACTTAATTCAAAATAGGTCAAAATATTGGAAAAAAATTATCATCTTCTGGTATGAAATGTCTTCAAAGTAAAAATGAGAAGACTGGTAACCATCAAGAAACTGCAGATAAACACAGCAAAACCTTATAATCCATTAACAGTGTCGAAAGCAAAAACGTAACAGGGAGGAAAAAAATTGCAGTATTGAATCATACACAGAACTGTCACCCAAAACGTGGAAAGATCCCTTGTAAATGCATAATAAAAGACAGACTGTTTGTGAAAAATGGGAAAATATGTTTAGAGAGTTTACAGGAAAAGATACGTAAATATATTAAAAGATTGAATACTTTCAAACACATCTAGAAGGTACGAAGGAAAGCAAAGCTGGTAACTATGAGATGGCAGCACTCTTGGGTCCTTTACTATGAGGTTATTAATGATTACTTTTTCAATGACAACTTGGAGGCACTTACTATGTTTGGAAAGCAATTCTCTCTCAATTCTTTCACTTCACATCCAGAAGTCTACCATAGAGTATCAAAGATGTGCCCTTAGCTCTGGGTGTCTACGTTTTACACACCTGCACACTTAGCCAAGTCCAGATCCACTGTGCAAATAAAACTGCATGTATAATGCATATATACAGACCTTTTCCCGCTATACTCATTACCCCCTAAGCAACATATTATACAGCTTTGTGTACACTGCTTTTATCGTCTTAGGTACTACATGCAACAGAGACGGAGGCATCTCTCACATTTATTGGCTCGCTACCCTAACTAGCATGTTGACTTCCATGTTCAGTGGGAATACGTTATATTCAGTCTCAAAGCATACTGTAGAGGGTCTGTAAGACAGTTCAGAAGGTAATGGTTTAGGCCTCCAAGCCTGGTGGCCTGAGTCCCATCCCTGGAACCTCCTCATGCACAACAAGTTCCTGTTCTCCCCTCCCACGATACACAAAATAAATAAATATTAATTTAATATTTCATATGAGGTGCGAGAGAGATGGCTCAGCTGTTAAGAGTACTGGCTGCTCTCCCAAAGGACCTGAGTTCAATTCCCACACAACTGATGTGGGAATTCCCCTCTGTAGGCTGTGAATACCATTGGTTAATAAAGACACTGTTTTGGACCTGTGATAGGGTAAAGCAGAGCTAGGAGGGAGAAAGGAGACAGAGTCAGAGAGAAGCCATGTAGCCCAACCATAGACAGATGCTGGAACTTTACCTGGTAAGGCACAGCCTTGTGGTGATACAGAGATTAATGGAGATGGGTTCATTTAAGACATGAGTTAGCCAGAAATACGCTAGAGTCATTGGCCGAGCAGTGTTTTAAATAATACAGTTTCTGTGTGATTATTTCGGGTCTGAGCTGCTGCTTGGTCAGGAAACAAACAAGTAGCCTTCTTACTACACACAACCATCTGTCATTCCAGTCCCAGGGGATCCAGAACCTCTTCTGGTCTCTGTAGACACTGAATGCACATGATGCATAGACATACAGGCAGGCAAAACACTCATACAATATACATATAAATATCTATGTATATACACTTGGTATATATGATGTATACATGCTATACATGTGTTGCATGTATGATATGCGAGCAGGTATAAATGGTGTGTATGCATTGTATATATGGTATGTGTATCATATGTAGTATATATGTGTGTTATGTATGATATATATGTGGTATGAGTGGTGTATATATGGTATATGTGTATATGTGTGTGTGTGTGTTTGTGTGTGTGTGCGTGTGTAGTGATATTTAGTTGTATTTAACAAATAAAGCTTGCCTGAAGATTGGAGTGCAGAACTAAGCCACTAGAGGCCGGAGAGTAGAGCACATGGCTTTAATCCCAGGACCCCAGAGACAGAAGCAGAGGGATCTTTGTTAGTTCAAGGTTACCCTGGGCCACACAAGATTGAGTCTGTCTAAATGAGAAAAAGAGCTCACACAAAGGTGATCCCAGCACTTGGAATCCCACACCTTTAATCCCAGTACTCAGGAGATAGAAGACAAGAGTGATGCAGCTGAGCGGAGAGAGGAGCTCAGAGCGCAGTCTGAGATTTGGTGGAGGCAGATGCAGTCTGAAGTAGTCTGAGGAGCAGTACAGTCTGAGGGCAGGATCACCCCTTTGGTCTGGGCACTGGTAGAGGTAAAAGATCTCTAATAGTTGGCACTTTGCTTCTCTGATCTTTCAACTTTCAACCCCTATTATCTGATATCAGTTTTTATTTATTAAGACTAATTAGAATTTGTGCTATATATGTGGTAATATATATGGTATATACATGGTAATATACATGCTTACACACACACACACACACACATATACATATGGTGGAGAGCTACCAGAGAAGATACCTGACATCCTTACACAACAACTTTGGACTTCCATATGTTCATGCACAAACATCCACATACCACACGCATGTACACACACCTACATGAATTTGCACAACACCACACACACACACACACACACACACACACACACACACACACACACAAAATAAAGAAGTAAAATATACACAGACAGAAAGGAAAGGAACTTTACCTGTTCTGGACTCATGTATAGAAGAGTTCCTGCTTGCTTTGTTCGATTTCCATCATTTTCCATTTGGCCTGTTACGAGGCCAAAGTCTCCAATCTTTATGTGCTTTTCATCTACTAAAAATATATTACCTGGCTATAGAAAAGATTAATTAATATATGTGATTTGGACCAACTATCACCACAGGCCCCAACAACCTTTTATACTGATTTGTTGCCTTACACGGGCAGCCCAAACTAGGGAATTTAACACTTTGGGATTTTAAAATGCCAACTGAAGAAGAAAAGACTTTGAAATGACAGCGAAGGTGTCTTGGTTCACACCTGCCTCCAAATATCAAAACGGAACAAGTGGAAGATTCACTTTGCAGGGTCCCAGGAGAAGGATCCAGGACTGGAGGCTGGACATGGGTAAAAATATTTTCTTTCCATGTGGTAGTCTAGTGAGAGGCTCAAGGAATGGGAGTTTGAACTCCCCACCCCAGAAGAGGGCTGGACATACCCCGAGGGCATGTAACTGGTGTAATTTGGGTCTGATGGGAATTAAAACCCTTTCCAATTTTGAGAATCGCTGAATGGCTCAGTTCTCAGCAATGCTGCAGGATGTCCCGTGCAGAATTTCTCCCCAAATTCTGACAAGAGTTTATAAGTATACCCCCTCCACCTTGTTAAGTGTATACCCCCTCCACCTTGTTAAGTATATACCCACTCCACCTTGTTAAGTGTATACACCTCCACCTTGTTAAGTGTATACCTGCTCCATCTTGTTAAGTGTATACCCCCTCCACCTTGTTAAGTGTATACCCGCTCCATCTTGTTAAGTGTATACCCGCTCCACCTTGTTAAGTGTATGCCCCCTCCACCTTGTTAAGTGTATACCCCCTCCACCTTGTTAAGTGTATACCCCCTTCACCTTGTTAAGTGTATACCCGCTCCACCTTGTTAAGTGTATACCCCCTCCACCTTGTTAAGAGTATACCCCCTTCACCTTGTTAAGTGTATACCCGCTCCATCTTGTTGAGTAGAAGCTGAGAATGATCACAAACACATTCTCTATGCGTTTCCTTTGGTTTTGTTTTGGTTGCTGCTGTTGTTTGGGTTGGGGGGCTATTGTTTGGTTATTGTTTGATTTGGTTTATAGGGTCCCACATATCCCCTGTCAGCCTCAAACTCAGTAGCCAAGGATGACCTTGAACTTTTGATCCTTTCACCTCTACCTTCTGAGTCCTGGGATTAAGAAGATGAGCCACCATGCCTGGTTTATGCGCAGCTAGGGATCAAATTCAGAGCTCCATAAATGCTAGGCAAGAATGCTAACAAATGAGCTCATCTCTAGCGACTCAAAGATACAATACTAAACATTTAAAGTGTGTGTGTGTGTGTGTGTGTGTGTGTGTGTGTGTGTGTGTGTTTGGGTGTAAAGGATAATTTTGTATTGTCACTTTCCTTTTTACACCTTCATGTGGGTTCCATAAATTGAACTTAGATCACTAGTCTTGTACAACAATCATTCCTAGCCACTGAGCCATTTCACGGACCCAAACGTGTATATATGTGCATTGCACATGCAAATAAATGCACACATAACAAATAGTGGCCACATGTGTTACATAATTCTAGACAATACAGACTGAAAACAAGAGGATTGTTGGTGACAAAATTAATATTTTTGCCATTTTTGCCAAACTAGACATTCAACACAATGTTGGGCTAAACACACACACCTACAAGGGGGCCTAGCTAAGAAATGAGGGATGAGCTGAGGAGCCCAGGGAAGCGCTTCTGAGAAGCCCTGTGCAGAAATTAGCAATGGAATTCAAGTTTAATCAGTGGATTATAACTTAAAGTCAGTAACGGAAGAAGGGTATTTGTGTGTGGTGGACATGGGGAAACAATGTTCCCAAGCTAAATTGAAGTCACAGCAACAGAGCTTTGCTGTGCCCACAAATGAAACGGCTACCCTAATACAGCTGCAGCCTAACTCAGAAACAGAAGACTGAATTTGTGTAAATATCTATGAGACCAGGAGAAATATCAGATTGCTTTTTATTAAAAAAAAAAAACAAGCCTGGTGTGGTGGCACACGCTTTTAATTCCAGCACTCAACAGCAGAGGCAGGTGGCTCTCTGTAAGTTTGAGGCCAACCTGGTCTACAGAGTGAGTTTCAGCACAGTAAAGGGCTACACAGAGAAACCCCGGTTTTAAAAAAAAAAAACTAAAAAAAGAAAATAATTATTTAAAAAAAAAAGAACAATGATGTTCTGCCTTATTTAGTCAGTTATACTATGGATAAATGAAAAGCGAGGTTATCGAACAGGAAGGAAGTGTGCCAACTTGATCAAGAGTGCAGGGGTTAGGTTCAATGATCTGGCCAGCGCGGACCCCTCTGACACAGAGATGAGATACAGAGCAGCAGAGAACGCCCTCTCTCTAGAAACCGTATGGCCGTTCCGCTGTGGCCTGGAGTTCAAGACTCTAACATAGTAACAAGTCAGCTCTTGGAGACCTCATGTAAGAATGGCTTTTAAAACATCGTTCTCTGGGAGACAGCTGCAAGCACATCTTTCTGATCCTTTCTGAGATGGGAGGAAGCAGCATTGAAGTAGAAAAGTCAGAGAGAAGAGGGCAGAAGGACCTCAGATCCGGAAGAACCATGTAAACCTGTGTATGATTTATACCAAAGTGAGGGATAGTGAATAAAAACAAAAGCCAAATGTTTTTGAGATAGGATCTATGTTTGTAGGCTGGGCTAACCTCAAACTCATAATCCTCCTGCCCCAGGCACTGAGATGTTGGGATTACTAGTACATGGCATCCATCTGGTCCTCGTTTATCTGTTGGAACATAACATTCCTAAAAATCTTCTAACTTTTTTTTTTTTAAATTTATTTATTTATTAAGGATTTCTGCCTCGTCCCCACAACCGCTTCCCATTTCCCTCCCCCTCCCCCGATCAATTCCCCCTCCCTCATCTGCTCGAAGAGCAATCAGGGTTCCCTGACCTGTGGGAAGCCCAAGGACTGCCCACCTCTATCCAGGTCTCGTAAGGTGAGCATCCAAACTGCCTAGGCTCCCACAAAGCCAGTACGTGCAGTAGGATCAAAAACCCACTGCAATTGTTCTTGAATTCTCAGTATTCCTCATTGTCCGCTATGTTCAGCTAGTCCGGATTTATCCCATGTTTTTTCAGACCTAGGCCAGCTGGCCTTGGTGAGATCCCAATAGAACATCCCCATTGTCTTAGTGTGTGGGTGCACCCCTCGTGGTCCTGAGTTCCTTGCTCGTGCTCCGTCTCCTTCTGCTCCTGATTTGGACCTTGAGATTTCTGAAGGTGAATCCAAAATCTTCTAACTTTTAACAACATTTTAGATATTGCTACAGAGAAATATTAGAATGGGAGGACTCAGATATCAAGTTGCTAAGTTCACAAATGCAAGGCAAACAGAACTCAAGTGTTTTGACAGCCACTTCATCCTAGCTTGGTTCAGCAAGCAACTATAAACAGGGCTAGGAACTTTTTTTAATTTATTTATTATGTATACATTGTTTTGTCTGTATAGGTGCCTGCAGGCCAGAAGAGGGCACCAGATCTCATTACAGATGGTTGTGAGCCACCATGTGGTTGCTGGGAATTGAACTCAGGACCTCTGGAAGAGCAGTCAGTACTCTTAAGCTCCGAGCCAGCATTCCAGCCCCTCCTAGGAACTTTTTTTTTTTTAATTTTTTTTTTATTGCGAAAAGAAGAAAAAAAAACATAAACAAAAAAACAAGTTTCCACCTCCTCCCAGCCTCCCATTTCCCTTCCCCTCCTCCCACCCTTCTCCCCCTCCTCCCACCCTTCTCCCCCTCCCCCCACTCCTCTCCCCCCCCCCTCCCTCTCCAGTCCACAGAGCAGTCCGGGTTCCCTGCCCTGTGGTAAGTCCTAGGTCCTCCCCCCTCCGACCATATCTAGGAAGGTGAACATCCAAACTGGCTAGGCTCCCACAAAGCCAGCACATTAAGTAGGATCAAAACCCCCTGCCATTGTCCTTGGTGTCTTTGAATCATTCCTCATTCTGACTGTTTTAGACAGGTGGAGCACGCAGGTAGCCAAGACTCACTTGGATAAGGTTCTTCTGCCTTACAGCAGAAAAGGCAGAGACTTAGTGATCCAGAAAGGTTAAGTAAAGGAATCAGGACCAAAGAGGACAGTCAGAAGCATGCATGTCTGGTGAAGAACATGAATGAAGCTGTCAGGAAGAACTCGCGTGAAT
Organism: Microtus oregoni; assembly: GCF_018167655.1. Classification (NCBI taxonomy): domain Eukaryota; kingdom Metazoa; phylum Chordata; class Mammalia; order Rodentia; family Cricetidae; genus Microtus; species Microtus oregoni. Next base: position 9,617,036 of record NW_024543095.1, on the reverse strand, counting down.
TGTGGTAGGGTTGTGGTAAGGAAGGCAATCGCGGGACTCCTTGGCGTCTCTCCTTTCTTGTTGATAGAAAGGGAAAATGGGAAACTCGCTGTCAGATCATAAAAGCAAACAGACCAAGAGGGATGGCGAATACTCGAAAGCGTGGGGGTTTTCCTAATTATGGGGGAGAAGACTCCAATCGGGGAAACACTAAGACCAGGCTGCGGACTCCTCAGCTGCATGTGCCCTCAGGAACAGCAGCTGAACCACAGTGGAGCAGAGAAGCACAACAGCAGAAGCGGGGTCCGAGCAGAGGGCCATCCCTGGCAACCACCACAGTTAGGGGTCCGAGCAGCGGGCCAGCCCTGGCAACCACCACAGTTAGGGGTCCAAGCAGCGGGCCATCCCTAGCAACCACCACAGTTAGGGGTCCAAGCAGCGGGCCATCCCTAGCAACCACCACAGTTAGGGGTCCAAGCAGCGGGCCATCCCTAGCAACCACCACAGTTAGGGGTCCAAGCAGAGGGCCATCCCTGGTAACCACCACAGTTAGGGGTCCGAGCAGCGGGCCAGCCCTGGCAACCACCACAGCTAGGGGTCCGAGCAGCGGGCCAGCCCTGGCAACCACCACAGTTATTTTCAGTCTATGAAAGGGAGCTGCTACTGTTTACACTTAGGCAATGACCATCACACTAAATACAGCCTGGAGGGAACAGGACATCTGATAGGGTCATGTCACAGTGGGTTCCCGGGACCTGGAGATCTGCTGAGCAGTTGTATGGGATGGCATCTGGGGTAAGTTCCAGATCCTGTTTAAGTCCAGCAAGCTAGAGAAATGTTATTTTATCATGACTACCAGCCAAACACAAATTGAAAACAGAGAAAATACACTTTAAAGTCATTAAACTGTGTGTTTATCAACTATCAAAGCACATTTCCCTTACCTTAAGGTCTCTGTGAATCAAAGCTTTTGAATGTATATAATCCACCCCTGTCGTTATTTGTTCAAAAAATTCCAAAAGTAAATCTTTGTCTGTTTTCTTCTTCCCTTCATTTACCATCCAGTTCTCCAGAGTTCCTTTATCGCAGAACTCCATTTGAATGAAAAGGCACCGGGTCTTTGATCTGGACACAAAATTCACCGTATGTTAAAAGCAGCAATAGAGAAAAAAAATTAAAAATTCTAACATCTTATGAAACCTACACAAAACATGTCTCAGAATGAATATCTTAATAAAATAAACCACTTATATACATCATAATTTCTCAAGTATACAGAGCCTCAAAATTTATCTATAAAGTATGAGCCTATATATTCTTTAATGCTGAAGATCTGATCACTTTTGAGAAAAGATATGAGCAGTCCTAATTGCAGAAATCCAGGTTTTCCATTATTATATAAAGCAATTTGGGCCAGCTCAGCCTGTTTGGGTGCTGGGACGGGGTGCTGAGTGATGGAGGAAGGTCATTGGTTAATTAAATTAAGAAACTGCTTGCCCTGATATGTTAGAACATAGGTGGGTGGAGTAAACAGAACAGAATGCTGGGAGGAAGAGGAAGTGAGCTCAGAGACGCCATGCTCCCCTCTCCCGGGCAGACGCGATAGCTCTGCTCTCTGAGGCAGACACGATCAAGCTCCGGCCCAGGATGGACGTAGGCTAGAATCTTCCTGGTAAGCGCACCTCGGTGCTACACGCTTTATTAGAAATGGGCTAGTCCAGGTGCGAGAGTTAGCTGAGAAGAGGCTAGATATAATGGGCCAAGCAGTGTTTAAAAGAATACAATTTGTGTGTTGTTATTTCGGGGCATAAGCTAGCCAGGCGGCCGGGGTGCTGGGGACGCAGCCCCGCTGATCCTATTACTACAGCTGAGGGCAACAGGTGAGTGGGAGTTCCTTTGCTTCAATAGCCTGCCTGCAGCAAGGTAGGCCTTTTGTCAGGGAGGACCCTGGCCAGCACGAGAACTCGATCCTGTTCCATAAGATCCATTGGATAGCATTTGAAGGAAGAGATGGGCAGGTGCCAAGGCAAGAATTCCTCCACCAATCTGAAAAACAATATGAAAACACGAGTCCAGTGATCTTACAACAGAAGGTCTTGAACACCCTAATCCAGAAGAAGGGGAAAAAATTGACATTATGAAAGCAATAGAGTCCCTTAAACAGCATGTAAAAAAACGCCCTTATAGAAATGGATGAGAAGTATAACAAAAAGTTTGAAGAAATGAATAAATACGTAAATGATACCCTGGGAAACCAAGAAAAAAAAACAATCAAACAGGTAATGGGAACAGTTCAAGAATTGAAAACTGAAATGGAGGCAAGGAAGAAAACATAAATAAAGGACATTGAGCCTATAATTCACGATCCTAGAGAAGCTACATAAGAAGGTATACCCAATGAAAAATGTATAGTTATCCTCCTGGATATTGGAAGTAGACAAGATTGCTTGGGCAAAAATTGGGAACGGGGGGGGGGGGCGGGGGGGGTGGGATGTTGGAAAAAGGAGATGGGGAGAGAAAAGTGAGAAGGGGAGGATGGGGAGAGCTTGGTGGAATGGGATGGTTGGGATAAAGGAAGGGTGGATATGGGAGCAGGGAAGTATATATCTTAATTAAGGGAGCCATTTTAGGGTTGGCAAGACTCTTGACTCTAGAGGGGTTCCCAGGGGTCCAGAGAGATGTCCCAGCTAGGTCCCTGGGCAGCTGAGGAGAGAGAGCCTGAAATGGCCTGATCCTATAGCCATATTAATGAATATCTTGCATATCACCATAGAAGCTTCATCTGGCGATGGATGGAGATAGAGACAGAGACCCACAATGGAGCACTGGACTGAGCTCCCAAGGTCCAAATGAGGAGCAGAAGGAGGGAGAACATGAGCAAAGAAGTCAGGACCATGAGGGGTGCACCCACCCACTGAGACAGTGGGGCTGAGCTCACCAAGGCCAGCTGGACTGGGACTGAAAAAGCATGGGATAAAACCGGACTCTCTGAACATGGTGGACAATGAGGGCTGCTGAGAAGCCAAGGACAATGGCACTAGGTTTTGATCCTACTGCATATACCGGCTTTGTGGGAACCTAGCCAGTTTGGATGCTCACCTTCCTAGACCTGGATGGAGGGGGAGGACCTTGGACTTCCCACAGGGCAGGGAACACTGACTGCTCTTCAGACTGGAGAGGGAAGGGGAGGGGAGTGGGGAGGGAGTGGGGGGAGGGGGAGGAAAAAGGGAGGCGGGAAGGAGGTGGAAATTTTTAATAAAAAAAATTCCACGGCATTTTATTAGTTTGTACAATTTCCATGACTTTCTCCATCATGTAAAATTGTTGAATATATAAACAAATTATACTATTAATAAAAGAAACAAGTGAGGACAAAAAAAAAAGCAATTTGGAAGCATTTTAAGTCATCTTCAGTTAATTGAACATCTCTTTTACAAAGGGCACAGGACGGGCACCTTAAAGATGAGAAAGTGAGTCAGGTACTATCCTTATCATCATGGGACAGAGTCCCAAACAAGAGGTTAAAAAAATCCCAAGGGGCGGAGACTGGCGCTGGCGGCAGACGCAGGCGGCAGGGACTGGCGCACAACACCGAGAGCAGATTGCCCCACTACAATTAAATCAAAGAGGTAGGCCTTTTGTTGGCGAGGTCCCTGGCAAACTGGGAGCCTGGTCCTGTTCCTGAAGACCCTTCTGAGGGGTGAGAGGGATCTTGGCCCCCAGCAGGAGCCAGGAAACAGAGCGAGGGCATTTTGTAAGAGGAGCCCCTGGCCAGCAGGGAAACCTGATCCAGTTTTAAAAAACTCATTAGATAGCATCGATAGGAGGAGATGGGCAGGTGCCAAGACAAGAATTCACCCAATAATCTGAAAAACAACATGAAAACACCAGAACCCAATGATCTTACAACTGAAGGACTTGAACACCCTAACACAGAAGAAGTGGAAAAAAATTGACTTTATGAAAGCAATAGAGTCCCTTAAACAACATGTAAAAAACACCCTCATAGAAATGGATGGGAAGTATAACAAAAAGTTTGAAGAAATGAATAAATACGTACATGATACCCTGGGAAACCAAGAAAAAAACCGATCAAACAGGTAATGGAAACAGTTCAAGAATTGAAAACTGAAATGGAAGCAAGGAAGAAAACACAAACCGAGGACCAGCTGGATATGGAAAATCTAGGTCAATGAGCAGAGTTTACAGAAACAAGCATAATCAATAGAATACAAGAGATAGAAGAAAGAATCTCAGATTCTGAGGACACCATAGAGAAAATAAACGCACTGATCAAAGAAAACAGCAAAGCCAACAAATTCTCATCACAAAAAACATTCAGGAAATATGGGTCACAATAAAAAGACCAAACCTAAGAATAATAGGAATAGAAGAAGGAGAAGAGTCACAGCTCAAAGGCCCAGAAAGTATTTTTTACAAAGTTATGGAAGAAAACTTTCCCAGCATAAAGAAAGATATTCCTTTGAATATTCAAGAAGCATACAGAACACCAAACAGACTGGATCAAAGAAAAACATGCCCTCACCATATAATACTCAAAACACAAAATATACAGGTTAAAGAAAGAATATTAAGAGCTGCAAAGGAAAAAGGGCAAGTAACTTATAAAGGTAAACTGATCAGACTTACACCTGAATTCTCTATGGAAACCATGAAAGCCAGAAGGTCCTGGCTAGAGGTACTGCAGAAACTAAGAGACCATGGATGCAAACCCAAACTACTATACCCAGCCAAGCTATTGTTCACTATCAATGGAGAAAACAAGACATTTCAGGATAAGAACAAATTTAAGCAATATGTAGCCACAAATCCAGCCCTACAGAAAGTATAGAAGGAAAATCGCAACCCAAGGAATCCAACATTGCCAACACTGTCTACAATAACTCAGGCATCTAGCGACCCTTCACCAGCACAGCTCAAAGAAGGGAGACACACAAACTCTACTACCAAAAACAATAAGAATAACTGGAGTAAACAACCACTGGTCATTAATATCACTGAATATTAATGGTCTCAATTCACCTATAAAACGGCACAGGCTAAGAGATTGGATAAGAAAACAGGATCCAACATTTTGCTGCTTGCAAGAAACACATCTCAACCACAAAGACAGGCATCTACTCAGAGTAAAGGGTTGGGAAAAGGTGTTTCAAGCAAATGGTACTAAGAAAAAAGCAGGTGTTGCCATACTAATTTCTAACAAAACTGACTTCAAACTAAAATCAATCAGAAGAGATCGAGATGGACACTTTATACTCATAACAGAAACATTTCATCAGGATGACCTCTCAATCCTGAATATCTACGCCCCTAATATAAAAGCACCCACTTATGTAAAAGGAATATTAATAGAACTCAAGGTAGACATCAAACTACACACACTAGTAGTAGGAGACTTCAACACACCTCTCTCTCCAAAGGACAGGTCAATCAGACAGAAACCTAATAGAGAATTATTGGAGGTAATGAAGCAAATGGACTTAACAGACATCTATAGAACACTCAACCCAAATAGGAAAAAATATACCTTCTTCTCTGCAGCTCATGGAACCTTGTCGAAAATTGACCACATACTCGGAAACAAAGGAAACCTCCACAGATACAAAAAAAAAAAATCAGTGTCCACCTGTGTCTTATCAGATCACCAAGGATTAAAGTTGGAAGGCAACAACAATGCTACCCCCAGAAAGCCGACAAACTCATGGAAACTGAACAGTCAACTATTGAACCACACCTGGGTCAAGGAAGTAATTAAGAAAGAAATTAAAGTCTTCCTTGAATTTAATGAAAATAAAGAGACAACATACTCAACCCTATGGGACACTATGAAAGCAGTGCTAAGAGGAAAGTTCATAGCACTAAGTGCCCACTTAAAGAAAATGGAGAAAGCATACATTGGGGACTTAACAGCACACCTGAAAGCTTTAGAAAAAAAAAAGAAGCAGACGCGCAAAGGAGGAGTAGAAGACTGAAAATAATCAAACTGAGAATAAAAATCAACAAAATAGAACAAGAATCAATGAAACAAAAAGTTGGTTCTTGGAGAAAATCAACAAGATTGACAAACCCCTATCCAAACTAATTAAACTACAGAGAGAGAACACGCAAATAAATAAGATCAGAAATGAAAAGGGGGACATAACCACAGACACAGAGGAAATTCAGAGAATCATTAGATCTTACTACAAAAGCCTGTATGCCACAAAACTGGAAAATGCAAAAGAAATGGACATTTTTTTAGATTAGTACCATATACCAAAGCTAAACCAAGACCAGGTGAACGATCTAAATAGACCTGTTAGTCGCGAAGAACTAGAAACTGTTATCAAAAATCTCCCTTCCAAAAAAAGCCCAGGACCAGATAGTTTCAATGCAGAATTCTACCAGAACTTCCAAGAAGAGCTAATACCTATACTCCTTAATGTATTTCACAATATAGAAACAGAAGAGTCATTGCCAAATTCCTTTTATGAAGCTACAGTTACCCTGATACCAAAACCACACAAAGACCCAACCAAGAAAGAGAATTACAGGCCTATCTCACTCATGAATATTGACGCAAAAATTCTCAATAAAATACTGTCAAACCGAACCCAAGAACACATTAGAAAAATTATCCATTATGATCAAGTAGGCTTCATCCCAGAGATGCAGGGCTGGTTCAACATACAATCTATCAATGTAATCCACCATATAAATAAACTGAAAGAAAAAAACCATATGATCATTTCATTAGATGCTGAAAAAGCATCCGACAAAATTCAACACCCCTTTATGATAAAGGTCTTGGAGAGATTAGGAATACAAGGGTCACACCTAAATATAATAAAAGCTATTTACAGCAAGCCGACAGCTAACATTAAATTAAACAGAGAAACACTCAAAGCCATCCCACTAAAATCAGGAACACGACAAGAATGTCCACTCTCTCCATACCTCTTCAATATAGTGCTTGAAGTTCTAGCAATAGCAATAAGACAACATAAGGGGATCAAGGGGATTCGAATTGGAAAGGAAGAAGTTAGCTTTCGTTATTTGCAGATGATATGATAGTATACATAAGCGACCCCAAAAACTCTACCAAAGAACTCCTACAGCTGATAAACACCTTTAGTAATGTGGCAGGATACAAGATCAACTCTAAAAAATCAGTTGCCTTCCTATACACTAAGGATAAGGAAGCAGAGAGGGAAATCAGAGAAGCATCACCTTTCACGATAGCCACAAATAGCATAAAATATCTTGGGGTAACTCTGACCAAGGAAGTAAAAGATCTATTTGACAAGAACTTTAAGTCTTTGAAGAAAGAAATTGAAGAGGATACCAGAAAATGGAAGGACCTCCGCTGCACTTGGATTGGGAGGATCAACATAGTAAAAATGGCAATTCTACCAAAAGCAATCTATAGATTCAATGCAATCCCCATCAAAATCCAATCAAAATTCTTCACAGATCTGGAGGAGACAATAATCAACTTTATATGGAAAAACAAAAAACCCAGGATAGCCAAAACAATCTTATACAACAAAGGAGCATCTGGAGGCATTACCATCCCTGACTTCAAACTCTACTACAGAGCTACAGTATTGAAAACAGCTTGGTATTGGCATAAAAACAGAGAAGTCGACCAATGGAATCGAATAGAAGACCCTGACATTAACCCAAAAACCTATGAACACCTGATTTTCGATAAAGGAGCTAAAAGTATACAATGGAAAAAAGAGAGCATCTTCAACAAATTGTGCTGGCAAAACTGGATGTCAACCTGTAGAAGAATGAAAATAGATCCATATCTATCACCATGCACAAAACTCAACAACAAATGGATTAAAGACCTCAATATCTTTAATAAATAAATAAATTAAAAAAATAAAAAAAAGAAAGAAAGAAATGGAGGAGGACACCAGAAAATGGAAGGATCGCCCTTGCTCTTGGATTGGGAGGATCAACATAGTAAAAATGGCAATTCTACCAAAGGCAATCTATAGATTCAATACAATCCCCATCAAAATCCGTGGCGCACGCCTTTAATCCCAGGACTTGGGAGGCAGAGGCAGGCGGATCTCTGTGAGTTCGAGACCAGCCTGGTCTACAAGAGCTAGTTCCAGGACAGGCTCCAAAACCACAGAGAAACCCTGTCTCGAAAAACCAAAAAAAAAAAAAAAAAATCCCAACAAAATCCTTCACAGACCTTGAGAGAACAATAATCAACTTTATATGGAAAAACAAAAAACCCAGGATAGCCAAAACATTCCTGTACAATAAAGAAACTTCTGGGTATCACCATCCCAGACATCAAACAATATTACAGAGCTACAGTAATGAAAACAGCTTGGTATTGGCATAAAAACAGAGACGTTGACTAATGGAATTGAATTGAAGAAGCGGATATTAATCCTCACACCTATGAACACCTGATTTTTGATAAAGGAGCTAAAAGTATACAATGGAAGAAAGAAAGCATCTTCAACAAATGGTGCTGGTATAACTGGATATCAGCCTGTAGAAGAATGAAAATAGATCCATATCTATCACCATGCACAAAACTCAACTCCAAATGGATTAAAGACCTCAATATAAATCCAACCACACTGAACTTGACAGAAGAGAAAGTGGGAAGTATTCTGCAATACATGGGCACAGAAGACTACTTCATATGTATAACCCCAGTAGCATAGTCAATATTAGCAACAATGAATAAATGGGACCTCCTGAGACTGAGAAGCTTCTGTAAAGCAAAGGACACAGTCAATAAGAGAAAAAGGCAACTTAATGAATGGGAGAAGATCTTCACCAACCCCACAGCAGACAAAGGTCTGATCTCCAAAATATATAAAGAACTCAAGAAACTAGACATTAAATTTCTAAATAACCCAATTTAAAAATGAGGTACTGAACTGAACAGAGAATTCTCAACAGAAGAAATTCAAATGGCCAAAAGATACTTAAGGACATGTTCAACTTCCTTAGCTATCAGGGAAATACAAATCAAAACAACTTTGAGATACCATCTTACACCTGTCAGAATGGCTAAAATCAAAAACACCAATGACAGCTTATGCTGGAGAGGATGTGCAGTAAGGGGAACACTCATTCATTGCTGGTGGGAATGCAAATGTGCAACCACTTTGAAAATCAGTGTGGCGGTTTCTCAGAAAATTGGGAGTCAACCTACCTCAGGATCCAGCAATACCACTCTTGGAACTATACCCAAGAGATGCCCAATCACACTACAAAAGCATTTGTTTAACTATGTTCATAGCAGCATTATTTGTAATAGCCAAAACTGGAAACAACCTAGATGCCCCTCAATGGAAGAATGGATAAAAAAGTGTGGCACATCTACAAATTAGAGTATACTCAGCGATAAAAAACAATGACATCTTGAATTTTGCATGCAGATGGATGGAAATAGAAAACACTATCATGAGTGAGATAACCCAGAACCAAAAATATGAATATGATATGTACTTACTCGTTAGTGTATTCTAGCCATAAACAAAGGACATTGATCCTATAGTTTGTGATCCTAGAGAAGCTAAGTAATAAGGTGAACTCAAAGAAAAATATCTATAGATCCATCTGGAAATTAGAAGCAGACAAGATTGCCAGGCAAAAGTTGGAAGCATGGCTGCAGGGGTGGGTTTGGGAAAGGGGAGAGGGTGAGAGAGAAGGGAGAAGGGGAGGGTTGGGAAGAGCTTGGGGGAGTGGGATGGTTGAGATAGAGGAAGGACAGATATAGGAGCAGGAAAAGAGATATCTTAATTGAGGAAGGCATTTTGGGGTTGGGAAGAGGCTTGGCTCTGGAAAGGTTCCCAGGAGTCCATGGCAATTACCTCAGCTAGGACCCTAAGCAGTGGAGGAGAGGGTGCCTGAATTGGCCTTGTCCTGTAGTCAGACTGATGACTATCTTGCATATCACCATAGAACCTTCATCCGGTGACGGATAGAGACAGAGACCTCAGCACTGGACTGAGCTCCCAAGGTCCAGTTGAAGAACTGAAGGAGGGAGAATATGAGCAAGGAAGTCATGACCATGAGGGGTTCCCCAAATGAGACAGTGTGCCTAAGCTAATGGGAGCTCACCAAATCTAGCTGGACTGCTAATGAATGTGATCAAACTGGTCCCTCTGAATGTGGTTGACAGTCGGGGCAGAGTGAGAGGTCAATGACAATGGCACTGGGATTTGTGTCTACTTCATGTTCTGGCTTTTTGGGATCCTATTCTATTTGGATGCACACCTTACTCAGTCTGGATTTAGTGGGGAGGGCCTTGGCTTCCTGCAGGGCAGGCAGGGTACCTTGTCCTCTCTTAGGACTGGAGTGGTGGGGGGAAAGGGTGGACAGGGAACAGGAGGGAAACAGGAGGAGGGGAGAAAGTGGGAATTTTAATTGGTATTATTATTTTTTAATATTTTATTTATTATGTATACAATATTCTGTCTGTGTGTATGCCTGCAGGCCAGAAGAGGGCACCAGGCCTCATTACAGATGGTTGTGAGCCACCATGTGGTTGCCGGGAATTGAACTCAGGACCTTTGGAAGAGCAGGCAATGCTCTTAACCACTGAGCCATCACTCCAACCAATTGGTATTATTTTTAAAGTAAAAAAAGAAAAAGAAAAAAAGGGGCTGAGACAAAACAAAGCACTAGGGATGCCAGCAGGGCATGTTCTACCATAGCTCACCGTGACTCTACCACAGTGCTACAGCTACATTCCAGAGGTGTACTGCCAGGAGCCTCTGAGAAGAGAGACAGGCAAGTTTCAGCAGCAGAAGAGAAGGCCTTTGGATTCAGCATCTACACATTAAGTCTGTCTTAACTCTAACAAACCGTATATGACCTGCACTGGTTCTATGGAGAACAGTGGGGTCATGAATGCTGGACATGGGATTTTTAAAACAACTTAAGGAAATTTTAAAGATTTCTTTTTAAGATTTATTTTCAAATTACATGTCTGTGTCCCTGTGTGGGTATGTGTACATAAATGCAGGTGCCAACAGAAACCAGACGATACCCTAGAATTGGAACTATAGGTGGGCGTGAGCCACCTGACATAGTTGCTTGACCCTCTGCAAGAGCGACCACTAATCCATCTCCCCATCCCATTAAAAATATTTATTAAAGCAACTTTGAGCTAAGCATACTGGAATGTGCCTGTGCCTGGGATATCACATCAGTTGGGGGCTGAGGCAGGCAGACCTCCCTGAGGTTAGTCTGTGCCATGTAGTGAGTCTAAAACAAAGTATTTAAAACAAGTTCGGAAGATAGAGAGGAACAGGGAGGGCAAGGTCATTCGTTGTCGCCTTGCCTGTAGAACAAAAGAACACAGTGTCTTTCAGGGGTTGCTCTGATCATTACATGTGATGACTAATTAAATGTGACCATTAAATGTGATGGCCCTCACAAAATAATGACAAGGGCCTTCCATCCCATTGCAGCTGTGAGAATCTCTTCTTACCGACTAGAATCTCTATTCATGTTCCTCTCGGGATCATAGTCCTCTCCCTGCCAACAAGTATGGTATTGAACAATGTTGACGTGATTGAGTGTTGCCAGCGCTGTTACTTCACGTTCAGCTTTCCTAGTTAAAAGCACCCAGAAAACAAATGAGTTATTGCCTATTGTTGATAATTACGGAACTTCTAAGGTAACAAGATGCAACCTCTGTTCAATCGTCACAATGGCTCCCACACCAAGTTTTAGCAGGAGAGCCAGAACTCGGGAGGGAACAAAAGGGATTGAGTGCATGGAACCACAGTTGTTCTCACTCTCAACATAAAAGAAAGGACAGTGGCTTAAATGACAGACATCTAAAATTTAAACATCATTTGTATCTTATCTTAAGTGTCTGTAACACAATTTTCAGTAGCTATATCATATCTGATATTCTGTGTAGATGTGGCCCAAAATCTTGGAATTTTACAAGCGAATCTCATTTGGGCAACAAAGGCAGGTAACCCAGGCAGCAAGCAGAACCCAACTTAGAACTTTCAATGTATGACAAAATTACAGGGCTTGGGCTCAAGAACTAAGACACTGTAACAGTTTCTTGAAATTACCCTGCATTGAATGGTTTTATGTCAACTTGACACAAGCTGGAAACATCAGAGAGCAGAGAATCTCAAAATGGGAAAAATTGAGAAAACCACCTTAAACCAAATAAGTCAACAGTTTCAGGGTGCAGGACTGTCTCAACATGAGGCAAATATATATATTTGGTTTTTTGAGACAGGGTTTCTTTGTAGCTTTTGGATCCTGTCCTGGAACTAGCTCTTGTAGACCAGGCTGGCCTCGAACTCACAGAGATCCGCCTGCCTCTGCCTCCCAAGTGCTGGGATTAAAGGCGTGCACCACCACAGCCCGGCTAGAGGCAATCATATTTTTAAACTGAAAGAAATACCCACTGTAAGGTAAGGCCATTTCAGAAAACCCAAACTCCTGTAGGCATAATGAAAAGTTGAAGAGGAGAAGAAACAAGTAAGTAAGTAATGAAGGACAGATATATAAAGAATGGTGAGGGTCAACACACTGTTCACAAAAGCCAGACATGTACTTACTCTGTGTTATATTTAACATGCTTTATAGCATAAGTCTTCCCATCAATTTTGTGTTTTGCTTTGAAAACTTGGCCAAATCCACCTGAGCCAATTTCTTCTATGTCTTCAAAATACTCCTTAAACCTAGTCAAGATTGATATTGCTGTCATTGCTGAGGTTTAATAAGATGAAAGTGATTCTTTCTTACTTGTCTTTAATAACATTTGGTAGAGCTCCTGAGTCACAAAATAATGTCTTCCTCGTTCTCCTTCTCCTTCTCTCCTCTTTTGATGGAGAAGTCAATAAAACAGATCACCCCCTCTGGCTGTACACAGGACACACTGAAGTATCCTTTTCATTGAGTACAAAGAAGATGAGAAATTTCCCCCTACACCCATGTATTAAATCTAGAAAGAATCACTCAGTTGTGTGCCACAGGTACCAGAGGGAAAGCAGAAGCCCTGAGCCTTCCTTGGGCCAGAACAACCTGCTTCTTCCCCTCCTTATGTCCCACATCCAATCATTGAGCCCCGCTCCTCCTTCTAGCCCATAGCACTACCATCTGCTTACTCTTCTCCAATTCCAGCATCTTCACCCAGGCTCGGTCCTCAGGCTCCTGCAGTGGGGGGCCTGCTGACTGATACCCCGCTTCTCCTGCCCTCCTTTAGCTATGAAAACTTGGTCTGATCAGTTCTCCGTGTCACCTATACCTCCTCTGGCTTTGCATTTGGCAAAGAATAGGAAAACATTAAATGGCCCATAAGGTGCCATGCAGCGCTGTCCCCACTTCTCTTCCAACCTCATCCCATGTCGCTGTGTCCTTGTTCATTACATGTCAAGCACGTGCTTTCTCCACAGATGGCTGACCTCAGGACTTAGTTTCCATATTTTTTAATTATATTTATTTATTTATTATGTATACAATATTCTGTCTGTGTGTATGCTCGCAAGCCAGAAGAGGGCACCAGACCCCATTACAGATGGTTGTGAGCCACCATGTGGTCACTGGGAATTGAACTTAGGACCTTTGGAAGAGCAGGCAATGCTCTTAACCACTGAGCCATCTCTCTAGCCCCTCCATTTTTTTTTTTATCATACTACTGTTCTTCCTTAACTCTGGTCTGATTTTGTAATTATAATTGTATGAGCCGGGCGGTTGTGGCACACGCCTTTAATCCCAGCACTCGGGAGGCAGAGGCAGGAGGATCTCTGTGAGTTCGAGACCAGCCTGGTCTACAAGAGCTAGTTCCAGGACAGGCTCCAAAACCACAGAGAAACCCTGTCTCGAAAAACCACAAAAAAAAAATTGTATGAAGGCCATATAAATATGTAAATACAGATCATGTAACTACAAAAACTGTTCTGCGCACGTGCGCGCGCGTGTGTGTGTTTGTGTGTGTGTGTGTGTCTGTGAGCCAGAGATTGATGGTAGCGGTCTTCTTCAGTGACTCTGTACCTTTGTTCTTTATTTTGCTTTCTTTTGTGAGACAGGGTCCTCGTGTAGCCCTGGCTGTCCTGGAACTCATGCTGTAGACCAGGCTGGCCTCAAATCCACAGACATACTCCTGTCTCTGTGTCCTGAATACTAGAATAAAGGCATAGACCACCACATCCACTTTACACTTTATTTTTATTAACAAACAGAGTTTTTATTTCCTTATTTTTTTCTCATTTCTACATTCATTTATAGAAGAGGACGGTTTAACATAGCCCAACACAATATTCTTGATTTTTCTAATGTTTCATTTTTTTAATGATACAAGGATTCTCTGTATAGCCCTGGCTGTCCTAGAACTCACAGGTTGAACTCACACTTACAGAAATACGCCTACCTCAGCCTCCTAAGTGTTGGTATTACAGGAATGCATTCTTGGTTTCTCTTCATATTGAATCCTAACCCCAAATTCCAAATCAGCATCATTTTTTTAATTTTAATGATTTTTATTGAGCTCTACATTTTCCCCTGCTCCTCTCCCTACCCTCCCTACGTCTCCCCCTCCCATTCAAGTCTTTCCTAAGGTCCCTATGCTCTCAAATTACACAGAAGATCTTGTCTTTTTCTACTTTCCATGTAAATTAGATCCATGTATGTTTCTCTTAGGGTCCTCACTGGTGTCTAAGTCTCTGGGATTGTGATTTGTGGGCTAGTTTTCTTTGCTTTATGTTTAAAAAACACTCATGAGTTAGTACATGTGATAATTGTCTTTTTGTGTCTGGGTTACCTCATTCAAAATGATGTTTTCTAGCTCCATTCATTTGCCTGCAAAATCTAAGGTGTCGTTATTTTTTCTGCTGTGTAGTATTCCATTGTGTAAATGGACCACATTTTCCTTTATCCATTCTTCAGTTGAGGGGCATTTAGGTTGTTTCCAGGTTCTGGTTATGACAAACAATGCTGCTATGAACATAGTTGAGCACATGTCCTTGTGGAACGACCGAGCATCCTTTGGATATATACCCAAAAGTGGTATTTCTGGGTTGTGAGAAATGTTTATTTACTAAGAAATCGCCACACTGACATCCAAATGGACTGTACCAGCTTGTATTCCCACCAGCAATGCAGAAGTGTTCCCTTTTCCCCACGACCTCTCCAGCATAAGTTTTCATCAGTGTTTTTGATCTTGGCCATTCTTACAGGTATAAGATGAAATCTCAGAGTTGTTTTGTTTTGCATTTCTCTGATGACTAAGGATGTTGAGCATTTCCTTAAGTGTCTTTCAGCCATTTTAGATTCCTCTGTTGAGAGTTCTCTGTTTAGGTCAGTACTCCTTTTTTTCTTTTTCTTTTTTCTTTTTTTTTTTTTTTTGATTATGTGTTCTTTTGATGACCAATTTCTTGAGTTCTTTGTATATTTTGGAGATCAGACCTCTGTCTGATGTGGGGTTAGTGAAGATTTTTACCCATTCTGTAAGCTGTTGTTTTATCTTGTTGACCATGTCCTTTGCTTTCCAGAAGCTTTTCAGTTTCAGGAGGTCCCATTTATTAATGTTTCTCTCAGTGTCTGTGTTCCTGGGGTTATATTTAGGAAGTGGTCTCCTGTGCCAATGCACTCAAGTGTACTTCCCATTTTCTCTTCTATGAGGTTCAGTGTAGCTGGCTTTATGTTGAGGTCTTTGATCCATTTGGACTTGAGTTTTCTGCATGGTGATAGACATGGGTCTATTTTCTTACTTCTACATGTTGATATCCAGTTATGCCAGCACCACTTGTTAAATATGCTTTCTTTTTTCCATTTGATACTTTTCGCTTCTTTATCAAATATCAGGTGTTTGAAGATGTGTGGATTGATATCCGGGTCTTCTATTCGGTTCCATTGGTTCTCCTGTCTGTTCTTATACCAATACCAGGCTGTTTTCAGTACTGTAGCTCTGTAATAGAGTTTGAAGTCAAGGATTGTGATGCCTCCAGAAGTTCTCTTATTGTACAGGATTGTTTTGGCTATCTTGGGTTTTATGCTTTTCCACATGAAGTTGAGTACCATTCTTTTGAGGTCTTTGAAGAATTTTGCTGGGATTTTGATGGGCATTGCATTGAATTTGTAGATTGTTTTTGTAGAATGTCTTAATTGCCATTTTTACTATGTTAATTCTGCCTACCCAAGAGCATGGGAGATCTTTCTACTTTCTGGTGTCTTCTTCAATTTCTTTCTTCAAAGATTTAAAGTTCTTGTGATACAAGTCTTCCACTTGTTTGGTTAAAGTTATTCTGAGATATTTTATGCTATTTGTGGCTATTGTGAAGGGTGATGTTTCTCTGATTTCTTTCTCAGCCCATTTATCATCTGTGTACAGGAGGGTTACTGATTTTTTTTCAGTTAATCTTGTATACTGCCACATTACTGAAAGTGCTTATGAGTTGTAAAAGTTCCTTGATAGATTTGTTGGGGGTTGATTATTTAAACTATCATATCATGAGCAAACAGTGAGAGTTTCACTTCTTCTTTTCCGATTTGTATCCCCTTGATCTCCTTTTGGTGTCTTATTGCTCTATCTAGGACCTCAAGAACTATATTGAATAGATATGGAGAGAGTGGACAACCTTGTCTTGTTCCTGATTTCAGTGGGATCGCTGGGAGTTTCTCTCCATTTAGTTTGTTGTTGGCTGTTGGCTTGCTGTATATTACCTTTATTATGTTTGGGTATGTTCCTTGTATCCCTGCTCTCTCCAAGACCTTTATCACGAAGGGATGTTCAATTTTGTAGAAAGCTTTTTCAGCATCTAATGAGATAATCATGTGGTTTTTATTTTTCAATTTGTTTATATGGTGGATTTCGTTCACAGATATGTTGAACCATCCCTGCATCTGTGGGATGAAGCTGACTTGATCATGGTGGATGATGGTTCTGATGTGTTCTTGGATTCGATTTGCCAGTATTTTATTTAGGATTTTTGCATCAATGTTCAAGAGTGAGATTGGTCTGTAATTCTCTTTCTTAGTAATGTCTTTCTGTGATTTGAGTATCAGGATAATTGTAGCCTCATAAAAAGAGTTTGGCAATGTTCCTTCTGTTTCTATTGTGTGAAACAATTTAAGGAGTATTGCTGTTAGTTCTTCTTTGAAAACCATGTAGAATTCTTATTTGAAACCATCTGGTCCTGGCTTTTTTTTTCTTTTCTTTTCTTTTCTTTTCTTTTCTTTTTTTTTTTTTTTTGGTTGACAGACTTTTGATGACTGTTTCTACTTCTTCAGCAGTTATATGTCTGTTTAATTTGATTATCTGGTCTTGATTTAATTTTGGTAAGTGATATTTATCCAGAAAGTTCTCCATTTCCTTTAAGTTTTCTAATTTTCTGCAGTACAGGTTTTTGAAATATGACTTGATGATTCTCTGTATTTCCTCTGCCTCTGTTGTTATGTCCCCTTTTTCATTTCTGATTTTGTTAATTTGGATATTCTCTCTCTGTCTTTTGGTTAGTTTGGATAAAAAGTTTTGTCTATTTTGTTAATTTTTCTCAAAGAACCAACTCTTTGTTTCATTGATTCTTTCTATTGTTTTCTTTTTTCTATTTTGCTGATTTCAGCTCTCAATTTGATTATTTCCTGCTGTCTAGGTCTCTTGGGTGAGTTTGCTTCTTTTTGTTCTAAAGTTTTCAAATGTCTGTTAATTCACTAGTGTGGGATTTTCCCAGCTTCTTTATGTAGGCATTTAGTGCTATGAACTTTCCTCTTAACACTGCTTTCATTATGTTCCATAAATTTGGGTATGTTATGTGGTCATTTTAATTGAATTTTAGGAAGTCTTTAATTTCTCCCTTTATTTGTTTCTTGACCCATTGATGATCCAGGTGAGCATTGTTTAATTTCCATGTGTTTGGGGGCTTTCTGGAATTAGTATTGCTGTTGAATTCTAGTTTTAAACCATGGTAAGATACATAGGGTTATTCCAATTTTTTTTTGTATTTGTTGAGGTTTGTTTTGTTACCTAGTATGTAGTCAGTTTTTGAGAATGTTCCATGGGGTGTTGAAAAGAAGGTATATTCTTTTATGTTTGGATGAAATATTCTAATGATGTCAAGTCCATTTGAGTCACAACATCTGTTAGTTCCCTTATTTCTCTCTTCATTTTTTGTCTGACTTGACCTGTCCAGTGGTGAGAGGGATCTTGAAGTCTCCCACTATTAGTATATGGGATTTAATATATGATTTAAGCTTTAGAAGTGTTTCTTTTATATATGAGGGTACCCTTGTATATGGAGCATAGATGTCAGTATTGAGATTTCCTCTTGATGAATTTTTCCTGTGACTAATATGAAATGTCCTTCTTTGTCTCTTTTGATTGATTTTAGTTTGAAGTCTATTTTATTAGATATTAGGATAGCTACACCAGCTTGTTTCTTAGGTCCATTTGATTGGAAAGTATTTTCCCAACCTTGTACTCTGAGACAATGTCTATCTTTGAGGTAGAGGTATGCTTCTTGTATGTAGAAGAAGAATCGATCCTCTTTTCATATACAATCTGTTAGTCTGTGTCTTTTTATAGGTGAGTTGAGTCCATTTGTATTGAGGAATATTAATGATATTGCTATCTCCTGTTAATTTAGTTTTAGTTGTTGGTGATATTAGCTTGTGTGTTTTTCTAATTGTGTCTGTTTTTGTGGATGTAGCCACCTTCCTTGTGTTGGAATTTTCCTTCTAGTATTCTGTATAGGGCTGGGCTTGTGGCTAGGGATTGGTGAAATCTGGTTTTGTCATGGAATATCTTGTTTTGTCCTTCTAAGGTGATTGAAAGTTTTGCTGGGTATAGTAGGCTGGGCTGATATCCATGGTCTCTGAACATCTGCAAAATGCTTGACAATGACCTTCTGGCTGTCATTGTCTCCAATGAGAAGTCAGGTGTAATTTTTACAGGTCTGCCTTTGTATGGTGCTTGGCCTTTGTCCTTTGCAGCTCTTAATATTTTTTCTTTATTCTGTATGTTTAGTGTATGTCTGTGATTCTGGTGATCAATATTCTAGGTGCCAGTGGATCCAAGGCTCAGATGGTTGTTCCTTGTGGTACAGTCAGTGCTATGGTTCCAGCTACCCCGTTGGTCACTCTGTGTTTCTGGAGGGTACTCAGTGCTTCTGGGCTGTGCTCTGCTCCTGTGGAGGTTGCTGTCAGCTCAGACCTGTTTCTGCAAATGCCCCTGGTCTGGATCTGCTCCTGTTTCCATGAAGCTCACTTTCTCAGCCCACTCCAGCTTAGGTAGCTGGCTAAGTCCCGCCTCGATGGAGCTTGCCACCTCATCCCTGCTCTGGCCTACATTGCTGGTCTGCTTCTGCTTCCGAAAATGACCCTTGTCCGTTTCCACTCCTGCTCTTGCGGAGTTCACAGTTGCAGGCCCTCTCAGGCCCAGGTCACTTTCTCAGTCCTTCTCTTTTGGAGTTCTCTGCCTTAAACCGGCTCTAGCCTAGTCACTGGCTCAGTCCTGCTCCTGTGGAGTTCATTGCCTCAGGCCTGCTCTACACTTCATTTTTTGAGACAGGATCTTTCTTTCATTGATCTTGGAGCTCACTGATGGTGATGCGGGCTGCAAGGTGCTGTCTGGTTCACAAATGTGTGTATTGCTACACCTGTTCCTTTTTTTTTTTTTTGAGTTTATTGTAATGTGCATGGGTGAGTGTGTCAGATCCTCGAAAACTAGAGTTACAGGCAGTTGTGAGCTGCCATATGGGTGCTGGGAACCGAACCTGGGTCCTCTGGAAGGGCAGTCTGTGCTCTTAAGCAGTGAGTTATCAGCCCCCTACCCCTCTCATTTTTTATAGGGGTACTTGATACTCACAGTTTGCTCAGCTGAGCCATATCCTCAGACCCATTTCCTTAATGCCAGTCACTACCTCGAACTTTTTGAGAGTGAGAATTCTACTCTATTTGTGCTTACCATAAGCCTAGTACCCAAAACAATAGTGGGCATATATTAGGTGCTTAATAAGTACTCATTGGTCCTTTTGAAATCTTGTATTCAGTGTCCTGCTGATTCAAACAGGCTCCTTCATCTTAGGTATTTAATTAACTGAAACATCAACTACAGAAGATGAACCCCAGCCTTTCTCGTCTAGAGAAATCTTGTGTGGAGCTGGAAAACAGGTCCATGTGGATCGGTTTCAACTCTCACGGGAGTCTCTCCCCTTCCTCCACCCCTTCCTTCCCTCCTTTCCTTTCTCTATTCTTTCCCATCTAAATCATGGATATAAAGCATTGTTTGCTTTCAGTTTTACCAGATTCCATGGATTGCTCGGGTGGAAATATAACTTAGAACTAACCTTGAAGAATCTCTGTTTCACGAGCACACTTGCCATTAGACGAACTCCCCTTACCTGCTCTCCACGGTATATTTATTACTTAGCGCATCATTAGGTGACAGTTCCCTAAAGATGAGACAAAAATACAGAACTCAGACAAACCTAGAACCTAGATAACTTTAGAACAGACTTTAAGCCACGCACTGGGCATTATATAGTTTGCTTCAGGGTGACAGGAAATGGTATCAGCTTCAGAAAAACACCTCTTGTTGGTTCTCTTCTGAGGATCCTGTTTCATCCCTTTCCTGCTTCCCATTTTCACCCAAACACACTCACCACTGACTTCCTATCTCCTTTTTCTCCACAATCAGAACATCCTTAGAAATGAGGTCCCCTGGGTCACTCCCCCTGGCCCTCATTCCCTGATGGTGAAAGCCCACCGCAGCAGGATGCTCAAACATCACCTCAAACCAGACACAGCAATACTGCTACGCTCGAGTCCTGACTGAGGTGGTCTGTTGTCCTCCTCTTGGCCCCCGTCCCCCACCCGGCTACTCTCTTCTCTCAGCCATGTCTACCCTGTTTGCCCAATCCCTCTCAGAAATCCTCCTCTCCCCTCCTCACTGCCACAGGCACCAGAGCTGCCGGCCTGACGTGTTGCAAGTTCCTTTTTCTCCACCTCAGGAGTTGTAGCTGTTCAATATACTGCTCAGAAAATACTGGCAGCCCCTTGTGTCTCCTGCCTTCTTTTCTGACTGTATGTCTTTACTCTTCAGTTTTCTATAACTTATATAAAGTTTGGTCTTTAAAAAAATAGCAAGTTATTACACTATCTTTACCCTCTCCATCTATAAATATACATATCTGCTTCCCTTAAAAACACTTCCAAGCCCAAATCTTCAACAGTGTTTTACAAAATAACACTCTAAACTACTGTCTCTAGCTGCATCACCATAGGGCTCTATATCTTACAGTACACCATGTGATTGTGTGTGCGTGCACAGGGCATGCGTGTGTGTGTGTGTTTTTTTTCTCTGTGGTTAAGTTGGTTTATAGTTCTCAAACTTTCCACTGCTTCTGTTACATCTGTCGAATAAACAGGTATAATAATATTCGCCAATACCACAGACCCTAGGTGAAACCGAGGGACAGAGTCTGAAACTGAACACTTGTCCAAACTATGTTCAGGGCACAATGATACTCACATTTCTGACTTCCTCTTATCTTCTTTGAAACTGTTCTGCAACACAGGAAAAGGGAAGGTGTTTCAGATGAGGAGGAGAGGAAGTATCTCAGTTCTGCGGCTGACTCTAGAGCCAGGTTCCTTAGTCTGTAAGGTCACCAGCTTCATGGATCTTTGCAGTCTCTCTGATTTTTCTACCAGTGACTATTGTAAGACCAGAATACAGCCAACCAACAGCTGTGCAATGGTATCAAATGGCTGTTTTGAACTGTATTTTCCCCATCTTCAGAGGAATAAAGCATCTTTTTACATTGGCTGCCAACTTTGGTGTTGCAAATCCCTTCAGACAGCGTCCATTCTACTGAATCAATTGTCTTTCTCTTACAGATTTGTAGTTCTTTATAAGCAGATTGCTTTTATAACAATTAAACCTGATTTTTAAGTTCAGTTCTGATTTTTTTTTCTAAGTAGAAATGGAACTGCACCAAATACTAATTTATCAGTTGGGTGGACAATTAATAAACAAGATAATAGAAATGTTCAAAAGGACAAGGGTAAGGGTTGGGAGTTAGTTCAGTGGTAGGGTTTGTCTAGAATGCCTGAAGATGGAATTTGATTCCCAACATAGGGAGGGAGAAATGGAGCGGGGACAGGAAGGAAGGAAGGAAGGAAAGAAGCAAGGAAGGAAGGAAAGAAAGAGGGCAGGTCGGTCTACATGGGAGAGAAGCGTGGAATTTTGCATGTGAAGAGTGGAAGTTAATGTGAACGATGGTTAAAGAAAAAAGAAAGAAAGAAAGAAACAATGACTGTCAATATCATACTTTAGTGAGGACACATAAAATTAAAATGTAAAACTCATTTTTACATTGACATAAAATTAAAATGTAAAAGTTATTTTAAGTGAAAACAAAAAACGAAATTTGGAGCTTCGAGACGAGTACCATACCATGAGCGGGGATTCGAAAGAAGAGCTGGCCCAGTAGCTTTTTGATGCTGAGAAATCACTTTCAGGTGCTGATGGAGAAGCACTAGAAGAAAAGCAAAACTTTTATGAATTCAGTCTTGTTTATTGAAGGTTTACCTTTATTTATGTGTTTATGTGCATGTATGTTTGTGTGAGTGAATGTGTGTATGTGTCTGTGTGGCCCAGGAGGCCTGAAGAGGGTATTGGATCCCATGGAGCTGGAGTTACAGGCGGTTGTGACCCACTTGGTGAGAGTTCTGGAACCAAATTTGGGGGAAGGGAGGTGATGGGGATTGGGCCCACAGCCTCAAGCATGCCCCTCCCTCAGCCCATTCACCACACTGGCTATCCAGACTCACGAATTGCTTGACATAGATGAGTTGCTGGAGAGGCCACTGGATGAAGATGTGGTTGGTTCAGAGGATGTTCTGTCAGCACTCTGAAGAGAAGAGGCAGCCTTAGCAGGCTTTTAGGCAGCTAACTTTCTTCTCTACGGTGGCTCACCCCCGGACACATGTACTGCCCATATATTTACCATATATTACCCAGTCCACAATCACAAACAATGGCAAATCATAGAATGGAGGAATCATTTGTTATGCAGTTGGCAAATGCCTGCATTATGCAAACCATTTAATCTGAAATCATCTTTAGAGGGAATCGTAAGTGTACAAATTACAATAACTAACAGCACATACCATTGAGCTCTTCTCTGAAAGCTTCTGATATGCCTCTTTAGCTGCCAGCTGCTTTGCCTCCTGTTCGGTAGCTCCTAAACCAAATGTTGTCAACCCAACTTTACATTTACAAATAAATCTAGAAAAAAATGTGAGTATTCATTCTCATATCAAAAATATTGTCAATCAACGTACAATTTGAAAAAAATGATACAGACAAATAAAGGCCTTGAGATCAGACTGTATTTATGTTTCCTACAGACAAATAAAGGCCTTGAGATCAGACTGTATTTATGTTTCTTACCTCATATATTTTAAACTCCACAGAAACAGTCACCAATCTATCTGAATAACCAGAAACACTCGATATCCTGGCTTACAGTTCACAGGTAAAATATAACTCTTTCTGTTTCATTGAAAGACAGACAGCAAACGCCATGTGATGATTTTAAAAGCAAGCAAGCAAATAAAAACTTCTCAGTTCCAAGTGAAAAGATTTAAAGGGAATGAAAAAAGGCGGGCATCCAGCGAATTTTCTAGAGCTGTTCAAATAGGAGAGAAAACCAGCTGGCAGAGTGGGGCTAAAGAAGATAAGCCACGAGGACGCAGTACTAGGGGAAGACAGCCCACTGGGGTGTTCTCAGAGCCTCCCGACTCTGATGCTTGTTCATACATTATATATGAAGTTTAACTCACAGTAAAAGATTAGCAACCGCTCATAATAAACTAGAACAATCAGTGCGACCTACTCTACTCCCAGGTTGGCGAAAGTGGCCTTCCTGTCACTCAGGCGGCTTCCGGTATCACTCTCACTGTCTTGTGGACCAAAGGAAACAGATAAAAGCAAAGCCAAGGAAAGCAGAGGCTACTGAAAAACAAATCATCCAAACTTGATTCCAATGGACCCTCCTGCCTCAGGAATTGGGTATTTGATGTTTATAACTCATTAAAAACCTTTCGTAATAAATGTATATGCGGGGGGTGGGGGCAAAGACTTCTGGAAGCTACATATGAAAGCCTCTCAGTGTTATTGCTGGTACACAGTGACACAGTAGGAGAAGCCAAGCCACATCTCACCTTTGGGACGAATCAGTTTTGGAGATAAAATGTTTATAATTTACAGACAGGTTTTGCATCTGGGCAATACTATCGACAAGGCCTATGTAATCCCCAGCAGATGAAACTTCTGAAACATCCGCATGACCATCTGCCTACAAAGAAAAGTAAATGTGCTTAATACGAATCATGAGTTATCATATGAAATTACTAAATAAGTAATATAAGAGACAACATACATTATGGATTCCCCAAATATATTTCCTTGTTAAAATTGTAACTATATGCATATTAGGAAAAACATCTGCAAAAATAAATTATCCTTTTAATTTAAAAATACTAAATCGCACATTAAAATTACATATACCCATGTTACATAACATGAAGCATGAATTTATACACCACACAATGGCTGAATTCAGATAATTGCCACAGTTATCACTTTATATGCTTTTCTTCCTTTTTTGGTATGGAAAGGACACTTAAAATATATTTTCTTGGCAATTTATAAATAGACAATTTGTCACTTCTTTTCCTTTTATAATTTCACTAAGAAAAGCAAAGCTAGGTTTTGCTGGTGCACACCTGTTATTCCAGCCCTCGGGGAGTCAGGTGAAGAAGGACTCTTAAAAGAAATCCCCCACTAGCTCAGAATTGAGAAATATATGGTTATTTATTTAGGGGTAGACTCACAAATTAGACTCCTCTGCTTGAACGAAGATTAGAAACTGAAATCCGCAACCGACACAGAGAGGCAGGTAAAGAGGCCTTAAGTATGCTCTGTGTCTGCTTACATAGCATAAGAGGCCACGCCCCAGTGGGCGGGTAACCACTAGCTGTAAGATTTCCCACAGCAATATGGGAGCAGGGAAGTATATATCTTAATTAAGGGAGCCATCTTAGGGTTAGCATGAGACTTGAACCTAGAGGGGCTCCCAGGTGCCCAGGGCGATGTCCCCAGTTAGTTCCTTGGGCAGCTGAGGATAGGGAACCTGAAATGACCCTATCCTATAGCCATATTGATGAATATTGCATATCACCATAGAACCTTCATCTGGCGATGGATGGAGATAGAGACAGAGACCCACATTGGAGCACCGGACTGAGCTCCCAATGTCCCAATGAGGAACAGAAGGAGGGAGAACATAAAAAAAGAAGTCGGGACCACGAGGGGTGCACTCCCACCCACTGAGACAGTGGAGCTGATCTATTGGGAGCTCACCAAGGCCAGCTGAACTGGGACTGAAAAAGCATGGGATAAAACCGGACTCTCTGAATATGGTAGACAATGAGGGCTGATGAGAAGCCAAGGACAATGGCACTGGGTTTTGATCCTACTTCATGTTCTGGCTTTGTGGGAGCCTAGCCAGTTTGGATGTTCACCTTCCTAGACCTGGATGGCGGGGGGAGGACCTTGGACTTTCCACAGGGCAGGGAACCCTGACTGCTCTTCAGACTGGAGAGGGACGGGGAGAGGAGTAGGGGGAGGAGAACAGGAGTGGGAGGAGGGGGAGAGAAATGGGAGGCTGGGAGGAGGCGGAAATTTTTTCCAATTAAAAAAATAATAATAATAAAAAGAAAAAAAAGTATATATAAAAAAAGATTTCTCACAGCAGTCAGGGGCAAGAACACCAAGGCCTAACTAACATCTACCCCACCTAATTCCGGCTGGAGCTTGTGAGGTGACTGCACGTTCTCCGTGACTCTTGGTGGCCGCGGGATATCCAAGAGGAGTTCTGGTGAGGACCCAGTGAAGATGGTGTGCCCCAAACCACAGGCTTTGAACCAGACCAGTGACTCATTGCAATGAACATTTGCAGGTAAAGCTGATTAGATAAAAGGGTGTGCTGTGTGACGCACCATGGCTCCCTGCCACAGTCTGGCTCAGGGGAGCCACTCAGGCCGTGGGAGAAGCAGGATCTTGGTAATCAGGAAGGCATGAGGTCGGCGAATGACAGACAGACACAACACACAAGAGAGTGGTTGGAATCTGCTGCGATTTTACTGAATTTTTGTTTTCATTATATAGTATTTAAATAAAGAACAAATCAGAAGGTCATGTATCATGAGTTGGCACAGTATGAAAGCTTCTTTTAGTCACATCAGCAAATTTTTAAGGAAAGCATATTATCAGGAACAGGTGTTAGACATAAGACATCCTTAGAAGAGGAACTCTTGTCCTTGGGAACGTAAACCTCACACAAGTGGTTTCATCTTATCTAAGAATAGAAAGTTTCTGTCTCATTATCGCTATCATGGCCCTTCCTCTTTCTTTTTTTTTAAAAAATATTTATTCATTTGTTATGTATACAAAATTCTGTCTGTGTGTATGTCTGCAGGCCAGAAGTGGGCACCAGACCTCATTACAGGCGTTTGTGAGCCACCATATGGTTGCCGGGAACTGAACTCAGGACCTTTGGAAGAGCAGGCAATGCTCTTAACCACTGAGCCATCTCTCCAGCCCCCTGGTCCTTCCTCTTTCTAACCTTTTCTTTATCTCATCTAGTGACCAAATATGCCTAATCAGTTCTCTGCACCTGCTGAAATATACTTTTTTTGTACCTTCTTATGCAGCAGACACTATGGGGGTTGGGATCTAGCAAGCCTATCCATAAAGTTCAGAGTATAATCTAACAGTCTTTGTCCATCAACATTAATCCATCTATTTCCTTGCTCATCATACACCCTGTGTATGACAAAGGTTCTGCTGTAGTCTTTCTTTATTATTTATTTATTATGTATACAATATTCTGTGTGTATGCCTGAAGGCCAGAAGAGGGCACCAGACCTCCCTACAGATGGTTGTGAGCCCCCATGTGGTTGCTGGGAATTGAACTCAGGACCCTTGGAAGAGCAGGCAATGCTCTCAACCACTGAGCCATCTCTCCAGCCCTCTGCTGTAGTCTTATACATGCCCATACTGTGCTTCCCTATCCCAGAACTGTTCCTGAAGAGACAATCCTTGTCCTGTAGATATATAGAATATCATTATTAAAAGAGATTGTGTAAAGCCCACATCCTGCATAGCCAGCTAATCGAGAAACCCGTCTATGCCTCAACGGCGGCCAATACCAGGCCATCTGCCATTGACATGGCTCCTGTCCGGCATAATGACATATGTCATGTCACACAGATGACACTGGAGTTGGTTTGGCAGCTCCCAATGGCACTAAGACCAAGGAAGAAGTGTTGGAAAGATGGAAAAGATGGACAAGCAAAGAAGTTTTGTTCTGTTTTTGGTTTTGTTTTTGTTTCTTCGTTTTGATTTGGTTTGGTTTTAATTTTTTCAATTTTCTTTTGGGGTTGATGCTGCAAGGGTGAAGGACATATACGGGGGGACTGGAAAATGAACGGAATTGGGGAGTGTGATGTGAAATTCCCAAAGAATAAAGAAATTATACAAAAAAGAATATCAAGGCCCACCTGAGCCACACAGAGAACCCGAGGCCAGCCCAAGCTACAAAGAAAGCCTGGGGCTAACCTGAGCTACATAGAAAACCCGAGCTACACAAAGAATCTGAAGTCATCCTGAGCTAAAATAGAGTCTGAGGAAAGCCTGAGCTACATACACAGAGAGTCTGAGGCCAGTCTGAGGTACAATAGAGAGCCTGAGGCAAGCCTGGCCTACATAGAGAGTCTGAGGCAATCCTGAGTTACATAGAAAGGCTGAGGCCAACCTGAACTGCACATCATGTCTTACCAAAACCAAACAAACCAGACCTATTTTCTTGTCTTACATTCTAGGATTTATTTTATTACCTTTATTTTAAAATTTGTGTGTGTGTGTGTGTGTGTGTGTGTGTGTGTGTGTGTGTGCATGACGGTGCCTAAGGAGACCAGAAGATGCTTGTGATCCCTTGGAGCTTGAGTCACAGGTGGTCATGAGCCACGCACCATCTGGGAACCCAGTTTGTGTCCTCTGTAAGAGCAGTACACACTCTGGACATCTGAGTCCTCCCTACCCACACACCCCTTCTATTCCTGAAAATAGTATTGTCACACTTTCTAGGATGCTGCAGCCTTTCTAAAACTCAAAACAGAGAGTAAAGGATGGAAGGAAAGCTCTGCGCTGGCTCACAGCTTAGCAGAAAAGATGTACATAGAAGCAGCGTTCTTATGGCCTGAACCTTCGTTATTTCCTGCCAGATCAGGTTTGGTCCAAATTTTCTCCTCTATGAATCTTACCAAAGGACTAGTGTTGGGTTTCATTCATCCTTATTACTATTTGTCTTCTTCTATACAAATTTAAACCATTGATATTATTGTCTTTCTTCCACTTTGAGAGAAGGGGGTTACCCTATTTTTTTCTTTTTGACTCACTTTTAGCTTATTAATAAGAGAATTTGTGGTTTTTATTAGTTGCTTTTGACTTGGTTCTAAGGATGACATCTTCAGTAAGATTATCCAGGAGTCTGTTGGAAGGTAATACTTCTCAGTACTGAGCATGATATTCCCATCTCACACATCAATCCCTTCATGTCTCATTTGCAGCCACTGCTCCAGCTTCCTGGTTTTGCTATTGTAGCAGATAACATGAGCTTTTTACCATCTGCCTCAATGTTGGTAAAGTTCCTCCTCTTTCCCTCAGGTCAGTGCTTTCATGGTACTTCTGTATTTCTGCTACCTTTGGGGCTAATTTCATCTAATGCTGTGTCCTTATTTCATAAACATTTTCAGCTGAAAAATCTCCAGATAGCTTTGTATGTTTGATATTAGAGAATTGTATCCAGGACCTCTTGCACGCTAAACAAAAAACCATATACGTTCCCCACCTACCTAGGGACCAGATAGGCCAGCTTATTGCTTCTTTGTTTGTTTGTTTGTTTTATGTACTATTCACCCTGTTTGCATCTTCAGGGACACCAGTCTTGTGTGCGTGTTGGTCCTCTGTAATTTCCCTTCAGGTGCATAGCTCTCCCTACCAGGACTTGTATGTCTTTCCTCTGTTTTGTTTGTTTGCTGGGGTGAAAAGGACACCTCCTAGCCCTTATCAGCCCGTGTTCCACTGGACAGTCTCATCTTTCCACGTGTATTTAAGTTCAGAGCATGAAAATGTTTCTAGCACTCACTTAGAAGTGACAGCTTTGCCAACAATTTCCCTGGTGTATTTCTCACTCGGGAGAAATGGGGATAGGTGGAAAAAAGGAATAAAACTTTGAATGAGTGTTTTTACACTGACACATGAATGTTCTCACTGATAGAAATTATACACACATACATGAATCCATGCATGCATGCATACATACATACATACATACAACATATTTACAGCTTCCCTTTGACCAGATGAAAAGCCAATTACTCACCTGGTGTTCGTTGTTAAGTATGTCAACAGCAAGTTGGGCAGCAGCATTTTTTGCTTCCTGCTTTGATTTACCTTCAGCTTTTGGAAATTCTTTCTCGTCTATTATAACTTGAAATGTAAACCTGATTAAAAAGACAGCATTCACAATGTATTACACAGCTTGTCATTCTCCTAAGGACAAGCACTCTGGTCTCCACTGCCCCACGAGCACGCTTCAGGATTCCAACAACAATGTCTTCTTGAAGCAGGGAGAAGTCTGTAATCTTTTCCTCTTTTCTTTCTTTCTTCTTCTTGTCATTTCTTCACAGTGCCTCGCTGTATAACCCAGGCTGGCCTCAAGCTCACTACAATCCTCCTGCTTCAGCTACCCAGTGCTGGGATTATAAGGATGAGCTACCAAGCTTAATGTTTGTTTCCCTATTTATTTATCTAGCGTCGGGGTGAGGTGTGTGAGCGTATGTATTGTCTGTGTGCTCGAGACAGGACATGCTTGTTGGAAATCAGCGGACAGCTTTGGGGACTCCCTTCTCTCCTCCCACTATGTGGGTCCCAGAGAAAATCTCAGGTCGTCAGGCTTGGTGGCCAATGTCTTTACTCACTAAGTCATGGCTCCAGCCTCTATTTTTTTCTCGAGTCCTCTGAGGTTCCCAGGCTCTGCTGGACTATCACAGCACTCTGGCAGCTTCCCTGTGGAGCTGAAGTACCGACCAACGAATGGCACCACAGTTGTCCCCCTCTACTCCACGTTTATAGGGACAGACATTCTAGTGTTTGCTTGGTTTTTCAATTTTTTTCCCATTTAAATGCCTGGAATCGAACTCGGGCCTTACACCCTAGGCACATGCTCTAACAGTGAGCTACACCTCCGTCACCTGGGTCTCACTTTCCTTCATTCTACCATTTTACTTCCTGAGAGAGAGAGGGTATTGTGTGTGTGTGTGTGTGTGTGTGTGTGTGTGCGCGCGTGTGAGTGTGTGTGTGTGTGTGCGCGTGTGAGTGTGTGTGGAGTTGGGGGAGAGAATTATCTACGTGCACGCAGAGGTCAGAGAAGGACTCCAAGCATCCTGCTCTATCACTCTGCCTTACTCCCTTAAGACGGGATCTCTCATTGAACTTGGAGCTAGGCTAGTAGCCAGAGAACCCTGCAATGCTCCTGTCTTTGTTCTATGTTTATGCCAATTAGCTTTCAGAATACCGGCTTTAGGGCGTGGTCAGCCACACACAGTTTTTGATGTGGATGCTGGGGATTCGAACTCCAGTCTTCATACTTGCATAGCAAGACCTCTTATCCACTGAGTCACCTCCCTGGCCCTAGTCATACCTTTCCTGATGACAAATTACCTTCTGTCGTGTGCAGGTCCTGTAGTACAAACTTCTTTATACGTAATTGTTAATCTGTTCTCCTGGCAGTATTTATTAAGTTTGTCCATGTAGAAACCCGGTGTATCACTGGCCATGTTTCCTCCCAGTAACCTGCAACGGAAGAGGTGTTTGCATGCACGGTATTAACAGATTACAGATAATCTGAATTCCCAGCCCCTCATAGGAAACCACAGGAGACAGTGGATCTTCTCTACGGGACTCATCGTAGCCCTACATAAATTCAGAGAACGCTTCGTGTCAGAATCTTTCTTTCTCTCCTCCTAAAACACCTACTTTCACAACTACTGGCCAAGGAAAGAGGGTCCCGCCCTTTGTTCTACTCCTGGCTTTCAAGGAGTGAGATGTTTCAGTCTGTTTACCCGCCTGAGAAGGCGTAATGAATGTAGAAGTGGAATTACAGCTCTTATGGTAAAAACAAGGCTATGTATACACATATTGAATATAATATATATTGATATGGATTATACATACACACATGTGTACATACAAAACTGTGTACACACAATACAGCAACACACATATACATGTACACACACAGCTTTGTACACAAATATGACTAGGTTCACACACATACAACACACACATAAACACATGATTAATTATGTTACATACGTTCATTTGCACACACACAAAATTGGAAAAAAGGCAAAGGACTTGAGTGCTAAGGAGACACAGCAATGGCCAACAAAACAGCAAAATGATACTCAGTGCCATTACCCAGAAGAAAGAAAGGAAAAACTATATCTTGGTATAGATACATTTAACCTGATTTAGACATTATACACTGTACACATGTTATCAAAATATCACTTAATGCCCAGTAAATCTGGAAATTTTTATGTTTCTATTATCTATTTAAAAGCGGGCTCAAAATTTTAAGGTTTCGTCGGCTGGAGACACTGCTCATTTGGGAGAGGGCTTGTCTAGCATGCACAAAGCCTCAAGTTTGATCCCTAACTCCACATAAAGTTTTAAATCTTCAACGAGAATCTTCACACTGTGAACAACAGTTCTCAACCTGTGGGTTGGGACTCTTTTGGGGGTTGAACGACCCTTTCACAGGGGGCTGCATATCAGATATCCTGCATATCAGATATTTACATTGTGATTTATAACAGCAGCAAAATTACAGTTACGAAGTAAGTATGAAATAATTTTGTGGTTGGGGTCTACACAACACAAGGAACTGTACTAAAGGGTTGCAGCATTAGGAAGGTTGAGAAACACTGGCTTAAAGCATCTTTCAGATCCTGGAGCCCCTACCAGCCACCAAGACTGCTCTTGTGACGTTCCCAGTGGCTCACTCTTTGCCAAATTCAATAATCAATGTCAGTTATTCATTCGTCTCCATCTCCCTCCTTCCCCCTTCTTAGCTTAGGTTGTGAGACACCTGATCTCTGGGGTTTCACCCTCTCTCAGAAGCCGTACTTTCTCTGCCTTCTTTCTCGGCCCTTCTCATCTTCCCTTTCATCTAAATACTGTCCAGGGGCCTCGTCCTCAAGTATCCTATTTCCTACTTAACGCCTTCTGTGATCACCTCCAGGATGTGGCTTTACATTCTACATACACAGTTATGGTTCTCACCGGGGTGGGCAAGATGGCTCAGCAGGTAAAGGCGTTTGCTGCCAAGACTGACCATCTGAGTTCAATCCCTGGGACCTACATGGTGGAAGGAGTCCCGACTTCTACAAGTTATTCTCTGACTAGACAGGCTCACTGAAGCACATGTACAAACACACACACGTACACAAAATAAAATAAAATAAATGTACAGTTAGATATATGACCTGGCACTTAAGAGCACTGCTGCTCTCCCGGAGAATCCAAATTTGGTTCTCAGCACCTGTGGCAGCCAGCTTACAACTTCCTTGCAATTGTGGCTTCAGGGGATCTGATACTTTCTGGACTCCAAGAAAAACTGCCTTCCCATGTCCATACCCATACTCAGATACACGGATAATTACAAAATAAAAAGTAAATAAATTCTTTTTAAACATAAATGTAACAGTTTTAACGGAAAAGAGAAAGGAGGCACCGGATTTATAATAAAGGCTTGATACAAATGAATGAATGAGTCCGTCCACGAAAGAGCACGGAGGTACCTCCCATTCCATGCTCCCATGAATTGGAGCCTGCTGTCTATTGGACAATTTTTATTCACCTATCAGGATGGGCCTGGTCTTCTCTGATGCTGCAGGGGCAGCTAGAATCCTTCCCCATCACAACCCTCATCACAGCCGGCTGCTCTATAATCTAATCCGTGAGCTCGCCAGGAAGCAGTTACAGCTCTTATTCACTTACCCAAAGAGCTGTCCATCACATGCACCAACAAACGCCACCTGCCTGTCTCACCTATGTGGCAAAGACACTTGTCTTATTTCCCTCAACTCACAAAAAGCCTGATGTGCTTCCAGGAGCTACTTCCCATACAGCATACATTCATCTCATATCTGATATAGAAACGAGGAAACTGCAAACAGTGTTCCGGCCCTGTCAGGTTCAAAGGGCAAGCTGAAGAAAGAGCGCCATCTGCACAAGATTCCAAGGTCCTGGGCAATAGCCTAGGGAGGCTTTAGTTTCTGGGAGGCAAGGCACTTCTAGTACTAAACATGCAACAGGAAATCTCATTTGTCTAGAAGACAAGGGTATCTGTGAATCAACATCCATTTAACATACATGTAGTGAGTACTTGTCAGGTAGTAGATGCTAGGATTATACAAGCGAATAAAAACTGCTCTTGGGACCTTACTGGTATACAGACAAATTGCGGTACTAAGTATTAATTGGAAAATGGAGAAAAATACGGGAATTGGGGGACAGGGAGGGCAGGGTAGAAGTTCTTGTTCAGGGACGGCTGCTCATACAGTTGGTTCTGTGAGAAGGACTGGATACTGAGAGGGATCTCCCCATTCTATTCCTTGGGGGTGGGGTGGGGGAAGGGCTTTCCAGGAAGTAGGAAGAGGCACCACAAAGACCAGGAGCTGAAAGGTACTTGGCCACGGCCCAGGAGCACCAAGGACGTTTGAAAGTGGTGGGCAATGGGGGGCTTTGCCTGACTGTAGGGGTTGATGTAGCGGAGGTCGGAGCAGGAGAGCAAGCATCCGGTTCAGAGTTGAAGAAAACTCAGCTACATGGAGAAGAACAAGGTGGAGGATGGAGCGAGACCCGGCTGACACAGAGGCCTGCCAACTGGAATACCATCACAGCTGTGCAGCCAAAGTCTTTCCCTGAGTCATTCGGGCGGGCTTCTAGATTTCCCTCCAGAGTTTCAGGTCATCGGGTCTGTCACTTTCCTTATAGGTCCCAGCCCCACTACTGCCGTCCAGGAAAAGTGAGAAAATAAGCCCTCAGGTCCTACCGCGTTCCTGGATCTGGACGGTGGCCGGCGCCCTGGCTTAGAATTCGAATGGCAATATGGGGGCTATGAGGTCGCGACCAAGCTGCTGCTCACTGTCGCTGCTGGGGTAAGAGGAAGACCAGGCCAGGCCCATTCAGTTTCATTTCCAGGCGGACTCCGCCTTCCCGCATACAGCCCCTCCCGCACCGGGTTGCACCCGCGAGAGGACAGGTAGGCGTGGATCCTCTGGAGGTCCCCGCGAGCGGGAGCTGAAGTCTGGATAGTCTGCTGTCCAGCTCAGCCATGGTGGCGGCTCGCCATAGGCGCTGTCCCAGGTTTCTGAACGTTTCCTGACTCCTACGTTGGTAAAGTTATGCTGGAAGAGGAAGGAGAAACTCAAGTCTCCGGCTTGCGGTGTTTTAATTGGTTCCGGGATCATTGATCACATCTCATTTTCAAAATAAACAGAGTGGATGCAGCTGGGTACATGGATGCTTCTGAATTCCAAGACCCAGTGGGAGATACTGAGTAGCTCACACTGCCAGGCTGTGTGGGTGACCGAGTAGAGACAGTTCAAGTCTTAGGTTTGTAAATATTAGTCTCCCGCTTCCCTTTTCATACTGCAGCCAAGTCAAGGAGGACATGGCCATCGACCAAACTGGCCAGGGGGGTTGAAGGATTGTTTCTTCAGCCTTTTCTCATCTGTCCATTCCTTGCCTGCCAGTCCCGGGTGCATGGCATCATCCACCCGGCCAGCAGTTTAGAACCACCTGCTCCCAGAAGGGCCTCGAGGAATATTTTATCACAAGGCAACATCAGAAATCCAGGGTTGATTAGAAATTCTACCCTCCTGTGAGACTGTGACACATTCCCAGAGTCCTGATGGCTGCACAGAACTTGGATTCTTCATCAATTACTTTGTGACACTGCCCAGTGGTAGGCACGTCCTCAGGCCAGGATATTGAGCTAAACACAGACCCCTTCCCGTTGGACAGATGAAGGGAACTCAGGAGCTAGAATTAGAGTCCCAAGACAGACCCCAAATACACAACAAGCATTGCACCCTGTCCATACCTTTCTTTATAAGGTAGGAAGACAATGGCCTGAGTCTACAGTTTTCTTGTACTGTGGTTTGTGATATGAGTACTCTAATATGAAACTCTGCTGGGACATTTTGTCAGACCCAAGGCATAGCCATCTAACTTCTAATCACATTTCCAAGTGATTAAAAAGACTGTCATGGGTCTGGAGAGATGGCTCAGAGGTAAAGATCACTGGCTGATCTTCCTGCACTCCTGAGTACAATTCCCAGCAACCACATGGTGGCTCACAACTGTCTGTAATGAGATCTGGTGCCAGTATCCAGTCCTTCTCACAGAACCAACTGTATGAGCAGCTTTCCCTGAACAAGAACTTCTACTCTGCCCTCCCTGTCCCCCAATTCCCGTATTTTTCTCCATTTTCCAATTAATACTTAGTACCGCAATTTGTCTGTATCCTTCTATACCAGTAAGGTCCCAAGAGCAGTTTTCATTCGCTTGCATGATCCTAGCCCCTACTACCTGACACATGTGCACTACATGTATGTTAAATGGATGTTGATTCACAGATACCCTTGTCTTCTAGACAAATGAGATTTCCTGTTGCATGTTTAGTACTAGAAGTGCCTTGCCTCCCAGAAACTAAAGCCTCCCTAGGCTATTGCCCAGGACCTTGGAATCTTGTGCAGATGGCGCTCTTTCTTCAGCTTGCCCTGTGAACCTGACAGGGCTGGACCAGTGTTTGCAGTTTCCTCGTTTCTATATCAGATATGAGATGAATGTATGCTGTATGGGAAGTAGCTCCTGGAAGCACATCAGGCTTTTTGGGAGTTTGAGGGGAGTAAGACAAGTGTCTTTGCGACTTAGGTGAGACAGGCAGGTGACATTTGTTGGTTCATGTGATGGACAGCTCTTTGGGTGAGTGAATAAGAGCTGTAACTGCTTCCTGGGGAGCTCACGGACTAGGTTATAGAGCAGCCGGCTGTGATGAGGGTTGTGATGGGGAAGGATTCTAGCTGCCCCTGAAGCATCAGAGAAGACCAGGCCCATCCTGATAGGTGAATAAAAATTGTCCAATAGACAGAGGGCTCCAGTTCACCTTCTACGAGCAATAACAAGTAAGAGGCTCTTCTCTGAAAGCTTCTGATATGCCTCTTTAGCTGCCAGATGCTTTGCCTCCTGTTCGGTAGCTCCTAAACCAAATGTTGTCAACCCAACTTTACATTTACAAATAAATCTAGAAAAAAAAATGTGAGTATTCATTCACATATCATAAATATTGTCAATCAACGTACAATTTGAAAAAATGCTACAGACAAATAAAGGCCTTGAGATCAGACTGTATTTATGTTTTCTACAGACAAATAAAGGCCTTGAGATCAGACTGTATTTATGTTTCTTACCTCATATATTTTAAACTCCACAGAAACAGTCACCAATCTATCTGAATAACCAGAAACACTCGATATCCTGGCTTACAGTTCACAGGTAAAATATAACTCTTTCTTGTTTCATTGAAAGACCGACAGCAAACGCCATGTGATGATTTTAAAAGCAAGCAAGCAAATAAAAACTTCTCAGTTCCAAGTGAAAAGATTTAAAAGGAATGAAAAAAGGTGGGGATTCAGCGAATTTTCTAGAGCTGTTCAAATAGGAGAGAAAACCAGCTGGCAGAGTGGGGCTAAATAAGATAAGCCACGAGGACGCAGTACTAAGGGAAGACAGCCCACTGGGGTGTTCTCAGAGCCTCCCGACTCTGATGCTTGTTCATACATTATATATGAAGTTTAACTCACAGTAAAAGATTAACAACCGCTCATAATAAACTAGAACAATCAGTGCGACCTACTCTACTCCCAGGTTGGCGAAAGTGGCCTTCCTGTCACTCAGGCGGCTTCCGGTACCACTCTCACTGTCTTGTGGACCAAAGGAAACAGATAAAAGCAAAGCCAAGGAAAGCAGAGGCTACTGAAAAACAAATCATCCAAACTTGATTCCAATGGACCCTCCTGCCTCAGGAATTGGGTATTTGATGTTTATAACTCATTAAAAACCTTTCGTAATAAATGTATATGCGGGGGGTGGGGGCAAAGACTTCTGGAAGCTACATATGAAAGCCTCTCAGTGTTATTGCTGGTACACAGTGACACAGTAGGAGAAGCCAAGCCACATCTCACCTTTGGGACGAATCAGTATTGGAGATAAAATGTTTATAATTTACAGACAGGTTTTGCATCTGGGCAATACTATCGACAAGGCCTATGTAATCCCCAGCAGATGAAACTTCTGAAACATCCACATGGCCATCTGCCTACAAAGAAAAGTAAATGTGCTTAATACGAATCATGAGTTATCATATGAAATTACTAAATAAGTAATATAAGAGACAACATACATTATGGATTCCCCAAATATATTTCCTTGTTAAAATTGTAACTATATGCATATTAGGAAAAACATCTGCAAAAATAAATTATCCTTTTAATTTAAAAATACTAAATGGCACATTGAAATTACATATATCCATGTTATATAACATGAAGCGTGAATTTATACACCACACAATGGCTGAATTCAGATAATTGCCACAATTATCACTTTATATGCTTTTCTTCCTTTTTTTTGGTATGGAAAGGACACTTAAAATATATTTTCTTGGCAATTTATAAATAGACAATTTGTCACTTCTTTTCCTTTTAAAATTTCACTAAGAAAAGCAAAGCTAGGTTTTGCTGGTGCACATCTGTTATTCCAGCCCTCGGGGAGTCAGGTGAAGAAGGACTCTTAAAAGAAATCCCCCACTAGCTCAGAATTGAGAAATATATGGTTATTTATTTAGGGGTAGACTCACAAATTAGACTCCTCTGCTTGAACGAAGATTAGAAACTGAAATCCGCAACCGACACAGAGAGGCAGGTAAAGAGGCCTTAAGTATGCTCTGTGTCTGCTTACATAGCATAAGAGGCCACGCCCCAGTGGGCGGGTAACCACTAGCTGTAAGATTTCCCACAGCAATATGGGAGCAGGGAAGTATATATCTTAATTAAGGGAGCCATCTTAGGGTTAGCATGAGACTTGAACCTAGAGGGGCTCCCAGGTGCCCAGGGCGATGTCCCCAGTTAGTTCCTTGGGCAGCTGAGGATAGGGAACCTGAAATGACCCTATCCATAGCCATATTGATGAATATTGCATATCACCATAGAACCTTCATCTGGCGATGGATGGAGATAGAGACAGAGACCCACATTGGAGCACTGGACTGAGCTCCCAAGGTCCCAATGAGGAGCGGAAGGAGGGAGAAGATGAGCAAGGAAGTCAGGACCACAAGGGGTGCACCCACCCACTGAGACAGTGGGGCTGATCTAATGGGAGCTCACCAAGGCCAGCTGGACTGGGACTGAAAAAGCATGGGATAAAACCGGACTCTCTGAACATGGCGAACAATGAGGGATGATGAGAAGCCAAGGACAATGGCACTGGGTTTTGATCCTACTTCATGTTCTGGCTTTGTGGGAGCCTAGCCAGTTTGGTGTTCATAGGTTTGTGGGTTAAAATTCGGATCTTCTATGCGATTCCATTGGTCGACTTCTCTATTTTTATACCAGTACCACACTGTTTTCATCACTGTAGCTCTGTAATAGTGTTTGAAGTCAGGGATGGTAATGCCTCCAGAAGATCCTTTATTGTATAGGATTGTTTTGGCTACCATCACAGCTGTGCAGCTAAAGTCTCCGAGTCATTCGGGCTTCTAGATTTCTCTCTAGAGTTTCAGGTCATCGGGTTTGTCACTTTCCTTATAGGTCCCTGCCCCACTACTGCTGTCCAGGAAAAGTGAGAACATAAGCCCTCAGTTCCTACCACGTTCCTGGGTGGCCAGCGCCCTGGCTTAGAATTCAAATTGCAATATGGGGGCTCTGAGGTCGCGTCCAGGCTGCTGCTCACAGTTGCTGCTGGGGTCTGTGGAAGCCTAGACCGGACCCATTGACTCTCCTTCCCTTTTCCTGGAGGACTCAGCCCCTCCTGTACTGGGTGGCACCCGCGAGAGGACAAGTAGGCGTGGCGACATGTAGGAGTCCCAGGGCAGGAGCCAAAGTCTGGATAGCCTCTGCTCTCCAGCTCAGCCACAGTGGCGGCTCGCCATAGGCGCTTTCCCACGTTTCTGAACATTTCCTGACTCCTATGTTGGTAAAGCTCTCCTGGAAGAGGAAGGAGAAACTCAGGTCTCCTGCTTGCGGTGTTTAATCGGTTCTGGGATACCTAATTTAGGTATCATACCTCAAAAGGATATGGACAAAATATGATGGAAAGAAAATAGTTTACTTGACAAACGAATGCCACTCATTTGTAAAAAAGAAGCCCAAGAAATATGAACGGAGGTGATTCTGACTTTGGCCTGAAGGAGTTTGGTATGTTCTCTAGCATCTGAGCATGACTGCCGTGATTTGCTCAGATGGTGTCCTGCAGACTGAGCACAGTAGTGGTCCTCATGAAATGAGATCGTAGTGTCAACCATTGCTGGTGGAGAGCTGGGTATGGAGGTGCACGGCTGCAGTCCTAGCCCTTGGGAGGTGCCAGAAGGAGGATCAAGGTCATCCACAGCTACAGAATAAATTTGGGGTCGGCCTGGGGTACATGAGATCCAGTCTCAAGAACGGAGCATAGGTCGGGGATGTGCCACCCATAGTTCTATCCCCACACCGCAGTGACCAGACATGGTGGTGCAGATCTGTAATCTCAACACTGGGGAGGCGAAGACAGGAAAAGCAAGCTCAAGGTCTTCTTGAGCTACAGAGCAAGTCTGAGGCCAGCCTATACTACGGGCAATCTCAGAACCAAACACCCAACGATTTAGGGAGCAGAGACTATCGGGAGAAATCAGGAGAGGAAGAAAACATAACTTGTTCACTTACTCTCTAACCTTAGCCTCCAGGAAAACCCAAGGGCACCTCCTTCAGTGGCTAACACTTCAGCCAGATGTTCTGACATTATGAGGGAATGATGGTGATAAGGAGACCTTTGGCAATGCTAGAGAAAGCCACCTAGACCGGAATGGGCAGAGTAGTCGGCCATTTCCCTGAGGGTGTTCACTAAAGGCATTACTTTCTGCAGAATCTTTTGTGAGCAGGTGGCATGGAGACCTCGCTGTCAGCTTCTCACCGGGTTGTCCAGTGCTCATTTCAGAAGCTGTGGCAGCTAGTGAGAGTTTATCAGGATGGAGTTATCAAGGCTGATCTGATCACTGGGCAGGTGATGTGCCCATTGACTGCAGAGCCTCAGTGAGCCCCAAATGAATTTCTCATGGAGGACGTGCTTTTTGTCCCTATGGGACAAACTTGTCTCTCTTCTTAGTTTTGGAGTAAACAATTTGCATTTCTCTCCTGTCCTTTTGTGTTTTGGCACCATCTTTTTATTTATGTTGAGTTGGTTAAACCTTTTGGGTTTGTAAATTTCTAATAATTTGAATTGAAAAAGTTCAGTCATAATGTTCTTTTTTAAATATTTATTTATTTATTATGTATACAATATTCTGTCTGTGTGTATGCCTGCAGGCCAGAAGAGGACACTAGATCTCATTACAGATGGTTGTGAGCCACCATGTGGTTGCTAGGAATTGAACTCAGGACCTTTGGAAGAGCCTGAGCCATCTCTCCAGTCCAGCCATAATGTTCTTTATCTATTTAACATAGCCCTTTCCTGCCTCCCTTCCTTTCCCTTTCCTTTCCTCTCTCCTTCCATCCCTCCCTCTCTTTCATTTTTCTTTCTTTCTTTCTTTCCTCTTGAATTCCAATTCCATTTGAATTTTCTTTATTGTCCCACAAGTCACTAAGTCTCTGCTCATGCTGTCTGTGGATTTTCCCCACTCTCTCCTTCATAGAGGGTAGCCTCTAGTGCTGTGAATTCAGTTCCCATGGTTTTTCTTCTTCACAATCAAATGTACTTTTTATTCACACAGTATATTGTTCATTTTTACATGATGTTGTTTGCGCCTCTAAAATTTCCATTTGGGTCCTCTTTAATCATCCTTTTCCCTCTCATCATGTTTATTTTACTCTATATCTTTGAGCATATATGCCCTCACTATATAAAGCACATACATTAAGTTGTTGAATTACTATTTGGAGACAGTTGAAACCCTCGGTGTATAAGTTAGCTTTTTGAGGCAGGATCTTGTTATGTAGTCTAGATTGGCCTTTAATTCACAATTCTCCTGCCTCAGCTTCCCAAGTGCTTCATTATAGGTATGTGCCACCATCCCCAGCTTTTTGAGCACAGCTATAGGATGAACACTATCTCTTTAAAGGTTTTTACCTGCTGATTTTCTCATTACATTTATTTATTTATTTATTTATTTATTTATGTGTCTGTTTCTATTAATTGCTCTCGTTCTTGGTTGTACATTACATTTTCTTCGCATACTTGGAAAATCCCAATTGGATGGCAGACATAGTGCGGGGGGGGGGCTTTATTTTCATCATTTAATTTTGGAAACATTGAGGTTTTTGTTTTTGTCTGACTTTGTCTGTTCTTTCTGGGATTATA
Organism: Microtus oregoni; assembly: GCF_018167655.1. Taxonomy (NCBI): domain Eukaryota; kingdom Metazoa; phylum Chordata; class Mammalia; order Rodentia; family Cricetidae; genus Microtus; species Microtus oregoni. The sequence continues at coordinate 9,575,290 of NW_024543095.1, read as the reverse complement.
GAGGAGCAGCATCATGCCTGACTGGTAATTTTGCTTTGTTTCTGTTTTATTCAACTGGCAAAGAGTACATTATTTTCCTTCATTTTGATCCTTAAGGCTTGCTTTGGCTCTTTGTTATGGCAGACTTGGGCTAGTTCATTAGGGCTAGGTGAGCTCCACCACTGAGGTCTGACCATTCTGCGGGATCTAGCCCACGTCTTACTCTGGCAAACTCTTCCTATCCCCGTGTGAAGCCCAGGAAGAGTCTCTGCCTCACTGTTTCCCAGCAGTCTTTTCCCGTTTCTCTGTTTGCTGCTTTGAGTCTGCCTGGAGCCCTAACTCACCTAGAACTTGTTTAGACTACACACTTGTAGTGAGCCTCCTGCCTCTGCCTCCTGTGTGGCAGGATGCTTGAGAAGTGCCAGAGAGGATAATCTTTCTAGAACATTCTCTATATTCTTTTATTAGTTCCACATGACTATTTATTGCCCTGCAGGAGAAAAAAAAAATCTGTATGGTACAAAAACTTAAGTTTTAGCTTTGACTTAAAGAATGTAGTTAGAAGAACTACATGGACTCCTGAGGGAAGCTCATCCAGGGACCTGCGGGCATGGCGTGCCAGGGTAGATGAAGATGCATTTATCTCGAATCAAATTGGAGCTGCTAATCTTGCGTCATGTTAACCTGATGCCAATGCAGAGTCAGAATGGAACTCCACCCACCAGTACGGCTGAGATAATTGCTACAAATGTTTGATCCATAATGAGAAATTTCCTAATGAGAAAAGCTTAAGAAAATGTATAGCATTTGGAAGCCCATTTTGAGTGAGTCCAACCCTAGAATAGCACACAGACAGCAATGTTCCAGTTCTTCACAAAGAGGACAAAATTTAATTTGAGCTCAAAAACTTCAGCCGTTAACTTCCTCACTATTCAGAATTACATGTTATTTGATTGTCATTATGTGACTATTTAGTTGAATTATTATGTAATTATATAAATCCAATTATTATTAGGGAAAAGAAAATAGTTAAGTCATCCAGCTTGGCCAGAATCAAGCCAGGCAATGTGGCTCATACTTCAGCTTGGCTCCAAGGGAAGTGCCTGCTAAACACGCTTTGAATCTTTCATCCATTTCCTGGCTCTGAGTTTCATTAAACAAATTTTTCCAATCACCAACTTCACCTATAACACAGAGAGGACAAAAGACTCAGGCCTAGGTTAGGGTATTTCTTAACTTTATCCTGTATGATTCCCAATTTTATCTTTTGTTATTTCCGTGGTTCACTTTGAAAGGTTAACGCGGCATAGTTGTGGTGGTCGGAATAAGAACGGCCCGCATAGGTTCAATATTTGAATGCTTAGGGAGTGGCACTATTTGAAAGGATTAAAAGGTGGCCTTGTTGGAGTGGGTGTGGCCTTGTTGGAGTGGGTGTGGCCTTGCTGGAGTGGGTGTGGCCTTGTTGGAGTGGGTGTGGCCTTGTTGGAGGGAGTGTGTCACTGGGGGTGGGCTTTCAGGTTTCAGAAACCCAAGCCAGGCCCAGTGGCTCTCTCCTCCTGCTGCCTGCAGATCCAGATGCAGAACTCTCAGCTACCACATCTGCCTGCATGCTGCCATGCTTCCTTCTATGCAGATCATAGACTAACCCTCTGGAACTGTAAGCAAGTCTCTGTTAAATGCTTTATTGTATAGGAGTTGTCACCATTAGAAGAGACACGTTGGTCACAGCAGTTGTAAGGGATACTCCTACATCTGAATCTGCAGGCAGCAGGAGGAGAGAGCCACTGGGCCTGGTTTGGGCTTCTGAAACCTGAAAGCCCACCCCAAGGGACACACTCCCTCCAACAAGGCCACACCCAGTCCAACAAGGCCACACCCACTCCAGCAAGGCCACACCCACTCCAACACTATGCAACTTCAATGACCACCACATGCACACCGTGACATGCACATGTGAGCTTCCAACACGTACATATACACTGATGATAGGGAAGCCTGTTAACCAAGTATCTTTAAGAGGCGGGACCAAGTTAGGGTGTGTCTTTGCTCGGCCCAGATGCGCTCTCTTTGCGGCACAACTGAGCTTGGACTTCTTGTTCCTGTTTCATGAGTTTTTCTCCTTATAATAAATAAAAATATAATAGTTTATCGTTTAGCTAGCCTGGTTATTTCCTGAATTGAGATAACTTTAACACACTCAAAGGTACATATATACTCACACCCAAATGTACATACACACAGAGGATAAAAAAACGCATGAAAAATAAATGATTTCTTTCTGTGGACTCTTTGAATGTTTTCAGTTGGAACTGCTCTATGTCGCACAAGCACTGAAATGTGTCCTGATGAAACGGGCTCACCGACATGACAAAACAGTTATGACGCATTAAGGAAATGAAACAAGACAAAACTGTCCTCAACAGAAAATTGCTGGGAGGGAACATGTGAAAAAGTAAAACCTGACTCAGGCGGGAGAAATTTAAATTTTTGATGACATCTGTAAATGACTCGTGTTTTATTTTCTTGCCCTTCCATATTCCCCAGCCTTCTGGACGCGCTACAAGGAACATCAGATTTACTTCGTTGTAGGAGTTTTCCATTCCAAATAACACTTGATGAACAATGCATGGGTTCTAGTTCCCCCTGAATAAGGCATAAGAAGCAGAGTTATGCAGGAATCCAGCTACAGCCAGGTTCCTATTTCATCTTCCGTTCATACTGGGTATTTAAGATAGATGAGTCAAAAAATTAACATAAGGAATAGACTCGGTTCAAATCCTGAAGTATGACAACAGAAAAGCAACATCCTGGGGCTTCAGCTTTTTTCCTACATCGCAAAAGTAAATCTTTTGTTTCCTTTTGTTACAAACGTTAACCCTAACACAATCTTCCGGTCAGTACGCAATCAGTTCCCACATTAGCTGTGCTCATCCTTGCTGTTCCCTATGCTACCTTTAAGTCTTGTTATAGGGCTGATGGGGTGACCCAGCAGATGAAGGCGCTTGCCCCCAAGCCTAACAGCCCGAGTTCTAGCTCCAGGTCCCACATAAACTGACTTCCACAATCTGTCCTCTAACCACCCCGTGCATCTCATGGCACACACACACTAAGTGTAATAAAAATTTTAAACATTGTTATATTTTCATTAAATATTCAATAAAATGAAAGTGGAAAGTCCTAACCTATAGAATTATAGAACTTGATACGAACTTAGAATACTCTAATGAAATGAAGTAAAATTGTCTGTAAATACCCAATTACCTTCCTAGTGACCATTTTCTCCTCCTTGTGTATTAGCAAAATTCTGACTTTCAGTGAGTAACAATGCACCTAGTGTCAATAAGAAACTACATTTCCAAGGACCGCTGTCGGGAGGGATGATGAATAAGTGCAGGCAACCACTGAATGGGGCTTAGTGGAAAACTCCAGAAGGGGCAGATTAGCTACTGTACAGGATCCTTCCTCTGCTGTCTCCCTTTCCTACCTGAGTCCTGAATGCTGGAGCTCCAGCTGCTGCTTTGCCATCACTGGGCACTTAGTGCGCAAAGGACAGTGGACAGCCACCAATTACAGCTCCAGGCTCCCCCTGTCCTGAATTCTTATTAAAGGAGAAAAGACAACACTCTGTCTTGTTTCAGACACCATGGTTTGGCTTTCCTTCTCAGCGTGGGGCTGACACAACACCCCACAAATGAGAGCCGCTTTACCTTTGCGGAACAGGAAGGGGCCGATAGCACCATGCGTCTCCTGAGAGTTTTCCCGCATCGCTTGGAAGGTGCACCCGGCTGAGATAGTTTGTACTTGTTCATCAGTTAGAGAGAAGCCAAGGAATTCAGAGATCTGTTTTATTCCAACAACCAGATTCTGAAAGCAAAAATATTTGAAAAGATAAACATCTTTCAGTGGGGTTTGCTGGGGCAAGGTTTTTCTTAAATCAGTCTTCATTTATTTATTCATCCATTAATTTTTGAGAAAGGGTAATATGTGGCACAGCCCTTTGAAGTCCTTGTACCCATTCCTGGGCTGAGCAAGTTTCTTCTCCAGCCTGGATGAGGGAAGTAGGTCTCCCTAATTCAACCCACAAACAAATGCAGGCTTGGTTAAATTAACTGAGCCCCACCTATTTTTCTTCCATTGCTAACACGGACTGTCCATCACAAAGGGAAAGAGAGCAGTTATTAATCCGCAATCATTATTTCATTTACCTAGCAAACAAACTAAGCCTTTCTTTATGTGTAGTGGACTTCTAGTTTTTTATTAGGTATCAAAAATTTTAAATATTGAATACGCTATTTGTTCACACAATCAGGCATCCCAAGTATATGCTCTGTGTTGTGGTCACTAATAAATATTGCCCTTGAATATAAATGACCATAATCTTACCTCTTTCAGATCTTCATATAATATGAATTTAACATTTTCATCATCAATATATTTGTTCCAGTTAATTGCGAAATCAAAATAGCTTCCCCAAGAAACTAAAATCAAAGGAAAAAAGCTTTTAAAGTAACTACATAACTGAGGAAAATAGATACAAACATATGGATATGTGTTCAAAGGAGATTATGCCTATTACAAATCTGCCTCCAAAGAGGTGGCATACGCCTTTCTCCCTGTCCATTTTTATCCATGTCTTCTTTTCTGAGCAGGTTATGAAAATGATCTGGCCAGAGCTATAAGACATTCCTGAGAATGGGAGGGACAAGATAGTTCAGACAAAGTGCGTGTGTCTGAGTTTCCCTTCTGTTGCTGTGATAAAATGCTCTGACCAAAGCAACTTATGCAAAAAAAAAAAAAAAAAAAAAAAAAGCTTATTTTGGTTTGCAATTCAAGAGCACAGTCCGTCACTGCTGGGAGTTACAGCGGCAGGAGCTGAGACGGCTGAAGACACAGCATCCACAATATGGTCAGCTGCTCTGAAGCTGAGTGGAAGAATTTTGCACAGAAGAAATCCTGTCCAAGTTATCACTGCCATATCTTACTGCCAATCAAATAAGGAGGCAGAAAGAATGAATGCAGTGGGGTAGATTCTTTAGATTGTCCCGCAAGTACCAAACATCATCATTGAATGTTTCCTCATGTTATGTATATGGAGCTGCGTGATGGGTTTACCCCGCCTGACTCCACACAGTCTCTGTGAAGTGTTTCTAGATGAATGGAGACATGCTGAGCGATGCTTCATAAGCGTCTCCTAACGGGTTTGCCTTGCTGATGTGACTCGGTCCAATATTAATCTTTTCTAGGGAGCCAGTCCTGTATGCAGTGTCCCTGTATGTGGAGTGCTGTGGCTTCTGCTGTGTCAAACGCCTTTCAAAGTGGCCTTTACAAATTGTGGTGTCCAGGAACAATGTGGGATATGAAAATAGAGATGCTGGCATGCATGGCATTTACATGAACCTAGGAGGCATCATGCTAGCTAAAATAGGGAAGGAGACAAAACACTGTTTGGTCTCAGCTATACGAGGAATCTTTTTAAAGGTTGAATACATACAGAAAGCAGGGATGGGGAAGGAAACAAATGGGTAGATGGAGGTCAAAGCTACACCTTTGATATTTTGGAGTACTGAGAAGAGAAGTGTAGTGACCTAGACTTCTGGATCTAGTGCAGCATAAGGACTGTTGTTATGAATACTGAATTGTATAACGAAATACTGGTTGCTAAGGGAACAGCAAATGCATGTGATTCTTTCTCTACACACAGAGAAGCAGCTGTGTGACATGCTGGACATGTCGGACAGACATGCTTGACTTTAGTAATCATTTCATTATGTAGCAAAACATGGAATCCATCTTAAATGCAGCAATTTTTAAAATCAGCATAGAGAAGCAGTTTTGTGTAGCAAAACTTTCCCTGGGGAGATGCAAACGTCCATGCATCCTAGATAGCGAGCTTACAGCAGACGAAAGTATGGACACCACCAAAGTCCAACTTGCTGGACCATGAATTTCACTGTGGTTACTCACAGAAGTAGGGGTGAGGGGTTACTTACAGGAGCAGAAGTGACCCAAAGACAGCTGTGCCATCAAGTGGCAGCTCACAAAAGCTAGGACACCTGGAGCACAGAGTATAGCCTGCAGGCAGCTCAGCAGGTTGAAGCATGCCCTTTTCAAGTGACTAAGGTCTAAAACTCTTCCAGGCAACTTGGTGGCTTCTGCTTCTTTCAAGCAGTTGGTCAGGTCTCTGGGTCTTCACTGCCTCCGAGAGGGACTCTCAGCTTTATTAATTTATTCTCAGAGAAACTCTTACAGAACACGTTCTCTTAAAGAGCGTAGACTATACTGTGTGCTCTATGGTAATTTAGCCACTGTTAGAAGGAGATGCTTACATACCTCTGGCCATGGTACTCATGGACGTAGGCTCTCTGCCTCTTAAGCAAGTGGGGCAATTAGCAATTGAGAGAACATCTTGTTAGTGTTCTTAGCTATACAGTAGGCCTTACTCCAGTTGGTCATGAGTCTTAAGGGAAAGCATGGCTATTACAAACCTAATTTAGTGTCTGAAGAAGCAGCAATAGTAGGAAATTAATTGTTATTATTTCATCATGAAAGGAGAAAGCACTCATAAGGCCCCAGTGAGAGACTTAATGATTATTAATGGTGTGTGTGGGGGGGGGGGGGTGAGTGTCGCTTTCTTCTGTGGTATAAAAACTGATGCTCATATAAGTAACTGGTAGTTGGAATAAAATGTCCTCCGTAGGCTAAGATATTTGGATACTTGGTTCCCTGTCAGTGGCTCTCTTTGGGTAGATTTCGGAGGTGTGGCCTTGCTGAGGAAGTGTGTCACCAGAAGCGGGCCTTGATGCTTCAAAACCGCAAGTCATTTCCTGTTCCCTCCCTCTCCTTTTGCCTGCAGATTAATGGGATCTCTCAGCTTCCAGCTACAGCCACCACGCTGCTCCTCTGTCACCATGAACTCATTCTTCTGGAACTGTAAGCCTGAATCAACCCCTTTATTTGTTTGTTTGTTTGTTCGCTTGTTTATTTTTGAGACAGGGTCTCTCTGTGTAGCTCCAGATGTCCTGGAACTCACTCTATAGACCGCATTGGCCTCAGACTCAGAGATCCTCCTGCCCCTGCCTCCTAGGTGCTAAGATTAAAGGCATGCGTCACCACCGCCTGACAAACTCCTTCTATAAGCATTCCTGGACGTGGTGTTTTACTTAACAGAGTGACAGAAAAAAAAACTAAAACAGCAATCCTGTTTAAACTCAGCGAGTCACACGTAAATAAAACAAGACAGGGAGGAGGAAGGGGAATTGTTAGGGAAAGGAAGGTTTCAATGGGAAAGGAAAAGCAAGGAGAATAATACAAGGTAATGGGGAGAGAGAAGGCTAGAATTTATTATAAACATATGATGTTATCAAAGAACTAAAATAAATAATTTAAAATAGTAGTTATTAATAACTGGAGATAGGATGTTTACATAATCTAACAAAAATGTCTTTGGTGTAGTTATACAACTTATGGTTTTAAAAGCTTTTTAATCTTCCTTGGGTTTTTCGACACTGTATAATTCCGTGGCTCAAGAGAAACTAAGTAGAAGTGCTTTTCTTTTCTTTTTTTTTTAAATATTTATTTATTTATTTAGTATACAATATTCTGTCTGTGTGTATACCTGCAGGCCAGAAGAGGGCACCAGACCCCATTACAGATGGTTGTGAGCCACCATGTGGTTGCTGGGAATTGAACTCAGGACCTTTGGAAGAGCAGGCAATGCTCTTAACCTCTGAGCCATCTCTCCAGCCCCAGAAGTACTTTTCTACATGACTCTTAAATAACATCTCTCTTCTGAATCTGTTCTGTAACCACTTAGAAGTCACGGTCCAACAACTGAACTCTCCAGGACATTAGCTCTCTGGGGGTCAGCGTTTGGGGGCCGAAAGACCCTTTCACCCAGCTTACCCAAGACCATCAGAAATATCACATATTTATATTATGCTTCATAACGGCAGCAAAATTACAGTTCTGAAGTAGGAATAAAAATAACTTTATGGTGGGGGTCACCACAACATGAGTGGTATTAAGAGGTCTCTGCACGGGTCTGGAGTATCTTTGAAACCAAAGGTGGATTGTAATTGCTAGACGCATGGAATTGCTTGGCAGGTCTGTGTAAAACCTCATTTAAACACAACCTTTTGGTCCCAAGAGCTTCCTAATTCTTCTTTACATTTATGTTTTCAAAATTATGTGTTCGTTTGCCAAAGGAAAAATTCTTTTATTAACAGGCTTACCTTGTCCCTTCATGAATTGTCTGAAGAATTCATCCCAGGAGGCATAGCTTGGAATATCCGGGACATCGTTATGAAAATGAAAAAAAGACACTGCTGTATCCTTAGGGTTTCGAAATATCACCAATATCTAGGGAACAAAAACGAAGTTAATTTATGCAGCTTTGTATATTGCACTTTGGAAAAGCCAGAGGGTGAACAACGTCGCAATTGTGTCAATACAGAGAGCAAGAGGGACAGTGGGAAAACACAGCTGGGAAGTCTGGGACACTGAGAGGACCTTAGCTAATAATGACGATATGGTCTAAACAGACCACAAAGGGCAGGCGCAGGAAAAAACGAAAAGGCAAAGCAGAGCAATTTGACAAGCACAGTCTCGGAGACTGAGGTAAAATCCCAGATAATCGTAAACCAGTCTTAAGGTTTATGAGTACTAGGGGTAGAGGCGCCAGTCCAGGAATGCAGATGGAGTGGAACCTCCATTTCCGTGGTTCCCTTCTCCAACGACAGTTGTGGCCTTTGAATGAAAATTGTGAAACGAGCACTGGAAAGATCAAACTGAATCCCAAGGCGACCAAGGGATGGTGCTAGAGGACCAAGGGATTGCCGGGGAGTGCATGAGTGTTCCGTGTGTAAGCAAGACTTCAGACACTTCCTGTTTCAATTCCTGGACACAGCTGAGCTGCTCGAAGCGACACTAGCCCACTCTGAGCCTATGGCTCTGGCAGGCCTTGCCCGTCTCCCCCATTTCCCTCTGTCTCAGTAAACCATTAGGCTATATTTCTAAAGCTAGCCACGACGTTCTCTTCCCTTATTTGGCCACTTCCTCCTTCTGAGACTGCCTACTTAAGATCCAGCAATCAGAGTACTGAAGTCCAGCAATCAAAAGTCCCCTTTGGTTCACCTAATTAACATGGCCATTCAAAATAGACCTCCCCTTTTCTCGTCTTAAAACTTACACCTGCAAGGGCATTTTGCTGCTGTTTTTCTGCCCGAGTCAGTGAGCAGCGACTAAAACTCACTTAATAAAGGATCTCTCTGTGAAAACAGGTGTTTGGGTGTGGTTTGTGTCTAATCCCTTCGGGGCGGGAGCCCCTTGCTGTGTGGAGGAGGCGGGGGTTGGTTTGGATTGGGTTAGGGTTCGCCTTCACAGCAGAAGCCAGATATGGAGAAACAGGCAAAAGTCAAGAGGATTTCTGAAAAAAACGGGAAGGTGATTCCTCCACTGGGTAAGTTTCTGGACTAGAGTAAAAGTCCACGTAAGTGGACGCTGAAACCAGCAGGGGGCAGCACCAGTCCTTTGGAAACAAGTCAGTGCTGCTTAGCCTGCTCCTCAAGGGCTTTAGGAGCTTTTGCCTGTTTCTCCTTACCTGGCAGTCTCAAAGGAAGAGCTCATATATGCAGAATGTGTGTGTCTGTGTGTCTGTGTGTGTGTGTGTGTGTGTAGATCATGAAAATAGAAGGCAGACCATGAAAAGGAAAAAGAGATCTCAAGGGGGGGGGGGGGGAGAATACCTGTGATATGAAGCAGAAGGGGACCCAGAAGAGTGGGGGCAGGAGGGTGGGAGGAGCGGGGAAGATGGATGAATAAGAGCAAAGCGTGACTCAGTGCTGGGGCTGCGGGCCTGCCTTGCCACTCCTGGTGCTAGATTTGTAAGCAAATGGTAAGAGTAGCCAAAGCAACAGCAATTCTGTCTGATGGCTATTGTTATTCTATGGGAAATTCAGAAATTACATGGTTGCAGATTGCAACAAAAAATATTGCTAATTTTATGAGGCTATATTCTTTAAAAGCAGTGAGATTTTGAAATCTATGAATTGTAAAACTGATGACAATAAACTGCACATTTTATTCTACGTCTGTTTTCTATACAAATTGAAGTGCATTTTTGTATGCAGCCACAGCAAAAACATGGGAAGAAAGAAACAACAAAAGAAATACTACATTACGCATTTCACATATTCAAATTCCATGAGTATGAGCAAGCTCATCACACCAAAAGCCGGTAACTGCAGGGTTGACTAGCTCCGTGGTAGAGTTCTTGCTTAGTACCTGTGAGGCTCTGGCTTTGATCTCTATCACTGACAAAAATCAAGGTCAAGACAAAATCCAGAGAAATAAAAGGATGGCCTGTACGTATACATAAAAGTTTCAATACGTAGGACCCAGCCTTGAGAAGATCAGTAGGGGCCTGAGTCTCAGTAGTTTACTTTAAGAAAGACCACAAACTGAGACTACCCAGGCACCACCATCCAAAGGAAATTTCTAATGTTCCAACCATTGTAGATAGGATCACCTGCCAGCACACTCACCAGGACACCCCTAGAGAGATGTCAGCTAATCTGGGGTCCTGAACCTTAGAAATCCCTCATCCCCACCTATGCTACTTATACAAACCCAACCCTAACTTAGCTTGGGGCTCTCCGGTTATTCCTATCATTGGGCAGACGGAGAGTCCGAGTTTGCAAACTTGTGTAGAATAAAGGCTCTTTTCTTTTTATACAGGACTCGGTCTCATTGTTGGTTTTTGGGGATTTTGCGGATCTGGGCATAACAGATACACATACAGACATGCAGGCAAAACACATACATATGCAAAACGAAAATAAATCTTTTAATATGTCTCAATTCACTCACCTTGGCTTTGCTCTTGAAGACAGACTGAGGTAGTTTGTCGTAGTGGAGGTGAGTTGTCAGGATCCTTGGTGAAGGAAACAGCTTCATTCTCTACAAAATAGCACAATAAGGTGAGTGTGTGTGTGTATGTGTGTGTGTGTGAGAGGGTATGTGAACAAATATGCATGAGAGAATGTATGTGAGTCTTCGAGAGTGTGTGAGTGCGTGTATGACTGTAGGAGTGTGTGAGAGAGAATGCGTGTGCACGACGGTGTGTTCGTGAGAGTGTGTGAGACCATTCTGAGGGTATGTGAATGTGTGGGAGGGTATGTCTGAGTGGATGTGTGTCTGTGAGAGAATATGTGTATGAAACAGTGCGTGTCTGAGTGTGTGAATGTATGTGTGTGTGTGTGCACGTGTGTGTGTTCAGTTGCCTAGAAGCATGGCATCTAAGTGGTGGCTTCAAGCACTCTGTAATAACTTTCTTTTCTGTGCCCAATTTTTTTCATGAAGAATCATAAACAAATCATTAATCTCACCTAAATTATTTTATTGGATCCTGCTTTTCATTCTCAATCTTGGTCACTTAAATTCTTTCTGTTCAAGCAAATTCAGAACCCACATTTCGCTGTTTTATTTGTATCTCTTCTCTATCATGGCCTCTGATAGAAATATCCAAGTCAGAAGACTTGTTCCTTAAAATAAATTTTTAAAAAATATTTATTTATTATATATACAATATTCTGTCTAGATGTATGCCTGAAGGCCAGAAGAGGGCACCAGACCTCATTACAGATGGTTGTGAGCCACCATGTGGTTGCTGGGAATTGAACTCAGGACTTTTGGAAGAGCAGGCAATGCTCTTAACTGCTGAGCCATCTCTCCAGCCCCCTTAAAATCCATTTTTAACAACTAGATCTGTTTTTAAACTTTTGTGTGTGTGTGTGTGTGTGTGTGGGTGTACTCTCATGTATATCTGTGAGTGTGGAATGTGTATGTTTGCATGTATGTGTTTGTACCGGTACCTTAGCAGCCAGAGGAAGGCCCTGGGGGCCTGCTGCAGCACTGTCCACACTGTTTCTTTGAGACAATCTCTGGCTGAACACGAATCTAGGCTGACAGCCAAAAACCCAGCAGTTCCCCTGTCCCTGTGACCTACAGCAATGGAATTATGGGAGCACCTGGCTTTTTATGTGGAATCTGAGATCTAAACTCAGGTCCTTGTTCTTGTACAGCAGAGGCTCTAACCCACTGAGATACCTTTCTAGCCCCTAGATACAATTTTCTCCCTGAGACAGGGTTTCTCTGCATAGCTCTGACTGCCTTGGAACTTGCTTTGTAGACCAGGTCAGCCTCCAACTCAAAGAGCTTCCTGCCTCTGCCTCCAGAGTGCTGGGATTAATCCCATACAATCAAATATCCCAACGTAATTGATGTCCTGGGTTACCTAAATATCTGAGAAATGATTTATGAAATGTTTGTCCACTTGCGGAACAGAATAATTTATTATTTTCTGTTATCTATTTCCACCAATGACTAAAAAGAACAAAGTTTTATGGACACCTCAAGGCATGGTTATATATGTACTAGGAAGGATGAGGCAGGAAGAACATGAATTCAAAGCAGGCTAGGCAAACAGTGAATTCTAGGCCACAGGAGACCTGTCTGAAAAACAAATACTCTTAAATAGTGAAGTGTTCTTAATTTATATTCTTTATAAGTGTTTAATTTTTAAATAATTTTTATTTGGAAGACAAGGCTTCATTTCGCTTGAAGAGATCACACAAAGCTTCATAAGTTATGTTAAAATTCTAGTGATAAAATAATATTCAGAAATTTGTAGCTAATTCTTTAAAAATAGCTATGGAGACATCAAGTCAAAAGAACATAAATCAAGACTTTGAAAAATTAAAAAAAATTAATCAACAGTATGAGTCCAAGTGGTGATCAGTGGTGACGATGGCTGAAGGGCACTAGGCTGTCTTCGGTGGCGTTTGCAATAACTTGACATCCATTCACAACACTGTTTTCAGGCAGACATTGGAGCCTCTGTTTTAGAGATTAGAGTTAGGCTTTGAGGTTTTGGGTGCTTTGTACAACATCAAATAGATGGTCATTTTCAGATTAAGCGATAGCGTACTGTTCCTCCTCCATTGCTTGGCCCTAGGTCACACAAGGACTCATACAGAATGACAAAGTTACTAGGAGGATTAGCGGCACAGCCTAGAAGAGAGTGCAATTGTCTTGGAACTAGATGCACAGCACTTTATTCAAACCAATGGGTAACGCAGCTGAGCCGAAGGCTACATGAAGACCAATTCTACATAGGGCTCCTTCAGAGACGCTTGAATGTGTCTTACAGGGAAGGTGTCTGTCAAGTCCAAATGGATTAAAGACCTCAAAAAAAAAGCCAGGCACACTGAACTTTATAGAAGAGAAAGTGGGAAGTACACTTGAACATATTGGCACAGGGAACCACTTCTGAAATATAACCCCAGCAGCACAGACACTGAGAGAAACAATTAATAAAGGGGACTTCCTGAAACTGAAAAGCTTCTGTAAAGCTAAGGACAAGGTCAACAAAACAAAACGAGAGCCTACAGAATGGGAAAAGATCTTCACTAACCCCACAGCAGATAGAGGTCTGGTCTCTAAAATATGCAAAGAACTCAAGAATTGGACACCAAAAGAACACATAATCCAATAAAAAAAAAATGGAGTACAGACCTAAACAGATAACTCTCAACAGAGGAATCTAAAATGGCTGAAAGACACTTCAGGGCATGCTCAACATCCTTAGTCAACAGAGAAATGCAAATCAAAACAACTCTGAGATTCCATCTTACACATGTAAGAATGGCCAAGATCAAAAACACTGATGACAACTTATGCTGGAGAGGTTGTGGGGTAAAGGGAACACTTCTGCATTGCTGGTGGGAATGCAGCTGGTACAGCCCCTTTGGATGTCAGTGTGGTTATTTCTCAGGGAAGTTGTCTGTAAACTGAATCACTATTAACTTAAACTTATCCTCTCACTGATTTCTGTTTAAAATAAAAGACATACTGCTGTTAAAAAGGGAGGCACAGTTGGGGGTGGAGAGATGGCTTAGCAGTTAAGAGCACTGGCTGTTCTTTCAGAGGGCCCAGGTTTAATTCCCAGCACCTCTCTGACAGCTCACAGCTGTGGCTCCCGTTGTAGGGGATCTGGCACCCTCACATAGACATACATGCAGGCAAAACACCAATGCACATAAAATAAATATAAATAAATCCCCCCAAAATTAAAAAGTAGACACAATTAAATTATAATTGAAATAGAAATTTGCCCCTAAAATGTCTAACTAAAAAAAAAAATAAACACTTCTGGTACACTGCAGTTATGAAAACCTAAAACAGAGTTAGAAGATTTTCTGGTAATTCTGGAGCTAGTCAGTGGGGCTTTGTGATCTATATTACAAGAAAACAATTATGCTTCATTCTGCAGGAAGGCAGGAAGGAATACACACACACACACACACACACACACACACACACACTGGAAATGGTTTGTTCTGACTAACCTTCAGCCTAGATGTCTTGGTGGTTTAGACACTTCTTGCCCTTGTAGAGGGCTTCACTTTCGAGCACCCACATGGTGGCTTTAAGCTATCCATAACTTCAGTGCCAGGGGATCTGATGCCCCCTTCTGGCTTCCAAAGGCACTAGGCACGCGCATGGTGCAGGCAAAACACTCATACTATAAATAAAGTTAATTAATTAAAAACAAAATGTTTATTTTATGTGTATGAGTGTCTTGCCTGCACGTATGTATTGTAACATGCGTGTGTCTGGTGCCTACAGAGGCAGGAGACAGTGTTAGATACTCTGGAATGGTCGTGGGCTACCAATTGAGTGCTAGGAACCAAACTCAATCCCCATAAATAGCAGCAAGTGTTTCTAACCCCTGAGCCAATTCTCCAGGCCCTCTTTAGTGAATATTTAAAATGGAGTTAGATTCTTCAAGAATGTCCTGGCTGCAAAAGTCATTTAGATCTTTTCACTACAGCTGGAATTTTCCCTAACAAGAAAGCGCACCTTTCCTTCCACAGCTGGCAAAGACGGAAAGGGGAGGGTTCTAGAAAGAGCCCGTAGCAACAGGTGGCTTTATAGTCACACTAGTGGGGCTAGGGAAGGAGAATGACCCCCGCTGAGGAACAGGAATACCTTGTCCCAAGGACACTAAAGTTCACAGTCAAGTTCTGACGTGTCACAAGTCTTGGTTGGCAACTGGGAAAGTAGTAGAGCATGCCTGAAAACATGCCTGGAACATGCCTGGAACATGCCTGGAACATACCTGGAACATGCCTGGAACATGCCTCCAGCTCTTGGAGGGCAGAGGCAAGGGGGCCAGAGGCTTACGCTCAGCCTTGGCTACAGTGGGAATTTGAGGCAAGCTTGGGCTACATGAGATCCTGCTTGAAAAACATAATCTTGACAAAGAATCAAATCTCTCTGCAGCATCACAGGGTACCCCCCCACACTTACGAATGGTTTCTGTTATGTACTTTTGTTTGAGATAATTTGTTTGAAATTAAAATATACTCTCATGGAGAAACAATCCCATGCGTAATGGGAAAACATGCAAGTCAACAGTCCAAACCCTGTTTCAAACATAAAATAAGCTGTTGGTATTGAAGGTAGGTAATGACATTGGCAAATAAAGTAAAAAAGATCATAGGCTGTGATGTAATAGGGTTTAAAGGTATAGGTTGGAAAGCTGGTCACTTGATTGGTATGTATAATGAAAAAAGATAGCTTATTTTCTTTTTTAAAAATTTAAAAAAAAAAGCTGGTCATATGCTAGCATCCTCTCTAAAGGCGATGCTAAACCGTCTCTAGGAGCAAGGCTATGTGACAGCTGCTCGCTTTTCTCTGCGTGTCCTGTCTCTTCTCTCAGCAAAATCTTTAAGCTGATGTCCGTTCTTCTGGCCCCGAAGCCTGAGCCTATTCTGTCTGAGCCTCCATCAGATATACTCGAGCATGGACCACTCTCCCAAGTGTGGGACCCTGGGCCTTAATGTGGCTGCTGAGCGCTCTTTTGCCTCTTCAGAAGGTGCCCTGGACGCCAGCCTGGATCAGGATTTAGTGCTTGCCTCCCGCTCAGCATCAAGTCCTCAAACAGCTGTCCTTCAAACTGCCTTTTCCTGCTACTTCCCGCAGCCCATGGAAACGGACTCCCTTCTTTCTACCTGTGGAACTTTGAAGCTTGTATTTGTCAATCATGTGGACTGTGCGGTCATTCCTAGAAGCTGTTCCCGAAAGTTCCCACCCAGTGTGTTTCTTTCTTCCGTCTGCTCCGGGAGAGACTTAATGGTTAACATTTCCGGATGTTTTACTGCAGTAGTGGGGTCCCTCTGGGTCCAGCTTCCCCTCCTTTCCGCATTCTGACACACCTAGGGCTCAGGAGAGACTGGTCCATCTTCTCCCTGCTGTCTAAGCACAAGGACCCAAGGCAGAGTCTCCCTCTTGCCCCTTACTCCTGAACACTGGCGTCCCAGTCAGTTCTGCTGGGAAAGAGAGTGATAGTAACTACGTGCTCTGTGTGGCTCTTTGAACCCTCATTCAGACTTGACCATTTCCTCGCTGCTCACATTCACAGAAGCCGTCATTAAGATAAGGAAATTAAAAGTGTCTTATTAGCGAAGATGGGATTCTGCCTTGCATCCTACCCATGCTGGTATCTTTTGGCTTTAGTTCATTTCCTGGGTGTTCTCGGATTACTTGCCCCCCAAGTTAAAAATATTGCTACTACTAGTAAGGACAGCCTTATATTAAATTCTTTCGGAACTCAAATCAGACAGCTTGGATTCAAATTTTGGCTCTGCCATTTATTATCTCCTTAATCTTGGGCAAGGATGGCAGTTTCATCTTCTGTGAAATGGTGATTAGGCTTTTTTTGTAAGAAAATGAGATAAGACCAGAAGAGGATTGAGGATGTGGTAAGCAAACAAGAACTGACTTCAGGGATTGTTGTTAGCATGATATTATTAATACTTTTTGAACTCAGAGGTGATGGCTCCAGAGGAAGAGTCTCCCTGCGCTCATTCACTGAAGTCAAAAGACTGTTTGTACTAACCTGATATTTTTCTGCGTCTCCACACTCAAGAACTGGAAATTCTGGGCACGTGTATTTCTTTTTAGAAACGGCAAATATTAATTCACTGACGATGTGGAGAATCCAGTTTGAACCTGAAAGAAAAGACAGAAAATAGAAACCCATTAAGGAGTCTTAATAACAAAGACGCATCACTTTAGCGAGTAGAAGAGGAAATTTTTTAATTTATTATTTATATAGGTTTCTTCCTTCATGTATCCTGCAGTACAGAAGAGGACACCAGATCTCATTACAGATGGTTGTGAGCCACCATGTGGTTGCTGGGAATTGAACTCAGGACCTTTGGAAGAGCAGCCAGTGCTCTATTCCTCTGAGCCATCTCTCCAGCCGCCCTAGAAGAGGAAATTTTCAATTTTCAATTATTCCATGATGTGCACATTCACTTCTTTAGAGTTAGAAAGAACTCTGGCTGCGGAAATACGTAATTTTGGAGAAAAGAGCATTTATGTATATTAACATGGAATTTAATGTTTTTAGGATTTTTTTTTTTTTGGTTTGGTTTGGTCTTGGCTTTTTGAGACAGTATTTTTCTGTATAGTAACTCTGGCTGTTCTAGAACTTGCTCTGTAGATCACCTGCCTTTGCCTCCTTAGTACTGGGAAATTTTTAAGTTTTTTAAAATTCACATTTTTTTCCTCTTCCCTTTCCCTCTCTCCCTCCACTTCCCTTTTCGTTTTGAGGCAGGGTTTTGCACTGTACCCCACCCACAGTGGTTTCTAACTTACCAACCACCTGCCAGAGATTACTGATGTTCACCTCCACATCAGGCACAGGTGTCTCCCTGATGTGATTTGCACATAGAATGCGCTCCTTGAAGAATATTATGCTAGAGAAATATCTATTTTATATAATTTATATCATCCTAAATTGATCTATAGGAATAGATCCCAGCATTGAATAAGAGAACAGAAAGTGTTAAGAAATGGGCTTTAATAAGCAGCAGTTGAAAGAAACAAAAGAAGCTGAAGTAGACGGAATAGCTCACGCTTGCAACCGAGCATGCTGGAGGCTGACGCTGAAGATTGTGAGTTCTAGGCCACCCTGAACCTCAAAATTAAAGCAAACAACAAAAATCCAAATCAAAAAAACCCAACAACAAAACAGATGATATAAAATATAGTAAAATAGATTTTTAATCTCTTATTCTCCGTTGATGATAGATTTTACAAAACAGATTTGAGAAACAGGAGGATTGGTGTTTGATCCTGAAAAGAAGTCCAGCACATGGAAATCATTACATACATGACAGAAATGTCATGCTTCTGCTTTCTGTCAAAAATATTCATATTTAGTTATTTTGGCACTGCCTATCCTCCCTCCACCCACGTGCCATACCTCTTCCTCCAGCCTACTGGATTTTTGTTTTGTTTTTTTCAAGTTTTCAGTTGTTGACTTTACAACCCATTTGCTTTACTGTCTCGCTCCCCGCCCTCCCCTGCTGCTGCTGATTTCCAGTGAGTTCCATGTGGAGACGAGGCTCCTTCTTCCCACCTTCACCTTGCACCCTCCCCTACCTAACTAACACAGAATGCGCTCACGGGAAAAGATTCTCTTTACCACACTTCGGGTAGGACGCTAGCACGATGTCATCGCTTCTGGCTTCAAAGGTGTCCAAAGCTCGGAAAGTTTCCGAGGCGCACATGGTAACAGGGTAGGGAATCCCCTGGTAGGTGAAAAACAAGTGAGACAGCGCCGTTTCTTTAGATTTTTCTAAAGCATCATCAATGTACTCGATAAACTTGGACTTGTCAGCCATGCTGGCTCCCCGCTAATGAATCCAGCCGGTGTCACCCCGTACAGTGGTTGTCTTTAATAGTCCTTCCCAGGCGCATGGAAATCTATCACCCGGTTCTCATCCATTCCTTCATCCTGTTTGTGTATCCCGCCGTCACAAAAGGTGAGCCACAGGTGCAGACAGGCTTGGCTTCTGGGACTGCTATCACAGATGCCGATCGTGTTACGGCGGACATCCCACTCAACAGAAGAAAAAGAACAAAATCTCCTAACAGAAGATTAATAGACATTAAATATCTAACAAGTAGATATTTAATAAAACCAGACATTGAATTTTCTATGAGAAATTCTTGGAATAAGCCTTCTGGTTTGCTTTTGATGGGCAGTTTTCCAAATACATCCCGCTTAGCGTGACAGTGAAACCACAGGGTAATTTAATTAAGTGGTTAAAGCCCCAATTTAGGGACAATCCTGAATACTGGGCTCGGTTTTGTAATTTTTTACTGAAACGATTTGTGAATCTCATCTTCACTCATTTAGCAATACAGCAATGGGTGAGAAAAGAACTTTGGAGGGGAGAACCCAGCAGAGCTATCTCTAGGTACATCTCCCCTTGATGGGTTTATTGTACATCTGACACTTCATGTGGACAGTGGTCTCTGGGATGTGTCCTGGTCAGATGCATCAAGCAGGAGCCATCTGGGCCTCCGGTCACTTCTGGAAAGACAAGCGTAACCTCACCCTGATGTTAGAAGAGCTTCTGGCTCTTTCTGTTGGTTAGTTTCCAAGTCTTTCCATTAAACATATACTTTAGGCTTTGTCTCCTTTAGAGCAAAACGCTTTTTTTTTGGTTGCAAAAATACAATACAATACAATACAATAAAATAAAATAAAATAAAACTTAGCATGGCTAAATGTAGCATAGTATGCGAGGACTTAGTGGGTGTAGATACCCCCTTTTTGTTTTTAAAATTTGCCATTTAAATACTAAACGGTGTCATTTCACAATAGCGTGATCCTGTGGATCATTAGGGGATTCCAGTTACATGATTCATATTTTATAAATTGCAAATTTACTTTAAGTGTTTACTAGTAGAAACAAGACCATTGTCAGCTTTTAGTTGTGATGAGTGTCCTCGACGGGAGAAAGTATATAATAACAACAAGAAGGGCGGGGCCAGATGATTTGTCAGCTAAAAGGAATTGCTCTTGTAACGATTTTGCATTTTGATGAAGAAGTTCATAAGATTTTTGAGCGGACTGAAAAGAAAGCATTAAGGGTGAGGAGGAGCCCAGCCCCTCGGTGGAGCATTAGCGGAAGGTGACGGGCCTGGTGAGTTAGAACGAGCACAGATGTGTGCTGTGAAAATGTTGTTTGTTGTCTTACAATGTCTGAGGAAGAGAAGAACTGTGGAATAATATGAGTAGTAACTGAGTTTGTATTTTATCCAAGTATATATATATGTATGTATGTATGTACGTATGCATGTACGTATGTATGTACGCATGCATGCACGCATGCATGTACGTATGTACGTATGTGCATGTATGTATGTAAGC
This sequence comes from Microtus oregoni, assembly GCF_018167655.1. Lineage (NCBI taxonomy): Eukaryota > Metazoa > Chordata > Mammalia > Rodentia > Cricetidae > Microtus > Microtus oregoni. The sequence goes on along the minus strand of NW_024543095.1, from coordinate 9,555,018 downwards.
ATGTACGTATGTATGCATATACGTACGTATGTATGTATTTATGTATGTATTGGTTTTCCGAGGCAGGGTTTCCCTGTGTAACAGTCCTAGCTGTCCTGGAACTAGCTCTTGTAGGCCAGGCTGGCCTCGAACTCACAGGGATTCACCTGCCTCTGCCTCCCGAGTGCTGGGATTAAAGGCATGCGCCATCACCACTCTGCCCAGAGCTATATTTAAATTTCCCTTTTTGGTTTGTTTAGCATGAAAGCTAAGTACTTAATTTAAGTGTTTATTACATGAGCAGGAGAGGAGAATGGCATCCATTTTTTAAAGGGCGAAGAACTGACCATGGAGAATTCCTAGCTAGGAATGGGGAATCTGGATTTGATTACATTTCTGAGTATTCACTTTAGAAGTCTGTGAAAAGATAGAATCAGAATTATGAGTATCTCAATGTTCTTACGTTTTTCATATGTGATTGCCACTTGAAGTTATTCTATTACATAATAACAGGATGATTTTTCACTGTGGTTGGGAAGGTGTAATTAAGAATCTGCCTCTCAAGAAAGAAAAGAGGAACTGGTTGAATGGCCTGCCCATCTGCTCAGTGGGATTAGTGCTCACATTACAGACAGTCTTTGTTGGCCGTAGGTTAGAATTCAAGACTGATTTAAGCTTGGTCTCGTTTGCTTGTTTCTTGGTAAATAAAGCATTGAGGAGGACCTGGTCCAGATCCCACTGACACTAATCCATGTGGTTATAGGAGGCTCTGAGTGTAGGAGAGGGATAGGGGGATGAATGGGGCACAGGCAGGCAATGTGGAAAGTCAGCTAATTCTTAGTTTCTCCTCCACTGTGTCCTGTCACTCAGGTTCTGGGATATAGATACACTGATGGCATATTTAAAGGTCCCTCTTGTTTTCCCAAATCATCCCCTCAATCAACTTCTCTTTCCTATCTTCATCTAGGCTATAGGTGCCTATTCCCCAAGTGAGAAAAATGAAAAGAGAACGCGTGGTTGAAATAAGGAAGAATAAGCAAAGCCGGGATGAAGTAGCACAGGGCACATGCAAGCAGGCTGGCCTCGTGGCTGTCTTTTAAGGCAGGTAAGTAGGAGTTTCCTCTTCTCTTGTCCTTTCTAGGGCTAGGGCTTCTTTCTAATGAAGGCCTTTTCGTTCGTTGTTTGTTTTTCCCCCCCCCTTTCTTTTACAGTGAATGAACTATTTTCTGATGTGGCCTAGGACTAAACCTTAGAGACTCTTGAAGTCCTTCTTCCATTTGCAGAGTGACCCTTTAGAGCAGGGGTATGCCCATCCTTTGGAGAGGAGTCCAACCTTTTGGCTTCTTTGGGTCACAATGGACAAAGAATTGTCGTGCGTCACACAAATAAGCAAATGCTAATGAAAACTAGTGAGCTTTAAAAAACTACTGTGTCTAATCTTCACGACGTCAGTCGCCACAGATAAGCAAAAATATCCTCACAAAAGGATCCCAGTTATGCATCACCTTGCTCAGAGAGTCTCAAAACTGTTCAATGGGTATCATTTGGGATCACCAATAAAGAGAATGAACATACTGATTTTTTATTACTATAAAAGAGGGCAACACAGAGCAGTCAGACCAGGGACTCTCTGACATTGCATTTGAGATCCTACTGCATCCATCTGAGGTTGGATGGAAGTGGTTACGATTCTCAGTGAGCTCTCAAAGTGCTTCCCAATTTCGCTTATTTGACTCACTTTTGAAAACAGTTGCTCACAACTGTAGGTGCGGTAGAAGCGAAGGGAAGGGTGCGCTGTGACTTTGAAGTGAGAGATTCGTGTTTCCTGGAAGTCAAGACCTGAGAAATCTAGAAAAGAAATACAGTCAAATTTTCTGTATGGTAGCTTTCATCAAGTTTGGGCATTAAACTCAGTGTTGGGACCATAAACAACTTGATAACATGTCTCAAATAATAACATTTCTTTGTATCATCTGGCTTTAACTTAGTCATCTTGTTTCTGGAAAGTCAATGATGTTGCTCTAATCAGCATCAATGTTTTACAAGAATTTCCAGGACTGCTAAGGATTTTAATTGCCCATCCTTTATAGAATCCTTGGTTTTGATGATTTGCATATCATACATCTGTAATGCTTTTGTGCATAAAAGTTCTTGATGATACTTCATTAAATGTGAGTTCAGAGTGGCATTTGTATCATCTTCTATTAACTTTTACAAATATGTCTTTCAGCTGGATGGTGGTGGTGCATGCCTTTAATCCCAGTACTCGGGAGGCAGAGGCAGGCAGTTCTCTGTGAATGTGAGACCAGTTTGAGTCTACAGGATAGGCTCCAAAGCTACACAGAAAAATCCTGTATTGACAAAAAACAAAACAAACAAAAACCCCAATATGTCTCTCTCTTTTACCTACCATTAATGGGGCATCAACTACAACAGATCTGGTGACAGGGAACAAAGAAAATGGGTTTAGCGTATGTTTTACTGCTTCCTATAAGTTTCTTGATTATGTTGCGCCTTTTAAGGACACTAAATTTTTGAATGACGTTGCATTTCTCACAAGGACCACTAATAAAACGGCAAATTGAGCCATGTCTTAGTCACTGTTCTATTGCTGTGAAGAGACATCATGATCAAGGCAACTCCTATGAAAGAAAGCATTTACGTAGGGGCTTGCTCACAGTTTCAGAGGTTAATCTATTATTTTCATGGTAGGGATCATGGTGGCACACAGACGGGCGTGCTGCCAGAGAAGCTGCTGAGAGAGTTCTATGTCCTGATTCCTAGGCAGAGAGAGAGACTGGGCCTGGTGTAGGCCTTTGAAACCTCAGATTCCACCCCAGTGACACACTTCCTCCTAATCCTTGTAGTCCTTTCAGACAGTTCCACTCCCTGGTGATGAAGCATACAAACACAGGAGCTCACGGGGGCCATTCAAACCCCCAGAAGTCATTCTTGCTGCTTCAGTGATGTCAGCCATTGCCCATGATTAAATCTAAAGCAAGTACTTCTATTTTTCTGACTTCCTTGGATAGATTTTCAAATTCCTTTCATTTGCCTGGCTGTATTCTAGGGAGACAAACAGATTTTAGAGTTATCATTTTTTTTCAGGGCATATATATTTGCAGCATTCTGCAAGCACTGCTCAAGAAAATCAGCATCAGGAAGCAGTTCTGACTCTCTTGCTATACGGTATGTCACCACACTATTGGTTTGTTACTATAGAATCTGAGCCGGGACTTTTCAAACATTTTGTGTTGAGAAAGTGAACCTTTTCCAGCGATGCTCTCTGCCCTCCTGCCGCTGTCCCTGTCACACACTGAATTTGGGAGCATGTGCAGCTACATGATGCCTTTTAAATTTTTCATCTTGGAAAACTTTCACCCATTCTCAACAAATGAAGCAGAAAGCTTTACCGTCTCTCTCCTTTTTGCTGGGCAATCTTCCGTCGTCATTTTTGTTTAGGTTGTTTTCTCTGTGGTATTGTAGAAGCCATGTTGGAGGTTAAAATATCAATGGGAGCTAGAGAGATGGCTCGGTGGTTAAGAGTGATTGCTGCTCTTCTGGAAGATACAAGTTCAGTTCCCAGTACCAATGTTTTGGCCTCCATGGGCACTGGCTGGCATCTGCATACACACACACACACACACACACACACACACACACACACACATACATGCGCAAGCACACACATGATCCTTATTTTTTATTTATTAGTGTGTATGTGTGTAAGTGTGTGTGTGTGTGTGTGTGTGTGTGTGTATGAATGCAGTACCTGTAGTAGCCAGATCTCCTGGAGCTAGAGTTAATGCTGGCTGTAAGCAGCCTTATGTGGGTGCTAGGAACCAAACTGCCATTCTCTGGTGGAGCTGAAAATGCTCTTCACCACAGACCAGTCTCTCCATCATGATCAATATTATAATAATAACAATGATTACAGCTAAGGGACAATATTTACTTTTTTAATTGAAAATAAGTTCTTCTCCCAACCACAGTTTCCCCTATCTCCACCCTCCCAGCTCCTCCTCACCTCCCCTCTCCCCTAAATCAACTCCCTCTATAGATCTCCTTCCAGAAAAGAACAGGCCTTCAAGAGATAACAATCAAACACGACAAAACAAAATACAATAAGACAAGGTAAAGTCTTTACACCAACAAGGCAACCCAACAAGATGGAAAGAGTCCCAAGAGCAGGCAAAAAAGTCAGGGACAGTCCTGCTCCCACTGTTAGGAGTTCCACAAAACACCAAGCAGAACAGCTACACATATATGCAGTTTATCTTGTAGACCCCTGCAGGCCTCCGTGTTTGCTGCTTCTGTCTCTATGAGCCCATAGGAGCCCTGCTTAGTGGATTCAGTGGACCACATTTGCCCGGTGTCCTCCAAACCCTCAGACTCCTACAATCTTTCCTTCCTCTTTTCCCTGAGGTTCCCTGGTCTCTGAGAGGAGGAACCCAATGGAGACCACCAAGTTAGATTCCCTCTCCACATAATGGCTGGCTCCTATGCATCTGTTCCTATCTGCTGCTGGAGGAAGCCTCTTTGATGACTACAGAACAAGGCAGCAATCAATAAATATAATAAAATATCATTGGAATTCTTTCTTTCTTTCTTCTTTTTTTAACCTGTTATGTTTGGTTGACTCTAGGTCTCTGGTCTACCCATTCTCTGGTTCCTGGCCACCCAAGCAGGATCAGGCATGGGCTCCCTCTTGTGGCTTGGGCCTTAAGTTACCTCTGATGTTGGTTGCCAACTCCAACAAGTTCTGCACCTCAGTTGCCCCAGCAGATCCTGCAGGTAGGGCAGATTGTAGATCAAATGTTTTTGTGGCTGGGTTGGTATCCACGTTTCTCTTTTGATAGCCTGCAGAGTACTTTCCCGCACCAAAGAGACTAGAATATAATAATAACATCTAAGGGACTATATTTACTTTTATTGTGAAAATTGGCAAGAAAATAGAAAGCAAGGCTTGGGTTCTACATCTCAGATGTCTGTGTAGAGAGGAGAGAGCTGATTAAGGCATTATGGGTGATGCGTGAGGTGTCTCTAAGGTATGGGGATTCTTAATAATTAATTAAGAATACTTACCTAGGACTGGAGAAATGTCTCAGGGGTTAAGATCCCTGGCTGCTCTTCCAGAGTTCCTGAGTTCAATTTTGGGTTAATCCCAAGGTGGCTCACAAACATCTGTAATGAGATCTGGTGCCCTCTTCTGACCGCAGGCGTATATGCAGGCAGAATTCTACATAATAAATAAATCTTTTTTAAAAAGAATACCTATCTGTCTTCTAAATAACTTAAACCCTCGACAACACACACACACACACACACACACAGCTCTCATCTTAAAGGGAATATAAGATAATTTATTCTGGAGGCATGCCAAGTGGCCTGGGAACACAGATTTAGGTTACCCAAACTCTATGTTCCAACACGGAAGCAGTTCCATAGTTTTACGGGACAAAGAAAGTCATGACTCAAGGCAAGTTTAAAATACATTGGTGCGTGCGTACACCAGAGAGATGGTTACAGGAAAATGAGGGAAGCTTTTCTGCGGGCCCAAGATGCGGTCTGACGACATTCTTTGGGGTTTGGTTTGGGCTGGAAGGCGCTAGTGGTCCACGACGTTATTAGGATCCAAAGATCTCTAAAGTAGTCAGAGAACGTTAGTTTAGACAGAGAGGTGGACAAGGGGCTAAATTAGCTCAAAAGAAGGTAACCAAGCTTTGGAGAGATTATTCCAGTCTCTCCTCAGTACTGTAGTTCTGGCCAAGCAACCAGCGTCTTTCCAGGAGTTCTTGTTCACAGACCTATCGACATTCAACATAACGTCGTTGATGACTGCATTTCCCTCTAAGAATGGGACACACCAGATGATGCAAAATCTATCTGAATAACCGGAAATACTCAATATCCTGGCATACAGCTCACAGGTAAAACCTAATTCTTTCTTGTTTCATTGAAAGGCCAACAGCAAAACACCACGTGATGATTTTAAAAGCAAGTGAGCAAACAAAAACTTCAATCCATAGTAAAAGGATTTAAAGGGAATGAAAAAAAGGCGGGCATCCAGCGAATTTTCTAGAGCTGTTCAAATAGGAGAGAAAACCAGCTGGCAGAGTGGGGCTAAAGGGGATAAGCCACGAGGACGCAGTACTAGGGGAAGACAGCCCACTGGGGTGTTCTCAGAGCCTCCGGACTCTGATGCTTGTTCACACATTATATATGAAGTTTAACTCACAGTAAAAGATTAACAACAGCTCATAATAAACTAGAACAAACAGTGTGACCTACTCTACTCCCAGGTTGGTGAAGTGGCCTTCCTGTCACTCAGGCAGCTTCTGGTACCACACTCACTGTCTTGTGGACCAAAGGAAACAGAAATGTCAAAAGCAAAGCCAAGGAAAGAAGAGGTTACTGAAAAACAAATCAGACAAATTTGATTAAAATGGACCCTCCAGCCTCAGGAATTGGGTATTTGATGTTTATAACTCATTAAAAACCTTTCGTAATAAATGTATATAAGGGGGGGCAAATACTTCTGGAAGCTACATATGAAAACCTCTCACTTGTTATTGCTCGTAGAAGGTGAACTAGAGCCCTCTGTCTATTGGACAATTTTTATCCACCTATCAGGATGGGCCTGGTCTTCTCTGATGCTGCAGTGGCAGCTAGAATCCTTCCCCATCACAACCCTCATCACAGCCGGCTGCTCTATAATCTAATCCGTGAGCTCGCCAGGAAGCAGTTAAGGCTCTTATTCACTCACCCAAAGAGCTGTCCATCACATGAACCAACAAATGTCACCTGCCTGTCTCACCTAAGTCGCAAAGACACTTGTCTTACTCCCCTCAAACTCCCCAAAAGCCTGATGTGCTTCCAGGAGCTACTTCCCATACAGCATACATTCATCTCATATCTGATATAGAAACGAGGAAACTGCAAACACTGGTCCAGCCCTGTCAGGTTCACAGGGCAAGCTGAAGAAAGAGCGCCATCTGCACAAGATTCCAAGGTCCTGGGCAATAGCCTAGGGAGGCTTTAGTTTCTGGGAGGCAAGGCACTTCTAGTACTAAACATGCAACAGGAAATCTCATTTGTCTAGAAGACAAGGGTATCTGTGAATCAACATCCATTTAACATACATGCAGTGCACATGTGTCAGGTAGTAGGGGCTAGGATCATGCAAGCGAATGAAAACTGCTCTTGGGACCTTACTGGTATAGAAGGATACAGACAAATTGCGGTACTAAGTATTAATTGGAAAATGGAGAAAAATACGGGAATTGGGGGACAGGGAGGGCAGAGTAGAAGTTCTTGTTCAGGGAAAGCTGCTCATACAGTTGGTTCTGTGAGAAGGACTGGATACTGGCACCAGATCTCATTACAGACAGTTGTGAGCCACCATGTGGTTGCTGGGAATTGTACTCAGGAGTGCAGGAAGATCAGCCAGTGATCTTTACCTCTGAGCCATCTCTCCAGACCCATGACAGTCTTTTTAATCACTTGGAAATGTGATTAGATGTTAGATGGCTATGCCTTGGGTCTGACAAAATGTCCCAGCAGAGTTTCATATTAGAGTACTCATATCACAAACCACAGTACAAGAAAACTGTAGACTCAGGCCGTTGTCTTCCTACCTTATAAAGAAAGGTATGGACAGGGTGCAATGCTTGTTGTGTATTTGGGGTCTGTCTTGGGACTCTAAGTCTAGCTCCTGAGTTCCCTTCATCTGTCCACCGGGAAGGGGTCTGTGTTTAGCTCAATATCCTGGCCTGAGGACGTGCCTACCACTGGGCAGTGTCACAAAGTAATTGATGAAGAATCCAAGTTCTGTGCAGCCATCAGGACTCTGGGAATGTGTCACAGTCTCACAGGAGGGTAGAATTTCTAATCAACCCTGGATTGCTGATGTTGCCTTGTGATAAAATATTCCTCGAGGCCCTTCTGGGAGCAGGTGGTTCTAAACTGCTGGCCGGGTGGATGATGCCATGCACCCGGGACTGGCAGGCAAGGAATGGACAGATGAGAAAAGGCTGAAGAAACAATCCTTCAACCCCCCTGGCCAGTTTGGTCGATGGCCATGTCCTCCTTGACTTGGCTGCAGTATGAAAAGGGAAGCGGGAGACTAATATTTACAAACCTAAGACTTGAACTGTCTCTACTCGGTCACCCACACAGCCTGGCAGTGTGAGCTACTCAGTATCTCCCACTGGGTCTTGGAATTCGGAAGCATCCATGTACCCAGCTGCATCCACTCTGTTTATTTTGAAAATGAGATGTGATCAATGATCCCGGAACCTATTAAAACACCGCAAGCAGGAGACTTGAGTTTCTCCTTCCTCTTCCAGCAGAGCTTTACCAATGTAGGAGTTAGGAAATGTTCAGAAACGTGGGAAAGGACCTATGGCGAGCCGCAACTGTGGCTGAGCTGGACAGCAGAGGCTATCCAGACTTCAGAGGCTATCCAGACTTCAGCGCCCGCTGGCGGGGACAGAGGAGCCACGCCTACCTGTCCTCTCGAGGGCGCAACCCGGTGCGGGAGGGGCTGTGCGCGGGAAGGCGGAGTCCGCCGGGAAAACGAAACAAGACTGAATGGGCCTGGCCTGGTCTTCCACCGACCCCAGCACCGACCGTGAGCAGAACCTGGACACGACCTCAGAGCTCCCATATTGCAATTTGAATTCTAAGCCAGGGGGGCCGCCGTCCAGATCCAGGAACGCGGTAGGACCTGAGGGCTTATTTTCTCAGTTTTCCTGGACAGCAGTAGTGGGGCTGGGATCTATAAGGAAAGTGACAAACCCGATGACCTGAAACTCTGGAGGGAAATCTAGAAGCCCGCCCGAATGACTCAGGGAAAGACTTTGGCTGCACAGCTGTGATGGTATTCCAGTTGGCAGGCCTCTGTGTCAGCCGGGTCTCGCTCCACCCTCCACCTTGTTCTTCTCCATGTAGCTGAATTTTCTTCAACTCTGAACCGGATGCTTGCTCTCCTGCTCCGACCTCCGCTACATCAACCCCTACAGTCAGGCAAAGCCCCCCATTGCCCACCACTTTCAAACGTCCTTGGTGCTTCTGGGCCATGGCCAAGTACCCTTCAGCTCCTGGTCTTTGTGGTGCCTCTTCCTACTTCCTGGAAAGCCCTTCCCCCACCCCACCCCCAAGGAATAGCATGGGGAGATCCCTCTCAGTATCCAGTCCTTCTCACAGAACCAACTGTATGAGCAGCTTTCCCTGAACAAGAACTTCTACTCTGCCCTCCCTGTCCCCCAATTCCCGTATTTTTCTCCATTTTCCAATTAATACTTAGTACCGCAATTTGTCTGTATCCTTCTATACCAGTAAGGTCCCAAGAGCAGTTTTCATTCGCTTGCATGATCCTAGCCCCTACTACCTGACACATGTGCACTGCATGTATGTTAAATGGATGTTGATTCACAGATACCCTTGTCTTCTAGACAAATGAGATTTCCTGTTGCATGTTTAGTACTAGAAGTGCCTTGCCTCCCAGAAACTAAAGCCTCCCTAGGCTATTGCCCAGGACCTTGGAATCTTGTGCAGATGGCGCTCTTTCTTCAGCTTGCCCTGTGAACCTGACAGGGCTGGACCAGTGTTTGCAGTTTCCTCGTTTCTATATCAGATATGAGATGAATGTATGCTGTATGGGAAGTAGCTCCTGGAAGCACATCAGGCTTTTGGGGAGTTTGAGGGGAGTAAGACAAGTGTCTTTGCGACTTAGGTGAGACAGGCAGGTGACATTTGTTGGTTCATGTGATGGACAGCTCTTTGGGTGAGTGAATAAGAGCCTTAACTGCTTCCTGGCGAGTTCACGGATTAGATTATAGAGCAGCCGGCTGTGATGAGGGTTGTGATGGGGAAGGATTCTAGCTGCCCCTGCAGCATCAGAGAAGACCAGGCCCATCCTTATAGGTGAATAAAAACTGCCCAATAGACAGCAAGCTCCAATTCATGGGAGCATGGAATGGGAGGTACCTCCGTGCTCTTTCGTGGATGGACTCATTCATTCATTTGTATCAAGCCTTTATTATAAATCCGGTGCCTCCTTTCCTTTTTCAGTTAAAACTGTTACACTTATGTTTAAAAAGAATTTATTTACCTTTTATTTTGTAATTATCCATGTATCTGAGTATGGGTATGGACATGGGAAGGCAGTTTTTCTTGGAGTCCAGAAAGGTATCAGATCCCCTGAAGCCACAATTACAAGGAGGTTGTGAGCTGGCTGCCACAGGTGCTGAGAACCAAATTTGGATTCTCCGGGAGAGCAGCAGTGCTCTTAAGTGCCGGGTCATATCTCTAACTGTACATTTATTTTATTTTATTTTGTGTACGTGTGTGTGTTTGTACATGTGCTTCAGTGAGCCTGTCTAGTCAGAGAATAACTTGTAGAAGTCGGGACTCCTTCCACCATGTAGGTCCCAGGTATTGAACTCAGATGGTCAGTCTTGGCAGCAAACGCCTTTACCTGCTGAAACATCTTGCCAACCCTGGTGAGAACCATAACTGTGTATGTAGAATGTAAAGCCACATCCTGGAGGTGATCACAGAAGGAGTTAAGTAGGAAGAGGATACTTGAGGACGAGGCCCCTGGACAGTATTTAGATGAAAAGGAAGATGAAAAGAACCGAGAAAGAAGCCAGAGAAAGTACGGCTTCTGAGAGAGGGTGAAACCCCAGAGATCAGGTGTCTCACATCCTAAGCTAAGAAGGGGGAAGAAGGGAGACGAATGAATAACTGATATTGATTATTTTATTTGGCAAAGAGTGAGCCACTGGGAATGTCACAAGAGCAGTCTTGGTGGCTGTTAGAGGATCCAGGATCTGAACGATGCTTTAAGCCTGTGGTTCTCAACCTTCCTAATGCTGCAACCCTTTAGTACAGTTCCTTATGTTGTATAGACCCCAGCCATAAAATTATTTCATACTTACTTCGTAACTGTAATTTTGCTGCTGTTATAAATCACAATGTAAATATCTGATATGCAGGATATCTGATATGCAGCCCCCTGTGAAAGGATCGTTCAACCCCCAAAAGTGTCCCAACCCACAGGTTGAGAACTGCTGTTCACAGTGTGAAGATTCTCATTGAAAATTTAAAACTTTATGTTGAGTTAGGGATCAAACTTGAGGCTTTCTGCATGCTAGACAAGCCCTCTGCCAAATGAGCAGTGTGTCCAGCTGACAAAACCTTAAAATTTCCAGTTCACTTTTAAATAGATAATAGAAACACAAAAATTTCCAGATTTACTGGGCATTAAGTGATATATTGATAATATGTATACAGTGTATAATGTCTAAATCAGGTTAGATGTATCTATACCAAGAAACAGTTTTTCCTTTCTTTCTTCTGGGTAATGGCACTGAGTATCATTTTGCTGTTTTGTTGGCCATTGCTGTGTCTCCATAGCACTCAAGTCCTTTGCCTATTTTCCAATTTTGTGTGTGCGCAAATGAACGTATGTAACATGTGTTACATGTGTTTATGTGTGTGTTGTATGTGTGTGAACCTAGTCATATTTGTGTACAAAGCTGTGTGTGTACATTTATATATGTGTACACAGTTGTGTATGTGCACATGTGTGTGTGTATAATCCATAGCAATATATATTATATAGCAGTATATGTATACATAGCCTTGTTTTTACCATAAGAGCTGTAATTCCACTCCTACATTCATTACGCCTTCTCAGGCGGGTAAACAGACTGAAACATCACACTCCTTGGAAGCCAGGAGTAGAACAAAGGGCGGGACCCTCTTTCCTTGGCCAGTAGTTGTGAAAGTAGGTGTTTTAGGAGGAGAGAAAGAAAGATTCTGACACGAAACATTCTCTGAATTTATGTGGGGCTGAGATGAGTCCCGTAGAGAAGATCCACTGTCTCCGGTGGTTTCTATGCGGGGCTGGGAATTCAGATTATCTGTAATCTGTTAGTGCCATAATTGCAAACACCTCTTCCATTGCAGGTTACTGGGAGGAAACATGGCCAGTGATACACCGGGTTTCTACATGGACAAACTTAATAAATACCGCCAGAAGCATGGAGTAACAATTATGTATAAAGAAGTTTGTACTACAGGACCTGCACACGACAGAAGGTAATTTGTCATCAGGAAAGGTATGACTAGGGCCAGGGAGGTGACTCAGTGGATAACAGGTCTTGCTATGTAAGTATGAAGACTCAGTTGAAATCCCCAGCAGACACATAAAAAGCTGAGTGTGGCTGAGCACGTGCCTGTAAATTCAGCACTGTGCAGTGCTAGTGCGTAATCACACAGAGGAAAACTCCTCTATTTACTGAGGGGTTGCATTGGAAAGGGACGAGCTCACAAATACAGAGAAAAAGCTGAAGCAGTCGTCCTGGGTCTCCCCTCATGCTAAGCAAGAGCCTGAGCAAGAGAGAGAGCAGGTTTCTTGCAACTTCTAGTGCAGACATAGCCCCTCAGACCACACCCTAAGGCCGGTATTCTGAAACTTAATTGAAGTAAACATAGAGCAAAGACAGGAGGATCGCAGGGTTCTCTGGGTACCAGCCTAGCTGTAAGTTCAATGAGAGATCCCGTCTTAAGTGAGTAAGGCAGAGTGATAGAGCAGGATGCTTGGAATCCTTCTCTGACTTCTGCGTGCACATAGATAATTCTCTCCCCCAACACGTGCATACCCCACACACAATCTTCTGAACACACACTCACACGTGCACACACACACACACACACACACACACACCCTCTCTCTCTCTCAGGAAGTAAAATGGTAGAATGAAGGAAAGTGAGACCCAGATGACGGAGGTGTAGCTCACTGTTAGAGCATGTGCCTAGGGTGTAAGGCCTGAGTTCGATTCCAGGCATTTAAATGGGAAAAAAAATTGAAAAACCAAGCAAACACTAGAATGTCTGTCCCTATAAACGTGGAGTAGAGGGGGACAACTGTGGTGCCATTCGTTGGTCGGTACTTCAGCTCCAAAGGGAAGCTGCCAGAGTGCTGTGATAGTCCAGCAGAGCCTGGAAACCTCAGAGGACCCTAGAAAAAAAATAGAGGCTGGAGCCATGACTTAGTGAGACATTGGCCACCAAGCCTGATGACCTCAGATTTTCTCTGGGACCCACAAGGTGGGAGGAGAAAAGAGAGTCCCCAAAGCTGTCCGCTGATTTCCAACAAGCATGTCCTGTCTCGAGCACACAGACAATACATACGCTCACACACCTCACCCCAACGCTAGATAAATAAACAGGGAAAAAAACATTAAGCTTGGTAGCTCATCCTTATAATCCTAGCACTTGGGTAGCTGAAGCAGGAGGATTGTAGTGAGCTTGAGGCCAGCCTGGGTTATACAGCGAGGCACTGTGAAGAAATGACAAGAAGAAGAAAGAAAGAAAAGAGGAAAAGATTACAGACTTCTCCCTGCTTCAAGAAGACATTGTTGTTGGAATCCTGAAGCGTGCTCGTGGGGCAGTGGAGACCAGAGTGCTTGTCCTTAGGAGAATGACAAGCTGTGTAATACGTTGTGCATGCTGTCTTTTTAATCAGGTTTACATTTCAAGTTATAATAGACGAGAAAGAATTTCCAAAAGCTGAAGGGAAATCAAAGCAGGAAGCAAAAAATGCTGCTGCCCAACTTGCTGTTGATATACTTCACAACGAACACCAGGTGAGTAATTGGCTTTTCACCTGGTCAAAGGGAAGCTGTAAATATGTTGTATGCATGTATGTATGTATGCATGCATGCATGGATTCATGTATGTGTGTATAATTTCTATCGCACAAATGTGACAGTTCTCTGAACTCATACATACATCAATTTATACATACATACATGTGTGGTACATAAATTCATGCTTCATGTTATAGTCCATAGATATATGTAATTTTAATGTGTCATTTAGGATTTTTTATTAAAATGATAATTTTTTTTGCAGATTTTTTTCCTAATAGACATATAGTTACACTTTTAATAAGGAAATATAATTAGGAAGTCCATAATATGTATGCTGCCTCTTATGTTACTTATTAAGTAATTTTGTATGATAATTCGTGATTCGTATTGAGCTCATTTTCTTTTCTTTGTAGGCTGATAGTCATACGGACGCTTCGGAAATTTCATTAACTGATAATTACATAGGCCTTGTCAATAGTTTTGCCCAGAAGAACAAGCTGTCTGTAAATTATGAACAGGTTGTTCCCGATCCGCAGTCGCCCCAAAGGTGAGACGTGGTTTGGATTCTCCTACTGTGTCACTGTGACCACTGAGAGGCTTTCACATGTAGCTTTCCAGAAGTCTTTGCCCCCGCCCAATACACTTAGTATGAAAGGTTTATGAGTTCTAAACATCAAATACCCAATTCCTGAGGCTGGAGGGTCCATTTTAATCAAATTTGTCTGATTTGTTTTTCAGTAACCTCTTCTTTCCTTGGCTTTGCTTTTGACATTTCTGTTTCCTTTGGTCCACAAGACAGTGAGTGTGGTACCAGAAGCTGCCTGAGTGACAGGAAGGCCACTTTCGCCAACCTGGGAGTAGAGTAGGTCGCACTGATTGTTCTAGTTTATTATGAGCTGTTGTTAATCTTTTACTGTGAGTTAAACTTCATATATAATGTATGAACAAGCATCAGAGTCGGGAGGCTCTGAGAACACCCCAGTGGGCTGTCTTCCCCTAGTACTGCGTCCTCGTGGCTTATCCCCTTTAGCCCCACTCTGCCAGCTGGTTTTCTCTCCTATTTGGGCAGCGCTCAGAAAATTCGCTGGATCCCCGCCATTTCTCTCGCCCTCTAAATCTTTTCGCTTGGGATTGAAGTTTTTGTGTTCTCGCTTGCTTTTAAAATCATCACGTGGTGTTTTGCTGTCGGTCTTTCAATGAAACAAGAAAGAATTAGATGTTACCTAGGAACTGTAAGCCAGGATATTGACTGTTCCTGGTTATTCAGATAGATTGGTGACCCTTTCTGTGGAGTTTAAATTATGTGAGGTAGGAAATATAAACATAGTTAAAAATTATTAGTCTCGTTTCAAGGCCTTTATTTGTCTGTAGAGTTCTTTTTTTCCCCCCAAATTGTACATTGATTGACAGTATTTTTTTTTTTTTTTTTGGTTTTTCAAGACAGGGTTTCTCTGTAGTTTTGGAGCCTCTCCTGGAACTAGCTCTTGTAGACCAGGCTGGTCTCGAACTCACAGAGATCCGCCTGCCTCTGGCTCCCAAGTGCTGGGATTAAAGGCATGCGCCACCACCACCCGGCTCGATTGACAGTATTTTTGATATGTAAGTGAATACTCACATTTTTTTTTCTAGATTTGAATGCAAATGCAAAATTGGGTCAACAACGTATGGTACTGGTTCAGGTACTACCAAACAGGAGGCAAAGCATCTGGCAGCTAAAGAGGCATATCAGAAGCTTTCAGAGAAGAGCTCAATGGTATGTGCTGTTAGTTATTGTAATTTGTACACTTACGAGTCCCTCTGAAGTTGACTTCAGGTCAGATTGTGTGCATAATGCAGGCATTTGCCAATTGCATAACAAATGATTCCTCCGTTCTGTGTATCACCAATGGTCCATGAACCATGGCGCTAGGAGATCTTAGGGATGTAAAAGTCCTATGGGAATGCAGGGTTGCTTTTAAAACTTAGCTCAAACATTCATGAAAATGTGTTGATTATGCCATTCGTTGTTTGTGATTGTGGACTGGGTGGCTGTGGGACAAATATGGGCAGTAGCATATGTCCGGGGGTGAGCCACCGTAGAGAAGAAAGTTAGCTGCCTAAAAGCCTGCTAAGGCTGCCTCTTCTCTTCAGAGTGCTGACAGAACATCCTCTGAACCAACCACATCTTCATCCAGTGGCCTCTCCAGCAACTCATCTATGTCAAGCAATTCGTGAGTCTGGATAGCCAGTGTGGTGAATGGGCTGAGGGAGGGGCATGCTTGAGGCTGTGGGCCCAATCCCCATCACCTCCCTTCCCCCAAATTTGGTTCCAGAACTCTCACCAAGTGGGTCACAACTGCCTGTAACTCCAGCTCCATGGGATCCATTACCCTCTTCTGGCCTCCTGGGCCACACACACACACACACACACACACACAGACACACACACACAGACACACACACACACTCACTCACAGAAACATACATGCACATAAACACATAAATAAAGGTAAACCTTCAATAAACAAGACTGAATTCATAAAAGTTTTGCTTTTCTTCTAGTGCTTCTCCATCAGCACCTGAAAGTGATTTCTCAGCATCAAAAAGCTACCGGGCCAGCTCTTCTTTCGAATCCCCTCTTGTGGTATGGTACTCGTCTCGAAGCTCCAAATTTCGTATTTTGTTGTCACTTAAAATAACTTTTACATTTTAATTTTATGTCAATGTAAAAATGAGTTTTACATTTTAATTTTATGTGTCCTCACTAAAGTATGATATTGACAGTCATTGTTTCTTTCTTTCTTTCTTTCTTTTTTCTTTAACCATCGTTCACATTAACTTCCACTCTTCACATGCAAAATTCCACGCTTCTCTCCCATTCTTCTCCACCTACTTTGTAGACCGACCAACCTGCCTGCCTGCCTGCCTTCCTTCCTTCCTTCCTTCATTCTTTCCTTCCTTCCTTCCTTCCTTCCTTCCTTCCTTCCTTCTTTCCTTCCTTCCTGTCCCCCCTCCATTTCTCCCTCCCTATGTTGGGAATCAAATTCCATCTTCAGGCATTCTAGACAAACCCCACCACTGAACTACCTCTCAACCCTTACCCTTGTCCTTTTGAACATTTCTATTATCTTGTTTATTAATTGTCCACCCAACTGATTAATTAATATTTGGTGCATTCCATTTCTGCTTAGAAAAAAATCAGAACTGAACTTAAAAATCAGGTTTAATTGTTATAAAAGCAATCTGCTTATAAAGAACTACAAATGTGTAAGAGAAAGACAATTGATTCAGTAGAATGGACACTGTCTGAAAAAAATTGCAATACCAAAGTCAGTAGCCAATGTAAAAAAGATGCTTTATTCCTCTAGGGATAGGGAAAATACAGTTCAAAACAGCCATTTGATACCATTGCACAGCTGTTGGTTGGCCGTATTCTGGTCTTACAATAGTCACTGGTAGAAAAATCAGAGAGACTGCAAAGATCCATGAAGCTGGTGACCGTACAGACTAAGGAACCTGGCTCTAGAGTCAGCCGCAGAACTGAGATACTTTCTCACCTCATCTGAAACACCTTTTTTTCCTTGTTGTGTTGCAGAACGGTCTCAGAGAAAATAAGAGGAAGTCAGAAATGTGAGTATCATTGTGCCCTGAACATAGTTTGGACAAAGGTTCTAGTTCAGACTCTGTCCCTTCGGTTTCAATTAGGGTCTGTGGTATTGGCGAATATTATTATACCTGTTTATTCGACAGATGTAACAGAAGCAGTGGAAAGTTTGAGAACTATAAACCAACTTAACCACAGAGAAAAAAACACACACACACACGCATGCCCTGTGCACGCACACACATTCACATGGTGTACTGTAAGATATAGAGCCCTATGGTGATGCAGCTAGAGACAGTAGTTTAGAGTGTTATTTTGTAAAACACTGTTGAAGATTTGGGCTTTGAAGTGTTTTTAAGGGAAGCAGATATGTATATTTATAGATGGAGAGGGTAAAGATAGTGTAATAACTTGCTATTTTTTTAAAGACCAAACTTTATATAAGTTATAGAAAACTGAGGAGTAAAGGCATACAGTCAGAAAAGAAGGCAGGAGACACAAGGGGCTGCCAGTATTTTCTGAGCAGTATATTGAACAGCTACAACTCCTGAGGTGGAGAAAAAGGAACTTGCAACACGTCAGGCTGGCAGCTCTGGTGCCTGTGGCAGTGAGGAGGGGAGAGGAGGATTTCTGAGAAGGACTGGGAAAACAGGGTAGACATGGCTGAGGGACGAGAGTAGCCGGGTGGGGGACGGGGGCCAGGAGGAGGACAACAGACCCTCAGTCAGGACTCGAGGGTAGCAGTATTGCTGTGTCTGGTTTGAGGTGATGTTTGAGCATCCTGCTGTGGTTGGCTTTCACCATCAGGGAATGAGGGCCAGGGGGAGTGACCCAGGGGACCTCATTCCTAGGGATGTTCTGATTGTGGAGAAAAAGGAGATAGGAAGTCAGTGGTGAGTGTGTTCGGGTGAAAATGGGAAGCAGGAAAGGGGTGAAACAGGATCCTCAGAAGAGAACCAACAAGAGGTGTTTTTCTGAAGCTGATACCATTTCCTGTCACCCTGAAGCAAACTATATAATGCCCAGTGCGTGGCTTAAAGTCTGTTCTAAAGTTATGTAGGTTCTAGGTTTGTCTGAGTTCTGTATTTTTGTCTCATCTTTAGGGAACTGTCACCTAATGATGCGCTAAGTAATAAATATACCGTGGAGAGCAGGTAAGGGGAGTTCGTCTAATGGTAAGTGTGCTCGTGAAACAGAGACTCTTCAAGGTTAGTTCTAAGTTATATTTCCACCCGAGCAATCCATGGAATCTGGTAAAACTGAAAGCAAACAATGCTTTATATCCATGATTTAGATGGGAAAGAATAGAGAAAGGAGAGGAGGGAAGGAAGGGGTGGAGGAAGGGGAGAGACTCCCGTGAGAGTTGAAACCGATCCACATGGACCTGTTTTCCAGCTCCACACAAGATTTCTCTAGACGAGAAAGGCTGGGGTTCATCTTCTGTAGTTGATGTTTCAGTTAATTAAATACCTAAGATGAAGGAGCCTGTTTGAATCAGCAGGACACTGAATACAAGATTTCAAAAGGACCAATGAGTACTTATTAAGCACCTAATATATACCTACTAATGTTTTGGGCACTAGGCTTATGGTGAGCACAAATAGAGTAGAATTCTCACTCTCAAAAAGTTCGAGGTAGTGACTGGCATTAAGGAAATGGGTCTGAGGATATGGCTCAGCTGTGCAAACTGTGAGTATCAAGTACCCCTATAAAAAATGAGAGGGGTAGGGGGCTGATAACTCACTGCTTAAGAGCACAGACTGCCCTTCCAGAGGACCCAGGTTCGGTTCCCAGCACCCATATGGCAGCTCACAACTGCCTGTAACTCGAGTTTTCAAGGATCTGAGACACTCACCCATGCACATAACAATAAACTTTTAAAAAAGGAACAGGTGTAGCAATACACACATTTGTGACTCAGACACTGACGGGAGCGGAGGAAGTGGTGGAGACATGCAGCCTCATGGCACTCATTGGCCAGCCAGCATGGCCATCAGTGAGCTCCAAGATCAATGAAAGAAAGATTCTGTCTCAAAAAATAAAGTGTAAGATGGATGTGGTGGCCCACACCTTTAATTCCAGCCCTCAGGAGGCAGAGACAGGAGGATCTCTGTGGGTTCGAGGCCAACCTGGTATGAGAAACCCTGTCTCACAAAACAAAGCAAAATAAAAAAGGTGCAGAGTCTCTGAGAAAGACTGCTGTCATCAACCTCTGGATTACACACTCTCTCTCTCTCTCTCTCTCTCTCTCTCTCTCTCTCTCTCTCTCACCCACACACAGACATATATGTGTTTTGTAGTTACATGATCTATATTCACATATTTATATGATACACATACAATTGTAATTACATAATCAGACCAAAGTTAAGGAAGAACAGTTGTCTGATGAAAATGGAAACAAAGCCCCGAGATCAGCCTTCTGTGGAGAAAGCACGTGCTTGACGTGTAACAAACAAGGACACAGTGCCACGGGATGAGGTTGGAAGAGAAGTGGGGACAGCGCTGCATGGCACCTTGTGGGCCATTTAAAGTTTTCCTATTCTTTGCCAAATGCAAAGCCAGAGGAGGTATAGGTGACACGGAGAACTGATCAGACCGAGTTTTCATAGCTAAAGGAGGGCAGGAGAAGCGGGGTATCAGTCAGCAGGTCACCCCTGCAGAAGCCTGAGGACGGAGCCTGGGTGAAGATGCTGGAATTGGAGAAGAGTAAGCAGATGGTAGTGCTATGGGCTAGAAGGAGGAGCGGGGCTCAATGATTGGATGTGGGACATAAGGAGGGGAAGAAGCAGGTTGTTCTGGCCCAAGGAAGGCTCAGGGCTTCTGCTTTCCCTCTGGTACCTGTGGCACACAACTGAGTGATTCTTTCTAGATTTAATACATAGGGGTAGGGGAAATTTTCTCATCTTCTTTGTATTCAATGAAAAGGATACTTCAGTGTGTCCTGTGTACAGCCAGAGGGGGTGATCTGTTTTATTGACTTCTCCATCAAAAGAGGAGAGAAGGAGAAGGAGAACGAGGAAGACATTATTTTGTGACTCAGGAGCTCTACCAAATGTTATTAAAGACAAGTAAGAAAGAATCATTTTCACCTTATTAAACCTCAGCAATGACAGCAATATCAATCTTGACTAGGTTTAAGGAGTATTTTGAAGACATAGAAGAAATTGGCTCAGGCGGATTTGGTCAAGTTTTCAAAGCAAAACACAAAATTGATGGGAAGACTTATGCTATAAAGCGTGTTAAATATAACACAGAGTAAGTACATGTCTGGCTTTTGTGAACAGTGTGTTGACCCTCACCATTCTTTATATATCTGTCCTTCATTACTTACTTACTTGTTTCTTCTCCTCTTTAACTTTTCGTTATGCCTACAGAAGTTTGGGTTTTCTGAAATGGCCTTACCTTACAGTGGGTATTTCTTTCAGTTTAAAAATATGATTGCCTCTAGCCGGGCTGTGGTGGTGCACGCCTTTAATCCCAGCACTCTGGAGGCAGAGGCAGGCGGATCTCTGTGAGTTCGAGACCAGCCTGGTCTACAAGAGCTAGTTCCAGGACAGGATCCAAAAGCTACAGAGAAACTCTGTCACAAAAAACCAAATATATATATGTATTATTGCCTCATGTTGAGACAGTCCTGGACCCTGAAACTGTTGACTTATTTGGTTTAAGGTGGTTTTCTCAATTTTTCTTATTTTGAGATTCTATGCTCTCTGATGTCTCCAACTTGTGTCAAGTTGACATAAAACCATTCAGTACAGCGTAATTTCAAGAAACTATTACAGTGTCTTAGCTCTTGAGCCCAAGCCCTGTAAAGCTATCACAGTACCAGGTCTTAGCTTCTTTGCATGAACTAGTAACTTTTTGGTGTATTTTTGTCATACAAGTTGGGTTCTGCTTGCTGCCTGGGTTACCTGCCTTTGTTGCCCAAATGAGATTTGCTTGTAAAATTCCAAGATTTTGAGACACATCTACAGAGAATATCAGATATGATATAGCTACTGAAAATTGTGTTTACAGACACTTAAGATAAGATACAAATGATGTTTAAATTTTAGATGTCTGTCATTTAAGCCACTGTCCTTTCTTTTATGTTGAGAATGAGAACGACCGTGCTTCTATGACCTCAATCTCTTTTGTTCCCTCTTGATTCTGGCTATCCTGCTAAAACTTGGTGTGGGAACCATTGTGACTATCGAACAGAGGTTGCGTCCCATTACCTGAGGAGTTCTGTAATTATCAACAATAGGCAATAACACATTTGTTTTCTGGATGCTTTTAACTAGGAAGACTGTACGTGAAGTAACAGCGCTGGCAAGGCTCAATCATGTCAACGTTGTTCAATACCATACTTGTTGGCTGGGAGAGGACTATGTTCCCGAGCAGAGCGAGAATAGCGATTCTAGTCGGTAAGATGAGATTCTCACAGCTGCAATGGGATGGAAGGCCCTTGTCATTATTTTGTGAGGGCCATCACATTTAATGGTCACATTTAATTGGTCTTCACATGTAATAATCAGAGCAACCCCTGAAAGACACTGTGTTCTTTTGTTCTACAGGCAAGGCGACAACGAATGACCTTGCCCTCCCTGTTCTTCCGAACTTGTTTTAAAAACTCTGTTTTAGACTCATTACATGGCACAGACTAACCTCAGGGAGGTCTGCCTGCCTCAGCCCCCAACTGATGTGATATCCCAGGCACAGGCACATTCCAGTATGCTTAGCTCAAAGTTGCTTTAATAAATATTTTTAATGGGATGGGGAGATGGATTAGTGGTCACTCTTGCAGAGGGTCAAGCAACTATGTCAGGTGGCTCACACCCACGTGTAGTTCCAGTTCTAGGGTATCGTCTGGTTTCTGTTGGCACCTGCATTCATGTACACATACCCACACAGAGACACACACATGTGATTTGAAAATAAATCTTAAAAAAAAAAACTTTAAAATTTCCTTAGTTATTTTAAAAATCTCGTGTCCAGCATTCATGACCCCAGTGTTCTCCATAGAACCAGTGCAGGTCATATACGGTTTGTCAGAGTTAAGGCAGACTTAATGTGTAACACTGAACCCGAAGGTCTCCTCTTCCGCTGCCAAAACTTGCCTGTCTCTCTTCTCAGAGGCTCCTGGCAGTACACCTCTGGAATGTAGCTGTAGCACTGTGGTAGAGTCACGGTGAGCTATGGCAGGAAATGCCCTGCTGCCATCCCTAGTGCTTTCTTTGTTTTGTTTCAGCCCATTTTATAGGACTGGGAATTCTAAAAAAAATTGGCTTTTGCCTTTGAAAGTCATTGAATGTAGTAATATGGGCGGCGGGGCTGCGTCCCCAGCACCCCGGCTGCCTGGCTAGCTTATGCCCGAAATAACAACACACAAACTGTATTAATTTAATCACTGCTTGGCCCATTTCTATCTAGCCTCTTCTAGGCTAATTCTCACATATTAATTTAGCCCATTTCTAATCATCTGTGTAGCACCCCTAGGTGCGCTCACCGGGAAGATTCTAGCCTATGTCCATCCTGGGTCGGAGCTTCATCGCGTGCGTCTGCCTGGGAGCTGGGAGTATGGCGTCCCTCTGAGGCGTCTGCTCCCGAGAGGAGAGCTGTGGAGTCTGAGCTCACTTCCTCTTCCTCCCAGCGTTCTGTTCTGTTTACTCCTCCCACCTATCTTCTAACTAATGAGGGCCAAGCAGTTTCTTTTTATTTAACCAATGACCTTCCTCCATCAATTGAGATTTCTTGGGGACAGCCTTCTCACTGAACTCCTCATGACAATGGAGACCTCATCATTCACCACCTCCTGCCAGTGTCCCATCTCTTCCTTGTGTCATGAAGAACTCTGGGCATTACTGACCAACAGGAGATAAAAGATTTCATTATCTTTGAGGGAATTATTGGCTACATCTTCATATTTTCTAGCATGTGTGTGTTCAGCAAATATTAATTTGATATCAAGCTAACTTAGTTCAGAAGAAAATACAAACTGGTTAACAAAGTCAGTCCTCTGACTTCTGTATTACAGCAATTGATTCATTGGCCCATCTTTAGGAGTTTCTCAATGGTCTGTCATCTTGGGATTTTTTTAACCTCTTGTTTGGGACTGTGTCCCCATGATGATAAGGATAGTATCTGACTCACTTTCTCATTTTTAAGGTGCCCGTTCTGTGCCCTTTGTAAAACAGATGTTCAGTTAACTGAAGATGACTTAAAATGCTTCCAAATTGCTTTATATAATAATGGAAAACCTGGATTTCTGCAATTAGGACTGCTCATATCTGTTGTCAAAAGTGATCAGTTATCTTCAGCATTAAAGAATATATAGGTTTATACTTTATAGATAAACCTTTGAAGCTCTGTACACTTGAGAAATTATGATTTGTATAAAGTGGTTTCTTTTATTACACGTTTATCATATTCAGATATTCATTCTGAGACATGTTTTGTTTGGGTTTCATAAGATGTTAGAATTTTTAATTTTTTTCTCTATTGCTGCTTTTAACATACGGTGAATTTTGTGTCCAGATCAAAGACCCGGTGCCTTTTCATTCAAATGGAGTTCTGCAATAAAGGAACTCTGGAGAACTGGATGGTAAATGAAGGGAAGAAGAAAACAGACAAAGATTTACTTTTGGAATTTTTTGAACAAATAACGACAGGGGTGGATTATATACATTCAAAAGCTTTGATTCACAGAGACCTTAAGGTAAGGGAAATGTGCTTTGTTAGTTGATAAACACACAGTTTAATGACTTTAAAGTGTATTTTATCTGTTTTCAATTTGTGTTTGGCAGTCAGACATGATAAAATAACATTTCTCTAGCTTGCTGGACTTAAACAGGGTCTGGAACTTACCTCAGATGCCATCCCATACAACTGCTCAGCAGATCTCCGGGTCCCGGGAACCCACTGTGACATGACCCTATCAGATGTCCTGTTCCCTCCAGGCTGTATTTAGTGTGATGGTCATTGCCTAAGTGTAAACAGTAGCAGCTCCCTTTCATAGACTGAAAATAACTGTGGTGGTTGCCAGGGCTGGCCCGCTGCTCGGACCCCTAACTGTGGTGGTTGCCAGGGCTGGCCCGCTGCTTGGACCCCTAACTGTGGTGGTTGCCAGGGCTGGCCCGCTGCTTGGACCCCTAACTGTGGTGGTTGCTAGGGATGGCCCGCTGCTTGGACCCCTAACTGTGGTGGTTGCCAGGGATGGCCCGCTGATCGGACCCCGCTTCTGCTGTTGTGCTTCTCTGCTCCACTGTGGTTCAGCTGCTGTTCCTGAGGGCACATGCAGCTGAGGAGTCCGCAGCCTGGTCTTAGTGTTTTCCTGATTGGAGTCTTCTCCCCCATAATTAGGAAAACCCCCACGCTTTCGAATATTCGCCATCCCTCTTGGTCTGTTTGCTTTTATGATCTGACAGTGAGTTTCCCGTTTTCCCTTTCCATCAGCAAGAAAGGAGATACACGAAGGAGCCTCGGGATTGCCTTCCTTACCACAACCCTACCACAATTCACGCGAGTTCTTCCTGACAGCTTCATTCATGTTCTTCACCAGACATGCATGCTTCTGACTGTCCTCTTTGCTCCTGATTCCTTTACTTAACCTTTCTGGATCACTAAGCCTTTGCCTTTTCTGCTCTAAGGCAGAAGAACCTTATCCAAGTGAATCTTGGCTACCTGGGTGCTCCGCCTGTCTAAAACAGCCAGAATGAGGAATGATTCAATAAGTTCCTAGGAAAAATAAGTAGCCCTGTTTATAGCCACTTGCCGAACCAAGCTAGAATGAAGTGGCTGTCAAAACACTTGAGTTCTGTTTGCCTTGCATTTGTGAACTTAGCAACTTGATATCTGAGTCCTCCCATTCTAATATTTCTCTGTAGCAATATCTAAAATGTTGTTAAAAGTTAGAAAATTTTTAGGAATGTTATGTTCCAACAGATAAACGAGGACCAGATGGATGCCATGTACTAGTAATCCTAACATCCCAGAGCCTGAGGCAGGGGGATTATGAGTTTGAGGCTAGCCCGGTTTACAAACATAGATCCTATCTAAAAACGTTTTGGTTTTTGTTTTTATTCACTATCCCTCACTTTGGTATAAATCATACACAGGTTTACATGGTTCTTCCGGATCTGAGGTCCTTCTGCCCTCTTCTCTCTGACTTTTCTACTTCAATGCTGCTTCCTCCCATCTCAGAAAGGATCAGAAAGATGTGCTTGCAGCTGTCTCCCAGAGAACGATGTTTTAAAAGCCATTCTTACATGAGGTCTCCAAGAGCTGACTTGTTACTATGTTAGAGTCTTGAGCTCCAGGCCACAGCGGTACGGCCATACGGTTTCTAGAGAGAGGGCGTTCTCTGCTGCTCTGTATCTCATCTCTGTGTCAGAGGGGTCCGCGCTGGCCAGATCATTGAACCTAGCCTCTGCTCCCTGGATCAAGTTGGCACACTTCCTTCCTGTTCCATAACCTCGCTTTTCATTTATCCATAGTATAACTGACTAAATAAGACAGAACATCATTGTTCTTTTTTTTTTTTAAATAATTATTTTCTTTTTTTAGTTTTTTTTTTTTTTTAACCGGGGTTTCTCTGTGTAGCCCTTTACTGTGCTGAAACTCACTCTGTAGACCAGGCTGGCCTCAAACTTACAGAGAGCCACCTGCCTCTGCTGTTGAGTGCTAGAATTAAAGGCGTGTGCCACCACACTAGGCTTGTTTTTGTTTTGTTTTGTTTTTTAATAAAAAGCAATCTGATATTTCTCCTGGTCTCATAGATATTTACACAAATTCAGTCTTCTGTTTCTGAGTTAGGCTGCAGCTATATTAGGGTAGCAGTTTAATTTGTGGGCACAGCAAAGCTCTGTTGCTGTGACTTCAGTTTAGCTTGGGAACATTGTTTCCCCATGTCCACTGCACACAAATACCCTACTTCCGTTACTGACTTTAAGTTATAATCCACTGATTAAACTTGAATTCCATTGCTAATTTCTGCACAGGGCTTCTCAGAAGCGCTTCCCTGGGCTCCTCAGCTCATCCCTCATTTCTTAGCTAGGCCCTCTTGTAGGTGTGTGTGTTTAGCCTAACATTGTATTGAATGTCTAGTTTGGCAAAAATGGCAAAATTATTAACTTTGTCACCACCAATACTCTTATTTTCAGTCTGTGTTGTCTAGAGTTATGTAACACATGTGGCCACTGTTTACTTGTTATGTGTGCATTTGCACACGCAATGCACATATATACATGTTTGGGTCAGTGAGATGGCTCAGTGGGTAAAGATGCTTATTGTACAAGACTAGTGATCTAAGTTCAGCTTCTGGAACCTACAGAAATAAATAGAAAGGTGACAATACAAAATTATCCTTTACACCCAAACACACACACACACACACACACAAATGTTTAGTATTGTATCTTAGAGTGGCTAGAGATGCAGCTCATTTGTTAGCATTCTTGCCTAGCATTTATGGAGCTCTGAATTTGATCCCTAGCTGCGCATAAACCAGGCGTGGTGGCTCATCTTCTTAATCTGAAGGTGCAAGTGGAAGGATCAAAAGTTCAGGGCCATCCTTGGCTATGTACTGAGTTTGAGGCTGACAGGGGATATGTGGGACCCTATAAACCAAATCAAATAACAACCAAACATTAACCCCCCCCCAACCCAAACAACAGCAGCAACCAAATCAAAACCAAAGGAATCGCCTAGAGAATGTGTTTATGATCAATCCCAGCTTCTACTTAAAAAGGTGGAGGGGTATACACTTAACAAGGTGTAGCGGGTATACTTATAAACTCTTGTCAGAATTTGGGGAGAAATCCTGCAGCATTGCTGAGAACTGAGCCATTCAGCTACTCTCAAAATTGGAAAGGGTTTTAATTCCCATCAGACCTTAAATTACACCAGTAGTATGCCCTCAGGGTATGTCCAGCCCTCTTCTGGGGTGGGGAGTTCAAACTCCCATTCCTTGAGCCTCTCACTAGATTACTATGGAGGAAAGAAAATATTTTTACCCATGCCTACCTTGGATCCTTCTCCTGGGACCCTGCAAAGTGAATCTTCCACTTGTTCCATTTTGATATTTGGAGGCAGGTGTGAACCAAGACACCTTCGCTGTCATTTCAAAGTCTTTTCTTCTTCAGTTGGCATTTTAAAATCCCAAAGTGTTAAATTCCCTAGTTTGGGCTGCCCGTGTAAGGCAACAAATCAGTATAAAAGGTTGTTGGGGCCTGTGGTGATAGTTGGTCCAAATCACATATATTAATTAATCTTTTCTATAGCCAGGTAATATATTTTTAGTAGATGAAAAGCACATAAAGATTGGAGACTTTGGCCTCGTAACAGGCCAAATGGAAAATGATGGAAATCGAACAAAGGAAACAGGAAGTCTTCTATACATGAGTCCAGAGCAGGTAAAGTCCTTTTATTTTCTTTCTGTGTAAATTTTACTTCTTTATTTTCTTGTGTGTGTGTGTGTATGTGGTATATGTGCAAATTCATGTAGGTGTGTGTACATGTGTGTGGATGTTTATGCATGAACATATGGAAATCTGAGGTTGTGTAAGGGTATCAGGTATCTTCTCTGATAGTTATCCACAATACATACACACACACACACACACACACACACACACACACACACACATATATATATAAAGTCAGATATTAGGGGGTGAAAGGTGAAAGATCAGAGAAGCAAAGTGCCAACTACTAGAGAGTTCTTTTACCTCTACCAGTGCCCAGACCAAAGGGGTGATCCTGTTCTCAGACTGCTTCAGACTGCATCTGTCTCCACCAAACCTCAGACTGCACTGTGCTCCTGTCTCCTCCGGCCTTAGATTCTTCTCTCTCTGTCCAGCCATACCACTCCTGAGTACTGGGATTAAAGGTGTGGGATCCCAAGTGCTGGAATCACCTTTGTGTGAGCTCTTTTTCTCATTTAGACAGATTCAATCTTGTGTAGCCCAGGGTAGTCTTGAACCAACAGAGATCCCTCTGCTTCTGTCTCTGGGGTCCTGGGATTAAAGGCATGTGCTCTACTCCCCGGTCTCTAGTGGCTTAGCTCTGCACTCCAATCCTCAGGCAAACTTTGTTAAAACACAAAATACCTACCACTACACACACAGAGACACACATACAGACACACACGCAGAGACACACACACATATCACGTTTTCGTTATCCTTACATCTTCTGATGGCCACTTAGGCCGATCCCATAACTTGACTATTGTGAATAGAGCTATGGATAATCAATTATCTCTGTTGTGTGTTGACTCAGAATAATTTCATGCAATTCCATTTGTCAAATCTTGATATTATTTTCTGGCATGTTAGAGCCCTTTCCAAAAAGTCCTTGTCTATGCTTGCATATCTTATAATGTTTCTCTGTATTATCTCTGTCAGTAATCACAGTTTTAGGTCTTTAATCCAGTCTGAACTGATTTTTGTGTACATAGACCCCAGGTGCATGCTCACGTGAGCGCGCACACACACATACATGTAGAGGGGAGAGACAGACAGACAGAGAGAGAGAAAGAGAGAGAGAGAGAGAGAGAGAGGGGGGGGGGGGAGAGAGAGAGAGAATGGGGAATGACTGCAATTTCCAGCATCACTTGTTGAAGATGCTCTTCTCTACAATGTATGCTTTTGGCATCTTTGTCAAAATAAGGTAGCTATGTGAGTTTCATTTTGGGTCTTTTATTTATTCTCCTTCATTAATCCACATGTTTCTGCTGTGTAACCCCGCCCCCCCCCAAGTTTTTTGTTACTATGTGTCTGTAGTATAACTTAAAATCAGATTTAGTGATAGCTCCAATGATGTTCTTTTTGCTTGGGATTTTTTTGACTGTCTAGGATTTTTTATTCTTCTATGTGAATTTCAAGATATTTTTTTCCTTTCTGTTAAGAATGATATTGGAATTTTAATGGGGATTACTGTGAATTTGTAGATCACGTCTACAAATCTTCCATGTTAATTTTGCTGATTTACCAGCACAGGAGGTCTGGGTCTCTCTGTGTAGCCCTGGTTATCCTGAAACTCACTCTGTAGTGCAGGCTGACCTCAAACTTAGAGATCCTCCTGCCTTTGCTTTTCAAGTGCTGGGCTCAAAGTTGTCCACCACTACATCCAGTAAGTAATATTTTGAAGTTATCATCAATAAGATTAATTATCTTAGCGGTTCATTATTAGAACATAGAAAATCTACTAATTTTTTAAAAAATATTTATTTCACGTGTATGAGTTTTCCTTCATAGTTGTATAAGTGTACCATGTACATGCCTGGTATCGATAGAGGCCAGAGAAGGTATCTGATCCCCTCCAACTGGAGTCACAGATCACCATACAGGTGTTGGGAATTGAACTCAGGTTCTTTGCTAACAATGAGAGTACTTGGAAAAGCTGAGTGATCTGTCCAGCCCCAAAACTACTGATTTCTGAATGTTGACTTTGTGTTCAGTTATGTTTTTGATAGAATTTTTAGAATCTCTTGTGTACAGGATAGTGTTGTCTAACGGTAGGGATTTGGCTTCTTTTTCTTTTTTTTTTTTTTTTTTTTTGGTTTTTCGAGACAGGGTTTCTCTGTGGTTTTGGAGCCTGTCCTGGAACTAGCTCTTGTAGACCAGGCTGGTCTCGAACTCACAGCAGAGATCCGCCTGCCTCTGCCTCCCGAGTGCTGGGATTAAAGGCGTGCGCCACCACCGCCCGGCTTGGCTTCTTTTTCTATTTGAATTCTTTTATATCTTTCTCTTGTCTAGCTAAAAGTTGAAGAACTATATTGAATATGGGTAGAGAAAGTGAAAGTACATCCCATTGTCTCACTCTTAATTTTGGTGGAAATGCTCCTAGTTTTATCATTTGGTATAAAATTGGCTATAGATTTGTTTTATATAGCCTTTATTGTGTTCCTTCTGTTTCTACGTGATGGTTAATTTAGTGGTCAACTCCATGAAATACAGAATAAACAGACATTTTGATGTAATATGTAATTTATAGCTTTTTTATCAGAAGGCATAGAAACTTACATTAGGTGAATAACAAAGACAAATGTATTTTGGCTTCCAGCTAACTTTACAGGAATATGGAAAAGAAGTGGACATCTTTGCTTTAGGCCTTATTCTAGCGGAACTTCTGCACATATGCGTCACCTTTATGGAAAGATCAAAGGTAAATATCCCAAGGGAGAACTAAGCAGATTAAAGCGCTGGTTGTCACCCTTCAGGCACTAACCCTATTGCCCGCCACTCGGTGAGGGTGTTTGACCTCATGACTCTGCTTGTAAGTGAAATATAAACTCCTCTTTCAAGTGTGGACAACCATTTTGCTATAAATAAAAAAGGCTGTCTATAAAATATGTGGTATATCCCATAAGATTTGTATTTGTGTGTGCCAACAAAATTTCACTGATTAGAGGGCAGTTCTGCTCTAAGTGCTACATGAATATAAAAATCAGTCAGTTTCTCAAGGGATTAATTTTATAAGAAGAAAGATAACAGCCAAAAATGATTAAGTGTGTTAGAAGACAGAAAGTCTGCAGAAGGAGCTAAAAGATCTCTCCAGAAGTCTGGATTTAGGTTTAGGAAACATGTAACTTGAGTACTGAAAGATAAAGTTTTTTTCAGATTATTTATTTAAGGGTATATGTGTACACACACACACACACACGTGTGTGTGCATATGTCCACATGCTATGGCATGCTAATGGAGGTCAGAAGACAATTAACTTGGGTTAGTTCATTCTAATAGTTGAAATAAAAAGCATGTAACCCCAGCATGGAGATACGAATGTGCAGTGTGTGTTGGGAATAGCAGGCAAGGTGGTTTTATCTGAAGCCAATGATTGGTGGGGCTGGAGAGAAGGTTGGGCTACACTGAGGAAAGCCTTTGGGCTTGTTATGTCGGTGGATAGGTAGTGGGGCAGCACTAGAGACAGCAGACTCCTGATATCCTAGTTGGAAGCTCAGGAGAGGGGTTTGCCTGGAGTCAAAACAGCCTTATCTTCCCTAAAAGAGGGATGATGAAAAGATGCATGGCCTAGCATCCCAGAACAGAAGGGAAGTGATGGGCCTCCTGCACTTAGCCCTTCAAAGCTTGGATCTTAAGGATGGTTATCAGATCGGGGTAGGTCCAGGAAGGGGAGTTCTGCATGCTTCTTGACTAAAGAGTCCTAAATTTAAGAACTATTCTAGATTTAATGTATCTCCAGTCATAAGTGTATTTAGTTTTTTTTCCCATATAAATTGTTTTCTTAGTAAATACATCTATTTGTTGTATTTCAGTTTTTCAAAAAGCTAAGAGATGGCATCTTTCCCGATGATGATACATTTGACAACAAAGAAGTAAGCATTTGAAAGTCATTGGTTTTATTTTCTCCACTGTTTTCTTTCTTAGTACTGACTCTTAATTATAATTACAGAAAAGGCTTCTAAGGAGATTGCTCTTGAAGGAACCCAAGGAACGACCTAGTACATCTGAAATTCTGAGGATCTTGGCTGAATGGAAGAACAACTCAGAGAAAAAGAAAGGACACACACATTAGGGCCTTCTGAAAAAGTGTTCCACTTTGGACATATGGCCTTCCTTGTGCTACCTAGTCTGAGCTGGAACATTGGTAGATACTGATAGGAAAGAAAAACTCGCACTAAAGTTTTTATTTCAAGAACGTTTTTAAAGTTAGTCTTTGACAATTCCATCCATGTATTGCATTCCGGTCATACTCACCTCCACCCTCCTCGGACACCCATGCCAACATGAACTATGCCCTCTGCTGTGCATGCCTCATCATGTGAACTGCAGCTTCTGACTTTGGGATTCCAAATAAATCTCTTTGTCCTTAAATTGCCTCTCTCAGGTAGTCGCTGTGATGAGAAAGCCATGAAATGGAATCAGAAGGAGGGTTTTGTGGCAGTAAACCTGCCACGTGGTCCTTAAGCTTTCAGAGCTGGTTTGTGGGAGGAATGTGGAAAAGTTTGGAGCTGCGGGCTGAAGAAGTCCTATTTGTGCTTTAATAAATAAAGCTTGCCTGAAGATCAGAGTGCAAAGCAGCCACACTAGTCAGCCATACAGGCCAGGCAGTGATGGCGCACCCCTTTAATCCCAGCACTTGGGGTCCCACCCCTTTAATCCCAGTACTAGGGAGGTGGAGACAGAAGAGTTATGGCTGAGCAGAGAGAGGAATATAAAGTGAAAGAGACAGGAACTCACTGGAACCTGGAGGAAATTCCTAAACATTCAGACTAGGGCATGGAGGCTGTTTCCTGCTTTTAGCCAGGGTTATAGCGTAAATGAGGAAAGAAAGAGGAATAGGAGATGTGAAAGGGCATGAAGATTTGGAAAATGAGGAACTTCAAAGTCAAGGTAGGTGCAAAGTGGCAATAATTAGAGATTAGTGCTGTTGAAGAGGAGCCATGCACTTTACACTGCTGGCCACTGCTGGCATTATAGGAACAAGACTACACCCATGGAAGGCCTACAGTGTGAAAATGAAAAGCCCCCTGAAGGCCTTTCATGTCAGAAGTTCAAGCAGGGATACCTAGAGGAGCGGTCTTTCTGTTTTAGCTGTGCGGGGCCTCAGATAATGCTGCAGCCACGGCCTGAATGGCTCGTTTATATTTCAAGATGGCGGCAGGACTTGGCACCATCAATGCTGGTTTTGCATGAGAGCAGAACACAAGGGTCTTGGGGTCAGAGACGCTTGTCCAATGGTTCCAGAAGAAGCCTGTGAGAGCTGTGTGCAACACGGTGGTCAGATTCCTTGAAGAAAGGCTCTGAGAGGCTTTGAAGCTATGATGGTGAAACCTAAGTTTTAAGACAGACCCTGGGGCGCTGGAGATGACAAGAACATAGAATGTCTGCTGAAGGAGCAGTCACTGACGGGAGCCAGCCCAGTGGAGCTCAGATGATGCCACTGTGTATATTCCAAATACCAAACACTGAGATGCAGCCTTTGTTGGTCCTGCGTTGATTTACTTTTGCATTGGACCAGTCTTTCCTTGCTGTTCTCCCAGACTTACTTTTTAGAATGGGGCTTTTCCTTTGCTTGTTTGTATGCTGTAGTAATTGTTTTATAGGGACTCGGAGCTGAAAGTTTCTTCTTTGCTTCTCGGAGCACTTTGGAATTTTGAATGGTGTTGACTAATAAGACTCTGGGAACTCCTGAGGTAGGCCTGGAAGCATTTTGGATGATGAGATGGCCATGAGCCAACAGGGACTTGAACCCCCCCCCCCCCACACACACACACACACCACCACCACCACCAGGAACTCAGGCTTCTGCCAAATCTTTTCTGCCATGAAGAATTGTTGAGTCAAAATAAATCTCCTCTGCTTCAAGTTGCAAGTGTTAAATTTTTAGTGACACGAAAAGTAGCTAACATAGTGCTTATTGAAGCCATGGCAACAAGAAGTACCCATAACACACTGGAAAAGAGAATGGATTTAAAATTTTGTTTACGTATCGAAGAACGAATAAAGTGAGGCTGAATGGAGTAACAGTATATTAACAGCATAAGTGTAAGTAAACAAGTTTGAAAATGTGTACAGAAGAAAGCGTTCACATAACATTCCAGAACACATAAAATTATTTTAAAATTTTTTTCGACACTCAACAAATATGGTGAGATGGAAAAGACAGATAAAGGAGGAAGCCACACTAGATTTTCAAGTGGTTAGCTAGAGGAGGGGAGGGGATTATGCGGTCAGAAAGAAGATTCTCAATTAGTCTTTTTATCTTAAGTACATTCTGTATCTATTATAACAAAGCCCTGAAGGAAGATGGCTGTGCTGTTGGCAGGGCTAGGAACAGGAAGCTGTTCACTAGAGAGACAAGATCATTTCCTATAGAACAGAGGGCTTGGAAATTACACTGAAGAGACTTCCAAGAACGTGAAAGATTTGGAAGAGTAGAGAGTACAGCTGGGCCGGGTGAGCGAGGGGGCAGAGAAAACTGGAAAGAATGCACACAGGGAACACTGGGCAGGGACGACGTTGGCCCCAGCAGCAGCAGGAAACGCTGGAAGATAATGTGGACTGCATCCCCGGAGACCTTGAAGGGCTGTGTAAACTTCCAAGCAGCGCATCACCATTACAAAAACTCACGTCATTTTACAGTTTTGACAGCGATCCAAATGTGGGCTACCAGCGATGAGCAGCAATAAGAGAAGCACTTCTGTGAGGTGTGTAGCCTGGGGTTTGTTTGCGACTCAGTGCGGCAAGGCAAGGTTCGTCATCGGATGCTGAACTAGAGTGAGAAAGGCTGCGAAGACAATGTTGGCAGGAAACGGGTGGTCACGCACCTCTCCAGCAGAGACGACAATAACCACAACAATGCGATCCAATCTATCATCACCTCATGATGTGCGGCCCCCAATGTCATATCAGAATTCTTAGATAATTTGTTTTCTTTGAAAAGACAATTTAACACACACACACACACACACACACACACACACACGGAAACGGAGAGAGAGAGAGAGAACGAAATTGGAGGAACTATTTTTTTTTTTTTTGTTTTTCGAGACAGGATTTCTCTGTGTAGCCCTGGCTATCCTGGAACTCACTTTGTAGACGAGGCTGGCCTCGAACTCACAGAGATCTGCCTGCCTCTGCCTCTCGGCTGGAACTATTTTTTTAATAAATGTTTATTTCTGTCTGTCCATGTCTTTGTGAGTGCAGTAACAGTAAATGCCAAATGAAAGCACTGGACCCCCTGAAGCTGGAGTTACAGAGAAAGGGGGGAAAAAAAAAGAACCTTGGTAAATATAGGCAGAGATATATTTTTCAATTTTTTCTAGGTGGAATGAAATCTCTTTAAAAACAAACTAATATTATCTGGCTTTAATGAACGAAGCTGCATTTAAGAGGAATACCAAATAATGTGGGCAGGGAGAGTAGCATTTCCCTTCCATTACTGGTATTTTCACACTATGGAATAAGTCTATTATCTCTTAGCATCTCTTATTTACTTCTGAAGATGTATTTTTTCAGTCTACAAAAGCCAGGAAATAAAAGTATATTCCTAGTATATTATCCCTTAGCATCTTTTATTTCTGAAGATGTATTATTTCAGTCTATAAAAGCCAGGAAATAAAAAGTACATTCCTAGTTATAGCAATAGTGGGGCAAAGTAGAACCTCACCTGCTAATTCCAGGTCCAGCTTTTAAAAAAACATCTTTATCTAGTTGCATTACTAGAATTTTTACCACAGACCAAACATACCATTTCTACTAAATATACCCACATAACAAACACACATACATAAAGACACGTGAACTTAACATAAAATTATACCAAATATATTCATAGCATATACATACACAATATACACTATATATGTATGTATATGTGTGTGTGTGTGTGTGTGTGTGTGTGGCTAGTTGCATAATTTGTGGGACCCAGTTTGAAATGAAATGTAAGGTGCTTTTTAAGTGACTAAGTGTGGGGGACTTCTGAGAATGGTCTAGTGCAACCATACAGGCTGCATGCCCGTTAAGGACACCTGTGTACATATCTACATGTGACATGAGAAACCTGAATGCCAGCTTCTCCACGTCATCATCTGCAGACTCACTAGACAGACTTACCATCCATTCCCCACTTGAGTGTTCACCAAAGCAGAGGGCTCTTAGGCATGTTAGCATTTTATTGTAACAAAATATTTTCATTCAATATTAATTCTCATATTTTTCAAACTCAGACAAGAATTAGGAGACTGTGTGTAACATTAAGCAGTTTTAGCAAAGAATATTTTATGTCTGTTGTTACACCTATCTCTTCCGTTGTTTCTTTGACTGGAAAATTCTACAGTGACTCTCAGGCATTACAGTGTTCCAGTTGTTATTATTTAAAGGTTGATTTGTAACAGACAAGTTCTTTGTAATATTAACAAAACCACACATGTCCCTGCTACTCAGACAAACTAAGAAATATAATTATCACATAATTAGTCTTGATCAATTGTACAACCTCAAGACTGTCTTTGTACAGTTACTTAAAATCAGGAGGACCCAAGGTTACTTGGCTGACACGTCCTCTGACTCCATAGCATACTCCCTGGTTTTCTTTTCTCTCCGCATCTGCTGGAGGAACTAGTCTTGTCTATAGCATGTCCTCCACTCAGAAGTGGCTCATGGTGCCCCCACGGTTAGATGGATGTAGTTACACTAGCACTGTCTTCAGTTCTAACTGGAAACTGTAGTAGTACTGGGAGGCAAGCAAAATGCTTCTGGAATACTTAGAGCCCTGATGATGTTAATTTAGTTGTGGTATATTTTAATTTCCTATAGCTGCAACATGTTAGCCCAGACCCGGTCATCTACACTATATACACTTATTGCAGTACAGGAGGCCAGAAACTCAAAATGAGATTCAGCAACTATGCACCCTGGAGGCTTGCCATCATGGATCCTATGCTTGGGGTTACCGGATTAAAGCCCAGCTACACAGACCTGAACAGAACATGCTCTGGCCCTCAAAGTCTTTCCAATTATTTGTACCTGAAATCACCCTCAACTTATACAAACAGCAAGTTTTCGGGACAGTGACATGACTGAGCAGGTAAAAACACCTGCCACCAAGCCCGGTGACCTGAGTTCGATCCCCAGCACCTGTCTGGTAGGAAAGAACTGACTTACACAAGTATTCCTTGACCTCCTCACGTCCCATGGTACACACGCCCACACCCATATCCATACTCATATCACCTAACTTAATAAACATAGAAAAAATGTTGTGTGCTATAATTCACATTGCATACAATTCATTTCTCCAACACCTACAACTAAATCGTGTTTATTCAGACTTCCATCAACACTATACTCAATTTTCAACATTTTTTTGTCACCTCAAAGGAAACCCACATCCGTTAACAGTTTCATTATCTTTAACCAACTCTTGAAAACCACCAATCTGAGCCGGGCAGTGGTGGCGCACGCCTTTAATCCCAGCACTCGGGAGGCAGAGGCAGGCGGATCTCTGTGAGATCGAGGCCAGTCTGGTCTACAGAGCTAGTTCCGGGACAGGCTCCAAAGCCACAGAGAAACCCTGTCTCGAAAAACCAAACCAAAAAAAAAAAAAGAAAAAAAGAAAAGAAAAGAAAAAAAAAAGAAAACCACCAATCTGCCTCCTGGCTATAGATTTGTCCGTTCTATGCATATAAATAAACAGACCATTCAGGGGGTATTTTTCATATAGTATTGTGGCCAAGTTTCAGCCACATTGTAGCATGCCTCAGTAAGGCATTCCTTTCTGCGGCCAAACAGCGTCCTGTTGTAAGAATGTGTAACATTTTATGTATGTGTTCAATAGACATCTGGCCTGTTTATTCTTTTTGACAATTATAAAGGCAGGCTGTTGCATACTCTTGCAATTTAAAAAGAAAAGTGGATATTCAGGAATTGCCCTAGGTCAGACGAAATAAACGCACTAGAGCAGAGCCCTGGGAATATAGACTTTGGAAAAAGCCCCATGACTTTCATGTCTGACCCCAGACACGATCAGGAGCACGGAAGCCTCTGACCCTTCAGTTCCTTCCTTTCTGCAGAGAAGTGTTTTATCTCCCAGGGGCTACTGAGGTGAAGAACTGAGCATGTCTGGCTCAGCCTGCGGTGTGCTCCTGCTCTCAAGAGCTAACATCTATTGATTCTGAAAAACAAAACAGGATAAAACTGTTTCTTCAAGACACTGGTCCTAGAACATAAGGTAGGCCCTTACTCTACAGGCAGAGGACAGGTGTGTAGTTTTCTCCAAATAAGAACTAGGAGGGAAGAATGGATAAGGAAAATGTGGTACATTTACACAATGGAGTACTATTCAGTGGTAAAAAAACAATGGTATCTTGAAGTTTGCAGACAAATGATCAGAACAAAAACAAACAAACAAACAAACAAAACCATCCTGCGTGAGGTAACCCAGACCCAGAAAGTCAAATATAGTAACTCACTCATAAGTGGATAGCAAACATGAAGCAAAGGGTAACCAGACTACAGTCTACAACCCCAGGGACACCAGAATCCTAATCCAGAAACGGATGGAAGCAGATGCAGAGATCCACAAATAACAACTGGGCTGAGCTTCTAGAGTACAATCAAAGAGAGGGAAGAAAAATATGAACAAAGTGACCAGGATGGGAAACCCACAGAATCAGCTGACCGGAGCTGGTGGGAGCTCACTGACTCTGGACTGACCACTGTGGGATCTGCATGGACTGAACTAGACCCCTGAATGTAAATATCCATGGTGTGGCTTGGACAGTATGTGGAGCCACTGGCAGTGGGACCAGGATCTAACTCTACTGCATCAACTAACTTTGCGGAGCCTATTCTCTATGAAGAGATTCTACCTCGCTTAGCCTAGGCATGGGGGAGGGGTTAGGCCTTGGTCCTGCCTCAGTGAGGTGATGGGACAGACTTAGCTGACTTTCC
Source organism: Microtus oregoni (assembly GCF_018167655.1). Lineage (NCBI taxonomy): Eukaryota > Metazoa > Chordata > Mammalia > Rodentia > Cricetidae > Microtus > Microtus oregoni. The sequence goes on along the minus strand of NW_024543095.1, from coordinate 9,516,390 downwards.
AGGGGAGGCCTTACCCTCTCTGAGAAGCAGATGGGAGGTGTGGTGGGGAGGGGGGATAAGGGGAACGGGAAGAGAGCAAGGAAGGGGAACTGGGACTAGTATGTAAAAAAACAAAAACAGAAAAACAAAAACAAACTATGAAGGAGCCTGATGAGAGAAAGTGGCAGTGTTTTGTGTCTCAGCTTCCTGCTGAGAGGCCTGACTTGTGGTGCTGGGACTGAGCTCAGGGCCGTGCCCAGGCTCGGCAGGCATTCTACCATTACAGTATACCTCAAGTTCTAAGGCAGACAACTGATTTCCTGATTCCCATGATGGCTTATTTCTCAACTGATCCCAAGTAAAGAGGTGACTAAGCGTGTTACCTGTTGGGATGCCTCACAAGCATCACAATACCAGCATAAATCATAATTGTCCATCTCTATGATACTTGTATTCTGAAATAACAGTAAATTTTTCCCAAGCCAGTGACCAATTTTACCCCAAGTAGAACATACTTCTGAAAGAATCAAGCATTACATAAAGGCCTTCTTTCCACACCGACATAGATAGTTTTTACTTTATTGGGAACAATCTCAGTCATGATCTGCAGAGGTTGGTCCTGGGCAATTTGAAGATAGGTCTTCTTTATCTGTAATTTATGTAGAAGAAATAAAAGGTAAATATATACAAGTTTAGAGGAATTTTAGAAAATTGTATGCAGTATTTTTGGACAGTCATGTTTGTTATTTATTCTACAAAATAAACGAGGGAAAGATTCAAACAATAATAAAAAATAAGGGGCAGGGGACTGGGGAGCTGGCTTGATGGTTAAGAGCACTGACTGCTCTTCCAGAGGATCTAGATTCCATTTTCTGCATCCACATGTGGCTAACAACAGTCTACTCCAAGCCCAGGGGATCTGAGGCCTGCTTCCGGCTTCCATGAACACTGAATGTTCTATCTGAAAATCTATGGTACATAGATAGACATGTGGGCACAGCACCCATAGGCACAACATAAAAATTTAAGAGATTAAAATAACAAAAAAATCCTCATTCTCAGATACAAAGTTCTTAATTACAAGTTAATAAGGTAAAATGGACAGTACAGGAGACAAACAGCTCAGTTAAGATATCTGGAAAGGCTGTTCTGAAGGGAAAGGAAGTAGGAATGGATCTGGGGGAGAAGGAAGGTTGTGCAGAGGAACTGGGGGGAGAGGAGGGAAGAGAAACTGTGGTCAGGATGTAATATGTGAGAGAAGAATAAATAAAAAAAAATATTTGGCAAAGGTTAAACTAATTTCTTCTTCACAATAAAAAAAAAAAAGAGAGTGGATTTCAACAGACTTGATTTTAATGAGTTAGGACAATAGTGTGCCTAAACAGAAATTAGTTATAAAATTTTAATGCAAGCATCTATCAAAGAACGAGTCTCCAAAAAATAAAGCATGAAAAAAAAAATCATTATTTTCAAGTTTTTTTGCTCCTCCTCCTCCTCTTCTTTTTTTTTCGCTGGGGGTAGGTGGTTGAGACAGGGTCTCATTATGTAGCCCTGGTTGGGCTGGACTTGCTGTGCCAGAGAGCTGCGGTCACAGCACTCACATACAAACTTTGAACACACAAAGATAAAACCAACCCATCTTTCTTTCTTCCTCTCTCTTTTCTTTTATTTTTTCCAGACAAGGTTTCCCTGTGTAGCTCTGGCCATTCTGAACTTGCTCTGTAGGACAGGCTGGCCTTGAACTCAAGAGATCCACCTGCCTCTGCTTCTTGAGGGCAGGGTTTAAAGGTGTGTGCCACCATGCCTAGCCTTTGTAAGTTATTCTTTAGACTTGAAATTATTTGAGTAATAAAATGGTGAAAATTCTTGCACATTTAGTTACTGAAAAAATAAGTGTTGAATTCTAATAAAAACTTGAAGTATTTCTATAGTCAGTATTTCTTTAGCACCGGCCCCACACTGCTATTTGAATGGAATAAATAAGACATGCAGGTTTCATCACAAACAAGCAAGCATTCACGGGCAGTATTTCTAAAGCATAAATCATCTTCTCACCTTCGTAGGCTGTCCCACACCAAATGCAATACAGATGTTCTTCTCGTAAGTAGCCAGTGAGTATCTGCAGTTTCTCCAGCACCTGACAGAGGACACAGGGGCGTCAGTGCTTGCGTCGACCAGAACCTCGGCTCCTGAATCTCAGTTCAGGCCCAGGCTTAAACTCTTCTGGTACACTCTCAAACAATTACTCAAGGTGTCAGAGCAGAGGTGATATATTTGGGCATGTCTCAGCTGACTAACCACTTGTCCACAAGAGACAACTGATGAACATAAAAAAGGAATCATCTTCTGGCTAGCTCTGTGATGAGGTTTTGTTGCTGGGTTTTTGTTTTTGTTTTTTTTTTTTTTTAAAAAAGACAGGGTCTCATGGACTCTTGAACTGGAGGTGCTATATAGACCAGGCAGGCCTTGAACTCACAGAGACCTACCTGCTCCTGCCTCCTGAGTGCAGGCATTAAAGGTGTGCACCATCATGCCCAGCAGGAACATCCACTTTGAGTGGCACATCATGGAACACCAGAGTAGCCACTGTGCCCAGTGATAATTAGGATTCTCAAATACCTCTTTTACTTTCAAGGAAATCTGTCCCTCCGCTGAAGGGATGGAGGACTGCCTCCTTCAGCCACATTCCTCAGAGAGCTCAGCTAAGCCATACATGTGTGCTCCAGGCTGTGACTACTACCTAGGAAAATTCCATATTCAAGTAACTACAGGAGTACTGTCACTTGCTCCTGAATAATAACATTTTAGAAGTTAATTGTGCATATGTGTATATGGTCTCAGGTGCTTGGCAGTGTGTGTCAGAGGAAAATTTGGGAGTCGGTTCTCTCCTTCCACGTGAGTCCCGGGGCTAGAACTAAGGCTGTTAGGCTCGGCAGCAGGTGCCTTCGCTCACTAAGTTACCTTCTTCCACCCTGTGCTTCCTTCTGGCTGTTCTGTTTGGGGAATGGATGAGGTACACATTAGGATCACTTTTAGAAATTTAACAGGAAACAAAGCCAAGTGAAATCATTAAAATTTGCAGCTAATCTGTAATTTTCAGTAAACTACAGTGAAATGGAGAATTATATGAAATTTTATTTTGGGGCTAGTAACTCTCACCGCAGGGTAACTTTTCTCCCCCGGGGGGGGGAGGGGGATGGTGGTATACAGCAATGCTGGGGAACACTTTTCGGGTGCCAAGCTGCAGTTGCCAGTTTGTACACCCTGATCAATCATTTATAATCGCCCATTCCCGGGTTCCTGAGGAACGCTCAGCTGCTCCTCTCTGCCACTCCTGCGGGGCTGAGGCACTGGAGACTCGACATGGCATGCTAATGCATGCGATACACATCCAATCAAGGCTTCTCTGTTGCCTACATAGCAGCATAGCTGGTCTCCATCCTCCAGATGCCAGTTTCACCCGGCAACTGCAGCTTCCTCCTCTGGTATGTCACCGCCTGAGACTGCTTGCCTAGAGAAACTTCCCATCAAGACCAGTCAGTTCCTCCCCCAGTGCTATTCCTAATGAACACACTGTCGTTCAAGACTGCTGGGCTAGTAGGTACTCCCCATCAGAGGGAGCACACCCAACCTGATCCTAGTTTTCCTGTATGTGTATCTTTGTGTCTGTCCTTTCTCCATCCCTGCACCTAGTCAGGTGACAGGACTCAGGCCAAGTATTACTGTTACACATCCTGTCATGCTGCCCATGGCAAAGAGTTACCCACTTCAGGTGCTAACAGTGCCAAGGCCAAGACTCCTGCTATGAGAAGACAATGGCGCCCAGACATACACTCAAATCCTCGCTCGTGTATTTGTCTTCATCCTGCTCCTCCTCTTCCTCTTCCTCAGTCTCCTCTTCAGGCCTTATCCAGTACCATGCCTCCCTGGGAACCTGAATATTCTGAAAATGCAGAATTATTCTTGTAAAATGCAGCTAAGTATACTTGTGGTGTCTTAATTATGTTTGTGTTAACATGAATCTGTCCTTCCAATTAATATCCACTGAGTGCAATTTCCTGGTAAAGACCAGGCCATGAACTGTGATGACTGAAAGGGCAATTAGAATTTTGTCAGTCAAGCAGGAAAGATGAGTGATGGGTAGAAAGCTATACATGTAAGCTAGGAAGTCATTACGTGTCAGCAAATACATGCAAGATAAAATCTCACGAAAATACAGTGTAGTAGGACATTCTTCCCGGCTACTTATATAGAAACCATACTAATGTTTAAGTGAAGTCATTTTGTTTCGATACCACTCACTGTGTTTTGTAAAGGCAAAGATTTGTTTAAAACGATTTTAAAAGACTCCTACTTGAAATGAAAGCATTCCACCTTAAATTCCCAACAGATACACAGAGCGATAAGTATGGACTAAACTTAGGTTATTCTGGTTAGTCAAACATGGGGAACAGAATTTCTATACATTCCAGGCCTGAGTAATGACACTTAGCAGACAACTCAGGACCTGGAGTAAGTCAGCCATTAGGGTGTTGGTAACCACAACAGGTGGTACACATCAAACGGAAGTTTTAAGGCATGGAGTCCCCCCATCTCAAAAAACCAAAACTCAAAAAAGTCACAAAAACAAAAACATAAACCAAATCATGCAGGTACCAAAAACTCTAGGAAACTGGAAGGAGCTACCCACCTACCTTCTGGGTGTCCAGCTGCTGGCAAGCTCGCTGGCTCCTTCTCAGGTCGCCTTCGAGCCTCAGCTCATCCTGCCTACTTTTCAGTCGCGCCCTAAGTAAAGAAGGGTTGTATAGTAAGGTCCCTGTTCTCTAACTGCTTTATATACCCCAGCACCAAGGAACACCGAGAATAATAAAGGGGATTCGAACCAGTTCAGAGAAAACGCTTTACCGGAACTGCTCGGCAGCCTTTTCTTCATTTTGGTTTTTCATGTGGATTTTTCTCCTGTAGTTTTCCAGCCTCTCCTCTGCTTTCCGTTTTAGTAATGACTCATGACCTATGCCACTTTTTCCTGGTCACAGACAAAATTTCTGATGAGGAATTTAAGAACTTACTCATTTTTATTTAAACTTCAAAACACGACAATTTAAATACTTAAGAAATTAAATGCAGTTCTCACTTGAATATAATTATCCAAGCTTATTTCATTAAAACGGCAACAGAAAACACAGAGTCTCATTCAAAACACTAATGATACACATATTTTTAAAAATTAGGAGCTGGGCAGTGGTGGCACATGCCTTCAATCTCAGTAGAGGTAGAGGCAGGCAGGTCTCTGGGTTCAAGGCCAGTCTGGTCTACAGAGTGGGTTCCAGACAGCCAGGGCTACAGAGAAACCCTGTCTCAAACAAAACAAAATAAGTAAATAATAAATAAAATAAAAATCAGGAAAATAGTATCAACTATCATACTTTCATAAATGTATGCTTGTTTTCTCTTCAATTAATCCAAGGAATGACACTAAGAAATGCCATTGATAACATTACAGATGACAAAAAAGGTGTTCTGCGCTCCGCAGTTGTAAAAATGCCCCCCGGTTTGTGGTGCTGGGATCAGAAGCAGGGCCATGGACTGGATGAACAGATGGTCTATCAGTGGGCTTCATCTTTAACTCTTTGGCAGGCCTCACTATGTAGCTCAGGCTAGCCTCCACATCTCCATTTTCCTCCTAAATTCTGATATTACAGATGTATAACTACAAATGACTATTCCTGGCTCCCTTATATTTTTTATGATTTAAATTATATATATATTTGTTGTTGTTGTTGTTGTTGAGACAGGGTTTCTCTGTAGCTTTGGAGCCTGTCCTGGGACTAGCTCTTATAGACCAGGCTGGCTAAATTTTATATTCTATGACTTCTATTTTACCAAAACATACTTTAAAATTTTTTACTATAAAAACAACTTTAAAAATATTTAAAAGTGGCCAGGCGGTGGTGGCGCACGCCTTTAATCCCAGCACTTGGGAGGCAGAGGCAGGCGGATCTCTGGGAGTTCAAGGCCAGCCTAGTCTACAAGAGCTAGTTCCAGGACAGGCACCAAAGCTACAGAGAAACCCTGTCTCAAAAAACAAAACAAAAAAAAATTTAAAGTTTAACATTTTACTATTTCATAGGCTTTCTATGATAGCCAAATACAAGAACACCATCACAAAACATAGTAAGCAAACCAATCTAAGTTATTGTTACTTAATATACTAATAAGATTATATATACCTGTTTTGACATTGATAGGAATTGGTTCAACAATGCCATCTCCTAAAAAAAGAAAAAAGAAACATAGATTAGAAATATTTTACTTACCACCAAGTTCAGGTCAGTCAGAGAGGTATGTAACATTACAATGCTCTCTGTATATCCCCTCCCAGTCTCAATGACACTGCAAATTGAATTCTGCAAACTAATGCTCTCTTTCTCAGCTATTACCTCTCCTAATTTCAAATACCTCCTATCTACCTCTCTATCTAGCATCTATTTTTGTGACCAGGGTCTCAGTGCATAGCTGTAACTATCCTGGAACTCACTATATAGATAGGTTGGCCCTGAACTCACAGAGATCCATTTGCCTCTGCCTCTCCTGTGCACATATGCCATTTTAGGAAGTGATATTAGGGACACAACAGTCTTAGTGGGCAACAATCTCAGAAGGAAACACCCTTCCTATATGAAAAATCAAAGTGATTAGAATAGAGGAAAAAAAAAAAAGCAAACCGAAGCCACAATTTACAGCCACTACATCTTCATAAGCAGTGTGATTTCCCAAAGGGGAACACAGCTCCTCCAACTGGAAGGTCAGTCGGATGGCTGCCATGGGCACAGAGCAAGCCGAGAAGAGCCCCATGATGGTCCCCAAAGTTGCTTCATTGCAGTGTGATCATTGTGCTTCTCTGCCCATCGCCTGCACCCATTCCTCACTGCTCCCCTCGTCAGCCGCCTGCCAGTGCCTTTGAGGCGGCGGTGGGATGGTAAGCAGCTTGTGTCGGCATGTGTGGCGTTTAAGAGGGCCGTGAGCAGACAACTCTGTAAGGACTGCTAGCACCAAAGATGCTAAGAAACTTAAGTTGTTTTACTTTTTGGTAAATAAAGGTACTGTCAGCTTGGGTCTCCATCAGCACACTGCAGTTGAGCGGGAGAACACTGAGCCACTTCCACGTCCAACTCACCGCTCTTGCCCAGAGCCTGGCCACTCTTGTATCCCATCTTTTGGAGCAAAGCGAATCCCTTGTTTTCACAGCCTAGTGCATTCTTCAACCCGATGTCACGTCTTTCCCGCTCTTCCTCTTTCACACTCTTCTGCCTGTTTTTCAGATTAGCTTCCTGCTGCTTTTCTTCTTTTCGACGGGCCTCTCGGATCTGCCTCAGCATTGGCACGCCTGGTCTGATGTCTTCTCTGAAAAAGAAAGGCAACAGTGTAGGCGAGGGTAGGAAGTTTTCTCTCTTGACTCTGACAGAAGACAGAAGAGGGTACCCAAAGATGGTTAAGAGCAGAAGTAAAATGGTTAGTACCAAAAGAGAGGAGAAAGCTCCTGTTCTCTTTGTAAGGACACATGGGATGTTATCCATGAAATAGGAAGACTGATTTTTCCTGGGGGGAGGAGAGTTCCAAACAGGGTTTCTCTGTGTAGTCCTAGCCAGCCTGAGTATGACCCCCAGCGCTATAACAGCTAGGCATGGCTTTTGTACACACCTGCAATCTCAGCTCTTAGGAAACAGAGGCAGGGGAATCAGCTACATAGTGAGCCGGAGGGCAGCCTAAGCTACATAAGACAGATCCCATCTCAAAACAGCACACATGATTACGGTACCATCACCCAAACACTGTCCTTATTTTATAGTCTACAGATGCCTTTTGCATATCATCATATTAGGTATACACATTTACTTACTGAACATTAATGAAGGAATCTGACATGTAATCCTCTTCTTCTGCCATGTTCAACTTCATATGACAACACTGCCTACAGATCAAATGGGACAAAGCAAAAGTATTATCATTATCATTTTAGTTTACCATGATGGAAATCAACCAGAGAGAGAGGCAATGCTACATGATGCTCCCTTGTGCACAAACATAGAGAATTTCAGCACTCTACGTCCTAGCAACAGAGAAGCAGCCAAGCCAACAATAGCTAACTGGAAATGGTGTGGGCTTTTGAAACCTCAAAGCCCCTGGAGTGACTCACTACCTCCAGCAAGGCCCACCTCCTAATCCCTCCAAAACAAGTCCTCCAACTGGAGACCAAGTATTCAAAAATACGCGTCTACTGGTACCATACGAATTCAAAACACCACAGAAGTAAACACTCTTGCTTTGTTTTTTTTTTGTTTCTTTCCTGAGACCGGACCACACTATATGCTGTATCTCAGGTTGGCTTGGAACTCACGATGCAGTCCAAGATGGCCTTGGAACTTGTGATTCTCCGGACAGACACGCATATAATCATGTGGTATTCTCCAAGATGGTCGGTTCCTATTAAATCTTGCCTCTGGGCTTTTTGATAACTCTGTGCACTCTCCATATTGAGCCATTCGTGTAACCAACAGGATTTTGAGTCTGAGATTGACTTTTGGGTCATACCGCACACTGCACTCTGTAAAGTTGGTAGCATGGATTAACTGAATCAAGCCTGTGGCCACACAGGGGAGCAGTCAAGAAGCTCTTTGGAGCATCCATGTGGAAGGATCTGAGGCACAAATGTGTGAGCCAAATCAGGAAGCCATCTGGGAAGCCTGAGGTGAGTCAGACTGAATATAGACATGTTTACACGTAACAACTAATACTCACCTAGCTCATCAACAGCTCAGTAGATATGAACAGTTAGCTCCACTTTCCAGCTGGAAAAATTAAGGCTCAATCCAGCTACATGATTTGTTCGCAGCCACAGAGAATACAGGTCTTGGTGATTTTGCTCCTGAAACAGAACGAGGCTATAATTGTCATCGCTGAGCTGGGTGTAAGGAAAGCGTTCTACCATTGAGCTAAATCTCTAGCCCAAATCGAATTATTTTTAGGGGGAACATTTCCACAGTCAGACACGGTGGCCCTTTGGTGTACTGGAGTTGATGGCAGCATGATCTGCACAGTGGAGCCCCTGTCTCAGAACATGAAACACACAAAGTACAAGGTATTACAGGTTACTTTGAAAGTGCTCCCTTTTAGCTATTACATCTGATAGTTACAATGTTCATACCTCATCACAGTTACTTACACCCAGGTATCGCAATGTCACCGATAGACACATTTTGAGGAAGTTAGTTACTATTGGTGAGGAAGTTAAATTACTTTTAAGGAGTGGAATAAGGAATTTAGGTCCTCAAGTGTGAAAGCTCTCTTGCTAAGAGGACAATATACACCGGCGTCATCCACTCCCTTCAAACATAAGCATAAACTTCACAAGGAGATGGACAGAAAACCCAGGCAACGATGCTGGACCATCCCTTAAGAGTCCCAGCAGCGAGGTGGTCTACCTAAGGGGACATCATACAGCATTTGTGGATGGGTTGGAGGTAGCTGTGTGTGAAAGATAATGTGAAGCTCTTTGCTTATGCACCTAAAGAATGGGTAACCGTTTTCTCAACGGGAATATTATAGGTGCAGGCTTATTCTTTATTGGGCAAAGGGTACGGTAGTTTGAAGCAAGGGCTACTTAATACACGGAGGTGGGCTACCTCTTTCCTATGGCTGTCTCGAGCATCGCTGGTCCTTCCCTCCCGCCTGCCGCGACTCACCAAAACGACCACTCACGGATGGGGCGCTGCTGATGTCGTGATGGGCAGTCACAGCCAACTAGCACCGACCTCAGTCAAAATTTTCTGGGCGTCCGCAGACTCTAAATACGCAGCTCTACCGCCTCGACCCCCAGCGCGCTGCGCATGCGCCGTCCAATTTCGTGCGGGGCCCCGCAGAGTTTCATCCCACTTGTTTCTGACAGCGGATTCGTTCGGAAACTTGCGGGTGGGCGGGGTTAAGAGAGCGCGAAGAGTGCGCGTGCGCGTGACCAGCGTTCTGCGCCTGCGTATTCCTCCCTCTTCCTGCTGGCAGGCGTTTGAGAGGCGGGGCATCCGGGTCCGTCCGCCGTGACTTCTGCCGGCGGAGCTCAGCTGCCTCCGCTCTTGCTAGACTAGGAGGTGAGGCGGCTCCGCGCGCTGTCAAAGCCTGCTGGTAGACGTGCACCGCGATCCCTGTGCCGCGGGACGTTTGCCGAGGGCTGAGGAGGGAGTTGCAGTTTTAAGGCCCGAGAGCCTCAGCCTCGTGGGGTTGACAGCTCGGGGACCCCCGCGACGGGAAGCTGACATCCTGGGGCGTCCCCGCGACCCCGACTCGCGTTTTCCTCAGGCCCTAAGCTGTCGCGACCCTCGGAGCAGCGGGGTGCACCGAGACACCGAGCAGTCGGGGTCTGCATCTTCGGGCCGAGGGGTTGTCTCGGACGCTACTACTGCGAAGCCCCGCCCCTCGCCTGTCGGAAGCCTGGGGTCATTATCCTGGACCCTGGTAGCCAGGGACCGGTAAAGGTGCCGGTACAGTCAGCCGGGGACGGAGAAAGCTCGCCAAGAGGCGTGAGCTTCTTGCTTAGGGGTTCTCATGGTAGAATGAATTACCGGGAATAATGCCTTTTTGCAGTATTTCCATTTTCCTTGCGTTCCATTCTCATCTCCAGTTTTGGTTCTTCCGTTGTCTTCTCAAAATTGGTTCTCTCAGGCTGTGTGTCAAAGAAGTTATATTGAACAAATAAGAAATAATGAGAAGTGAAACCGTACTTTCTTTCCCTATCTTAGTGGTTGCATTTATGAGACTTGACATTTAATATTTAAAAATCCTTACATGTGGGGACTGGAGAGATGGCTCAGTGGTTAAGAACACTTGGTGCTTTTGAAAAGGACCGGGGCCCACATGGTGCCTCAAAACCATCTCTAACTCCAGTTGCAGGGAGCTAACACCTGCTTTGATTGAACTCTGTGGGCAGCAGGCTCACGTGGTGCACATACATTTATGTAGGCAAACAGTCCTACACATAAATAAAAATTCCTTACATGCACTTCTTTTTTAATTTTATCTAATCTGTTTAAGGTGTGAATTAAGAACTTCAGTAATGGAGTTAGCTCACAGCTTATTGCTAAATGAAGAAGCATTGGCTCAAATCACCGAAGCAAAGAGACCAGTGTTTATCTTTGAATGGTTAAGATTTCTTGACAAAGTCCTAGTTGCTGCCAACAAGGTAGGTATTGCTCCCCTACCCCCATGAGATTAATATAAAGGAAAATTTAAGCATCATGCTTTGAAAATGTTATGAGTCACTCACGTCAGGAATTTCTAGTTTATCTTTCTTTTGATCAGCAACAAAACCCAAACCCTGACTAAATCCTGCATGTTGGGACCTTCATATCTCAGCTTAGTGTGACGGGGAGAAGAAGATGTCTCTGTGGCTGGTGTCACTCATAGTCATCAGTGCCTAGAAGTGGTCTCTGTGATGCCTGCGATTCCAGTGTCTGCATGTTCTCTCTGGGGACTTAAAAGAGACTTTTACTGTTTCTTCTACTTGCTACACAGACTCTTTGATGCAAGGTTGTTTTGTTCATATTTTGTTTATTTTTTAAGCATTAGATGTGTTCCTCAAATGAGAACTTGGTTCAGATTTAAAAGTGAGTCATAGAAGGTGTTCTGGAAAAGGTGAATTTTGTTGGCGGAATGTCAGATAGGATAGTCCTGTCCTTACTGTGTTAGTTTGTTCCTCTTGACTGATTGTTCCCTAGTAGATACTTTTCTACTCTAGTGTCTGGAGGAGATGTGGTTACTTGTCTAGGATTGAGAGACTGAGAGACTGGGATGGGGAGCCTGAAGGCTTCAACACTCAGTATGTAAATATTCACTTAATTCCTTTTTTAGTACAGTGACCTCATTCCACAGTTGTGCCTGATGCCTTCTTGTCCAGAGTTGTCCTGTCTAACTGTTTTTTCAGAAAACAAGCCTCTAGCCTTCTTCTAAAATGAGGAGAGAAGCGTAGAAGATTTTGTGGGTTTTTTTTTTTTTTTTTTTTTTTTGGCTTTGACTTTACTTGGTGTGACAGGCTTTTATTAGTTATACATGGCTGGCCTGGGACTCATTGTGTTTCCCAGACTGGCTTCAAACAAGCTGCTGTCTTCCTGCATTAGCTGCCTGAGTGATGAAATGCTGGACATGATGGGTGCTCTCCTGTACACCCTTTTAGACTATCAACCAGTCATTGCTTTTTTTTTTTTTTTTTTTTTTTGGTTTTTCGAGACAGGGTTTCTCTGTGGTTTTGGAGCCTGTCCTGGAACTAGCTCTTGTAGACCAGGCTGGTCTCCAACTCACAGAGATCCGCCTGCCTCTGCCTCCCGAGTGCTGGGATTAAAGGCGTGCACCACCATGGCCCGGCCCAGTCATTGCTTTTGTTTCCAGGTGAAGATTTAGTCTAACCTCAAAAGGCACCCAGGCCTTAAAACCATGAACTGTTGGAGTAATTTGTGTCTTAATTTCTTTTTGTTTTCTCTGTTGGGAATCCTAGGCTGTGCTTGGGTTCTTTTGCTATTGTCGTGGCTGTTATAAACTTGTGCTCTGATACTATTGTTCTTGCCTGGTAGAATCACTTTAATTGCCATAAAGACAGTAAATGCATGGATTCCCTTGTAACCTTTAACTGGAAATTTCACTTATCTCTTAAATCTTCTGCAACTGAACCTTTGTTGTCTTCCTTCCACTGAAAAGTTTTTTCCAAGTTATCACATAACTCAAATTATTCAAATCAATAGTCAGGACTTGTTTTATTTGGTCCTTTCCCATCATCTCACATAGCTGATCCTCTGCGTTAAATACTCAACACTCACGTTGTTTTGTTGTGAGAGTCGTCAGTGTTACTCTTTAGTGATAGCTAATCTTAGGATTTCTACCCCCATTTCAGATACCCACCTTTCAGAAGAAAGCTCATGGGCTCCTATGTAGCTCAGTTGGCAGAGCACTCGCCTCATGCAAAAAGTCCTGGATTTAATTCCTAGCACACATAAAACAATTTTATGTGGCGGCCCACAGCAATAATCCCAGCCCCTGGGAAGTGGATGCAGGAGGATCAAAAGTTCACAGTCGTCCTCAGCTGCACAGTAAATTCAAGGGCAGCATGGGATTCCCTCTTCTGTCCTTTCTCCTCCCCCCTTTCTACACACACACACACACACACACACACACACACACACACACCGCAGAGTTAACGCTAACACATCTAAACCAAAGTAGTGATTTTCTTTTTCAAACTTATCCTTTCCCAAATCTTTAAAATCGTCCTTTACTTCTTTGTTAAACCCTCTATCATGCTGATTAGCAACCGCCTGCTTCTCCAGTGTCTCTCTTCTGGGTTGTTGCAATAGCTTTCTAATTGCACACCCTGCTCCTGCCTTGTACGTTCAGCAACCGCACTTTCCGCAGTCAGAGTTAACTGGGTGAAACATTTAGATTACAGCGCTCTCTCAGAATAAACTGAATGTTCTTCAGTGTGATCGTCTGGGTTCTTTTGACTTCGTCTTTTGACTGTTTTCTCCTACTTCATCCCAGCTATCCTGACCTTGCCGTCCTCGGGTGTGCTAAGCACACTTCATTTGCAAACGTTGTAGGTCTTGTTCCCACTCCCTGGAATGTTCTCCTGGATAGCTGCATAGCTCACCACTTCACATTAGAGAGAGATGTTTTCCTAATTAATATATTTAATAGTAAGCACTCATACCATTCATGTATTTATATCCTGTCCCTCCCCCCAGAATGTAAGTTTCATGAGATCTAGACTTTGTTTTCTTCCCTGTTGTATTCAGCGCCTAGAGTAGTACATGGCTTGTAGTAATTGCATTGCATTTCTTTTTTTTAAATTTATTTGTTTTATTTATTTATTTATTTTATTTATTAAAGATTTCTGTCTCTTCCCTGCCACCGCCTCCCATATCCCCCCCCTCCCCCAATCAAGTCCCCCTCTCTCCTCAGCCCAAAGAGCAGGAAGAGCAGACCAAGTTCCCTGCCCTGTGGGGAGTCCAAGGACCTCTCACCTCCTTCCAAAGAATGAGTGAATTCTAGATACTGACTAGATAGTGATTACGTGTGGATCTGGGAATTATGTTCTGTTGCTTAGATCTCTAAATTTCTTTTGGTTTCCTTTACTAGCCCCTAACTTTTTGGACAACTGTATCTGACCTTTCAAGGGAAAACCTTAGATATCAGTCATCCAAACATTAGTATATGATTTCACTTCCTAAGTTGATCTGGAACTGGTTCACACAGTAATCTCTTTTGTTGAAATGAAACTTTTGGACAATAAAGGGGACTAGTGATTTAATCTAGGAAAGAGTGGATCATTTCTTACTGAAGTTTTCATTTTTATAAAAGTTTTCATGTATGAGTTATGCTTAGTGAATACAGATTTTAATTATTAGAGCCATTATACATGTTAAGTATTTTTGACTACTAAGTAATAAGGGTACAAGGAAAAATATGATGTTCTTTTTCTTTTTTAAATAACAGACAGACGTAAAAGAAAAACAGAAGAAACTTGTTGAACAATTAACTGGATTAATAAGCAGCTCTCCTGGACCACCTACTCGGAAATTGTTAGCTAAGAATCTTGCAGCCCTTTATAGCATTGGGGACACTTACACAGTTTTCCAAACACTAGACAAATGTAACGACATTATCAGAAGTAAGGATGACACTGCAGCCTACTTACCAACAAAGCTGTAAGTACACTTACAGGAATCCCGGCGTGCTCTTTTTCTAGATGATTTAGGGACTCCCTATCATAAAGACCCCAGTGGGTGGAACTTGAGGCATTGTACTGACAGGAAGTTCTAACTAGATCTGAGGAAGGGGCTGGGTTTCCTCATGTGCATCATCCCATGAGACTTTGGACATAGCTGGGAGAATTGACATGGTGTCAGCAGTGGTGTCTAAGATGGAAAGAAAAGACTTAGGAATGGGGAAGACTAGTCTGCTGACCCAGTCCAGCCAGTTAAAGAAATGAAATGATTTTGGAATCCAGACCTTCCTGCTCATTGAACTGCGTTTGCACTAGAGAGGCAACGTCGAAGTAGAGACCATTTTGCTTACAAGTTTACTGATGAGTAGATTAAGTTGAGCCTAAAATGTTTAGATTAAATACAAATTAATTTTTGAAAATCAGAAACGTATAATGAATTGTCTTTAAACCTTTTGTATATGTGTGTGTGTGTGTGCGTGTGTGTGTGTGCGTGTACACATGCACACTATATTTTGTGTGTGGAGGTCAGAGGACTTGTGGGAGTTAGTGCTCTTTACGCTGTAGGTCCTGGAAGTGGAACTCAGAACATCGGGCTTGACAGCCTCTACTCACTGAGCCCTCTTGACAGCCCAGAAATTGTATTACTAACCACTGAGACCGTTTTACAGGGCAGCAGTGGCTTGTGTTGGGGCATTTTATGAGAAGATGGGAAGGATGTTGGGCAGTGCATTTCCAGAAACAGTGAACAATCTGTTGAAATCTCTGAAAAGTGCAGAGGTAAGTTTTACAGCAAGTATTTGATGCCTTACTCATGACATGTAATATTACAGATGTTTTATTCCGTTACTATGGTCCTCATGTTGCTTATCAGGACAGTGATTTCAGATTGCCATGTCTCCTTTTTTCTAATGTCTGTTTTCTCAATTTTTGGAGGGGATTCCAATGGTTTTTAAACGAGTAAGCTTACCTATTACTTTTTACTTAATTCTGTTTTTCAATCGCCATTTTATATTTTTTGGCATTTTTCTTTTTTGTGTCACAGCTAATGTATCAGTTTCATGTGTCTGCCATAATCCATTGCTGTACACTGTGCATTATAGAACAGCAGAGGCTTCTTGCTCACAGTTCTGGCACCCAGGGATCAAAGGTCACAGGCTCATCTTTCCTCCACAGGCTCTAGGGGAGAGCTGTGCCTTCTTTCCTAGATTTAATGGTTGCGAGAAACTCTGGCCTTTCCCAGCTGTGGGCCACCTACTCCATATGACATCATCTTTGTGTTCAACTGCAGTTACCTTGTTTGCAGTCATAGTCACGAGTAAAGGGGTTGAAGACTTAACATTTGTTTCTGAAGGGTGCAGAATTTTAAACTGATGATGATATCAAGTGAAATTGTTCTGTTTTGTCGTGTCAGTTTGGCTGTAGATCACTTATCAATGTCTGATAGACAAAATGTAGACTAAGCTCAAGACTCGGATATAATTTTTTATGTGTTTACTTGGGAATAAATTCAGGGCATAGCACAACCTGGGTGAGTGCTCTGTCTCTAACCTGTGTCCCCAGCTTGTAGTCTCATTTCCAGTCCAGGAGAACTGACTTCTCAGATGATGTCAATACTTAGTCTTACAGTTCGGGTACTTTGTGGAATTCCTAATCCACTGCTTTTCCTCACTGTCACAATTTGGAGATAAGATAATTGGCCCCAAGAGTTGTTATATCTTAGTGGGTTCTAATTAAATAATGGGATTCATTTGACAATGTGGTTTTAAAGTCTGCCTTACGTTCACATTCAGTCTCAAGGGCGAAGTGAGATCCTAATGAGTCTGCAGAAAGTGCTGACTGGATTGGGGGGTGCGGCAGCTTCCTCTCACCGTGACATTTACAAGAATGCTCGATCCCTCCTAACTGACAGGTCGATGGCCGTCCGGTGTGCAGTGGCCAAGGTGAGTGCCCAGTCTGTTTATAATGTCCATTATGGTGCTTCTCTTAAACAGTTAATTTTTTTTCTTTTAAAGTTCTTAAATTATGAGCATTTTTGGTTTGCTTTAATGTGATAGCTATATTTTCTAGAACTATATATGAAGGGGAGTATGTGGTATGTGCTTTTGTGTGGCTGTGTGACTTCTTTCATGAAAGTACAGATATTTTGAGATTTATGTGTGTCTGTTTCCGTAGTTCATACCTTTCTATTATTTAGTACCCTTTCATTGTATGGATGCTTCACCTTTCCTATTCCTTTACATACCTTTGGCTATTACCAAAAAAAGCTTTTGTGAGCATCTGTGTGCAGATTATTTTGTGGGCCTGTGCTTTTATTTGAGTCAATATGTTTTATTTGGAATGGCTAAGATTTGTTTAACCTTTTAAGAAACTGCTCATTTCTTCAAGTGTTTGTATAGGTTTAAATTTCTGACTTTTTGCTTTTGTTACTGTAAGAGATTTCTATTCTTCCACGTCTTCATCATTATTTGATAATCACAGTTTTTGCTTTAGTCATTCTAATAGATATGACTGAGTGTCTCATAGTCTTAGCCTGCCTTTCTCTAATAGCAAATGGTAAGCATATCTTTAGGTGTTTATCATTCATATTTTATATTAAGAAAGATGTATTTCAGTAGTGACCATTGCTTCAAATTTCTCTCATTACTGAGTTCTGAGAGTGCTTTACAGATGATTGATATATTCTTTACCTAAGATAGAATATTTCTTTGAAATCTGTGAGTTGACTTAAGGGGAGGGTTTTGGTTTTGTCTTGTGGTTTTTAGAATCTAGTCTATCATGGAAAGATGATAGTAGGACTTGCCTTGTGGTTTTAGGGTACACTCTATTGGGGGGATGGCAGTAGGACTTGCCTTGTGGTTTTAGGGTACAGTCTATCGGGGGATGGCAGTAGGACTTGCCTTGTGGTTTTAGGGTACAGTCTATCAGAGGATGGCAGTAGGACTTGCCTTGTGGTTTTAGGGTACAGTCTATCGGGGGATGGTAATAGGACTAATGTGTGCCTGATGTTCATATCTTGGTAGTGCAGGGACACAGTGGTTTTAGGGTACAGTCTATCGGGGGATGGTAATAGGACTAATGTGTGCCTGATGTTCATATCTTGGTAGTGCAGGGAACAGTGAGAGGACAGAAAACTGCTGTAAGCACCCCATTCTACAGTGACCCTCTTCCTTTAGCTAAGCCTCATCTTAAGGTCCACAGCCTTCCAAAATTGTGGGCCCATATGCAACTATAAGAAACATGGAGAGATCCTTACAACTTTTGCTACATTCCCTTTGTAGTAGCAATTTGGACGTTGATATTGATGTAATCTACTGGTCTTCAGATTTCCCCGGTTTTAGTTGTATTTACTTTTTGAGCGTCTATGGAAATGATCATAGAGTTTTCTTCTTTAGTCTGCTAATGTAGATCACATTGATTAGTTTTAGAATTTTAACCAGCTGTATTTCTAGGATTACTTTACTTGGTTATGTTATATCACCCTTTTCGTTTGTTTTGTTTTGATTTGAGGCAGTGTCTCACTGTGAAATTCTAGATGACCTTGAACTTGAGATCTTTATGCCTAAGCCTCCCTAGCACTAGGAGTGCTGGTCTTTTGGATATTGTATTAGAGTGACGAAATGTTTGCCTGATATTTTTGTATTTTTGTCCCTGAGGGATGTTAGTGTAAGTTTTTGTTTCTTTTTAAAAATATTTATTTATTTTTATTTTATATGTAAGAGTTTTTGCCTGTGTGTATGTATGTGCACCAGATGCATGCTTGGTACCTGTGGTGGAACAGCTGTCCTGGTACCAAGCTGGTACCTGTCACCACCGAGGGGGTGCTGGTAACTGAACCTGGATCCTCTTATAAGTGGTCTTTACCGTGGAGGCATCTCTTCAGCCCCATGGTTTTCTTCTCAGAATGTCTTCATGAAGTTTCAGGACTTAGCAGATACTGACTTCATGGAATAATTGAAAGTTCTCTTCAATTTTCTGGAAGAGTTTATATAGAATTAGCATTTATTTATTTATTTATTTGTTTGGTTTTTTGAGACAGGGTTTCTCTGTAGCTTTGGAGCCTGTCCTGGAACTAGCTCTTGTAGACCAGGATGGCCTCAAACTCACAGAGAATCCACCTGCCTCTGCCTGCCAAGTGCTGGGATTAAAGGCATGTGCCACTACCGCCCGGCTGAATTAACATTATTTTTTGCATAAATATTTGGTTGAATTAATCAGTGCATAAGATTTTAAAGTACAAAGTCAATTTTAGAATATATATTACTCAGGTTATCTATTAAGTTTTGATTAAGTTGTAAATCTGCAGTGATTATTATTTCTCTCCTTCCTAATTTTGGTAATTTATGTCTTTTTTTCTTTTCTTGATCAATTAGATAGATATTTATCAGATCAATTGGTGGCTTAGGTTTTATTTCTGTTGTGTTTTGGTTTTGCTGGACCTGTAGCTCAGCAGTGAGTTCTACTTTACATGTACGAGGCTGTGGCCCGGCTTCAATTCCCTATGTTGCATAGGGGAAAAACCCAAAACCTAAAAGCCAGTCACCCAAGACTGTATTTCTGTTTTCTAGATCCCTGATTTCTGTTCTATCTTTAGTTCCGTTTTGGCTTACTTTAAGGAATTAGGTGTTTTTTTTTCTTAAAGGACTTCCCTTCATTGCCTGATACATAGTTTTGAAAACTGTTCATATGTTTGTCCAGTTCTTTGTGTATTTCTGGGAGTGAGCATAAGTTATCACTTACCTTTTGCCTTGTTTTTAATTACAGTGTCTTCTGGAACTACAGAATGAAGCTGTGTTCATGTGGACTGCTGAACTAGAAAACATAGCTACCCTCTGCTTTAAGGCCCTGGAAAACTCAAACTACGGGGTACGAGTCGCAGTGTCTAAGCTTCTAGGCACAGTCATGGCTACAGCCTTGATGCCGAAACAGGCAACAGGTATTGTTGGCTAGCCCTGCAGTAGACTATTACAGGTATTTGAAAGTTTAGAAAACGCTCTCTTCTAAGTTAGTTATCGCTCATGGAGGCCACTTTAAAGAGATTTAAATTGTTAGATATCTTCTTCATCAAATGAAAGAACCTCAATGACACTTTCCCTGCAATTTGATACCTGGAGTTTAATACATTGGTAACTGCTATATAGGTCCTTTTGGGGGCTGGAGAGATAACTCAGTGGTTAAAAGTACTTGCAACTCTTTCCACAGACCTGATTTCTTCCCCGGCACCCATATTGGGCAGCTCACAACCACTTGTAACTCCAGTCCCAGGGCATCTGATGCCCTCTTCGGTCCTCTGTCGGTTCCTACATGTACATAGGAAGAAGCATGCACTTCCACAAAAATAAAAATTTGAATTAGATCTTTAGGAGGGGAAAAAAGTTGTCTGTGTCCTCATTTGGGAATGAGAACTGTCAGCAGTGGCAGGAACAGGCGCCTGGTGTTCTTATTGGGGCTGCACATAGTAACTGTTCCTAATCTGCCTACAGACTTACTGACTTGTTCCCTAGCTTCTTCCTCTTAGTACTTTTTTGCTTCGAAAATGCATTCAAGCTTTTTATAAGACACTGTGACCTTTTCTATATTATAATACTCTTAAAAATCATTACTTGAAAACTTAACTAGAATATTAGAAATGTTAGTAATTCTGCTTTAGAAACTCATTTGCTCTTAAACTTACTTGTCTTCCATAAAGTCATGCGTCAGAATGTGAAGCGAGCAACGTTTGATGAGGTTTTAGAACTCATGGCCACAGGATTCCTGCGTGGAGGGTCAGGTTTCCTGAAGAGCGGAGGAGAAATGTTGAAAGTCGGAGGGTCTGTTAACCGCGAAGTGAGAGTCGGAGTGACACAGGTATGTATTGCATGTGTGAACAAATTCCATACAGGTCAGTTCACGGAAGACTTTCATAACAACATACGAGAAAATTTAGTGTCTGGTTTCTTTTAAAAAATTTAACCCATGAATGGATTAATTCAGATTCCAGATTTTATTGCATACATGTAAGAAAGGTTAATTCTCTTTTTTTCTTTCTTGTTTCTTTTGAGGTGGGAGGGGCCCTGGGTTTTAGATCCCAGGGCATTATACATTCTAGACAAGTAAGTGCCCTGCCACTGAGCTACATCCCCAGACTAAAAGTTAAATTCTTGATGTATAAATAAGTCCATTTCTACTATGTATATGTAAACATCTAAAAAAAAAACCCCTCAGATTTTATTTCACAACACATAAGTTATAAAGTAAGTTTTGTCTAAGATGGTAGTGAGCATCGGAGACTGAGATAGGCCATCCTTAGTTCAAGGCCAGACTAGGCTCCATAGTGGATACTTTGTCTCAAAAAGTAAATACATGAAATAAAATTAAATTGAAATCAGAAGCAATAAAGTCCTTAAAAATAACAAAGTAAGTTGGTTTGTTTAGAACTGTATTTAGACTTTAATAACTTAGGCATTTAGATTATAATGTTCTCCATATACCTCTTGACTAAAAATAATTGATTTATGCTTGGATTGGATTTGTCAGTGACTAATCTCTGATGGATATACAATTGAATGTGACTTGGAATTATAATTTCAAAGTAATTACTAGTGGTTACT
Organism: Microtus oregoni; assembly: GCF_018167655.1. Taxonomy (NCBI): domain Eukaryota; kingdom Metazoa; phylum Chordata; class Mammalia; order Rodentia; family Cricetidae; genus Microtus; species Microtus oregoni. The sequence goes on along the minus strand of NW_024543095.1, from coordinate 9,495,063 downwards.
GATCTGATAACATCTGGTAAGATAACATGGCTCATGCTCCTGGTCAAAGTCACCACAACGGTGCCTTGTCCCTGAAACAAAACTGAGATGGAAGCCTTCGGCTTGTCTTGGGGACCTCCCTGGCAGGTGTACTGCAACTCTTGGTGTTTGTGTGGGATGTGAGTTTCTGTTCCGCATTGTTACCTGACTGATCCCGAATGGACTTAGCTTTCCTTTTCACCTTCAGCACATTCCCTTTGTGTTCTTCGCGGGTGGCTTTATCTTGAGACTTTGTGTTGTTTTTGACTTGGAGTTTTAGATACAGTGTCTCACGCTGTGGTCCAGGCTGGCCTGAAACTCACCGTGATGCAGACTGCCCTGGGGTTTGAGGTGATCCCCTCAATGCTGAGATTGCCTGGCTCTTTTCAATAATTGTTTTATTCAGTACAGGAATGGTGGTACATGCCTTTCGTCCTAGTAGAGGCAGGTGGGTCTTTGTGAGTTCAGACCTGGTCCACATAGTGAGTTCCAGGCCTGTTAGGACTCCACAATGAGACCCTGCCTCACACATAAACAGAAAGAACAAAAACAAAGAATTGTTTCATTCAAAAATCCTACTAGTAATTCCTGTGACAGAAGTGTTTTTTAAAAAATGTGAAATTTAACTTTGCTATGCTTTAATCTCAAGTATAACTTTTTTGTATGCTGCTATTGTTGTTTCTGTGCTTCTGTTCATTTGCCCAGAGGAATCTAAGGCTGTGTCCTAATGTGTTTATAGGCATACGTTGTTTTTGTGACCACATTGGGTGGTCAGTGGCTGGAGCGTAGCTTCGCCACATTTCTGTCACATGTGCTTGATCTGGTTTCCCATCCCCGAGCAACACACACACATGTGGACGCTGTGTACTCAAGGCGATGTGTCTCCTTCATCCTGAGAGCCACTGTGGGCAGTTTGCTGGGTGAGAAAGCCCAGATAGCAGCTGCCAAGGAAATCTGCCAGGCTATTGGAAAACAGATGAAAGCAGTGGGTAAGTGAAAATGTTGTCACCGTGTGTGATGCTGATGACCCTAGCCATGTAGTTTAGTCTCCTTCCCCGTTTTCCTCCCTTCTTCTCTCCCCCCTTTCTTCCTTCCCTCCCTCCCTTCCTTCCTTTCTGTCTTTGGATAGGGTCTTACTATGTATCCCGGGCTGACTTCAAACTTTCAGTTTTCCTCCCTCAGTCTTGAAAGTGCTAGGGTTTTTATTCTTAATAAATACTAACATCTCTGGTTGATTTGTATCTTTTGGGACTGATTTTCATAGTAATTTTAAAATGAATTTTATATTAAATTAACTCATTTTATGAGGGAATGTTTGTGTGAAAATTCACATGTGCACCATGTGCATGCTTGGTGCCTGTGGCGGTCAGAAGGGGCTCAGGTCCCCTGGACCTCGAGGTGCAGATGGTTGTGAGCCACCATGTGAGTGCTGGGACTAGCCTTGTCCTCTGAGCCTTTGCCCTAGCTCCTCATAGTCAGTTTTATTGAGTACTTTAAAAAAATATTAAAGCAGCACATAATTGTATTGAAACCAAGTTTTAAAAATGAGTGGCATGGCCAGGCGATGGTGGCGCACGCCTTTAATCCCAGCACTCGGGAGGCAGAGGCAGGCGGATCTCTGTGAGTTCGAGACCAGCCTGGTCTACAGAGCTGGTTCCAGGACAGGCTCCAAAACTACAGAGAAACCCTGTCTCGAAAAACTAAAAAAAAAAAATAAAATAAAATAAAAAAAAAAAAAGACTGGCAAGTAAGTAAGGTTCGGGTTTTGGTTTCATTCCTTGTACCTGTGCTACTTCTAAGTTTCCCAGAATACACTAGTGTGTTGTTTTTTATCTGTGTGAGATTATCTGTTGTCATTTTTCTGCTTGAAGCCTCCTATATAAAAATATATTTTTGTTGTTTTTCTTTCACTTCTCTAATAGACTTAACCTGAAGACGTAGAGAGTAATAATTACAGACAACCGTCTGCCCCTTGCATGATATATTTTAAAAGTTCAATAATTTTAAGAAATCATAAAGTGTGACAATTTAGCGTTTATTATTCACACGTCATGCTCAGATCAGGGCACGTGGCTTGTCCACCACCCCACACATGAGCCCTCTCTGCGGGAAACTCTTGACATCCTCTCTCCCAGCTGTTCTGTAGTACATGGTTGTCTCTACCTAGTTACGTTCCTGTGCTATAGGACTTAAACCTTACCCCTTCCACTCAGCTGTAGCCCTGGAAAGAAATTCTTTCCAGAAAGGGGTCATTCCATAGATAACATTAAATATCTGAGCCATGAAGAATAGTGACAAGATTTAAATGAATGGCACAGAGTTCCTGCCTTTGTAGGGTGTGTGATGCACTTCACAGACCTAAGTAAGGCAACCTAGAAATGTATCAGACAGTTTAGTTTTATCACCACTGGAAATAGATACTAATTTTAGTGAGGCAAATCGTATTGCCCCAGGAGGTCTTTGAAAATAAGGATCTAACTAAATATAATCAGAATATATAATCATTTAATTGTCTTATAATGTTAACAAAGTAAATGTACAGTTTGGTTGTTGTTTTGTCGTTTTAATAGCTTAACAAGCTTTTTAAGTACATAGAGATAACTGAAGATTATTAATGAAAGGGTTTTTGAATTAACGAGGTATTCTTAGGTATACCTAAGTAATAATCTATCCTGTATTCACAACTGGGGAAAGAGTCACATGTTCCTTCAAGTGTTTCAGTGCCAGGAGCCTTGTATTAAGTGGTTGGCATTAATGTTATGACTATAGACTAGCTATTTGACCTTAACGATCCTAATTACTGAATTAAGCAGCAACATGTTTATATCAGGCAGGGATTTGTGAGCCAGACTGTACTCTGAATTAGTAGTTTGTCAAGGCATGTTTAGTTGTCTCACATGAAATACATTTTAATTCTAGTGGCTACTGAGAGGTTTTAGGAAGAGACTTGAAGGCAAGTGGGAACAGGGAGGAGCGTGCAGTAAATTTAAGCTCACTTCCCTTTTGAATCTGCTTTCTTGTCAGTAATTTAACAGCGAGGCCTCTAGTATTTTGGAGCACTTGAAGCAGCAGTAATAACAATAATGACAGCTACTTATGCTCACTGATGTGTTCTGTAGCAGGATGGGTTGAGTGCTGTGTATGCATTGTTAACCTAAGGGTGTCAACACAAGAGCCTTTGACACAGGTAAGGAAGTCCCCTTACAGATGAGGAACTCGACACAGCAACATCGAGTAGCATGCCTGTCACAGAACTTACATGCAGTTGCTATTAGAACCTAAGTCTTTTACCCCCAAATCTGTTTTGTTGGTGGTTTCTTTTTGTTTGTTTTCTGTGGGGTTAGAGATTGAACTCAAGACCACAAGCATGCAAGGCAAGTGCTTTACTAATGAGGTCCATCCCTGTATCCGAGTCTGCTTTTGCAAAACGTTGTGAATTCCTGCTCCTCCTAAGTTGTATTCTTGGAAGCAGCACACCTATACAGTATGTATTTTAGCATTGTTGTGAATCTATCCAAGAGTATGTTAATGTCAGTTCAGGGCTGGCAAGACAGCTCAGCAGTTGAAGGTGCTTGGCACTAAGCTTGATGGCCTGAGTGCAGTCCCGAGAACAAGCGTGGCAGGACAGAGCTAATTCCAGCAAGTTGTTCTGAGGAATCTGCACGTGAGTCCCTGCCCTAAGAACTCAATCAGTACTTTGTTACACAAGTTTGCCACTAAGCAATAACTGCATAGTTTCTAACATGTAGGAATCAGCTGGTATAAAACGGATCTGAGGCATATAGATTAAAAGACAATCACTGCTCATTTCGCTCACATCAACACCTGATTCTGTGTTTCAGAGGCTGTAGTGAATGATACAAGCAGTGAGAACAAATCTGGAGCAGCAGACATTGCAGCGAGCCAGCACGTCATGGTCTGTGCCCTCCAGGAGCTCGGGAGCCTGGTGCAGAGCCTGAGTGCCACCGCCTCTCCTCTAATTCAGGAAGCGTCCATAGGTGCGGCCTCTAGGGCCTGCTGGAATGTTTCAGATTAGAGTTCTGATGGGAATTTAACTCTCAGTTACTTGTTATCATGACTAGCAGATCGTCGGGTTGTATTTAAATTCATCTTCACAGTAATAGGAATATTGAATTAAATATTAAAAGTTTCATGAGACAAATCAGCTGTGAGAAATATTTCTAATTGGTCAAACTTTGCTGAAGACTTTTGTATAACTTCATAGCAACTTTACTTATTTACTTTTTGAAGGCAGATCTAAGTAGCTGTAACTGGCATAAAAGTCACTATGTAAACCAGCATGTCCTCAAACTCAAAGATCTGCCTGCCTCTGTTTCCCAAGTGCTAAGGTTACAGACATGAGTCACCATGCCTAACTTCAACTTCTATATTTCACTAGATGTAATTATAGTCTTTGCACAATATGTTCCTTTAAAGCATCCTACTATTTATGAACCACAAAAGTGCTTTATGGGAAAGGTAGGGAACTGAAATTACAGGGACTGATATTTTAATTATTATACTGAAATCATTTTTCTTCAATAGAGATAATGTTTTGGGATTTTCTTTCTAGGACTTTTGGAGATTGTGACTTCCGTGCTTCTTCATCCAAGCATGGCTGCTCGGCTTGCTGCTGCATGGTGTCTGCGCTGTGTGGCTGTGGCATTGCCCTTCCAGGTGACACCATTTCTAGATAGGTGTGCAGAACGGCTCAACAACCTGAAGACTTCACCAGAAGCTGTTAGTGGATACAGTTTTGCGATGGCTGCTTTGTTGGGTGGAGTGCATCAGTGTCCTTTGGGCATTCCTCATGCCAAAGGCAAGGTATGACAGAAGTCTGCATGCTGGCGTGGGCTCTGCTTCCTGATGGAGCTCTACTGTCCTTAATGCTGAGCCAGGCAATCAAATGACAATTGGAAATGTGGACTGTAGTTAGCAGACCCTAACTGAAATCAGATAGTTAGTCCTCCTAGGAATAATAGTTTTTATCTGTGTATAGTATCATGTTATAATTTATTTTAGAAGAAAAACAGCTATGTAATAATCATTTAAAACTCATAACCCTATTTCTGATATATATAGTTTTTATTGAGTTATATTTTTTCTCCGCTCTGCTCCTTTCCTCCCCCTACCTTTCTACCCTCTCCCATAGTCCCCATGCTCCCAATTTACTCAAGCAAAAGATCTTGTCTTTTTCTACTTCCCATGCAGATTAGATCCATGTATGTCTCTCTTAGGGTTCTCATTATTGTTTATGTTCTCTGGGATTGTGAGTTATAGGCTGGTTTTTCTTTGCTTTATGTTTAAAAGCTATTTATAAGTGAGTACATACTATATTTGTCTTTCTGGGTCTGGGTTACCTCACTCAAAATGATGTTTTCTAGATCCATCCATTTGCCCACAAATTTCAAGATGTCATTAGTTTTTTTCTGCTGTGCTGTACTCTGTAACATGAACGGGAGCCAGGCTTGTTTTGTTTGTGTTTTCTGTGTCCCCCAGCTGTTTAGTCCCAGAGAAAATCACACATAGACTTCTATAAGTTATAAAGCTGATTGGCCCATTAGCTGTTGCCTCTCACTGGCTAACTCTCACATCTTGATTAACTCATTTTTCTGATCCATGTTAGCCATGTGGCTCAGTACCTTTTTTCAGTGGGGCAGATCACATCCTGCTGCTTCAGTGATCTGGGCAGTAGTGGGAGGAATCAACTTCCTCCTTCCCAGAATTCTCCTGTTTTCATCACATCATTTCTACTTCCTGTCTGGTTTTCCCGCCTATATTTTCTGCCTGGCCAATCAGCGTTTATTTAAAACATGATTGACAGAATACAGACAATTCTCCTGCACCAGTACTCCACTATGTAAATATACCACATTTTTCTTATCCATTCTTTAGTTGAGGGGCATTTAGGTTGTTTCCAGGTTCTGGCTATGACAAATAGTGCTACTATGAACATAGTTGAGCACATGTCCTTGTGGTATGATTGAGCATCCTTTGGGTATATACACAAAAGCTGTATTGCTGGGTCTTGAGGAAGGTTGTTTCCTAATTTTTTGAGAAATCGCCATACTGATATCCAAAGCGGCTGTACCAGCTTGTACTCCCACCAGCAATGCAGAAGTGTTCCTTTTACCCTACAACCTCTCCAGCATAAGTTGTCATCAGTGTTTTAATCTTGCCATTCTTGCAGGTGTAAGATGGAATCTCAGAGTTGTTTTGATTTGCATTTCTCTGATGGCTAAGGATGTTGAGCATTTTCTTAAGTGTCTTTCAGCCATTTTAGATTCCTCTGTTGAGAGTTCTCTGTTTAGGTCTGTACCCCATTTTTTATTGGATTATTTGTTCTTTTGATGAGCAATTTCTTGAGTTCTTGAGTATACTTTGGAGAGAGAGACAGATTGTGTGTGTGTGTGTGTGTGTGTGTGTGTGTGTTGTTTGAGCGCCAGTCTTCCTGTCTCTGCCTCTTGAGTAACTAGACTATAGTTAAGTGTCACTGTGCCTGGTGTTTTTTCAGTTTTTAAAAATAATTACATTGCTTGTTTTAAAATGGCAGAGAATAATCTATAGCCATATTTAGTATTTAAAAATAATTAAAAATTAAATTGTTTTAATAAGCCATTATCTCCTTTTCTTTCCAGTATATACTACTATCATAACACATACTCTGTAGTATATTTTCTATGTAGTATACTACTATATATATAGCATATAGTGCTATCATACATAGTATATATACACATAGTGTATGCTACTATCATAATACATACTCTGTATAGTCTAGTAGTATACTAATACATACACATATACATAGTACATATTACTGCCATACATACTATATACTACTTTCTTACTTGCTAGTATATACATATTACAGTGTATAATACTGTCCTCTTCTCTAGGAATCTTAAGTGTGTGTAAATATTGTTTGTAGTTTAACTTGGGCAGTGTTATAAGGAGGCTGTTTGTTCGCTTCTTGGTCACCCAGACTCCTGAAATAATCAGACAGAAAACTATTATTTAAGTCACTGCTTGGCCAATTACTTAAGCATTTATTAGCTAGCTCTTACATCTAGAATTAACCCATTTCCATTATTTTATATTTTACCACGAGGCTTGTGGCCTACCAGCAAGGTTCCTGCTTAGGGCTAGTGTCTGTCCCCTGTGGCAGCTCCATGGCTTCTCTTGATTCGGCCTTCTTTCTCCCAGCATTCAGTTTAGTTTTCCCCGCCTGACTCTCTCTATTCTGCTCTGTGCAGGCCCAGGACAGTTTCTTTATTAACCAATGGTATTCCCAGCATACAGAGGGGATCCTACATCAGGGCAGGTACAGGCTTCAGTTTTACGCTCTCCTTTCTCTGTCACACTTAGACCTCCATCCATCTGCTACTTGAGGATTCGAGACTTCGTCACCTTTTCAATTTGATTGTTTCCTCATTGGTTTTTCCGACTTGAACTTCGGTCTCCTGTGTTCCCCACACCTTTTCACTTTGGTGTTCCTAAGGGGCTACCTGATATGCAGAATAAAATACAGTCTTCTATCTGGTTGACAGAGAATTGGATCTGTGGTCTGCCTCTTCATTCCGAATTCCCTCTGTTCTGCTCAGATTAACCTCCTGATCTTTCTCATGCCCTGTCAGCCTTTGGGCCTTTTTACAGGAAAATTTCTTGTTCTCTCTGTCAGACTTCAGCCTATTTGTTTACAGGCCCAGGTTCAACCTTCTTTCTGAATTCTCACCAAAACCACCTGGTCTGTGTTAGTTTTCCTTTGCCTACTGTCACTACTCAATAGTATTTTATCATTTACTCGTATGCTACGTTCTCCTTCATTCTCCCTGAATCTTCGCTATCTAGTCTCTGTGCTCTGTAAGATTAGCTTGAAGGCAGATGCCTCACAGTGGTTCAACAAGTTCTTGAATAATAGCTAGTACCAGTAAATAATACAGTTTCTTAAGTGGTTACCTTGGCTAGCACCAGTTTCAGTCCTGTACTGACATACTTAACCCGGGCAAAGATGAGGTTGGCACTCCTGTTTTACAAGGTGGGAACTAAGGCAAAGATGTTAAGTTGCCCATATTAGAAAGCCAGTCTGCGGTGGGGTCAGGATGAAACTGGGCAGCATGACGCCAGCGATTACTCTACACAGCACACTTTGGGTCATCAGCAGCCATTGGTGCTGGAGCAGAGTAGCGTTCCATCGGGCGGCTCTGGAAATATGCTCGCAAGAGCAGGAAGGGACAGCCGGTTTAGTAACATTCACAAGCTGTCTGTTTGTTATTGCTTATTCACCGACTTCTCTTGCAGATGGTAGTCAGTATTGCTGAAGACCTGTTACGGACTGCTGCTCAAAACAGCAGGCTGTCTCTGCAGCGCACCCAAGCTGGCTGGCTTCTGCTTGGAGCACTCATGACTTTAGGTATAAGCACCTTGGCTGACTCTGTAGCTGTCAGTGGCCCTAATGCAGATTTAATTTAAAAGTATTTAGTCTTTGAATGAGGTTAAAAATGATAAAAATGTATTATCTATTATTCAGGAGTTGATATTTCTTTCCAGTAATTACTTTTTTAGTTCAAACTTTTCTAAAGTTTTACCTTTTCCAAAAGAATAGTCATGGTTTATTTAACGAGTTTAAAGTCATTGGAGGAGTGAGACTGTGGGGGAAATTGAAACTGCTGGAGCGGAGTCTTGGGTGAGACTGTTGGGGAAATTGAAACTGCTGGAGCGGAGTCTTGGGTGAGACTATGGGCAAAAATGGGACTGCCCAAGCGGAGTCGTGGCTTTAGTAGTGGAGAAGTCCTGTTTCTGCGGTCCTGGTGCTGCTTCACTTTCCTGAGCGCTGTGATAAATCTTAGGTGCAAAGTCTAGCCTTGTGCATGGGACAGAAGTGCGTTTTACAGCCATGACTAGAGCTGCCTCTCAGTTCTCCCGCTCGCTCCACAAAGTGGGTGTGCGCACACTAAGAAGTTAAAGTCTGTCCCCTGGGCACTGTATTGACCTGCTTTCTGAAGAAAAATTGCTAGCTCTTTTCCAGAAGTTTATGTTAAGTATGTTCTTGGTTCATTTTAATGAATATCTTAGGAATGTAAATATTGTGTTTCTCCATGTAGCTAACTCACACTGCCCACAAATGGAGGGGCATGAACTTGTGTGTGTGAAAGTAGGTGTCTATGTTCATGTTCACATGTGTTTATGGAAAATTCTCACCAAATATTATGGATACTATAGAACACAGTATTCTTAATGTATTCAAGGTAAATTTTAATAACATCTTGTACACATATGTACTAAAAAATACCAACACTTTTAAGGTGATTTTATTGTGTTTTGGTACTTCCTATTTTACCCAGCAGATGAAAGCATTCTGAAAGGAAAGTTAATTTTAAGCATAAAAGATAGAGTGAAATGACAGAGGTGTTGAGAGCACTTATTAGGACTCTGGTCCTCTTCCGCTGCTGGTGTTCTCTTTGGTCCTTTGGTTTTGGTGCTTTTCATTTGTTGAGACAGGGTCTCATGGTAACCCTGGCTGGCCTCATTTCCAGCCTCCACATCCCATGCGCTGGGATTACAGGCCTGTATTGTCTTACCCAGTGAACACTTTCTTTGACTTTTGTTTTTGTATATATCATAATTGCAGTTTTGTGTTCTTTATTTGCTGCTTAGGACCGTCTGTTGTTCGTTACCACCTCCCCAAGATGTTGCTATTGTGGCGAAACGTGTTCCCCCGTTCCTTAAAGGAACTGGAGGCTGAGAAGGCCCGGGGAGATTCTTTTACCTGGCAGGTAACACTGGAAGGTCGTGCTGGAGCTTTATGTGGTAAGAACTGAAAACATGGAAAGCACTTTCAGAATATTTTTATATTACTATTTAGTGATTTTTTTTGTCACCAAAATATTTGTAAGTAATGGAAGAATCACTTTAAGTTTTTATTTTAATATCTGTTGTTTAATTTGTGGACTCTTACATTACAGAAACTTTATAAATAAGTCCAGTTTGCTACTAATAGAAAACTAGCATCACAACAGTAGCCAGAATGTTGTTATTATGCAGTACAAATGAAGCCAAGACCTGAGAAGTGTGACAGTGTCAGGTCAGGCGCTGGGGCCCGTGCTCCTTTATTCCCAGTAGTTGCAGGCACACGTCACATGTCCAACACAGAGAAGCAAGCTCATCTGCTAACTGAAGCTACCTTTCCTTGCATTATGAAACCACTTTTCTTGGTATTGTTCCCTGGTGTGTAGCTGTTACTATTTGTTCAAACCCCGGCATTCCATAAAGGTGGATACGGCAGGTTCCATATTATTTATTTGGGAACTAGAATTTCTGTGGGTCTCTGTTCTGCTTTGGTTTCTCCTAGCATTAAAAAAAAAAATGTTTCCTTCCCTCCAGTTGGAGAGAGACTTAAGGGTCGGGCGGGCAGGGTTGCCAGTGTGCTCCTGCATATCTGAGGCGTGCTTGGGCATAGCTATTCCTCCATAGACCATCTGTTCACTCCTATCAAGCCTTCAACCTGCTTTCTTTGTAGTCATCTGAATTCCTGCTCAGAACCTCCTAACATAGCGTCCTCCCTCCATTTCTATCTTCCATTCCTTTTCGGATAATTTTTCTCTGTAGTTGTTCCTGGCTTTTCTTTTGGTTCGACACACCTTCCATTTTACAGTAATTGAGAACTGTAGATGTGCTTTGTTTTTTGTGGACAGGGTTTCTCTAGATTTTGGAGCCTGTCCTGGAACTGACTGTGTAGACCAGGCTGTCCTCAGCCTCACAGAGATCCACTTGCCTCTGCCTCCTAAGTGCTGGGATTAAAGGTGTGCCCCACCACCGCCCGGCTAGAGAACTGTAGTTGTCCTTACCGCTTTATAATGCTTAGCGTTTATTTAGGTTCATGAAGATTTCTCTAAATCTTTAAAAATTTTTCTCTAGCCATGAGGAGTTTTGTTGCACATTGTCCTGAGCTCTTAACCGAAGATGCAATTAGGAAATTAATGACTCCTATCGAATGTGCCATGACCATGATGTCACAGTAAGTAAACAGTTTGGATGAAGTTAACATCTTGTGGTGTGTGCATGTATGTATGCATGTTCACATGTACATATGTGTGGAGGCCAGAGGTTGACATAGGATCCCTTCCTCAGTCACTCTTCACCTTATATGTTGAGCTGAGGCCAGGACTCACTCTTGAACTCAGGGCTCCTTGCCAGTTAGCCAGCTTGCTCTAAGGATCTTCTGTGTCTGCCTCCCAACTGTTGGTATTTCAGATGTGCCACCATGCCCACCCAACATGAATGTGTGTACTGAATGATTCAAAATCTGGTCCTCACAGGAATTTTGTATATTAATCAATGAAAATGTACTTAGCATTTTTTGTACTTCTTAATTCATATAGAAAGCATCTAAACTGTATTTTTTTTTTTTGAATTTTCGAGACAGGGTTTCTCCGTAGCTTTTAGTTCCTATCCTGGAACTAGCTCTTGTAGACAGGCTGGCCTCTAACTCACAGAGATCCGCCTCCCTCTGCCTCCCGAGGGCTGGGATTAAAGGCATGCGCCACCACCGCCTGGCTCTAAACTGTAAAGTGAATTTAAAAGTTGTATTAATGGTGTGGTTTAAAAAGCATTGTATTCTGAAGTGTTTCTGTTAATTTTATTATTATTGGTCTCAAAACTAACAGAAAACAGATTATCTTATCAGTGTACTCTGGAAACATCTCAATGCATTGCTGAGTGGCCTCGTTCAGTGTTTATAGTGCTGCTTGTTCTGACAGCTGACTGATCCAGTTTCACCTTCAATACTGCAGCATTCCCTCTGTAATTAAGGCCCACGGAGCCCACCTGAAAGCTAGTGCCGCAATGGTCCGGTTAAGACTTTATGACATCTTGGCTTTATTACCTCCAAAAACTTATGAAGGTAAATAAAATGTGTAGTATCTGACAAGAATTCTTCAGTATGCTTCTCAGTTCTTCATAGTATTGGAGTTCGGACGAGGATTCCCCTATCAAAGCTTTTCCTCACATAAAGGCATTCATATTTGTTTATTTTTAAATCATATTCTGGCTCCCATTCCCATTCTTTATGTATATTATTATTTTGCTCTGATGCTAGTCCAATTTAAGAGGTCAAACACCTCTTCTGTAGATGAAGACTCTCAGGTGAAGAGAACATTTGCCTGTGTGTTACCTGGTAAGCAGCAGAGTTTGGATTCAGACCCAGCTGATTTACCCTCAGAGTCTGTTTTTAAATTACTATTCCCGATTACTCCATATATTTTGTAACACAGCCAATAATTTAGGTGTCCATCATGGGAGAATAATAGTCTACTTGGTAGAAATTAAGTATATAAAGTAATATCAAACCAGTAATTTCTCTCTAATACTGTTAAGCCCACGAATTTTGTTTCTAAAACTTTGATAACTAAGACTATTAGTTACTTTGGTAACTAAAACTATTCAGTGTTTGCATGTATTGGACAATTAATAAATAGTGTCATATAGCATAAAATATGGTTGAAATAAAGGCTCTGTTCACTCTTTGCATTTTTATGTTACTTTTAGTTTGGACTCGAACTGCATTATATCGTAACAAATAGGAGAATACCATTATTGTATGTTAAAACTAGTACATGCCAGGTCTAATGATGTAGGCCTGTAATCTTAGCTACTTGAAAGGCTGAGACACTAGGGTCATGAGTTTAAGACCTGTTTGGTCACGGCATGAGTTTAAGGCTAGCACTGGTGATACACTGTGCTTAAAACAAAAATAAAGAGCTGGGAGATCTAGCCTAATGGGAGAACACTTGCCTAACACCCATGGATCCCCTGGCACCTCAGAACTGTTGTGGGGGAAATCAACATTAAAATATTTAATATAAATTTTAGAATGAGAATTGTATTATACTATGTAACTGTAGTCTCAGGTCACTTGAGCTCAGGACATCAAGGTCTGCCTGTCTTGGTAAGAATGAGAGGGAGGGACACAGAGGGAAGGAGAAAGAGAGGAGGGAGAGAAGAAAGGATAGAAAATAGTATGACTCGTTTACAAAGGGACGGAAGCTAACTTTCTTCCTGGTAAACACAGTGCTGATTTTTGTGGACATGACAATTATTATTTTAATCTGCTCTGATGTTCTCTGTCTTAGGATCTTTCAATGCACTTCTTAGAGAACTTGTAGCAGAATTCACTCTGACCGACAACTCAGCCAATACAACGACCTCCCTCCTTCGGTCCCTCTGCCATTATGATGACAGCGTTCTGCTGGGTTCCTGGCTCCAAGAAACTGATCATAAGTCAATTGAAGACCAGGTAGTAAAACATACAAGGAAATACCATTACTAGCGTAATCTAAAGCAGTGGCCCTATGACACATTGTCATCTCAAGAAGATCCCCTGGGCTACAGGACCGTTCATTGCACCTTCTTAGACACTTACTAGCATCTGAGAGGTGGATGAATGGTGAAAAGGTCAATAGTAGGAGTAGAATTTGGCAAAATGTCTTCATTCACTATCTTTTGTATTTAGTTACTTGGTTGTATCTATGGCAAAACTCAGATTTAACTGGCTTTTTGGTTGTTAGTGTTTTATTTAGTCAGAAAGAAATCAGAGTTAACAGAGTGGAGATTTAAAACCAAATAAATTGTTTTTATATATGAAAAAAACATTTAACCATGCATGGTAGCACATGACCTTGATCCCAGTCCTTCTGAGCTGGAGGCCGAGACAGGCAGAGAGAGGTAGAGAGAGAGAGAGAGGCAGGCAGGTCTTTTGTGAGTCCATGACCAACCTGGTTTACATAGTGAGTCTGAGACCAGCCAGGGTTATATAGCTAGAAGCTGTCTTCAACACAAGCAAATAAAAAAAAATCCACTAAAGTCATTTTTATGGGTTTTGTTATAATGGATTCTGTTTTGCTTGCACATTAAAGTGGGCATTATACAAGTGTTTGAAATGAACATAAGCCGGGTAGTGGTGGCGCACGCCTTTAATCCTCGGGATGCAGAGGCAGGTGGATCTCTGAGTTCGAGGCCAGTCTGGTCTACAAGAGCTAGTTCTAGGACAGGAACCAAAAAGCTACAGAGAAACCCTGTCTCGAAAAACCGAAACAAACCAAAGAAGTGAACATGCCTTTTCTTATGTATGACTCTAGAAGATGATTCTGATAATGACCTTTTTTTAATGGCAAAACTATATTTCCATCTGCTTAAAGCAGTCAGGCCTAACCACATTTTATTCCCCCATACTTCATTTGATAACCAGACCTTAGTGGGTGAATGTGGACAGTCTTCACGTTCTTCTTGCAGCTCCAGCCGAACAGTGCGTCTGGAAGCGGAGCTCTGGAGCACGACCCTTCTTCCATTTACTTGCGGATACCTGCTGGCGAAGCCGTGCCCGGCCCTCTCCCTCTTGGAGTCTCCGTGATTGATGCATCCGTAGCTCTTTTTGGTGTTGTGTTTCCACATGTTTCTTATAAACACAGGTTAGTGTAAAGTTAGCCAGGTAATTTAGTTAAATATAAATTATGTTTAAGAATAGATTTTTTCCATCCCTGCTAATTCCTCAGTAACATAGGTTTTTACTTAAGCAGTACTCTCATGAATTTAATGGCATAATTTATATGTACCTGATAAAATAAATTGGCTGCAAATTCCATGTAACTTGAAACTTAAGATTTTGCTCTGTGTATTAACATCTAATACCCACTGTTTTATGGACCATGTCTTACCCAAAAAGTTTTCATCCTAGTGGTTTGACAGTTTGTAAATTAAGCTGTATTTCTAATTAGAGCTATCTTCTTGTAGCAGAGCATTTTGGTTGCTGTGTTCCGCGTCCACAGCCTCCATCCCTGATCCTAGCAGCAGTCTGTGTAGTTGTGATTTCCCAGAAGACCCTTTCAGATCCCTTAACTTTTACAGAACGTGCCTTAGAGTATCATTGTTTACACCCAATAGAGAATATATCTTTATATGTATAGGTTATTTGATGAATTGCTTTTAATTATTTGCTTTTTGTATCTAAGCTTGATCTTGCTAAGTACAATTGAGTACCACATAAATATTAAACAACATTAAAGCTGAAAAACTATAAATTATATCCCTGCTTTAAATATAAGCATATTCAAACCCCAGACGTTGTGATTTTGCCAAAGTTACACAGCTGGTTGTGAAATTCACTTTTAGTTACTTTTTATTTTTTTTGATCATTTGTTTGTTTTTTCTTTTTTCTTTTTACACTTACAAAAGTGTCCAAAGCTAAACCTTTCTTGAAATCTCTGAATAGGTTGTGGTAAGCTGTTCCATCCATGTATGAGTATTTAAAAATGTTTTATGTTTATTTTATATGTATGTATGTTTTTCCTACATGTATGTATGTGCACCATGTGAGTCCCTGGTGCCAGAGTCTGTCAGAAGAGGACTTTGGATGCCCTGGAACTAGAGTTTTAGATGGTTATGAGCCACTATCTGGGGGTTGGGAACTGGGTCTTCTGCAAGAGCAGCAGGTGCTCTTAACTGCTGAGCCATCTCTCCTGTGTAAGATGTTTTTAAGATGAAACAACAATAATAATAAAAAAAAACAGAACCTAGACTACATGGAGTTTAGTTATATTATTTAGAGAGACCCCATATCAAAATAAAAAGAAGAAAAGAAAAAAATTCTACAAGGGCTGAGGAGGTGACCCTGCAGGTACAGAGGCTTGCTGCCATGGCAACAGAAGTCTGACCCTTGAACTCTCACAGTTGGAGAGAGCTGACTCCCACAGATCTGCCTCTGACTTCTGTGTGCTCACCTGGCACATGAGCCTCCACATACATGCACACAAATAAATACACAATCTGCAATAAAAAGTGTTTAAAACTATGCCACTCTTTTCTTCCTAATTAAAATTATCCACGGAAATAGGTAACGATTCTTCTGTCCCATTAGAAATACTTTAGAACAGGTGAAGAGACATAACTCTGCGATACCTGCAGCTCAGGTCCTCGGGAGGCTGAAGCAGCAGGGGGAAGAGTCTTAACCCGAGCAGCATAGGAAGACCTTGTCAAAAAGATAAGGAGGAGAAACTCACGGGCTCTACAGTAGTCCTTTAAAAATAACTGAAACCGATAACATATAAAGAGACCATTTACTTTGGCTGAAGGCTGTAGACATTCTGCTCTGTGATCAAATGGCCCCATTGCTGTGTCTGTTGTAAGGCAGCATGTTATGGTGGAAGTGCATTGCGGAGCCTTGCAGCTCACCTCATGTCTAGAAAGCAATGTGAGAGAAAGAAGGACGAAGCCAGGGTCCCAACTGCTCCCCCAGGGCATGCCCCCAGTGCACCGATGACCCCCACCAGCCCTGTCACTGCCTGACAGCACAGCTCTCAGGATCTGGTCTTTCCCACAGAGGCCTCTGGAACGTGGTATATGATACTCAGTGCCAAGCGTATCATATACTATAAATCAGAAATTTTTCTGGACACCCTGATGTAAATGTTTCAGACCTCTGAAATTATGAACTATTATTTTGCTAATTGAAAATTAACATTTAGTTTCCTTTCTTGTTCTGTTTGAGTATATATTAATGAGTATATATTAATATAGGAGGTAAAAGTCAGTTTTCAATCAACTGTGGGAATGAAATGGACACAGTCTGAGGATATAAATGATAAATAACTTATTTATATTTTATTTCTGTTTTTAAGCCATACTTAAATTAAAAACCACTAATGTGATCTTATCTTGTTACTGTAGGTTACAAATGCTGGATCACTTTGCTGAATGTGTTAAGCAAGCCAAGGGTGTCCGCCAGCAGGCTGTGCAGCTCAATATATTTACCGCCGTTCTCAGTGCCCTGAAGGTAGTTACTCCTCGAACATCAGAAATGCTCTGAAAGGTGTTAGTGTGTCTTTAGAAGCCAGGCCTACAAGATTATTATAGCACTTGTGTTTGTACGTCTATGCATTTGAAGACCGTGACTTTATGTTAGCTCAGTACATTTACTAGAAACTTTATATGGGCTTATTATAATTAAATCAGTATTTTATATTTTAGTAATTTAAAAGTTTTCATTTCAATTTGAACATCAAATTTTACAAGCACCAGTAATTTCTTTTGGGATTTTCTGAGATTGTCTGTTTAATGAGATCTGATTTTCTAATAAAGATTTATGAAATAAATCTTAATTTCCATTTGTGAATTAAACTGAATCAGGAAAGGATGGATTTCATAAATGAAAGAATGCTGTATGAAAGGAGTGTTCTCTGGGTCAACTGGCTTTATTCTCTTAACCTTTTTGAACTTCAGTTTCTATACTATGCAACACAGTAACAAGTGCCTGCTCAATAGAGTTCATGATTATAGTATCCAGGTTATCATGGGTAGCTTAAAAACTTTTATATATTATTTAGTGCTAGGATTATTAAAGAATGATGCTCTAATAATAAAATTAAATACAACAAAAGTAAAAATAGAAGTGATAAAACAAGGATTCCTTAAGTCACGCTTTGTAAGCATGGTGTTGGGGAAGGAAACAGGCATTGATTACAGGGCTAACACGGGTGGGATTACTTATGCAGCCTTTGATATATGCCCTAAATCTAGACTGACACTGACATCTGAGCAGTGAAGTGGTCATGGTGGCCCTTAGCAGTTGGGAGAAGTGGGTTTAACATCGTGGTACATATTGCACTTTTCTACACAGACGTGACTAATGCCTTTTCTCTAGTTAACACACTCTGCTGGCACCATGGCTTAACGTTTTTCATCTCAGATAAGAAAGTTAAATTCCAAAGCAGCAGGTGTAGCTCGAACAGAAGACAAACTTCTGTCATCATTCAGTTACTGCCTCCTCCTCTGTCTTTACATATATATTGATTGTACACTTCACACATAATTGTGAGGTTCTTTGTTTTGTTTATTTTTTTTGTGGCACTGATAATTGAATCCATAGGCACATATCACTGAACTATCTTCAGCTCATTTTTTTAATTGTTATTTTGAAGTTGAGGTCTTGCTAGTTGCCCAGGCCGGTCTTGAGGTTGCTGTGTAAATAGGCAGACCTTGCCTTCCTCCGGCTTCATCCTCCTAAGTAGCTGAACAACAACTTGGAGCCACATATTGTTTTTTTACTGAATTTTATACAAATGAATCAGTTTCGGATTCACTACAGTATTGAGGTTTAGTGCTCAATTTAATCTTACAGTATCCTTTATGCCCAAAAGAATATTGAGTATTAGCCCTTGGGTAGAAATTCTGCCATGAACTGTGATTATTAATAACATGTTCTGAAGTCACATTAGGACGTGATCACAGTCCACCTAGTAGGTGTCTGCCCCAGGTGTAGTGTATGTAATCTGTAAAGATACCTGGATTTCCTAAGATCGCAACATATCTTTTTCTTTGTTCAGTATGAATTATGAATCAATACCATTATTCTTCTCTAAAATCAATACAGGGCTTAGCTGAAAACAAGAGCACTTTAGGACCTGAGGAAGTTCGTAAATCTGCTCTGACACTGGTTATGGGCGCTCTTGACAACCCAAACCCCATCTTACGGTGTGCAGCAGGGGAAGCCCTTGGAAGAATGGCTCAGGTGGTGGGAGAGGCATCTTTTATTGCTCGAATGGCCCAGTACAGCTTTGACAAGTAAGTGTGTTTCCTAAAACGTTTCTCAACCAGTCAAGATGTCTTTTAAGCAGTCAGCAACTGTTACCTAGACTATGTATGTATTTCCCACATGATTTACAGCAAGGGGCAATTTTATAATCATCTTAATTTGCAGTTCAGTGATTTATGGCCCTCTAGATTCTGGGAGAGATGTAATGTGTTAAGAACTTCTAAAGAGGACCTGGCTTCTCTCTAGTTTTTGGAATCAAGAGCGTTCAGTCAAGACTTCCCCATCATGTCATCCACAGGCACCTGCCGCTGTCCTCTCTTCTTTCTGCCTTGCTTTACCCAACTTTTCTCTTTCTTTTGCTTACTTCCTGGAATAAGGTCTCATTTTAGAGGAGAAAAGGAATAAAGTTACACTGCAGATTTAAGGATTATTGTGCAAGTTTTGCATAATAAGTACATCTCAATGTAAATTATTTTAAAATTTATATGCAATATTTCTTTTACTTTTAAAATTTACTAAAAATATACTTTTGAGACCGAAGAAATGGCTCAGCAATTAAGAATACTCACTACTTCTTGAGAAGACCCAAGTTCAATTCTCAGCACCCACAGCAGGCAGCTTACAACTTCCTATAACTATGCTCTTGGGGATCCAGTGCCCTCTGCTGGTCTCTGTGGGTACCCACATATAATTTACTTACATGTGAATAAAAATAAGTCTCTTATATACATATATAAAGTATGTAGAAATTTGTCCATTTTATAGAGACTTTGATTATAAGTAGCTGGGGTATAGCTCAGTGATAGAGTGCTTGCTTAGTGTACACAAGACCTAGGACTTAATCCCTATCACTTAAAAAACAAGACAAAATAAAGGAAATTTCTTAATTTAATTTATTATGTTGTGTCTTCTCGGGATGTAGTTTCTTTTCCTTGGCACTAGGGACAGAACCTAGGACTTTGTACACACTGAGTGTGTTTTCTGTCAGCGAGCCTCAGCCCCACAAATACTTTGTAAATTTTATGTTCAAAGTCAATTATAAGGACTCTTGTTCTATTACTTTCCAGAATGATTTCCTTTTATGTATGAGATTCATAATAAGACTGTTACTAGAGGAAAATGGAGCAAACAATTCCTGTTGCATCATGTTTTGTCAGGCTGAAGTCGGCTCGAGATGTCGTATCCAGGACTGGTCATTCCCTGGCCCTCGGTTGTTTGCACCGTTATGTTGGTGGCATAGGATCGGGACAACACCTAAAAACCAGTGTCAGCATCTTATTGGCTCTAGCTCAAGATGGGACATCCCCTGAAGTTCAGGTACACAGTGTTAAAGTATTTTTCTACAGTTGCCTTTGAGACAAGGTCTTCCTGTTCTGCACGAACTGACCTCAAACTTTCTATTCACCTGACTCAGACTCCTGAGTGCTCAGATCACAGGAATGTGCCCGACACAAAATTTTTAAATGATATCTATGACAGAAAAGTTAGTAGAACACATGTACTATATGCTCTTTCTTTGTTATTTCAGTTTATTTGCCATAGACATTAGCAAGAATTTTTTTATTTTTTTTTTATTTTTTTATTTTTTTATTTATTTATTAAGGATTTCTGCCTCCTCCCCGCAACCGCTTCCCATTTCCCTCCCCCGATCAAGTCCCCCTCCCTCATCTGAAAGCATGGGATAAATCCGGACTAGCTGAACATAGCGGACAATGAGGAATACTGAGAACTCAAGAACAATCGCAGTGGGTTTTTGATCCTACTGCACGTACTGGCTTTGGGGGAGCCTAGGCTGTTTGGATGCTCACCTTACGAGACCTGGATAGAGGTGGGCGGTCCTTGGGCTCCCCACAGGTCAGGGAACCCTGAATTTTATTTTTTAACATAATCTTCAAAGTCTACCTTTTACTCTTAATTAAGCCTATTCATCTGTGTGTGTATACTTATGTGTGTATTATATAGATAGATAGATAGATAGATAGATAGATAGATGTAGCTTTTTAAGTTCTTTGAGAATATCATACAATATATTTTGATCATACTCACCCTCTCCTAACTCTTTCTCAATTCACTACCCCCTTCCCTTCCCACCCAAAAATTTTGTTGTTGTTGTTTTTTAATCATTCAAGACCAGTTTGTACTTCCTAAATCTTCTTTGATGTGTGGTCTTCTACTGGAGGCTACATACACTCTTAGAGAAAACTGTTCTCCCTTTACTTGCAGCCAACAATTGCCAGTATCTTCATGGCTTGCTATGGGTTAGTATGCCCAGCTCCTCTCTCCTTTCTGTTGTTTGGTCTTGCTTGTACATGCTTTTGAAATTCCTATGAATTCATATCTGCAGCTTCCCTGCTGTGTCCAGAAGAAATGTTCTCTTATACTCTTACTCTCTTTCTGCCTCCTCTTCTGCAGTGATCCGTAAGCTTTGTGGTTGGAAGTCTGTACATTCCCTTTGGGGATGAGAGTTAGTTCTGCAGTTTTTTATTCACTGCACTTGGGCCAGTTGTAGGTCACTGTGTTAGTCTCCATCCACTGCAAATAGAAGGTTCTCAGAGGCAGATTGATACACGCATTGATCTATAAATACAACGATAGATCACTAAGTGTCAGTTTAATAGTATCATTTAGCCCCACAGTGGTAATAGATATCCCCTACAGCTTAGGACCATCTAGCTATAGGTTCTTAGCCTGATAATGGTGGCAGGCATGATTTCATCTTGTAGAATAGGATTTAAATCCAATCAGAAATAGTTGGTTACTCCTATGATGTTCATGCCACTATTCCAATAGTGGCCATGTCTTCCCTGGCCATTCATTCTTGTAGCTTGCAGCACTCATAACTGGATATGACCTGATGATTAGTCTCTTCTGGCAGAACCTTCCAAGACTATGCAGCTAGTCAGTGTGATGAAGCTTCTAGGTCCATAACAGTGTAATTTTGCCCTGGTCTATGACTCACGAATCTACTATCTTCATCAATAGGATCTTACTTTCAAGTTCAAAAGTGTAATCAGGAACAATGTCAAAAATTGTTAATTTTTTTTGGGGGGGGGAGTCTATGGGGCCTCAATGGCCAATGACTCCAAAAGAACTAACTCATGCCTGTCAGTAGGCTTCTATTTTTCAGCCTCTTGTCTAGTAGGATCATTGTTGCCCTGTTACAGTGCTTTTAACTGCAGAACCATCTCTCCAACCCCATATGTCTTTTTTGAAAGGTCTTTAGTGTTATTTAGTTTATTTCTCCCACATTCCTTCCCCTACCCCACCTTCCATTCCGCAACCCCAGTTTAACCCTTTCTGCTCCACTATTCTCTTTTAATCCTTTATGCTAGTGCTATCTCCCCTCCCTTGTAAGTCCCTCCACTTGATCTCATAGTTAATTTATGACCTCTATGAATATTTCAAAATCACATATATCTGAGGATTCAGTGCCAACTTCTGTCAGTGAGAGAAAACATAACATTTGTCTTTCTGGATCTGCAGTAGCAGTTAGAATGATTGTTTACAGCATCACACATTTACCTGCAATCTTCATAATTCACATATGTACTTTTAAGCATATTTATTGTTTATTACATTTTAGTTTTTGTACTTATATTATTAGGTTGGTTGATACATAATTCGCTTCATTTCCCCTCTTGTTTCCAGTTTTACCACAGCCCAGGTTTTAGGGTCACTGAATCACATTTACTCTTTGAGTATTTTTTTTAACCTTTGTTGTTTCTCAAGCATCTCGTGCTTAAGCAAATATAGCACACATGGTGCCACATGACAGCAGTTGGAAGGCTAGGGATCACATCTTCAAGGCCAGCCTACGACACAGCAAAACTCTGTCTCAGAACATGTTTAAAAATATCCACATGACTGCAACAACTTAGCATACTCTATTCAGTATACTGCAGTTGTTCCTTACGACTGAAATAGACTGTGTTTTCTTGTAGACTTGGTCTCTTCATTCACTTGCCTTGATAGTAGATTCCAGCGGCCCAATGTACCGTGGATACGTGGAACCCACATTGTCTCTAGTTCTCACCTTGCTGTTGACAGTTCCACCTTCACACACGGAAGTCCATCAGTGTCTGGGCAGGTGTTTAGGTGCTATAATAACTACTGTTGGGCCAGAACTGCAAGGTAAGCAAATTCATTTTAAACTAAAGAAAGCCCATGGGCAATTACTGTTCCCTCAATTTCCTCAGTGTCATCATCATGTTGCTTGTAAACCTTTTTAATAATTTTCATTTATTAGTTAATCCACAAAAGGAGGTCAACTTTATATTGTCATCATTTAATGATGACACAGTTGAGCAATATGTATTACCTCCATTTTATAGACAGAATATGAAAGTAGAGAGGACTATGAACTTCCAAGGTTTTGTTTTGTGCATGATCATGTGATTTCCTTGACTGGTGTATGTACATAAAATTATTTTAATTCACGTTAGAAGAAAATTTCAAATACCTATATTTGGTAATTAAACTACTATGCAGAAAATGTGTAATATTTTTCTTTAATTACTGCAAGAAGATATTTATTATTCAAATAGTATTTAAAATTATCATAATGAAAATTGTAGCATTTGTTAAGCAGAGAACCACAAAATGAAAAATCTTCTGGTTATTTGGCGGAAGATTGGTGGTTATAAAGGTTAGTATGACTTTTTTTAAAGGAATATGTTTCTAAGACATGAATTATTGCCTTGTAAATACAGTTGTGTTTTGAAGTCATATTTCGAGACTATTCAGAGTATTTGAGCAGACTGAATAACGATTGAAAGAAGGAGTCATCTAGAAGATGGTTCCCCCAGGAGTGTTTTTGAGACACTGATAACACAGTTGTATTTTACTTCGTCTTTTATTTTCCGGTTAGGAAATGCAGCGACCATTTCCACCATCCGCTCCTCCTGCCTGGTGGGCTGTGCGATCACGCAGGACCATTCCGACTCTCTCGTTCAGGCAGCTGCCATCTCTTGCCTTCAGCAGCTTCACATGTTTGCCCCACGGCATGTCAATCTGTCTAGCCTTGTTCCTAGCCTTTGTGTAAGTATATAGCTATGTTGTTTCATTGTTTTATTTTGGGAGCTTTAAAGTGTCTTTACCAAAAGGCCAAATTGGACCAAAACAAAACAGATATGTTTGGTGAGGATCATAAGTTTTAGAGTTTAAGTTTCAATTGTTATCTTTTTGGTTTTTTTTTGCATTTTAAGAAATATTTCTGATGAACCACTTATTTCCTAGGTAAGGACTTGGCACATGTAGTCTTGCCCTCTCAGAACTGTGTTTCTTAGAGCTTGATTGGCAGTCTGAGATCTGAGATCTGCTGCTGTCATCGCAATCTGCAGTGCACTCAACAGTTGCTTACAGATACCCTGCTATATGCAAGGCATCAGGCAGAGTACTGTGTATGAATAAGACAAGATCAAGCCTTTGTCATCATGAAGCTTATAGCTAACAAGGGTCAATGAACAATAGCTGTTTACAAACGAGGTGAGAGCTAAAACCGCTGTAGCTCAGTGGTAAAGCACTTGTGTAGCAGTTAAAGGCCCTGGGTTTGATTCTCAGTAAGCAACAAGTGGAAAAGAAAGGCATAAGGGTAACATAAGGAATATGTAACGCAGCACCTGTCGTAAGCCAGACATTCAGAAGTTAGCTTCCTGGAAAGTAGAACTTAAGGTGTAGTATGCAGGAAAGGATTTAGTTTGTAGACTAGCACAGCATCCATGTGTCCAACGGGAAATGTAGGGCCCTGCATGAGAAGTGTGATATGCTTAAAGAACCAGTTATTATGTGATTAAACCTGGGAGAAAACAGGAGTGCAGACAGAGAAAAGAAAGCTGTGGCTGAGCAGTCAGCCAGGCAGAGGATCGTGCAGACCTCATAGATAGTAAGACTTTAGACTTTGTTCTGTAAGCTATGAGGAACCATTTACAGGGAAGTCACATGGTCAGAACTGTTCTTTCCCCCATTCTGTTCTTGCTGTGCAGTGGAGACTGGACTGTTCTACAGTAGGGTAAGGGTTTGGGTATTGTAGGAGCAGGATGATAAGGGTTTTTCCAATTTTAGGTTGGTTTTAATTAGAATAAAGGAAAAAAGATGGATTCAGATGATATTTAAGAGGGAGAATTGACAGAATGAGTTGATTAGTTGGCTCTCAGAGAAAAGTAAGAAGGATGTGTTTAGTGTTCTGACCTGAGCATGGTGATGGAATTTCCTTTGACTGGCATTGTTGGGCAAAGTTGGGGATTGTGGATAATGTGGCTGATTACATGAGCCTGTAGCTCTGAAGAAAGAGGATGGATTAGAGACATGAGTTTGGGAGCCTAAACATTTTAGATGAGCTATGGAAGTGGACGAGGTCATCAGTGAGAATGCTGAATGAACAACCCAGCATCTTCGAAATATAAAAGAAAAGAGAGAGAATTAAGAGGTAACGGGAAGAGAAAGAGGAGGGTGACTGTAACGTAAGACAGATGAAAGGAAAGTTAGAGGTGTGCGTTCAGAAGCCAGGTGGAGTGGAGGAGCAGGGCACCTGCCCCCACACTGACAAGGGTGGCGAGAGCTGGAATGTGCCCTTGGACTTTGTCACGTGCTTCTTAGCAAGAACTCACTGGAGGAACACTAGAAGTGGGAGCCTAAGTGTGCTCTACCATTGAGTTAGAGATTGAGGAAAAGAGCTCCTCCTGACATTTGTTTGTCGAGAAGAAGATGGGGATGCCGGTGCTGGAGAGATGACTCAGCAGTTAGGAACATGAACTGCTGGGACCCAGCTTCAATTTCCAGCAGTACATGATAGCTAACAGCTGTCTGTAACTTTAGTTCCAGGGCATCCAGCGCTCTCTTCTGGCCCCTCAGGTATTTGCTGCACACGATACACAGAAATATATGCTACACATAATAAAAATAACTTTTTTAAGTTTTAAATAAAGAAGACAGGGTCCAGGGGATAGGAGATGCTTTTCCTCCTGTCATAGCGGTTTGTGAGCCTGTTACCATGCTCATGTAAGGGAGCAATAGAGGGGGAGTGGTAAGCATCTGGGAAAGAAAGGGAATAATTAGTAATCCAAGTAAGAGAATAATTAGTAATCCAAGTGCATTTTAGTTGAATAGAGTTTCCAGGGCCTAAGTAATGTGATAGCCCTTTCAATGCAAACTGGCTAAAAGGAGATGGACGTAGCTAAAGGTGGGCTTAGAGATTTGGTGTCTGGAAACTAAGGATGTTGCCTGATGATTTTATATTAGTAGTGAAAGGCGAGATTAACTTCTACAAAGAGGGAATCTGAAGTTAAGGAGAATGGGATATAGGAAACTGAACTACCTGGAGAATTACAAGATTCTCTGGGAGAGCAGGGGCTCTACCAGATTAATAGATTAATGACATGCTATCGCTCCAGTGTGTGATTTGTGATGAGATCAGTTTTGCTTAGTTGGGCTTTTTTTATTCAGCAACTGTAAATGAGTTAGGTAAAGACCGTAAGAAACCAGACTTCCATACCTTCATAGGTAGACTTTGACCATGCGGGATAGATAAAAGGCATCAACATAGAGAAGGAATATGGATGAGGCAGTGCTGAAATGATGGCGTCTTATCTGGAAAGGGAGGAGGCTGGAGGAAGCCACAGTAGATGTCACCATTGGAGGCTATTGCTGAGGTGAAAGGAAGACCCTATAGGATAATAAAGGGCAAGATGATACATACTTGGTTTGGTGTGGTATAATTAGTTTTACTCAATAAAGCATGCTCCTATTTTACTTTAGGGAGAATTCAACAAGTCCCAAACCATCAAGGAGTTTGAGTAAGATACAGGGTAGAACCAAATGCATATGACATGTATGTAAAATGTATATAGAAAGAAAACAGCAGAGTATCAGTGTGTGTTACATCCCCCTTTATAATAGGAAACTGAGCATTCTGCCAGAAGCTGTGACCTAATGTGAGCTGTGGGGTCATAGGTGGTGTCTGTTACTTGCTGGTACAGCTCAGACAGGACCGCAGCCACAAAGGCACAGACTTGCCTTTCGGGGTTTTCTGGTTTCTCTCTCCATCTGTTTCTTTTTTGAAAACATTTTTTTAAATCTTGGTGTGTATATATGAGTGTGAGCATGTGTGTATCAAAGTGTGCAAATGAAGGTCAAAGAGCAACTTCAGGCCGTCAGCCTTCCATCTTTTTTGAGACTGGGTCTCTTGTTGATCTGTACACAAGGCTCGGTGGCCTTCAGACTTCCAAGAATGCTCCTGTCTCTACCTGCAGTATCTCAGTAGGAGCTTTGGGATGATGGATGCATGCACAACTGTGTTCAACTTTTGCCTAAGTTCTGGGGATGTAAACTTAGGTTCTCAGGCTTGAGTGGCAAGTGCTTTACCCCCATTGAGTCCCCATCTTTTCCTTCTTTAAATTTTATTATGCTATAGAGGTTGACAAAAACATAGTTAAAAGGATCTAGTAAAGTAAAAACTGATTTCTTAACAGAGTGGAGTTTATCACCAAGCCACAGGGAACACAATGAGTTTCCTATGTTTAGCACAAGATAATGTTTCCATAGTGGAACATCTGGGGTTTTATTGCAGACATGCTGGAATACTTTCCTGAACCTCTTCCAAAAGACTGGGTAAGTCAGCTGGGGAAGGAGATGGCATAGCAGACTAGAGAAGGGGCATTCAAGTGGTTGCCCTATTGAAACATCGCCCAAAGCCTCTCATGCAGTTTGCATTTGCCAGATGCTCTGACACTTGCTAAAAATAGTCCTGTATGTGCATTAATCCCAAGTAATGAAATGAATTCAGACTTTTGTAGATTCATGTCAGTTCTACTGTTCTTGTCATCAGAGATGGCCATGTTATGTGCGGCCATGTGTAGTATCGAAAACAAAAGGAATGTGTTTTTTTCAGAAAATGTATTGAGAGGTACATTTTATCATAGTAGTTGTTAACAAATTAATTAAATATGATTAGGACTAGAACTGTTCAAAATGTATTTCTGAAAGCACAAGTGCCATTCTAAATTATTATAATTCTGTACTTGGAAACAACTGCTTTGTCTGTCACATGACCACAGTTCCTCTTGTCTAGACAAAATTGTTGGATTTGCGTCATCTAGAATAATTTTAGAAATTATCAGTGAATGATTTTCAAGTTGAAATTTATCTTTATGATTAAGTAAATGTTCTTTAGCCAGGCATTTGGTACACACTTATTATCTCGGCACTCAGGAAGCAAAGACAGCAGTTCTCTATGAGATTGAGGCCTGGTTCTGTATAGTGTGTTCCAGGCCGACCAGAGCTTCATCGTGAGACTCAGCTTGGAAAGAAAAAGGTTTCTATGTGTCATTGCTGAAAGAGCCCACCCACCTATGTGTAAAAGCAGCAGCCCTGTGAATCGATCCCATAGCCAACATTTTTGTTGACAATTAGAATTAAGTCCTGGAGGAACTGTGTCATTTCTTATCAACACACAGCTGTATAAAATTGGTGGTGCAGTCTATCTGGGGTTTCATCATATATTCTCATATCATCAAATTATTCCCGATTGTAAGATCAATACATGAAAACCCAATTCTTTATCCTTCTAGAAATCTTGCCAAAAATGATTTTATTGCATTAAAATATCTTGGCAAAACAAACCATGGATGTTATAATGCCATTTGCTCCTAAGTTGCTGTATCTTCAGCTTTGATAAATAAAAAAATCACACTTAACTAGAGATTATGCATACACTAATGTATCAGTTTTGACCAAACAGCAATCATTTTCTTTAACTTTTACTTTTCCTTGTAATTGATGATTTTTTAAAAAAATACAGACGCTCCTTGGCTCATGAAAGGATTAGGTCTAGATAAATACTTCTTAAGTTAAAAATATCAGAAGTTGAATATGCATGTATGACCCTTAACCTGCTGGACAGCATGACTGAGCAAAGCTGTGATTTTTGTGCACAGTGCTAGCTGCTGATATAGATGACCTCATGGCTGACTATGAGAGTAGGCTTGGCATTGGTGCTAAGCATCATCAAAGGGTCTTACCACACATTCCTTGACTGTGAAAAAGTCAAATTTCCAAACATGGTTTGGGCTGAATGCGTATCACTACTATTATAATTCAAAAAAAGCTTTAAGTCAAACTGCTGCGTCAGAAACCATCTACAAACTCCAGTAGACAAGTTTCCAGTATCCAGAATTACATTAATCCATTTTAATTGTTTTTAGTGTGTTTGTGTGTGCATGCACATGCATGTGCATGCTTGCATGACTTTATGCGCATCAAATGCTACAGAGGCCAGAAGAGGACTTCAAATACCCTGGAATTGGAATTACAGACAGTTGGTACCTCTTGGGTTCTGGCAACTGAACTAAGGTCCTCTGTAAGAAGGACCAACAATTTTAAATGCTGAGCCACCTCTCCTGTGCTCCATTTTTGTGGTCTTATAACTTATGGCCATGGTATCATTACAGTTCAATGTAGAAGGACACTAGAACTGGAAAACAACACTGTATACTGAATCTCTAATGTCATAGATATAAAGACAGAGGGAAAAGTGAACATCAGGGACACTGAAATGAAGCTTTTAAAAACTCGTAACCAAGTGTGGTTGCACATGCCTATGATCCCAGTATTTGGTGGGGAGACCAAGGATTTGGAGTTTAAGGCCAGGTTCAACTGCATTGTGAGATAGAAATCAGTGTGGTCTACCTGATGCCCTGTCTCAAAATCAAAGACAAATAAAACACTTTATAGACTGGGATGTTTGATTTACATTTCTCTTTGGTTGGCTAGTCAACATATTTGTTGAATGTATTTTCTTTCTCTATAATTATCACATAATTAAAGTTTATATTATTCTACTTAAACTGATTCTAAAAGACAACTTTGTAAGATAGGAGGAACATTCTACACATAAAACATTCAAAATTGCATGACCAAGTGAAGGGGTTCTTTCCATTTGATATGACTACACCTTATAGTTTCTAGTTTAGGGTATGTGAACGTTTGGGAAAATCTGTATTTTAGGAAGAAAAGTAGATAATTTTTAATTTTTAATAAGGATTTTCTCCCCTCAGTTACATTTTACTTTTCTTAATATTTGATATGGATTTCATAGGCTGGTTTTATACACGTATGTATATCTTAAGTAAAAGGATGTTCTTCAAAAGAAAAGATGTCCTTTTTAAGTTTTAAAAACTTATTAATTTGTGCATATGCATGTTTGTGTGTGTACGTGTGTGCGTATGTGTGTGTGTTAGTTTATATGTATATGCATGTGGGAGGAATGCTTGTGGAGGCCAGAGGAGGGTGTCTGATCTCCTAGACCTGGAACCACAGGATGACTTGAGCCTGGGAAGCAGCCTTTGGTCCCTGAAAGAGCAGTGGAGACTGTTAATGGTGGGCTGCCTCTCCAGCCCCACAAATGCTGTTCTGATAGCATAGGATGAACTAGTATTGTGAAGGCTATGTGCTCTGTGTACTACTGCTCTCCCCTCCAGCACTTGGAGCTCAGATTCAGTGCATGGATACAAATTTATGACAATATGATGACATTTAACATTTAGTAAGCAATTAACCTGCATCTGTATTGATATAAGCATTTTGCTTTTGGTTGCATCTTATTTTTACTGTAATCCTGTGAATATTTCATTCCCATTTTACAAATAGGCAAATTTAAATATAGTCAACAGAGGCACCCAAGACTGAACTGTATTTCTGATATTTTACTATGGCTATTGGGGTGTACCCAAGCCTCCTATTTTAGTTCTTTTTGGTTGGGTTCATGCTTGCTTGATTTTGTTTTAATTTTTTTAATAAATATTCTCCTTCACTCTTTTTTTTTTTTTAATGTACACAGTGTTCAGCCTCCATGTATGCCTGAAGGCCAGAAGAGTGCACCAGATCTCATTACAGATGGTTGTGAGCCACCATGTGGGTTGCTGGGAATTGAACTTAGGACCTCCGGAAGAGCAGTCAGTGCTCTTAACCTCTGGGCCATCTCTCCAGCCCCTCTCCTTCACTCTTATTTCTTACTGTATGTTCTGTTCGCTTACTTTCTGTTCACTGCATTGACTTTCTGTGTACTTGTAGATGACAGTATTCCAGTGAAACCATTCATAGATTTTAAAAAAGATTTATATATTTATTATTTATACAACATTCTGCCTCCATGTATGCCAGAAGAGGGCACCAGATCTCATTATGGCTGAAAAGCCACCATGTGGTTGCTGGGAATTGAACTCAGGACCTCTGGAAGAACAGTCAGTGCTGCTCTTAAATTCTGAGCCATCTCTCCAGCCCCATTTATATACTTAAGATGAGCAGACAGTCCTGAATTTCCATACGAGTTTTAGAGAACAGATCACAACATAGGTATTTTGATACTGATGTCTTTCCTATATGTCTTATTGATCTGAGTATCTTGTCAAAATGCTATTATATGATTGTGTTATACTTACTTAGTATCAGTTTTAATTATATGGTTTGTATGTCTGGGTATGGGTATGAGCACATGGTGAGTGCAGGGGCCCAAGGGGACCAGAGGTGTCAGCTCCCTCCGGGGCTGAAGTTACAGGTGTTCGTGCCTGTCTGACATGGGTGCTGGGAATTGAACCCAGGTCCTCTGGAAGAGCAGCCAGTGCTCTTAACTGCTAAATCATCTCCCCAGCCCCTGATGGTATTTTAAATAACCAAGGTCTTTCAAGAAGGAACCTCTGCAGAAGTAAGGCTTGCTTCCCAAGGATGAGTTCACCGGGTAAATGAAGTTAAAAGAATGACAGCCATAAATACTGTCCTGCAATTGTTATGCTGACAGGTTCACCTGTGCAGCTCCCACCTCTTACTTCGACGAGCAGCTGTGGCCTGTCTCCGGCAGCTTGCGCAGAGAGAAGCAGCAGAAGTGTGTGAATATGCCATGAGCCTGGCGAAGAATGCAGGGGACAAGGAGAGCGCCGGTGCCAGTGAGTTCTCTGATTGGCCAACAGTCTTTTTTTTTTAAACTTTTCTTTCTTTCTTTCTTTCTTTCTTCCTTTCTTCCTTTCTTCCTTTCTTCCTCTCTCTCTTTCTCTCTTTCTTTCCTTTTTTTTTTTCCTGAGACAGGATTTCTCTGTAACAGCCTTGGCTGTCCCAGAACTCACTCTGTAGACTAGACTGGCCTCGAACTCACAGAGATCCACCTGCCTCTCTCTCCCAAGTGCTGGGATTAAGGGTGCGTGCCACTAAAACCAGCTGAAATTTTTCATATTTCTAAGAGTACAGAAAATCAGTTTTAGAAAGCAGGGATTTACCCTTATTGTCAGATTAAATTTTGTTCTGCAGTATGTGAGTGGAGATGACAGTTAAAAGGCATTTACAGAAGATTTTATTGTCATTGTGAGTCACATGGTAGGCTTGGTCTTTAGTGTCAGTGCTGCCTATAGCGTATGGCGTCTCATACAAACTCGCTTGTGAAATCCCTTTTCAGATGTCAGTCCTTTCGTACCTGGAGTTGGTCATCGAGGTGATATCCATTGCCGGCACCAGGGCGTTAATATAACAGACACGGGGCTTGAGGGCCTTCTGTTTGGAATGCTAGACCGAGAGACAGACCGAAAACTGTGTTCAGACATTCATGACACGCTGGGACACATGCTTTCTTCACTAGCAGTGGAAAAGCTCTCCCACTGGCTGATGCTTTGTAAAGATGTCCTGGCAGCTTCTAGTGGTATGTATTTAAATGATGTTCTTAAAGTGATGAGAAAATTGTCTTCTGATATATAAACATAGATATGCATCTATATTAATTTGAGCCTACTTTTAAAAATATTGATAACTTTTATTCACAAGTCCCTGTAAAATGTTGAAGGTTAAATCATACTATAAATGAATATGCTTTGAAATATATTTTAAGCTTTTTGAAAGTTCAAATTAAATTTTACATCTTAAAAATCCCAGGTTACCCTGTGGTGCAGCATAGCATATAATTCTATCTAAATTTGCAAATGAGATGTGTGTAAAGTTAATTGGTGTTACATCTTCCTTGGTTTTTGTTTAAGAACTTGTCAGTTCCCTTTTTCAGAGTTGAGAATTAGCGGTCTTTCTGAACCTTCACGACGGGAAAGTCACGGTGTCGCTGTTCTTGTTCTAGACATGAGTACGGCAGCCCTCCTGAGCAGTGGCAAAGATGAAGAATCTGAAAAGAAAGATGAGATGGACGACGACACCATGTTTACTACACTGGGTGAGGAAGACAAATCCAAGCCTTTCGTGGCTCCTCGCTGGGCCACGCGGGTATTTGCTGCCGATTGCTTGTGCCGCATCATCAACCTGTGTGAGAATGCGGACCAGGCTCACTTCGACCTTGCCTTGGCGCGTTCTGCTAAACTGCGGAACCCTAAAAGTAAGCGCAAAATCACTTCTTCTTTTCCCCCAAGTATTCTGATCTGTTTGAGGTTTGCCCTGTCTGGCATACTGTAGGCTGTGTCTTTTGTTTACTGCAAGCCTTCTCACGTTGACCTAAGTGTCCGCCTGTGGACTGCTTGTTGGTATTTATCTGAAGATGGGTGTAGAAAGGTTAATGCATGTGGCTCTAAATATGTGTGTGTGTGAATTTTAATCATTCACCCAGATTAGAATAACAACACTCGCCACTTAGGTTTCCTCAGGAACAGTTCTAGGTTTAACACTTTGTTGTAAAAGAGAAGATAGAACTTTTGGGTCCAAAATCAAATGAACTTTGTTCCCAGCCAAAGAAACAATCAGAATTCATGAATCCATGGCACATTCAAACCCTCGTATTTCACATATGGGATATATGGAAATTACTATTGGGCATCTTCAAAAAGGAAAAATGGCATTATTACTGAAAATATCACTTTTTTTTAAAAAAAAAAAAACCTTTTATAAGTGTTTTCTACCTTATCTCCTTTGGGTCAATATAGAGACTTTTCAAATTGAGCATTAGCCCAAGCAATAAATATCTTCATTTTACAGTTGATGAGATGCAGAGAAGCAGAAAGAATTATCTTGTTAGAGGTTCCCTAACCTGTGTTTGCTTGTCTCTCTGTTACCCTGTTGGTTTCTTAATTTGTGTGAGTTGACAGCACAGAAGTATATATGTTAAAATGCCGTTCATGTTACTGTATATAATATAATGAGCTGCAGAGTTCACAGGTAGATTTAAGACACAGAAAAATGGTAGAGCGCACAGTATGTGAGACGTGAGTCAGAATGTCGGGTACACAGGGAGCATGTCATTATTTAGCACATATTAACTGAGTCCTATTTATTATACATTGGGAATATAAAGAATCAAAACCATTGCCACACCTTGAAAAGAAGTAATAGTCCAGATGATAGATGGGTAAGTAGGATATGTCCTGGTAGAAGTGTAATTCAGGATTTGGGAACATTTTTAAGTGTCATTCATGGCCTAGAGCGATGGCCCAGTGGTTAAGAGCACGTGCTACTCTTGCAGAAGACCGAGGTTCAGTTCTCAGCATCATCAGGTGACTCTTTTAACTATAGTGCTAGGGAATCTGATGCCCTTTTCTGACCTCTGTGGGTCTCCATGGATATTGTACACATTACTTATTTAATCTAAGAGGAGAATGCTCTTTATGTTTGCAATCTGCTCATAGTATGGTACTGTGATGTGATGACCGAGGTTTTCTGTCCCACCCAGTCCTGCAGCCATTAAGTCCCAAAAAAATCACACAGAGGTCTACATTAGTTATAAACTGATTGGCCCATTAGCTCAGGCTTCTTATTAACTAATTCTTATAACTTACATTAACCCATAATTCTTATCTGAGTTAGCCACGTGGCTTTTTCAGCAAGGCAGTCACATTTTGCTACCTCTGAGGCTAGGTCACAGCTGTGGACTGAAACTTCCCTCTTTCCAGAATTCTCATTACCCTGCCTTTACTTTCTGTCTGCTTGCCCCACCTACACTCCCTGTCTGGCTACTGGCCAATCAGCATTTTATTAAAAATAATATAAGCGACAAGATAAAAGACCATTGTCCCACAGCACTCCCCCCCTTTTTCAAAACAAGAATTCTGAATCGAATCTCCCTTGTTTAGCTTTCTTCCTGACCATTATCCATAACAACTTGTAACCAACACTCTAAACAAAGAAAAACATCCATAGTCCATTTTTTGGGAATGTGGGTGTAGTTTTCCAGGCTACTTCCTACTGATTGAGGGTGCTGATAATCTTATGGGGACCTAAAGAAAATTATGATCAAGTCATTACTGGAGTATCCTGTGAGGCTTGATCATCTCAGGCAGCAGTCTTGAATCTGTTCTGGATATAGAACTCAGACATCTGTGCTGTCCACTCCTAGCGGAGATTTCTCAGGTGGTCTTCTTTAATCAAACCTGATTTTTCTTAACTCAGAATGAATCCACAGCCTCTCATTTCCTGAGGAAACAAAAGCAAAATCTCTTCTCCAAAGTAACATAAGTGAACTCTGCTCCCTGAGAAAATGTCCACCCAGTCCCTGTGCTTTCCAGGCCCTTTGGATGGCATCCTCATCTCCTGGTCTTCTGTGTACCATGTTTTAGTTATAGGAGTGACTACTCTCGGGGCCCCCAAATTCTCCTTCCAGGTTGCAGTTTACCCAACCTCTCTTTCCATTTCCACTTTTTACATATTATTCTTAAATCTTAAGAAAAGATAGAGGGGTTTGTGGGTAGTTGGGGAGATCAGCTCTCATTTCAGGACAGTGAATTAGACGACAAAGGATGCAGGGGAAATATTGTCCTTTTATTTCTGTTTCTGTGGGCACAGCATGAGGAGAGCCATTTTAATTCACACCTTTCTGCTGGGATATCTTCTCCCAAACTCTGGCAGGAGCTTGTTACCCCTCTCAAGGCTGGTTTTTAAGCTCCTCTAGATGAGACGATTTGGAGATGCTAGCCAAATTCTCTCCTCTCTCTCTTTGCTTTCAGTGTCGTCCATCCAGCATATACTCTTTAAACTTGAAATGTTAAAGTTGGGCTTTTAAAATAGGAACTTGAAGAAACCATGTCTTGTTACCTTTTCAATAGTAACAACAAAACCCAATTTGAGTAAGTCTTTGGGGATTGAGTTGAGCCACTGAATTGCCGGTACTTCAGAAAGACCGCCTCCAGCCTTCCGTGCTGTGCAGTAGCACACTGGAGTTTGATTGCTTCTTCAGATAGTGTCTGTTGCTGCGTTTTAAGTTCTGACCTTTAGTGCCTGTCCTGTCCTTTTCTCACCCTGCATCTTTTTTGTTCTGTTTCATGCCTTACAGGCCCATATTCCTGCCGGTTCACGTGTTCATGTTCCCCTTTTCCTACGTGACAGACACAGTGGACACCAGCTGCTGCAAATCTTTGCCGCTGATTCTGCTGTGCCTTTCTTACCGGAACCAGTTTCTGGTTGTCGTTTCTTCCTTTCCCTGAGGAGTTGTGTTTCTCTCCACCTCACATTCTTGAGACTTGTCATCAGATGCTGGACAGATGTGCATGCTGTGCATTTAGTGCTGGAGTCTGCTGTTCCTTTAAATTGTGCTGAACTTTGTCCTGGGATGGAGGAAAATTATTGTACTTTGTGTTATTTGAATTCCTCTGAGACTGGCTTTTAAGCAAGATCTAGGGTTACCTTTGCCCTAGTGCTAAAAGATCAAGACTCCCTTCCCACTCCGTTCTCATAAAAAAATCTTTTAGAGAATAATTTTGTTGACCAAATTTCCTGACTACACACTGTGTTTTTCTACAATAGGAATTAGCAGGCTATGGCCTGTGATCAAAATACAACCCACAGCCACTTTTCACAGTTTCCTGGAGTTCAGCGCTCGTTTCTGTAGCACTGTCTATTGTATTCTGTAAGCACTCTCTGCTGTCTTCATGGTGTGGCAGCAGAGCTGAGTAACTGCCTTAGAGATACTATGGCCCGCAAAGCCAAAAATACTCAGCATCCGGCCCTTACAGAAAAGCCCTGCCAGCGTCTGCTGAGAGGAGTTACTAGCCCATTGGGGAATGTTACTCATGTATTTTGCTTCAACTGTCAGTGTTCCCTGTGTTTGTCTGTCTTAGCAATGTTATTAAATGTCTACCGCTGCTCCAGGACACTTGATGGGAGTTTTATTTTTTAGACATTGTGAATTAAGTGATCATAAATGCTTTATCAAGTTGATTTGTTTCATATTTTATGTTATTGCATAAGTTTGGGTAAACTTTCCTGTCTGCGTCCTGTTTTCCTTTGCAGATGACCTCTTAGTACTGCATCTCTCTGACCTGATTCGCATGGCCTTCATGGCTGCCACTGATCATAGCAATCAACTGCGCATGGCTGGGCTCCAGGCACTTGAAGACATTATCAAGAAATTTGCATCTGTGCCTGAGCCAGAATTTCCAGGTCACGTGATCCTGGAGCAGTATCAAGCTAATGTGAGTTTTGGTGCTTATTTACAGACTGAATGGAGTTTGCGAGGGTCACCAGAGGAGGGATTGTAGTCTCCTCATATGGAGCTCAAACCTGTAGGATCTGTTCCATTGTTTCAGTCAACCTACAATTGGAGAAGGGTCAAACTGCTGTAACTATTTTTAAGTTGTGATAGCAGAGCAATGATAAAACTAGAATAGAAATTCCAGCCTTGCTTTCCAGTCTTATGCTTCCCTGCCGTGTAAAAGATAAAGGGAGCATCCCTAGCTGTGGTACGGGTTTGCTGCCCCTGTGTGCAAGTGTGTATGTGCTGAGTCTTGACGAGCAGCCTTACAAGTAAAGCTCTTCCTCTTGTGAGCGAGTGAGGAGCTGACCCCTGACAGTAGCCGCCAAAGGGACTAGTGAAGAGGCAGAGTTTTAAGAGATTGTTTTTGCTACACCCTAAACAGATGAACTTGTTTTTCCTGATTTCAGACACATCATTAACTAATCCCGCATTATGGGGGAGAGGTGGTGTGAAAGTTGGGGAAAAGTTATACTAGCAAGCAAAACCGAGTCTTTTTTTTTTTAACTGAAATTATTCCCAAACTTGGTTCCAGACACACAATATCTTGTCTAAAAGCTTTGTTCAAGCCTGGTGGTGGCGCACACCTTTAATCCCAACACTCCAGGGGCCGAGGCAGGAGGATCTCTGTGAGTTTGAGGCCAGCCTGGTTTACAGAGCAAGTTAAAGGACAACCAGGACTACACATAGAAACCTTGTCTCAAAACAGACCTAAGTAAACAGATAAATAAAGCTGTGTTCAAATGTAATAGAGTAATCTCTAAACTACTTAACTAGGATAAGAAAGGTGCAGCTGTGCTGCAGGTGGCTATGTGCAGTTCTCACTAGAGGAAGATGTGTGAAGGAGATCCATCTCTCTGCCCTCTACAGTCTTTTTATTTAGAAATCATTTCAAATGTTCAGGAAAATATTCCCAAACCATTTTATATCCTTCCCCCATACCTGTCTATTGCTAAATGTGGTCTGCATGTTTGATAGCTGACTTTCTTTTCCTCCCTTCTCCCTCCTGTGTCCTCCTCTTTCCACAGACATACATATGTAATACAGTTTTTTTTCTAAATCGTTTCTAAGTAAATTATTTTAGTCATTGTTACCCTTGAGCCATTTGGACTATATTTCTAAAGGATGAGAACATTGTCTTATGTAATCATAGAACAGTTATTAATCACTGGAAATTCAATATTGACTCTTTGCTTTTACTGAGTCTGTCATAATCATCTTGTCAGTAGACCCAGTTAACTCATTTATAGTGTTTGTTTTCCTTCAGTGCCAGTTCACATGCCATGGTCAGCTGCCACATGTCTGTAGTCGTAGAAAGGAACTTTTGAGTGTCTCCAGACATCCGTGTAAACGGCTTAGTGACTGTTGGTAGAAACCTCAGTTTAAGAACAGGTTACATGTAATGTCTTCATTCAGCTCATACACCTTACATCTCATTATCTACCTGAGAATCCATGGCTCTGTGTGTGTGTGCATACACAAATGCATGAATGGGGTCTCCTTTTACCATAGTTCCCAGGATCAAACTTAAGATTGTCTAGCTTGCTTTTACCTACTGAGCTGGTCTCCTAAAAGCTAATAATTTCGAGCAGCCTTTCTTGGGGGGGCGGGGTTGGTTTAATTTGAGACAGGAGTTTCTCTGTGCAACAGTCCTGGCTGCTCTGGAAGTCACTCTATAGACTAGGCTGGCCTCAGACTCACAAAGATCCTCATGTCTCTACCTCCGGCGTGATGGGATTTGCGACGTGTACCACCACTGCCCGGCCTTAAGCAGCCTTTTAAATCATTTTTTTGTGGGGTGAAATGGTCTTTGAGGTACTTTAGTGCCTCTGAATTTATAATTCCTCAGTTATTTAAAGAAATTAACCCAATTTCTTGATATTTACTCAAGAGATACATAAAGGCTGTTAGAAATATGTTTACAAAATATATATGGCGCCGAGGAGGAAACACAAAAAATGTCACAGTCTTTGGTTACCTTTGATATCATGTGACTCTGTCAGAAAGTCCCATTTACTATGAAACAAAAGCAAAGAAACAAGATTGCCCTTTGGGCATAGTTTCCATTTAGATTTGATATCGATAACTTTTTGAGAAGCAAAGAAAAATGTAACCATA
Organism: Microtus oregoni; assembly: GCF_018167655.1. Lineage (NCBI taxonomy): Eukaryota > Metazoa > Chordata > Mammalia > Rodentia > Cricetidae > Microtus > Microtus oregoni. Next base: position 9,455,917 of record NW_024543095.1, on the reverse strand, counting down.
GTTAATCTTACTGTAATGGAAAGTATTAAGGAGGGGGTGATAAAGAAGAAAGAAACAAAGATGTGTATTTGGTGCTTTAATCTCTAGTGACACAAAGTTTATGACTTTGCTCATTTTTCTAGGTGGGAGCTGCCCTAAGACCAGCCTTTTCACAAGATACACCGTCAGATATAATAGCAAAAGCTTGCCAGGTAAGAAGAAAGCAGGCTTTCTATGGCTGTCTTCTATACGTTTCTAAAGGTTTTAGATTTCACTTAAAGAGAGAAAATCAAATTGATTTTCATCTTGGAAATACAATAATGTTCATTCCTTTTTAATAAAATTTCAAATAAAATATTCATTCACTCATTTACTTACTTGTTGTGTTGGCCGTGCGGCGCTCATGTGGCGGTCAGGACAGCTTATAGCATGGTTGTCTCCTCCACTGTGTGGATTCCCACTCAGATCATTGTCTTGACAGTGGGTACCTTTACCAGATGAGCCATCTTCCCCCCACATCTGCTTTGCTTTTGTGTTCTATAGGAAATGTAAGGTAGTCGGTGTTAATCTCATCCCTTTGTTGTAATAGGAGCGGCGGGGCTGCGTCCCCAGCACCCTGGCCGCCTGGCTAGCTTATGCTCCGAAATAACAACACACAAACTGTATTCTTTTAAACAGGAGCAGAGGCATGAGCAGTACACCCTTAAATATTTCACTTGAGCCTAAAATGTATAAATGGATGTTCACTTGCTTGGTGTGAAGCCAAAGTCTTTTCTCTGATTATGGTTTTGTTGAATCGTCACTACATTATCTTTCTTTCTAAACAAATCCATAAAACATTACTTACAATTCCTAGGTATAAACTGTTTTCAAAAACTCATTTATATTTTTTATTTTTGTGTGTGTATGCTCGTACATGCATGGATGCCCACAGTTGCTGAAAGAGAGTATCAGATCACGTGGACATGTAGTTAAGGACAGTCGTGAACTTCCTGCCGTGGGTGCTGGGAACCACACTCTAGTCCTCCATAAGAGAGCAAGAACTCTCTTAACCCCTGAGCCATCTCTCCCGCCTCCACAGCAGTGCTTCTCAACCTTCCTAATGCTGTGGTCCTCTAGTACAGCTCCTCTTGTTGTGCTGACCCCAACATAAAAGTATTTTCATTGCTACTTCATAACTGTAACTTTGCTGTTGTTGTGAATTGTAATGTAAATATTTTTGGAGCTAGAGGTTTGGCAAAGGGGTTGTGACTCACGGGTTGAGAACAGCTACCCTACACCCTTTAGAGTAGAAGGTACTTAGGGTTTCTGCAAGGAAAGGTTAGCACCAAATTTCTGATTTTCACAGATTTGCCTGACTTTTAGTTATATTTCAACAAAATTTCAGAAAAATATTGTTATCTCTCCAGTATGTTTCGTTTCTTTATAAATCAACTTCTTTCTTCCTTTTGACACTTGTATTATATTACATATAACTTTGAACTTCCTATTTGCAGAATTATTTTGGTTGACAACTTATTTTGTCAGAAGCATGCCCTTAATAAAGATCTGTTTTTAAGTGTTCTAACTTTTATTAAACTTAGTTTTCAGTTTTTGAAAATACATTTTTTGTTGTTGTTGTTGTTGCTTTTTTTTTTTTTTCAAACTAACAGATCCGCCCACCTCTGCCTCCTAAGTTCTGGGACTAAAGTGCCACCACTGAAAATAAGATTTTTAAGTGAATAAACTTATCAATGTGAGTATTTAGTCACAGTTTTTAAGGATTTTAAAGGAACACAAGTCCATTAGCCATATTGAATCCTAAATACTCTAGAATGCCAGAATGGTTTGGTTTTGTTTTTGTGATCTACTTGACAGCAAAATGCGAGTCCTTATCTGCACCTGAAGCCAGCTGCGGTTTTAGTATTGATTCGTCTCTGAAAGCGGTACCTAATGAACCCCTATTAGAAATGTCCACGGTGTGGTGCAGGCCCAATCCTTCCCACACGTGCTCCCTAATGAGGGTCCTACGCCCTTGTCCCTTTGACCCAGAAATCGTGGGTTGTAATCATAGTTGTCAAAGGTGGCCCTGTCTAGACCTCTTCCCGGATGACATCCTTGTCTTGACTTCAGCGTCTGTCCTCATGTGGTCATTTTCTTTATTTTCCTGGGTTTCAATTTATTTCTGTTGTTCCACTTGCTTTTTAAGTATACCAACTTTCCCTGTTGTTTGGATGTAAGGCTTTTAAGATATTCTCTTCCCAGCCAGGTGGTGGTGGTACATATCTTTAATCCCAGCACTTGGGGAGGCAGAGGCAGGTGGATATCTGTGAGTTCAAGGCCAGCCTGGTCTACAAAGTGAGTTCCAGGACAGCCAGGGCTACACAGAGAAACTCTGTCTCAGGAAAAAGAAAAAGAAACAAATGAAAACATATTCTCTCCCTAAACAGATCTGCCTCATAATCTTACTTTAGTTATGGCCTTTGTGAAGAAGTTTCTACTCTTGCATAGTTACCCTCTGCTTGCTCCTGGAATCTAGAGCAGAGTTTCCCAGTCTCTGCTGAATGTCTGTCCACAAGTCTCTTAGCGAAATGTCTGGAATCCCGATCATGCTGATGGCTCTCCACTAATTCTTTATTCGTGCTTCTGACATTGTTAGTGCTTCCAACAATGGTGTCACTTTCCAACGGTTCTTCCAAGCTAGGAGCTTTGACAAAATCCAGCAGTTTGCTTCTTCACTCTTTTTTGCACCTCACTGTCTTAGACCCTAAATAAATCATGTGCATACCCGGTAATTTTTGTTTCCACATTCCTCTTGAGTACCTCATTTTATTCCTAGTTCCATCCATGTAATTTCTGTCTCATGCAGTGTTGTTTTAGACAGGTAACTGAATGTACGTGCTGTTTATTGTCCTGTATATGGTTCTCCTAAGGCATAAACCTAAAGCCAAAGATGCTTGTCAACTCATGACTCAGGATTCTTGGAAATTCGTGGCCATCACCTGATTTTAGCACATAGGATATTTAGACTTTGTCCTTTCTGACCTCAGCTTTCCTGATCTTCATTTCTCCCCCATTTAGCATTCCTGTGTCTTTACACACAAACTGTCCTGACTTCTAAGATCGTCACGTGTAAATTGCAGTCATAAACTCTGTGGTTTTCTTTTTCCCTTTTTAAAAAGTCTTTCACAATAGCTAGCTTGATAATTTGCTAATGATAAATATTTTATTGAAGAAGTTTTCAAGACTGAACTATTTTGGGTAGAAAACCACTTATTTTAAAATTTTTGTTAAATAGTGAAAACATAGAATCTGGGCATGGTGGTACAAACTTTTAATTCATTTGGGAGATGAGCTCAGGACCAGCCTGTAGTGTATGGCAAAACCCTGTCTCAGACAGACAGACTCAGTGCTACTTTCCTGTCCACAGAGGGACAGACCCCTGTGCATGGATATGATGAAGCCCACTTCCCTCTCCTCCTGCAGAGTACTCTCCATGCACAATAACTGTAAACGTCCCTTGGCCAGGTGTGCAGCACGTGGATCGGAAGTGGCGTTGTCAGCGATCTCAATGATCTCCGTCGGGTCCATAACCTGCTCGTTTCGTCTCTGGACAAAGTTCAGGCGGGAAAGGGATCTTCTAGCCAACTGTACCGAGAGAGTGCCACCACCATGGAGAAGCTGGCTGTCCTCAAGGCATGGGCAGAGGTAAACATGGCCTCTTATACCTCACCATCCTCTATCCCTGATGCTCACTGGAGAATCTTCTGGGCATTAAAACTGGCCCTTGACATGGAATGCTTTCTTAAAGTCTGTGGATGAGTCTTTTGTGAAGCTCTGTCTTACTACGTGTGGCGGCACACACCTGTAATTCTGGCAGGTGAGGCTGAGGCAGGAGATTACCATGCCAGGGCCATTCTTGGGCTTCTTAGCAAGTTCTAAGACAATCAAAGGCACAAAATGAAACCCTGTCTGAAAAATACAAAGCAAAATCCTTTGTCTTTAGCCAGGTGGTGGTGGCGCACGCCTTTAATCCCAGCACTTGGGAGGCAAGGGCAGGCAGATCTCTGTGAGTTCGAGGCCAGCCTGGTCTACAAAAGCTAGTTCCAGGACAGGCTCCAAAGCTACAGAGAAACCCTGTCTCAAAAAAACAAAAAATGAAAGGTTCATTTATTATAGGGGAAAGCACAAAAATATAAATAATAGAAAATATTTTATGCTAAGATTCTTTTATTTAATTAATTTTAAGAAACTTGGTTTTTTTGTTTGTTTTTGGTTTTTGGTGTTTTGAGACAGGGTTTCTCTGTGTAGTTTTGAATCCTGGAACTCACTCTGTAGACCAGGCTGGCCAACTCACAGAGATCCATCTGTCTATCTCTGCCTCCCGAGTGCTGGGATTAAAGGTGTGCACCACTACCACCCAGCTTAGTTTTTTTTTTAAGTAGTTGTTTTTAAACCTGTTTCATTTTCACAGCTTGTGTGTGTGTGTGTGTGTGTGTGTGTGTGTGTGTGTATGAGGGGGGGAGTACACACATGTGTATGTGGGTACTTCTTTATAAAATTGCATTATTTTAAATTCTCTTTTCTAAATTTTCCAGTTGCTTTTGAATTATCACTACCTGCCCTCCAGTATTTATATTAACTGATTTCTTTCTCTACCGACTCAGTCCATTTTAAAGATTTTTTTACTTTATGTATATGTGTGTTTTGCCTACATGTATGTATATGTACCACGTGTATGCGACTACATGATAGAGGCCAAAAAGGGGATCCTCTCAAACTGAAGTTATGGGTGGTTGTGAAGTACCAGGTGGTGCTGAGAACCAAGCTCAAGTCCTCTGCAAGAGCAACAGGTGGTTTTAACTTGTGAGCATCTCTCCTGCCCCTCGGCCTGTGCTCCCTGTGTCTGTGGTACTCAGTAGGTAAGGGATGCTGGGCTTTGGAGGGGGGTGACCTCTGTAGTCAGTGTAGATAAAGGATGCCAGGATTGGAGACGGACAGGCATGGATTTATTCCTTCATAGAAAGAAAATGTAGAGTTCAATGAGATATCATAAAAATTATGTTTTTCCAATTTTTAGGCTATAGATCAAGTTATCTTGGGATCCTGTACTTCTTACTCTGATAGTATTTTAGTAAAATAATGGTTTTTGCTTATTTTAGTAAGATGATTGCTTTTATTTATAAAGTTTTAGTCTTTTTGAAATTAATGCAAATCTGACTTTATTTTCTGTTAAAATTTATATTGAAAATAAAGTAAGAAAAGATAATAGTTAGTGGACTTTATTTTTTAAAAATAAACCCCACAAAATGAGTCCTTCAATCTCAAGTGCATGCCGCTGTACGCTGCGATAATCACTAAGGGCCTTTTATGGCATTTGCATGCTGTGCTTGGTGGACCTGCTGGGACAGCTGCCAGTGTGCAATGTGAAGAACATTAGCTACTGAGTCAGCGGCCCTGGAACACGTCCTATCTCAAGGTTTGCCATCTTGTGTGACTTCCTCAAGTGACAGTTGGCTCCCAGCCTCAGTTTTACCATTAAAACGTGGGAATAAACCTTTTATAAGCCATTCTATATAACAGTTCAAAGCATTGCGCCTGGCACTGAATCAAAATATCACATAACAAAATTAATAATACGCATGTATTTGGAATTCTTTCTTATTTGGGGGTAATTTGTATTGCTTTCACAATTTGTACCTCGAGCTTTGTGTTCCCTGACGTCTGGGAATTCTTTTACCACTCATTTCCCCTCTCCACTTTCTCAAACAGCATGCTATTCTAGGTCTCTCTACTCAAGACCTACTTCTACTTCTGTATTTCATTCAGAGAATTTGTTTTCCAGCTCCTCCAAGTCTTTAGCTTTATGTAAACTGTGTGACATTGAGTGATACCTGCCTATTCAAAACTTGCTTGGGGAGGGGCTGGCGAAATGTCTCAGAGGTTAAAAGCATTGACTGCTCTTTTAGGGGTTCTGAGTTCAATTCCCAGCAAACTTATGGTGGCTCACAACCATCTGTAATAGGATAAGATTCCTTCTTCTGATGTGCATGAAGATAGAACACTCATATACATGAAATACATGAATAAATAAATCTTTAAAAAACTGATTTCTTCACATTAATATTTATTTTATTTTTAATTTTTTATGCATATAAATGGTTTTTGCATGCATATATGTATGTATGCCATGTGCACGCCTGTTGCTCTGCACCAGTAGCAAGTGCTCTTAATTTTAGAGCCATCTCTCCAGATCCATTTGTCTTTTAACATTAACATTAGGAAATGTAGTGTAAATTAAATTAGGTATCAGTGTAAAGGACTATGTGCAGTACTTGCTATTTTATCCATAATGAACATATGTGCTACAACTAGTTTTAAAATTATTAAAATTTTGTTTTAATCTGGGACTGTTATTTCCCTTTCTCCACTCTGATTTACCCAATAGCATATTATGTAATACCAGCTCTGGAGCAGGATAGTAAAGAACAAGAGAGATGTACTGTATTTACTTAGCAAGCTAAACTCAAAACAAAGAGGTGAAGCAGAATGTGAGGAGTGCTACCATAGAAATGCAGAATTCTGAAGCAGTGCAGGGCACGTGGAGCTCGACGGTAGGCTCAGAGCTGGAAACTCAGAGGACAAGAGTATTCACAGTCAGCATCTGTGTGAAGAGACCTCAGAAGTCCATGCATCAGTAATCCCCCTCCTGGACCCTCACATTTCCATGCTGTCCTTCGCCTGTATTCTCCTTTCTTTCTGCACTGCCCCCCATTAGTCATCCCTTGAAGTCTTTTGAAAGAATTCCAGTATCTTCACCTCCTTAGTTATCCCTCCATGGAGAATTCTTCCACTAATGCTGCGAGTAGCAATTATTCCAATCACCATCACCTTCAGAACCTGCCTTACTTGACCCCATAGCTCGTGCCTCTACAAGTGTACGGCCACCACCACAAAGCTCTCCACACTCCTCTTGAGAGCCAGGAGAACATTTGTTATCACTGACCCTGGAGTTCCTTTCATATTCCTTTTCTCTGAGAAGACAAGAAATAAGTTCACAGATACGTTTGCTTACCACGTTATTTGTAACACCAAGAGGTAAAGATCTTTTTTTTTTTTTTTTTTTTTTTTTTGGTTTTTCGAGACAGGGTTTCTCTGTGGTTTTGGAGCCTGTCCTGGAACTAGCTCTTGTAGACCAGGCTGGTCTCGAACTCACAGAGATCCGCCTGCCTCTGCCTCCCAAGTGCTGGGATTAAAGGAGTACGCCACCACCGCCCGGCGAGGTAAAGATCTTTTGCTGAATGTCTTTATGGTCTGTGATTGCCTGGGCTAAACAATCAGAAGAAAACATGAAATTAGTTCAACTGTAGGGAAATTCGTGGACATGTTATGGTCTATGCAGTGCAGTCATTAGGGTATGAATATGAAGACTGAGAAAATTGCATATTAACTGATAAAATTGAATAGAAAGGTCTCTGTACAGCAAAATTATGGCTTACAAAGACAGAGCATGAAAATGAGAATTGGAATTATGAGGCATCTCAGGCTCGTATGTTCTAATTGTTTGTTTGTTTTGCAGTAGTATCTCACTGTGTATCCCTGGCTAGCCTGGAGCTCAGTCCTTATATAGACCAGGCTGCCTCAGACTCATAGGATTTTCTGTCTTCAGCCGTGTTTTACTTCCCCAACCTCTTAGAACACATTTATGAAAATGAAAGTTGTGGACAAATATGTATGTCTGACATAAAAACCCTGCAGCGACTCTCCTTTCTTGTGCCTTTATGTCTTTACCAAGTAAAACTCCAGGTATTTCTGCCTTGCCTCCTGCGCTCAGGCAAAAGCCACAGTTTCCTGCTTCCCTGCTCTTGTTCTCCCTGCTCCTCCTGCAGACCTGTGAGAGTGAACGTTTGTCCTTGAATACTCTGCCTGCCTTTACTCTGTGGCTGTGCTCTGCCTCACGGTGCTCCCTCACAGGTCTCTGTGGCTGTGCTCTGCCTCACGGTGCTCCCTCACAGGTCTCTGTGGCTGTGCTCTGCCTCACGGTGCTCCCTCACAGGTCTCTGTGGCTGTGCTCTGCCTCACGGTGCTCCCTCACAGGTCTCTGTGGCTGTGCTCTGCCTCACGGTGCTCCCTCACAGGTCTCTGTGGCTGTGCTCTGCCTCACGGTGCTCCCTCACAGGTCTCTGTGGCTGTGCTCTGCCTCACGGTGCTCCCTCACAGGTCTCTGTGGCTGTGCTCTGCCTCACGGTGCTCCCTCACAGGTCTCTGTGGCTGTGCTCTGCCTCACGGTGCTCCCTCACAGGTCTCTGTGGCTGTGCTCTGCCTCACGGTGCTCCCTCACAGGTCTCTGTGGCTGTGCTCTGCCTCACGGTGCTCCCTCACAGGTCTCTGTGGCTGTGCTCTGCCTCACGGTGCTCCCTCACAGGTCTCTGTGGCTGTGCTCTGCCTCACGGTGCTCCCTCACAGGTCTGGGCATTCACTTCAGAAGCCACATGTGCTCAGTTGGTGCCAGACACCGGGTGCGCTATGGCAGGGAAGGTGCCACGTGTACAAAGTTTGGGACTTCTACGTTTACCTTTTTCATTCTTTTTTTACGTTTTATTGTTGTTTGCTGTTTAAGACAGTGTCTTGTTATGTTACCCAACTGACCTCAGATCCATTTTCCCCTCAGCTTCCCAAGATTACTGGCATACACCCAGCCTAGAAGTAAACTTTAAAAATTCTTTTAAAAAAATCTTTCTCCGCATTTTATCATTCCCTTATCATAGAAAAAGTAGATATTTTTGTCTTTGTTACCTTAGTTCCTAGCACAATAACAAAGCAAGGTACCAACTAGGATTCAAATGAAATTTTGATTATATTTATAGTGTTTATTGGACACTTTCTTAAAATGTCAGTATAATATCAAAGTTGAGGTAGAGGGCAATCTTAAAATGATTGGGAAATGTGTGTGTGTGTGTGTGTGTGTGTGTGTGTGTGTGTGTGGTACACCCCAATGCATAAGAGACAGGAGCAGGTTGATATCTATGGGTTTGAGGCCAGCCTGGTCTACACAGTAAGTTACAGGCCATCTAGAATAAAACAAAGCCAGAAAAAAAAAAAAGCCCAAAAAACCCACCTCCGGGAAACATGAATGTGGTGTTTATAACCCAGGCAGCAGTGTCTACTCTAGAATGTTGTTAGTTGCCCTGCGTGTGCTCTGTCTTCTCACTGTGTGAATGAGTGTAAGGGAAGCCTTGCCCACCAGGAGCTTGGCATGCACAGGCCAGGAACTTCCCCAGCAGACACAGGAGCAGTGCTATAGAATGAGGAGTTTTCAAGGCGTTTGTGTAGTGTAGTTGTTTTATTCCTTCCCCCCGTTTCCCAGCTGTGTATTATCAGTTCCCCAGAGCCTGAACATGAGGACAAAAATAAACTCAACAAGGAAGTACCCTGAACGTGCTCTAGGAGAGTTGGCATTACATGCCTTTTTAAAACGTCCACAAACTACAAAGGACACAGATAATACATGTGACAAGAATACCATATTCTTAGATTGCCTATCTGTTGTAATTACAAGATTGCTAAGTATCATTTAAGGCCTGTGTAGGAGGCAGATTGGGGGATATTTATGGATATCCTTTCCCTGGCCACCTCCCTTCTCAGTACATTTCTTTGAAGGCTGTTTTATTCTGTAGTAAGCCTGGGAAAGAGGCAGTAGACAGGAAGTTATGCTCTATGCTGGGAAAAAGGAGGCTTTGTAAAATGGAGCAAGCTTGCCAGAATAACTCAGAGACGCCTACTTAAGGGATATGGTGTGAGAGGAATAGTCAGAAATCAGATCAATTAAAAATGCTTCTGAAACAGGAGATAGAGAGTTGCTCGCTAGTGCTTATCAAGAATTCATAAAGTTATATACTTTCGAATACCCACACCAAATTCCCCTTGATCATTTAACTACGTAATTATAACAATTTAAGAAACCCAGTTTTTATCTGATGTCCTATTTTCAACTCATGAATGTCTTCCTAGGTATATGTGGTTGCAATGAATATTAAAAAAGAAGCAGAATCAAAACCAAAGAAGGCAATTAAAAATCCCGATGACGACGACGACGACTATGGTACCATAGATGAACTTCCGCCAGATAGTTTAATAACCCTGGTACAGCCGGAACTGCCCACGCTAAGCCGCCTGTGGCTGGCAGCACTGAAAGACTACGCACTTTTGACTTTACCAGCTGAATTTTCTAGTCAGCTCCCCCCAGATGGTAAGTATTAGATGCAGTAGTTTGCTCTTATGGAGTTCAAATTAATATTAAACAAAATGAACTTGGCAGAGGCTAGTACCAACAATAACATAATAACATCTTCAAATCTGATTCTGTAAACTTGAACTTGGCATTGTTTCATTTAGAACGTCCTTCCGGGCTGGAGAGATGGCTCAGCCGTTCAGAGCATTGCCTGCTCTTCCAAAGGTCCTGAGTTCAATTCCCGGCAACCACATGGTGGCTCACAACCATCTGTAATGGGGTCTGGTGCCTTCTTCTGGCCTGCAGGCATGCACAGAGACAGAACATTGTATACATAGTAAATAAATAAATAAATAAATAAATATTAAAAAAAAAAAAGAACATGTCCTTCCTACCGACTCCGTGAATTCAGGCTATAACCAGGGAGCGTGTTAGCGGAAGCAAAAATGCCAGTGCCATCGTAGTGACAGCTGCAGGAATAGGGCACTCTGAAGAGCTAGGAGACCACCAGTGACCACACCACGATGAAGTGCACCGCTGTGCAGCCCGATGCCCTAGTTTCATGACAATCCTACTTGAGCCATAAGCTGTGTTCCTAAAAATTCCTCCTCACAACCTCATTCTTCCAAGCTGGCGAGATGGCTGCTCTTCCAGAGGTCCTGAGTTCCGTTCCCAGCAACCACATATTGGCTCGCAACCATCTGTAATGAGATCTGGCGCCCTCTTCTGGCGTGTAGGCATACGCACCAGCAGCACATTGTATGCATAATAAATAAGTAAATCTTAAATCAATAACCCATTCTTTCAGATATTTTGGTGACAATGATTGAGCCCCTTTTGTTTTCCTCCCTTCAGGCACTGTGACAGCCAGGAGGGAGAAGAAGCTCAGTGTTGCCGCGGAAATGGGAGGTGGGAGGAAGTGAAGGGTGGAGAACAGACTGAGAGGGCCTCTGATGGTGAAGACAGACAGCAAAGAGGAAGTCCAGCCTATCCCTCCAAGGAAGAACAGTCTGAGGACGCATGGTGTCCCTGGTAGCAGAGAGGAGAGGCTGAAAGGCGGGCATCAGGAGGGACAGGCCCCCAGCTTAGCTGTGGAGGAGCCCTTTGGCTGAGGAGGAGCTTGTTGCCAGAGCACACTTTTGAAAACAATGTTTTTACTGATTTGATTGTCTCACAGGTGGAGCATTTTACACTCCCGAGACCATCGATACTGCGAGACTTCACTACCGGAACTCCTGGGCCCCGATTCTCCATGCGGTGGCACTTTGGCTAAACAGCACAGGGTTTACGTGTCCAGAGTCCACAGAAGCGGCAGCAGTGTCTGGTATACAAAAACGCTCTCCAGCTCTCGGTGTAAACCAGGTGCCAGGAGCAATGGCTTCTGCTAAACCCTTGCCAGAAGTTAACCAAGACAGAATGCACCTGATCCTAGGTGGGTGTCCCATGATGCCTTGCAGGACTGCCACTCAAGAGCATTTGTACCTTTCTCTGTCACACTGTGGGAGTTTGCACAGGACAACTCAGAGAAAAAAAATAAAAGGACCATTTCAGCTCCACTTAGAAGCTAACTGAATTTTAATCTGAAAATTAATTTAAAACTACTCTAAAAGTTTAGCCATAGTATTCAGTCACAGAATATTCAATTTCAAGAAAAAAAAAACTGGGGTTTTTATTCAACATACTTTCTTTATACTAGAATTTAACAGATTATCTAATGAAGAAAAAACTGATTAAAAAATTTTTAATTTGTAAGTATTCTTTTATTATTTAAGTATTTATATATTCTGAAGGAACTTTGGTAGTCTCATATTTTCTGGAAGAGGAAAGGAAGACAACTAGTAAGGTGTAATTATGGAATTTGTTGTAACTTACAAAGCTGTAGCCTTACATTGAGCACTTGTTTTGACTAGTCTTGTGTGTAGACTGACATTTAAAAACCTTGTATATGGGGCCGGGAGGTGGTGGCACATGCCTTTAATCCCAGCGCTGGGGGTGGGGGCAGAGACAGGTGTATCTCTGTGAGTTTGAGGCCAGCCTGGTCTACAAGAGCTAGTTCCAGGACAGGCTCCAAAGCTACAGAGAAACCCTGTCTCAAAAAACAAAAACAAAAAAAACTTTAAAAAAAAACCCTTATACATGGCCTGAAGAGATGGCTCAGTGGTTAATAGTACTTACTGCCCTCACGGGGCCTGAGCTCATCCCCAGCACCTACATCAGGTGGCCTCCAAATGCTGTAACTCCAGCTTCATTTGATCTGACCTCAAATGTGGACTCCGCAGGTGTGTGCACTCACATGGATAAACCCACACACAGATATACAGAATTAAATCTTTAAAAATTCATGTATACAAAATTGTTGAGCAACTCTTTAATAAAAGTAGTGAAATACTTATTCTTTTTTATATTTTATTTTTTAAAAAAGAAAACAAACTTTTTTTTTTCCATTTTACATACCAATCCCTGTTCCCACTCCCTCCCCTCTTCCTATTCACTTCACCTTCCTCCCTTCCATCCCCCATTCACTCCTCAGAAAGGGTCAGACACATTGCTTTGGGGAAGATCCAAGGCCCTTCCCACTATATCTAGGCTGAGCAAGGTATCTGTGTACTGGCTTTTTGGATGGATACTTATTTATTCTTAATGTATTATACTTTATTAATTCTAGAATTTGAAATGTAATTTTGTTTATAATCAGCTACTAACAGGCTGTGCATACCTAATTTGAATATTAAACCAAATGCAGGCTACAACCTTTGGTTGTCTTTGTCTGCTTAGCCCAGAAAACATTTTAATTCTTTGATATTAATAAATATGTAGTAATCTGGGAAAAATGAAGAACAACATAGTATCAAAGTAATGCAAGTGTTTTGTGTTAAAAAAAAAGCAAACATGTTTTTTCTTTGTGCATTCCAGGTGTGAGTATACAGTTTCTTTGTTCCCCTCGGCCTGAGGAGCCCATTGAACACATCACAGCATGCCTGCAGGCCTTACACACCTTACTGGGTTCTCCTTATGCACGAATCCACATTGCAGAGGATCAGGTACAGTGTGTTTCTATAATGGATAATTGTGTGTGCTTTGTCGTAATCTTATACTTTGGAATAAATTTCTCACATTGGAAATAAACATTGTATATTACTAACAAGATTGTGTAACCAATGCCAGTGTAAAGGGTTTTGTTGCCAGGCGGTGGTGGCACACGCCTTTAATCCCAGCACTCAGGAGGCAGAGGCAGGCGGATCTCTGTGAGTTCGAGGCCAGACTGAGCTACAAGAGCTAGTTACAGGACAGGCACCAAAGCTACAGAGAAACCCTGTCTTGAAAAACCAAAAAAAAAAAGAAAAGGGTTTTGTCTGTTGGATGCTACGTGGAGCTATGCAATAGTTAGATGCTATCAATGCCTTCTTAACCTCACAGCTATGGGAATAATGAGGAAGGAGGTGGACACACCAACAGTGTGATACAGAGTGAAGGACAACTTATCAGGGAGAGAGTAATTGAAACAGATCTTAGAAAGGAATTGCCAAAGAGATGAGTTTGCCTCTGAGAAACAGGACAAGTTCAAGGGTACTGCAGTTATTTACTATGGCTGATATAAAACAGGCAGAGGGCATCAGATGGATCTGGGAGATGCTGTAAAGGCCAAATTATGAAGACTTCTTTATGACATGCAAAGGAATTGGAATTCTATTCTGAAAGTAAAAGTAAATGATTAAATATTTAAAAAGAAGAGTGTTTAATTTTGTTTGAAAGGGTCATGAGAGGCAAATAATGTAACTCAATGAAAAAGCAATTGCATAGATAGATAGATAGATAGATAGATAGATAGATAGACAGCTGTAGAAGGATTTCACAGTCAGTCTTGTGGAGGTCAGTTTCTGAGATGTGAGAAGGGAAGCATGGAGATCAGTTATGAGGCTCTCTACCCAATTTTCCAAAGACTAGTATTCTAGAGAACCTGAATAAAGCTGCAAAGAGCCCATATTGGGAACATGAGGATAAGAACACTTACGATTTGAAAAGAGGGAGCTAGATTGGAAATGGGGACCATTGATGAGATAGGAGTAGAGCAGAAGGCAGCAGCTATTGAGGGCAAGAAAGGCCTTTCAGGAGGACAGTGTGGACGGGAAGAGTATGGCAGGAAGATACAGACCTGTATCAGAGAACTGAGGAGGCCTCTGGGGACACTAAGTAAAGTCTTGAGCGTTCAGTTACACCAGGGAGGGTGGCCCGACTGGAGAGGCACAGGTCCTCACCAATTCCTGGAAGTCTTCTAGGATAAGAGAAGGAAACATGGGGAAAGATGAAACAGCCTTGCATTTTTTTCTTTGTACTCTGGGGATTGGATCCAGAGCCTCCTGCATCCTGAGCAAGCACTTACTAGCCAAGCAGCACCCTGAACTGTAGACAGTCTGTATCTTGAGAGAAGAAGGGAGAAAAGTTTTGACTGAATTAAGTTCTCTCCTCTATGTTTTAATTTGAGGCAAGCTTATTGTATCAACTAGATGTGGGAAATTGTAGAGGCTTAAGCTCCAAGTGTTCCTGAGGTGAGTAGAACACACCAGTAACTCCTCCTAGGTGGGCAGTTATGAACTTCTGTGACACTGAACTCTAGCAACAGCAGTAGCACAGGTGTTTTATTCCAGTAGGAGAACAATAATATCTGGGTATCAAACTTTTAAATATTTAAATACTAGCCATTTGTTGCTTGAAAATCTTAAGGGGTAATGTGTGACCTCTGAATTTTATTTTTATATTTTCTTTTGTTATATAGTCCTATATATTACATTTTAGTTATAAAATTACTTTTACATGTCTATTTTCTCAGATTTTAATAATATATATCTAGCTTTTGAAATCTAAATAAACTAAACACGTTTGTATTCATTTATAATAGCTGATTGGTGTTGAGTTGCTCAGTGTCCTGCACCGCCTGCTACTGACCTGGAACCCACCCTCCATCCAGCTGCTGGTCACTGGGGTTGTGCAGCAGATTGTCAGGGCTGCCCAAGATTATTTGCAGGAGAAGAGGAGCACCCTAAGTAAGCGCTGGAAACCACACTGACTTGCAACAAACCTTCTTTGTTCCCCAAAGCTTGGGTGGTTTGTTCATATGTACGGGCGTTGTATCTGCATATGTGTCTGTGTAGTGCATGCATGCCTGGGGCCCACAGAGGACAGAAGGGTGCTGGATCCGTAGAACTGGAGTCACAGATGATTGTGAGCTGTCACCTGGTCCCTAGAGTTGGAGTTACAGATGGTTGTGAGCTGTCACCTGGGTGCCAGGAATCAGGCCCAGGTCCTCTGGAAGAGCAGCCAGTGTTCTTAAGCACTGAGCCATCTCTGCAGCCCTGTACTCCTAATTTTATAATGCTAGGATGCCAGGCATGATGGGGCATGCCTATGATCCCAGCATTGGGGAGGTAGAAGCAAGAAGATCACAAAGTTCTAGGTTTATTCTCCACCTTATAGCAAATTCAAGATCAGTTTGGCCTAGAGACCTGTCCCAAAAACTTAAAATTAACAAAAAGAAATTGCTAATTCTAGACTTCTTCCATTCAAAAGTGTCAATTTTACATGGTTCAACCTAGCATGTTTGTTATTTCTATTATGAAATACAAAACTAATAAAAAGCCTAGTATTGAGTTTCCAGGTGAAATGGACTGCCCATGGCTTTCAAGGAGCTTTATCTACTCAGGACATTGTACCAAGAAGGACATGGCACCATTTCCACATTTACTTAGAAACCTTTTAGAAATAACTTAAATGTATTTATTATTTTATGTCTATTTTTTCTGGAAATTTCATCAACTTTGTCTTTCCTTAGATGAAGAGGATATGGAAAAAGAGTCCTGTCCTGCACTAGGAGAAGGAGGTGACAGTGGTGGCCTCATTCCTGGGAAGTCCCTTGTGTTTTCAACCATGGAGCTGCTGATGTTCATTTTAGTACGTCATATGCCACACCTGAGTGCTAAGATGTCGGACTCTCCAAGTCACATCACCCCCAAAACTCGCCTGTCAGAAGAAAGTGCTCGTTTGGTGGCAGCCACGGTGGCCATTCTGTCTGAGCTGCCGTCCCTTTGCTCACCGGCCGGTACGGTATTGGGAGTGGACTATCCGACCATAGGCAACGATGAGCTTTCTCTGCACCTTAATTTAGGTTTATTTTCTTCATAAATCTCAGGTGCTAAATGTGAAGTTTTTAAAAGGTTACTTTACCTGTAAGAGCCTAGGAAAGACTAAAGTTTCTGAAACTAGCAACCTAAGGTAGCCTTGTCAGAAGTCTGTCAGAGAGAGGACCAGGCTGTAACTCAGTGCTGGACAGCTGGACACTATATGCAAGGTCCCCATCTTGATTTTGATCCCCAACACAACAAAACAAATCAAAACTCGAAGACTGAGGGAAGACTGGAAGTCAGTGCGTAGGCTTCAGTGAAGTCAATGGGAGGAATGACAGCTCCAATCGTGAGTGCCCCGGGAAATCAGAGCATGTCTGAAGAGAGTGACAGTCACCCTCAAGGACACTGAAAACTGTCTTATGGACTAGACTTTCAGTTTGGCAGTAAAAGTAGTACCAGAAGGTGTGTGGCGCCTTTCAGCCCAAGGAGACCTCTCTGACTCCGACCTGACAGGTGTGGAAACAGTGAATTCTCCGTCATGGTCGCTCCAGGCGCTGCACTGGAGGGCAGTTCCTGCTGCGATTTTAGGATACTTCCATTCCACATTTGCTTGCCCAGTCGTTTCCTTTATTTTCCTGACTTATCTCGGAATTACTTTAAGACTCACCAGGCTACTCAAAGTATATAGTTAGTGTTCCAGTGTTTCTGTCCTTCTCATGCCCGTTATGAAGGGCAGGATTAAATACCTCACATTGGAAACAATAAAAACAAGATTCAATTGGAACAAAAAAGAAAATACCACTCTGTTTAAAAACAGTATGGCACTTGCTTATTTTTCAAACTGATTTGTAATGGTAGTAATATAGTACATTTTGAATAAAATCAAGAAAAGAAATACTGTTAAATCACAGTCAAGCCAGGCATGGTGATGTTGAGGCAGGAGGATTACCTGAGCCCAGAAGTGTGGGACCAGCTTGTGCAAAATGATAAGACCTTATCTTAGGGAGAGGAGAGCACAACAAATTGTTTAAAAATAATTGTGTGTGTGTTGGAAACAGCTATCATGGGAACTGAAGGTGTTACAAAATAACCTGATTTGTTTTTATTTCAGGCTGTATGACAATTCTGCCCACAATTCTGTTCTTAATTGCAAGAATATTGAAAGACACAGCAATAAAGTCTGCAGACAATCAGGTTCCTCCTCCAGTCAGCGCAGCTCTGCAGGGGATAAAAAGCATTGTGACACTTCCGATGGCCAAAACGGAGGAAACTCAGAAACAGTGGACAGCTCTGATCCGGAGCACGCTCGCCTGCATCCTGGAGTATTCCCAGCCAGGTAGCCTGTCAGGAGACTGCTGTGTAACACTGAGTCAACCAACCCGAGACGGGTGTCTTATCCCACCGTCACCTCTAAAATATGAATGCTTCTTCCTGCATTGTGGCTCTAAGAAGTGCTTTTCTTCATTCTTATGTGTGTTGGTGGGTTAAAAAAAAGACAGCATATACCCAGAATGGACATGTATTGATATATTTATGTTTACTGCTTTTTTTCCCCCTTTTCTTTTGTCCCCTTTGGAATTTTCTCTCCCTCTCTCCCCACTCTTTCCTCTTCCTCTTTGTTGTTGTTATTGTTGTTTTGTTCTTGAAACAGGGTCTTATCATGTAGCCTAAACTAACCTCAAACTCATGATCATTCTGCCTTAGCCTCTTGATTCCTTTTGATTACAGAAATATACCACCATGTCTGGTTATATTTTTTATATCTTTATTTCATGTACATTGGTGTGTTGCCTGCAAGTTGATCTATATGAGAGCGTCAGATCCCCTGGAACTGGAGTTACAGACAGTTGTGAGCTGCCATGTGGGTGCTGGGAAGAGCAGTTAGTGCTCTTACCTACTGAGCCATCACCCCAGCCCCTGGTTATATTTTTGATTACAGCAATATACCACTATGTCTGGCTATATTTTTGATTACAAAAATATGCCACCATGTCTAGCTATATTTTTCAATAAAAATAACAAAGTAGGAGCCAGACATGGTAGTGCATGCCTTCTACCATGTCAGAGGCAGGGCAGGGGGGTCTCTGTGCATTCAAGGCCAACCAGGGCCATAGAGTAAGACCCTGTCTCCAAAGAAAAAGTAATAAAAGGTAAAATACTTATGGCTATTCCAATATATCCCTAAATATAACTACAATCTTTTTTTTTAATTTATTTTTTATTTATTTATTTATTATGTATACAATATTCTGTCTGTGTGTATGTCTTCAGGCCAGAAGAGGGCACCAGACCTCATAACAGATGGTTGTGAGCCACCATGTGGATGCTGGGAATTGAACTCAGAACCTTTGGAAGAACAGACAATGTTCTTAACCACTGAGCCATCTCTCCAGCCCTATAACTACAATCTTAATACTTAAATATTTTATCCTATAATGTCTGTGTATAGAAATAAATAATTTTTTACATTAATACATATCAGTTAATAATGTATATAAATCTGTGCATATACATGTATTTTATTGAGCGTGATAGTATTTATGAGCAATGTATGGAATTTGTTTATATTTTAATTTATATAAGTAAAAATCTCATTTTATTTCTTGAATAACTTTTTTAGAATTTATATATATATATATATATATATATATATATATATATATATATATATACTTCTTACTCACTTTTTGTTTGTTTGTTTTTTTCAAGACAGGGTTTCTCTGTGTAACAGTCCTAGCTGACCTGGAACTAGTTCTTACAGACCAGGCTGGCTTTGAGCTCACAGAGATCCGCCTGCCTCTGCCTCCCTTGTGCTGGGGTTAAAGGCCTTTTCACTCCTTTAACTGGCATAACTTTCATCACACGTGTTTGCCAGTTATTTTCCTGTCAATGGATAGTTTTTATGATTTCCAATTTTCCCCAATTACAAACATGGTTGTTATCAACACCCTTAAAGATTTGTAGTATATTTTCATGGCACATACATAGAACTGGAAATACATGTTTTCAAACTTAATTTGATCAAATATTACCACATTTCTGTCCAGTGTGGCTTTGGAGGTGGGCATAATTTCAAACATAAACAAATGCTCTTATGTTTGTTCTAATTCAAGTGAAGTGCTTATTTATAGTTTTCCCACTTTTCTTTTTTGTTTAACTTTTTCCTCTTACATTTTATTTTTTTAAGAAAATATGAAAACTCTAAAAACAGAATAACAAGGAAAGATTTGCTACACTATTTTTTTTTTAAAAACATTTCCACAACCAGGCACTGAGGCTCATGTCTGTAACCCCAACCCATGGAAGATGAAGATAAGATGACTGGGGCACTCAGGTCCCGCTGAGCTACATATCAGATTCCAGGCCTGTGTCAGGAATGAAGTTAACAGGGAAAGGCCATGGGGATATTTGTACAGTGTTTGTTAGCAAGGGAAGCAGGACCCTGCTTAACACAAGAGAAGTCGTATCATGGGGAATTTCCAACTTGGAAATCATGTTTCTTATTTAAAAAATTGAGCTCTTCTACTTTAAATTTGTGTGTCTATATTTATACCCACACAAGGAAATTCTCAAGGGAGCAATGAATCTCTTTAAGAATGCTGCAATACCTTTTTTCATTTTTAGAACCTTTGATTTTGAAAGAAATGTTAAGCTTTCATAAGATAGTCCAGAGCAGACGTGTGGACTGCAGTAGGTCCTCGTTCTATGTATCGCCCCAGATGCTCTGTGACCTCTGGGGAATTCACACCCATTGTTGTTTCTCATCTTAGTAACTCTGCTGAATCATTTAAGATTATATTGACATCTTTTGTGATACTTTACTCCTAAATACGTCATAGATATCCCAATAACAAAGCCATTCTTTAAATACCCACAAAAGAATTTAATATTAATGCAGTGTTATTGTTCGTTAGCAGATTTCAGAAGTTGCCCTAACAATAACATTTTCTTTGTATTGTTGTCATTTTGCTCTGACCTCTTTTAATCTGGGGCATTACCATAGCCTTTATCATCTATGATCTTCATTATTTTTTGCTTGTTTGTTTTGTTGTTTTTCAAGATAGGGTTTCTCTGTCTAGTTCTGGCTGTCTTAGAACTTGCCCTGTAAACCAGGCTGGTCTCAAATTTAGGGACCCTTCTGTCTCTACCCCCACCTTCGTTCCCCCACCATTTAGTCCAAGTGCTGGGATTAAAGGTATGCACCACCACTTATGTTCGTGTTTTTAAAGACTACAAGACATCTATTCTACAGAATATTCCTTAATTTATAATTGTCTAATTTTCCCCTCAGTTTAGCATGTGTTCAGTTTATACCTTTTGGGCAGAAATATCACATAAGTAATGTACATCTTTCTCAGACAATCTTGAAATACAATGTTTAGTATTGCTTTTCCTACATCAAGAATCTCTTGACTAGACGAGTTGGTGCATGCCTTTAATCCCAGTACTCAGGAGGCAGAGGCTGGTGCATCTCTGTGAGTTCAAGGCCAGCCTGGTCCATATAGAGAGTTCCAGGACAGCCAGCCAAGGCTATGTAGAGAAACTTTGTCTCAAAAAACAAAAATAAATATAAGAAGAAAAAGAATCTCTTGGTTTTTATTTTTTGAGACAAAGCTATGTTTAATGTCACTCTGTAGCTCAGGCTACCCTCAAATTTGTGCTACTAACCCTACCCCAGCCACCCACATGCTGGGATTACAGATGTGCACCGTGCCAAATCTCAACTTTAGTAACTGCGTCAAGGTGACACCTGCCATAATTCCATATTCTGGTGCTGCATTCTTCTATCATAATCAAGTAGTCTGCAGAGAGATTCTTTGAAATCACCTTAATTGTCTGCTTCCTGTGAAACTTTAACATAGGAAATAAAAGTGTGCCTGAAACATATTTTCCTGCCTTAGTTCCACAGTGAGAGTCTGGTGATCTGTATTTTCTAGGTTGAGGCACACTCTGTGGTAAACAATGAGAAAGTGTTGTCCACGGCTTTAATTCCCAAGTCTTCCTGCATTGCCTTCCTTTTGTCCCATAGACGATTCTGTGCCTGCACCTGATGAAGTGAGCACGCTTACAGCCATTGCGCTCTTCCTGTGGTCTGCCAGCAGCGAAATAATAGGAGTGCAGTCCCTACAGAATGGCTGCATGAGCAGGTTTAAAAGTGCTCTGAATTCCTGTGACCCGTGGGTGAGTTCCCCTTCAACAGTCTGCTTTGTCAGGGATGTTCACATGAGCTCACTACGATGTGACAGTGCAGTGAAAACTTACACGTTTGCAGTATGGCTTTGTCTTTTTAATCTTGTTTATTACTGTGTGTAAATGCTTGATGTTTGTTTGTGTGCTTTGTGTGTCACAAGCATTTTTACCTGCGGAATCATCTGATCAGTCTGTAGTATGGCTTTTAAATTGAAATGTTGTTAAGGAACTGTGTATTTAAGCACTAAGTGACATTTGTAGATACCTCCATTTGCCAAAATTCTCCAGTGTCTGAAATATTATTAACCCTGGCCATAATGGTAGGGACTTTACATGGGTTTTGTTTTTCAGTCTTTATTTCAGTGATACCAAGAATGTTAAAGAATAAATTTATATTATTGCATCTTTTAATGAGCATTTTTATTAGTTTATTTTGTCAAAATCCAAGTTAATGCTTCTCAAGCATGCCACACACCAGGAAAAGAAGATCAGTAAACTACTCCTGGCCTCCTCCCTCTTCAGATTTATGGCTAAGAGATCTTTATTCTTAAAATGTTCTCCACACTTTTCTGTGTCCAGAGAAATTTCATAGTTCATTTTCCAACAAAACACTGAAATAAGTGTATTTCACTCTTTGTCCCACACATTAATGAACACCCCTTCCACTTTTTCCCTTCTTAAAAAACCTTAGTACTGTAGTAAGCATGGTGATACATGCTTTTCATCCTAACACTCGGGGCGGGGGGGGGGGGGCAGAGGCAAGCCTATCTCTACAAGTTTGGAACTTCCCTAAAAAAACAGTTATTATGTTAATGTAAACAGTTGTTTTCAAATAATCAAAGGGGGTTGATTATCTAAATAGTGTATTTTTGTAGCTTTATTTTATTTAGGTCAGTCCTTCATTAACTTCCCTGACCACTAAAATTAAAATCAGAGAAAATTATATTTTAAAGGAAGAATTGAAAAGAAATCAGACTCCACGTTTTCTGGCTTTCCCATACAGTAGAAATATTGGTTATGTAAGCATGGTGATTTGGTAACTCGTGTATAAGGAGTTTCTTTCATCTCCTGTTTTATTTAGTTAGTATTAAGTTCCATTTTCTCCTGTTCATGTTAAGGTACAGTGTGATTGTTAACCAAATAAGATCTGCTACATACGTTAATTGAGAAAATCACTCTCTTCTATAGGTTCAAGCCAAATGCTACCAGCTCCTCCTGTCAGTCTTCCAGCATTCCAACCGCGCCCTTTCAACTCCCTACATCCACTCATTAGCCCCACTAGTGGTTGAAAAGCTAAAGGCTGTTGAAAGAAACAGACCAGCCAGTAGTACAGAACTTTTGGCTGTTCAAGAAGGAATTAAAGTTCTTGAAACATTGGTTGCTCTTGGAGAAGAACAGAATCGTAAGTGTTTTCTTATTTCTGTATTATTTATGAATCTTAGTGTTAAACACAGGTTTTGCCAGCAGTGCATTTCCCAAGAAGTAATTACGGTCTGAATGCATAATATCTATCTGTTCATGTTACTAACATAATGTATTGGTTACTTACATTTAGTTTTTATGAGTGAGAAGCCACAATGAATTGCTGAGGGCATTTTAACTCACTGATTTTGTTTTATGTTTTCTAGGAGTGTGTTTTTAAGGACTAGGAACAGTAGAGATACTTAATAGAATTTTAGAAATAAAATATGAATTACATAAGCCTTATGTTATAACCAGGAAAGTGTAAGTACCAACCATCATAAGATACCTCAGGATTTGATACTTAATTTTTTTTGCTTCATGATTAATGCAACATGCATTTATTTAACCAGAAATACATACTTTATATACAAAGTATAAGCTTTTGTATACTTAATAGAGGCATACTAAAATTTTTAATTGTTGTGAAAAGCTAAAATTTTTCAATAAATACCTTGTAATTGAACATTAAGGTACTCCCAATTTCCAAGACTCTCTTCCATGAGTCAGGGAGTGGTTCAGTGGCCAAGGGCTCACCTGGATGTACAAGCCCTGGGCTCCATGCTAAGCATGGGGCGGGGTGGGGGGGGGTGTCTCATCACTGTCTTTATGTTAAGTTTAATTTATTTTAAATTTGGGCATCTGTTGAGGAATCAAAAGTCAAGTCAGATTTTAAATACCGAAGGATAGTAAGATCAGTGCTAACATTACAAAGTGAATAAGGTTAAGTCCTATTGATAAAGTTTATAGTTAGTAAAATAAATATAATAAAGTTACATCATAAGTTACATCATACTTTCTACCCAAGTAACCGATGCATTAACAGTTTCTTCAAAAAAATCCTTTCGATTTCAATTTTTTTTCTTTTTCTTTCTCTTTCTTTCTCTCTTTTTTTTTTTTTAATTTTTGGTTTTTTGAGACAGGGTTTTTTTTTTTTTTTTATGGAGCTCTGGCTGTCCTGGAATTCACTTTGTAAAGCAGGCTGGCCTTGAAGTCAGAGCTTCTCTGAGCGCGTGCCAGCACACTCGTTTTACCCCTGCTGAAGCCTGAGCCCCTGGCTTCATGCATGCTGCGCACATGCCCTACCACTGAGCTGTATCTCCTGTCACACAGTGGCTTTCCAACATTCTCTGCTGTCTTTACAATTTCCATTAAAAGAGCACATTGCCAAAGAGGTGAGAAAAGTGAAATGATAATTTAAAACCTAGAGGTTTACTCTCTTAGAATCATGTGACTATATAAAAATTTTAAAAATCTAAAAGATGCTATTAAATTTATATCACTCATTCATTAATTCATTGTTAGTACTCTCCTACTGTATGTAATCCTATTTATTTAAAGTGATTTTTATCATTTGTACGTCTGTGAATTGAGATCAAACCCTCATACTAAGCAAGCACTTTTATTTTTATTGAGCTCTACATTTTTCTCTGCTCCCCTCCCTGCCTCTTCTTTCCCCTTCAGCCCTCCCCCAAGGTCCCCATAAGCAAGCACTCTTATCATGAGCTATGCCCCCCACCCCACCTTTACTTTTGTAAATCATCTAGTTTTAAATTTTAAGTAAAAAAAAATCTGATTGCATATTCTATCTTAAACGTCTTGCTGTGTTGTAAAACATCTGTAATCCAAATAAAACTATGTTCATTATTAATCCTGCAAATTGATCTGATTTGAGAATGGAAATTATAGCACTTTAGTAGTACCCGTGTTTTATGCCTTTATTTTTTGAAAGAAAGTCATTTAGCTCAGGGACATGGATGGGGCCTGACTAGCTATTAAACTGTAATTGCACAAGTAACCTACAATACCTGTTATATATTATATAATATATTGTTTCTGTTAACAATGTCAAGCTTCCTTTTCTCCAATCAGGCCAATCTTTGCTGTCGTCTTGTTACAGGAGTCCAGTTACTTGCTCTTTTGGTGCCCACTTTGATCTCTTACCTCCTGGATGAGAATTCTTTTGCTTCAGCAAGTTCTGTCTCCAAAGATCTTCATGAGTTTGCACTCCAGAACTTAATGCACATTGGACCTCTGTACCCACATGCTTTCAAGACCGTAATGGGGGCTGCTCCTGAGCTGAAAGTGCGCCTAGAAACTGCTGTCCGAGCAAGCCAGGCGAGCAAAGCCAAGGCAGCTGCCAGGCAGCCAGCCCCTGCCACACATTCTGCACCAACAATTAAGCTAAAAACAAGCTTTTTTTAGTGTGTTCTTCCATTCCTTTTTTTTAAATTTATATTTTATGTTGTTAGTGACAACCCCTGTATCATTCCAGACTATGAACTGTTTTATTTGTATATTGGAATTATAATGGTTTGAAGTTGATTAAATGAAATAGTGTTCACACCTCTTATTGATTTTTAAAGATCGTGTGGTGAATGTATTTCCATTTTAATCCTAATAACATTTTTCTTTCGTTGACTTTTTTTGTTGCTGCTGTTTGGGGGTTTGGTTTTTTTGGTTTTGTTACTAGTGATTGGATCCAGAGCCTTGGTCATTCTAAGCATGCGCTGTACTGTGACATATAGCCCTAGACCCTAATTCACTTATTTTTGTAAACACCGAGCCATGGTCTTTTAAATTGAAATGCTAAGAACGTAATTACATCATGTAGTTGGGCAGCCTTTGGCTATTACCAGGAAAATAAAATGAGTCAGACTTTAGCATTTGTCAGGGGAAGTTCATGGAACAGCAAGCAGATTGTAAAATTTGACATAACTCAAAAAACAGAAATCTTTGTTTTATGGCAAATATAGTATGAATAAAATCACATTTTCTAACCATTTCATCAGATATCCTTGTCTTTCTGACGGGCGTTTAACTTTCACATTACATGTCTGCACTGTGCTTTCTGTATGCCTCTGTTGTGTCTGGACTGAAATCCTCATCTAAAGGTGGACTAAAGGTTTCGAACATAGCATGTCACTCTACTTATTTTTAATGGCTAAAATTTGTCCTGCTCCGTGCTTTGTAATCACAGAGCCTCAGGTTCTGACTGTGGTCGTTGGCTGCATTCATTCAATATTTATGGGGGCCTGCTGTGGATAAGTCAGCACACTGAGTGCCCGAGGGCGCACAGAGAGAATTACAGGTTAGGTGTGCCTCTCAGGCAGTGGGAATTTAGCATGCAAAACAGGTAACCATTTACATGGATGCTTGTCACACACACCCGGCAGCTGATTTTAATCACAAGTCTTACCAGACAACACAGGAGTGTCTTTTCTAAACATTTGAAATATGTGATGCTATTTGAAATATGTTACCTGCTGTGTATTGTCTCATACCTGGATCGATTAGCCCCTCTTGGTCTTTTAGACGCCTCAGGAAGGTACTTGGCTCATTGATTTTCTGACTGACTTCTTTCTATGGGGTTGGTTTTAATTTCAGACTTAGGCTTCCAACATGTTTCTCCTTGATTTTTTTTTTTGTAAAATCCAATTAAAATTATTCCTCGTGTCATGTAATTTTAGTGATTGAAAGTGTCCAGTTCAGTCTGAGGATGTTTTCAGGGGTGGATAGCTTCCCTAGTGGGTGCAAAGCCCTGGACTCAGCCTCACTACTGGGAAAATGAAGTACAATTTAGTGGCATTGAGTGTATTCCCAGCAATCCTAACACAGCCACGCATGTTCCTTCCTCCGGAGGGACCCTGGGCCCATTTAGAGGCTATCTCACGTCTCTTCCTGGCCCTCCTCTCTGAGGCTTTCACCTCCAATCTGCTTCTGTCTACATTTTCATACTGTAGACGTTTACTATATGGGGGTCATATGTGTCCTTTCATGACTGGTCTCTTGACTCTTACGTTTTCAAGGTTCATCCATACTGTAACATGAATTATTATCATTCTTCTTAATGGCGGAATATTCTGTTGTATATACAATTTTCTTTATCCATTCACCACCTGAAGGACACTCGGGCTTGTCCCCCCTCCTTCCTCTTATGAATATTGTAAGTAATAATGCTCTGAACCATTATGTAGAGAGTTTTCCGTGAACATATTTTGTGAGACAGGTTCTCATTCTATCCCCAAGGCTGGCCCCTAACTCAGGATCCTTCTGCCTTATCCTTCTGAGTGCTAGGATTGTAGGCATGCATCACAAACATGTATTTTAATATCTCATCAGGATCTAGCCAGGAATGAAATTGCTGGCTTCAATAATAATTCTATCTTTAACTTGTTAAAGACCTGCCAAGCTCTCCTAATATTTGGTACACATGTGAGTTTGCACATAACCCCTCGGCTCATCTATTTATGTAGATCCTTGTTTTTACCCTGGATATTTTTTGCTCTTCTTGGTCCCTCCCTGGCTTTTCCTGATATTTCCCCTGTTCAGAGTGGATCACATCATGCGTTCTTTCTCATTCTCCCCACTCCTCTCCTTTCTCTGTTACTACACTCTTTTACTTTCCCTAACTACTGTCAACTCTACTTTTCTGTCATAGCTATAAAATAAAATGTCTTTAAAGAATTAGGGATGATCAAGGCCAACCTGGTCTACAAGAGTGAGTTCCAGGACAGCCACGGCTACACAGAAAAAACCCTGTCTCAGGATGGCGGGGCAGGAAGGGTATTAGGATGAGAGCCAGATCACCACGGTGGTGCCTTTAATCCTAGTACTAGGGAAGCAGAGGCAGGCAGATCTCTAAGTTTAAGGTCAGCCTGACCTGCAGACAAGTTTCAGAACAGTCAGGGCTACACACACACACACACACACACACACACACACACACAGATGGCTCAGTCAGTAAAGGGCTTGCCACACAAGTGTAAGAACAAGCATAGCATAGCATGTAGTATTTAATCTGATAAGCAATTTTTGCATGTATATAAATGATGGTATACATATATTAAATCCAGTGTAGCACATAAGTTTAAATATGGCAGATGACCACTGTCAAGAGCTGCTGGACTTCAGAGATGGACTTCAAATCCCACTTAAGTCAGGCATGGCAGCATGCACCTGTGATGCCAGCCTGGGAGTTGAAGCAGGAGGACATGCATGTGCAGCCCATACATGCACACACATGAACACATACACCATATGAACGATTTGTTCTAGATTTAAGAAGCTGACATTTCTGTTGTGTGATAGGCACTGTACTAGCCTTTCTAGATCCATTCAAATAATGGCGAATGATGGACATAATTAACCCAAATGTACAACGTAATTACAACAGTCCTATTCCTCACAGTTTTTTCATCCTTAATTAGAATTTTTAGGTTGATGTCAGAAATGGTTAGAAAAATAGCTATAAATAAATTTCTTTTTCGGGCTGGAGAGATGGCTCAGTGGTTAAGAGCATTGCCTGCTCTTCCAAAGGTCCTGAGTTCGATTCCCAGCAACCACATGGTGGCTCACAGCCATGTAATGGGGTCTGGTGCCCTCTTCTGGCCTGCAGGGATACACACAGACAGAATATTGTATACATAATAAATAAATATTAAAAAAAAATTTCTTTTCTTTTTTTTGATTTTTCGAGACAGGGTTTCTCTGTAGCTTTGGAACCTGTCCTGGAACTCGCTCTTGTAGACCAGGCTGGCCTCAAACTCACAGAGATCCACCTGCCTCTGCCTCTGAGTGCTGGGATTAAAGGCATGTGCCACCAACGCCCAGCTAAATAAATTTCTTTTTTCTTTTTCTTTTTCTTTTTTTTTTTTTTGATTTTTCGAGACAGGGTTTCTATGTGGTTTTGGAGCCTGTCCTGGAACTAGCTCTTGTAGACCAGGCTGGTCTCGAACTCACAGAGATCCGCCTGCCTCTGCCTCCCGAGTGCTGGGATTAAAGGCGTGCGCCACCACCGCCCGGCTCTAAATAAATTTCTTGTTCAGTACTTTCCACCAAATCAACTGTTTTTAAAACCTAACATCATCACACCATTTCTAGTCCCTTCATATCTAAACTATTATGAAATTATTATTTATGGACTTCATGGTTTTAAAAAATGTCATGTCTCAACCAAAATTTAGGGAAATTTTCCTGAGCTGGTGACGAAGAGGATGAAGAACGCGATGGTTGTTCGTGCACAAGAGACCAGTCCCTCAGTCCCGCTGCAGCCTGCTTCAGGTCTTGAGATAGGGAAGGGGTGTCAGTGCAAAGAAGTGAATTGTCCAGCCACCAGATGAGTTTCTTTTTTTTTTTTTTTTTTTGGTTTTTCGAGACCACCAGATGAGTTTCACACACGTGGCCAGCCCTGAATAGCTCTGGCCAGCTTTATTTATACATCAAAAACAAACATGTTTCTCCATACTAGCAAACAACTTTTTCCCATACTCCAACATTAACCTCTGGCAAAAACAACTTTTACATCAAAACGTCACATCATCTTGCCAATTTGGTCAAATATCAAGCCAGGTACATCCTGTCTTTACAAAACTGAAGGCGTAAGTCACAAACAATGCCACACCAGTTTGGAATTATGATTAATAGGGTGGTATTTATTTAAAGGGGAAAAAACTTACAGATAACCGTCCCAGACAACAGCCCTCTGCGCAATCAGGAAGGAGTCTACTCGCCAGAAACGGAGCAGGAAGCGAAAGAGAACAAGAAGGGAAGTAGCCTCTTTTTTAAAGGGAGAGAGACCACGCCCCAATGGGCTAGTATCTCAGCGGCTATAGGCTGGAGGAGCGGAAGGACCTCCCGCAACACAAAACTAAACAGTGATTGCCGTAGGCACCCATTTTCAAGAACAACAATCTTGTTCAAAACACGTTTACAGAAATAGGGGTGATCTAGCTCCGAGCCTGTCAGCCCTGAGTCAGAACAGCCCCCGGGGTCTGAAGTGACAGCTGGCATCCCCAGACGAGGAACCTGAGAGGCTTCAGCTCCGAAAGAATTTTACGGGGAAATATTTGAGGAAAAATGGGGTTTCCAGGAATGATCACAGATGTCCCATGCACAATTGACAAAATGACAATAAAACCGCCAAGAGAGAGAATCAATATTACGAGAGCGAAGAGAGCATGCAGGCCGTGCAGTCCCAGCAGTATTCTGCGCTGTCCTGAAGTCCACTGGTCCCTGCCAAGTGAGTCTGTCCCCGCGGGCTGTGCCTCAGCTGGAGACCCATTGCACAAGCCCTCATCTATTAGTCTGAAACTATTCTGCATGGCTCCCCACAGACCAGCTTCTCATGCACACGTACTTGTCTTCACACTTTATTAGAGACATTTCATATATACATATACATACTTAAATATGCATATATATATAGCTGTAATGGGGATTGAATCCAATGGCTTTACACATTTAAGCTGTCTACCACTAACTATATCCCTATTTTTTTTTCAAGACAAAATTTCTCTGTGTAGCTTTGGAGCCTGTATCTCTGTCTTAGCATCTGTCATTTCATTCTTTCTTTCTTTCTTCTTCCTCTTCCTCTTCTTCCTCTTCTTCTTCTAAACATAAAAGAACTTTTTAAGAGGCAAGTGTTCACTTTGTAGCCCAGGCTAGCCTCAGATTCACTATGTAGCCCAAGCTGACCTCAAACTTCAACAATCCTCCTGCCATTGCCCTTGTATGCCTGGATTACAGGCCTACTCCACCACCACAACTGCCTCTTCTCCTTTACTCTCAATCCCATTCAAGAAATCCATCATTTTTTATAACTTTGATTAATGATTTGGTTGTTAAATCTCTCCCTTCTTTCTAATTCATTTCTAATTACAAAGAGAAATGCCTCTCTTGTCTCATTTGAGAAACCAAAAAGGGGCTTTATTCTTGTCTAATGAGTGTAAAGTAATGTCAGAGGAAAAAGGAAAGTTGAGTTTATGTCTTATTGTCAGCTAATCAATTGTAATGAAATTTACATTCATTGACATTTTGGGAAAATTCCTCCAACCCACTACCACCACCCTGAAAAAGAAATCCATGTTGATATTTGTGTGTAATTTCCTCCATATTATAAAATTGTGTGGCAGATGTTTTAGCTTGTGATCCTCTATATTTTTTTATATTTGTTTATAAGCTTTCTCCTGTAATACTACTCTAATAATATGGAAAGGAGTTAGTGTTTTTGGTTGTTTTTTTTTTAACCTCTAGGCCTTGCACACGCTAGGCAAGCTGTCTGCCACTGAGCTGTCACTCGGGAGTTTTGTTTGCATATCCGTGTGTAGATAGTGTGCACAGGTACCTGTACGCTTGTTTACGTGTGTGTACATGCACGTGGAGACCCAAGGTTGACGTGGCATGTCCTTGCTCAGTCCCCACCTTATGCAGGCTCTCAGAAGCTGGAGCTTGTTTTAAGGTCCGGACTTGCTGGTCTGGCTAGTTCATCTGGTTAGTTTGGCTAGCTCCAGGGAGTCTCTGAATCTGATCTGGTGCCGGGATTACAGGAAGGCCACCAGGCCCACCTGGCTTTTTATGTGGCTTCTGGGAATGTGGCTTCTTCCCATGACAAACACCTTACCTGCTGAGCCATGCCCTCAGCTCCCCAGCAGGTTTCCTATGCCGCTTCCTAGTCACTTTGCCATTGCTGCAGCTTTTATCCTAGAATTAGGTACTTCGTTTCCAGTTTTTACATCTTAAGGACTAGTGCTACATTTGACTTTATACTCCTTTTTGGGGGGACAGATTTTTCTAGGCCTTTTTTTTTTTTAAACCAACTTAAATTTTGCTTCAGATTGCTGATTTTTACAGTAAGCAATGCATTTTGTTTGGTTTTGTTTTGTTTTTCTGTTGGTTCATTTGTAAGTTTGAGTTAAGTTTTAGTTAAGTTTTACTAAAGTTATAATAGAAGCTGGATGGGTGGTGGCACACGCCTTTAATCCCAGCGCCTGGGAGGCAGGGGCAGGAGGATCTCTGTGAGTTCGAGGCCAGGGCTACAAGGTGTTAGGGAAAGCATGCTTAGAAAAGAGATAAAAGAAGAGAAAAGGTTATGCTTTTCTGAGTTGGAAAACAAGCAGAGTTGCGAAGTTGCATAGCTACGCGCTGAGAGGTTGGGTAGTGGTGAGGTTCTAAGAGGGACCTCAGAATAGGGCTTGGCCCTCTGAAAACAACTTAGAAATGCCTACTGATCCTGAGATGACGTACCCTTGTGAACTCAGATCTCACTGATCCTGAGATGACGTACCCTTTGTGAACTCAGATCTCACTGATCCTGAGATGATGTGCCCTTTGTGAACTCAGATCTGATACCCTCGTGAAAATCTCTTCCCTTGGTGACCAGTTCTTTAATGTGATCGTCAAGGCTCTGTTTAATCTGACACGGGACTTGACATCTTCTTTTTATTCTTGCTGGTGTCTGTGGCCACAGTGTCCTCACCTGTCAGGTAAAGATAACATTACAGTTTTGGGCAGAGACACGCTGGGGCTGGGATCCATGCCTCTGAATTGTATTGTCTTTGCTGAGTCCTATAAACCATAGCAATATACTTCCTGGCATCTCACGATCTATGTGTTGACTCTTGGGGCTTCTTAACATGTAACCTACATTATTTACTTTTTCTTCCTCAAAGCGTCTAAACATCACTTAACAACGCCCCCCCCCCAAAAAAAATTCTGCCTTCTAGCTGACTCTCATTTGTCATTTACCCCTCCCTTCTTGTCACTCAGACTTCTTTCATGTTTCCACACTGGCTACATCTTATACAATCATGGCAGTGCTAATTTGATTATCGCTGTATACTTAGAACTATATTTAAACTGCCCCTCCCCCCTGAGGTGAATTTGCTTGTACTGATTACAAATGAAGTTTGGAAACAGTCAGCAGCTTGGTCATGTTCCATACAAGCTCACAGAGAAGTCCGTGTGAGCTGGTTCAGACCGGGTCTGCCCTCCTGCGCTTGGCACTTTGTGTCCTGCTGCAGAGAGGAAGTCTGGGAAAGGAGATAGCGTAGATAATGGTAGAACTTTCCATCATAGAGACCAACAGCACGTTCTGCAACTAACACGTACTGAACAGTACCTGTGTTGAGAGTTACCGAGGAAAGGGAGCAAGACAGCGCTTGCAAACTCGGTCCAGTCCTGTTTTGAGAAATTGAAGAAAAGCCAAAAATGTCAAAAATTAAAGCAAAAACGTGAGGCTGGAAGCTCCAGCTCCATCTATTCTTTTAGCTTTGTTTTTGTTTTCTCGCATTAAGCCCTGGTTTTTCTCTCTTACATATTTATATAAAACAATGTACAAAAGGAAATTATGTTCTGCATTCCTTTGAGGATTGACTTACTGTGTGTCTGGGGAACCCCAGGTGAGAATTGGGAAGGTGGCGCTGTTCAGAGGGAAGGTCCAGTGTTTTCTGCTGAGAGTGACTGGACCTGGAAAGGACTTCTTCTTCTTTTTTTTTTTTTTTTTTTGGATTTTCGAGACAGGGTTTCTCTGCGGCTTTGGAGCCTGTCCTGGAACTAACTCTGTAGACCAGGCTGGTCTCGAACTCACAGAGATCCGCCTGACTCTGCCTCCCGAGTGCTGGGATTAAAGGCGTGCACCACCATCGCCCGGCTGGAAAGGACTTCTGCTCAGGCGTGCACACACACACATAGCTTCAGACACACTCGCTCACACACACCCAGCTTCAGACACACTCGCTCACACACACACAGCCTCAGACACACTCACTCACACACACACAGCCTCAGACACACTCGCTCACACACAGGCACATTGAGAAGAGCTTCCATTCACTGGAAAGATGACTCCATTGGTGACGAGCACTTGTTTTTCTAAAGGACCTGGGTTTGATTCCCAGCAACCAAGGGTGGTTTAAAACTCTCTGTAGCTCCAGTTCCAGGGAATCTGGTGCTTTTTTCTGGCCTCTCTGGACACGTATGTGGTGCATGCAGGAAAACATTCATAAACAAAAGATAAAAATAAATAAGTGTGTGTATATATATATATATATGCAGAATATGATCAAAACCTAATATGTTTGCTGAGGTAAATACTTAGGTTGATCACTACTAATATCCTTTTTTTTATTTTTATTTTTGTTTTTCAAAACAGGATTTCTCTGCAGCTTTGGAGCCTGTCCTGAAACTAGCTCTCGTAAACCAGGCTGGCCTCAAATTCAGAGACCCACCTGACTCTGCTTCCCAAGTCCTGGGATTAAAGCCACCACAGCCTGACTACCACTTAAATACTAAGAGAAGGCTAGCGACAGCTTCAGAACTCTGTAATCATCTCAGGCTGTTCTGGGCTCATTGTTTATATTGATTTAGGTAATCTTGCTGTTGCTTTAAGTATTTATTTCTTAACTTATCAACAGTCACAAAACTAAAATTAATTTTAATTAATAATGAATTTTTTAAATATACATGAAATTTTATTCTAAAAAGAGATCTTTTACCATGAAGTATCAAAAACTGGCCAGTAAAATAAAATAATGTGTTTTGTTTTCCAAGTTTCGAAATAATCCCGACTCTAATATACTGCTAATGCTCACTTGTCTGTATTTTAATTACTCCTTTTATAGATTATCTAAAAAATTTGAAATGGAACTTAAAGGTTAAATTTATTAAAAAATGAATTTTAGTTTAATTTTAAATGATGTGTGTGTGCATGCGCCTGTGTAGGTGAGTACGAGCGCCCACCGAAGCCAGAGGTTGCCCATCCCCCGGACCTATAGCTACAGGTGCTTGGGAGTGACACTCCTGCCTTGGGGGCTGGGAGTCTAGCTAGGGTCCTCTGGAAGAACAGTGTGTGCTCTTCATTGCTGAACCGTCTCTCCGGCCCCAAATGACAATGTTAAAACTGAGATAAGTCAACATTCTAACTTCAGATTTGCCCCCAAAGGAAGAGTCACTGCAATAATAGCTAATAAAGGCTATTTCCCTATCCTATCATGAATTTGTGATGCAGATTTAATTCTTGGACTCCAGACGACAGAATCCCTTCATTCTCAGTGTACATGGCTGTTTCCACAACTCAGTCTTTATCAAACGGCAGATCTCGGCACCGCATCTGGGGACTCTGTGGGCAGCTGGATGTAGGAAGAAGCTCCCTGACAAAGGACAGGTAGGAAGGAGAGGGGCCAGAGATGGACAGGGCAGATGGTAACAGAGGTAAATAAGCATGGGTTATTGCAAGTTCCTGTTCCCCAAAGTGCTTTTTGTCCATTTGGAGTCTTCTTTCTACCAAGGCAATTTCCTTTTCTTCTGTCCAGAACTCTGAAAGAGCTATCAAGTTCAATTTGAAGCCTTTCTGTGAAATCCCAATAACTGGTCATTTTGCACAGTTTGGGGGAAAATAGCCACTCGTTTTTAAGGAAAAACAGAAAAAAAAAATCTGACGAATTGTCATTTTACAGAACTGTAGTACTGAGCTTCCAAAGCGTACGTGGATAACCCAAACCCAGCGACCACGTCTATCGTCTGAGTACCCAGTTAGCTGGTCACGTTCACCTGAAGCCGCTAAACTGATGGATGATACAAGAGTCAACACCTCCACAAGCGCTCGCCGAGACACTGCTTCTCATGCCACTTGGGCTCTACTGTATAATGAAAATATCGGGAAGCCAACAACACCATTGAGGCTTAGAGGTTCGTTTAAGCATTAGTCGTGCTGGTTTGGGGATTATTTTAATGTAGGAATGCAAAAGGAGAGCTAATAGCGACGAGGGCCCTGGCATTTAGCAAGGCCTCAAGTGTGTGTTTGTGTGTGTACGTGTGTAGGTGTGTGTATAAATTTCAGTTAGTCTTGTGAACTCTAGTATAAAAATGGCTATGGTTATTCAGTATATACCATATGTAAGGGCTATGCTAAAGGCTTGAATTCATTCTCCTATATAAACGCACGGCTATTCTGTAAGACAAATGTTATGTTTTAATAAAAAATGAGAGAACTGGGCCAGTGGGAAGGCTCAGCGGGTAGAGATGCTGCTTGCCAAGTATGACACACATCCTGAGTTCCACCCCCACATGCTGAGAGAGGGAATCTACTCCGTAATTCATGCTCTGATCTCCATACACGAGTGGCAGATGTGTGTGCCCGCGGACACACACAAACTCACGGACTTTCAGAACCTAACTCCTAGAGCAGGAAAATAGGAGATCCATGGCCTTATAGTAAAGCAAAAGAGCCTTAAAACTTGTTTAAATACAGTTTCTTTTGTTAAACTATCAATAATATGCCACCACATGCAGACCTTTTAAGTGAAGGTAAATTTCATAATACCATTTTGTTACACCTCCTATTATTTTGACTTATTCACTGTTATTTCTATGATATGGGCCAAAATACTATTTTGATTATAAACAAGTACTCAAAAGTAAAGAATTTATTGAATAATGAAGTTGAATATGAGTTAAAATAATGCTTTAGTACGTATTTCATAGTAGTCCAGGATATTTAATTTTTTTGGAAGTATATATGTGTGTGCACATGTGTGAAATCTACATGTATTTCTTGATTGCTCCCCACCTCCATCTTTAGTTTAGTCTTTATTCTAGTTTATTTCTTTATTGAAACAAGAATCTTTTTTTTTAAGTTTATTTATTTGCTATGTATACATGACATTCTGCCTCCATGTATGCCTGCATCAGATCTCAGTACAGATGGTTGTGAGCCATCATGTGGTTGCTGGGAATTGAACTCAGGACCTCTGGAAGAGCAGGCAATGCTCTTAACCACTGAGCCATATCTCCAGCCCCTGAAACAAGAATCTTTCACTGAACTTATTGTTCATCCTTTTGGCCACGAACGCCATGCATTTTCCAGTCTCCACGTCCACAGTCCCCACAGTCTCCCAGTGCTGGGGTTGTGGGGTTGTGGGGGGCTGCCTGCATCTGCCTGCATCTGCCTGTATCTGCCTGCATCTGCCTGCATCTGCCTGCATCCGGCTTTATGTGAGTGCTGTGAATGCCAACTCAGTTTCCCACGTTTACATGACCATCACTTTAGTGATGGAACCATCTTCCCTGCCTTATTATCTATATGTTCAATTATATTTTATAGTCTTTTATGAATCAGTTTAGAGCAATTGTCTGAAAATTCTTCTGTTATAGGAAAAAGCAGATTCTTAACATTCAAACTTATAAAATTACTTAAATCCCTCAGATGGAAAAAATTCTTGTTTCCTTGCTTCTCTGATATATATGTATATATATATATATATATGAGAACTCAACCTGTTTTTAATTAATTAATTAATATTATTATTTTTGAGACAGGTTTCTCCAGGTAGCCCTGGGCTGACTTCTGCTTCAGGACTGTGCCACCATGTCCTGCTCAACCTTTTTTTTTTTTTTTTAAGGTCACTGAACTAGCAGGCAGCAATCTGGGTGCTAGTTTTGGCAGTAATCTGTCACTCAAGGTCTCCTTGAGGACAGTCTCAATTTCTTGAGCTGTAAGCGAGAGGATCGGCCTGGCCCTCAAAGGACATTTAGAGCCAAAATAATTTATGGCATAAGGAATTTGGCCAGGCCTGGATCAACTTTTTATGATAATAAAGAATGAATTCACAAAGCAGATACATTCAGTAACTGAGAGAAGAGGGCTTGCCATTGCTGTTTGCAAGCTGAGCAGATACAATGTATTTCCTGTCCTTTTCACTAGTCTCCATGGGAAGACCAGGGTGCAGAGAGAGGACAGGGACAGGATGTCCTTCCCTTGCAAGTCACTCACCAGCTTCTATCTTTACTTTTTCTTTTTCATGCCCATCGGAACAAGATTACAAATTTGTTGCTAGCGAGACAATTAAATAATTACTTAATTTCATTCTCATTTCTGAAATGTTCTTCGGGCATCTTCCTTTCTCCCGTCGGCGTGGTGTGAAGTTTTAGTGATAGAAGTTATAAAGGAGCACAGAGAGAGAAAGTACTGGCAAGTCACTTAGAAGGAAGGATTTTGGTGTGCCTTTGGTGTTAAAGGTCAATTGCCCAAGAAATTGGGAAAGCGACAAGTGAAAGGAAGCGGTTCCTGGGTATTCAAGGACGCAGTGAAGCAAAAAGGGATTTTGCTACTCCTTAGGACTCTGTACGTCAATCTGTGGCATCTATCTTTATATTCTCGGCACAACATATAACTGACAATAAAATGCTTGTTCAAGTGAATTGGGTAAAAACGGTGCGGCAATGACGGGAAAAATGAGATTGAAGAAACAGCACTTGTTACTGGAGATCTACAACTTTCACAGAATTTACCAAAGGATTACAACAGAGAAAGGGATTTCAGATTACAGGTGTTAAACTAGAATTTGGAAGAAGTCTTCCAAAACCGCAAATGTGGAATTTCAGCAGAGACCAGAGTGCCTCCTAAGCAAAACCGATCTGTCAACAAAACTGAGTCCCTCGGGAGAAAGGAGGGCAGACGCGACCGTGACCCCTGGTCCAGGGGTGTCGGGGCTCCGATGAACCCCCAGATGGGCGACGAGGGAGAGGACCCACCCGATGGCTTGCTTTGAGCCTTTTTCTTAACAAAACAACCAGGAAGCCCTAAAATGTGTGCAGCTGGGGCTGGTACTTGGAGTGATAACTTCCGCGTGTGAGTATGCAACAGGGAGCGCCGCCCGCGAACTTCCGCGTGAAGGGAGCCTGCGGCGGCTCGCCCGAAGGGCACTGCCCCGCCGCACCGCGGGAGAGGAAACCCGCGCAGCCCCGAGGGGAGGGCGTGGCGAGGAAGGGGCGTGGCCTCAGCCCCGCCTCGGAGAGGCGCAGCCCCACAGGCAGCCGGGTTCGCCACGCCCCGGGACTACATTTCCCGGCAAGCCCCGCGGGCTGCAGTTGACCCACTTCCCGGCCC
Source organism: Microtus oregoni (assembly GCF_018167655.1). Taxonomy (NCBI): domain Eukaryota; kingdom Metazoa; phylum Chordata; class Mammalia; order Rodentia; family Cricetidae; genus Microtus; species Microtus oregoni. The sequence goes on along the minus strand of NW_024543095.1, from coordinate 9,417,294 downwards.
GTCACGGGCTCGCCCGGCCCCCGCGCCCAGGCGGCTGCTCCCTGCTGACTGGGGTGTGGGCGGGGAGCGGCGGAGGGAGGAGGCAGAGCTGGCCGCCGCAGTTTGCCGCCGCTGCTGGGCGCCTAGGCAGAGCTCCCCGGGGTTCGTGCGGGCGCCATGGACGAGCAGGCGGGGCCCGGCGTCTTCTTCAGCAACAACCACCCAGGTGCTGGCGGTGCTAAGGGACTCGGGCCTCTGGCGGAGGCTGCAGCGGCCGGAGACGGGGCGGCTGCGGCGGGGGCGGCCCGAGCTCAGTACAGCCTCCCCGGGATCTTGCACTTCCTGCAGCACGAATGGGCCCGCTTCGAGGTGGAGAGAGCCCAGTGGGAGGTGGAGCGGGCGGAGCTGCAGGTAAAGACCCTCCCGGCCTGGCCATCTTCATCCCGCCTCTTCTCTCTCTTCCGCCCCGCCCCGGACCCTTCACCCCCTCCCCCAGCCCACTCGCGTCCCCTCCCCCTTGCCTCGCGCCCATCACTTCCAGAATCTCATCCCCCCTCCCCCTCTTCCTCCAGTCACCTTTGGCTTTTGCTGACCCCATTTCCTAGACCCTGTTTCCCGCTCCCTCTCCTAATGCGTTTACCCTCCCGGAGCCTTTTCATCGGCTGTTTTCCCTCTCTCAACTCCCGTGTTCATTTCAACTGTTTGCCATGCCACATCATGGGATGTCCCTTTCGGTGTAACTGATTGGGCTGACAGTAGTTTTGAGAGCCTCTGAGCAGATCACCCTGGCTCAATGTGATGCACCCTAGGTCTAGGGACATTCATCGCAAAAGGTTTTGGCAGTTGCCTAGTCTCTCTGCAAGGAAGGTGACCAGAGAAGACAACCCAAGTTGTATCGGCGAGGCCCTGGCTTTCTGCGAAAAGCTGGCGTAGGGCTAGAGTGGTACTAACAGGATCAGCTCCAGTTTTCTGACCGAAAATGGCTCTTCACTCCCTTTCTGCCCCTTCACCCCCTCCCGCTTTTCGTTTAGATTCGCAGGTTTTTCAATGAAGGAAACTTGATGGGAGTCAGCTGAGTCTGAGAGGGACCTATTCACAGGCTCCAAAACTTCCTGAGAGTTGATGTTCTGTTTAGTGTTTTGCAAGATTGACATGTACTTTACCAGGAACTTAAGGGGCTTCAGTGGTACGTTGCCTCCTTGCATAATCTGCAAGATAAAGCGCATCTGACAGAGGGGAGCTGTTGTGGGCCTGCCAAGAACGAGAGGTTGATGCTTTCCTGGCCATTCAGTAGCTGTTTTTAAAACTTGTAACACACACACTAATTGCCAAAGGAACCCAAGGAGCTGTGAGTGCTTGTGCCTCCCTGTTTCATGGGCTAATCCTGCATGCTTATGAAATTGGAGCACATTTTTAGTTTGTGAAGCACTTGAAGTGTGTTACTTTTTTGGTCTTTTTTTTTTTTTCTTTGCACAAAAAAAAAAAAACCAGAAAGAAAACTCCGCTGAAGAGACTCCTTTAAGCAGTGCACGGCCTTGTGAGGCTGGCTTGGTGTTCAGGCGGCTATGGAAGGCGCAAACAGGCAGGGTTGTAGTAAATAGGTCTATATTAAAGACTGTGCCAGCTTGTGACCTTGAGGAAATCCTGTGACCTCTCTGGGCGTCAGTTCTATCACGTTCTGATCCAGCACTTGCTCAGGGCTCATCGAATGCCCACCTAGTGTGCACAGAGCCCAGATTAACAAAACCGAAAAGGCTGCTGCCCTCATGGAGGCTCTGTTCTAGTCAGGAGAGCAGGCAGCGAATAGAGCTGTACGATACGGCCTGTAGTTACCTCTGTGAGGAAAAATAAGAATACAGGAGTGGAGTGTGGGACAGCGGCTGTTTAGATAGCCTAGCTAAGATAGCCTAGCTTCGGGGAGGTAGGTCTGGGCAGTTGAGTGAAGTGAGGAGCGGACTGCACGGTTTCTTAAGTTTGTGTCTTTGGTGACTTTCTCACACCCACTGTTAAGTTTTTTTAGTATCCACTTGATTTGCTATTTGTAAGTTTTCTCTGATTTGGTACCCAATCAGATAACTGAGCGTACACAGAGAAGTCTGATTCTTAGACTTTTACCTTGGCTGGCGATGCGCTCTGTAATTGGGCTTACAGAGCTCAGGTTCAAGGCACCATCGAAGGCACGCCTAACTAATGCAAGGTGGCTGCAGATGATTTTTGTTTGTATCTGCTGAGGTTTTAGCATATTTTCTAGTTTAGAGAATATAAAGCAAGTAACACTGATCTTATTAAAAACAAGCAGTTAATCTATGTTTACCTTGCTATGTGTAGGAGCTTTGTGAGTTCCAGACCATCTTACCTTTGCTCGTTCTAGTCTCTGATGCTTAAATTTTATAGTTCATCTCCAAATTTAATCGATCTTTATTATTTGCACACACATCCAAATTAACTTCAGGTAAGTTTCCTGTTGTTGCTATTAAGAACATTGCTTATTTTTTTATAGCACCTTTTGATTTGTGCTCCAATGAAAGGAATTGTTCCAGAGTAAGTTAAAAAAAAAATCATAGAATAAGTGGGGTAGTGGTGACACATGCCTTAAAACCCAGCACTCAGGAGACAGAGGTAGGTGGATCTCTGTGAGTTCGAGGCCAGCCTGGGCTACAGAACAAGTCCAAGACAGCCAGAGCTACAGTGAAACCCTGTCTTGAAAAACCAAAACTAACTAAATAAAAAACAAAAAGCTAAAATAAAATAAAAAAGTAGAATGTTTTATTATTATTATTGGAGGGTTTGCAATAATGCATGGTCTTTGTGCCATTTGTTAGCATAATTGAAAATTGAAAAAATATACTTTAGATCAATATTAAATTAGATTTTTTTCCGTATATGTGCCATGGAACTTTTGCTAGAAGAAACAGCATAAAGTAAAAGAGTTAAATGAGTTGTGATGACGCATGCGTCTGTCCGTGTCCTTTTATTTTTTTAAATCTCTTCCGAAGTCATTAACACCAGTCAACAGAAGTGTCTTTTAAGATTCAGTCTCATTTGTCCCTTTAGGAACCTGTCAGTCCTGCTCTTTCAAGTTGCCAGGGCTGAGTTGTGAAAGGCAATCCAAGTTCTCATCTGTCTGGGCGGCCTTTGTCACTTCCTCCCTCCTTCAGATGTTGGGAGTGAGAAAGTAGTCACATCAGAAAGAATTTTTTCAGCTTGTTTCCTCCTTTCCCGTGACGGTTAATAGAGCTTCCCCGCACCCATGAGAACTGGTGGTTCATGAGGGAATGAAGAGTATCAAGGTATCACTGAGTTCAAGGAAGGAACTGAAGCAAGAGTACCAATAATATTTGAGAATATTTTCCATGTATGAGACATTGTGCTGGAGACCCCAAGAAGCATGCACCCTAGTTTATTTGGCAGTGCATAAACAGTAGGTGGGAGACTCAGGCTGCCATTTGAGAGGAGACTTACTTTCTCAGAGCAGCCTGAGAGAAGATTCAGCAGCAAATGTGGAACATGTTGTAGAGTAATAAGAACCTCAGGTTTAGTAATTTGAAAATTATCTTACAGGAAAGCAAGCATGTAAATGAAGTAATCGAGGATTTTGATGTTTGTGTGGGAGTGGAAGAGGCCCTGGTCTCTGCCCCAGAGTGCTGGAATTGTTTAGATTAAGTAGTAGAGCATATGTGGTATAGAGGCCCTGTGCAGGAGTGTTTAGGAATCTAGATTTTGGCACTAATAATTTGTATCACTTAGCAAATATTTTTTCAGGTATGTACTTCATGCCGGATCCTGTTCTAGGCATGGAGAAGATACAAGATCTTATCTCGTGAAATTTAATCATGGGGTCAGGTAAACAGTGATGAATACCTGCTACACTGGGAGTAGCACACGCTCTGGTAAAGTAAAGGTGTAGGAAGTAAGTCTTTACAGACAGGGTGTCATTTGAGCTGAAATTTTCCTAGGCAGTACCTGAGGTCCAGAAAGAGTTGAAAAAGCCAGGAGCAGGGAGGGTGCTTAGAATATCAAAGGAACAGCAGTGAGGCAACTGTGCTGGAGTAGAGGAGGGGAAGAAAGGACGCCAGAGGAAGGTACTGGATTCTGCTTGTTATAAAGATCTTGGATTTTGCCTGGGTCTGGCAACCTGTAATCTCAGCTACTTGGCAGTCTTAGGGAGAAAGATCACAAGTTCAAGGCCAGCCTTGGACTATAGAGTGAATTCAAGGGTGACATGGGCTGCTTAGTGAGGCCAGCTTCAAATGAAGAGTCAAATGAGGACTGAGGATACTGCTCAGTGATAGTGTTTACCCTGGCGGATTGGATAGCCTTTAAAATGCTACCTTTGCAAAAGGAGCATCTTTAAAAAGGGAACCTTAGCAGGGATTCCGAATAGGCTCAGGGAGGTGGGTAGAAGGAACAGCGGGAGTATTTAGGAGACTTGTTTTAATTCATTGAGGCCTGAGTTAGAGTAGGTGGTAGTGGAGAGTTTTTTTTGCATGTACATTTTGCTGGCGTATTATTAGAGTAGGCAGTATAGTAGATAGAAAGGAAGGTAACTAGCCAGGTGTGCTGAGGGATAGAATATGAGGTTTGAGGAAAAGGGGACTGAAAACGATCCAAATGCATTGCTACTGAACATCTTCGTAAGATAGCTGATGTTTACTGAGCATTTAAATGAAAAATGTATGAACTTTTAAAATGACCATTTTTTGTTAACTTTTGTTAATTTCTCATATCATGAAATGTAGCAATGGCATAGACCTGTTAATAAATCCATACTCTAAATTTACTATTATATTTCATGCCCATAATATATATTTGCCAAAAGTCTGACCTCTCAGAGCCTTAATATCCTCCTAGTAAGATGAGAATAATAAATTTCCTTGTGAGGATTTAGTGAGATTATTCTAAAGTACCTAGTATGTGCTTGGTCTGTAAGTCAAGTAGGTGCCGAAGGAATGGTGGGAAATGCATGATGTTCCTTTTTATTCCCATTTATTGCCTTCAAGAAAAGGATAATCTTTAGTCATACATTTACCTTGAATCAGAGCATGATGGTGCCTTCTGAGACCATGAAGTCTAATATTTTGGGTCTGGTGCTGGCACCAAAGCCATATAACAGGAATGGTAGTCTTTTATGTCTGCTCAAAACATTGGTTCTATACTACAAATGTACTTGCTTTTCTCAGCAGCCCACCATGTGGCTCAGTTCTAGTGGATACTGTCACTTAGCTTTGCACTACATCTTACTAACCATCTTACAAAACTAACCACCTGTTTTAACTTTTTCTCTAAACTACTTTAAGTTTGGAACAAATGAGCCCTCATTATATCATTTTGTGAATAGATTTTTAGTTGTATTCATATCCTTGATAATTTCATAATCTTTAATTGTACTTCGGAGGGATTACAGGGATTTTACTCTTTTAAAGCATATCCTTTTGTTTGCCATTTCAGTTCAGTTTTCTCAGTCTTTTTTTTTTTTAATTATTTTATTATATGCACAGTGTTCAGCCTCCATGTATGCCTGCCGGCCAGAAGAGGACATCAGATCTCATTACAGATGGTTGTGAGCCACCATGTGGTTGCTGGGAATTGAACTCAGGACCTCAGGAAGAGCAGTCAGTGCTCTTAACCTCTGAGCTATCTCTCCAGCCCCCAGTTTTCTCAGTCTTAATGACACTCTTAGAATAATCTGGGGAACCTGTTCCCTGGGCTTACTCAGTTAATTCAGAATCGTAGAAATTCGGCTGTAGCATTTTTTGGAGTTCCTATGTGGTTCTAATATGCTACAAAGATTGGCAATAAATACTTAGTGTTTTTTCCCCTTTTTTATCCTTTCTGTCTCTCTCTCACACACATACACATGCACAGACACACATACACATGCACAGACACACATACACATGCAGACACACATACACATGCACAGACACACATACACATGCAGACACACATACACATATACAGACACACATACACATGCACAGACACACATACACATATACAGTGTATATAAAGAAGTTTGGCAGATTTCAACACGTGTTGGCATTCAGTATATGGAAGGCTTTTTATAGAATATGAGATATAATTTCTGTTAATTTCCATTGTTCTTTCTGGTGATAGCTAGCATTTTATTTTTAGGCAGTAGCCTATTATCATTTGACTCACCTCCTACTGACTGAAGTATATAATGACAGTAATCTTTGAGGTGGAATGAACTTCGGAAGTAATTCAAACTTTTTAGGTAACAGGAGAGGTTAAATGACCAAGAATGAAGTGGGTTCTGTATAAGTGCTGTCACTTTTGTCTTCTGATATTTTGACAGGCTTTTTCTTTTTTAAGAGTCTTTTCAGATTCTTTACCTCCTCTGCCACCTCTCCCTCCTCCTCTTTTGTCCTCTTCCTTTAGATTCCACCCAGGGCATGCTAAGCACACCCTCTGCCACTGAGCTTAACTCAGCCCCAGTGTCTCCTTTTATCCCTAAAGCCTTATGAAGTAATCAGTCACACTTACACTTGCTTTTTTTTTTAATCTAAAAAATGATTTTAATATATTTCACTGATTTCTGGTTAGATACATCATTTACATTTTTTCTCTGTTTCTGGTATTTTGTGTTTTACTGATTTTTTTTCCCCCAGAATATGGATTTCTGTTTGTATAGAATTTTGTTATACTCTTTAAATCTGATTATCTTACAGAATGTCCGGCTATAATTTTTTTAGATAGGCCCCCTGGTACACTGAGCACGGCCGCGTGTATCTTAGTCCTTCCTTCTCCTTTCTTCTCTCTGGTGTCTGTCGTGTATCGCCACCCTTGATTCTGGCTGATGTGCTGACTTACCTTCCAGTCCACCATTTCCCTTCAGTTCGTTTCCGTCTGTTATGGCTATGCAGTGAGTTTTAGCTTGGCTTATTGTTGACAGTGATTTGGATTCCTTTCGCAGTCTGGTTCTTGTTTTTTGATGATGCCGTTGTCTTTGCAGATGTTTCTAAGGATGATCTTTGTAGCCCCAGTGTGTGTCATTTTGTCGGTTTCTTAGGTTCGAGGTGGATTGTTCCCCTTGCTCTTTGCTCACAATGACTTGTTCCTTTGTGAGTTTGGTTTTGTGTGCTGCTGCTTTCTTCTTTGGAAAAGTATAAGATTAATCTGAATTTCCAAAGGTTTTGCATTTGACTTTTGGTAGATTACTAGTAATTGGATGAATTACTAGTTCAGTACTGCCTTAAACAAAAGTTGATACTTGGGGCATTTGGATCACTCTTGTGTTTAGGATTGGGTTGTAAGTGTATTGAGAACAGACACACTCCGCCGTCTCTGCCTGGTGATTATAAACCCTGTAGCGTCTTTCCCAAATGTGAAATGAACTATGTCACCCACCAGCTGTCCACTCTGCATGGTCTGGGTTGTTGTTTTGTCCTTGGTTTCTTTCATTGTTCAGCCTGATGTGATGCGCTGCTGTGTTGTGGTTGGTCTGTATACAAAAGCTTTTATTTCTGACCTCCCGGGGTTCTCATATTCTCTAATTTTGACCAAATATTTTTTGCTATTTTGTCAGTTTTATGTTGCTTTAAAGAAAATTGTTATAATATTTTCTCCAGAATTTTTAGCTGTTTTCAGTAGAAAAAGTTGCTGAATTCTTGTTCTTAGTCTCACAATATAATAAGAATGTCCTCAGTATGTATTTTGGGAAAAATAATACTCAAAGTTCTCCCTCATATCAAGAGATAATGCCTGTGTAACCCTAGACTTTCTTTTTCTTTCTTTTTTCTTTTTGGTTTTTTGAAACAGGGTTTCTCTCTGTGGCTTTGGAGCCAGTCCTGGAACTAGCTCTGTAAACCAGGCTGGCCTCAAACTCACAGAGATCCGCCTGCCTCTGCCTCCCAAGTGCTGGGATTAAAGGCGTGCGCCACCAACGCCCGCAACTTTCTCTTTTGATTATTTGTTTAGATTTTTCTTTGCTACAAGGTCTTGCTTTGTAGCGCAGGCAGGCCTCAGACTCCTGCCTCCATCTGCTGGGTGTTGGGTTATGAACCATCACCGCTAAATTCCAGTCTCTATTCACATTTCTTTGAATTCTAGTAGGAGAGACCCACAGTTCCCCTCTAAAATGTGTGTCCTTTAGGCGGAATTTAAAGCAAAATTCTTGACTTTGTGGTCTTTGGGAAGTGTCTGAGAGACCAAATAATCTGGATAGATCCCTTTGCTTTTGGTTTATGAATCCTGCTCATGGTGTCCACGTTTCAAGTTAGGCCATTAAAACAAAAAAACCCAAAACCTTGCCGTTGGGAATCCTTGGAAATTCTTACCTGGGTCACCTCTCCAGATGGCGGCACGGTCTTTGACCATCATAAGTTGGCAGCGTGGAATGTGGGCCTTAGAGCCAGACAGCTTTGTCACTTAGGGTTTTTGTAGGCTTCTCTTTTATTTATAAAATGTTGGTGATAATATACAAACCAAGCAGGATAGATGAGGGTTTAAGAAATAGAAAGTATGGGTCAGTGAGGTACTCTCCTGGAAAGGTGCTTGCTTCTAAGCCTGCCAGTCAGTGTTTGAACTCTGGAATCACATGGTGTAAGGGGAAAACCAATTCTAATTTCCATTAATACACACTGGAGCATGCTTGTGCGCACACCATAATAAATGAGATAAAAGTGGATAATATTGTAGGGATATACTGATAGCCTAACAAGTGGTTAACTTTACTTGGTTGATGTCTCTGGACAGAATGCATTAACTTATATGATCTATTTAACATGTTTTAGAAGCTAAGTGATTCAGTTGTCATAGTAGCTGCTCTACTCTCTGCACTGAATGTAGTGGTTTGAGAACTACGAGGTGTTGATGTCAACGGACAGGCTAGCATAGCAGTAGTGATAGTGCTGAGTGTGTATGCACTAGACATAGAGGAGAAGAGAACAGCTGAGGAAGATGGACAGGGGAGAGAGAAATCTGGAGCCCGGACAGATAGGAGGAAAACTGCACACTTTTTTTTTTTTTAACTCTTACAGGATGTTAGTATAATAATATGAATGTCTCATTGAAGCATTTGTAATTGGAGAATTCTGGAGCTTACCTCCCAAACCCATGTTTCTACTTGTTTTGTCTTTGAAGAAAATTTAGACTATAAGTAGTCTCAGTTGGGATAGACTTAGTTTGAACTGAGTCTTAGTCCCTAGCCCTTGGCCTGCTTGCTATACCAAAGCCTCCTGTTTTGTTGTTTTCTTTGTGTAGTTGCTTCTGGTTTCAAAGAACCAAGTAAATGATAAGATTATGGCTATGTGTATTTTGAATGGCTCTTGTAGTTTAAATTCTCATCACTTGGAAAGTGTTTTTTTTTTTTCCCCTTCAAGTTGGAGAATTCATGGTATACTGAAGAAATGATGTAGTTAGGGACTTAAGTCTTAAACAATTTGTGTTCCTCAGAAGTATTTAAGTATATTGTTTACAAGTCGTTCCTCCACCTCATCCACAGTGTGCCTCAGACTGACTTTGATAACTGTATGTAGTGGAGGATGACCCTCCTTCCTGCCTTCCTAACTTCTAACTTTCTAACTTCTGACCCTCCTTCCTGCCTCCCTTGCTGGGATTTACAGGTATGTGCTACCATACCTGGTTATATGCAGTGTTGGAGATGAAACCAACAGTTTTAATTTTTATGTAGGGAATACTGAAATAAACCTTGTTTTCTTTAAAAACACTCAAATTTTGAGCCTTTGAGTTTGTTCCAAGGCTAGTAGTATAATTAGATTCAGTGTATATAGTTTAGTATGGTTTGTATGTTGATCAGGCATCAAATTTGTGTAATGTTGTGGTTATTAGGTTTTCTTTGCCAGTTCTATATATGCTGCGTGAGGACAGAATAATTTAAGCGTGCCAACTGTATTTGCTGTTATGCAGAGAGTTAAGGCAATAAGGTTTAACTTTCATTACGTAACTTTATCTGAACAAGACTATGGATATTAGGTAGTATTGATTAGGAGGAAATTTTATTGCATAGGAAGCGGGAAGCAATTTGAAAAAGGAGTACTTCGTTCAGGAGATGCAGTGGGGAGAAAAGCAAAGGACTACTAGGTAGGAGCCATGGAAGGTGAAGCTCGGGAAGTATTGAGCAAGTGTGGATGGAGTAGGTATTTTGGGTGTGGCGAATCTGTTCTTGGCATAATTACACTAGAGAGAGCCTTTCCAAGGAAGGGCCAGAGGGAATGTCTCACCGCGGATCGCACAGGCTCCATTAGCACTCATTTGCATGAGGTAGAAATTGGATCCAACACCAGTATATCTGCTTTGGAGAAATAAACATGACGTCAGATTCTACAAGGTGATACCAGTTTCACTTGATGGAAAAGTACAGCGCAGTCTGAATTGTTTCTCTCTCTCTCTCTCTCTCTCTCTCTCTCTCTCTCTCTCCCTCTCTCTCTCTGTTTTGTTTGGCTTATGCTTTCTAAATGAGAAGGTTGTGCTATAAGTAAAGGACTTTAAATTACAGGCACAACCCAAACCTGCTCCTAAGGAATGTGGATTCCTATAAAGCTAAGGAAGAGCCTGGAGATGTGGGTCAGCACCTCATGAACTTGAAAGGATAGGGCTAGTCAGAGGAGGCACCTGTCCTCCCAGCAGTCAGCACACTCCTCTGACTGCTGTCTTCTTTACCCTCTATAAGCAACATTTTGTTTGTTGAGTACCATGTGTCAGATACATTGCTATTTAAATACTTCACATTTAAATTTTAATCTTTATAAAACTGTATGTAGAAGGTATTGATTATTCCCCAATAATTCCAAAAATGAGAAAGAATAAATGTTACGCCATAGAACAAGTTGATCATGGTTTTGGGCAGAGTAAGTAGGAAGAAGTATTTTGACATTTTCATACTTCTTGGTCAGTCTATAGGAATGTTCTGCCTCCTAAATTCTGATCACCAGTGACTTTCTCTGGAAAATCTGTTTGACTTCCAGACACAAAGAAGTATCATGCACCTTGAGAATACACACATACACACACACAGACACACACACACACACACATATATATACACATATGTGTTAAGCTTTTAATATGAGTGATCATGTTGCTAGAAAAGATGTTTAAAACAGTATCTTAACATTTTAAAGTTAAGATATGTTTATATAGTTATTTGTTGGTGTAAGACCAGGTTTACTTGCCCTTCACTTGTTTTAAGACTACCAGCTAAAGGGGCTAGAAAGGTGGCTTAATGGTTAAGAACAATGGCTGCTCTTCTGGAGGCCCATAGATGGATTCCCAGCATCCACATGGTGGCTCACAACCATATGTTAACTCCAGCCCAAGGAAATCAGATGTCTTCTTCTGAGCTCCGAGGGCCCTCCATGCACATGGTACAGACATACTTGCCGGAAAACACACATAGAAGTAAATAAATAAAATGTTAAAAAAAATGCCAGTTAGAGTTTTGTGTTGTCATTCCTGAATAAACCACAATTATAACATGCTGTTAGGATTTTGGTTTTGGTTTTCCTTCAGTAAAGCACACTAAAAGCAAACATCTTAAGACTTGTGTGGCCCTTTCCTTAGTGTTACACAGTTGTTCCCACATCTGTTTTGACAGTGTTTTTTTTTTTTTTGGTGACTCTTCTTCCTCTGCCTTCCTAGAATCTTCCTATCCATTCATCCATCCACCCACCCCACCTTCCTCCTGCCTTCCCTTCCTTCCCCTGCCCGCTTTCTAGATAAGTCATCTAGTTAAATTCATTTAAACTATAGCAATGACGTAAACATTTTTGACAGGAAAACCAATGACTGTTTTGTTTTTGAGTCAGATGATTTCTCTGTGTAGCTCTGGCTGTCTTGGAACTCACTCTATAGACCAGGGTGGCCTCAATCTCAGAGATCCTCTTGCCTCTGCCTCCTGAGTGCTGGGATTAAAGGCATGTTTATCCCCCCCCCCCATCCTTTTGTCTCTTGATGAGCATATACAGTTCTGTGGAAATCAGAGTATATAGAGGAATACAAAGAATGGCTATTGCTGTGACTAACGTGTGCTCTGGGCTTTGGACAGTGTTTCACCAAAACAAGAAAATGTGCCGGTTCATCTTGGAACACTATTATTCCATCTGTTTCATGCACGGCATGGCATGTTTGCTCGTTTGCTAGACTGTTACTGAAGAGAAGGCTTATCTTTTAAGGCCCAGCAGAGTGAAATAGTTACTAACAAATTATTCTTAATTGAATGGCTCTCATGTTAGTTACAGTGCTATTGAATATGTATCAACATAAACATGTGTATATATGTTTATTTTCTCTCCCATCAAATTTTCTTAGAGGCGGGCCTTGTGTCTCAGACATCTGTGATGTTTGTTTTATGTGACCATAGCAAATGTACAGCATATATATTGTTATTAGGCAAATACTTTATCTGTTCCTTTTGCTGCTAGACAGTTGTACCTTGTGACTTCCACCAGAAAGAGCCATCTGAGGCAAGTCCTTTCTTGTCATACAGAGCATTGGGCCCTGCCCTGCCAAACCATTTTGACAGGGTTCATTTCAGGGATGCCGCTGGCTTCGTAATTGCTGCTGGATGCTGCTGCAGTAAATGGCTGCGAATGGGTGGTTTTGTTTTGGTAGTTGTGAATAAGGATTGTTTCCCACAACCCCCTCCTACATATTGAACTCTGACCATCAGGAAATGCCTTTGGCATCATGTCCTAAAACATTTTTATGATCCACAGAGTCCTGTAACATTTTTCTTTTTTTTAAAAGCCCATACCCTCAAATTTTCCATTCTTCTTTCTAAATAGTTAATTGCACTTTTTTCCCCATGGCAGTCTTATTTTGAATAAAAATATCTTAAGACTAGTGTGGTAGTTTGTGCCTCTTAGGACTGAGGATGTTGATATAGAAGGATCACTGTAAAGGCATCTGGTCAGAAAAACCAAACAACCCTACCTCTTCCCCAGAAAACAAGTAATTTAGGTATTGTTATCATGTTTATTTTTATAATTTTGTTTATATATTACTTACTAATATATTGTGGTATTTAAATTTTTTTATTGAAAAAAAATTTCCGCCTCCTCCCAGCCTCCCATTTCCCTCTCCCTCCTTCCACTCCTCTCCCCTCCCCCTACTATTCTCCCCCTCCCTCTCCAGTCTGAAGAGCAGTCAGGGTTCCCTGCCCTGTGGAAAGTCCAAAGTCCTCCCCCCTCCATCCTGGTCTAGGAAAGTGAACATCCAAACTGGCTAGGCTCCCACAAAGCCAGAACATGAAGTAGGATCAAAACCCAGTGCCATTGTCCTTGGCTTCTCATCAGCCCTCATTGTCCGCCATATTCAGAGAGTCCAGTTTTATTCCATGCTTTTTCAGTCACAGTCCAGCTGGGCTTGGTGAGCTCCCAATAGATCAGCCCCACTGTCTCAGTGGGTAGGTGCACCCCTTGTGGTCCTGACTTCTTTGCTCATGTTCTCCCTCCTTCTGCTCCTCATTGGGACATTGGGAGCTCAGTCCGGTGCTCCAATGTGGGTCTCTGTCTCTATCTCCATCCATCGCCAGATGAAGGTTCTTTATTTATGGCTAGAAACCAATTGTGAGTGAGTACATCCCATGTTCATCTTTTTGGGTCTGGGTTACCTCACTCAGGATAGTGTTTTCTATTTCCTCTTACACCTGTCAGAATGGCTAAAATCAAAAACACTAATGATAGCCTTTGCTGGAGAGGTTGTGGAGGAAGGGGTACCCTCATCCATTGCTGGTGGAAATGCAAACTTGTGCAACCACTTTAGAAAGCAGTGTGGCGGTTTCTCAGAAAATTCGGGATCAACCTACCCCTGGACCCAGCAATGCCACTCTTGGGAATATACCCAAGAGATGCCTGATCATATGACAAGGGCATTTGTTCAACTGTGTTCATAGCAGTATTATTTGTAATAGCCAGAACCTGGAAACAACCTAGATGTCCTTCAATGGAAGAATGGATGAAGAAAGTATGGAATATATACACATTAGAGTACTACTCAGCGGTAAAAAACAATGACTTCTCGAATTTTGCATGCAAATGGGTGGTATTTAATCTTAATCTTTTTGTACTCTGGACCTTTAGATAAATGAAATGCCTTAATTGCCCTCAAGTTGGAATGAAATTCTTCCGTCTGAGCCTGCTTTTTTTCATTAAAAATGTGTAGGCCAGCCAAGTCAGTGAGACTAAATAAAGCTCACAGGACTCAGGAACAGCCCAGGTTGATGAGGCCTCACAGAAAATGTGCCATCAAGCCTGACTTGGGGGTGTGTCTTGTTGTCTAGTTCCTAGGGATACTGAGACATGAGAGGACCTCTTGAGTCTAGGATAACATAGTGAGACCCCTGTCTTTCCTGCTTGATTTCTCCCTCCCTCCCTCCCTCCCTCCCTCCCTCCCCTCCTTTCTTTTCCTTCCTTTTTTTTTTTTTTGTTTTTCGAGACAAGTTTTCTCTGTGTATCCCTGGCCGTCCTTGGAATACACTTTGTGGAAGAGGCTGGCCTCGAACTCACAGAGATTGACCTGCCTTTGCCTCTTGAATGCTGAGATTAAAGGCATGCACCACCACCACCCAGCTGAGACCCCTCTTTCAAAAAAGAAAAGTGTATCATTGTGGAATTTTTAAAGTTAAAAAGCATTCTGTACTTTCCCTTCATGTCCTCTTAGGTTATCCTATTTTAGCTTTCCCCATTTAAAAATCAACCAAGCAGTAACAACAAAGGAAACCCCTTTCTTTCTCAGCTCCACTGTTGAATGGCAATATCTTCTCTGCTCCCATTCTTTTTATTTGTCTAAACTTCTCTGAACAGACCACATTTATTATCTTCTGGTATTTTCCTGGTTCTCTTGTATCATTTTTTTCTCATTTTCTTTGTACTCCCCTTTGTGCCACTGTTTCTCAGTCCCCTGTGATCTTGTTTATGTCTCCATGGAGTTTGCCAAATACAGGGTTACGCTGTCCCCCTTCCTCCAGTGGATATTTTGGTTTAGCTCTTCTACTCTAGCCAGTACAATTCCTTTTTCTACACCAGTGCATCTTTAGCTATGTTGACAGTTTTCTTCAGTTAAACCTGACATGTCCAGTTTTTGCAAATGTCAGGGATGACCTGTTATTTGAAATTTGGTCATCTACTGTAAAATCATTTTTCCAAAGCAGGGTGACTCTCCTTCCCACACCCAGCCCTTTAACCTTGATTCAACTTTTAGTTAGTCTTTTGCTTTCTTGTACTCTTTTGGTTATGCATTGGCATGTGAATGCTTTGTAGTTTTTAAAACATTTTAAATTATTTTATTCCCAGTACTGCTGACCTTAGCAGTTCATGCAGGGGTCTTCCTAAGTTTTCATTTGTAATGTCTTCTTTGGTACACATAGTCTACACTGTCCTACTGCCTAAGCAGCAAAATAATTAACTAAAAATTGATTAGTTCATAACATTCTTTTTCTTTCTTTTTTTTTTTTTGCCTAGATCTCAGATCTCTTCACAATAAAACTGTTCATATATCCTACTTATTAGAGCACTAGTCATTAGAGTACTGCAATCCTTCTTTACATATAAACCATATCTACTTGGAGTACTTATTTTGTCATTTGGACCAATGAATCCTGTTTTATTACTTCTTATACATCTGTTCAATTGATGTAGATATTTATTGAGCCTCTGCTACTAATATTTGCAGGTGACTGTTGTAGGACTTGGGATGTAGCAATTAATAGCATGGCCTGTTCTTGACCTCCTTAGACTTCAGCAATTTTCTCTGTACCTCAAAAAATTATCTCCAGTACATATCAGAGTAAGTGTTGATGATGTTACTGTACAGTGTATGCAGCTATCAAAGCATCTCAATAGCCCGTAAATACATACAGTTTAAGAAAGTGGAACCAGCCAGATGTAGTGGTTCACTTTTTTTTTCAAATCTCAGCTTAGGTAGGCAGAGGCAGGCAGATCTTTTCAAGTTTGTGCTCAGCCTGTCAGATTGAATTCTGGATCAGCCAGGACTGCATGATGAGACCGTGTTTTTTTTTTTTTAAAGTGGAATTAAATAATAATATAAACAATAGTGGTATTAAGACAAAAAGGGAAAGTTAGAAAGGCAGCCCTTTGCTTCTCACTCTAGCTAGAGAATGGGATTTTCATTTTGGAGGATGAAGAAATCTTTGGGCAAATGGCTGTTTTCATCATCTTTGATGCAGTAAAAATTAAAACATTGTCAAACTGATACTGCATTAGTTCAGTTATATCCCATTAATCCACTAACTCCACAAGCCTTACAAAGGACAGGAGCAGAATACAAAGAAATAGAAATCATAAGAAGGAACTCCTTGTCCTGGAGACAGTTCTTTCTCGCTCTGTTCTCCTTCCAGCTTCTAGTTCCACCTAACAATATGGAAGTCAACATATGTTACTGTTTCGTTCTGTAGTTTGCTCAGAAAAGATGAGCACTCTGAGAAGGTTGCACGAACTGGAGAGTCCAGCGTCAGAATCACAGACTCTTGTAGAATTTAGTTTCTTCCAAAAAAGCACTGACTTTGCATATGACGGTTCAAAATTGATATTCAGCCCCAAGTTTTCAAGAAAAAAATGTGTTATATTCTTCACTGGATTGTCTTGGAATTTTCTTAGAAACTTGTACACTGTGTTTGTTCGTCCCCCCCCCCCAACCCCCCCAAGACAGGGTTTCTCTTGTATCCCCAACTCTCTTGGAACTCACTCTGGGATTAAAGGCGTGCGCCACCACTGCCTGGTTTAGGAATTTGTACACTCTTAAGATTAATATGCTTAGTGTTAAATGACTCAGTTTGTCTCAGATAGTTTTATAGTGGTCTAGTTTTTTTATTTTATTTTTATTTCCTAGTCTCCTGTGTTTTGATTGTTAGAATACAGTTGATTGCTTAACATTTTATTTAATTTTGTGTATTAGGCTTTAGAAGGAAATGAGCATTATGATCATTGAAATTCAGATAGTTATGGGTACATTTGTTTTAATCAAACAATCTATATTGATTTTTTTTAAAAAGTGTTTATAACTATGCTTTAAGATTAATTGTAGAAAGAGTTGGACAATGAAGAAGCAATTTAAAAACATCAGTTTCTTAAAAAAGACTTTAAATTCAGAATTCAAGGTTAAATTTAGATTTTATTTGTGCAAACTAAGATTTACATTTAGAAGAAATTATATAACATTTAAAATATATATACATTCATACACCTATATACACACACCAATCAAGATTACAGAAGTACAGAAAATAAAAGTATTTCTTTTCCCAGACCATCTACAAAAGTTTTACAAATCAATTTATAATTTACTGAACATATTTCTGGATTTTACGTATGCATGCCCATGAACATTCCTGCTTTTTATTATGTTTACATTTACCTTGGTGGTAATTGGGATTTTTTTTTTTTTTTTTTTGATTTTTCGAGACAGGGTTTCTTCGTAGCTTTTTTTTTTTTTTTTTTTTTTTTTTTTTTTTTTGATTTTTCGAGACAGGGTTTTTCTGTGGTTTTGGAGCCTGTCCTGGAACTAGCTCTTGTAGACCAGGCTGGCCTCGAACTCACAGAGATCCACCTGCCTCTGCCTCCCTAGTGCTGGGATTAAAGGCGTGCGCCACCACCGCCCGGCTAAACAACTAATTTTAGCAAAAATCTTACATACAGTTGTATGAATGTTTTTCTTACTGTATTAATGATAGTGATGACAGCCATCTATTTTATCTTGCTGAGTCCAAAGTCTTGTATCTAATTTACTTTCTATCATAACTTACTTTCTCTGTCTGGTAAACAAGGAAAACTATATCTGTCTGCAACTCCCTCAGAGATCCAAGAAGGAAATAATATTAGCTGAGTAAGCAGGAAGTATGAGCACACAACTTCCAAAAAGTATAAGAAATAACAAACAGCTGGCTGTATGGACAGTCACCCAAGGTTTCTCTTCAATGTTGGGGCATCCATCATCAGCCTACAAGCCTAGAATATTCAACAGACTTTTCTGTGAAGTGGAGTATTCTCAATGGCTGTTCTACCTTGTCTCGGCAATGTTTGGCAGTTACTTTCTTTTGTGTCAAGCTTGTTCAATTACGACAGTGTACTGTCATCTGTTGAGGCAAGGACATTTTCTTAGCCAGTTGCTTATAAGCTTTAGACACAAAGAAGGTAAACTCCATGTGGAGTTTCTTTGATGTCCATTATCTTCTCTGAAGAGATTGGTGCTGCCAGGAGCAGACATGTCTCATTTTCATTAACAAAAAATAGAACCTATGTTTTTAAAATGTCTTAAATTCCATATTTAGTAGATCTCTGATGTGCTTGAAGATAACCTATCTATTTAATATATATGCTTGTTTGACTTTGAATACATACCTAATGTGACTGCAAGGTCGATTATAATAGATGATTAATTCTAACCTGCATTTCATTATCATCCTAAACAGTTGGTAATAATAATTTTCAGGGATTAGAAATTTGTATTACATTGTTAGGTGAGTTGTATAGTTACAGTACCTTGAATGAGAGTAGAAATGTATGTATAGTATGTTCTAACAAAATTAATCTCAAATTTGTATCAATATACAAAATTTGCATACAATATATAAAAGTCTAATCCAACGTAAAACATTTAAAACTAGTAGTTGATTTTTAAAAGTAGATTCAATAATCTACCCTTTTATCATATCTGTATCCTCCTTTTTTTCTAAAAAAAACAGAATTTAATCTCCTTTGTTCAACTTACCTCCTGACCATCACCAATAATATCTTGTAACCATTCCCCCTAAATAATGAAAAATATCCATAACCCATTGAACGACCAAAAACCACCCACCCCACCTCTTGGGAATGTGAGCATTGTATTCTTAAATTTACTCCTGCTGTCTGTGAACAACAGCATCTTTAGGGGATCTTGAAAAGAAAATTTTCGTTTGTCAAGTCCTGAGAGGGTAGCTGTGTTATTTGTTGTTCAGTCTCTGCGTAATGGGAAAGTACAGGGCTTGTCTCAAGGCCTGGCTAGAGTAGTCTGTGAGGCTGGATCATTTTAGCTAGCTACCTTGAAATTTAAATTGTTCTGAGCAATTTGTAGTTCAAAGCCAATATTTAGATGTTGTTTTTTAGCCTAGTGGTGTTATCTTAGTCCTGGAAGAATCATCATTGTGGGGTCAATATAAAAATCAAGGGATAATGAGATTAGTGGCAATAAGAATAGTCCTTAAATATTTGTTTTTCTTCTGTCTCATATCAGGTGGCACTTCGTATATAAGACAGAGATTTTGGATTTCACTTTTATAAGCATACTGGTTTAGAGAGCGACACTCAACTCCAAAGCCAGCTTTATTCTCTAATTGGACTGCGACTGCAAAAGGATCATTTGCATTATGTGTCTGTAGAGAACAGCAAAAACAAACATTTGGGAAGATTGATGAAATTTTATCCTGTTGGAAGTGTGATATACTAATAGGCCAATTTGCACCTTTTCCTCAGACATTTTTTCTGGATGATTTGTCCTTTTTCTTCAGATGTCTCATTTGTCCAGTGGTCTTCAGATTCCTTTATTTTCCTGAAAATACAGAAACAAAACCCTTCCCCAGCCCTAATTTTGGGGGAGGTTCTCTTTTGGCAAGTTATATCTGATCAAATGAGAAGCAGTCCTTAGTTTTATAGGTTAGTTCAGATTAAACAGCCATGCTGTTTCATGAACTATCATCCCTATTAATTAAGAGGTTTGTCTTGTTCAAATCAAATCTTTATCAATTTTGATGGTATCCATAGCTTTTCTTCTGTGGAAACAAAAGCAAAACCTCTTCACAATGTAACAGATGTCCTGGTTTCCATTCTGAGGTCAATACCTCTTTAAAGTATATTGGCTGACTTAATTCTGTAGTATTTTCTACTATCCAATGTCTCTCTGCAGCTGTTGTTCCTTTCTCATTAGCATTTAGAAAATTCAAAGTTAATAAAGCATTATGCAGTATATTTCTGGGGGTATTTATCATCCCTTTATGCGTATTTAACATATCCTTTAGAGTTCGATTTGACCTTTCTAAAACTGCCTGTCCTGTAGGATTGTGTGGTATACCTGTAATATGCTTTAGATTATAAGAAGCAAAAAACTGTTTCATTTTCTTAGAGACATATGCTGGAGCATTATCTGTATTTGTACAGGTATACCCATGATGGCCATAACTTCTAGCGAATGTGTGATTACTGAATCAGCCTTTTCCAAACTTAAAACAGTTTCTCATTGAAAACCTGAATAGGTATCAGTGGTATGGTATACATATTTTAGTTTTCTAAATTCTACAAAACGGAACACATCCATTTGCCAGGTTTCATTTCTTTGAGTATCCTTTAGGTTACTTCCTGCTGGTAGTGGTGTTTGGTTGTATTAAGAACAAGTAGGACATTTCCTTTTTATTTCCTTGGCTTGTTGCCATTTGATGGAAAAGTCCTTTTTTAAGTCTTTGATATTGATGTATGTTTTTTAATGAAATTCTGAGGCCGTCAGCACGTTTCCAATCAATAACTGATTGTTTTCTGCATTACCCTGTGCTAGAGAACCTGGCAGACCTGTATGGCATCGGATGTGTGTGATTTACTTTGGATGCTTCCTGCTCCTGGTTGTATCTTGTAACTGAATAAATAATAAAGTCAGTTCTGTATCATCTGGTATAAATCCAATGGTTTTTATTGCAGTACAACTCTTTCTGCATATTTTGTGAATCAGTAACTATGTTGAGAGGTTCTTTAAAATCTCTCATGTACCATGAGAATAGTATATATTTCTGACTTTTAGACAGAATTATAAGGGCTTTGATTTACTTTACTTTAATTTTCTGATTTTTAACTTGTCTTTCCTGACTTATTTGCATTAGTATAGACTGTGGGGGCTCCAGTTATTGGTGTATCCTGTACAATGTGAGGATGGCTCCAGCTAGTTATTTTTAAAAGTTGAATTCTCTTGCTTTTGGGATAGTTGTTATTAATCTCCCTCCCTCCCCAAATTACTATAAGCTCTTTGCCAGGCTTTATTTTCTTCCCATAATTTATCAATTTCATTGTTATTGAAAAGTACTATAATTTCTGATGTGTTTATTCCTGCTAATTGATATACTCTCAATTTTCTTCTTAGAATTAACTCAAAGACCTTTTCCGCATAAGTTTTTAATTTTTTACTTGGTTTATGTGGTAAAAAATCCATTCTGAGATAATATCTTCCCTTTGCATTTAAATTCCTGTGGGGGAATGTTTGGAGGATAGTATGACCAGAATGCAGTTAAGATTCGGATCCATATTATCCACATATGTCTTCTGTAATTTCTCTTTGATAAATGCCAGTTCTCTCTCATCTTCATCTGAGAGACTATTAAAGTTCTTGTCACCATCTAAGGGTTTGTTTAAATTAATCAGGTTATCAGGACATATCCCAATAGTGGGCCATAGATGGGAATTGTCTCCTAGCAATCTTTGGAAGTAATTAAGAGTCTGTAATCAATCTCTCTTAATTTGCACCTTTTGTGGTCTAACTTTTTGTAAATCTATTTTATAGTCTAAATAATTAATAGAATCTCCTCTTTGTATTTTTTTCAGAAGCAATTTGTAATTTACTACAAGGCAAAATTTTCTTCAAACATTTATTCTAAAGTATCTATATTTTTTTTTATTTTATTTTGGTTTTTCGAGACAGGGTTTCTCTGTGGCTTTGGAGCCTGTCCTGTCTATATTTGAATCAGTAAAATGTCACCCATGTAATAGTAAACTATAGAGTATGGAAATTGCCTATGTATCATTTCCAATGGCTGACTTACTAAATATTTGCACAGTGTGAGGCTATTTGACATTTCCTGTGGGAGAATCTTTCATTGATGTCTCTAAGCAGGCTGAAGATTATTAGAAGTAGGCACTGAAGGCAAATTTTTCGCTGTCTTTTTTTTTTCTTTTTTTATAAAGGGATAGTGAAGAAACTATCTTTTAAATCAACTATAAGAGACAATCCTTTAGGCAACAGAGAAGGCAGAGGAATGTCAGACTGTGGAGAGTCAATTGACTGAATCACTTTATTAACAACGCTTAGATCTGTTACCATTCTCCATTTTCCAGATTTTTTTAAACAAAAGATATAGAATTTCCAAGAGTTGGTTGATTCTTCAATAGGCTGAACATCTAGTTGCTCCTTTACCAGTTGTTATAAAACCTGCACTTTGTCTGTTAAAGGTCATTGCTTAACCCATACAGATTTGTCTGTCAACCATTTTAAAGGTACGGCTGTTAGTGCCTTTGAAATATCAGCAGCTGTTGGGCCCTGTTCTTGTACAACCTGAATGGTTGGTGACTGTTCTTTATAATACTACCTTGTAATAGTTTTCCCAGAAACATACATTAATTTATGGTTTGTTTCTATGTTAGGGAAATGTTAATCTGAGTATTCCATTACTGTAACAAATCCACATCCCTACAAATTCATTGCTTTGTTAACCACGTATGGTTTTAATATTTCTCTCTGTCCTTCTGGCCATATACATTCAACCTATCTCACGCTCTGCTTTACCTGAGATAAAGTTCTAATCCCTGAAAACTGAGTATTTACATCCTGAAGGGGCCAATTTGGATGCTAAGATTCGGATCAAATTATTGTTATTTCTGCACTTGTGTCTTCCAGACCTTCAATGACAACACCATTAATTCATATTTTTAATTTTGGTCTTTGTTTTTTTATAGGAGTTTGCCAAAATACTTGCTTTATGGTTTCTCTTGAATTTTTGGTTTTCTGTTCTATAGCTGTTCCATTACCCAGAACAGTATGATTTCTTATAACAGACATTAGGTTCTTTAATTGCTCTGGGAAGGAGTCTTCTCTACTATGGCAGGAAATGACTGAACTGGATAGGGGCCTGCGAGGTCTTTTTGGAGTTTCCCATTGGCAAAGGATTACCTTGAATTTTTTTTGTTCGTTAGTCCAATGCCTGCCTTTGCCACATCTTCTACATAATCCAGAAGGGAGAGGTGTTCGAATGGATTATTGTTAGAAAAAACATTATTTCTAGGAACGCCCTGTCTACAATCCCTTTTAAAGTGACCTTATTTGTCACAGTTGTAACACTTGATATATTGTTTTTCTTCAGTACTCTGGAAATCAGCTCTGTTCCCCATGCATCAGAGGTTCAGTATTAGTTATATCTCAAATCCATTCCTCCAGAGGTACTGACCTTGCCTTTAATGACCTAATTATCCTTTTGCTTAGAGGATTGTCCTTTTCAAAAGCCAGAGATTCAATTATTATTTTTATAGCTTCTGAATTTGGTATTATTCTGTTTACTGCTGATGTCAGTCTTTGTAAAAAAATCCATAATGGCTTCCTTTGGGCCCTGCATAACTTTAGCAAATGACTCAATTTATTTTCCTATTTCTCCAGTTCTGTCCCAAACATTCAAAGCTGCTGCACGGCATAAAGCCAGGGCATAGTCATCATATAGACATTGCCTTTCTATAGTACCATAATCTCCTCCAAGAATTTGATACTGCGAAATTTCCCTACCTCTAGCTTTACTCCGTTCAATAATCCTAGCCTCTTTCTGTGCCAGGTACTCCATGTAACTGTCTACCATGCTCTAAAACACCTTTAACCAATTCTATCTAGTCTTTAGAGATACTTCTGTTATAAACTGACCACAAGTTTAACATTTGATTCACAAAGGTGAATGCATGCCTTATTAGACTATTGCTTCCTTGCATTTCCTTAAATCTTAACATTGGCATAGGAGTCCAGTTAGCTGTTAACAGAGTCTCTGCCATTTCGCAATTCCTGTAAGGTTATTATTGTATGTATTAAGGTTGGTTGTTTGAAAACCTTAGGCTGTTCCTCTCTAACCTTATAATGCAGTGCTGAAATTGTTCTCCTTTAAATTTTTCTGTCTAAATTTGGATATCTTTGTGCTCTGTTTTATTAGGTTTTTCTAAGACCTATATCTTAGCACTCAGATAATCAACGTTTTTAGTGATAAGACAAAAGTCCTTCTGTGTATGTGTTGCTTTTATTGGCTATTGAATATAGCTGTTTTGGCCAGTGGCTTAGCAGAGTAAAGCCAGGTGGAAAATCCAAACAGAGATATAGAAAGAGAGTAGGCGGAGTCAGGGAGATGCCATGTAGCTGACAAAGGAGAAAGAAGCCAGAACAGAACCCTACTGGTAAGCCACGAGGCCCGTTTAAGCTTCTCGTCAGCATTTATAGTACATGAGACCACGCCCAAAGTGGGATGGTATCTTAAAGGCTGTTGGCTGAAGGAGTTCCTATAGCAGAATCCCATCAAATTAGACATCCTCTCATTTAATTGTCCATTTTCAAACTGTCCAGCATATTATCATACTGAGACCCAAATCCCTCCACTGTAATGGTTTTTCCCATTAATATGGGAAAACCTCTCTCTTTTAACTAATTCCTCCCTTTAAGAGTTTCCAGTTGTCTTCCCAAGTCTTCTAACGATGTTGATGAAGATGTGAGGCTTGTTGCTGCTGAGTAGTTTAGTAAGGGCCGACTGGATGTCAAGGCAGCTACCTAGTTTGGCAGCAGCCCGAGGAGGGGGTTCAAGGAGAGAGACGGTCGTGAGGGTGGGGTGAGGTGGGGAGCCGGCTGTCTGAAAAATGCACAGGGGATTGTTCAGAAAAAAGCACGTGTGATGGTTGGCAGGGGTGGGGGTAGGGAGGCTGCAGAGGTCCCTGAAGGTAGAACCAGTCATCGAGGGAGGTGAGTGCTGTGGCTTTTGTAGCCGAGGTGCTTCTGTAGTTTGCCTGGAGACTTTCTGAGAGGCTACAACAGGAAAATCCCAAACTTGCTTAGAGGCTTGGAGAAAAAAGCAAAGAGCCTAGCTGGGTAGGACTGGAGTGCCATGTGCAGCTCCGTCCCTTGCTGGTTGCTAAAAAGCCGCAGGCAAACAACTTTTTCATGAATTCATACCCCAAACTTTGGGCACCAATTGTAGCACGAATAATGAAGACCCAGAGACAGATATTGGGGTTCAACCTTAGAAAAGCAAAGCAGCCAGCCACTAGAGAGCTCTTACCTCTGTGAAATCTTCAGACTAAAAGAGAGCAAGTTCCTGTCTCATCCCACCTTATACTCCTCTCTGCTGGAATTAAAGGTGTGCACCACCCCCGCCCCATCTTCTGTGGCTAACTAGTGTTAGCTGCTGGCATTTGAGGCATGTGCCACCACTCCCTGGCCTGTGTGGGTGACTAGAGTGGCTGTTTTTCATTCTGATCTTCAGGCACGCTTTATTAATTAAAATGCAGATGAAATATCACCACAACAGACCACTTGTCTTGCATGTGTAAGACTCTAGGTTTGATAAAACATTGCATTAAAAAACGAGCTGTCAGTGTGGCTCAGCAGGTAAGGTGCTGCACCAAGCCCGATGACCTGAGTTCCTAGAGCCGTGTGATGAAAGGAGAGAACTGATTCTCACATTGGCCTGGGGGAGGGATGAATACTTTTATGAAGTTGCATGCTTGATGCTTGCATCCTTTCAGACAGATTGAATACTTAGAAACCAGGGAAGCATCATTTTGTATTGGAGGTTAGTGTGTGAGTCTCAGAGGACAAAATATAGCAGTTTCAGGAACATGGCACAGAAGATGGAAAGATTAATTGGCATGTTCTTGTCACTGTATAGAGAGTCCCAAGAGGAGCGGTGTCACTTAGAAAATTACGTGAATGGATTATTTGAGGAAAGTGATGCCCATTTTCTAAAGAAAGGACAATTTGGCAATCTATTGCAAAGTGAGACTTCAGAATGTAGTGTTATTGTGACAGGCAGTTGTATGGGCGCCTGCCTCCAGAAATTGCCCATCATCCATACACTTTTCTCATAAATCAAAGTCTGCCTTCCCTTATTTTGGAGGTTGGGTCTTGCCTGGAACTTGAAATCCTCTTGTTTCAACTCCAGGGGTGTTGGAATCATAGGCACAGGCCACCAGATCCAGCTTTCAGAATGCTTTTCTTCCTGTGTTTGTGTCCACAAGTGTGCCATTGCCTCAGATGCCCTCCCCCATCCCCCAGGTTTCTCATTAGTTTTGCCTTGAACCTATCAAGTGGACTAGGCTGACTGGGTGGGTAGCAAGCTCCATGGGTTTTCCAGTATCTTCTTTTTTTAAAAATTTTTTAAAAATTAATTAATCAGTACCACACACTCCCTCTTCCCCCCAACACATGCACTATATTTCTTCTGTATATTTCATTTGGCATCATTTCTAAAAGTAGAGATACAAATTGTACAAAGTCTCAGTTCTGATCTGCTGTGTGCATTTTCCACAGACTTGCCTCTTAGCAGGCACATTATCGTAAATTGACTTCATAAGCCTTGTGTATGTGTATAAAAATATTGAAGCTTAGCTGGATGTCATAGTGCACACTAGCACTTTGAAATGATTCCGTTATCTGGCTGTTATTAGTAGTATGCCATATATGTAGATGTGCAGGAATTGTCTTGTCTGCTGATTCTGTGTGGCACAGCTTAGATTTCCATAATAGCTGTGTTGACTTCTACCTTCTACAGGTGTGTGAGGGTTCCTCTCCTCCTCCCTGGTACTTTTTTGTTTTCTAGATGATGACTTTTCAGATTGGGATGGAATGGAATCTCTGTAGAGTTTTGGTTTCCTGATCTCCAAGGGTGTTGAACAGTTTTTGTTTTGTTTTGTTTTTTGTTTATTGACCATTCATACTTCTTTGGGTAAGTGTCTGTTTGACTCATTTGCTCATATATTAATCAGATTTTTATTGCTTTTGAAGTTTAAGTTTCTTGAGTTCTTTATATATTCTAGATATTAATCCCCTGTCAGATTCCAGCTGGTGGAGATTTCCACTGTCATTTCCTGTGTTTTGCAGCTTTTTAATTTCATTCACTTCCGCGTGTCAGTTCTTGTCACTCTTTTCTGTGTTGGAGGTCTTTCTTGAGTGTCTTGAGTGTTTTCTGTTATCACCCCCAACAGCATCAGCGTTTCAGGTTTCACATTAGGGCCTTTATCCATTGTAAGTTGACTTTTGCGCAGGCTGAGAGAAATGGATTTAGTTCCATTAGTTGATGGCCGTGTGCAGCAGGATTTGTTGAATGCACAGGCAGTGGTCCACCTGCCGTCACCCTTCTCTTTTCTCTCCAGGGCTGCTGTAGGTGGAATTGTTTTATCTCCTCTCATTATGATCATATATGTATAATCAAAAACGCCTACTGATTTTCTGTTTTGTAGGCAGCTACTAGCTGAAAGTGTCCATTGGATCTCAGAACTTTGATGACATCTTTATGGCTTTGGGCTTTTCTTTTTAGTTTCATTGAAAGTCTCAGAGCGTCTAGTATGATAGTGCAGATGACTGTAAAGCATCTGCGTGTATGCAGCTACTTAATAACTGATTGGCAGTTATTTGTTTGGTTATTGGCCCATTTCTGTATGCATACAGCTAATCTACTCATAACTCATGTCTTCTTGTCATTGCCCACCTTATGCTTACAAAAAATGTATTTCTAAATTATTAAGTGAACTCCTATATAAAAGGGTAAACATCTTTTAGATAATTTAAGATTTTTAAAGAATTGTATTTTTGTATTGGGCATGGTGGTGAATGCCTTTAATCCCAACATTGAGAAGGCCGAGGCAGGAGAATCTCTGTGAGTTCAAGGTCTGGTCTACACAGCCAGTTCCAGGCCAGTCAAAACTATGTAGTGGGACCCTGTTTTTTAAAAAAAATCTAATTTTGGAATTTGAAGTTTAGCAAAGTTAAATAATTTGCCACCACTGAGTAGCAGAACAGGCTTTAGAGGACATGCTGGATGCACCTGGAGGCTGTAGAACTGTTGGGCAGGACAGGAGTTGCTGGATGCACCTGGAGGCTGTAGAACTGTTGGGCAGGACAGGTGTTGCTGGTGTGGTGGGAGGCTGTAGAACTGTTGGGCAGGACAGGTGTTGCTGGTGTGGTGGGAGGCTGTAGAACTGTTGGGCAGGACAGGTGTTGCTGGATGCACCTGGAGGCTGTAGAACTGTTGGGCAGGACAGGTGTTGCTGGTGTGGTGGGAGGCTGTAGAACTGTTGGGCAGGACAGGTGTTGCTGGATGCACCTGGAGGCTGTAGAACTGTTGGGCAGGACAGGTGTTGCTGGTGTGGTGGGAGGCTGTAGAACTGTTGGGCAGGACAGGTATATGACAAGTACTTTGGGAAAGTCACTGTGGAAAAGCTGGAAGTGACTTTTTGTTATTGGTTTTTTCTTTTATTTTAGGAAAATACAGTGTTTTCAATGTTTTTTGTAAGAACAAATGCAGTTTCAGTTAGACAGTCCTCCAGCAGCACCTTCTGACTCAGCAGAGGGCTGAGAAGTTCAGCTGGTAGAGGCGCTGGATGCCAACCCAGATGAGACCCAACTTCTCCAAGCTGTCCTTTTACCTCCACAGACACAAAATGAATAAATGTGATAAAAATTAAAATAGTGCCAACAGGGATTTGGTGAGTCTGATTAACATGCTAAAACAGGAATAATGGAGGCAGGTGTATTGGTGCACGCCTGTAATTCTAGCACTTGAGAGGTGGAGGCAGGAGGAACTGGAGGGTAAGATCGTCCTTGGCTACATACTAACCTTGAGGCCAGCCTGGGCGTCACGAGACTTTGGAATTTGACAACGCTGAAGAACAGATTGGAGGCTAATGTTATTTGTAAAATATAAATGCAGGTGGAAAACACCAGATACAGACTAGGATTCAGACCAGACCCATTTGCGTATACCTGTATGTTTTTCTCAGTTGCTGTTCTTTATTATCATATAGCCTTAATCTTTTAACAATTATTATACTAATATATTCCTTTGATGATAACAAAGTTGGGTTTTCCCTTTAGAAAAATAGGAATCTTTTTAGATTTACCTTTTTAAAGATTTATTTTTGTCATTTTTAATTATGTTTATCTGCATGTGGGTTTGTGTGTGAGGGTGCAGGTGCCTGCACATGCCAGAGGCATCAGATGCCCTGGAGCTGGAGTTACAGATGATATTGAGCCTCTGAAAGAACAGCAAGTGCTTTTAACCACTGAGCCAGCTCTCATCATTTAGAAAACTAATTTTTAAAAAGACATTAATGTTCACAACATACTTTATAGACTTGGTAAATAACTCATTTATGCTCTTCATTTGTATAGCAACCTGTTTGCTAATTATTAACCTAGTTTTATTTCTCTGCCCTCTCCTCCCTTTCCCTTTGTTATTTGGCTGATTTTCCTTGTTGAAACATTTACTGGTAATGAAATTGTTTCTACAAGTGTGTCTTTTATTCCTCTTGTTAACAAACTGTCAGGAGTGGAAGTTTCTAACTAATTTGGTCTGTTTCTTTTCAGGATGTGTACTTATTAATTTTCAAATAAATACTGAAATTTATATTTAGCAAAGCCTGCCTCCTTTTTTCTTTTTTTCCGCTTTTCTTTTGTTTTTTTAAAGCAGGTCTTGCTATCAAGTATTGATGGGCCTTGTACCTGTTGTGTAACTCATCTGGGCTTGAACTCATGGCAGTTCTTCTGTCTCAGCCTCCACCTGTTGGAATTACAAGCACGCACCACCATATGTGGGTCTCTTTTCTTAACTGACTTTTTTCCCTTTCCCATCTTTTCTCCCTGTCTTGGCCAGTTTTTTGGTATAATGACCTGGAAAATTCTCCTATCTTAAATTGTGTTCTAAACCTACTTAAGAACATAGATTATTTCCTTTTTGTTGTTTTGTTTTGTTTTGTTTTAGGCAGGGTTTCTTTGTGTAACAATGCAGACTTTTCCTGGAACTGACTCTGTAGGCCAGGCTGGCCTCAAATTCAGACCCACCTGCCTCTGCTTCCCGAGTGCTGGAATCAAAAGCATGTGCCACCACACCTGGCACATAGATAATTTCTGATGGAGAATTTTTAAACATTGCCTGAAAATTTGTTAGAAAAATGTAAAATATCATAGATTTCATAAAGTACTAATTATATATTTATATATAGAATATTATTTTGTTTTCAAGTAGGAAATTGTATATTTTGTGTTTCAAAGGACATAATAAATACTGTGAGCTGAATCACCTCTGAGTGGGACACTGGTAGAATTTGAAAGTAAAAGGGAATTTATGAAGAGAGAGAAAGTGCAAAGGAAAGGCACAGATGTGGGGACCTGGGGTCTTCTCTAGCATGTGAGTAGAAAGAGGAGCTGGATCAAATAGTGGGTGTCTATTTCATCTCGTAGATATTGTATTTATCTGCACTCCACCTCAATTTTTTAGCATCATAATCACTGGGAATGAATGCTTGAAATGCTAAAGTATGGTGTAGCCCAGGGCAAGTAATTTTATTGGTTGAAAACATTGAGAATTCTCGGGGCTTTCTAATGATAAGCAACACCAAATATTACAGAAGCTCTATTTGTAAGCAAAATTTTTAAAACTTACAGATTCTCAAATTTTAAAATTAAGGTCTTTGTGTAGGACACTTTGAATTGTATTTCCACGGAGAGTCATTGCTTTTAGATAGATAGATAGATAGATAGTCTACAAATTTAATAACGTTCTTTTCTACTTTAGTAAATGTTTATTTCACTCAATGAATCATTTTTGCTCATGTTAGAGAGTTTGTTTTATCAATAATTTTTTTTTTTTGCTAGAGAACTTTTGGTGGACTTGTTTTTATTTATAGCTACCAACTCAAAACTAAATTTGATATTTTTTTCTAGTTATGAACTGTCATTTTCTTAGTGCTTATATTTTAACTTCTTCTAACACCATTGCTAGAAGCTTGACTTTGTTGGTGACGGGAGACATTTTTCATAAAGAAACTTGGGGGTGGTTGTTGGAGGAAGGCCACCTGTTGGTTTCTGGCTGCTCAGCCCCTAAATAATCACACAAAAACCATATTAATTATTAAATCACTGCTTGGACCATTAGCTCTAGCTTCTTATTTGCTAACTCTTGCATATTAATTTAACCCATCTCCATTAATCTGTGTATCGCCACGTGGCTGTGACTTACCAGGTAAAGTTTCCAATGTCTGTCTCCGGTGGGGTTACATGGCTTCTCTCCTCTGACTCTGCCTCCTTTCTCCCAGCATTCAGTTTAGTCTCTCCCCCTCCCCACCTACCTAAGTTCTGCCCTATCAACAGGCCAAGGCAGTTTCTTTATTCACCAATGGTAATCACAGCATACAGAGGGGAATCCCACATCAGGTGGTTATGTTTGTTTTTCTAGGGAGTAATTCTCAAGCTTCCTAATGCTGTGACCCTTTAATATAGTTCATGTTGTGACCCCTGACCTTAACATTATTTTCGTTGCTACTTCATAACTTTAATTTTGCTACAGTTACAATCGTAACATAAATGATTTTTGGACCTAGAGTTTTATTGTAGGGGTCGCAGCCAACATGTTGAGAACTTCTGGTTTAGAGTATCTCACTAGCCCTTGCTGGCCTGAAACTGACTGCATAGCCCAGGCTGGTATCAGACTCAGAGATCTGGTGTTTGCAGAGGCCAGAAGAGGTTGTCAGATCTTGAACTGTAGTTAACAGACACTTGCGCTTCACCATAGGACTGGGAATCAAATCCAGTCCTCTGGAAGAACAACAAATGCTCTTAACAACTAGGCCATCTCTCTAGGACAACTCCCCCCACCCCTTAATTAAAATGACTTTGAGTTACAATACATAGTATTCAGTTGAATTCATGCAGTTTTAGCTTTCTTTCTTTCTTTCTTTTTTTTTTTTTTTTTTGGTTTTTCGAGACAGGGTTTCTCTGTGGTTTTGGAGCCTGTCCTGGAACTAGCTCTTGTAGACCAGACTGGTCTCGAACTCACAGAGATCCGCCTGCCTCTGCCTCCCGAGTGCTGGGATTAAAGGCGTGCGCCGCCAGTTTTAGCTTTCTTATTGAGCTTTAACCTCTATTGCCTTAACAGAGAGCCTAGCTCTCAAAACAGTAGTTACTATGAATGTTACATATTTAAGTAGTAGTATCTTAGTTTTAAAAAGTTTTTTTTTGGGGGGGGGTAAGGTATGTATGTGCATGTGAATGTGTGCTCATGGAAGCTAGAGGTATCAGATCCCCTGGAGCTGGAGTTAAAGGTTACAGATGATTGTGAGCCTCCTGGTTTGGGTTCTGGTGGCCAAACCCAGGCCTCTGTAAGAGTAATATGTGTTTTTAACCCTGGAGTCATCTCTCCAGCACCTCTTTAATTCCTTCTCTCTTCCATGTATGTGTGCACTTACCATTTCTCTTTTTCTTTTTTGAGACAAGCTAGCATGTAATGTAAGTTAGTCTCGCACCCACTATGTCCCTAAGGATGAGCCTCTTGCCTGCATCTCCCAGGGGCTGGGATTACAGCTATACACTGCCATACCTGGCTTATGAAACTATATTTTTTAATCCAACTTTCTTGCTAGTCCTCTAAGCAATTGTCAGGAATGTCTGTAGGTTTGGGAATGAGGATGTGCTTAAGGAACGGACTGTTTGGAAACCTGGGAAAATCATGAGGTCATCAGAAACTTCCTGATGTTATCTAATTTGTATGTGCTATCATGAGCTGATTATGTGAGAGTAATTATCCTAGTATTTTATATGACAATTTGGGAAGCTAAGGCTTTTTCTTTTCTTTCCTTTTTTTTTTTTCTTTTTTTGTAATTGCATGTGTGGAGATGAGGATTGCTTTGTGAGAAAATATCTGGTAGCATTTCAGAGGCAATTTGTCATCTAAACGTTTGCCTTGTGTTACTGAACAGAAGTGACAAGTACATAAGAATGGCCCAGAAATACTTAGGAGGAAGTTTTGATAAGCTCACTAGTTTCTCAAAAGGAAAAGCTCATGGTAGAATAGATACCATATTGAAAATTCACTTTTGAGTGAAACATCAATTGGATATGTGTCTCCAGAGTTAGACAGGCATTCCACTGTATTCGTGTTTACTTCTGTAATTACTTTTCAGATTCTGATAGACTGTATGTGCATGATTTGTGTGTTCCTTTCACCTATATATTCTACGCAGCATTTGTTTCTTCTATGACTGAGTTACCAGGCTGACCTAGACCTTATATCCCTCCTCCTTCATCCGTGAAGGAGCGGATTGCAGGCAGCTCCATTATACTACTCAATGCCAGTGATTGTGTTGGACATCAAACAGGGCTTGCCTAACATTGCTGAACAAGTCAATGGCAGTACTTGTCTGTGTCACTTGGCCATTATCTTGTCTTAGCTCTTTTGTAGTTACATATATGTGTTGCCCTTTTACCCCAACTCTATTAGAGGTGTGTTGTGAATAGGATTTTTTTTTTATTTGAGACAAGACCTTGATGTATAGGCTTGAATGGCTTTGAACTTATTTATTATGTAGTCCAGGCCAGCTTTGAATTCAGGATCCCCCTGCTTCAGCCTCCTGAGTGCTGGGATTAGACGCATGTGCTACTATACCAGTAGGCACATTTTATTTTTTCTTTTCTATAGTCTTCTTTTCAATATTTTAAATTGGTAGGCAATAGGTATTTCTAAACATGCAGTAGAACAGAAATATGTTTGTAGGTTTGATCTCTTAATCAGGAGACTGCTAATATTGTAGTCCTAAGTAAGGAATTTGGAAGAGATTTAGAAAGCTACTAACCCATACTCTTGTGGAAAAGAGAGCTAGGGTTCTGTGACACCTGTCTCTCCCTTCATATCAGCCTGCTGCTTTATCTGGTTTCTGATTGTGTCCCAGGGTTAGTCAGAGCCGCTCCAAATGCAGCCTCGGTCCACAATACCGTGATCTGTAGTACCTGGTAGAAGTACTAGACTGTGACTGCCTTTAGGGAAGGGCTGGCAGCCATGATGTGCCAGAGACCTAGGTCAGAGAGTGTCTGTGTGTGCAGGCTTTCTCCAGGGAGCACGTGTAGTTATAAGAAGGCCTCCGTGGGACATGGACAGGTTATTGAGACGAACTTCACTGTGTTCTGTTTCTTAGCATAAACAACCTACCGTGCTGACTCAGTTCTCTTGTTTGTGTTCAGATTAGAAGTTGAGAACCTTAAATCAGTTGTGCTTTCTAATGCCTTATTTTGGATTTTTAGTGAAAACGAGTTCCCCTTTTGTCCCACAACTGATCAAAAACAGCTAGAAACTGTGGGCTTTAGTGACCTCAGTTTTGAATTCTTATTTATTTAGTTAGTTTTGCAAGACTGGGTTTCTCTGTGTAGCCTTTGCTGTCCTGAAACTCACTCTGTAGACCAGGCTGGCATCAAACTCATCGAACCCGCCTCTTGTCTCCTGAGTGCTGAGATTTAAAGGCATGCGCCTCCATGCCTGGATTCATTTTGAATTCTAATCCTTTAAATTTTAGAGTGTGGAATAGTTTGAAAAGTCTCAGGAAAGTATGGAGTACATTTTAAGTGTTTTAATAGTTTATTAGGCACTGTGCATACAGATAAACCTGTTTAGGAATAGAAGATATGTTCTGTCTTCAACATTATCTGAAATGCTTGGGCCAGAGATGTTTAAAAATTCATAGACATTTTAATTTTTGAAGGATTTACATACATTTTACTGGCTAAACATCCCTAATCTAAAGGTCTGAAATCCAAGATGCATTCTGATGCTCACATTTCAGGTATAAAAGTTCAACCTGTGTACATCCTTTTTGGCAAATTAAAATTGAGAATAATTTACAGATAACTGATTGGGCTGGGGTTATAGCTCATTGGCAGAAAGCTTGCCTACCATACCCAGGGCCCTAGGATTGGTTCTATAACACCACAAAACCAAACAAACTTAACTAACTTGTTTTGTAGACTGTGGTTCAGTGTCTATCCTGTATGCATTAATCTTTTTTTTTGTTTGTTTGTTTTCTTCTATAGATGAGAAAATGAAAGTTCTACGCAGTTATGTAAAAGCAAAGATCTTAATGCATCATGGATTTTTACTTTGATTTTTGAAGATAATTCTATTTTTTTCAGAACTACTATTATCACGTACATGTTTTTGAATAGAAAGTGACTATATGCTGAATTGTGAACTTTTAAAACATCTATAATGCTTAAAAGATAGCTTTATACTTTATCTTTGATCAGATTGAATTTCTCTAATTTTCACAAACTTTTTAGAATGATTTCTTATCAAGTGCATTCATTTTCCTGATTCTGGCTAGTTAGATTTTAAGAATATTGATACTCTTAGTGCAACAAGGCTTTCTAAAGAACTCTTCAGAGGTGACTAACGGTAGTGGAAAAGTTTATCTGTAAATACAAGACAATTGAGGATGTCCCCTCCGGAGGCCAGTAAACTTGCTCTCTGAACATCTCCACCTCTCATTTGATGTACTCCATTGCCAAAGTGTGTAGGGAATACATTTAAGGCTTCTTGAACTGCTGCGTTCCGTCATATCTTGTTGCAGAAACCGTCTCTCCAGTAGGTGTGTGGCTTGAGTTTTCCATACGATGATACGTTCATTATCTCTCTCTATCATCTTGGTTCATTTGTGAGAATGCTGTTTCCCGGGATGTAAACCACTTAATCTCTTGGTGCATCATTTTATTTCTCTCTTTAAAAAAATGAATTTTGACTATAATATCCCAAACAGTCTACATATTGATGCCCCGGGAACTGGATTTGGTAGATGAGTTTGTTTGAAAACACATTGTCATGCTTCGAGGACAGCCTTCAAAGGGTATAGAGGGTGTTTTAAACTCAAGGTCTTCTGTCCCTGTCACCCTAGGACCTGGAGAAACATTTACAGTCATTAAATACTTAGGAATTATTCTAGAAAGGTGTAATTTACCTTTTATTATTTTTTAAGAAAAGCATATAGCTGCAAGCTTCTCCTCCCCCCTCTTTTTTTAATCTATCTTGTACATAATTCCCTGCCAGTGTATGTAGAATTCCCTGTGGTAACCACTACATAGCTGTTACCTCTCTCCTCCTATTTCAACCTTCTTTCCTTTTTTCAGCCCCTTCTTCCTTCTGTCCCACTCTGCCCCTTTTCAAGTAAATAATCCAGTTCAGAAAATAGTATATTGTGAAATCTTGGCAATCTTTACCTGTGATTTATGTTGGAAAGACAGAGATATATAGCAATCATGTTTTAGGTCTGTGAGTTTTAGAGAAGAAAGTAGCTTCCGTATGCAGCAACATATATTTTAAGACTGTTTTCCAGGGGAAGAAGATGGACAGGCTTGGCATTACTCTCACAGTACCATTCCTGTACTCAGAGGCCTTAGCTGAGGTGCCGATTTCTCCAGGTCTGCTAATACTTTTTAACCTGATGGACAATGCATTGTACATGTAGTCTTACCTCTGTGCCAATGTACTTAAAAGCTACCATTCTAAAATTGCTGGTTTACAGAATATATGTATTTCAGACTAATAGATATTGCGCATTACCAGGGAAGGCTGATCCAGACCACATCATAGAAATAAATGCCTGTTTTCCGTCATTATTATCCCCATTGTTGTTGTTAGTGTGAGTCAGGATCTTGGTCTTTCCCTCAGCTGATATTGAACTTGTTGTGTAGTCTAGGCTAGCTCGTGGACTAGAGACTAAGTCACATAAAGATAAATGAGATTTTGTTTGTGTTCACTAATAGACACTCACTTGTTTGTGATAGGGTCTTGTGTAGCTCAGGCTAGTCTTACACTTTGACTCTTCAGCTTCCCACTTGCTGGGATGACGGGAATGTGCCTAGCTTTCATTACTGACATTTTTCTTTTCTTTCTTTTTTTTTAATTTAGCATAATTTCTTTACTGAATCCTTGGGAATTTCACATCATGCACCCCAATTCTGCTTACCTCTCAGTCCCTCCCTATTATCCCCTCACCTCTGCAGTGCCTCCCCAAAAGAAAATTAACAAAATAAGCAAAAAACAAAAACCCCAACCAAACAAAAAAACCATAGAAATTTGAACATCTTTTTTTTTTTTTTAAGATTTACTTATATATTATTTATACAGTGTTTGGTCCACATGGATGCTTATATACCAAAGGAGGGCACCAGATCTCATTACAGATGGTTGTGAGCCACATGTAGTTGCTGAGAATTTAACTCAAAACCTCGGGAAGAGCAGCAAGTGCTCTTAACCTCTGAGCCATTTCTCTAGCCCTGAACATCTTTGTAGTATATTTGAACCTTTTAGGTTTCTTTCTGTCTACTTTTCATTGCTTTTCTATTGAATTCTTGATGTTGTACTACTGACTTGTAGGTAGTCTATATATGCTAAGAAGAAATAAATTTTGTGATTTGTGGTGTCCTTAGTTCCATTTGTTTTGATGGTTTACAGGGAATATCTTATTTTTCAAAATACTTTTTCAGAAACTTCTTAATTATTATTTAAAAAATGTAGATGACATTTGTTAGTCTTTTAGGGCCTCGGGATGTAACCGTGTTATTCACTGGCCTTCACACATGTATATTGCACACTATCACATGTACATATATATACCATTGCACACAGACACATATACATACATACAAATAAAGAGTGTAGTTTCTTTTAGCCCTGGAGATTGAACCTTTGTGCTAAGCATGTTCTTTGTCATTAAGCTATACCTTACCCCTGCAGCACTTCTCAGTTTTAAAGATCCTACTGAGTTTGTTTGGATTGTTCTATGCCATAGGTGTGACTTAGGAAGTAACTGTAGAACTGTAATGTGTTAAATATTTGGAGCTTCTGGGAAGGAGAGGTGGCTCAGTTGAGAACACCCATTGTTCCTGCAGAAGACTTGGGTTTGATTCTCACACTCACACAGTGACTCACAATTGTCTAACTCTAGTTCCAGGGGATCCAGTATCCCCTCCTGACCTCCACAAGCACCAGGCATGCATGAGGTGCACATGCATACGTGCAACCAAACACTCATACACATAACATTAAGTAAACATAAAATTTAAGGTATTTTAGAGCTTTTAAGTAATTTTGTTGCTTATTTTTGATTGCTTACTTCTTATTTCTATGTGAACTTTAGAATTGTCTCACTTTTTAAGATTTTCGTTAATTTGCTGGTGACTTGCCAAACATTTAAAGATTAATTTAGGGAGAAGTAAAATCTTGTAATGTTTTTATTTAAGAACATGGATTTTTTTTTTTAGTAGTTCATATCATTGTTTTTGATTCCCCTTAGGAGAGTATTTATAACTAAAACCAAAACAAACAACAACAACAAAAAAAACACAAATATTTTTAAAGTTTGTTTTCTTGGAGTTTTGTGGTAGTCACCCATATGGAGAAGGAACAGCGGGCTGTGTTCCTGCCGCTCGGCTCCCGGCCACCTGGGTAGCTTATGCCCCGAAATAACAACGCACAAATTGTATTCATTTAAACACTGCCTGGCCCATTAGTTTCAACCTCTTATTGGCTAATTCTCACGTCTTGATTTAACCCATATTTAGTAATCTGTGTAGCACCACGAGGTGGTGGCTTACCGGAAAAGATTCAGCATGTCTGACCTGGCGGCTGGCTCCATGGCGTCTGCCTGACTCTGCTTTCTTTCTCCCGAATTCTGTTCTGTCTTCCCCGCCTACCTATGTTCTGACCTATCAGGCCAAGCAGTTTTCTTTATTAATTAACCAATGAAAGCAACAGATAGATAGAAGACACTACTACATCATTTCCCCTTTTTCTGTTTAAACCAAAAGGAAGGCTTTAACTTTAACATAGTAAAATTACATATGACAAAACAGTTATCAAGCAAGAATTACAGTTACAATATTTATATCTATTTTATCTTTTATCATAACAATGGAAAACTATAACTATCTATCTATTCTTCAACTCCATCAAAGACTCCAGAAGGATATAATATTACCTAAGCAAACAAGAAATAAGCAACTTCCAAACTCTAGAAATGACAGAGACATCTCACTGCCTGGACAGTCACCCAAAGTTCTTTCGTACCATTGGGGCATCCATCTTCAGCCTACAGGCCCATAGTATCCAGCAGACATTTCCATGAAGTGGAAAAATTTCAAAGACAGTTCAGTCACTTTCTTTTGTGTCCTGCAGAATGTCTCACAGACTCTTTCATGAGTCAGGAACCCCAAAGGATCATCTCACCTTTAGGCAAGTTCAGCAGTCCTCTTCTCTGGGGGTTCTCTGTGTCCAGTTTGTGCAACAGTCCAGGCAAGAGCAGTTTCTTGCCCACATGGCTAAACAACTCCATCAGAGATCTGAGAAGGGAAGTAATATTACTTGAGCAACCGGGAAGTACAAACGAGAAACTTCCAAAATGTGCAACAAATGGCAGAGACAACTGACTACCTGGGCAATCACCCAAAGTCTCATTTGCAATGTTGAGGCAACCAACTTTGGCTAAGGCCTAACGTAACTGACATACCATTTTCAAAGGCAAGAAACTTTTCAGAACTATCTTACCCTGTCTTGGCAGAATATGACAATCCTGTTTTTATCCATTTACGGATACTCTGTATCTCTGTCAGTGGTTGAGGTATGGGCTTTTCTTTGCTCAAAGGCCGGTTCTGCCAAGAAGAAGACAAGCTCCAAGTGGAGTGTCTTTGGTGCTCAACATTCTCTCGGAGTAGAGCGGTGTTGCCAGGAGTGATTGTGTCTCACTACCACGGAACTCTATGTTAGATTAAAGGCCATTTTCTACAGCTCTTTGAAGAGGTTGAAGATTATACTATCTATACTAAATATTAACTCTATGTATCTAAAGAACCTGATTAGCCTAAATATAAATATGACAAACATAGATGACTATTGATCTATAATTCTTGATACCTATTTAACTTGAAGACTAAGAGAATAAAAACTGTGCAATAAATGAGGACAGTGACCTCCAAATGTAAACAATGTATATCATTACATAAACAATATATAAGTATCTTAATTAGAGGTAGAAATGTACATTGCAATATGGTAAATATATATATCAATACATAAAAAATGTTTTAAACTGAGGTAGAAGCATATTTGCATACAGTATTCAATATAATTTAACTTTCTATCAATATACAAGAATCGATACCAATATAATTTTCTAAAAACAATAACTCACAAATACCAATTGATTATCCCGTCACCAATAGCCATATAATTTGCAAATGATATTTCTTTTTTCTACTTTTATACTTATTTTTCCTTAATTAAACAACTTTTGTCAGCACCTCTAGCACATTGGTAAATGATTGTGTTGAATTGGGTATTTTTTGTTTTGCTTCTAACTTTATTTCAGTACTCCTAGGTTTTTCTGTTGTATATATTGTTGGCATTTTGGTTGAGTTGGAACCTTTTACTTTCAAAGTTGTTATTGTATCTCAGTTGGTTTAAAAAGTCAGGCAGAAATCTTAAGTTGAAAGAAAAGTTGAGAGGACCTTGCAAAGAACTTGTTTTTCCCTGAATTATAAGGGCTAGTTGCCAGCTAGCCTGATAGTTCATTGTCTCAGTCCGAATACCTCAGTGTTTTATTTCGTACAAAGAAATACTATCCTGTGTAACACACAGCATCAATATCAGGAAGTTAGCCCTGATATACTAGTACTTTCTAATCCTCAGGCTCCCTTCTTCCTGTACTGTCTGTCTGAATAGCTCTGCACAATCCATTACAGTTCAGAATCATACACTGCATTTGATTTCTGGTCTCTTTAGTTCTTCAACCTGAAACAGTTTTTCTGTGACGTTACGAGTTAACTCATTTGAAGATGACAAGAAGGCTGACGCGAAAGGACGCTAATGTTGAATTTCCTCAGTGTCTCCTTCGTCCTTATGTCTTATAAATGTCTGAGCTTGAGGAGCACCGTGGCTCCACGACTCTCGCAGGTTTGCTTTGCATGCATTGCCAGTTTCTGTAACACTAACAGGTTTTTCTGTTTGATTATTAACTAGACTCTGGTGTGAATTGATAGACGAGGGAAGTAAGTGTCGTA
This sequence comes from Microtus oregoni, assembly GCF_018167655.1. NCBI lineage: Eukaryota > Metazoa > Chordata > Mammalia > Rodentia > Cricetidae > Microtus > Microtus oregoni. The sequence continues at coordinate 9,376,482 of NW_024543095.1, read as the reverse complement.
GGAAGGCAGGCAAGTTGCCAGTGGGTTGGAGACTCAGTCACAGTACAGACTTTATGTTATAGGTTGAACTGTAGAATTACCCAGGATCAGTGACATGTCAGAAGTTCAGAAATAACCAAAGAATATAGAGGATGAAATTGGTGATTTATGTTATTGTTACTTTGCTTGGTTACATTTATTAGGTTTATTGTTTTTACTAACAACACTTTTTTTTTTAAAAATGTACTCATTGCTCTTTCAAAGCCACTGGTTGCTTGGCCAAATGAATTGGGCTGACATAATCTTCTGACGAGCTTTCATTTTTTTCAGCTTGAACTGTATGTGCCGTTGTTGTATGTATGTCACCTTATATATACATTTAAAGCATATGAGGATCTTTGAGGTGTGGACAGATAATTGTGAATATTCAGTGCCTTTTCCCCTTTTTATCTAAATTTGAGATCCTGTTTCTATATACAGTTGAATTGTTGCCAGTCTTAATTACTTTAATAAGGAGAATGTCCTTTTAATTGAAATAAAATTTTAAGAGCTTTTTGAAATGAAAATAAACACATCATAGTACCTATTTATAATTCAAGGTTATGAGGAGTAGCAAATTAGATTTTATGTATGTTCATCATGGTACTAAATAAGTAGAACTGAGTCTCCTTTAAATTAAATAGAACTAAGTTTATTGGTTTATTTATTAAACCATTGTTGGACCACCCTCGAAATTCTTTAGGGGTATTTTAAAGTCTTCCTTAAGTATGACATTCTTTCTTGAATGGGAAGCAGTGTTCATACATACACAGATAACATTGCTGTCTGTCCCTGACTTGCCGTGGTAGAAATGGGTGAGAAGAGCATGTGCAAGTAGTAAATTGGGGGTTATCTGACGCACCTTAAATGAGCACCTTCCTGCCTTTATAGAGCTTACAAACTGCTTGGACAAGCTAGTAGTCCAGCGCTTGTGGTTTTTTAAGCAGTGATGTTATTTCAGTCCTCAGTGTCTTTCTGTTTCTGCTGCTCTTTCCTGTCCCTTTCCTGCTGAAGCTGAAAGTTGTGTGTCATTTGTCTCATGGTAAAATGCTGAATTGTTGTCACTCTTCAGGGAGGAGCAATGTGCTGAGGCTCGGCATCTGATTGTCCCTTTTCTATTCTCTCTCTCTTTTCTCTCACATATGAGAAAAGAGCTATTTATTGTTTGTAGAGTAAATCTAGGACCAAGTTAAGGACTCTCTTATAAAATTTAGATATATCAGGAAACTTCTGAAATTCCATACGTGTACTTAGTGTGTCTTGGTTCATACTCACTCCTTCCCTTCATCTCCCCAGCACCCTACTCTTCCCCATCTTATCTCTTGTCTTCCTCACAACTCCCTGTCTTACCTACAGAGTCCGGTCCGTGCTGCCCATAGGCCCACATGTATGAGTTAATACACCGTTAGTGCTGCCCCTAGGCCCATGTGTATGGGGTTATCCACTGAAGTCTGGGTGACCTACCAGTGCCTGCCCACCCCAAAGTGACTGTCTTCCTCACCACCCCTAGGTACTGTCCTCTCCTCAATGAGGGATCTAGCATGAGGGGGTCTTTCCTCCCTCATATGCCAGGATATTTAACTCTCGTCTTAATAATGAAACTCTTAAATTTGGAAGAATTTATAAGAATTCTGGTCATTTTGCTTTCCTGCCTTCATTTTTTATAAAAATGAAACATCTTCCAAGGTATTTTATATCTTGGACAAACTGCATGTCTACTTTGTACCCTGTTTGTTGTTTTGTAGGTCCTTAGGGAAGATGGGGACCACACATGGCAATATCCCTTTCTGAAATAAACTGCACGTAGGTCTCTTGTGGATATTGTTTTCAAATTAAGACCTTACCCCTTTCAGCTAATACTTCTTTAGTTTGCACTGTGACGGATTTGAAAAGGAATTGTATTAATGCTGTTCTAAAAGTTGTTTTTAAAATGTTGTTCTGAACTGAGTTTTGCCTTTCTCTCCCTTCCAGGCCCAGATTGCCTTCCTTCAGGGGGAGAGGAAAGGTCAAGAAAATCTGAAGAAAGATCTAGTGAGGAGGATCAAAATGTTGGAATATGCCCTGAAGCAGGAAAGGTAATCAGTGGGCTCCTTCTGTTCCCACCATCTTCATTATCCTACCATTCCTGAACTAAAACCATATCTTAGTTCTGTGTACTCTTGAGAACCCGAGTAGGGAATAAACATTTATGTATGATTCTGTGTGATTTATGTATGCAATATGTTAATCTTACCATAAATAATAACTTTAGTACGATAATTTACATGGCTTAAAACATTTTAGCCTTATTTATTCACACTCTGCCTCTTATATGAAGCTGATGTTCTTTCTAGACGTAGACTGTCATCTGTTTCTCTCCCTTCCACCTTCTGCTCTTTGTAGGTTTGCTTGTTTTGAGATAGCCTTAGACTCAGACCCCCTGGGTAGACAGTGTTGGCTGGCCTTGAACATTTTGTCGTCCTGCCTCTTAACTCCCAAGTGCTAGGATTATGTTCATGACTGAGATGCCTAGTTAACATATTTCTCAGTTCTCCTAGCATCCCTCAGTCCCTACCCATTACATTCTCTACCCTCTACCCTGAACTCTTCAGCCCAGGGGCTGGGCTGCCTTTCCCCCAGAGGCTCTTCCCTGTATAATTTACATAATTTGGTTACCTGCCCCTTTTTTTATACCTTTGACCTCCTGGCTACACCCCCCCCCCCCACACGCATGCACGCACGCAACCCCCCCTCCCCCCAGTCTACTCTGGATGTTCCCAGATGTCCTTGTTCCTGCTTTTACCTACATTCTCTTTTTTAAATCTACAATAAACTTTCTTTTCCACCATACTTAAGAGCATCCATGTCTTGTCCTTTTTATTTCCTGTTTTTTTTTCATCCATGAGTAAAATTATATTTTAATTGTAAGGAAATTTTTATGATGCTTCTCCCTTTTTTATAATGTAATATTCAGTTTGTTACAGTTTCCTAAGAAAAAATTGCTCTGATTGACAATGCCTTTTCATAGACTGTTGAAGGAGCTGTGGGCTGTATTCCTGCCGCCCAGCTCCCAGCCGCCTGGCTAGCTTATGCCCCAAAATAACAACACACAAATTGTATTCTTTTAAACACTGCTTGACCCATTAGTTCTAGCCTCTTAATGGCTAATTCTCACAATATTGCCTAACCCATATTTAGTAATCTGTGTAGCACCAGTCTTACCAGGAAGGATTCAGCATGTCTGACCTGGCGGCTGGCTGCATCGCGTCTGCTCTGGACAGGAGAGGCATGCGTCTGTCTGAGGCGTCTTACCTCACTTCCTCTTCCTCCCAGCGTTCTGTTTACTCCACCCACCTATGTTCTAACCTATCAGGGCCAAGCAGTTTCTTTATTAATTAACCAATGACCTTCCTCCATCAATAGACTTTAAAAACTTTTTTTTTCCCTTTGTCCTATGTGAGATACTCTTATCTCTCCAGAAGGAGAGCTTGCCTTGCAATTTTGCTAGTTTGGGTTATAAGTAAAGGGAAATAGGTCACATGTGAGAGTTTGCGGATTAAGTTTCTTTAATGGGTTGTTTTTGGATTTTTTTTTAAATCAACATTCTGAAGTAGTTCATTGTTTTCAGTAATCCGAACATTTGATAACCTGGTATTAGAATTCTCTGTTTTAGTACATTTTTGCCTTATTTTGATAGTCTCTTGCTTTTCTTCCTTTTTTGAAGTTGACAAATGGACTAGGTGTAAAACCACCATAAAGTAGCATTAACATTAAATATTTTTAAACATTGAGAAATTGATATGAAAGCGGTTTCTCTAGTTGGTGGAAAAATAAATGGATTTTTCTATGCCTTAAGAGGTTGATTGAAGTGACATTAGGGAGATAAGAAAAACATTTCTAAAAGTATGTAATTTGCAAATATTTTAAATCTCAAGCTGTCTTCACTGTAGGCTTTTCCAGAGGTGAGGGAAATGAGAACAGTAATAGATGTATTATTTTGAGTAAATACAGTGTGTGTCCTAGCTCACTTTCTGTTGCTGTGATATAAACCTATCAAAACCAACTTGGGGGGAAGGTTTTGTTTCATTTTAGAGCTTCCAGGTCACAGGTCACAGTCTGTCACTGAAGGAAGTCTGGGCAGGAACTCATGGCAGGAATCTGGAGGCAGGAACGGAAGCAGAGACTGTGCTTCCTGGCTTGCACCATTTGCTTTTTTGTTTGCTTGCTTGTTTGTTTTTTTCCTTTATTTAATTTTTTTGTGTGTGTGCATATATGTCTGTGCACTGCATATGTACCTGGTACCTGCAGAGGCTAGAGGAACTACGTTACAGACAACTGTGAGCTTTCATGTGGTTGCTTGGAATTGAACCCAGGTCCTCTGGAAGAGCAGCCAGCACTCTTAACTGCTGAGACATCTCTCCAGCCCCTTCATTTGCTTTCCTGTTCAACCCAGGACTACTTGCCAGGGGTACTCACAGTGGGCTGGGCCCTCCTACATCAATCTTTAATTAAAATACCCTACAGATATTCCCACAGGCCACTCTGATGGGGACAATACCTTAGTTGCTGTTTCCTCTTTTCCCCAGGTAACTGGAGTTTGTGTCAAGTTGACAAACCAGCAGTGTCCAGACCCAGAGACTTAAAACTAAGTAATTGTTGTAGAGTCATAGGTCAGAACTCTCCAGGCTGAATCTAGAGTCTGTACTCTTTTATTATTTTGTTATCTATAAATCCGTAGAACTGAAACGCAAATACTAAAGTAACCAGCAATGTGTGTGTGTGTGTGGGGGGGTGTGCATACACATGAAGGCTTGTATCTAGACGTACACTGAGGTGCTAGGGGCTGAGGTAGAAATGTGTCCATGATCCCCAGTGGGGTCAGAAAGAGGGAAGCAGCTAAGATGCCTTGCCAGTGAGGCAAGTGTAGAAAGTAGAGAGACCACATCAGAACCAAACAACGTGCACAGTAATTTGTAGTCATGTGTGAAGAATGTTAAGAGTATAGTGGGCATTAGTTATTATTTGATGACTGCAAATGGATTGTGGAGTCTATTTAAGGAGTTTAGACATTTACCTTAAACATGGAAGGAAACATGGAAAGCTTTCAGATGTTTCTATCAAATGATCTTGAACTAATTCTCTTGTACTCTTTACTCTCCTTTGCCAACTGTACATTTTTCTTTGCTTGATTATGCTTGGTGTCAAAGAGCCTGTGGTTTTTTCCTTAAATTATTGCCTAACTCTCCCCTAATTAGTTTAATTTGTAATTTCTTTTTTGTTTTTTCCCGTGTTTTCTAAGAGCAAGAACCTTCTCTTATCTAACTACCATGTACTATTGTTGGTTTAATTCTGTTACCTGTCAGATATCCTAATAGTGATCTTCATAGCGGATCATCCCCTACCTCCAATCTAGGATCCAGTCTGAGATCATGCTGCTAGGGGAAGGTTTTAAGCATGAAATACATTTTAGAAATATCTTCCTGGGGACTGTACTGGAAAGGTCTGCTTATCAGGGCAGGAGTGTAATAATAAATGAGAAATGATAAACATAGTACCTGCTGGAATAGTAGTATCTGCCATAAAACATTTTAAGTACAAAGAATCTAAAAAGTGGAATTATAAAAATGTGGAGATGGTATCCTAAGAGAGAAAGGAAAAGTCAGGAATGACTCCCAGGTTCCTGACTTGGGAGAGAGGCAGTGGAACAAAAGAAAGAATACAGTTGAAGGTAGATTGCTACCGAGCCGTGGGAAGCAGGTGCATTAGAGAAGGGATAAGGAGGAAGAGCCAAAAAAAAGAGTCACCAAGGAGGGAGAGGCCGTGTTTGGGAAGAGGAAGGAGAGGGAGGTAGACACTGCCAGATGCCAGTGCAGTCTCCATGCAAGCTGTGGCTGAGTGTAGTCATTGGGGCTTGCCCATTGGTGCCTGCTGATGTCCTTGACAGGACAGTTCCCCAGAGGTGGTAAGAACAGGAGCCAGGTCACAGGAAGAAGCAGAGGGAAGGGAAAGAAGAGACAGGTGAACCCCCTGACTGTTTGCAGATGGTTGTAGAGCAGAAGAGAAAGAACTGGATAAGTCTAGGGAGATTTCTTTTCTTTTCTTAACCCACCCCCGTTAACAGAGAGATTCAAAACCAATTTTGGTTTTCTGGGTGTTGGTGAGGTGATGTGGGAGTTTTTCCGATCCAGTGGCACTTGTTTTGTTCAGTTTGGTTAGTTGTTTTCCCTTTGGACAGAGTCTTGATGTTCACATTCATCAGCTGTGGAACCCCTGTAGTCTCTGGGTGCTGGGATTATATGCATGCCTCACCATGCACAGCTACATGAAACTTTAAAAAAGATTCATCATTATTATGATTAGTTGTATTTCATGTGTGTCGATGTTTCGCCTATATGTGCACCATGTGTGGGCATAGTATTCCCAGAGACCTGAAGAGAGTGTTGGATTCCCCTGGAATTGGAGTTATAGAAAGTTGTGAGTTGCCATGTTGTGGGTGCTGAGAATTAAACCCAGGTTTTCTGGAGAGTGGCCAGTGCTCTTAACTGCTGAACCATTTCTCCAGCCCCTGCAGTGACACTTTTTGAGGATATTAACAGATAGATACAAAGCATGTTCTTTATATCATGGAGCTTTTGACTTCTTTTCAGTCCTAATCCCAGGAATTAAGAAAAAATGGATTGAGGGCATTTGAAACAAAAATTTGGAGACATTAGCCACTTAAAAATTGTGTGTGTGTGTGTGTGTGTGTGTGTGTGTGAATGTTCTTGTGTTTGAGTATAGGTGTGCACATGCTATACAGTGTGTATGTACTACGGTACATGAGTGAAGGTCAGAGGGTGACCTTGAATGTGCGTCCTCCCCTTCTTTTTTGAGACAGATCTCTTGCTGTTTACCACTGCTTGTGTCAGGCTGCCTGGCCTGTGAGCTTCCAGGGATTACATACATAAGCTCCTGTTCTGGCTTTGTGTGTATGTTTGTTCTGGGGATCTGAACTTAGGTCCTTATACTGGGCAAGCTGGTACTTTACCCAGGGAGCCATCTCCTAGACCAAGCTTAGTAACTTTATACATACTCTTGCAAGCTTTAATAGTTACTGTGTTTGTCATTTATTTTGCCCTGGTCTGTTTTTTACATTTAATTTTGTTACAACAGTTTATTGCAATACAATCACAAATAGAAATATCATACAGCAAGATTAAGGTGGCCACTCAAACACCTTTGCAGCCATGCATCCCGGTTAACATTTGTACAGCTAGAATGGCCATTCAGAGGTCAGAACCTCACTTCTGATTTTCTACTTTTAGTATCAGTTACATTCTTATGGCCCCGAACCATTTTAAAGACGATTCAGTATTATACCATTTCACCTATAAACAGCTAAGTAAAGATCAGTGTAGATTTTCTAAGTTCCCCTCTTGAAAGAGACAAAATAAGAACTGGATCTTTAATATAGATGAACTACTCACCTAGCATGAATTTATCAAAGCTTCCTGTAAAGCACAGTAAACTTTACAGAATAAGGAGGCTTACATATTTCTTTTTAACAGTGCAGTGTTTGACTCCACATTTTTTCAGCAATTTAATTTTAAGGAATCTATGTAAAACCAACTTTGAAGCTTTCTCTTGTGTTTCCCATTTCTCTGTACTTATTGTTACTTTTATCTTTACTGTAATAGTCCAACTGTCTTCTTGCTTTTTTTATTTCTAAATTCTAATTCATCTTCTAGATAAGTGGTAAAATTTTCCAATTTTAAAAAGGAATAATCATAATATATCCCTGCTTTGAAATACCTGGTTAATTTCAAAGCTATTCCTATGTAAGTAGCATTTTTTTTTCAGATACCTTCTGTGAACTTTGTTTCTTCTAATTCTTTTGCTCACTATACCTAGTGTTTATAGTATTTTGACCTACTGGATGTTTATGTTTTAGGAGCCAGAGCTTGTCCTAAACACAATAGTCGTTTGTGCAAATCCGGACAGAAATCTCTTGTACATCTTAATGATTGAGGTTTAGTCAAAATTTCCTGTTACCTATGTTTTGCAGAGTTAGATGATCCTTTGTCCACATCCTTCAGATATATGCTTACAATGCTTATGTCAGTATGCAATACTTTTTGTATTTTCCTATGTCCTAGGCATCCTCTTGTTTTCACTCTTACTTCATGATAAACTGCAGGTTATTTCCAGCAGTCAGCACACCACCGTGCATATGATAAGAATTCAGTAGTGTGTTGAAATTAATCACTAGGGAATGGGGAGATGGCTCAGCTAGTAAAGTGCTTGCCATGCAAGTATAAAGACATGAGTTCAGATCCCCAGCCTTCACAAAAAACAAAGCAAAACCAGGCACAGTAGTACTTAAATAGAACCCCAGCATGGGGGCAGAGATAGGCACTTGAGATTTACTGATGGGCTATTTATTGTAGCTGAAATGGCAAACTCTGAGTTCTATGAAAACTCTGTCTCAAAAAACAGTATACAAAATGATAGTGGAAGACATTTATCTTTGTCTTCTGTCTCTACACAGAAACACATGAGCATGCATACCAGTACACTCACTTGTACATGTGCGTGTACACACACACACACACACACACACACACGATCATTCTTTTTAGTGTTAGCATTTTAGATGTGATTGGACACGTTTTTTTATTCCCAACATTTTATTTATGAGGTTGGTTTTTAAACAAAGCTAAAATAAGAGTTCTTTAGTATATTATAACTTTGAAACATGTTTTATGCTATGCAGTAAAGGCTATTAGGGGGTAGGGAGTGTAGGTGTATATGAAGTAATGAGATCTGTAGTTATCCTGTAGGTCATGAGACAGAGAAAACAATAATAAACAAGATTGTTAACAAAATGACTTGAAGTATCAAAACAGTAGGAAGCCATGAGTTCTTGAGAAACATTGTAGCATTTTCTCTCTCAGGATGGTCTAAGTTTGAGGAGGGCTGTTACTAAAGTTTATTTAGAAAATTTAATAAGAGGGAAACACAGATCTTAGGAGCCAGAGCTTGTCCTAAACACAACAGTTATTTACATATTTTATCTTGGTTTAATTTTTTGTGAAGTAGTAGTTGATAACGTGACTGTCTTGTTACATATATTGTATATAATGTTTTCTGGTTGTTTTAAAACTAACTTCTGTTGCAATTTTTTCTAAGACCACTAGAATGCACTCTAATGCAGCGTGTTGTATTGAAATGCTTTTTCCCTGTGTGTTTACATCATATAAATAAGCTTCATATTGTGACTACTTTTATTTGGTGTTATCTGATGTCAGGTCAGTTGTGTGACTTTTAAGAAGTTAGTGTGACTTTGTCTGTGGCAGATGAACTATTTCCGGAAATCTGAAGAATGACAATTGCATTAAGAATCTGTTTACTTTCTTCTAACAGGGAGTCAGGCAAATATCTCCACAGCTTACCTTCTGATCATCTAGTATATGGAAATAGATGTGGACATTTTTAGTTCAGTGATGAAATCACTGTGTTAAGAGACACATTGGGATATGGAGAAGCATGTTCTAGATAATTTGGTGGCTATAATCTGTAAATTGTCTTAAGACTCCCCTCTATATAAAAAATACGGTTTTTATCAATAGCTACAAAATGATTATTGAGAAATAGTGAAAGATTTCAGTAACTTATATATCGGAGTGAACAATTTTCTTGATCTAATTTTAAATTATATAAAAATCTTAGGATAAGGGTTCCATCCATTTTTTTGAAAAGAATTTTAACTTTAATTTTTTGTGTGTGGGTTTTTTTTTGCCTGTATGTATGTATGTGTGTACATATGTATGTATGTACATGCACCATGCATGTGCCCGTTGCTGAGGAGGGCTCCTGATCCCTGGAACTAGGGTTACAGATGATTGTGAGCCATCATGTAGGTGCTTCGAATCATGTCTCAAGAAGAGTAACCAGTGCTCTTAACTGATGAGCCATCTATCCAGAACACATGCTCTTCCCCCATACCATTCTTTTTTTTTTTTTTTTTTTTAATAAGGAAGAAATGCTTTCAATTTGACTATGTTGCCTTTTCCTTCATTCTTGCTTTGGTTCTGAAAATTATTTTTATTTGAATATTTTATTGTTGTTTATCTTAACTTACAAGTATTTGTTCACAAAAACCCTTTATCTTGTAGAGAAGAGTTAAAATATACAAATATATTAAGCATATGTGTTATTTTTATTTAATCTTAAATTTTTCTTATGTGGATAATTTTTTTGTTTCATTTGCCTTGATCTGAGATGGTTACATTAGATGATTAGTCCAGTTAGCTGAAAATAATAATACTCTGCTAACTTTAAAAAGAAATTAGACAGTCTTCTTAATTATGGTTTTTTTTTCTGACTAAAGATAAAGTACATGTTAACTACTACTGCTAGGCTATCTCATTGCACAAGGATGACTTCATCTGGGTTTTGCTATGCTCTGATTGCTCACCATAAGAATATTTGGAGAATTGTAAGTACCAAGTAAGGCACATAACAATATAGATAATGTTTCCTTTTAAGATAAACCCAAGTATTGAGACAGGCTAGTTTTAACAAATTAAATTGTATAGTAAAGGCCTCTTTTCTTAATTGATATAATTCAGCTTAAAATCATTAAGAAAATTTGAATACAACAGAAACTAGAATTTATGTGGTTCATCCTAGGTATAAAATAAAATTTTTTATTCCTAGTGTTATCCCTTTGTTTGCTTTGTTATAACGGCAGTTGGTGATTCAACAACCAAAACGGCAAGTTTTTGTTTTGTTGTTGTTGTTACAACTTTGACACCATGGAAATCTCAGCGCCTTTGAAAGTTCTAGGCATGTTTAACCGGGACTGTTGCACACTTATAACTTTTTTTTACATATCTTAAAGCGTATTTAAGTTATTTAACATGGTTTGTATTTTCTCATTTCTTTATTAGAGCCAAATACCACAAGTTGAAATACGGGACAGAACTGAATCAGGGGGACATGAAGCCTCCAAGCTATGATTCTGGTAAGCTGCTTATAACGGAAGTTTAAGTTAAATCTAATATTTTGTAGAAAAATTTGAAACTATAAGTTAGCATCTATTTGCATGTTATTTTTGTTGTCTTGTTTTTGGAAACTAATCATTTCGTGTCATGAGATCATTTTGTAGCACTTTTCTCCATCCCTTTTTTAGTTCACCGTGTTCTGCCTATGTTTTACATATAGTAGAAGGTTCATGGGCTGCACCAGCCATTTCTTAGTGTATCTTCCTTGCATTAACCGACACGTTTGGCATGAGAATACCAAAGTGCATGCTGTTCGGAAATCCCGTTGAAGAGCAGAACTATGGAAACATGATGTTTCTTCTCTGAGCATAAGGGAATTGGCGAATCTCTTACGCATGATGCCTCAGTGGGCTGGGGATGCAGCTTAGCCTGTACTAGGCCCTGCGTTCAGTCCTCAGTACTACCAGCAGCAAAAAGCAAACAAACTTGACTCCTTAGGTGAACTTTCTTACTTAGTGGAACACAGGGTATGTTCATTAGCAGATGTAAATGAAGAGTGAGGAAAATTGTACCAAAGTTATTACCATACATAATTTCTGTCCTATTTCATATGTAATTCTTATTCAAATAGTGGAGGTATTAGCAAGCATTTGTATGTCATTTATTAAAATCCCTACTTATAATTTTAAGGGCTTCATTAACTTTAATCATTTAGTGAAGATATTGTTATTCTCATTTTATCTATGCAAAACTAAAAGTCACGAAGTTGGAGAATTTTCCTGAGGTTAACCAGTCATTAAATGATGTGGTAAATGGAGTGAACTCAGGCTTACCAGACTCAGAAATTCATATTCTTCCCATTTTCCACATTTGAGTACAATGGAGAAGCTTTCCAAAGTGGATTCTAATGGTCTCACTTTACATCCCAGAATATTTCAAGTATGTTCTTAAAGTTTTCCCAAATTCTTAGTTATCTGTTGTCTCTCGGTTGACCTCTAATTTTATTAATTTGAGTTTTCTATGTCTTTAGCTAATTCAGCTCAGGGTTGTCAGTCCTGTTTTTCTTTACAAGGTCCTAGCTCATCATTTCTTTCATTCTTTACACTTTTTCCGTTTCATTTATTTCTGCTCCGGTTTTGATAATTTCTTTCCACCTATTTCTTTGTTTTTTTTTTTCTTTTCAAACCATTGAAGTGCATTTTAAAGTATTTATTTGGGGTCTTATTCTTTTCTTATTTTTCATTTTAAATTGTGTGTATGATATATATGAACATGTGCATGTGAACTTGAGTGTAGGTTTCTGTAGAGGCCAGAGCAGGTCATAGGACACGTAGAGCTGGAGTTACAAGTGGTTGTGAGCCAGCTGATGTGGATGCTGGGAACTGAACTCTGGATCCTCTGCAAGAGCAGTGCATACTCCCAACTGCCGAGCCACTTCTCCAGTCCCTCTTTCTGCTTTTTTATTCCTATTTGAGGTATTGTGTTTTTTAGTTTTAACACTTATGCAAAATTTTATTTATTTTATAATCATTATGTATTTATTTATTTATTTATAGATGACTATCATGCAGTTGCCCTCATACTTCCTATGTAACTGAGTCAATCTCTGGTCTTCTCCTGTCTCTGTTTTCTAAGTCTTAGAGTATATATAGGTGCCCCTCATCCTCATTGGTTCAATAAGATATGTTAAAATTCCTTCCATGATCATTTCCATCAAAATGTGTCTTTCCACACCTTGGTAACACATTGTTAATTAAAAGGTACTCTTCTTTTTCTTTTTACCCCATTGCATGTATAATCTTGTTAATGCCTTATGAAAAGTCTCTATGCATTTAAAGAACAGCAGCATATGCAGGGTTTTAATGGTGTACTTCTGTCTATTTTGATCAGGTTTAATGATCTATATGTTTGAAGGATGATTGCCAAGTTTGTTTTTCCTGTAGAATATCATAGGGTGGAATGAAAATTTGTTAGAAAAAGCAGAGAAACCAGAGAGAAATTATAGAGTGATCTCAACCTAAACTGAACTTTTCTTTGGCATGAATTTCATTCATAAATCATAAATGGGGACCTATAGCAAAACTTTAATATATATCCAGCTGAAACTAGCATTCATTGTTTTATATAAAGCAAGGCATTGTGGGTGGTAGCCAGTGCATTTTCTTTTAGTATGTTATCAAGTCATTATATATCAGTCACAATCACCAATGAGGCAGTTACTCTGAATTTTAGTGTTTTTGTCCATAGCAACTGCAGGACAAAAATGCCCTTATTTGTTCAGTTGAATAAACAATCCCTTCTCATCACACATAGCTTTTGAGAGTTAATTGCTCTTCAAAACTATGGAAGAAATAATAGAATATTCAGTTTATGATTTCATATAATCACAACATTTAAAAAATATGTTATCTGTATAAATAATGATGTGAAATGTAGTATCATCAGTGATGTCACTCTAGCCTAATTTAGGACAGTTACCTTAAAATATGTTGATCTATTTTATATAAATGTGTGTGTCTCATTAATTTCAGTTTTTTATTGATACTTATTGAGCTCTACAGTTTTCTCTGCTCCCCTCCCTGCCTCTCCCCTCCCCACTTTAACCCTCCTGCAAGGTCCCCATGCTCCCAATTTACTCAGGAGATCTTGTCTTTTTCTACTTCCCATGTAGATTAGATCTATGTAAGTCTCTCTTAGTGTCCTCATTATTGTCTTAAGTTCTCTGGGATTGTGGTTTATAGGCTGGCTTTCTTTGCTTTATGTTTAAAAAACCACCTATGAGTGAGTACATGTGATAATTGTCTCTCTGTATCTGGGTTACCTCACTCAAAATAATGCTTTCTAGCTCCATCCATTTTCAATTCAGGGTGTTGTTATTTTTTTCTGCTGTGTAGTACTCCATTGTGTAAATGAACCACATTTTCCAAATCCATTCTTAGGTCAAGGGGCATTTAGGTTGTTTCCAGGTTGTGGCTATGACAGACAAAGCTGCTATGAACATAGTTGAGCACATGTCCTTGTGGCATGATTGAGCATCCTTTAGATATATACCCAAAAGTGATATTACTGGGTCTTGAGGAAGGTTGTTTCCTAATTTTCTGAGAAATCACCACATTGACACCCAAAGGGGTTGTACCAGCTTGCATTCCCACCAGCAATGCAGTAGTGTTCTCTTTTCCCCACATCCTCTCCAGCATAAGTAATCACCTATTTGAGGTATTTAAAGCTATACGTTTCCCTCTTCGGTTTGCTTTCATTTTATCTCAGGGGTTTTGGTATATTGTGTTTTCACACATTTCATTCCAAGGATTTTTTTTCCTTTCTTCATTCTTCAGTGGTCCATCCATCATTTAATCCTATCTTGTCTTACTTTACATTTAATCCTATCTTGTCTTACTTTACATTTAATCCTGTCTTGTCTTACTTTACATTTAATCCTGTCTTGTCTTACTTTACATTTAATACTGTCTTGTCTTACTTTACATTTAATCCTGTCTTGTCTTACTTTACATTTAATCCTATCTTGTCTTACTTTGCTTTGTCCTGTTTTGTTTCATCAGGCCTCACTATGTAGCCTCTGCATGTAGACCATGCAGGTCTCACTCACAAAGATCTGCCTGCCTCTGCCTCCAAGACCTGGGACTCAGGTCTGTCCAGCACACTAGCTCCATACTTACTGTGCTTTTAGTCTCCCTTACTTTGTGTGTTTTCTTTGTTAATGTTATCAAGCTTTATTGCATTGTGGTCAGAGAGAATACATGGAGTTATTTCAATTTTTCTGATTTGTTGAGATTTGCCTTGTGTGCCAGAACATGTCTGTTTTAGAGAAACTTCCATGGGCTGTTGAGAGGAATTCTTTAAGGTTTGGGCAGAAAATTCTGTAGATATCTGTTAAGTCCATTTTGTACTTGATGACATTTAACTTTAATGTTTCTCTTTATTTTTTGTGTGGAAACCTGCCCATTTGTAAAACTGGCCATTGAAGTGACCTACCATTACTTTATTGTGGTTAAATCTGGCTTAATGTTTACTAGTATTTCATGAATTAGGATGCCCTGGATTTGGTGCTTAAATGCCTACAATTATAATGTGGTCTGTGGGTTGTTATCTTGATAGAAGGAAGTGGCCTTCTTTACTTTCTCTGATTAGTTTTGGCTGATGTCCATTTGTCAGGTATTGAGTAGTGATATATCTTTTTGTTTCCTGGTCCATTTGGTTGTAGTTACCTTCTTTGGATCTGTTCACTCAGTATCTATCCTTGAGCATGAGGTGTATTTCTTGTAGACAAGAGAAAGGTGGACCCTGTTTTCTAGGACAGTTGGTTCTAATATAGTTGTATCTTTTAATTGGGGGTTTGAGGGCCCTGGTACTTGGAACTGTTATTGGAAGGTAGGTATTAATCACTGTCGTTGCTGATTTTGTAGTGTGTAGCAGTCTTACTTGGCTTACCTGTTAACCTGTCACCATTAATCTTTTTCCTATTAGCCTTTTGAGTATGCTCATCCTCCTGTTCATCCCAGAGTGTTCCTTGTATTCGCTGTAGGCTGGTTGTTAGTCACAAAGTTCCCACCAAGAAGTCAGCTTTATTCTCATGGGCCTGCTCTACATGGAAGCTTGGATTTTATTTCTTTAATTTTTAACACCCCTCCCCTTTCCCCATGTGTATTTAGTGTGGGGAGTTCTTCTCAGGTCTTGTTTGCTCTGTGTACTCCTTGTACTGAATGGCTGTCCGGGGTTTTATTGAAGATGTGTTGAACGCCTTTGACCTAGAATTATTTTCTTTCTCTTTCTCTTATGTCTATAATTCATAGATTAAGTCTTCATGTGGTATTTCAATAACCTGTGAGTTTTAATTCATTTTTTAAAAAATTTCCATTGTCTTTAGTTGGAGGAGCCTGAGAGGACAGAACCCAGGGGAGCTAGTTAGTGTAAGCAACTGGAAGGGCCCAAGGCCGAGTGGTGGGCTGAACAGGTTGGCAGCCCTACGACAGGGCCTGTCTACTGGTGTGCTCAGCTAGGGTCCTATAGGCACAGTTCTTCATTCTGAGAACCTGTCGCTCCCAGATCAGCTAGACAGACTGACTGACCAGTAAACCTCAGGTACCTCTCTGTCTCCAGTTCCCCAGTGGTGGGATTATAGACACAGACTGGTTTTTTGTTTTGTTTTGTTTTTTTAAATTTTTAAATTTTATTTATGTATTATGTATGTGTGTTCAGCATGCCAGAGAGGGCATCAGATCCTATTATAGATGGTTGTAGCCACCATGTGGGTGCTGGGAATTGAACTCAGGACCTCTGGAAGAGCAACAGTGCTCTTAACCACTGAGCCACCTTTCCAGCCCCTTGTTTTGCTTTTTAAATAATTTTACTTTTGTAAATGTGAGTGCTAGGACTTAACTCAAAGTTATGTAGCAAAGTTTATGTAGCAAGTGCTTTACTGATTGAACCATCACCCTGAAGCTCCAGCAAAACACCATTAAAAAAGAAAAAATAGGCAATTTTCAAAAGACTATCATAGGTATGTAGTATCTGATTCAAAGCAGTGTGTTTATTGCAGTGCTTTGATTAAACGCTGCTGTGTGTGTTTCAATTATTTTAGTTCCCTCCACCATAGAATTTATAGAGCTGTTTAGTAGTACAAAGGTCTAGTTACTGTGCATAAAAGAATTTTATTGGGGTTTGGTAAATGGCTTAGCAATTAAGATATTGAGAACCCAGGCTGGGCTTCAACTTTTGATCTTCCTGTCTCCACCTCCCAAGTGTAGATTGTAAACGTGTGCTAGCATGCCTGGTTACATGCAGTGCTTGAGATAGAGCCCATGCATGCTTTAGCATTCCTGGTTACATGCAGTGCTTGGGGTAGAGCCCATGCATGCTTTAGTGTTTCTGGCCAGCATTTTACCCACGGAACCACATCATATCCCTAGCTGAGATCATTTCTTTCATTCGTTCTTTTGTTCATTTTGTTTTATTTTGCTTTGTTTTGAGACAGGGTTACTCTGTGTAGTCCCGGCTGTCCTGGAACTCACTCGGAACCAGACTGGCCTCTAACATCAGCTCTTAAACATCTGCCTCTGCCTCCCAAGTACTGGGACTAAAAGTATGTGCCACCACCACCTGACTCTGAGATAATTTCTTTATGTATTTGTATCAGACTGTTTGGGGGTTTTGTTTACTTTACTTTTACCACTTCTAGGTTTTATAATATTTCTATTTACTTCTCACTGGAAGAAAATTCTCAGGCTAGTGAAAAATGAAAGAAAAAAATGTGTTTATTCTTAATTCTGTTGCTCTAAAGAGAATCCAATAGAGATACTTAATCATACAGAGTTTTTTATTACTAAGATTTGAGTTAAAAAGTTTATATTGGCCTAAAACATAACTCTTATAAGTTACAGTTTTTGTATTCTTAATCTTATAATGTTTATTGGACACTGTTTATGAATTGGGTTGCCTAAACATGTCAAATATGTCAATTACATTATAATATTCTCTAGATGAAGGCAATGAAACAGAGGCGCAGCCGCAGCCCAACAGTCAGTTGATGTGGAAACAAGGCCGCCAGCTCCTCAGACAGTAAGTACTGAAGGGTAAACGCACAGCTTGCTGCAAGTGAGAAAATTGTTTCATGCTCTTTTGTTTGTATTTTTTTAAAAGATTTATTTATTTATTCGGTATATGGTGTTCTGCCTGCATGTATGTCTTCATGCCAGAAGAGGAGAGGGCACCAGATCTCACTATAGATGGTTGTGAGCCACCACGTGGTTGCCTGAAATTGAACTCAGGACCTCTAGGAGAACAGCCAGTGCTCTTAACCTCGAAGCCATCTCTCAGCACCCTTGTTTTTATTTTTAACTCATTAAGTTTCCCTTGTATTATACCACAGCTCAGAGTAGTAAATAGTAGGGTAGTTTTTAAAAAGCTTAATTGATTTACTATTTGTTTTTCATATTTACATTTTCCCCCCACTGTTGGAATTTGTGTAGTTAAAAGAATTCTGTGTCATTATTATTCTCATTTCCTCAGCTCTCTAAGCATAGACGTTTCACTACAAACCAGTAAGGATTCCCATATATATTTGTGTTACAAGCCTTCTCACTACACTGAAGAACTCTTTGGATCCCTGAATTTTGCAGGTGCTGCCTAACATCTACTTACTCCTAAATGCATAACTAGGGGTCTACAGAGGTCCTGATGTCAAGTCGAAGACTAGACCTGTAGTCTTGGAAACTGGTGTGCTGATGTATGCCAAAATAAAAGAAAATTTGTTCTGTCTTGGACTTTTAGAACGGCTTATTAGTAGTTTATTTCTCAGATTTTCAAAGTAGATTAATGCCATCCATTACTTTTGAGTCTAGAAAGAGAACATTACAATATTTCATGCTTGTCTTTTATCTAGGCAAAGTTAGAAAAAAAATTAAACTAGTAAGTGGATTTTCGTTACTCTTCTCACTTCAGTCTTAACTATGACATGTATTGTCCTTTTAAATTTATTTTTGGTACTGTGATATTTTGGTTCTGTCGTTGCCAAGCCTCACAAATGATCTACTTCTGAGCCACACTGACCTCCTGTCTGCTGTTTACACATGTCTTTATTGACATGCACTCGTTAAGTTGCCTAGGCTAGTCTTGAATTTGTAATATTCCTTCCTGAACCTCCTCAACAGCACACACCTGTCGCCAACACAGTTGAGGAGGCTCAGGAAGGAATATTACATATTGAAGGCTAGCCTAGGTAACTTAATGGGTTTTGTAAACAGGAATTTGTGATTTAGTGTTTTTGCCAAAGTGAGGTACATACCAAATATTAATTATTAAGAAAAATGGCCTGGAGATGGCCCATTAGTTTCAAGCACTGACTACTTTTTCAGAGGCCCTGGTTTGGTTTCCATAACCCATATGGTGATTCAGCACCGTTCGTAACTGCAGTCCCAGGGCATCTGATGTGCTGTTCTGATTGCTGCAGACACCAGGCACTCACGTGGTACATTCATGCTCATGAAAAAGCCTAAAACCTATGTCTTATTTTATTATAGTAGTTTTCAAAAACATCTGATTCAATTCAATAAGTAGAAGTTTATTCAAATTTTTAAATCAAGACTTTTCTGTAGATACTGAATGGAACTGAAAAGTGAAATCTTGATTTAATAAGATGTATTGATCACATAGCTTTGTGAGGTGCCTTTCAGCTCTCGTAGCTATAAAAAAATGAAAACCTGAAGTAAGCTGAATTTAAACTGTCTTGTCAGCTTTTGTTTTCATGTTTCCTTTGGTAGAATGCACACCTACTATATAGATAAATGTGTGTCATCTGTTGTGATATCCATGTCATTTCTTTTGTTCTGGTTCCACCACTATCACTTTTGGTCTTTTAAAACAAATTATTATCAACAGTTGACGTTAGGACTCTTGGTTGCTTTTGTATATATTATGGGTGGTATTAGGACTCGTTGATGAGAATAGAAACAGTTTAACAAAACTAAGGCTGCACATGGAAGTGGCAGAAACGGGCTTAAGACCTAGATATGACTGCATACGCTATGCTCTTTTTACTGTGCCTCTGACTCCCTGGAACTACACACACTGATACGAGTCTGTATACCTCATGCCCCACAATTTAATTGTCTATTTTGTTTTAGAGTTTCTCAAGACAGAAATGTCTCTTCTACAAGTGACTTATGAAAAATGTTATCCTTTTCTATGTTCTGGAAAGAAACCAGTTAGATTAGAAACATTCTCTCCAGATTTCAGTTAATGACACTTCACATAAGAAATGCTAAAAACAACTGGAGCCATTATTGTAAAATAGTGATGGTAGAGTTTGGGAGGAGATTGTTCTATTCTTCCTAAAGAAGAAAGTGTGCTCTGAAACACACTGAAGAACAGTTTCTTCTTAGGATAAATGAATAGTGTTATTGTATACTTCTTCAGTTTTTCTCAGTGACTGTAGAGGCTGGTACTGCAAGAGGCAGCTCCATCTGCAGCTGGAATATTATTAACAAGTCTTACTAACATAGTACTGTTCTGTTGATCCCTATGTAGTCAGTGAGTTTGAAGAAATACTTTTATTTACGTTTTAAAGTTTACAATGCTAATTCCTGTGTGACTGAATTGTAAGGAACGTCTTTGTGCAGGTATCTCCAGGAGGTTGGCTACACAGATACTATTCTAGATGTGAAATCCAAAAGAGTGCGAGCATTGTTGGGCTTTTCAAGTGATGTCACTGACAGGGAAGATGACAAAAACCAGGACTTGGCTATAAATGGCACAGAGGCTGAAGTTAAGGAGACAGCAATGATTGGGTGAGTATTTTAACTGGAAATTGTTTTAGCCATAACTTCAGTTTTTATTGAATAGTTTTGGTGTGGAAGGCATTGAACTTTTAATGGTGACTTAGTAATAAGTTTAGTTAATTAAATGTTATAATAAAAAAGTTTCAATTAGTTAGAAACCTTTATGATTATTTTAACTCAGGAACATAATTTTTGTTTAAGGTATTTTATTTGCTTTAAATTGAGGTATTTAACAAACTTTAGTATCTTGAAGCTTTGTTAACCACTGTTAGAATCTCATAAAAGATGTTCCAATTAAATACAGATATGTAATAATGATGTTTTATTGATGAAACAGAAATCAGAAAGTAAATATTTTCTTAATCATTTCATGTATAACACAATATTGTACTTTATTTTACCTTTGATATAAAATAGCTATTTTAAATATATATGTATATACACAAATAAACATATAATTTGAATAGATTATAAAAATTCAAAAATTATTTGAACTGTTTGATTTTTGTTTCAGACCATAGACCATAGACATAATTTTACTTAAATGAACATAAATAGCTTAATAGAATTATTCTTTATTAGAGAAATTTGTCATAAATCTTCACTGAATTAAAAAAAAACAAAGATTCTTTGAATGTCTAAGTCTGTGTTGACTTTGTCTTGATACATATTTAGGATAAAAGAATGATTTATTGAACTCTGTAAATTTCTTTGGGAAACCATTTCCTGTTGTTTGAAATATAAAAATATGGAATTAGACGAAGGTCCAAAATAAAAAAAAATTATAAATAAATGCCTTTGGACCTTTTAAAATTGCAACACAATTCTCCTTAGAGACACACAAGATGTGCATGCCATGAATTAGTTGTATTTCTCCCTTTTAAGTCAGTAGATTTGTTATATAGTTATGGATACTTATATTAGAGGTTAAAGAAGAGTTACAGAGGAGAAAGACTAGAGAAAGATGGAGGCAGAGCTACTTAAAACAATATATATGATTATATTAACATGAAGATAATCTGCTCGCTCAGAAGGGAACTTAGGGCTGCTCTTCTGGCCAGCTGTGATTGAAGATGACTGAAGTGCTTGCATACTTCTTTTTTTCTTTTTGGTTTTTCGAGACAGGGTTTCTCTGTGTCTTTAGGAGCCTGTCCTGGAACTAGCTCTTGTAGACCAGGCTGGCCTCGAACTCACAGAGATCTGCCTACCTCTGCCTCCCGAGTGCTGGGATTAAAGGCGTGTGCCACCACCATCCGGCTTTGAATACTTCTTGTCTTACTGTTTCAATTAATCCACAGAAATGTAATAGATGGGAAACAGTGTAGGTCATATTATAGTTAGGGGGTCATATATAATATAAGTTACCAAAGTCTGTTAGCAGTTAATTTTTATGGTGACGTTTTGAAAGATTACCTGAGTATGGTTGTACATGTTTTAAACCAGAAAATCCGAGTTAACGGATTCTGCTTCTGTGCTGGACAACTTCAAATTCCTTGAAAATGCAGCTGCAGATTTCAGTGATGAAGATGAGGACGAAGACATTGATGGAAGAGAGAAAAGTGTCATTGATACTTCAACAGTGAGTTAGAGAACTCATTTTCCAATATGTTATGTGCCATAATGCATATGTTAAAAAGCCCATGTCCTTTACATCTTGAGTACTTAAATTCTTTTCACGAATTTAGGGCGAATAAAGTGTTTTTATTACTTTAATTTCAATAATATTTTTAGTATAGAATCTTTCCCATAGAATACTCAGACCTTTTGTTTACTCATTAGACAAGGCAGCATCTGCATAAAAGTGCAGAGATACTGAATGCTGCATGTTGTAACAATGCCCCGGTGTTGTTAATTATGACGGGAGAACTGACGGACACATGGTGGTGCCTGACGGCAGCTGGCTTCAGCTCTGAGACTTGTAGTTTTTGTCTCTTAGGAGAGCTGCTGCACAGACAATTTCTGCAGATTTCAGGAATTCCCCCATGTCTTTCTTGAGTTGTTTAGAATTCCTAGGTGTTTTTATTCCATCTTTATTAAAGTTTATTGACTTAACCATACATTTCCTACAGTAAGAAGTGTCTCTAAGTTGCTGTTCCTTCTTTCTCTAGTCTCTTCCCTCCTCCTTTTTTCCCCCTTTATTTCTTTTTCTCCTTTCGCTGCTTCCCCTTTCTCCTCTTTAAAGTAAGGGATGAAGACATGCTTCACTGTTCAGCCAGGCGTGTGCCTTTTCTCAGTGCAGTAATCATTTACAGTGCAGATCCTAGCCCTGTCATAGATACATTTGAATACAAAGTTCCCTTCACTAAACAAGTTATAATAGTATGTGCTGGCCTAAATGTCTGTCACTTTTTCTTTGTCTTAATTACCTGAAGTTGTATGGTTCCTCATGGTTTTTGGTGTGATGATTATTTTGAGATACCATTTTCCTATTAAAAAAACTTTATTCATTGCCTAGTAGCAAATAACTCGTGTTATGTTTCTTTGTTGGTAATTATATCAATCTAAATAAATTGACTTTAAAAGTGTGTTAAATGATTAGATTAAAAATTTCTAACAGTAGCCTAACCATTTGCTTTCCTAGTTCCTAACCATTTAATTTCTTTTTATATAATAATATTCTTAAGTATTGGTGACATTCTAGTTAGCACAGACCATAGGCTATTATGAGTATGTGTGAAGGTGCATCTGTTGGAAACAGACTTACCCATTCGCCACATTTAAATACTTTTCTCCTTCATCTTCATCCCATGCTAGGCACTGAACCCAAGTCTTGTGTTTACTAGGCAAATGCAACACAGCAGCCCAAGAAGAAAACGATATTCAAACAACTGGCTATTTTTCTTAACAGTTTTATTAAGATTTACATTGTGTTGTGTAAATTTTCATGTTAGGCACAGCCTGATAGGTGCATGTCAGAAGGATTCTTAAAAGCTTTCACTATATAGAATGGTAAGCATGACTTAGGAAATGAATTAAATTCTATACAGAGAAATTGGTTGAAATTTGTCCTATTAACATGCTCATAGAACAAGTAGGTTTTTAAAATATTTTAAAGTGAGGCTCCCAGCACTCTGGAGACAGGCAAGAGGATCTCTATGAGTTCTTGGCCATGCTGGTCTACACAGTGAGCTCTAGGACAGCCAAGACTACACAGAGAGACACTGGTTTGTTTTGTTTTTAAGTTTAATTTTTTTTTTTAAAAAAAAAAGGTTTAATTTGAAGTGAGAGAATACGGCTCTTAGGTACCGTTGACTGCATTTAGGCTGTTGTGCATGGGGTCTCTGGCCGCACACTCTGCTCTTTTTTTCTGCTTGATTTCAGGGTTTGAATGTTCCTTGTGTTGCCATCTAGAACATTTTCATCTTTTGTTCAACCTCTTCCCTCATTACGTCATTAGCATATCATCCTCATCACCTTAGAAGAGCTAGGATCCTGAAATTGTACATGCATCAAGATGTTACTTTTTTCGGTGTAAGAGATAGTTTCTGCTGAAACAATTGCCTTATTCAAGAATGAGGAAACAGCAACGGAATTAGGAAGTGTTAGGTATTGTCTCAGTAATTAAGGAATACTGATTTTTCATATTAGGATCACTAGGATTCTAGTGATTTTCAGAGTTGTCTTTTTTCTAACCTGCTTGAAACTCAGTCTAGCCTATAACTCATTTCTTTTTTTATCCTTGTTTATGTTTTCAGTGGCCTCTCTTTAATTGTTATTGTTACATAAATGTATGCATGTATGTGTATGTATGCATTTGTATCACGCTGTATATACAAACACAGCCTGGATCTCTTTTTGTTGTTTGTATATATGTGGTTTCAGAGTTGACCACTCTGCAGTGAGCAACCAGTAAGGGGGCTCATCCCTGGGAGAGGTTAATTCTCCTCCCAGCAGTTATAGTTGCTTCTGGGGTGGAACTTGGCAAAATTCCCCCCTTTCATGTTAACATGTCCTATGTCATTGCTATTGTTCTTGTCCTGTCTGCAGCTATTTCTAGGACAGACTGTTTCATCTGCTTCACAGCGGACTTGCTAGTATTCTGTCTCCTACAGTTCCTACCCCAGCTGCCATAGATGCAGGAGCTGTGATGTGGATGTACCCACTGGGACTGGATTCCCCTCAAGCTGTTGATCTCTGTGTTGTATACAGTTGTGCGTTTCTGTGATCGTATCCATTGCTATTCATTTCTCCTTAATTTCTTAAGTGGGGAATTTCCTATGTAGGGAAGGGAAGGATTACTATTACAGATTTTATCCCTTTCTCTTTACTGATCATATATTCATTTGGCAGCCTCAGTTCTTTTTTCTTTATACCTAAGAAATACATAAGAAAACACAGGACTTCAGTTTGTTTATTGAAAATGAGACTTGATAGGCATGATCTGTAATGACAGTGATACACTTGGTGCCTATCTCATTTTGTTTAAGGTCTAGAAACGTGTCTGTCCTACGAGTTGCTTTTGTGACTTAATACTATGTTTAGTAATTACTAGAGCCCCAAATACTCTGAGACTGCTAAGACATATAAGACATTGAGATGTCTGGCGTTCTGGTTGCTACTTCTGGATTTTCCCTGTCCCCTTTGTTAGGCAGTGAGAACAAGAACTCTTCATCTTGAGGCTAGTGATGGCTCCTCTGAAGCAAGCTGGTCCCCTAACAGAGACGGAGACATGAAACCTTTAGACGTAACTGGTGCATTTATATGTGGAATTGTGAGGGTAGGGTTGCCTGATGGTGCCTCCTTTTTTTTTTTTTTTGGTTTTTTGTTGTTTGTTTTTTATTTTATGTGTGTGGATAGCTTGCCTGTTCGTTTTTTTGAGCATCCATGTGTGTGCTCTTCTGTCCATGGAGGCCAGGCCAGAAGAGGGCATTGGAATCCATGGATCTGGAGTTACAGACAGTTGTTAGTCATCATGTGGGTGCTGGAAATTGAACTCAGGACCTCTAGAAAAGTAGCCAGTGCTCTTAATTGCTGAGCAATCTCCTTAATATGGGCTCTCTGTTCAGAACCTGCTGTGGTTGTCTTATGGGTTTTGTTATTTTTTATTTTTATTTGTGTTTAATTGGTTTGCTAACTGTTAGGTTGAGAAGTACTATAAGTACGATTTCTTGATTTTAGAGTAATACTTAAGTAATAACTCTAAGCAGAGAATTACAGCCTCATTAAATACCTCATGATTTTTCCTGTTTCCTATGTTTCCTGCCATAGAGCACAGGCATGTTGGGCTCAACCCTCCCTATTAGGTTTACCCTTTAATACTACTGGATTTGTGGTTTGGTACAAGTCTGAGTTATATCATTCTGCATATTCAGTGTTTTAGGGGGAACTGAATGTGTGTAGATCTACGCTGGGCACATGGGGCATGCGTCTCATCCCAGTGTTGTGGAATCAGGAGCAGCTCAGCTTCAGGACTACCCAGGGATACATAGTACAACAGGAAGTAAAACAGAGCTGTTAGAGAAGTCGAGGACAGTAGAAATAATGTAGGAACCTTACAGTGTTTCTATTCCTAAGACATTCATTTCTGAGTTTGTAGTTGTGACATGGATTTTGTGAGGGTATATTGTAGTTATATTAAGTTATCATGGCTATAGTCAGGAAACATTTCACAGTTAAAGAATGTGTCTTGTTTGGGTTAGTTCAGAATGTCTGAAGACTGCACAGACTGTATCTAAGGAATGTTAGTTAATTGCTCTTATAACATGAATTGTGTAATTTAAGTACAAATTTTACTTATCCATTTAGATCTATATCTATCTATCTATCTATCTATCTATCTATCTATCTATCTATCTATCTTAGTTTAAGTAAGCTATCATACCCTTGAACAAAGTTTAAATTACGGCTTTAACATGTACAATGTTTGTTTTTAAAAAATACAATGTGCTACATAGAAACCCTATATGGGGGGATACAATGTGTTTTTTACTGCGTAAAGTATTGGCAATTTTTCTTTTTTTAATATAGCAAATACATTCCAAAGGAAATAGTTGCTTTGCTTACTTAATTACAAGGGGATAGTGTCTCTTTTGTTTAAGTTAAATGAGTAGTGTTTACTAATAATTTTAATTTGACATGTCCCCCCCGCCTTAGATTGTTCGGAAGAAAGCATTGCCTGACACCAGTGAAGATGGAGACACTAAGGAAGCTCTGAAGGAGTTCGACTTCCTTGCCACAGCAGAGGACGGAGACAGCGAATCTAGAAGTGCAGGCGATGGAACAGACTGGGGTAAGGAAGTATACTGTGTCCAGTCAGAGATCTGATGAATGCGTTGAATTCATGTTTTGCCAGGAGGGTGATGTTTTGGAAGCAGTGTGATTCTGAGATGCTACGCATCAGTGATTGTCCAGGTTGTGTGATTTCCTCTGAGGAAGATTATGTAACTGTTGTCTCCTCCTCCTCCTTTAAATATAAGGAATATGGTATGAAAAGAATTTGAATTAAAACGGGCTAATTTGCTTTTTTTTCAGACAAACAGAACCTGCTGATCTAGATTTTGGGGGAAACTTGAGTATGAAGATGTAATAGAGGAATTTATTTTTCTTATGTCTTACATCGTCTACATAAAACAAATTATGTTAGAAAATTATGGTTTCTATGCTTCTTTAGGTTTTTATAGATTATGCCAAAGTTTGAAAATAAAGGAGAACATGCAGGTCTGTGTTCTGCCTTCTCTGCCTGAGCTTATTTCTCATTACTTAGGTGTTTTAGGTAACAGCTTCCCAAGTGCAGGAGCTGGGCTAGCATTGCACTGTGCCCGGTGAGGTCTTCAGCACAGATAGGACTGTCTTTCCTTGCTAGTCTTGTTGCAGGCACACCTGGAACTGGCTTTTCTGCAAAGGCAGCTGGATTCTCCCTCATATAACTAACTCTCTAACCAAAGAGCCACAGCCCAGTGGTACTAGCTGTGCGCCAGTGTATGTACACTTTAATTTAGTGTGATTGTGTGCTAGGTCAGTTAGTGAGTGTAAGTAGACACTCTCAGTTGATAGATTTGGGCCTTGAATCTTATCTAAACTTTTGTCTTTAGATTTATTTTATTTTATCTGTATGAGTATTTTGCCGGCACGTATGTCTGTGTATCATGTACACGCCTGGTGCCCGAGGAAGTGAGAAGAGAGCGTCAGAGCCCCTGAAACTGGAGTTGCAGATGGTTGTGATCTATCCATGTGGTGTTGATAGTCAAGCTCCAGTCCTCTGCAAGAGCAGTAAGTGCTCTTAACCTCTCTGAGCCGTCAGTCCAGCTCCTGGCCTTGATTTATTTATTTTTTTTAAAGAAAAGAATTTTTTAACTGCCAGGCATGATGATGTACAACTTGAATTCCAGAACTTGGGAGGCAGAAGCAGGTGGATTTCTGTGAGTTCAAGGCCAACCTTGGCATATAGTGAATTCCAGGACAGCTAAGATTACAGTAGTGAGTGTTGTTCTTATGAGTCCCTGAGACTATAAGAAGACCAATTTTTCCCTTTAACAGATAAAATTATTTCAAGATTTAAGAGCAACCAGTTCATTGTTCTGTCTTTAAGGCTACCAGGGTGACTTAGCAAGCAAAACTGCTTGCTGCCAAACCCGACAGCCTGAGTTTGGTCCCTTGAACCTACATAGTAGAAGAAGAGAACCTACTCCTGCAAACAGTCATCTGACCCCACGTGTGTGCTACAACTCTCGGGAATAGGACACACGCACATATGCACACGCATGTGTGCACACACATACATACACTCAAATAATTAAATAAAAATTTTGAAAGACTTGGCAAATATTAGCATTTTTAAAAATATTTATTTTATGTTTATGAGTGCTCTATCTGCATGCATGCCTTTATGCCAGAAGAAGGTATCAGATTCTACTAGAGATGGTTGTGAGCCACTATGTCGTTCCTGGGAATTGAACTCAGGACCTCTGGAAAAGCAGCCAGTGCTCTTGACCTCTGAGCCATGTCATCGGCCCCCCAAAATCAGCATTTTTTAAATTGGCTAGTCCTTCTGGAAGAATAGACTCTTCCTACTACTGATTAATATTACATCAGCTATCTAACCAGTCACTTTACTAAACTGGATTGAAACTTAAATTACTTTAAAAATAGATTTTTTTTTATTCTTATTTACTTCAGGTAATCCCAATGTTAATTCAGCAAATAGATTGATCAAGTACTTTCCATGTCCTGGGTCTTGTAGGTAAAGACTTCTGCTCCTCAAGTACTCACTGGTGGATCTAGCGTTGTTCATAAAGTCAGTAGCACCTGCCTAAAGCATAAACCTCTCTTTTCTTTCTTTTCTTGTTTTGGATAATTATCTTTTTAAAAAGGATTTATATCTTAATAAAATTTAATAATATAAAACAAAACTAACACATCTGGGTCGGACAAGACAAAGAGAAGGAAAAGAGCTCAAAGAAGGCATAGTGATTGCTCATACACTCAGGAGTCCTATAGAAACACACACACACACACACACACACACACACACACACATGCATGTGGAGGACCTGGTGCAGACCTGTGCAGACCCTGTGCTTTGATCTGTTGGTGTGGAGGACCTTGTTTTTTTGGTGTTCTCCATCCCCTCTGGCTCTTACACTCTTTCAGCTTCCTCTTCTACAGGGTTCCCTCAGCCTGGAGGCGAGGGATTTGATGGAAACATCCTATTTAGGGCTGAGTGTTTCAAGGCTATCACTCTCTGCTTATGTCTGGCTGTGGGTCTCTGTATTTGTTCCCAGCTGCTGCAGGAGGAAGCTGACTAATAACTATTTCCCTGGCTGGAACTCTTGAAAAGACCATTTAAGATGATTCCGTGTAGTCTTTTAATAATAGTCTTCTATCATTGTATACATATGATATGAAATACATTGAAAATGATTATAACATGCCTGGACTTAATGAAATATCTAGATTTATTTTTTCTGTCTTTTTTTAAGGGAAATGTTTTGTCAATTAGAAAACTGAATTGACCTTTGTTAGGTGTTACATTTTGTCTGTCACCTATCTGAGTATAAAAATGACTTTTCTTTTTTTGGTAAGTGGTATTGTGAAGAAAATCATTGTGTCTTTCAGATATTGATTTAGAGTATTTGGTATTTTATTGAAGAAAGACTGTTTGTCTCACTCTGTTTAGAAAAGGAAGATCAGTGTCTCGTGCCTGAAGCCTGGAATGTGGACCAGGGAGTAATTACCAAACTGAAGGAACAGTACAAAAAGGAGAGAAAGGGGAAGAAAGGGGTGAAGAGTAAGTGGAAAACATTGTATCTATAAACTATGAAGTCTGCATCTTGATGTCTTCCAAGCTTCCAAGGTTTCTTTTTTTTTTTTCCAATGTTTTCCTAAAACTACTTACTCTTTTCTTTTCTGCTCCTTATTTCTTTCCTTTTGCCATCGCTCGGGGGTTGAAATTAAGTGGCAGTGACTGTGAATTAAACAAAAATCATATGTGAATATGGAATTTTAACAAAAGTGTAAACCTCATACGAATGCTGGCCTGTGAATTTGAACATAGGAATGAGTTGGCCTTTGAAGGTCTGTGTGCTCAGTCACAAGGGTGTTTATTTCCAATGCCAATTTATAAATCTTATTTAAACTCAATTTGCCGGCAGTCTACCAAAGTTCCTGCTTATACTTTCAGATCTTGAGACAAAAAAGAAGTTAATTTCTGCCCCTGAATAGTATGTGTTCACAACATGAAATTCATTTGCTATTGTCTCTATATGCTGTACAGGGCACACAGTCAGACATACAACTTAAATGAGTCTGTTTTCTAATGTAAATGTTTTACCCAGCTTTATTAATAGCAGTATTACCAGTATTACCAGTTACCTTTTTTTTCCCTTTTCAATAAAATGTATACCATATCATAAGCAGAAGCCAAAATTAAACTTATAGCCCTGTGGATCATATAACTCATTATGCAAATGAAAAACTTTTTAATAGATCTAGTTAAGTATATAAAATGGAAATATAAATCCTCACAAAACCTTGATAAAAATATTCTTCAACAGCTTTTTAGTGGCTGCAGTGTAGCTCAGTTGGCAGAGTGTCTCCCTAGAATGCATGCACAAAGCCTTGGGCTCATCACTGGAACTCCCTAAGCTGGGTGTAGTGACTTGTGTCTGCAGTCCCAGCACTCGAGGTACAGGCAGGAGGCCCAGGAGTTCAAGGTCATATTTAGCTACTAAAGAGTTAGAGGCTGCCCCAGGATATAGGAGACCTCATTTCAAAAACAAAACAAAGCACTTTTGTGGGAGAATAAGATTAAACTACTTCTTGTGCTTCTACTCACTGAGATGATAAACATGGCTTTTCTCTTTTATGGCAATAGTGTTGCAAGGAGAGGGCCTGCTTGTTCATCCCGTCCACCCAGCTAGCTTACACACAAAATAATCACAGAAACTGTATTCATTAAGACACTGCTTGGCCCATTAGCTCTAGTTTCTTATTGGCTAATTCTTACATCTTAATTTAACCCATTTCTATTAATCTGTGTATTGTCACATGGCTGTGGCTTACCTACAAGATTCTAACAGGCGTCCGTCTCAGGCGGAGGATCCATGGCATCTCTGACTCTGCCCTTCTTCCTCCCAGCATTCAGTTCTGTTTTCCCTGCCTACCTATGTTCTGTCCTATCAAAAGGCCAAGACAGTTTCTTTATTCATTAACCAACGAAAACAACACATAAACAGAAGGACCTCGTACACCACAATTGGAATTTCATTCTTTGAGATGTGAAAATAGTACAAAATGAGATTCAAATCTAAATTAGTGAGAAACGGAATTATAAGTTAGCAAAAGACTGGAAGGAAATACTGCATTCCCTTGTTACTTTTTAATTATGGCAAAACATATCAAGACCAGTCATTCCTGGCAGACATTGTTTTACAATCTGCTAATTACCATTAAAACAGTTAGATATTTACTGAAAATCTTAGAATTTTTAAATTGTTAATTCAATGAAAAGTCTTATGTCCATTACTGATATTAACACAGTTTTGACAATTACTGAAAGTGTTATCTCAAACTAGATAAAATCAGAACAAGAAAGATTAACATTAAAACAAAACCGCTTCATCCCATTTTTCAAATATTCTAAAAACTTTAAGCTTAAAAAATATATTGACATGAATTGCTATGACTTTTAGAACCATTTTCGAGCCAGTTAAACTAAAATGTTGAGGAAAATTTGTATATCATACATTAGAAATGGCTTCCAGATTAAATCAGTGTTGGTATATTTCTTTGGGACATTATATTATACAATGAGTGTCTTGCACTATGAAAAGATCTTTTAATTGGAAAGGTTGCCAACTCATCTACTCTTACATTGTGGGTAGAATTTAGCCCTTCCGATCTAAATCTGCACCATTTGACTGGAATAGTATTCCTTTAAACAGAAGCAATTGGATTCTTTACACCTAGGGATTGCATATTTAAATATATAGCACATGGGCTTTTTAAGTAAAGAAGTGTTAATTCTATGGGGGAGAAATTCAAATGTCTTACATGAAGATAAGGCGTGTAGTCTAAGGCCCCCACATTTTACCGTTCTCACTTGTTATTATGTTACAACAGTAGTGTGAGGACAAGTGAAGAGCTGTGATAATGAGAAGAATCAAGTAAAGCTGTGACTTGTTATACAGAACATTAGTTTCTAAGCTACCAGATACACTTTTTAATTGAGCTGCTACCCACTGTAAACTGGTTGTTTTTAATTGGTCTAGTGTAAGTATATCCAGTCAAATGGTGTACTCCAGTCATACTGTCTTAAACTTTTCTAGGAATTCCTTAGAATTGCTTAGAAATAGTTGTATTCTTTGCTGGTATAGCAAATACCATAACGGACTATGGGTAAGATTTTCCCATTCTTAATTAAACTTGTAACAGGAAAAACTACCGAAGATCTGTTTCAGCCTCTATCCTATATAAAACAGTCAAAACAGGGATGTGGGAGAATGAAGAATCAAAGCCCAGGTAAGTGACCAACAGGGCATGAGACTTCACTTTGGGGTCCATAGCTGCAGAATGTAAGGCAATGAACGTAACTTAATTTAAACAGCAGGAGTGTATTGTTCAGTTGAGCTCACATTTGGTTCCTGATCTCTGCTTGCCTGTCTTCATTTAGACCGATAGTCACTGGTTTTGTTGTAGATAAGTATGACTTTTAATGATACATACTGGACATGACATTCTTTTTTCATGTAGTGATTCTATTAACTTAATTTACAAAAAAAATATGTAGTTAAGTATGACTCTTTTCCAGAAATAATAAACTCTTAAAATTTGAAAATTTCAAAAATAGCTGCTCCTAATTGATCAATCTAGTAGGACATTTTAAAGGTGAATGTTGGCAGATGTGAAAAAGCTTACTTTACGATTTTTATGAAATGAGTGATTCTGTTTTCTCTTTTTTTCTCCCCTGCCCTCCCCCTTTTTTGGCTAGGGCCCAATAGGTCAAAACTACAAGATATGCTTGCTAATTTGAGAGATGTTGATGAACTTCCCTCATTGCAGCCATCTGTTGGCTCCCCTTCCAGACCCAGCAGCTCCAGGCTTCCTGAGCAGGAGATCAGCAGGGCCGATGAAGGTGAGCACCTGGACCATAGCCAGGACTGGCGCTTTAGAGTTTACTCCGTCTGCACATAGCCACTTTCTTCAGTCAGTAGGGGTTGACTCCAGCTTCGTCTGTGATTTGGGGGAAGGGGCATCTTAGTTTCTGGTTTAGAATAACCACTGATAACAGAGTAGTAACAGACTTGCCCTGTTCCAAGGCTGAGAAAATTGAGTCTGAAAATTGGTACTAAATGTTCACTTCGAAAGGCACCATAATGCTGCAAGTCTGAAGTTCTGTCCACTCACACCTATGATGGATGGCATGCAGTTTTAAGGTAGAGCTTAAAGATAACCAGTTACCTGAACAGCGGTTTGCCCAAGGTTAAGTTTATAGTTATTACTGCCTTTGCATTTGAAAGCTGGTACCAAAGTTTATGTTATTTTCACGAGTTTGTCCCTAATATGTGACCAATACATTTATTTTAAACTTAACGCCACTGTACAAGATTTTGTTAAGTAATTATATTTTTTAATGCAATCCACACAGAATAGTAATTCAATTGTATTTTTTGTTACAAAGTTTACACCAAGCTAAAAAATTGTGTTGTTCTTGCATTGACTTTTAAAAACCTTAAACATATCTGCTCACATTTTCTTCATTACTTAATCATTACTTTTTTTTGGATTTGATGCTTCTTTCCTTAAACTCACGAACTGTGAATAAATAAAAAACATCTTTTGTCATGATGGGCAAATTGTCATCTGGTTTACTATGGTTGAAGGAGTCTCAGGATGACAACAGTTTATGAGATTTTCTGGGACTATCCATGTCAAAACCTATAGTTATAATTTAATAAAATAATTCACAATAATATGCCTTATCATTTTTAGATAATGAACTTGATGTTATGATGTATTAGATATTCTGAATAAACAGAAATGAAGGTGGAGAAAAAGGTCAGCATGCTTAATTTGTCATTGAATTAAAATATGAAGGGACCCTGGACATCATGGTGACAACATGCTTTAGTCCTAGTACTCAGAGGCAGAGAAAACCAGCTTCCTGAGAGTTTGAGGTCAGCCCCATCTACAGAGCAAGTTCTGTGCAGCTAAGGGCTGCATAGTGAGACCCTTTCTCAAAGCAACAACAAAATGGAAGGAAAACCTCCCGCTTTCATATTTTCTGCTGCCCATGTTTCCTTGTTTCCTTTTAAAAGTCCTTATCCACTTGCATGTGTTTTTAACATGATAGTTACAGCCATCGTGTAGAATAGTTCTATCTTGTTTTAGTATAAAATCATATATTGATTATTTTCAAGCTCAGCCTTAATGTTATATATTATACTTTAGATTTAAAATAAAATCCTTTCTCCTGAGGTTTTTTTTTTTTTTTTTTTGATGTTACTAGCTTTTCCGCAGTACAATTCTATGGCATATAAATATGAAAAAAGTCCACGGTTGGAACGTCACTTGGTGATAGAGCATTTCCCTATCAAGCAGAGCTAGGTTCTGTCCCCTGCTTTAGGGTTGAAGAGTGTGGGAGAGACTATTGCTTAAATATTTAATTGCCTGTCACTAAAGAATCTTTACCCAGCTCTCAGGAGAAGCTTCCATACCTGGTGTAGTATTTGAATTCCAGTTAGTGTTCTAAAATCTAATTAGGGGCTGCAGTGTTTAGTTACCCAAAGCACTGTAACCTGTTTCTTAACTTCTGAGGCCAGAGAGAACAAGATGCCCACCCACTTAGAGATGTGATGTCCCTGTTGCTTTCTCTTCTGACCACTGACTAGACTTTCTAGAATATTAGTTACCACTCACCCATGCTGTGATCAGTTTCAGGAGCCTGTTTCAGGGACAAGGTCATTTGTATGAAAATGTTAGAAATGAAAAACATAAGAAACAAAGAACACCTGCTGAATACCTAGACACACATAGATAATACACAGCTGAAGCCCATTTTTATCAATGCCACTTCTGTGTACATGTGGCTCGATAATGGTTTAATTTGTATTGTTTTATTCTGACAGTGATTTTCTTTTTTATTTCTGACAAAAAGTTTGAGTTTCTGTTACTGGTACTAGGTCTTTGTCACTGTTTATCCCTGGCTAATTTGAGCTCATTACGTAGACTAGGCTGGTCTTGAGGTTCACCTGCCTCTGCCTCCAGAGTGCTGGGATTAAAGGTGTGCACCACCACACTCAGACCACTTCTGTTTTTAAGAGCAAATAACTATGATTTAATATGTTCAACAAGTACCTATTAATAAACATGATTAACTGTAGCACTGAAAAACAACTTTTAAGTCTGCTGTACTTGATATAATTAACTCGCTTCTTTGTTAAAAGATAACATCTCTTTAGCAAATCCTTTAACTTGCTAAATTCATCTTAAATGTTTCTCATCAATGAAGAAAGGCAAGCTCTGGAGCCTTTTTGGAATAGTTTTCTTTTATAAAGTCTTAATTTTAGCATTTTGCTTTTTACTGGCCCTTCAGTGATACTTGTTGGAAAGATTGAAGTGCTGTGTTCAAAGTTACAAAGTAAGAAGTTCAAGTTGATTACACAGTAAAACTCCGTCTCAAAGCACAGTAGGCATCTATTAAAGTTCTGAAATGGACTTTAAAACATCTTTAAATGATAGAAGGCATGTGTACAAATGGGAACAGCTCATTAAGTAATCACACATCAGAATTAGCCATCACCCCCAGATCAGGAGCGAGAGCGTCACCAAGGGGTAGCATCCTATGTGACCTCTTTCACCACTGGTCTCTTGTTTCACTCTCAGAGGTAATCGCAACTTCTAACATTGTATATTAATTTTCCTCAGATAAGCGCATTGTATAGTTTTCATTTTGAAATGTCTGCAATATTTGAGGTGACAGAATTACAGTTTTGTTTTGAATGAGATCAGTAGTGTTCAACATATAGCAAATACTACTTCTTAATATACTTTGTCATTGATAGGCATTATTTGAGTAATTAGCTTGAAATATCAAATAGAAAATTTATTATAATTACGCCATTTTCTATATAATGATCAAGGAAAGGACAGTAAATTATCAAATTTGTTTCTGTTTTACTTTTCTAATTAGATGATGCTATTAGCAGGATAATATATGAAAAACCAGTCTTTAAGATTTTTCTACTCAAGTAATTTCACTGTTTAGAGAATTGCCTAACAGTCATGTAAGATTACTGCTAGGTACATAGCCCTCAGGCCTGTAATTCCAGCACTTAGGAGGCCAAGGCAAGAAAATTGCCTTCGTTCTGGGCCAGCCTAGGCTCCGAAAACAAAAGTAGAACAAACTAAGATGTGCATGTTCTCTTATCAGAAAGGTAATACAAGCAAGCAAGAATAGCTGTGAAGTGTGTAGATGTGTAACTCGGCTCTGTCTCTCCTCAGTGGAAGCACTGACATTTCCGCCTTCTTCTGGGAAGTCATTTATCATGGGAGCAGATGAAGCCCTTGAAAGTGAACTGGGGCTTGGAGAATTGGCAGGCCTTACAGTGGCCAATGAAGCAGACTCATTAGCTTATGATGTAAGTAGCAGTTTTCTTTTTTATGCCATTACTGTGTTTGAAAATTAAATTTATAGAAAAAGATGTCAGAGGTTAAGAACTTTTTCACAAGTATGGATCTTGGTTTAGTTTTAATTTCACATTTTGCAAAGATAGATATAAAAATTAGCTGGCATTTTCTTTTTTTTTATTTTATTTTATTTTTTTTAAATTTATTTATTTATTAAGGATTTCTGCCTCGTCCCCACAACCGCTTCCCATTTCCCTCCCCCTCCCCCAAGTCCCCCCCCCCCATCTGCTCGAAGAGCAATCAGGGTTCCCTGACCTGTGGGAAGCCCAAGGACTGCCCACCTCTATCCAGGTCTCGTAAGGTGAGCA
This sequence comes from Microtus oregoni, assembly GCF_018167655.1. Classification (NCBI taxonomy): domain Eukaryota; kingdom Metazoa; phylum Chordata; class Mammalia; order Rodentia; family Cricetidae; genus Microtus; species Microtus oregoni. The sequence goes on along the minus strand of NW_024543095.1, from coordinate 9,339,774 downwards.
TTCAAACTGCCTAGGCTCCCACAAAGCCAGTACGTGCAGTAGGATCAAAAACCCACTGCAATTGTTCTTGAATTCTCAGTATTCCTCATTGTCCGCTATGTTCAGCTAGTCCGGATTTATCCCATGCTTTTTCAGACCTAGGCCAGCTGGCCTTGGTGAGATCCCAATAGAACATCCCCATTGTCTTAGTGTGTGGGTGCACCCCTCGTGGTCCTGAGTTCCTTGCTCGTGCTCCGTCTCCTTCTGCTCCTGATTTGGACCTTGAGATTTCTGTCCGGTGCTCCCGTGTGGGTCTCTGTCTCTGTCTCCTTTCATCGCCTGATGAAGGTTAATATTCCTGAGGATGCCTATGTGTTTGTCTTTGGATTCACCTTATTTAGCTTCTCTAGGAACATGAATTATAGGCTCAATGTCCTTTATTTATGGCTAGAAACCAAATATGAGTGAGTACATCCCATGTTCCTCTTTTTGGGTCTGGCTTACCTCACTCAGGATAGTGTTTTCTATTTCCATCCATTTGTATGCAAAATTCAAGAAGTCCTTGTTTTTTACTGCTGAGTAATACTCTAATATGTATATATTCCATACTTTCTTCATCCATTCTTCCGTTGAAGGGCATCTAGGTTGTTTCCAGGTTCTGGCTATTACAAACAATGCTGCCATGAACATAGTTGAGCATATACTTTTGTTGTATGATAGGGCCTCTCTTGGGTATATTCCCAAGAGTGGTATTGCTGGATCCAGGGGTAGGTTGATCCCGAATTTCCTGAGAAACCGAAACACTGCTTCCCAGAGTGGTTGCACAAGTTTGCATTCCCACCAGCAATGGGTGAGTGTACCCCTTTCTCCACAACCTCTCCAGCAAAGGCTATCATTGGTGTTTTTTATTTTAGCCATTCTGACAGGTATAAGGTGGTATCTTAAAGTTGTCTTGATTTGCATTTCCCTAATCGCTAAGGAAGTTGAGCATGACCTTAAGTGTCTTTTGGCCATTTGAAGTTCTTCTGTTGAGAATTCTCTGTTCAGATCAGTGCCCCATTTTATAATTGGGTTGATTAGCCTTTTACGAACTAGTTTCTTGAGTTCTTTATATATTTTGGAGATCAAACCTTTGTCAGTTGCAGGGTTGGTGAAGATCTTCTCCCAGTCAGTGGGTTGTCTTTTTGTCTTAGTGACAGTGTCCTTTGCTTTACAGAAGCTTCTCAGCCTCAGGAAGTCCCATTTATTCAATGATGCCCTTAGTGTCTGTGCTGCTGGGGTTATACATAGGAAGTGGTCTCCTGTGCCCATGTGCTGTAGAGTACTTCCCACTTTCTCTTTTATCAGGTTCAGTGTGTTCGGACTGATATTGAGGTCTTTAATCCATTTGGATTTGAGTTTTGTGCATGGTGATAGATATGGATCTATTTTCATTCTTCTACAGATTGACATCCAGTTTTGCCAGCACCATTTGTTGAAGATGCTCTCTTTTTTCCATTGTATACTTTTAGCTCCTTTATCGAAGATCAGGTGTTCATAGGTTTGTGGGTTAATGTCAGGGTCTTCTATTCGATTCCATTGGTCGACTTCTCTGTTTTTATGCCAATATCAAGCTGTTTTCAATACTGTAGCTCTGTAATAGAGTTTGAAGTCAGGGATGGTAATGCCTCCAGACAAACCTTTATTGTATAAGATTGTTTTGGCTATCCTGGGTTTTTTGTTTTTCCATATAAAGTTGATTATTGTCTTCTCCAGATCTGTGAAGAATTTTGATGGGATTTTGATGGGGATTGCATTGAATCTATAGATTGCTTTTGGTAGAATTGCCATTTTTACTATGTTGGTCCTCCCAATCCAAGAGCAAGGGAGGTCTTTCCATTTTCTGGTGTCTTCTTCAATTTCTTTCTTCAAAGACTTATAGTTCTTGTCAAGTAGATCTTTCACTTCCTTGGTCAGGGTTACCCCAAGGTATTTTATGCTATTTGTGGCTATCGTGAAAGGTGATGCTTCTCTGATTTCCCTCTCTGCTTCCTTATCCTTGGTGTATAGGAAGGCAACTGATTTTTTGGAGTTGATCTTGTATCCTGCCACGTTACTAAAGCTGTTTATCAGCTGTAGGAGTTCTTTGGTAGAATTTTTGGGGTCGCTTATGTACACTATCATATCATCTGCAAATAACGAAAGCTTAACTTCTTCCTTTCCAATACGAATCCCCTTGATCTCCTTATGTTGTCTTATTGCTATTGCTAGAATTTCAAGCACTATATTGAAGAGGTATGGCGAGAGTGGACATCCTTGTCGTGTTCCTGATTTTAGTGGGATGGCTTTGAGTTTTTCTCCGTTTAATTTAATGTTAGCTGTTGGCTTGCTGTAAATAGCTTTTATTATATTTAGGTAGGACCCTTGTATCCCTATTCTCTCCAAGACCTTTATCATAAAGGGGTGTTGAATTTTGTCGAATGCTTTTTCCGCATCTAGTGAAATGATCATATGGTTTTTTTCTTTCAGTTTATTTATAAGGTGGATTACATTGATAGATTTGCGTATGTTGAACCAGCCCTGCATCTCTGGGATGAAGCCTACTTGATCATAATGGATAATTTTTCTTATGTGTTCTTGGATTCGGTTTGCCAGTATTTTATTGAAGATTTTTGCGTCGATGTTCATGAGTGAGATCGGTCTGTAATTCTCTTTCTTGGTTGGGTCTTTTTGTGGTTTTGGTATCAGGGTAACTGTAGCTTCATAAAAGGAATTTGGCAATGACTCTTCTGATTCTATATTGTGAAATACCTTAAGGAGTATAGGTATTAATTCTTCTTGGAAGTTCTGGTAGAATTCTGCATTGAAACCATCTAGTCCTGGGCTTTTTTTCGATGGGAGATTTTTGATAACCATTTCTAATTCTTCGCGAGAAACCGGTCTATTTAGATCATTCACCTGGTCTTGGTTTAGCTTTGGTATATGATACTTATTTAAAAAAATGTCCATTTCTTTTGTATTTTCCAGTTTTGTGGCATACAGGCTTTTGTAGTAAGATCTAATGATTCTCTGAATTTCCTCTGTGTCTGTGGTTATGTCCCCCTTTTCATTTCTGATCTTATTTATTTGCGTGTTCTCTCTCTGTCGTTTAATTAGTTTGGATAGGGGTTTGTCGATCTTGTTGATTTTCTCCAAGAACCAGCTTTTTGTTTCATTGATTCTTTGGACTGTTTTCTGTGTTTCTATTTTGTTGATTTCAGCCCTCAGTTTTATTATTTCCAGTCTTCTACTTCTCCTGGGCGCGTCTGCTTCTTTTTTTTCTAGAGCTTTCAGGTGTGTTTTTAAGTCCCCAATGTATGCATTCTCCGTTTTCTTTAAGTGGGCACTTAGTGCTATGAACTTTCCTCTTAGCACTGCTTTCATAGTGTCCCATAGGTTTGAGTATGTTGTCCCTTTATTTTCATTAAATTCAAGGAAGACTTTAATTTCTTTCTTGATTTCTTCCTTGACCCAGGTGTGGTTCAGTAGTTGACTGTTCAGTTTCCATGAGTTTGTCGGTTTTTTGGGGGCAGCGTGGTTGTTGCCTTCTAACTTTAATCCGTGATGATCTGATAAGACACAGGTGGACACTGATATTTTTTTGTATCTGTGGAGGTTTCCTTTGTTTCCGAGTATGTGGTCAATTTTTGAGAAGGTTCCATGAGCTGCAGAGAAGAAGGTATATTCTTTCCTATTTGGGTGGAATGTTCTATAGATGTCTGTTAAGTCCATTTGCTTCATTACCTCCAATAATTCTCTTAATTCTCTATTAGGTTTCTGTCTGATTGACCTGTCCCTTGGAGAGAGAGGTGTGTTGAAGTCTCCTACTACTAGTGTGTGTGGTTTGATGTCTGCCTTGAGTTCTAGTAATATTTCTTTTACATAAGTAGGTGCTTTTATATTGGGGGCGTATATATTCAGGATTGAGACGTCCTCCTGATGAATTGTTCCTGTTATGAGTATAAAGTGACCGTCTCGGTCTCTTCTGATTGATTTTAGTTTGAAGTCAGTTTTGTTAGAAATTAGTATGGCCACACCTGCTTTTTTCTTAGGACCATTTGCTTGAAACACCTTTTCCCAACCCTTTACTCTGAGTAGGTGCCTGTCTTTGTGGTTGAGATGTGTTTCTTGCAAACAGCAGAATGTTGGATCCTGTTTTCGTATCCAATCTTTTAGCCTGTGCCTTTTTATAGGTGAATTGAGCCCATTAATATTAAGTGATATTAATGACCAGTGGTTGTTTACTCCGGTTATTCTTATTGCTTTTGGTAGTAGAGATTGTGTGTCTCCTTTCTTTGAGATGTGCTCGTGAAGGGTCATTAGATGCCTGGGTTATTGTAGGCAGTGTTGGCAGTGTTGGATTCCTTGGGTTGCGATTTTCCTTCTATTACTTTCTGTAGGGCTGGATTTGTGGCTACGTATTGTTTAAATTTGTTCTTATCCTGGAATGTCTTGTTTTCTCCGTTGATAGTGAACGATAGCTTGGCTGGGTATAGTAGTTTGGGTTTGCATCCATGGTCTCTTAGCTTCTGCAGAACCTCTATCCAGGACCTTCTGGCTTTCATAGTTTCCATCGAGAAGTCAGGTGTAAGTCTGATCGGTTTACCTTTATAAGTTACTTGCCCTTTTTCTTTTGCAGCTCTTAATATTCTTTCTTTAACCTGTATATTTTGTGTTTTGATTATTATATGGCGAGGAGATGTTTTTCTTTGATCCAGTCTGTTTGGTGTTCTGTATGCTTCTTGAATATTTAAATGAATATCTTTCTTTAAGTTGGGAAAGTTTTCTTCCATAATTTTGTTGAAAATATTTTCTGAGCCTTTGAGCTGTGACTCTTCTCCTTCTTCTATTCCTATTATTCTTAGGTTTGGTTTTTTTATTGTGTCCCATAGTTTCTGAATGTTTTGTGTTGAGAATTTGTTGGCTTTGCTGTTTTCTTTGATCTGTTCGTTTATTTTCTCTATGGTGTCCTCAGCATCTGAGAGTCTTTCTTCTAGCTCTTGTATTCTATTGATTATGCTTGTTTCTGTAGACTCTGCTCGTTGGCCTAGATTTTCCATATCCAGCTGGTCCTCAGTTTGTATTTTCTTCTTTGCCTTCATTTCAGTTTTCAATTCTTGAACTGTTTCCATTACCTGTTTGATGGTTTTTTCTTGGTTTCCCAGGGTATCATGTACGTATTTACTCATTTCTTCAAACTTTTTGTTATACTTCTCATCCATTTCTATAAGGGCATTTTTTACATGTTGTTTAAGGGACTCTATTATCTTCATAAAGTCGATTTTTTCCACTTCTTCTGTGTTAGGTTGTTCAAATACTTCTGTTGTAAGATCATTGGGTTCTGATGTTTTCATGTTGTTTTTCGGATTATTGGGTGAGTTCTTGCCTTGGCGCCTGCCCATCTCCTCCTATTGATCCTATCCAATGGATCCTTTAGAAACCGGATCAGGTTTCCCTGCTGGCCAAGGGCTCCGCTTACAAAATGCCCTCACTCTCTTTCGTGGTTCCTGCTGCAGGCCAAGAACCCTCTCACCCCTCCGAAGGATCTTCAGGACAGGACCAGGCTCCCCTTGTGCCAGTGACCTGGCCAACCAAAGGCCTACCTCTTTGATTCAATTGTAGTAGGGCGATCTGCTCTCCTTATTGCACGCCTGTCCCAGCCGCTTGGGTCTGGCCACCGCTGCGCCGCATCTGGCGCCGCCTCTGTGCGTCTGGCGCCACCGCCGCCGCCGCTGCGCCTCTGTGCGTCTGGCGCCGCCGCCGCCGCTGCGCCTCTGTGCGTCTCTAGCTGGCATTTTCTAAATAACCTGGAGATTAAAGTTGGAGGCTTTGCCTAGATCTGGGGGTCAGTATAGCATAAGCATTGGAATTCTCTTTCCCATTGCAAAGTGTGAGCTGTTTTTGTTTAGGCGCCTGTGGTAAGTTATGTCTGACCAACAGCATTTGTCCTGCCTCTTCAGTTCATCCTGAAGTGCGGGCTCCGCGCGGTAGCCCTAATTTCTTCACATATGTATGCTTACCTCTTTTCTACTTATTCTTCCAACAGGGGTTGTACAAATTACCTAGTCTATAATGACTAGAAGCAGAAGTTCCCATTACATATTTTTGTCCTGTTTGCCTAAACCACGAAGACTTTACCCAGTAGCTTATGGGACTTTGACTTCCTTCTAATGCAAACTCACATTTTTTTTAACTTTTTTTTTTTATTGAGAAAAGGAGAAAAAAAAAACAAGTTTCCACCTCCTCCCAGCCTCCCATTTCCCCCCCTCTCCTCCCACCCTTCTCCCCCTCCTCCCACCCTTCTCCCCCTCCCCCCACTCCTCTCCCCCTCCCTCTCCAGTCCAAAGAGCAGTCTGGGTTCCCTGCCCTGTGGTAAGTCCTAGGTCCTCCCCCCTCCGTCCATATCTAGGAAGGTGAACATCCAAACTGGCTAGGCTCCCACAAAGCCAGCACATTACATAGGAACAAAACCCCGTGCCATTGTCCTTGGCTTCTCATCAGCCCTCATTGTTCACCATGTTCAGAGAGTCCAGTTTTATCCCATGCTTTTTCAGTCACAGTCCAGCTGGCCTTGGTGAGCTCCCAATAGATCAGCTCCACTGTCTCAGTGGGTGGGTGCACCCCTCGTGGTCCCGACTTCTTTGCTCATGTTCTCCCTCCTTCTGCTCCTCATTGGGACCTTGCAAACTCACATTTTTAACCTCAAGAAAAATCGCTGTTATGTGTTCCCAGCAACTACATGGTGGCTCACTACAATCTGTAGTGAGATCTGGTGCCCTCTTCTGGCCATGCAGGGATACATGCAGGCAGAACACTGTATACATAATAAATACGTCTTAAAAAAAAAAGATATATTGTTTTGAGAATCAGCTATCCCAACCTGATTTTTTTGTTTCTTTAATAGATAGCAAATAATAAAGATGCCTTGAGGAAGACTTGGAACCCTAAGTTTACATTAAGAAGTCACTTTGATGGCATCCGAGCCCTTGCTTTCCACCCCACCGAGCCTGTTTTAATAACAGCGTCAGAAGACCATACACTGAAAATGTGGAATCTGCAGAAAACAGCCCCAGCCAAAAAGTAAGAATATTCTAATTTTACTTACTTTAAGATTAAGTTAAATTATCAATAGGAAAAGACATAATATTTTAAAATAATTTTCTGTTATATTTTCCATATCTCTCTTCAGGTTCTTTATTTTTTACCAGGTGAATCTCTGATGGTTCCCAAGGGTTTGTGACTGCTGATCACAGTCCTTATGCATAAGTGTTTTAAGTGGCTTTTTATTTATAAGTGAGGCCTCTTGCCTGTAATGAAGATTCCTGTCAATGTAAAGAGATATAAGTAGGAACATCAGAATTATCAAAACTTTGACTTCACTCTGGCCCATTATTTACAGAGTTTGGATTTACAAAGTGAAGATGTGGTTAGGGATTTTTCTATGACCTTAGCTTTTTTTTTTTTGACAACAAGTTTTCTATTCTAAGGGGTTTGTATGAACTAAGGGCTACTGTTGTCTTTGTTTAGCTGCTCATTCTTGTCTTGGTGTATGAATGTCAATAGGCACACTGTCCTATAAACTGTTTCCTTAGCCCCCACGCTAGAACAGGTCTAGATGAGGCCTCCTCACACTGTCGCAATTCCTCCTCTAATGGGAGAGAAAACATGGGCTGTAAAGGGTAATTTTCAGAATGTGAAAATTTCCAGTTATATCATATAATGCAGGGAAATTTTTATCATTTCAGAACTTCAAATCATTTCATATTTAAAATAAAACATAAAACTCTTGATAGTATCAAATATTCAACATGAGTTGAGAATCTAAATATTAAAAAAAGAAAGTCAAGGCCAGAACTATACACACGGCAGGATTTCAGCAAATAGTACTTTAACTTCCCTGTGTTTTCATGAAGGTTAATATGTCTGTCCTTGATTCTGTGGAAACTGCCCACGTCATCAGACTCTGAGTGCACTGCATTACTTAATAGGCGAGATTCATCGTAGACATTGGTTAAAAGCAAGAACTCACCATTTTCTACATCATGTTGCAGGAATTTTAGGTATACATTATCTTTTTCAAGTCGTTCAGCTCAGAGGTAACTAGGTTATTATTTGCTTGTGTAGATATTTTACTAATTTGTTTTTGCTACTTTGCTAAATCAGACATTTACATTTAAGTCCATGTGACTAAGCTGGAACCAGAGCTAGCATAACTAGCATATCGTGACCTGAGAATAAGAAAGGCAAAGATACAGCACATCCAAGGAGTAAATAACCCCTCTGCTGACTTCATTCCCATCCCCATGCTCAGACTGCACCTGGCATTCTGCCTGTCCTGTGTGAGTCTCAGCACTGATGCTACCTACTGGTGTCTTTGAAACCGGGCTGCAATTTCTTCTACAAGCAGTACAGCTTCTGTGGTGCCTGTGTTACATCTGTTGTACTTAGTAGTACTCTTGTGAGTCACACAGTGAAAGGATCCTTGCTGATGGAGGCTGGATGAGGGGGTGGACGATTGTAACAGTGTGAGGAGACCATGTAACACTAGTGGACAAGTTGTAACAGTGTGAGGAGACCATGTAACACTAGTGGACAAGTTGTAACAGTGTGAGGAGACCATGTAACACTAGTGGACGATTGTAACAGTGTGAGGAGACCATGTAACACTAGTGGACGATTGTAACAGTGTGAGGAGACCATGTAACACTAGTGGACGAGTTGTAACAGTGTGAGAGGCTGTTTAACGAAGTGCCACTGCTGAGGTGGGAGTTGTCTATGTAGGGGTATAATTGGGATAAGAAGAGCCTCTGTCCTGAGGCTGAGGATGTTACTGTCATGGGGTCTATTTCTGACACTGTACTGTGACTAGTCATGCTGCTCACTACTGAAATGTGCGACACCTAAAGTCATCTTCTCTCTCTGGTTTAGGAGCACTTCTCTCGATGTGGAGCCTATCTATACGTTTAGGGCTCACAAGTAAGTTTGTGATTTCTTTATTTTAAGCCATCATCTTTATAACACAGTTTGATTGGAATATTATACATTCGTTCAGTTAAATGTTTTATTATATTTTCTATTTAGTACTGGGGCCCTTTTATTTATTAATTTTTTTTATAAATGTGAAAGAACCTGGCAGATAATGTAAATACCAAGTCAAGTAGGGATCCTGGTATGCATGTGCATTATAAACTGAAGCCAAGGTATTTTGATTTAAGTATTAGAAAAGCTAGCACTGGGCACCTGCTGCTGCTCCTGGTTCACAGCAGCTTGTAACCCCAGCTCCTGTGATCCGACACCACTCTCGTGGCCTCTGTGGGCACCTGCGCAGAAGTGACATACAGCCACACATACAAATAAAAAATAAAAATCATTTAAAAAGAAATCTTAGCATTTTAAAAAGAAATCTTAAACATAGTCTGCATAAAAATATTCAAAGTTGAGGAGGGAGGCACAGCTTAAAGATTGAAGGCTTGCCCATTCTGCATGAGGCCCTGGATTTCCTCCTGAGTAATGTATGCTCACACACATGCCTCTTGTATTTTTGTTTTGTTTTGTTTTTCAAGACAGGGTTTCTCTGTAATAGTCCTGACTGTCCTGGAACTCACTCTGCAGACCAGGCTAGCCTTGAACGCAGAGAGATCCGCCTGTCTCTGCCTCCTGAATGCTAGGATTAAAGGTGTGTGCCACCACCGCCTGGTTTGACACTTGTATTTTTAACCAAGAATTTTTCTTTAGTTATTATGTATTTTCTTCATTTTCACTTATGTGTGAGAGGCATGTCTTCACTTCATTTGTCACAGAAATTAAATGTAAAGGATGAAAAAGTAAATATTTTTTCAGGTTTAGCAGACCATATTCTGTTGAGCTGTTTCTTTTTTTGTCCTCTTTTGGCTTTTGGTTTGGTTTTTGTTGGGGATTGAACTAAGGGTCTTAATTCATGTAATATTCTTGGTTTTGTTTTTGCTGTGAGGGTTGCTGTTTTAATTTTTAAATATGTAAAAAGCTTGAGAACTATACTAGGACTATTAGGTGAATTTGGCCTCAATTTACTAACCTTTGGTCTGGCAAAAAAAAAAGAAAAATAAATAGTACATTGTAAATTTTGACAAGTTACATTGTAGAGTTAATGTGTGAGAATAGCAGTTAACTGCTGTTGATTCCTTTGGTGTCCCAGAGGTCCGGTACTGTGTGTGGTGATGAGTAGCAATGGTGAGCAGTGTTACAGTGGGGGTACGGATGGTCTGATTCAGGGCTGGAACACCACCAACCCCAACATCGATCCCTACGACTCTTATGGTAGGTGCTTCTCCAAAGCTCTGAAACAGTGTTGTCTTTTTTTTTTTTCATAGTATATATTAAGGGTAAAACTATGTATTTAAAAAACTAATAAAGAGAAGCATGTCTTTATCTCATTCAGAAGGACTCCTGTAAATACAGGAAACAGATCCTAATGCCAAAGGAAAAAACAGGCTGTTCTTAAGAAAAGAGTTCATCTATGCAGTCTTATGACAGAAATAATGGTTTGGTTGACGCTTGCTATCTTCATGTTAGACATCTGTCTCTTATGTGAAACATTGCAACTCATCTGTAGTCATATTTCATTATGTTTTTGGCAAAAAACTTTAAAGGTAAATGAATGCTAGCATTATTCCCTTGCTCAGTTATTAGAGGAAAATAGAAGAAGCTAATTAGTTTTAAAGTCCAAGCCTCCAAAATATTTTTTTATAAAGAACCTCAAAGGTTAAGGAATGGCCTTTCAGCTAGGTTTAGTGGTGTAGGTCTGTAATCCCCGAACTTGGCAGGGAGCAGTAGGAGAATTGCTGTGAATTTAAACCAGTGTGGTCTATTTAATGAGTTCCAGGTCAGTCTAAGTTCCAGAATAAACCCAAGCTGTCTACCTGTCCTTTCTCTACCCTCAACACACACACGTAGACATGCATGCATGCATGCACACAGGCCCTTTGGTTTTAAGAGCAGTTTTTTTTGCCATGAATTCATATTATCCTGTGTTTCTAGATGTTACCATAAATTCTCTTGTAAAACTCTTTAGAAATTGGCTGCTTTAAGTTTTGAGTTAATGCAGAATGATTTAACATGTCATGCTTTGCCATTAAAAACATTTTAATTTCACTACCAAACTAAAGTAAACAGAAATCTCTTCTTATTTTATTTAATAAGCATTAAAATAGAGCTTTCTTAAGAAAGCATACTTGGCTTCTTCATTCTAATTTAGTATTTCCAAACCTTATTTGTATATTTCGAAAACTACTTGTGATTCCGACAGTATTTCAGAAGAATAATGAAATAGGAAGATTGTATTATACCGTTTCTGGGTGCTCTGTTTAATGTTTACAGTGGAACCTAATGCCTTTGCGCTTTTTCTTCCTGGTTTTGCACTTTCTTGTTTTACACAGATCCTTCTGTTCTGAGAGGCCCTCTGCTGGGCCACACAGATGCCGTGTGGGGGCTGGCCTACAGTGCGGCACACCAGCGCCTGTTGTCCTGTTCAGCAGATGGCACTCTTCGTTTATGGAACACAACCGAGGCTGCTCCAGCACTGAGTGTGTTTAATGATAACCAAGGTACAGTCCTTCAAATCGAACATTTCCAGATATTTTGTAAAATATCCTACTCTGAAAAAGCAAACAAGTAAATGATTCTATAAACTTGACTTTATAAATTTCTAAGGTTTTTTTTTTAACGTAGCAACATTATTGTTTGACATTTCAATGCACGTATAATTCTTAAAAACAACATTTGATGAGAAAATGGGGCTTAAATTTAAAAAAAAACTGAGACATAACTTATTTTCAGTGATGATTACCGATGTTAAGGATGTGTTCTCATGCAGCTGGGGAGCAAGTGCAGTCCTGGAGCTGGTAGAGGTCTGGAGCTGGACCCTTTCTTCTCAGCTGCTCTGTGTCCTTAGTCAGTCCCTGTTACATATTCCCAGCCAATGGTTCCTCTTGTCAGGATTACTCTCACTATAGATTAGTTTTGTCTATTCCGAACCACAATAAGATAGCAGTCTAGCTTCTCATCCGTGTAACGTTTGTGCAACCCAGTGCCCGTTTCTTTCCTTTATTATGGGAGAGGATTATATTAAGCTGCAGTTTGTCTGCTCATCTATCTCCTGTCAGACACTGAGGCTGTTGTGCGCAAAGTCTGTACAAATTTATAATTTTCTTAATTTATTTATTTATCGCTTGGTATTTACTTAGGTTGTTCCAGTGTGGGGAATATTCAGAATAATTTATAATAAACATTCATAAATTTTCATCATGGGAAGCAGAGACCTTTCAGTAGAACTGCTGTGTTTTAGGATGGGTGTTTTGTTGGTGACTTATGGGAAATAACCAGCATGGTTCCCAGAGTGCTCATGACACCTTATAGCTGCAGCAGTGCGAGGCCCACGTGCACTGCGTCCTCGCTCGCTCTGGATGGTCATTCTGTGTCATTTCAGCCTCCTGTGGGCGAGTGGACGGGGGTCCCTTCTGTTTCAGTGTTCATTCTTGGATAGCTCATTTGGCTGTGTACCGTTTTCTTGCTTTTCGCTTTTTGACTGTTAGACAGTTTTGAATTACTACCTTGCTTTAGATAGGTGTGGAAACAGATTATTTTATATTTACCATTCCATTTGTTTGTTTTCTTGTGGCAGTGCCTGGCTATATAACCCAGATTCACCTTGAATCTGTTGTCCAGGCAGACCTCAAAGGCCTCTACTTCCAAGTGCTTGGGTATAAGGAATATGCTGTCACAGTGGCCTTATCATTCTGTTTTTGGTATAGATGAGTTCCAGGTTTAGTCCCCTGATAATACCGTTCTGTATTTGTGTGGTAGAGAAATATTCCACCATTGACATGCACTCCAGGCCACAGAACACCTTTATTCTTCAGCAAAGTCATAATGTGCACTTAGACTTCGAAAGCTTAACTCCATGCTTGGCCAGGGTGGTATCTCTGAGCTGCACTCCAGCCTGAGATGGATTTGTTATTGTTGTTTTCTTTTCTTCAAGATGAGTTTTTAAAATACGGAGTTCCCACTGTGTTAGTCTATGCCTGAAATGGAAGTGGAAGCTATAAAACTTATGGTCCATATGTTTTCATTTTCTTTCTAAATAAGTTTGCATTCTATAAATGGATTAGCAGGATAATGGGGTAGAAAGCATTTAACAGGTAAGGTTAATAGACTAAGGCTAAATGTTACAAAAGAAATGCTCTTTACTGAATGGTTGTAAATAACTTAATCTAATGTTAAGTCTGATTTACTTAAGTAAATCATACTTTGTTTTGTTTTGCTGCATTTTGAGTACTTTCTCAAGTAAAACTTAATTGTCATTCTCTTTGAATATCTCTGACTTAGAACTGGGAATCCCTGCTTCTGTGGATCTAGTGAGCAGTGACCCGAGCCATATGGTGGCATCATTCAGCAAAGGATATACAAGCATCTTTAACATGGAAACACAGCAGCGAATTCTCACTTTAGAATCCAATATAGATTCAAGTATGTATACGAACTTTTAAAAGTCTCTCTATTCATTTTTAAACTTAATCAGAAGCGTAACTGCCCAAGTCACTATGAAGAATGCTTGAATTATAAAGTGTTCTATAGCCCAAACCTGAGAACACATTTACTTAAAAAAAAAAAACTTAGTTTGTTTTAAACTTCATCAGTCTAAGCCACTGAAACAAAACAAACAACAGAAAAACTGCACCCTAAGAACTTATTCCACGAAGCCACGTGACATTTTTCTGTTGTATATCAAAATAACAAGCTGAATATAGTAATTAACCTCTTTGAAAACTCTTAAATAGTATACAGCAATTATTAGTATGTTCCTTAAAAGCTCAGAATCTGGGGGGCTGCAAGATAATGGTCTTTTCCCTTATGTTGCAAAGAGGAACAAGTCCAGAGCCCTCATTCTGACGCCTCTATGAAAAGAGCTCCGTATTAGAAGGAACTGAGATTTAACTTTGAAGATTATTTGCATATTGTTGGTGTTTTGTTTTTATTTTGAGATAGGATCTCAATGTGAATTTCTAGTTGACCTAGATGTAGATGAGGCAGACCGCTCTTGAACTCTTGAGAGATCCACCTGCCTCTGCCTCCCAAGTGTTGGGATTAAAGGTGTGGACCACCATGCCCAGCCAATAGAACTCTGTTATGATAGCAAACATCACAGAATCTGTAGACTTAGATGTCTTCAGTGACTTTAGTTCAAGTCTTAGGTGACATGCATGCATAGCAGGCTGTAGAAAAGGAACTTCTGACTTGTAATCAGCTGTAAATATGCCAGTGTGGTTTAGCTTAGGCAGTGCTCGCTCGTTTTACAACACTGAAGCTGGAGAGGTGATTAGAGAATAACTGAACCACAGCCAGACTAAAGTTGCATTATATTTACTTTTTCTTGTCTGTTTAGGTATTTATATCTTCCTTGTATGAAAAAAAATTACTTTGACCAATTGGTATTGATTTTTAATTTTTCCTTTTTAGCAGCCAATTCTTCCTGCCAAATAAACAGAGTCATCAGCCATCCCACTCTCCCGATCAGCATCACTGCTCACGAAGACAGGCACATCAAGTTCTATGATAACAATACAGGTAAGAGCCTCCTAAGCACTGTGTCGTGCTGAAGCGAAACCAGCAACAGCAGCAAGAAACTAAAACAATAAACACCTACTAATATGCTAATTGTGGTGTCTAATGGAAGCTTTATAGTCACGGAATAGATCCTGAAACACTTTCTCCACTCATATCTGCTGAGACTGTGTTATGGAATATAATTTTTAGTTTGTTTAATAGTGAGCAGATAGCACATTCTAAAGCCACAAACCTATGTACCAATAAAAATGATCTGTTGCAATCCATAGGGAGTATTAATAGAAACAGGTTGGAAGCAGAGGCTGGTAATTACGTTTTGTTTTAAATTGTTCTGTTATCGAATAGCTGTGTTCTGTTCAATATTACACAGCTTGATTCAGTGTTGTATAGGAAAACCCTCAGGTCATTTGTTTTGTGTGTTTTTCCACAGGCTGATTCTTGCTGTATTAAATTAAAATTTGAGTCCTGACTGAATGGGGGTGGAACTTCCTCAGTTTTCAGCAGTCTACGGAAATGCACAGAGCTTTACCTGAGCAGCCTTATTTCTTAGGCTCTCTGCCTTTTAATACGGTCACCTGCAGTTGTGTTTGGTTGCTAGAAATTTAATTTTTAAAGTTCTTTTCTGTCTATTGTTTCCACCAAAACTGTGGCCATGTTTTCTCTTTTCCTTTGTCCCTTTGAATTTGAACTGTCTGTCCTAAACCCATGTAGTTTGTAACTAAAGGGTACACAAGATTAGTGACCTCTGGATAGTAAGACTCACTGAATTTATTGTGGCTTTAAAAAGTCTCATCTGAAATTTAAGCTATTTTTATTTTTTCTAATTAGCATGACCGAGGCAGGACGGGGAGATAGGTTGGGAAAAAGTTGATCCAAGAAGTACATAGACGAGGAAGACTGGGGAAACTCGTGTAGTATGGAAGCTGGCATGTGGTCAAACCAAAGAAATCATCACTAAAGAGTAACGATGTCCTTTTCCGAAGGCAAACTGATCCACTCGATGGTAGCCCACCTAGAAGCGGTTACAAGTTTGGCAGTTGATCCAAATGGCCTGTACTTGATGTCTGGCAGTAAGTACATTAGCTGTGGATTATTTTTTTAGTCCTTATCATCTTCATGTTGATACAATTATTCCTTTCAATCTCCTTTCTTTTGGAATAGGTCATGACTGTTCAATACGCTTATGGAATTTAGAAAGTAAGACATGTATCCAAGAGTTCACAGCTCATCGGAAAAAATTTGAAGAATCGATCCATGATGTAGCATTCCATCCTTCCAAATGCTATATAGCCAGTGCTGGAGCCGATGCCCTGGCTAAGGTCTTCGTATGATGTGACTCATCAGCTTCACCTTCTAGCTCTTTATTAGTCAACTGCACAACAGAGATACAGAAGACCAGGGCAAGCACCAAACGCATCCTGCCCTTTTGTTCTGCTGAAGGAGCACAGAGAACATTTGTTAAAGTATAGTTTTGCAATTTGTGAACTGTTTTCTAAAATTAAGGTTTGTTCAGGTTGCTGCAAGCTCAGCTGAATCTGTGAGCCTGAAAACTTTCAAACTCCCCCCAAAGAGGCACTTTCATTTCTGGGTTGTTCTCGTTTGCTAGGCAGGCCTGAGCGAAACGGGTTTAGCATCTCCCTTCCTGAGTGAACAGGGCCTGCTCTGCTGGGTAGTTAACAGTTCTTTGGCTGAGAACGCAGAGCAGGAGCTTAGATAGACTCTACCCCAGACACCTGCTACACAGGCTAAGTAGTCACACTGTGCTGTATCTGCTCTACTAACCCCATTGTGTAATGACCAGACAGTGTTCAAGTGAGTTTCTAACATAGTTCTCCTTTCAGCTGTTCTCATAAAGCACGTGACAAAACATTTCACCTAGTAGGAGGAAAAGATGCAATAATATGTTAAGAATATTATTCAGAAATGCTAAACAGATACTTGGTTTGAAAGTAGATGTGGTACCATTCTAAAGTCTAGCTGTCAAGCACCCATTACGAACAGCAGTTAATAGGGTCGGCGTTTACTAAAGTGTTTAACTTACCCAGGTTTGAGATCCTGTTTATTTTTAAGGGCAAACAGGGACTATCTCTATGATAATTTGTTTTAAAAGTTCACCTCATTTGTGTGGTATTTATAGCACTAGAGTGATTATTTCATGTTGACTGAAAAAGGAGGAAGCTATTGATTAGCACCCATTTCTTGACATCCATGTAACTGGTTCAGATAATGCTCACTGTTTCCCTGCCTTTCACACTCATGTTTTCTGACCGCTGCCATGAGCAGTTTATAGTTATTATGTTGCCTCGTCCAGAGCGCATGGTTCTCAGGCAGCTGCTTTTGCAGCTCTAATAGAACAGAGCACCTGAGTCCACCACCAGCGTCTCTGAGAACTTCATGGAGGCCTAGATGGAAGACGTTATTGATGCCTGTGATGTCTGTGAGAGTCCTCCTCCTACCTTCACCTATTCTTTAATTGGAGCACACCTATTAATGAACAGTGATTCAGTGCTCTATCTAATAAAGCCATGTCTTCAAATGGCAGATTTCACATTTATGTGACCCATATGTAGTCAGCTTTTGGGAGACGCAGAATCCTACTGACCTGCCTAGTGCCCTTCCGTGCAGACCTCCTTCCTGTAACTGTCGGGCACCCTTCATGCCCTTCACATTCCTCTGTGAAGTGACAGAGACCAATATAAATATTTAGAGTAAATTAATGTCCACCTTTTCACCAAAATCTATACATCATAGGCTCTAGGTCTTAAAAATATTATACCTATAAATGTTCTAACCCGTTATAATGATTCCATTGCCATAGCTGTGGCATTTCTAGTGACCTATTCTTTGAAGTAGCGTTCTCGTGGTGATATGGGTAATGATTGACTTAAAGTTTTTCTGCTCTAAAGGCAGATGCCTTTAGAATACTCTAGTGTGCAAGCAAGTTTTCATTAACATTATAAGACCCATGCTAAATTTCCCTGGTTGTTCTCTAGACATGCTATAGTATTTAACACAACTACATTTTATGTTTGTGCTTTGGTTAACAAACCTAAGATAAATTAATATACACGAGTGAACTGAATTAAATGCTTATGTTTTATCCAGATACAAAATTTTACACTGTGATGGGTAAATCTCTCCATCCTTCACAAAAGGGTGTTCTAACCCGACATTTGTAGACTGTTAGAAGGTTCCAGTTAAAAGCAGTGTATTTATGACCACAGTTACTTGTTTTCATTGCTTCCCAAAGTCTGCAGTGTGTGTCTTACTCTTGTCACCAACATTCTGGAATCCAGGAGAGGCTGCCCTGGTCATTCTGTGCCTCGTGATTGGGTGGGAAACAATCCTAAGATAGACGAAGTGTAATGCAAATGCTAGGACTGCTGAAGGGTTTTAGGAAGTGTGCGTTGTGCATTGAAAACTGTACATAGAGAGAGTCTTCTAAACTAGCCCTGTTTGCTCTCAGCCTGGACATGAGCCAAAGCTGTCTTCCAGCCGATGGTAGCATGGACATTTGTCTGACTTTCCCCGTCCTAATGAACATTCACAAAATGAAAATTTCAAGATTCAGAATCACCGAAATGCTTTCATAAATATTTGCCGGATTGTAAATATTCTGAGTCAGCTGTTTGGGGATAGTATGAAAATCAGCAGGTGGGTTAGGCTCCTGCCTTATTTTCATGTGCTGTGGATACGTCTCTGGGAGCTTCTAGGACCCTTCTCAAAACGCAGCTGCCACATGGAGCTCATTTGCTACTCAAACTATAGACAAATAAGTGATATAATGACCTTCAGTATTTTTCTATTGAACAAATTTATCAATTTTTGCCATTAAACAGATAATTAGTTATGCAAAGTATTTAGCTTTTGTAATCATTTAGTTGTAACTAAAAGGGGAAAATTGAGCTGTATCACTGATAATGAACTTTGTGAGAAATTATTTGTTTATCTAACTTCCATTCCTTCAGTATTCTTGCTATAAATTTCTTTTGGAGATAATGATTCTTTATTTGAAAGATGTCTAAAAATGTATGTATATTTTATAAATATATATTATATATATTATATGGATATATATAATATATAGACTATATATATATATATATCTAAACCATGGGTGCATTTTACTGTTTGTGTTCTCCCGTTTGGAGGTCGTATACTCAGAGGCTGATGAGTATGGCGAGTGTTGTGCTGTTTGCTTTCACAGTATAATATAGAGCTCTAAGTGTTTAAATTACTGTATATACTATACTCACTATAGGCTAGCATGCTTGTTTTAAAGACTGTCATTCTAGTTTATTAAAATCTGAATGTAAGAAAACCTGGCTATTCAAATGTGAATTGAAAAAAATTCCATTCTCAGTACTGAGCTGTTTCCATTGAACATTCAAGCTTTTCGACAAAATGTGTCATTGAGAAGGCAATAGCTAGAAAGGAGAGGTGCCTTTAAAACCTTCAAATGCAGCCTTACAGCGAGGGTGAAGACTGAATCTGTGTTGGGGTGGGAGGGGGAAGAGAGAGCGTGTGTGTGCGCGTGTGTGCGCCAGTGTGCCAGTCTGTGAAGATCCTGATTTTGTGACAGTCAGTGTCTTTTAATGTAACTGCTCAACTTCTAGGACTTCAAGGGACATTTCATGCATAACCATTGTGCTCTTTGGAGCACCTTAAATGCTTTCCAAGCGTTTTGAATGTGAATTCCTAGAAAATTCAGTAAAGAACAAATAGCTGTTTTTGAATTAAAATCAACTTCCGATAACAAATTATTGGTTCCCCAGATTTACGGGATTCTCACTGATGTAATTTTTTTTAAAGCTTGCTTCTTTTAGTACTTCGTACATTTCCCCCTGTTCTCAAGAGTATGCCATGAAATTCTTATATGATGAGGATCAGACTAGTAAAAATCGTTTTTAGATGAAACACTTGAACTAATTACAATCCCACCTAAGAATAGTCTTGAAGAGCTTCAGTGGTCTCTCTCATATCTACCTCATTGTCATTGCTGCCGTTCTGAGTCGAACAATGGCTGATGCGGTTGGAACGTCTGTGCTGGTGCTGCTCCTGCTCTCGGGCTTGGTCCTCTCGGTGTGCTGTCACAGCGCAGGTGAAGCATCCAGGATTCCTGCTAGGATTTTGCTTCTTCGTTTTGTTCTCCTCAAGGACGACTTAAAACACCACCAGTGTGCTTAGTAAGCGGAGAGAGTTAGTCAGACCTGGTTGTTCTGTGTAATATTTTAAACCAGGAATCAAATTGTTTTGAATTTTCCTGAAACTCCAGGCACAGTAGCACACTGAGAGGTGGAGGCAAGAGGATCTCAAGTTCAAGATTATCCTCAGTTATATAGGGAGTTCAAGGCCAGCCTGGGCTACATGAACCCTTGTCTCAAAACAACAAAAAGTTTACCTGGAAAAAAAGTATGATTTTATTTGGCTTACTTTATTCTTTGAAAGTTATTACCACACTCTTAGGTATATAATTACTCACTTTACTGGCTTAGAAGTTGCCTCCATGATGGTGTTACCTGTTGGTTTATATTACAGTGCTCAGAGTGTTTGACACTGGGATTCTGGTCATACAAAAGTAATATCTGATGAAGTTCATTGTATGCGTGTGTGCGTGTGTGTATGTGTGTGTGTAATGCATCATTTCCTAAAGTCAGAAAATGAATATTTCTGTTTAGCAGGTAAATGATTTGAATCAGTTTTGCCTTTGCCACTGGAAGCTTTGTAATTGTCCTTATCAAGCATGTGTCTAGGTCTCCGTGTCAGTGGGAAGGACTCCACATTGAACAAGTATTTAACAGAACCTTTACATCAGTTTTGTTGTTAGGTGTTTAATTTCGAAAAGTTTTATGTTAGACCAAAAGAGATCTTTAGATCCCATTATGTATTCTAACAATGTCTCTGAAGTGGTGCTGAGGAGTTTTTCTGGATCTTGACTAGTCAAGCTTTAGCTTTCACTTAACTGGGACCACATGTTCATCACCCCTCTGGTGCAAATTAGAAAGTTCATGTTAATTTAAATTAACTTTAATGTCTGCCTGGGTTGTTTCCAGGCTGTGAACCAGTGAGTGCCTTGTTAATGTAGAATGATTTTCCCTGTTGCACGTTAGCTCTTTCTGAAAGGGTCTCAGAGACTGGGTTTGGAGTGACTTGTGGAGTGCTGCTGAGTTGGCAACACAGTATTAGGAAGTCTTTGGTCTGCCATGTCCCACTCTTCCTGCTTCCTCTTCATTGGCTGATGTCGGCCTCTTGTGAGAAAACTAATATAGCCCCCTCCACACTTTTTTTTTTTTCCCATTCCAGATTAAGGAGTAACCCTATCCCGCCCCAACTATATGATCCAATGCCTGTTTTTAGGAAGAACCACTTCTTTGTAATACTAAAAATCTACCACTTCCTTTATGTCTTCTCAGTATCGGTTTACTGGAGTGAACCTCAGGGTGTCATCAGTTCAGAACCCTAAATAACCCTTTATCTCCATACCCCAAACCCCCAACTGGTGATCCCTGGGCCAGATTGTTTGATATTCAGGTGTCTTAAATTTTAGTTTATAATATCAATTAATGTAAATCCAAATGCTAATTTTTGTGGTGCAAGAAGTTCCTTTTGTAAATTCAGGGTATGGATAAGCTAATAATGATATCCAGTTTTGGTGGCTCTAAGTGTATTATTTGTTTTTAAATAAAGTGTACAAAATAGTTAATGTGCTCATAGGTGTGTCTTGAATTGGACTGCTTGTCAACTTTGGAACCTAGTCATCACTTTGCAGTGAACCAACTGACATGTTCTAATGTCTCAGGTCTTTGCTAGTGGGCTAACAGAGGGATGCAGAGAGCCTAGAGTATAAGACACAGTACATACAAGTGCAAAGTAACAAACCCTAGCGGCTGCAGACTGAGGAAGGCGGAAATGCTTATTATGAAGACTTTGGGCCTGAGGAAAGCCAGAACAATTCAGATGCCTCGTGAGACCAATTCAGCGCCACTTTTAATATTCTTTCCCCCTTTGTTGGGCTACTTACCAACCAAATATATTCTACATCCTTGGACCCACAAGTCACCATTCCCAGGACGTATGATGTCAAACCACAATACAGTATGGAATCTAAAAGAGACCTCTTTGGCACCCTCCAGTATGTCCACTCTTCTTTGTATATGTTGGCCTGGTAATGAGGAATGTATTTTCCAGTGTTGTCAGAAATTCCCATTTGTCTTTTTAAATGGGAGCTGAAACATGCCTTTGCTGGAGTCACTTTGGAATAATTTACCTTGGAAGGTCAAGAGCACTCAGAATTACTGGTGAATTGCTGAGTTCTCTAGGTCAGCCTGGGGTCGGAGTAATAGTATGAGATGCATTGGGTTTCCCAAGACCACTGAGATTTTGAGAGACGCCACCTCTGGCTGGGACTTAAGGTATTCTCAGGAGCACCTGGGAGTCTGGTTTTCCTTTTAATGCCAATGAAACATCTGTTTGTAAACTCGGTTTTCATGTGCTAGGACCCGCAATTCGGAAAAGCAACACTGCATGAAGCTCTGAAAATTCTGAATCCTTATTTTTCAGGGATAGATTTTGGGGGGTGATGGTGGTAGTGGTGGTATTTATTATATGTTTTTTAGTGCTGGGCATCAAACCCAAGCCAGAGTGTCTTGTGTACTAGTCCAGCACTGTCACCAAACTGTGTCTTTAAAACTTCAGAGCCTTAACAACACAACTCCGCCAAAAGAGAACAACTTACTTGAAGCTCACGCAGTCTTGTCTTGAGTTGATTCTAGATTAAAGGTCGTGGCCGCTGTAGTTGAGCTTGAATGATGGTCTGGTGACTTTTGTGAGAAAGTCTGCTAGTGTCCTCACAGGAAATTCTCCTTTCTGTAGTCGGTTCCAGCCACTCAGCTTACTTACCGAACGACCCAGACACTAACTCCACATCGACTTACGCTGTACACTCCAGAAAGCGAAGTAGCCTAGTGATGTAGAGCTGCCAGCAAGACGTCCCTTAAACAGCACTCAGGATGCTAGAGATGGTGATGTCAACCCATGTGCCAGAGCTTTAGTGTTCCAGGTTCCCAATCACCTAAAAAAGAATACTTTAAAAAAATAGGTAGGCTGGGCGGTGGTGGCGCACGCCTTTAATCCCAGCACTTGGGAGGCAGAGGCAGAGGCAGGCGGATCTCTGGGAGTTCGAGGCCAGCCTGGTCTACAAGAACTAGTTCCGGGACCGGCACCAAAGCTACAGAGAAACCCTGTCTCGAAACCCGCCCCCCCCCCAAAAAAAAATAAATAAAATAGGTAGATATTTACATACCAGCATCATTAAATTAAAGGTGACATTATAAAGCTCCACCTTCCCCAAGTGAGAAAGCTTGCTTTCATTAAAGAAGAGAAAGTCCACAGAAAGCAAACTTGGGTGTCACTCAGGAGTTAGAGAAAGCATCTTGTGCTTTTCCATGCAGTGTGCTGGAATACTAACACCGACGTCTACCTGTCTCCTGTCTGAGTGCGACCAGGCAAGTACGTTTTCACGTGTAAACAATTGAATTAGAGCTAGAGAGGTTTCAGTGGCGGTTTATTTGCTGAGTAACTTGGATGATAATGGGAAAGAAAGAAAGAAAAGCGGCCAGGCCTGTGGCCTTGACAGTGTGCCTTCTGCTCCTTCTGAAAGTCAAACGCTCCAATTTTGTTTTACATTGGTCCTATGTAATGAAAGACTTCAAAGGAATAATACCAAATGTAGGACCTTCTGGCTGGTAAAATAGCAGCCAGCAGATTTTACTATAGTGTAGGGAGCCATCTTAATGAGTCTGTTGTGTCACTTGCATATGCCAGGATGAAGACGTTAAAGTAATGTTAACTGAGAGGTAGTCTCGTGGAGGAAAATAGTTTTCAAAGGATGGGCACTGTTTTGAATGGTTTCAGCTGTTCCCCATACACTTCAGAGAATCCTATTGATAAAATCCTTCCAGTGCACATTTTAGAGAAAGGAAACCCAGTGGTCACGTGTATGTTCTGACAGTTGCTTGTGAACTCCCCCCACCCCAGTGTCCAGCTGCTACGTCACGGTGCTGTCCGTTCACTAGATAGTATCTGCTGACCGAGAAGCCAGTGGTCATGTTCCGCTTGTCGGTTACTGAGGATCCTTGGCCCCCGGATACAAGTTAAAATGAGCATGAAGCTGACCCCATGTATGATATGCAAGTACTCTTTAATAGCCGCGTCATCTCACGGAGCCAACAGCGGTAGAGTTGGGCTCTGCCAGTTGCTGTTTACGTACTTTCAAAGCACACAGATTCAGCTAAAGCAGCGTTTAATCTCAGTCCACTTAAGTGGAAGCTGTTCTTCATTGAAACTACCTGCTCAGCTTCCTGATGCATCTCAGAAGGAGCCAGACTTGCTCCCAACTCAAACATGCAAGCTTCCTTCCGTTCCTTTCCTCTTGCCCTTTCTTAGATTTTCTTCTTTTATTTTCTGTGTATTGCCTATAGGTATGCATGTGCATGTTGAGCATGCCTTGTGCCCGTGGAGGCCAGAAGTGGGCATTAGATCCCTAGAACTAGAGTTACAGGCAGTTGTGAGTTGCCCTGTGAGTGCTGGGTGTTGAACATACATCCTCGGGAGAGCAGTCGGTGCTCTTAACCATGGAGCCATCTCCCCAGTTCTACCCTCCTTTTTAATTGGCGTAAAATTTGTGCATATTTATGAAGCACAGTGTGGTGTTTGGATTCATGTCTATATCTGATAGTGACCAACTCATGGTAATTACGTACCATACCTCACTTTAAACTTATTTGTGGTGACTACTTTTGAGGCCCTCTCTGATATTAGTACGTTATTGTTATTTCAGCCTGCTGTGTGGCAGAGCACTGGAATTTATTACAACTCCTGTCAGTTTCTGATATCACCCGTGAGGTCTTCATTGAGTTGCTTGGATGATTTCCTGCATCCATGAGATGGAGCCGTGTCTCTATTATATAGCTGACGTATTTCCTCTGCCATGCGCTTTAGCCTGTACATGCTGTTGCAGATGACAGTATTTCGTGATTGAACAGAATCCCGCTGTGCTGGCAAGGATGCAGAGAAAGAACAAGTAAATAAAATTCAATATTACTGGTGGGATTGTAAATTAGTGCAACCCTGTGCACTAATAAAATACTAAAAAAAAAATTCTAAATTAAGCCATGAACTCTTATTTGTGTAGACTGCTTAAGTACACACCTAACTGCAGGTGTTTTGTTCTATGTTTGAACTTGACTGTAGGTACAAGCAATGTTATACCCTCTGTTATGTAGTTTACATACATCTTGGCCTCTTCTGATAAACATATTAAGGTTTTGTTTTGTGTGATTTAAAACTTATGTTGGAAGTACAATGATCAGCAAGGAACTTGTGATACGTTTGTACATTGTCCTGGAAAACATTGGGAACTTTGTGTGGCACCGTGAATATAGTGATGGGGGATTGTACTCATTGTCTTGATTCTCCTCTGTTATCAGCTCACATTTTATATGTTAAGAACCGCCTGTTTGCCACCTAACAAACTAAAACAGGGATTTGCTTCTGTCTTCCTAAGCTCCGTAGGGCAGGGTATTTTCCCGTAACACTTTATTGATGATGTTCTCTCCATAAAGGATTCAGATATTTGTTGGCTGAATAAAGAGTTCCTTTGTCCTGCACGTACTGGCTTTGGGGGAGCCTAGGCAGTTTAGATGCTCACCTTACTAGACCTGGATGGAGGTGGGTGGTCCTTGGACTTCCCACAGGGCAGGGAACCCTGATTGCTCTTTGGGCTGATGAGGGAGGGGGACTTGATTGGGGGAGGGGGAGGGAAATGGGAGGCTGTGGCGGGGAAGAGACAGAAATCTTTAATTAATAAATGAATAAATAAAGAAAAGAAAAGAAACTAAAAAAAAAAAAGAGTTCCTTTGTCAAAACCCAAATCCATATAGATCCTCCAAAGCAAAGAGGCTGGAGAGGAGCCCAGCAGTTGAAAGCACTTACTTACTTGCCACTCTTTTTTTTTTTTTTTTTTTTTTTTTTGGTTTTTCGAGATAGGGTTTCTCTGTGGTTTTGGAGCAGCCTGTCCTGGAACTAGCTCTTGTAGACCAGGCTGGTCTCGAACTCCCAGAGATCCGCCTGCCTCTGCCTCCCGAGTGCTGGGATTAAAGGCGTGCGCCACCACTGCCCGGCTTTACTTGCCACTCTTGCAAGGACCCTCGTGTGGTTCCCAGCACCCACCTCTGCCCACCTGTCCGGCTCAAGGGCTATCCTCTCGCCACATAAAGACCCACACACATATTTTCAAAACAAAGGGCCAGGAGGTTGGGGCGGTGCTGGGAAAATGTCTAATCCTGTAAAGTGCTTGCCTTACAAGCATGGAGGCGACCTGAATTCCATCCTCCAAACCCGCAGAAAACGCCAGGCTATGGTTCTGGGGAGGCAGAGACAATCAGATGCTTTGGGCTTGCTGGCAGCCATTCTGCGATAATTGGCAAGCTCTAGTGCAGTGAGAAGCCCTGTTGCAAAGAACAATGCGGATGGCTCCCAAGAAACACCAGCTGAGGTTGGCCTCCACATGTATGGGCGTGTGTACATTCCTGACCAGTCATTTGGTAATGCTCAAATGCATTTAGGTATGTGGATCTGACTCTGAGATTGAGGTCTGTGCCCTGATTTGGAAGGAGCTTGGGTCTTATCTCTTTAATAGCAACAGACAACTGAAGGTCCTCTTTACCCCTTACTCTCCTCATCCTGCCCATTTGGGGCTGGGCCCTTCATGGGGGAGAAGAGCCGTCTAATCCTGTCAAAGGTGTCCCTTCTTTCTGCACTCCCCTGTAGTTGAGTGCCTGCTATGTGCCAATCGAGGAGCCTGAGAGTGAGTAGACAAATTCTTTGCCTTCCACAACATACATTCTAGCCAGAGGCACAATAAGCAAAATACACAGACTATTAGAGGTAGGTGCTGGAAGAAAGTGTCACAAGAAAGGGGTTAGTTTAGTGTATCTCTTACTGTGATACGAATGGAAGACTAATAGCCCATATAATTAATTTAAAATAATAGAGGAATTAAAGATGTGCATCTTCCACCATGCCCCTTCACTCCTTCCTTCCTGATCGGGATCGAGCAGGTCATCCAGATGTGCGTGCCCCAGTGCATACGTCACCTAGGTCATCCAGATGTGCGTGCCCCAGTGCATGCGTCACCTCTAGCAGGTCATCCAGATGTGCGTGCCCCAGTGCATGCGTCACCTCTAGCAGGTCATCCAGATGTGCGTGCTCCAGTGCATACGTCACCTCTAGCAGGTCATCCAGATGTGCGTGCCCCAGTGCATGCGTCACCTCTAGCAGGTCATCCAGATGTGCGTGCTCCAGTGCATACGTCACCTCTAGCAGGTCATCCAGATGTGCGTGCCCCAGTGCATACGTCACCTCTAGCAGGTCATCCAGATGTGCGTGCCC
This sequence comes from Microtus oregoni, assembly GCF_018167655.1. NCBI lineage: Eukaryota > Metazoa > Chordata > Mammalia > Rodentia > Cricetidae > Microtus > Microtus oregoni. The sequence goes on along the minus strand of NW_024543095.1, from coordinate 9,312,726 downwards.
CATTGCATACATCAATACTCAGTCTATATGTTTCTCTGCACCTTTTTTTTTTAAAGATTTATTTATTTATTATTATTATGTGTACAGTATTCTCAGTATTCTGTCTGCATGTATGCCTGCGGCCAGAAGAGGGCGCCAGATATCATTACAGATGGTTGTGAGCCACCATGTGGTTGCTGGGAATCGAACTCAGGACCTTTGGAAGAGCAGGCAGTGCTCTTAACCGCTGAGCCATCTCTCCAGCCCTCTCTGCACCTTTTCTGATGTCCTGTACACAGTGAGCTCCTTCAAAATCTGTACACAGGGATCAGTGCTAAATTTCTCTTTGTTGTTATCCATTTTCCTTTTTATCAGACAGGGTCTTGGTATATAGCCTGGGTGTCCTGGAACTCACTATGTAGACCAGGCTGGCCTCCATTCAAAGAGATAGTCCTGCTTCTGCCTCCCACATACTGGGATTAAAAGTGTGAGCCACAGTGCCAATTCTAGATTTCTTAACACTCACATGAAACCTTTTTTTTTGTTTTGTTTTGTTTTGTTTTTTGAGACAGGGTTTCTCTGTAGATACGGAGCCTGTCCTGGAACTAGCTCTTGTAGACCAGGCTGGCCGCGAACTCACAAAGATCTGCCTGTCTCTGCCTCCCGAGTGCTGGGATTAAAGGCATGCGCCACCACCGCCCAGCTTCACATGAAGCCTTTTATGAGCAAAATGAGAGGATCTTTTGGTCAGCCAGTTGCCTTAGGAAAATGAAATCATGTATTCTCCGCACTCACTGTTTTCACCCAGCAGCAGGTGGGTGTCCTTTTATGCCCACAGGTCTTCATTCTTTTAATGACTGTCTTACTCCATGGCGCTGACCCACTGTCCCTTATTAACCCTCTTCCTATGTTGATGGATATTCACTTTGTTATATTTCACTTCTATAATAAACATTCCTGTGTGTATATTTGTGATTTTGATGGCTTTCTTCTGTGGAATAGGTTCCTGGGAGTGCACTGATGTACAGAAGGATGTATGTACTTAATTTTTTAATGCATGTTGACAGACTCCACCGGGTCTCTCTCCAGCTGTGCACTTGCTCTCACTTCTTAGCTTGCTCAGCCATCTAATGTACGAACATTTGTCCCTTCCGGCATCTCTTTAAGTTCTCCTTTCATATGGTGTAAGCATATTTTATTTGACTCCGGTCTTTTTGAATGATTGACAGATTTTCTTTACTGAAGCCTTAATTGCCTGGGACTCTATCTAGTGTTAAGTAATGATGACAATGACGTCCCCCCATCTACAACTGACTGTAGTCGAAATGGCTTCAAAACTGTTATTTAGCATATTTGTGTTGCCAGTTGGTCAGTAATCGTTGGTATATCCAAGTGGGATTTCTCTATGATGTGTCTGTTGGTATTTATACCTTTTTGCTCTTCAAAACTTTATATTAGGATATGAGTATATATACTTTTTCTTTCTTCCTTCCTTTCTTCCTTTTTTCTTATTTTTTTTTTTTCAAAACAGTTTCTCTCTGTAGCCCCGGCTGTCCTTGAACTCACTTTGTAGACCAGGTCGGGCTCAAACTCAGAGATCCTCCTTCCTCTGCCTCATGAGTGGTGGCATTAAAGGAGTGCGCCAGCCTCAGTACCCTCTTATTAAATACTTTTTTTCTCAATGGATTCAAATACCAGTATAGAGAAATTATCACATATAATTTCTCTTTATAGGTGTCAACAAATGGATCTAACTACAGTGGCTTTGTGTTTGTTTACAGTGGTTTATTGCATAGCACAGCATAGTCTCCTTTGTGTTTATTTACAGTGGTTTATAGTATAGCACAGCACAGTCTCATCGCATCTTACAACCTGTTCCTGTCAGTACCTTTTTGCATATTCTTAGGCATTTGAAATTTGTCATTTACTCCAACTTTATGTAATTAGTAGTTGAAATTATTTTGGGAAGTTTGGCATAGGATATCATTTTCTCAGTGAAGAAAAACCTACTTTGTTTATATCTTATTAATAACTAATAATATTAAGAATTTTCTTTAACTGACTCCTATGTTTTTTTATTAGTTATTATGAATGAATTTCACCATTTTTAAGGCCTATTGCTTCTGCATAAATATATGTTGTGTACAATAAACATAATACTAAATTTCATTAATCCTAGTAGTTTTTTCCTAGTATCTTGGGGGTTTTCGGAATAATATTTCATAAGAATACTCCGGTCTTTTTGAATGATTGACAGATTTTCTTTTCTGAAGCCATAATTGCCTGGGACTCTATCTAGTGTTAAGTAATGACGACAATGATGTCTCCCCATCTACAACTGACTGTAGTCGAAATGGCTTCAAAACTGTTATTTAGCATATTTGTGTTGCCAGTTGGTCAGTAATCGTTGGTATATCCAAGTGGTATTTCTCCAGTTTCACTCAGCTGTTTTCTCAGGAGCGGCTGCTGGACTTTGTCAGGTACCTTCCCAGCATCTTCTGATAGGACCGTGAGTCAGCTCTCTTCCGAAGTTGCTGGCCGGGGCTGAAGTGGTGGCTCAGGTGTTATGAGCTCATACTGCTCTTCCAGAGAATCCAAGTTTGGTTCCCAGAACCCACAGTTGCCTGTACCCCAGCTCCAGGTAATCTGCTGCTTCCCAAGGCACCTGCATTCACGTGCTTGTACCTACACACACACACACACACACACACACACACACACAGAGAGAGAGAGAGAGAGAGAGAGAGAGAGAGAGAGAGAGAGAGAGAGAGAGGTAAAAAACAATCTTAAAAGTTGCTGACCAGCTGGATTATGTAGAGTTCTGACACCAGAGCACCCTCAGAATAAAGCCTCCTGAGCACAATGTATTGTCTTACTTAGGGTTTCTGTTGCTATGATGAAACATAGTAACCAATAAGCACGTTGTGGAAGGAAGGATTTATTTGGCTTACACTTCCATATCACTGTTTATCACTGAAGAAAGTCAGGACAGGAACTCAAACAGGGCAGGAACCTGGAGGCAGGAACGGATGCAAATACCATGGAGGAGTACTGCTCACTGTCTTGCTCCCCAATGGCTTGCTCAGCCTGCTTTCTTATAGAACCTAGGACCACCAGTTTAGGGATGGCACCACCCACCATGGTCTGGGCCTCCCCCATCAATCACTAATCAAGAAAATGCCTTATAGTTGGATCTTATGAAGGCATTTTCCCATTTGAGGCTCCCTTCTTTCAAATAACTGGTTCATGTGTCAAGTTGACATAAGACTAGCCAACTCAATGTGTTTTCCTAAAAACCCATGTTTTGGTCATTTTAGTTAGAGCTTTAAATTGTCTCAGATGTGTTGTATGTATAGGAGTGTTTTACCTGTGTGTGTGTGTGTGTGTATGTGCTCTGTGGGCACATCTAGTGTCTGAGGTCAGAAGAAAGCCCCAGATCCCTGGAACAAGAATGAAGGATGGTTGTGAGCCAGTGTGGAGTGCTGGGAGCCAAACACGGATCCTCTGCAAGAGCGACAAGTGCTCTTCACCTCAGAACCATGTCTCCAGCCCCTGGAGTTTTAATATACATATTCATAAGTCACATTAGCCTGCCGTTTCCTGAGGACTGAGAATATGGCCAGTGTATGTGTAATATCCACAAGGTCCTGGGTCTATTCTGAGAGAACACATGCTACAATTTAACTGGAGTAATCAGAACGTTCAAACACACAGAAAACCATTTGCCATAATCTGCTAAAACTGACATAGTCTCACATGGCATCTAGAAATTCTGCTTTTGGTGTACACGCTATAGAGGGCATATGAACCTAGGTTCACTGGGAGTGACGTTGTAGAATGGCAACACTCTTGAGCTCAAGTCAAAGATTAAGTGTTCAGCCATAGGATGGATAACGTAGAAGGAGTGGCGGGCTGCTAGCTTTACACCCCAAATAACAACACATAAATTGTATTCTTTCAAATACTGCTTGGCCCATTAGCTCTAGCCTCTTATTGGCTAACTCTCATATCTTGATTAACCCATTTCTGTTAACGTGTGTAGCACCACGAGGTGGTGGCTTACCAGGAAGGATCTCAAGTCAAAGATCAGCCACAGGGTGGATAACAACACTTTTGTGTGTTCAACATGAGCTATGAAGCAAGGAGGATGAATGGTTTCTATCTGCAGTAACCAAAGGTGCATCTCAAGCTGATCAAGCATGGGAAACTTGCTGGATGCTTTTGCTTCTAAGAGTATGAGAGTGGGCAGGATCCACTTGTGCTGTTGTGAATCCTGCAGTCTGTTCTGGCAGCTTCTGCGTCTGCTGAAGTAGATGACCAACGTGGGACAGCAGTGCCCCCTCCCATCCAGGAGGAATCCGTGGCTGATGAGAAACACCTAGCCCTTCCCTAGATGTCCGGAGCGCTCTGCTTCCAGGACCAAAGAAAGGCGAGCATCCTTCATTGCAGGAAGAACACGGGGGATTCTGGCTTCTTCCAGAAACGTTCTTTTTAATTAGTGATTTGAAAATACTATGACTGGGACAGATTTTAAAATATGCTTTGTGTTTTCTACCCTTCAAATGTAGGGGAGGTCCCTTTTAGGCCCATTTCACTCCTTGCTAATCAGAATTTATAAATTAGCCTTCAGAATGTGACTTAGTTATATAACATTTTAGCTTATTTATTAAAGGGTGAACATTGGATATTTTTCTAAATATATTGGTAAATGATTTTTGTTGTATTTACTGTTGATACAGTTGGTCTGAAGACATGTCCACTTGTGAATTCTTGGCCCGCAAGCCAAAGGTTGGACACACCTGTGTTTGTGTTTCTTCTGCCCTGGTTCTGACCACACCGCAGCCTAGAAGACCCAGTTCTGGTTCTGAGGGCTACCCAATTCTCAAACTATTTTTTGTTCAATTAAAAGTTGCTAAATTTGTCTGTTTTGTTTTTGGTGTTTTTCACAATACTTCAATAATTCCTGAGATAGAATTGGTTTTGAATCTAATATTTAACAGGTTTCGTGGTCTTTTTCAGTCTCTATTTTCTCCTTTGTAAGACAGTGCCTGGAGCATTAGTGTGGGAGTTAATTGGGATAATATATGTGAAAGCAATCATGAGATTGCCAGGTGTCTGATGACCACTCAGGAGGGGCCTGTTGCTCAGTTCCTTCTTTCTTATCTTGACCGCCTGAAGCCCGGGACAGATAACAGGGCCTGGCGCTTGGTGGGAAACTTCAGTGAGGTGTCTCAGCCAGCTGACCGAAAGCAACATGTTACAAAGGCTCCTTGGTTCAGAACACCCAGGCCGTGGGTGATTTATTTAGACTCCTCCCTGGAAAAGAAATCACACCAAAGGAAAGCTGACTTTCCCTATTCCCGGTGTTTTTCCAGAAAAGGAGGAGTGTTTACGGACAGTGCCTCATTCAGGAAAGACAAGAAAGCTGCCTTTTAATCCCCTGAGTGCACTTCTTTAATACGGTGTTTGTGAAAATGATGGACGCTAACTGTGAGAACTGGCTCGCGGACAGACATGAACCGTTTCACACCTTCCTTTCAGAGTGAGCTGTGTTCTCAGAGTCTTTGTTTGGTCCTTCACAATCTCTACTTCTTTGATCTCCTAAGATAAATTTTGCTATCGGCAGTCCTAGACCGGGGGTTGGGGTCCCCCTAGTGTGAGAAAGTCAGTGTGATTGTCAAGTCACAGGTCCAAGGGGAGAGACTCATTAACAGTCCCTGGCAAGCCACTTGCTGTTGAAATGGGTGAACACTGTGGGATTGGATACCCTTAGAACCCCCCAGAGACTACCCCATGTGGCCTTCAGCACTCCCTAGGGCTGCTGGAGCAGTAGCGGCTGCTGAGTGGCTACACTTTGGCTGTCAGCGACTCCTGTCACTGGGTGGGTTTGCCACGCTGCTGCAGGCTAGGCAGGGTAAGACAGAGGGCACCCAAGGGATCTCAGATGGGTTCTTTCTTTCATAGTAAGCATAATGCCAGCTCCATGGAACAATGCTTACACCAAAGGAGTCAGGTGACAGGCAGAGGCACGCTGGGACACCAGTTGGAGAAGGCAGAAGATCCATCTGAAAACCTGCAGCCATTTGTTGACAAGGGCCGATGGGACTAGACCCCACTATCACCGAAACCAGGGAGATTGCCAATAAAATGCCTGATGAGAGCTTTCTGGAGCAGAAAGGATTGTGGGGCCACTTCTCCCAGACTCCTCTCCTGCTGTGGTCCTCAGATCATCTCTGCTGGTCCCACAAGGCTAGGGTCAGACCACAGCTGCCCCTGTGGCCTATGTGGAGGTGCAAAGCCTTCGGGCTTCTGAGGCAGAACCATTTGCCCTCATGTGCTATGGAGGGAAAGGTCCCTCAGAGTCCTGGCTGTCTTACACCCAAGGAAATTTGCCTAAGACGCTGTTAAGAGTTATGTCAAGGAAAAATTCCTCAGAGCAACCTGCTTTTAATATACTTTGTTTTTGCAAATGTTCAGAGTTCCTTGAGATTCAAAGACAATTATTCATTAATAAAATATGTCTTCCTTAAAGCGATGAGAAGGCCCTTCTACATGAAGATTCCTGCCTTTCCTGACCCCCGCACCTCAGTTGCTCAGAGTGTATGGTCACTGGCAATGATTCTATGAACAACTTTCTTTTTTTTTTAAAAAAACAAGTATTTATTTATTTGTTATTCATACAGTATTTTGTCTGTGTGTATGCCTGCAGGCCAGCAGAGAACACCAGACCTCATTACAGATGGTTGTGAGCCACCATGTGGTGGCTGGGAATTGAACTCAGGACCTTTGGAAGAGCAGGCAATGCTCTTAACCTCTGAGCCATCTCTCCAGCCCAGATAGGTTCTTTCTAAAAGAACCTATCTGCAAATGGGCTAAGCTTGTCTGAAGGGACACACAGATGTGGTGGGGAGCTAAAGGGATGTGGGAAAGGAAAGGGGCTGAGCGCAAGGTCATAACTGGCGGGAAGAAAAAGTAAATGGTGGCATCGGCAGGGTGGGCACTCGGGAAATGTGGGTTTGTAGCAGAGTTTTCCTTCCGACTTGTGTGAACTCAGGCAACTCCCCACCCTCTCTGTGTCTTGGAAAGAAAGGAGTACTCACTGAAGATATAATGAGCTATGAAGATTTTCTTTTGTCCCATGGTAGACTCCAGCTACGGCTGATGGACATGCAACTTCTCTTCTAGAAGACGCATGGAAGCAAGATGGTTTTGGAAAATACATCATTCAGTAGCTCCAGTGTGGTGGGGTCCCATGACACGATGAGCATAAAGCCGCTTGCTGAGCCCACGGGTGAACTTTGCAAGTTACTCCAGTGATTGGATGTCATTGTCACCAAAACGGCCCGAGGTCTCTCCAGCCTGCAGGTGTGGGTGTGAAGGCAGATGCACAGTAACCACAGTGCCCCAGATCTGCTCCTAAACAACCTGGCTGACCCTGCCAGGGCAACCTTGGCTGCTGCCCACATGGGCAACTCCCCCAGAAACTGCCATGTGCCACCAGTGTTTTGCTGGTGGTGTTCCTTGCTGACTGCTGAGGACTTGAGGTCTCTAGGAGGACCAGTGGCTTTTCCACTGTAGGAGAGCACCCACTCCAAAAGCAAGGATGTGGATGTTCCCTTGGGTCACAGGGCTGAGAGGCCGCTCCTGCGATTTCCATGTTGAAGTTGTCCCACAGGTCAACAGTGGGGTTTGTCTGTTTGTTTGTTGGAGGAAACAAATCACCTTGCATATCTTTTTTTTTTTTTTTTTTTTGGTTTTTCGAGACAGGGTTTCTCTGTGGTTTTGGAGCCTGTCCTGGAACTAGCTCTTGTAGACCAGGCTGGTCTCGAACTCACAGAGATCCGCCTGCCTCTGCCTCCCGAGTGCTGGGATTAAAGGCGTGCGCCACCACCACCCGGCCACCTTGCATATCTTAGAAAGGCATTTCTTAACTTGTCATTCCCATAGTGATTTGAAACCTTTCGACAAAATGTCCCATCTCTGCTTTAAAAATGTGGCACAGGCGGGCTGGAGAGATGGCTTCCAGAGGTCCTGAGTTCAATTCCCAGCAACCACATGGTGGCTCTCTGTAATGAGATCTGGCGCCCTCTTCTGGTATGTGGGCATACATGGAGGCAGAATGTTGTATACTTAATAAATAAATCTAAAAAAAAAAAATGTGGCATAGGCCTATTGAGTTGGGAAAGTAACTCCCTTTCCTCGGCTCTAAGGGTTCCTTGTGGAGTATCAAGGCCATGGGTAAAAATCAATAGTGTGATGTCAGGACACAGCTTTACAGATGTCAGAGCAACGACAATTAAATTGATCTTGGGTCTCGTTACAGTCTGTGTGGTTCCTATGGCTTCTGGCCCCAGTGGGTATCTGTACCCATTGGTTATGTAAAAAGTCTTTGTAGGGAATCCAGATTCCTCTTTGCACTCACCTCAAGCAAGTGTGAGGCTGGGGGAGTCCCAGAAAGGAGCTATTCATGGGGTGGATTTGGTAGCAACATCTTGGCTGGCAGCCAAGGGCAGTATTTGCTTGCGTGGGCAGCTCCTGCTTACAGGCACCGTCTGTGTAAGTACAGGGCAGAGAGAAAGCTCAGCTCAGTATTTTTTTCAATTAAAAGACAAGAAAGAGGTAGGGGGAGGGAATGAAGAAGGAAGAAAGGAAATTCTGTCTCGAAAGTGTGATCTTTTGACCGTCTTTGTTTTCCATGCCGACGGTCACTTGAGTAGTTTTCCTTAGTGGGACCGGCCTAGAGAAATAGAAGTGGGTCCTAGACTGTGACGTCTGTCCCCCTGGCCATATGAAGAGCTTTTCCCTGGTAATAGTATGTAACCAGCAGGAGTTTGCCATCCTAGGGGCTAAGGGAAGCAACAAGCGTTGGCTCTTTCCTTGGTTAACTCACAAGGCAGCTCTCAGATGTCCTGGTTCAGGGCTTTCTGGATACACTCACTGGCGTTCAGCTTGCTGCCTCACAGAACTTCTAGAGAACCGGGCTCCTTGGTGCGAGCCTGCAGGCTAGGCACGCGGAAGGTTAAGGCGGGAGGATCAGGTGTTTGAGACCAGCCTGGGCTACGTCAGAGGACCACCTCAAAATGAAACAAATCAGGCTTATTAAATTTTGTTAAATTAATAACTGGATATGGTTGTCATGCGTGCCTTTAATCCCAGCACTCAGGAGACAGAGGCAGGCAAATCTCTGTGAGTTCGAGGCCAGCGTGGTCTACATAGTTGTTCTAGGTCAACCAGACCTGCACTGGGAGGCCCTGTCTTAAGTAAATAAATACAAAATAGTGATTATGTAAAATGAGCACCAGCTAGCACTGGGGCCCAGGGTCTTGAAGTTGGTCCCTAAGCGGAGGGACGTTCCCTCTGTTGGTTCTCAGCAGAGCTGTGTGCCAGTGTCCAGATGAGAACCATTGCAGAGAAAGGTGTGACAAGAAAGTGACCTGGTTTCCTGTTTTTCTCCCATCCCTCATCCTGTTTCTGAGACTCTGCTGTGTTTGGCTTTCGAGATGGTGAGTTACTCCAGTTTTAGACTGAACTGAGCTTCTGTTTTGTGCAATGGAAAAAGATTCAGCCCTCACAGCCTTGTGCACCGTGTCACCCCGTTCACACGGTATCCTCTTTGTCCATTTTTCTTCAGCCGAATGCAATGGGTTCTTTCTGTAAAACCCTGCTGGCAAAATTTCTCCATGTTCACCAGCCTGCTGTCATGTTAGCAAGACGTGATCTGTGTGTTGAGTGTCTCCTACATGAACTCATAAGCGTCCAGGACAAACACCAGGTCTCATTCATCTTTTTAGCCTAATACTGGTCCTGTTGCCTGGCTTAGTAATGTTTGTTAAATGAAAGTTATAAAACTAAACACAAGTTGGGCAGTGGTGGCACACGCCTTTAATCCCAGCACTTGTGAGGCAGAGGCAGGCGGGTCTCTGTGAGTTCAAGGCCAGCCTGGTCTACAGAGCAAGTTCCAGAATAGCCAGAGCTGTTACACAGTGAAACCCTGGCTCAAAAACCAATAAACAAGCAAAAACTAAACACAATAAAGGATGTTCAGCTTTAGGGCAATGGAAACAAAAGGAAGAACCAGAGTAGCCTTGTGATAGAATCAGTCTCATAGTGTAACATGAGGGACTTTGGTCCTAGAAACACAGTAATCGTATCATGTGGTAAAGGACCTGAGTTGCACATGAAGACAATGGAAAAAAGGAACTGGGGTAGAATTAGAGACTCCCTCTTAGCCATCCTGTTCCTAGAAGAAGCATCTGCCTCTTGTTCTACTTGTGCCGTTGTGTTGGGTACCATCATCAGATACAAAGATTTTATTTCCTGGGTTCTGTGCCTATGGTAATGTGTGTGGGTTGTGTCCAATGGGAAGGGACCACGGGCACCTGTGGGTCAGGAGAGGGTAGATGAGGAGAGAGAGCCGTAGTCCCTCTGAGCAAGCCAGAGGAGGCTCTGAAGGGGAGCTGGCATTTGGTCTGACCCTTGAAGGGCATGTTTGTAAGAGTTTATGAACCCTGTGTGCATGGGGATGCCGTGGAATAGATTGGTACCCTCCCACCTGAAGTGAGCAGGCTGGCTATTCACAGAATCAGGGAGAGTGATGGAGAAAGTGGCGTTTCGCATTTCACAGACATTTCACAGACTCTTCACGGTGTACATTGAATAGCCCCTGAGAGTATACTTGATGGAATCCTATGTACATTTCGAGGTTTCAAGCTTACTGGAAAATGTCCTGTGCAGTCATGTTGGTCATCTTTATGTCACTGTCGATAGAAGCACAGGGGCTAAGGGTCTTGGTTTCCTAATTTCCAAGTTTCAGCCCATTATCAGCCCTCTCTCTTGTCTCTGGGCCAAGGTGAGGCGGAGCATCCTGACACAAGAGTGTGATGGAGCAAAGAGACAGAAAAGGGAACGGGAACAAGACAGCCTTCAAGTCACACTGCACAATCTGCTTCCTCCAGTTAGGACCAAACAGTGACACTAAATTATAAATCCATCAGTGGAGTGACTTACTGATCAATTTAGAGACCTGTGATCCAATCATCTTTCCTTGATTGGATCCACGAGCTGGGGACCGAGCCTTTCACACAGGAGGCCTTTGTGGTAACTGTTCATACTCAAACCATAACAGCCCCCCTAGGCTTGATTTTCCAATCTGCCTTTCCTAAGTCTATGGCCTTAGACATCGCCATGGCTTAAAGTAGTGGCTCTCAACCTGTGGGTTGTAACCCCTTTTGAGGGGGCTGTTGAACAACCCTTTCACGGGGGGCCCATATCAGATATCCTGCATCCTGAATATTTACATTATGATCCATAACAATAGCAAAATTATAGTTCTGAAGTAGCAACTATACAAATTTATGGTTGGTCACCACAACATGAGGAACTGTATTAAAGGGTTGCAGCATTAGGAAGGTTGAGAACCAGGACCTTAAAGGAATGATCTGTGAGATCCAAATAAGAAGACTTCCCCAGCAAACGGTTGAGGCAAGGTAAGGCATGCAGCCTCGGCATTTTGCTTGGTTTACAACTGTCACGGTCAGCCATAACTACAATTTTATTTCTCACGAGATTGTTTGTAATCTCTAGTCATGCATTCAGTGCATAACCCCATGATGGTAATTATAAATTTTAATTCATTTGTCTGTGCTTCCCACCAGACTATGAATTCCCCAAAGACTCTGGCTGAATAAATGTCTTTTTCCAAAGTAATTTAATTCATGCTTCCAAGAATATTTCCTACTTATTCATTTATATATTGTAATTTAAGGGGAGGCCTTCTTGGGACTTTGGCTGGAAAAATAACATTATTTGGAAACTTCTTTTAAGGTGAAAAAATTCCTTGGACACAGGAGGGTTGTATTTTCTATAAACTCATGCTGGCCCCTGAGACAGCAGCTGGGGAAGTTGCTTTATGAAGGGCTTGCCCTGTTCAAAAAGGGTTATTTAAAAAGCCAAGAGAAACAAGAAATATCTGAACCTTGCCAGTGTGGCCAAAAGATTTTTTTTTTCCAGATCCTTGCTGCAAAGCTTGCAGCCTTAGCAAAGAAACTTCTGCCACAGGCCATCAAATTCTCAGAAGTGGGAAAATCAGGTTGAGTGGAGTTGAGACGGCATGGGTACCCAGAGTGGCTCAGTGAACGCTTCTCTTCTGTCCATCAGGGGTCATTTCTGAGAGGAGAGGGCAGGGAAGAGGTTTTTTTCTATGAAAGCACATTGTGAAAGGCAGAGCTGCTTCAGGAGACTGGCTGCAGAGCTTGAGGTATCTAGAGAGCGCTGTGAAATGCAGACCAGAGTGCAGGAGTGTGCGGATCAGGAGCAGGCGAAGGACAGAGTGAGGTTTCCGAACTCCCACCAAAGCGTGACTGAATGAGTCCCCCTGACCCGCCTGTCTCCATGTCTGCACAATGTTCTGGCTTGGGTCTAAATGTGTCTGGATGACTGTTTCTAAGGGGTTCGCTGCCATCCTGCTTCTGCCGCTCTGGGCGTGACTTCGGCGCCCACGGTGAAGTTGCAGCCAAGCCTCCCATGTTTGAATGTGCAAACCGCTCTGTGTATACACGACCCCATTCTCCATAAGCCTCGCCCTGGGTAAGCTTGCAGAGGAACTGGCCCCTCGCTTCATTTGTCCCCGCCCCTGCCTCCAAGCTTCCTTTAGCTCTCTTGGCTGTTGTCTGGTGCTGTGACCGCTCTCTTCAGCCCATCCCCAGTCACCTTAGCTTTCATCACTATTTTTCTTTCCCTCTGAGTCCTGTCATTATTTCTGCTAGTTCGAACATACGCACAGACATGTCTGAGGATATCCCGGCTTCATGGCACCTCCCCCACCTGAAGTACCCACACATCACTGTGGGCGTCCTGCAGTCAGCGCCCCATTGGGAGAAGTGTCGCTTTCCTTCCCAGTTACAATACCCTTTACTCGGGTGACTGTCATGGTTCAACTTTGCTGTCATCTTGCCTGGACTTGGAATCGCCTAGGAGACACACCTTGGAGTAGGAGGGATAACTCACCATGAATGTAGATGGCATCGTCCCATGGATTGGGGTCCAGACTGAATAAAAAGAAAAAAGGAGAAAGCAGGCTGGGAATATGAACAATCAGGTTGGGGGATGAGGGAGAGAGTACTGGAAGAGACTACTGGAAAGGGGGGCATTTCGGGGTGAGGTAAAAACCCGGTACAAGGGAATCTTCCAGGAATCTACAAGGATGAACCCAGCCAAGACTCCTAGCAATTGTAGATATGTAGCCTGAACTGGCCATCTCCTGTGACCAGATTGGTACCTAGCTCAATTGTCATCAGAGAAGCTTCATCTGGCAACTGATGGAAACAGATGCAGACTCACTGCCAAACATTAGGTGGAGCTCAGGGAATCCTGCAGAAGAGGGGGAGGAAGGATGATAGGAGCCAGAGGGGTCAAGGACAGCACAAGGAAACCCACAGAATTTTAACTAGCCTGGACTAAAAGGGGCTCACAGAGACTGAACGAACAACCAGGGAGGCTGCATGGGACTGACCTAGGCCCTCTGCATATATGTTACAGTTGTGTAGCCTGGTCTTCTGTGGGACTCCTAACAGTGGGAACAGAAGCTGTCTCTCATTCTTTTTTTTTTAAATATTTATTTATTTATTATGTATACATTGTTCTGTCTGTGTGTATGTCTGCAGGCCAGAAGAGGGCACCAGACCTTATTACAGATGGTTGTGAGCCACCATGTGGTTGCTGGGAATTGAACTCAGGACCTTTGGAAGAACAGGCAATGCTCTTAACCACTGAGCCATCTCTCCAGCCCTCTCATTCTTGTACTGTATTTCGGGACCCTACTCCTCATACTGCGTTGCCTTGCCAGCATTAATACGTGGGGAGGTGCTTAGTCTTACTGCAGCTTGATGTGCCATTCTTTCTTTTTGATACTCATGGGAGAACTGCGCTTTCCAAAACATAAAAAGAGGGTGTCTTAGTTCAGGTTTTTATTGTTGTGAACAGACACCATGACCTTGGCAACTCTTTTTTTTTTTTTGTTTTCTTTTGTTTTTTTGTTTTTCGAGACAGGATTTCTCTGTAGCTTTGGTGCCTGTCCCGGAACTAGCTCTTTTAGACCAGGCTGGCCTCGAACTCCCCAAGATTCGCCTGCCTCTGCCAAGTGCTGGGATTAAAGGCGTGCACCACCACCGCCCAGCTTACGTTGGCAAGTCTTATAAGGAAAACACTTAATTAAGGGGACTCGCTTACAGTTTTAGAGGTTCAGTTCATTATCATCATAGCAAGGGGCTTGGTGGCATTCAAGCAGACGTGGTGCTGGAGGAGCTAAGAGTCCCACATCTTGCAGGCATCAGGAAGTTGACTGGCAGTCACACTGAGGGAAGCTTGAGCTGAAGAGACCTCAAAGCCTACCGCCATAGTGACACACTTCTTCCAACAAGGCCACACCTCCTAATAGTGCCACTCCCTTTGGGGGCCAAGTTCTTTCAAACCACCACAGAGGGGGAGTGGGTGGGGGGTGGGAACATAGGGGGTGCAGAGATGGGAAGGGGGTGAGAGGAGAGGAGGGAGGGGAAACTGCAGCTGAGATGTTAAATAAATAAATTTATTTTAAAAACTGTCAGCACTAAATGCAAGACTTGTTATTTTTTCAAAACAATACAATAATATATAGCTTTAAATGTATGCTTTGTGTTTATGCATGTGTATTCACATGTATGTTTATGTATGCATATTCACATGTATGTTTATGTGTGTATATTCACATGCATGTTTATGTATGTTCATGCATATTCACATGTATGTTTATGTGTGTATATTCACATGCATGTTTATGTATGTGCATTCACATGCATGTTTATGTATGCTTATGTATGCTTATGTACATGTATGTTTATGCATGTATATTTACATGCATGTTTATGCATGTTTATGTATGTATATTCACATGTATGTGTGGATGCGTGCACATGTGCACGCATGTGTGCATAGAGGCCACAGGCTAATGTGTGTCTGCCTGGACTAAATTCCACCTTAATTGTTGAGATAGAGTCTGCTGTTTGAACCCAGAGCTGACTAAATCAGCTAGAGTAGCCAGCCTGCCTGGGGTTAGAAACCTGTCACCATGCTCACATGGCCTTTACGTTGGTGCCGGGGGTCTGAACACTAGTCTTCATGCTTGTGTGGCAAGTATTTACCTACTAAGCTATCTTCTCAGCCCAGGGAAATATATATTTACATCTTATTAGATATTCTATGTAATGTAGATCCAATGTAAATATGTGGGAGGGAGAGTGTACAGAAATCATATGCAAATACTATATGGTTTCATGTAAAGGACTTCAGCATCTGAGGATTTGGAATTCATGGGTGTGTGTGGCTGGAACCAACCCCCCTTAGATTCTAAAGGACAACTGTAATTACATTTCAAGAACATCTTCCAAAGTATGATTTTGAAAAATTAAAATAACATATTCCCAAGCAACATGGAAATCAAGCCTTTGTGTATATTATCTTCAAAGTCAAAAACAGGCAGAGTGGTTGCTCCCTGGTCCTCTTTTTAGTCTAATTCGTTTCTTACCTGAGTCTGCTGCTCACAGAGAGTCGCTGCAACTTCATGGGGGATGTCCTCTGTAAACGTTGCTCTCATGTTTTCAAATTCAGTAGCAAGAATGTTTGCAATTTGATTGCAAATCAAATTTTATGATTAGAAAATTTGAAATTGCTGTCTCCTTTAATTTATTCTTTACTGTAAACCAGAAAGTGTGTGTGTGTGTGTGTGTGTGTGTGTGTGTGTGTGAGAGAGAGAGAGAGAGAGAGAGAGAGAGAGAGATACATGTGTTGACCATGTCTTCCGTCACGGAGGTGCATATGTAAAACAGAGATTGACATTATGCTCTCTTCCTCAATTTCCTTGCCAACTTATTTTATTGAGATGGTTTCTCCCTGAATCTGGAGCTGTTTTGGCTAGATTGGCAGACTAGTGAGCACCTAGGATCTGACTGTATCCCTTGCTAAGAGTAGAGATGTGTTGCCATCCATCCATCTCTTAAGTGGTTGCTGGGAAACCAAACTCAGATCCTTATGCTTGTATAGTAAGTACCTTATCCACTGAGCCTCTCCTAATCCAGGCCATAATGTTTTTAATTAGTGCTGTATTGTTTGTGGGTATTAAGACATCTTGTAAGCATATTATAAATTCTTCTCACTGGATAATAGCCTCAACTTTTAAAATAAAAACATTCCAGACCAAAATTAAGCAGACCAAAAGTCTGATATATTTTTATTTATTTGCAAGATTTCTTAATTTTGCCTCCAGCCAGAACAGCATTCAACACATCTTTTTAAAATGATTTGTTTATTTATATTATTTATTCATATTTTATGTGTACAAGTGTTTTGTATGCATGTATAGTTGTTCACTACATGCATGCCTGGTGCCCATGAGGTGACAGAGGGCAATGGATCCCCTTGAAATGGAGTTACAGAAGTGAGCTGCCTTATAGGTCCTGGGAATGAACTCTGGTCCTCTGAAAAATCAGTCAGTGCTCATAAGGCTGAACCATCTCTCCATCCCACCACATATTTTCATAAAATAAAGCTTTAGTTAGTAGTCATCTTCATTTAGGACACTTCTTAATATTTTTTTAAGTGCTGGGGTTAGAATCAAGCACTCTGTGCATGCTGGTCAAAGTACTCTACCACTGAGCCACACCCTGGTCCTCTTTGTTTATATGTTTGTTTTATATTTTGAGACAGGGTATCATTAAGTTGACCAATCAGATCTTGAACTTGTGATCGTTCTGCCCCAGCCTCTTGAGTAGCTGGGATTATAGACATGTGTTGACGGAAGTTTCTGTCCTACCTGGTCCTGTAGTCGTTCAGTCCCAAATAAACACACAGAGGCTTGTATTAATTATAAACTGTTTGGCCTACTGCTCAGACTTATTACTAACTAGCTCTTACAGCTTAAATTAACCCATAATTCTTATCTATGTTTAGTTACATGGTTCGGTACCTTTTCTCAGTAAGGCATTTTTATCTTAACTTCCCCTGTGTCTTACTTGTGATGTCTCTGCCTTTCCACTTTCCAGAATTCTCCTAATCTGGTCACCCCACAAATACTTCCTGCCTGGCTACAGGCCAATCAGCATTTTATGAAACCAATACGAGTGTACAAGAGCATTATCCGACAGCACACATGTGCTCCCCTGTTCATCACTGAACATTCCTTTTCATGAATTGTATTTGTGTTTCCCAAGCCGATAGACCAGTCCTTGGCGGAGGCGACGAAGCTCAGTCAAGCTCCTCCCTTTTTGTTTTAGTGCATACCCGGCTCTAGTATTGACTTTTCCCTTCCTTCCTTCCTTCCTTCCTTCCTTCCTTCCTTTCTTTCTTTTCAAAAAAAGAAATAGCAGAGGATGCCCCCCCCACCTAGAGATTTCTCATCACACGATCAGAAAACGTCCATGTAATTTTTTAAACATTTATTTAAACCACTCCTACCACCTCAAGACAAAAAGAAAAAAAGAAACGTATGGAAGATTACATAGTTCTAATGAGAAATAAAAACAAACACCTCAGAAAAGCTCAATCCAAACCTGCCATGACAGCCGTCTTCTGGATATAAGCGGCTGTCAAATTGTGGACTCTTCAGCACACGCCAAACTGTGCAGCATTTGAACCCAACCTTGAACTCAATGGCCAGCTTTTTAACAGGCAGGCTTTGAAGCATTTAAACCACCAAATGGCAAAAAATAGTAACAATGCATGTATTTCTCCCAGCCCTACCCAAGCTCTGCCCCCTTCTTATGCCCCAGCAAGAGGGGCAATGCTGGCGCATAGTCCCAAGATCCACTAAGACGGCCAGCTGTCTGCCCCGAACTCAGTTCCGAGGCTGTGAGTTGAACTCTGTACAAATATTCTTGACGATCCTGGGGATGAATTTGTAGAGGTTGTCAAACTCATCCACAAAGAAGGAGTGGTCCCTGGCAGGGTGAGTGGCAATCACCTCCAGCTCGTCCTGAGCAGCCCATGCAACGCCTACGGCATATGTGATCACCCCTGCGGACACAAAGACGGGATGAAACAACGTCCTGAGCAAAGGGATAGCAATGAATATTTTCCCTCTGGAGTCCCCAAATCAGAAATATGCCAAAGAAAACAAACGAGAGAACCCCAGTGAAGCTCTGATTTCTAGAAATAAGCTAAGTGTGACTATTCATTCAACAAGCAATTTGAACATCACTCTATATACAACAGCAACAAAAGTCATATAGCTGTTGTCTTAAGAGCTTATAGTTTTTTGACCCTGTTTGAGCATAGGGTCTTTTGCAGAGATAATGAGGAAGTAAGTGGCAATGAGGTCATGCTGGAAGAGAATGCGCTCCTAATTCAATACCACTAGGTCCTTATAAAAGGAGGGAGAGATGGAACCCGACACAGACATTGAGCGTCAATAGATGGAGGTCAGACTGAGGAACCCAAAAGACTGAGGAAGAGGTAAGGACAATGCTACCCAGAGTCTCAGAGAGCATGCTCTTCCTGGCTCTTGGTTGACCTTCATTACTTGAGGTTTCCTTCAAGCCTGCTCTAATTTCACAGCATTTCTCCGAACAAGAACTTTATGTCCATGGACTGTACAGGGGATGTTTCCATGCAATTGAGATTCTTGTAAATTTTATAAAAGATTTTGTTCATCTTCCATGTTTTTAAAACCTTTTTTGGCTTTTTAAGATTTTAAATTATTTATTTATTTTTATTAGTGTGGGTATACATGGGGACACACGTGACCCAGCGCATGTATGCGCAACACCCTGAGCGTGTGGGCGAAGGAGTCAGTTCTCTCCTTCCACCTTTATGTAGGTTTGGGGGATCGAATTTATGCCCAGGCTTCCACAGTAAGTGTTTTTATCCACTGAACCTCAGGAAATTTGGCATGGAATCCTTTTAAAATATTTTGAATCAAGATTTCCCCCAAAAGACCAAAATCTGGTTAACGATCATTGCCAAAACAGTATTTTGCCTTTAGGTATGGTAACATGTCCTAATAATCCTAGCACATGGGAGGCTGAGATAGGAGGATTCTGTGTTTGAGGCCAGCCTGAATTTATATATAAATATCTCCCAGAAAAAAAAATCAAAACAAAAATGAATAGCCCCCTGCAATATTGCATTTCTTTAAAAGCATCATTATTCTGTAAAATGTACAAACAATGATTTGGAGTTAATAAAGTTAGAGGTTTGTAATCTTTCAGAGAATAGAATCAAATCCCACTCCCCCCCCCCCCCCCCCCCGCTACTTTATGCCCCTGTGGAAGGAGTTTTAGGCCACAGGGTATAAAAGAAAGGGTTACTATTTCATTGCCTGCAGGCTTTGGGTTTTCAAGGATACTTGAACCAATAGGCTTACTCTATTTGAGTCTGTGTCCCCTTCTCAGAGATGCCTACACTGTTCTCTCCCTAATACTCTCCCCATGATCGTAAACATTAAAATAAATAAATAAATAAATATATAAATAAATGTTGTTTGTGTACATCTGCATGTGATGTGCCCATAGTGATCGAAAGAAGGTGTCAAATACCTCCAACTGGAGTTTCAGGTGGGTGTGGGCCACCATGTGGTGCTGGGAACTGAGACCCGGTCCTCTGCAAAAGCAGCAAATGCTAACCACTGGGCCGCCTCTCCAGCTCTCTGTTCACATTTCCTTAAGCCATAGACAGAGCCAATGCATAAAAAGGCAGTTCCCCCCTGTGCATCAAGGACCCTGCTCCTCTACCCCTCCAGAAACTCCGCTGTGCCCACGCTTATAGCAGGAGTGCTCACCCTTCCGGTAGGCAGCCACGGCCGGGATCCGCACATCATCGTAGGACCTGCCGTCAGTGATAAGGATCATTATCTTCCTCTTGTTGGGTTTGGACTTTTTGAAGAGTTGTTCGAGGGCATACTGGATGGCAGCCCCTGTGCTGGTGCCCCCGCTCCAGTACCCCACCCTCTTGATGGCGCTGAGGATGTCGTTTTTGCTATTATAGTCATCGAACCCAAATTCCAGCCGCTGCTCGTAGGTGTACTGCACGGCCCCAATGCGCGTGTCGGTGTCTGAAATCTCAAACTCCTTGCTGAGGTTGGCCACGAACTGCAGAACAGTGCGGAAGTTGCTTGTCCCCACGCTGCTCGAGCCATCAATAACAAAGCCGATGTCGGCAGAGTTTAAACAGGTCTTGCTGCAGGCCAGGCGGTCTGTGTCACAGATCCGCTTCACCAGGGGCTGCACGGTCTTGTGAAGGCTGAGCCAGCTCTGCACGTTGAAGGTGTAGAAGCCATTTGTCCTGCACACCGCCTGGAAGGCAGAAAGGAAAGATGTGGTCCAGGTCAGGGGTCAAGTCCTTCAGCCTGCCACCATTACTCTTTGCCACCAGGCAGGTTTTACAGTCACACTTCCTGTGTTAGACTTTACAGTACACTTTAGTCCAGTTTTCTGTCTGGGTACTACTGAGGTCAAGACCCTCCAGTAACCTCTGGGCTCACTCCAGTCCCCTTTGCTGAGTCCCTACCTTAGTGGAAAACAGTGAGATGAGCAAACTCATAGGGAGATTGTTGACTTTAGCTTCATATTTATGCCTCTGCTGGTTCCTCAACTCATTTGTACTGGAAACCAGCCAGCATTGGGGTGTTTATGGGTACCAACCATCACAGGGGAGGACTAAAGAAAGCTTTTGTTCTGATACACAAACAGAGATGTTCCCAGGGCAGCCCTGCACCCCGAGGGAGGGGATTCACAGTTGCTAAGTGGCCACATGGGTTGGAGTCACATGACACTCCTACAGTGTGGGATGATGTGGGACCCCCTCATCATGAAACAAAGGGCCAGCTGTGCAGGGACATCCTTGAGTCCCTGAGATGGGAGCATCAGTTTTATCTGTCATTAAACTCCAAGCTCTGCTGGCCACACAGCCCTGCCTCCAGGCAAATGAGTGCTTATTTGTCTGTGCCCAAGCTTGTTCCAGAAAAAGAAAAAAAAATGGAAGGGAACAGCAAATAAAACCTGAGTGAGTTGGTTAGTATGTTCTTAGAAATGACGAGGCTTGTGTCCTGAGAGTGGTCTTCAATCCGCGAGCCTACAGACCTCTGGGGATCTGGCAGGGTCTGACGTCAGGACTACAAATGAACTGGTATTAACGACAAAATTATTTTAAGCAAGAAATAACTAAAAATTTTCCTAGAAAATATTTTCTTATTGATGTATAAAAACCGAAATGGGGTTCATAAAACTTTCCACAGCCTAGGCACATGAATGCTGGGACGGAGCCGAGGGCTGGCTCGTGTTTGGAGAGGAGGAATCCCACGAGACAGCCGGTGGGAAATCATGGCAGGAGACAGTGGTGGTGCTGGCTGTGGAGGGGAAAGGTTTTGGCGGGGACACAATGTGTATATGTGGAGGTCACAGCAGGCATGGCCAGGAAGGGAGGTTGGGGCACCATTCCAGGGCACCCCAGCAGCAATGGGTAATGGCGAAAGACTTGGAGCATGGACCCCAGACAGGCAAGATGTTTCGGAGTAAACCGGGGAACCTCTAAAGGGGAATGGACCAGTGGCGCAGTATTATCTGAGGCTTGGGAGCTGGTTTAGGGCTGGAAATAGCAGAGGGTGAGAGCTGTGGTGTGGGTATCAAGGCGTAATTCTGGGATGCCAAGGCCCCGGGGCAAGTGTGGGACCACCCAAGAGAATCACAGGAACATGACCATTTTGATCTGGGAAGCGTAAACATCCTTTGTTTTCTTTATCAGATGGATTCAGTTGTACTATGAAGCTCGCGCTTTGCATGCCTGCGTGCCTGCGTGCGTGCGCGTGGATGTGTGAAGTCTACCAGGCTCCCCGGCGCCATGAGAGGAGCAAGGGGACATTTTAAATGAGACACTGAGGATGCTGCTCTTGCCCTCTGCTCGCAAGCTTCTGAGTACGCAGTGAGAATAAGTGTTGGCTTTGAAAAGACAATTCCAGTTCCCCCGCGGGACGTCCCATTCCTTACTCATCGGTTTCATGCCCATTTGAAGGCTCTAGCAAACAGTTCTGAGGTCATCAGAGCTTTTCAGAGTGCAGAGGCTCCTGCCCTTGAGTGGGCCCCTAGGCAGTTTTGTACCTTGCTGGCAAAGTTGGGCTCCGTCACGTAGTGCTTCTCCCTTTCCGCAGCCCCCTCGACAGTGATGAAGAAGACATTGATCCCGGACTCTCTCGCAACACGGGACACCTCTTCCACTTTGTCTGTGGGCCAGCCGTCCACCATGACCACAGCCACATTGGGAGCGCTGCCCCTGTTCCCATTTGCTTTGGAAAAGAAGTTCTTGGTTACAAAGGAGATGGCACGACCTGGAAGAAAAGGAAAATTTGTGCTTGGAGTGATTGTGGTAACTACAAAAACAGGAACAGATCACAACAGTACAAAGAGGGCTAGGAGTTCATTCCCACTTCAGCTGTTTGGTTTTTGTTCTTCCTCCTATCTCTCTGTCTGTGTGTCCATCTAGCTCTATCTATCCATCTATCTATCTATCTATCTATCTATCTATCTCTCTATCTACAGGGTTTTTCTTAGTAGCCCTATCTGTCCTGGAACTCTCTCTGTAAACCAGGCTGGCCTCGAGCTCACAGAGATCCTCCTGTCCTGCCTCTCGAGTTCTGGGATTAAAGACCTATGCCACCACCATCTGGCTGTTTCTTCTTTTTATACATTAAAAAAAATCAGTTTATTTTTAGGTGTCCTGTGCAGCATCAGTCAGCTTCTTCCCAATGTTGTACAGTTTCTCCTTAGCTTCACTTTAAAACCCAGAGCTTCTAGCTGTTTTCCGTTGGAAAAGAGAAGGTTTTAGGGTCTAGCAAGCAGGGGAGGCAGACTTCCATGAGGTTAAAGGGCCCCTTTTCTGCCTTGGGGGAATAACAGTATTAGCAATGGAGAGGCTGGATTCTAGCCCTAGCTGTGACAACTACCAGTCCTGTAGGTCACTCAGTGTCCTGGGGCCTAGATTTCCAGATCAAACATCTGCTTTAGCTGAGCGCCACAATCGTGTGGAATGATGGAGTCTGTGGCACACTTTTTCTCATGTGCATATTTTACCCTGGGCCAGAACCTCGGGACATTTTCAACTAGTCCAACCCACTTTTTCTGCTTTCCAGAATTTCCCTAGTTTTATCATGGAAAGCCATAGGTCCTGTGTATATTGAGACGGCCGCTCTGATTTTGAGTTAGCGTGGCTGCACATAGCATATAGCATAGCTCTCAACTTAGATCCTATGGATTGTCTGTGTGTGTGTGTTCCCCAAAGGGAGTCCTTGTGTATATGAATATATAAAAGGCCACAGTGGCTAGGAGATTCCCAAAGAGGTTCTCATTTCAGCAACAGTCGCCTTGTTTAGACTCTAGAGTCAACACAGTTGTACTCGGTGCTCTCCTGGGTTTGCTCAGCATCCTGGCTCCCCTAGCTTAAAGTCTGACCTGTCAATTGAAAGCTACAGGTGGTTGCATCCAAAACTGCTGGAGAAATGCCTTAGACTAAGACCCCGTCATAAAGGAAAAACGTGGCTTTTGAGAATTCGAGGCGTAAAGTGCCCAGCAGTCCCTTCCAGCATAATATTAAGCACCCGTAGTCAAGTGCATGAGTTGTAAGATGCCATAAGATCTCTGACTCAATCCAGTCTTAAATATGGTGGCCAAAGTGGACTAGTGCTTGACATCCATTCTCTCCACCTTGAAATGAGAGGCTGAAATCTGAAAGCTACATTACCCATAGTCCCTTGGGCCTGTACTTTGGGCTTCATCTTAGTTCCCCAAGTTGATTCCCTTGAAGGAGGTTTAGGAAATGACAGGGAGGCAGAGGCTGTGACTTGGTGAAACTGTGGTATATTTGGCTTCTTGGTGCTGTGTTTGGTTGGCAGCTTTGATGGTGTTGAGGAGTGAGGGTGGAACTTGCTTGTGTGTGTGTGTGTGTGTGTGTGTGTGTGTGTGTGTGTGTGTGTGAATGGGGAGGGTAAGGCATGGCACTGGTGCTGTGAGCTGTGCATACAGCTCCCTCATCATGGCTGCATTCTGGTTGCAGCAGTTTCATCAAACGTCCTTGTTGTCAGGATTTGAGAACAGCTTTCCCGACATTGGAAGAAGTAGTGGCTCCCTTACTGTCGCTTGCTCTGCACAGCACCTTGAGAAGTCATTCTCAATGCCTGAACCACACTGTGCCTCTTCAGCCCTTCCTATGGTCTTCTATGAACCAACTCCCATGGACCTCAGTCATCCCTGGATTCCCGGATGATGCAGAGGCAGACTAAGAACATATCGCTCTCTGCAAATGTCTACCACTGCGTTAGGACACCTCTGTGATCATCAGGAATTGAGAGCCTCGCTAGGTTTTCTCATTGGAATTTTGCTTGTATTAGCAATAAATTGAACACAAATATGCAGTCTCCTCTGTCATGCTTATGATGCAGATAGCGTGGCTTTGCAGACAAGGATTCAGTGACTCAGCTAGTGTTATTTAGCAATGCACTGCTGTGAAGGGTTGTGCACTTGCCAAATATTAATGTTCTGGTCACTAGAGAGATATGAGAGGGAGGGAACTCATTATTCAGACTTTTTATAATTCCAGGGATGCTCTGTGGATATTAGTTCTGCTTGCTGTTTTTCTCCATGCTCCGTACATTTATGCCACCATAACTGGCATCTGA
This sequence comes from Microtus oregoni, assembly GCF_018167655.1. Taxonomy (NCBI): domain Eukaryota; kingdom Metazoa; phylum Chordata; class Mammalia; order Rodentia; family Cricetidae; genus Microtus; species Microtus oregoni. Next base: position 9,288,062 of record NW_024543095.1, on the reverse strand, counting down.
CTTCCCTTGGCCTTAAATGCTTGGAAGTTTCCCTAAAGTAGAACCAGCCTTCCCCGCAGCCTTCGAGGATGGTTGGTGTAAACCCCGCTCCCTTGTCCAGTCTCCTCTGGGTGAACAGGTACAGTGGAACTTCTGGGGCTGCCCCATGGAGAGCTAGGCTTGAACTTCTAGGGCCACTTGCCCCTCTGAAGGTTCAGATGCCACAGAGAACTCATCTTCAGACACAAGGCTTGCGTCTCTTGGCATAGTCACCGCTACAACAACTTTGATGGGAACAAGGCCCCTGAAGGGACCTCCCGAGTGGGACAGTGACAGACCTCGTGCTAACTGGTTGGTATTTATAGGCCAACTATGACATGGTCATTACAGCTGTCCTATTAGTCCCGAGGATTGTGGCCTCAAGCCACAGAGGCAAGGGCCACTGAGGCACCAGCGTCTGACCATCCCTGCACCCGAATCCATGGTGACACTTTCGGAAAGATGCAGAGGCTGCGTGTCACTTCTTGATGGATTATTTTTTCCCTCCTCCTCCAATATAGAATATTATAAGACAACCACATAGAAGGCGCACCATGGTAACAAGGTAGAATTACCCGAATCTGGGTCACATACCTGCATTAGAAAGGCCTCCTCTCTGGGTAATTTTCTCTATAGCTGTCTTTAGATCTTGAGAATTCGTGTGAGTTTTGAGGTTAAACTGGGTAGCGGGGTTGTCTCTAAAGAGAACAAGAGAGAAAAGTTAGCTAGAAAATTATTCCCTTTGGAGGAAAGCAGAAATCATGGTTGATGCCTTTGTGTACAAATAAAATGGTTGCTGGGACAAGGCCTGAGGCTGTATTCATGAAGTGTTCCTCGGCGGACAAGGTGATGATGACACACGGAGGCTGGGGTCCTCCACAGGGACCATAGGGACAGCAGGCGGCTTGGGACAGGAATGGAAGGTTTGAGTTATATTTCTGACTGTGCCGTGTCATAGCTGTGATATCTTTTTGTTTCTTCTCAGAGCACAGAGGAAAGTCCTCTTTAGTTTATCTCCTCAGTAATGAATTTCCTTTTCTTTTATTGATTTTTCTTTGACACCATCTTCCATGTATATGGGTACCTAATGTATTCTGACCATCTGCCTTCCTCTGCCCCCTCTTATTTTCTTCCTATCCTTCTCGTCCCCTGTCCGATCTTTACTAGTTAATCTCCCAGATTTATGACTTTTGGTTTGGTTTTGTGATCCTTAACTAGGGCCACTGTGCGACCATTGGATTGAAATGTCTATGAGCCTGGTGGGGTCATCAGGGAGTATACAACTCAGGACAATGATTTCTCCACTCACAAAAATCTATCTGTCTAGCTGTGTAGTCTTGAGGAATCAATTAACTTTTGGGCTGGGGGTTCAGCTTCCTCAGATGTAGAAGCATCATCATAACATACCATATGCAACCCCATAACACAACAATCGCATTGCTACTGTAGTCCAGTGGGGTTCCACCATAGGGAGGTAGCAGTGAGCTCTCAGTGTCTCTGGATCGCCCAGATCCTCTGCAATAAGCATGCCAGACGTTAGACCCTCCGTGGGTGACCAGAGACCTGCTAGCCGTGCCCTGGGTGCCCCCAATGCTGAAACCAATTAGGAATAGTGATGCCAGGAAGACCATTGTATCTGTCTCTTCTTGTGACTCCTACGAGTAGGTAACATGACTGAAACCTCACCAGAAGGTGAATGCAACCTCAAGGCAGCTGGAGCCGGAAGGAGCAAGGAGACGGAATTGGGACCTTTCTCTAGAGACTAACACTCAGGTGTGGCAGGGCGATGAGAACAGGCTTGAAACTGTTAATCGGGCGGGTGTGGAGGAGTGCCAGAAGGGTGAGGTTTCTTCCAGGTGCGTGCGCACCCTCAGTCTCGGTGCAGCAAGGATGTGAGATGAAATCAGATCTGTTGCGACACTGACACTCAACCACAGGCAGGGCAGAGCCCCAGGACAGCATCTCCTGTGCAGCCACACAAGGCTGCACGCTTCGAAGGAGCCCTCGCTTGGCTCAAGGATGCTGTCGTCTTGAAACTCTTAGTTTTTGAACAGGGGAGCCCGTACTTACAGAACTGGTGCGGGCTGTGGGGCCAAGTCTTAAAGAGGTGGGGAATCTTTTAAAAAAGACTTTCCATGGGGGCTAGAGAGATGGCTCAGTGGTTAAGAGCACTGCCTACTCTTCCAGAGGTCCTGAGTTCAATCCCCAGCAACCACAAACTGGCTCACAGCCATCAGTAATGAGATCTGGTGCCCTCATCTGGCCTGCAAGCATACTTGTAGGCAGAACACTGTATACATAATAAACAAACAAACAAACAAACAGTTTTTCCACAAACAACAAAAGCCCAGCACTGAGCAGCTGCTTGGGTAAAGTGCATGGAAGTGCTTTCTTAGCTTGTCCTTGAAACCCCAGTGTGGCCCACAGGGAATAAGCCATTAGGACTTCAGACTGGTAGAGGCATCCTCTCCTTTCTTCCTATCCCTTTACCTTCCCTATTCCCAGCCTTCCTCCACCGCTCAGGCCAATCTCAGCTATGCCCAGAAAGTGTGCTTATCTAAATGGCTGGTGTCAGCAGCCTGAAGGGCCCTCTGTCTTCACAGTCGTCCAGGAAGGGCTGTTTTCGCCTCCAGCCACTGACCTCAAGCCCTGTACTTATTCACAAAACCCCTGTGTCCCCATTCCTCACGTCCCAGCAGTTCTGCTGGCCTTAACTTTATTCTTGGTTCTATTATGAAATTCTATTAGCTGTGGCAGTGCCAGCAGTAGCATCTGCCAGAGGGCTCTTTCTTCTGTTCTAACTTGGCCTTGAAGACTGTGCTGTTCAAAAATCCTCAGGGGCTCTGGATGTAGAGTAAAGAATGTGCTTAGCAGGTACAAGACCCGAGGTCCAAGCCACAGCATCAAAGTTAGCTCATGCCTGGTTAGCATGTGTCGGCTCATGCCTGGTTAGCATGTGTCAGCTCGTGCCTGGGTAGCATGTGTCAGTTCGTGCCTGGTTAGCATGTATTGGCTTGTGCCTGGGTAGTATGTGTTGGCTCGTGCCTGGGTAGCATGTGTTAGCTTGTGCCTGGGTAGCTCATGCCTGGGTAGCATGTGTCAGCTCATACCTGGTTAGCATGTATCAGCTCGTGCCTGGTTAGCATGTGTTGGCTTGTGCCTGGGTAGCATGTGTTAGCTCATGCCTGGTTAGCATGTGTTCGCTCGTGCCTGGTTAGCATGTATTGGCTTGTGCCTGGGTAGTATGTGTTGGCTTGTGCCTGGGTAGTATGTGTTGGCTCGTGCCTGGGTAGCATGTGTTAGCTTGTGCCTGGGTAGCTCATGCCTGGTTAGCATGTGTCAGCTTATACCTGGTTAGCATGTGTCAGCTCATGCCTGGTTAGCATGTGTTAGGCTCTGGTTTCAATCCCCAGCATCAAGAATGAATGGAGATGAATGAATGAAGAATGAATGAATGAATTAGTGAGTGAATCAAGCTCCTTGCTGTGATTTGGATATTGTTTTGAGTTTACATGTTGGGAGTTTAGTCCCCGGGAGTGGAAGTGGTAAGAAAGCTGAGGTCACTAGGGGAGCAGCACTGGGAAGGGGTGGTGGTGACAATGGTGGGGGCCTTGAGCGCCTGTGAGTCATGGCAAGCATGAGACTGAACTGCTCTCTGGCATGCTGACTAGCAATGTGATGCCCCACTGGCATGTACTGTTGCAGCCTTCCAAGAGATCTAGCAGACCTGAGTTGATGATGGTGTCCTGCCCTTGAACCCTAGAACTGTGAGATCTTTTTCTCAAAGATGAGCTGTGTTATCAGGCTAAGAAAAATACCAAATGCTACACCCAGTCAGACCCATCTCCTACCTATCTCCTGTCTATTTCCATCCTTTTTGTTTTTTGGGTTATTTTTTTTGGGGGGGGGTCTCTGTGTAACAGTCCTAGGTGTCCTGGAACTAGCTCTTGTAGACCAGGCTGGCCTTGGACTCACAGAGATCTGCCTGCCTCTGCCTCCCAAATTCTAGGATTAAAGGAGTGTGCCACCACCGCCTGGCTCCTTTCCATCCTTTCTATTCTCAGCTTTGGCCTTTGATCTTTTTACTGAATGACTAAGATTCTGTTTGGATCTGGACTATCTTTCAAAGGTTCCCATGTTGAGATTGACTCTCATTCATGGTGTTGATGTGGGATTTTCCTCTGTACACTGTAAATATGATTGGTTAATTAATAAAGAAAACTGCCTTGGCCTGTTGAAGGGCAGAACTTAGCTAGGCAGGGAAAACTAAACTGAATGCTGGGAGAAAGAAGGAAGAGTTATGTTGAAGGAGCTGCGGGTTGCATTCTGCCACCCAGCTCCCACCACTGGCTAGCTTTACCCGAAATAATAACACACAAATTGTATTCTTTTAAACACTGCTTGGCCCATTATATCTAGCCTCTTCTCGGCTAACTCCTGCACCTGGACTAGCCCATTTCTAATAATGTGTGTAGCACCCCAAGGTGTGCTTACCGTGAAGATTCTAGCCTACGTCCATCCTGGGTCAGAGCTTCATCACGTCTGCCCCAGAGAGGAGAGCTATCGAGTCTGAGCTCACTTCCTCTTCCTCCCAGCATTCTGTTCTGTTTACTCTGCCTACCTAATTTTCTCCTATCAGGGCCAAGGCAGTTTCTTTATTTAACCAATGACCTTCCTCCATCAGAGTTAGGGAGAAGTTATGTAGCCCTGCTGGAGACAGACACCAAAATTTTACCTGGCAAGCCACAGCTATGTGGCAATACACAGATTAATAAAAATGGGTTAAATTAAGATGTAAGAGTTAGCCAATAAGAAGCAGAGCTAATGGGCCAAGCAGTGTATATTTATATACATATATATTTAAATAATACAGTTTCTGTGTGATTATTTTGGTTCTGAGCAGCCAGGACGAACAAGCAGTCCCCCACCCCCCCAACATGGTGTTATGAGGAGGTGGTGAAAACATGAGGTGGGAGGAGCTAGGCTACTGGGGGCGTGCCTTTGAAGCAAGCGTGACACTAGAATGTCATACTAAAGTAGCTAAAAATGTGGAACGTTTTCTCATGGGTCTGTGATGTGACTTAAATTTCTTGGACTTTTGGTCTTACAGCAATGCAGGAGAATGTTGTTTTTCTCCTCTGTGGTGGAGACACACTGCTATACAGTACTATGGCAGCTCTAATTGTTGACTTGGTACAAGCTAGGACAACCTGGAAAGAGAATTTCGGTGAAGGACTGTCTAGATCATCTTGGCTATGAGCATGTCTGTTTGGGATTATTTTGGCTGCTTTAATTGGTGAGAGAAGGCACAGCCTAAAAGTGGACGGCACCATTCCCGGATTTGGAGCGCTAGACCGTGTAAGAGTAGGGAAGGTTAGCTGAGTAGGAGGCGTTCATTCATCTATTCTCTCTCCCTGAATTCTCTCCTTGACTTCTCCTCAATATTGTGCTAAACCCACCCTCCACCTGCCGGCATTCCATCATACATATACACATCATACGCAAATGCATCTTCAGAGGCATGCAGTCCAGCCAGTCATACACTTGATAAAAGGCGCTTTTCGTTTTATTTAATGCCATTTCTATAAAAATATTGCCTCGTTAACTAGACTGTGGAATCCTGAAGAGGAGAAACTCTATTACATACATTTGTTATCTTAGTGGATTAAAAGGCTGGACTGGGGACCTCTGAAACCCTTCCCAACTGTTGAATCAATAATTATGATTATGGGCAAAGACATGGAACTCGTCCACGAAGGGTTTCCCAGAAAAATGTAATCAAATCACTTAGATGAAACTTACATGAATAATCTTTTCCAGTGGCACAGGGCAGATAAGTTTAGTACACGGTAAACAAAAATATGCTTATGAAATTTCATTCTGAGTGCATTAGGGGAAGGGGCTGTGTTGTTAACCTGCAAGCGATGGCTACTCTTAGGACAGTGCCTGGGAGGGTGTGGGTGTGTTTATTCTTTTCCAGGGTGCATGGGTTGTCTGCCTGACATGGTCACCCGGTTATTCTTCAGATAGGGCTACTAGGGTTTCGATGCTGCTTTTCTGGAGTAGTTAATGTGTTGGGGGCATGGTCTTCAGAGTGATGGAGTTGACATGGCAGATTCTTCAAGATAGGTAGGTCGCCGACTCGACCTTAGCAGAGGGTACCTAAGTGATGGGAGAAACATCTTTGGAAGGAATTAACGTGGGCCTTTAGGGACTGGATCAGTTCCCACAAGAATGGGTTGTTATGAGGATCCTGACACCTCCCCATAGTTCTTCGAAATTGGTCCCATTTGTACATCTGCTCTCCTGCTGCAGGAAATCCTTCATCCAGTAGCCTTTATGTTACCTGCCCATTTGGGCGTGTTCTCTTACACTATAAATGCCCATGTAAAGTGCATGCTTGCTCCCTCTTCTGGCTGCTGGATTTGGTTGCTGTTCCCAGTTCGAGGAGAGGACTGTGATCTGCAAGTCTACCCCTAAATAAATAACCCTCTAATACACTCAGTTATGAAACTAGTGTGGGATTTTTTAGTGTCCATCATCACTATCCTTTCTGCAGTTCCTGCCCTGGGTTAACAACCTCCATGAGCTCCTCATCCAAGTTAGGCAAAAGCTAGTGATGCATTCAAACCCCCGGAAATGTGAGCTAAATAAAATTATCTTCCTTATAAGTTAACGACCATCAGGTACTTCTAAAAAATAAAAACAGAAAACAGGAGCAGACAGAATTCATTTAAATAAAGTTTAAAAGATAATGCCCCTAATAGTTTTGTGTAGGCAATCTTTGAATTTTTAATTTTATTACAAGTTCTCATCAAATGAAGCCACATTTTCTGTCTCAGCAGATTAGAGATTTACTTTGAAAATGAGAGAAAAATAATAAAGTTTGTACTTTAAGGGCAAAACATGTAATTGTTCTACATTTGGAAGAAGAACTAGGCTCATTGCAAAGTGAATGATTCAGAGCTAGCAAGATAGCTGTACACAGAAGGGGTTAATATGCATGCCTGCAAATGGCTCCTGGGAGAGGGTTTTGGGAGCAAGAACACCCGTCAGAGGTGAGAAGAGGTGGTTTCTTTGAAGGATTTGGGTTGGGGCAGGTGAGATTGGTATAACAAAATGTCCACATCTCCTTGGTGGTAAAACTCACTAGGGGCTTTTGTTAAACCATGTTGGTTACTTGATATCTTCCAGAAGAAAATCAAACATTGGCCTGGGAGTTTCTAAAATACAGAATCTATTGATTCCTTCTCAGGGAGATTTAGGAAGCCCTGGAGTTTGGAGGACTTCTGCTAATGTCTGTTGGTGTCCCAGAGTCGACTGGTCTACCTCCCGATACTTTCAACAAATGGATGAACCTCTCAAAATAATGTTATGCCAGTAGAGAAATATTAGCTAATTACATTTCCTCCAGCAAGAATCTTTGAAAATGGTTTTTTCTAATCAGGCAGTGTTTGAAGTTTACTATAAAATAATCTATATTTAGCCATTTAATTTTCATTGTGGGTTGAAATGGACATGGTGTGAACTTGGCCACTGAAATGAAGCATGCCTATGAGATCAGGAAGAGGTCCTAGGGAACATGCTGGTGGCTGCAGGGGACGTGGCAGACTTTCCCCTTGAGGGCTCATATTGAAAATGATTCTGGTTCCAGCCTCTCAACAGCTCTGAGCTTCACGGGAGCAGCTATTGCCAGCCTGACTGGAAGAGGCCTAGGCCAACCTGCTGAGGGACTTGATGCAAAAACCTTACAAGTGATCACTGGTCTTTTAATTTCCTAGCAACAGAAAAGGGGAAATAGGGTCTTCCAGAATTAACTTTTAGATGAGTTTTTATGTAATTAATAGCAGTATTTCCCAGAGAGTAGCAAATAGACCTGTCTCAACCGCTTTCTGCTGGAGAAAATGGGACATTCCAACTAATGACCCCGGAGTCCCTACAGAGGCAACCGGCCCACCAGATGTTAATCTGTAACCACACTGGGGGCCTCTCTCGGTGAGAGGTGGGATGTTGAGTCAGCTAAAGCAAGCTCTTGTCACATTGAGTCATGTTAAAAATGCAGATTTGCTGCTGGAAAGCCAGCATAAGGTCTGAGGTCATGCATGTCTAACCTCCTAGGTCAGTGGTTGTCAACCTTCCTAATGCTGTGACCCTTTACTCTGGTTCATCATGTGGTGGTGGCCCTCAATCATAAAATTATTTTGTTTCTACTTCATAGCTGTAATTTTGCTCCTGTTACGCTATGAGTTGTAGTGCAAATATCTGATGTGTGACCCACAGGCTGAGAACTGTCCTATGATGCCGTGGCTCACTCTTCATGTAGCAGCGTCTTAGTGAATGATTTAAAATTCCAGATAATCCTCAATGAGGTCTCCAGAGGCACGGAAGGGAGAAGAATAGATAAGACTACATAACGGGAACTGTAGATATGTCTCAGCGGTTGAGAGTGTGTACTGATCTCGCAGAGGTCCTAAGTTCAGTGTCCATGCCCAGCAGCTCATAACCATCTGTAACTCCAGCTCCATGAGGATCTGACCCCCTCTGCTGCCCTCCATGGATAACTGTCCTCACACACCCCCCCATAAACACACACGCACACACACAGTTAGAAATAAAGCTAAGTCTTCAAAGGAAGAAATCTAGAAAGGGAAGAAAAAGTCTGAGAGGGGCGTGGTACGGAGCTCCACAGCCCTGTCTAGGTCACCGAGAAGGAGGCATGAGAGTCCGTAGCATGAGCCTCACATGAAGGCAACATAGGCCCGTGGGAATAGTCACGCCTTCTCTCTCCAATTGTATGAAGAACGACTGAGAAGCTGGGGGATCCATGGTTCCATATGCAGAAAGTGATGTCACTGAACTGATGTCTGATTTGGGCATCAGGACTTTTAAGGACTCCCTAAGTGGTTCTGATGGGCACACCAAGATGGCTGTCTGCTTTCAGGAGGGAGGGTGATCTCAGAGGATCCCCCACAAGCCCAGCCAATGTGAGATAGGACTTCAAGGGTAATCACTGGCAAAGCCAAGTGCGTTTGTTTTGTACGTACCTCAAGAGAACCACACAGGAAGGTGTATTAGTATTAGCTAAAGGATCAGAATTGATTGGGTGAATGTATACTATATATACCATAGTACATATGCTATATAATCATATTATATCATATATATCACATAAACTATATTATAAACTAAATATAGTATATATACTAAACCATTTTTTTTTCAAGACAGAGTTTCTCAATCTGGAACTCACTCTGTAGACCAAGCTGGCTTTAAACTTATAGAGAACCACCTGCCTCTGCCTCCTGAGTGCTAAGATTGAAGGCCTGTGCCACCACTGCCCAGCCACTATATATATATATTATATAAATAGATATAGAGTATATGTATATACTATATAAGAGCCAGTCTAATAAATCCCCTTTTAATATATATAATATAAAATATATGAAAATAATATACAAGATACATGCTATAAAGTATATAATATATGCTATACAGTATTCAATTATATAATCATATACAATTATGTTATATATAATTATCATATACTATTATTATACACCACAACACATGATATAATACGTATATAATATATTAAACACAATATATTGCATATACTATATATTATATATCATGTATTGCACACACACATAGATGTATGTATGGGGATTTATTAGACTGGCTCCTAGGAGGTGGCTCAGGTAATCCGCAATGGCTGTCTCTAAACCACATTAGGACTACTGAAACACTCAGCCTCTTGGACCCAACAAATATTAGAGTCTTTCCATCTTCAGACAGCCTCCTCTGTCTTCAAAGCTGCAATAGGCATCTCTGTTTTTCTAGTCCGTGTCCTTTTGGTGGACAACAGCTGGGAAAAGCTTCTGGCTTTCACAGATTTGTTATTAGACAGGCCAGCAAGGTGACCATCTCTGATCATGTCAGCGGGGTCCTTTTGGTTCACACACGTCGGACATTTGCATGTGGACAGCTGTAAGGGCCTTTATTCTGCTACACACGCAATGCCGTCTTCACTTCCTCCCTGCACTCTGACAGTCCACAGATAGGTGGCGCCACTGATCCACAGACAGCTCCTGCCTGCCTACCGCTTCACTGTCTGTGACTGGACATCTCCGAGGCTGCAAGATGATACAGGAGGTGTAGCCCAAGTCACACCCCATCAAAGAGGTAGCTGCTCTAAACCTCAGGGCAAAGGCACATTTATTTTTAAATGAAGAAAACTAGCATTTTGCTGTATTCCAAAGCCATTTTTTTTTCTATTTTGAGGCACTAGTGTTGGCAATGAAGTCCAAGAGAACATGCATATTTCCTTTCCATTTACGGGACTGAAATGAGCAATTATCAGAAGGCTAGGGATCGGGTAGCTCCCTGTGGATGTAGACTGAGCTACAAAGCAGGCTTCCTGCTGTTTGCAGTCACCCTGCCTGTTGGATGTCATCTATAGCAATTAGCTCTGACTGGGCTTTCCTCGGTTCGTGACCCCCTTGGTATTAAGTTCAATCACACTCCCGTCAAGTTGTATAATTTTAATTTTAGAATACACGTGCAAGTCAGGGCCTTGACCCTTGACCTTGGGTTCCAGCACTGAGTCTCTGCCTTTGGGCTGGTGGGAAGCATCAATCATGAATAGTTTCCCTGGTGGATGAGCAAGTCTCCCTTTGAAGTCTATCTTGTTTGACATTTGGGGGATTATCCCGTCTGATATTTGCCCTCTTCCCATGGTTGCGCATTTAGTGGGTGTTCTTAGGAAAGTCATGTGGGATGTCTGAGTCTGCACCAAATGCCACCTGTCCTCGTGGAGGCTTGGGAGGATGGCTGTGGGAGGAATGTCATGGTTGCTGACAGGATGTCACAGTCTTGGGTTATGAACTCTGCAGGCAGAGAACAGGGGAGAGAGAACATGCTAGTGCTGTGGAGGGCCAGACCTTCTGTCAGGCGGGACCACAGGAAAGAAGGAGGCCAGTGCGAGGTGAAGCATTGAAGAAGCAGATCCAGGAGGAGAATGGAGGGAAGGAGGGAGGGAGGGAGGAAAGGAGGGAGGGAGGAAAGGAGGGAAGGAGAGAGAGTGAGAGGAGGGAGAGGGAGGGAGAGAGCATGCAAAAGCAGTTACACATCAGTTTTGTGAGCACACCACAACACTTCGCTAGGGCTACTTGCAAGAGTTGGTCCTTGATTTTTCCAACGTGGTCCTAGGGACCAAATCCTAGGATGCACAGTGAGCATCTTTACTAAACATCCAGAAATCCTGCCACCCCTTTCTCTGCGGGAACCACCATTCCTTCGGAGACCAGGAAAGCAGAAGCAAGCGCCCTCCAGATTTATAGGTAAACATTAGCCCGAGGTGAACACGCCCCCTAAGGGGCGGGACTTATCCTTACAGTCTTTTGGCTTCCACCCACGTGCATATGTTTGCATATGTATGCATATGTTTGCCTGCATCTTCTTTCTCTCTTTCACACACATAAATAACAAATAAATTAAGTCTTCAAGCAGAAGGGGCTGGTGTCTACTCTTTCATGAGGTGCATTTTTCTGCTGTTGCTATTGTCTGTGGATGCCAGCTTCTTCCGTGTTTGCCTATGGACTTGAACCAGCAGCTCTCTGGGAGGCATTCAAACATTTGGCCTTGGATGGAGTCTCTATCGTTGGTTTCTCTGGCTCTCACGCTGCTGCTTCTTGACGGGAGTAGTAACCAACTTCTTTGGCTCTTCAGCGTGCCGGCAGCTTCTGTGGGACTATCTAGGCTCTAATTGTGTAAGCCAATCAAATAAACCGAGTCAGACAATCCTATTTCCTTCTGGTTCCGTTCCTCTGGAGACGCCTGACTCACACAGAAGGCAATTGGACCTGGTGAGAATCCCCAGGCTGTGAGGGGAATCAGATTCCCCACCGGACAAGCTTTTCCTTTTTCAAAGTCACAGCCCAGTCTGTCCAGTCTCTTAGCCACTCCCTTTTTTGGTCTGCACTAACGCTACTTAGTGGTGAAGAATTGAAGAGAGATGGGAGGTGGGTCATTGTGCACCTGCAATCAAGAGCAATTTCAGCTGGATAACGTGACCCCCTTCAACCCTGTCAGGACGCCCTCCATTTGGTTGCTCTCAATCCACAGCGGCTGTCCAACCCTGGCAGCCCTTCATTTCATCATGGATCACAGCTAATAGGGTCTCGGGACTGCAAGCAAGAAGCAGCAACGGGCTGGCCTGCTAGCCCGGCGTTCATTTATTGGCTATCTTCTGAGGCAGCCGTTGAATTATACAATGCTAGGGCTGGCGGAGCCCTAATAAATCATCCGCTGACCCCATATTTTACAGGTGTCGGCATTTACACGGAGAGGTTAAGTGCTTGCGTAAGGTCCCCCAGTGAGGCTAAGGTCAGAACTCAGGTCCCCGTCAGCCAGTTCACCAGGCGCTCCTCCGCACCCTGCTATGGGCAAGGCGAAGATGACAGATTGGCTGATATGGGCATTAAAATGGAAAGATAGACACACATTTGCCCTAAATGCTTTAAATTAAACAATAAGCACCTCAGACGGAGAAAAGGCAGGCACCGGGCAGTGTTTAGAGAGTGACATTGGAAAGCAAGGATGCAAACGCTTTCTTCCAAATGATTGTGTTCGGGAAACACAGGAGAATGTTGCAGGTGCTGTGTTTCTTTGCTTTGTGTTACTATATCATAATGCTACAGACTGGGTGTCTTATTAGGAAAATAATTGTATTTCTTGTATTTCTGGTGGTTAAAGACCCCATTTCTGGGGAAGGTTTAGTGCTCTGCCCGCCCACAGCAGACGGTGGGAGGCAGGAGCAAGGGCAAGGAGAGCCAGAGGCATTTTCATAACAAAGCCACCTTCTTGATAATTGACGTGGTCTCTTGATTATGACGCGAGTCCATTGCTAAGCACCCTGGCTGTCCCCACCTCACACCACTATAGTTCTGTGAGTGAAGCTGCCAATCATAAACTCTGGGGCCACATTTGCGCCTCAGCAGGCTGGAAGGACCTTCTATGGATTTTGCTTCCCTGATATATTTATTATTTAATTCTCATTCTTATCAACACCCAACATCTGGGGCCATTCTTCTTTTTCCCTTGACCTATTCATATCACACCGGGAACCCAGGTACGGCCAGCTTTTTTCCCAGCTATTGTTGATGCAAGCTTTGACTTCTCCAGTAAAACTGACTAGACCATCTGGCACTGAATACTGGTATTGGCTCTTTGTAGGAAGGCTGGCCCTGCGCTTGCTGTCTTCAAAAGTAACATAGGAGAGAAAAAGGGGTGATGTTTTGAGAACAAAATAACCAAAAAGCCCCTTTTTTTGTTTTGCTGTTGTTGGTCTGTCTCCCCCTCCCCCCCAATTTCAAGTCAAAACCTCACAAGGTGACAGGACACTGATTGGTGACTTAGCAGCAACTGATTATCTCTGACTGATCCTATTTGCAGATGCCAGTTAGCCAAGCTCCTAACCTCCCTGTCAGAAATAGAAGATGGGAATAAATGTATTAGACTTGAGTTCTAAAAAATGTACTTGTTATAAGTTATTTGGAAAAGAAAGCATTTTCACTTCTTTTTCTAGTAACTCAAAGAAGAAGCTGCTAACACCTCCGTATGACATCCGTAACTAATGTGCTGCCCCAGGTCGCCCCCGGGGCTGCTTGCCAGCTAGGGAACGTATGGAGGTATCGGAATGTTGGAATGCTCATAATTTTCAGAAGGAATGGCTACATGGTCAGCGGAGCTGTGAAGCAAGAGAGCCGAACTCTGTGTTTCTTTTCAGTTCCGAGGGCTAGACGATAGGTATGCGTGGAAGAAATGCCTCATGGGTACGCGAAACCCCTTGGTGGATAGCATGATCATGACCTTGCCCCTCATAGCTGTGTGAAATGTGCTTACAAATGGGACATTTATGCCTGCTTTTTCTTTTGATGGTGATCAGCCATGTATCTGTAATCTGTTGTAAGGAGGACCCCTTCCATACCTAAACTAAGATTGAGTTATTATTCCAAATTCAGGGGAAAGAAGGTTGAGTTTGGAATGTTGCTATGGTCCCTTAAATCTTACCCTTAATGAAATAATTAGATGAATCAGGGCCAGTAGTCTCCATGTTCAAGACTGGTGGAGCCCCCCTCTCTACTACGGCACTCTCTGTCACCCAGTGGATAGTGTAGGAAAGAGAACACAACAACCTCAAGCTCCGTGGCAGCTGGCGTCTTACCTTCAGGTAAGTGTAGCCAAGGTCGCAGCCCCTCAGACAAATGTTTACACAGTCAAGGCTAAAAGGTGACTTAGCTTTCATCGTCTAGAGATAGGGAGACTGGTGGTAGCATAACTACTTGCACCCAACACTCTTGATTCCTACAAATAGTACTCTCTGCATCAACCATAAGTGCAAATGGCATTTACTCCCAAGCATGTATCTTTAGCCTTTTCTTCCCTTTGGGAAGGCTCATATTTCTTCAATGGCGGATGGATCGCTTCTATTGTTGGTTTTTTAATTACATTTGCATTAGAGAAGAGAACGAATGAGAGCTTCCGGACACATTGATATTTGTGGTTGAAGTTAGCTGTGCAGTGCCACGGCAAACAGGGCTCAGAGCATTAGCTGCACTTACCCGTACTGAACAACACCCATGAGAGGACCGTCAGGGCCAACGTCAAGAGCCTGGGCAACGTCTGCTAAGAACTGCTTCTGGATCTGGAAGCGGCGCATGCCGATGTTGGCGCTCCCATCCATTAAGAAGGACAAGTCAACTCTGCAGTCTGCGGGGATGGAAAAAGATGCTGTGATTCTGTTTGGGTCTGAGGGCTTTTATCTGAGCATCTTCTCTCTCTGTGTTCCCGCCTAAGGCTTGCACGGCTCCCTTCTAGGCATCTTGTGGGTTTTGTTCACTACAAGCCCAGAGAATCCACTGAGAAGAAAGTGAAAAGAGGTAGAAGAGGTGCAAACTCCATTTCCCCGAGGACCAGGGTCCTGGATCCCTGGGCTTGTTCTTGTTTCTCCACCTGCTTTAAAATTCCACGGCTCAGTCACCACTGTAGACTTCAGAAGACAGTGACACCCAACATCACTTGGGAAGAGCCTCAAGATGGATTCCCAGGCTCAGACCACAGAAGTGCAAACGCCTAGAAGCCATGGGAAAAAGGCTCAGTGTGTAAGGGTGTTGCTGAGCATGCATGAAGAACTGAGTTGGGATCCCCAGCATCCAAATGAAAAGCTGAATGTGGCCTGTGCTCCGTGGGCTAGAGCCAGGATGACGCTGGAGCCTGCCAGGCAGCCGTGCTAGGCAAAACAGCAATCCCTTGGCTCAGTGAGAGACCCTGTCCGATTGTCTAAGGGAATGAGATGGAGAACAACAGAGCAGCTACATGGCATCATGCACGTGATGAGGGTGCCTGCACAGACATGTGTGCTTAACCCCCCCATCCCTCACACGCATGCCCACACAAGCAAGGAAGTACAGACTCATGTGTGCTTAACCCCCCCATCCCTCACACGCATGCCCACACAAGCAAGGAAGTACAGACTCGTAGATGTGAGGATTTGCCATGACCAAGTGTCAAGAACTTATGGCCTTTTATTCTCTTCCTTCGTGAAATATGTGGGTTGTGAAAGAACCCACAAGGCCAAAATGGAAAGGGTGGGAACAGGAATTATAGAATTAGAAATAGATAGAATGTTTCTCACTTCCCTAGGTGAAAGAGTGGAGGAAATTATCCACATATATTTGTAAGACAGTTTTATGACTTTGCTGAATCCCTCCCCGTTTCTATTGTGAAAGAGTAGGGTAGATAGATGTTCAGGGATAGAATGTCTGATCTCCTCAAATAAACCAGTGTTCCCTTGTCCCCTGGGGTTGGGGTCTAAGGAACACAGAGTTTGCCTGAATCCCCAGGCACAATAAAACCATATATACATTTTGTTTCTGTATATGTATGTATATGTGTATGAATGATACATATATTGGAAGTATTTATGTGATACACATTCATTGTTATAAATTAAATTATAAATAGTTTATATAAACTTATAATTTATAAATTAAACTATATATAGTATATTATGAATATATATTATGCATTAAACCATATACATTCATATGTAAACCATATATATAGTTTAATTCATAGTTACCCACACCAAGAGACTAATAATAACTAATAACAAAGCAGAATAATTACAAGAATATACTATATTCAAAATTTAGGGTTATTTACTTCTGGAACTTTCTATTTAATATTTTCAGATTGCAGGTGACTACGGGTAATCGAAACTGCGGAA
The DNA here is from genome assembly GCF_018167655.1 of Microtus oregoni. Classification (NCBI taxonomy): domain Eukaryota; kingdom Metazoa; phylum Chordata; class Mammalia; order Rodentia; family Cricetidae; genus Microtus; species Microtus oregoni. Next base: position 9,271,753 of record NW_024543095.1, on the reverse strand, counting down.
AAGGAAGATGTGCTGTTTAAGATAGTTGTGAGAAAGGCGGCATGGATGGTGGGCTGTAAGTTAGTTTCAGCTTTCAGTGCTAATCGGGCTAACAAAGCAGTATTTGTTACCCTCTGCCGTGGTGCTGACCCAGTATGATAAAACTAACAGTTCATTGCTGAGCTGAGGACCTTATTGGGAGTCCATATAGCCTTAAGATTAATAAAAAACGAATGAGGAATGAATTATTGAATGATTGCATTTGAGGAGACAAGAGTATTTTTGAAAAAAAAAAAACACTTTTACAGAGAACCTGAAGAATAAAGAATTTTGATCTGGAGCATCCGAGAACACCTGAGGGCCAGCACCCCCTTGTGGTTGAGGGAGAAACTGCGCAGACAAGCCTGCATGTTCCTAATGGCCGCCGTGTTCTCTATAAAGGACACATGGCTTCTTTGGGGCTGGCGTTGCTTGCCCTCCACTAGCAAAGGCCCCACAGACAAGAAGAGACTGTTGAAAATGCCAAGCGCTTGTGAGCTAACAAAGTTGGAGGCAACACTGAATAGAAATTCAGTGAAGTGAAGATGCAGAATTGGTGGATGGAGAAAAGTTGAATCGAAGAACGTGCTGGAGTAGCTGCTGAAATCAGAGGAGGTCTTGGGGCGACCAGAGGGATGCTTGTCTCCCTCTGCTCCATCTTTCTGTGTAGCATATCTCACAGCCTTTTGCCCCAAGTGCTTTCTAGTCTTCCCTATCCAGCTGGCTTTCTCCTAAGTTGCCTATATTCTAAGCGAAACCCTGAGATAAAGATAAAAGGAAACAAAGCAATCCAACCAAATGTGGTTTAAAGAATCTTCTAAAGACAGAGGTGAAACAGGAGACAGAATTGCTATAATGTCACTCCCAAATGGCCAACGGGTGTTTTTCTAGGTCTTGCCTTGCAATGTGAATTATCGCCAGCAGGTGGCAGTAATGTTCTTCAGGGCTTTCGGTCCACTAACAGTTTTCCGGAAACAAGGATGGACTCCTGGGATCCACTCAGAGGTACAGAATCCGTTTTGCCTTTAAAGAGTACCCTCGAGTTTGAGAAGCACTCAGAATAAAGGTTTTTCCTTCAAGACACCAGCAGATTAGTTCAACATCGCCTTTTAAGATAGAGGAAAACCGATTCTAGGAAGGAATAACGGGTTTCCCCGGTTCACTTATTTTCAACGAAAACAGTACACGGATTTGGTAGCATCTGTTTTGGTTCCTCAAGGACAGTTCTTACTCATTTCTTACATCTTGAGCTATGTTCAGGAACAACGTGTTCATTTTTACAGCAAGCAATTTGTCCGGTTCGTTCTCTTGGACCTCGTCTGGCCTGACTGCTGATGGCTGATGCAGAAGTCACCTTTGTTAGGTCTCCCAGGATTTTTTTTTTTTAAATTATTTAATCCTCTCTGGGACCAAACACCAGGTCTTACTGTACATCCTAGGCAATCACTCTATTACTGAAGCAAAAGCCCCTGCCTCCAAACTCACAGGATGTTTTAATGGCTACACTTCTGCCTCAAGGAATATACAGGATAAGACCCAGCGGGCTTCTTCTGCAGAAACGACAGCAAGCTGATGGGAAGATGACGTCAGTACTGACGGGTACTCAGCATTAGTGTCTTCTCCATGGTCACAGGGAAGGTTCAGGGTGAGGGAGAAAGGTCAGATGTAGTGTCTACGGGAATCAATTTTTCTTAGTTCTGCAGTACAGTTCCTCGTTTTACAATTCTATAGATGAACTCATGTTTTGTGCTATACAATACATATAATATAAGGTCCATATTCTGTAACCTTGGATAATATCAGAGCCATGCACAGGTCACGGGTGCTTATGCAGTTCCCACAAAATATCTGTGAGCCACTCTCAAGGGCCACAAGTAGCTTTGGCTCTGGACTCCGTAGGTTTGGGGTGCGGGCTCTGCCTCTACATTTGTTCCAAGTTCCCAGGGCAACTTGCTGATGCTCTTGGTCCTCTGACTTTACTGTAGTAGCAAGTCTAGTGAGAGACGGGTGCAATAGGTAGTAGGCAAGAGATGGGCATGGTTAGTCTAAAACACACCACGGGCATTTCTTACAGCGGAGTTGGGACAGATGCGCAACCACTTAAGGGCGTTTTCAAGTGCTTTCTTTTGCTATGTTAGAAGATAGGACCCTCCCTGTGTTCCCTAGCCCCTCCTTGGTGGTATTCCTGGGTGTCTTCTCCCCTGCCTAGTGTCGCTCATCGTATCTGGGTCCTCTCTTTCTCTCTAGCCCATCTCCACCACACTCATTGCTCCACAATCTAGTCTGTGCTTTGAGCCACAGTTAATCTCCCAACTCGGAACTTTTGATTTTTTAAATTCTGAAGCGTTTTAATATCCACTTAACATTCCTTTTCATTTCAATGTGATAAAGAATGACACGCGCTGTCACCTTGTCTTCAACTCTGAATCTCTGACTGGGCTGTCCCTTCCCATCCAAGCCTCAGATCTTGCTGTTGGACTGAATCTCCCGTAGCAAATGACAGACACAGACAGTCTCCTGTCCCCAAGCCTGCTTCATCCTGCATTCTTCAACACAGTACCATCTATCCAGCTGCACAAGTCTCTTTTAAAAAAATTTAAATGACATCTATGTGTTTACTTAGTGGGGGGCGGCAGGGGGAGGAGAGCACACACACACACACAACTGTTGGGAGTTGCCTTTTTCTTTCCACCGTGGATAGAGCCCAGGACATTAGGCTTAGCAGAAGGCGCCTTTACCAGCTAAGTTGCCTGCAGATGCCATTTCTAACTGTCTTACCCTGCTCCAGCCCTCGAGTCCTGCGGATGTCATGTTTAACCGTCTTACCCCACTCCAATCCTATGGATTCTTCCTTTTCTATATTTCTTGTATTTGCCTATTTCTCTCATTTCTGGTTCTAGCTCCAAGCTCTAGCTTCCGTTACCTCCGCGGTACCCCTGCCGACCAGCCTGGCAATTCTTTTCTTCCGCCTCGCTCCCCCACCCTTTCCCATTCTTCACCGTTGCCATAGTGACGTTAAAAAGGACTCAATCCTCTCCTCCCCCCCCCCCCCCCGCATGCAAATACTTTAAATCCTTCAGAAGCTCTCCATTCTCTTTAGAACAGCGACAGAAGATAGGGGAGAAATAGATCTGTGGTAGGAGAGAAGTCGGTCCCAATGGAAGGGAGTAGGTAGGGGAGAGAGAGCGCTAATCAGATGCTAAAACCATCCTGGCTTTCTAGCTGCCAGCTAACTCACTTGGATCTCCCTGGGGCACTAGCTCCGAAGACTGTGTGCTGAACTCTTCTTCGGGCACAGATCCTGGAAAGAGAAGTTAAAGTTGTTGTGACTTCCAAGCGTAGGAACACCTGGCCTTATTTCAGAGAAGGGGACAGAGTGGACATTCATAGCTGGCTTGGCTCATAGCAACCTCTTTTCCCTCCTGGCCCCGTCCTGAGAAAAGTAAGTCCTGACAGCATGCCCAAGGATGCTCGGAGGACCTTGATCTGCTCTCGTTTGAACTCGTTCTATCTAAGGCCTGGTTTATTTATGCGAAAACATTACAGGCACGTCGGAGTACATTATTATCTCTAAAATTCTGAAACTGTGGAGGTCAGGAAATGAGTCTGACTTGTTCAGACCCCTACTACACTCAGCACACGTAGGTCCTTGGCCAAATTTTGGTGATACAGGCCCTGAGCAAAGATGAGTTAGACACGCGCAGGGCGATCTAGAGAAGGTTGTGTGTGTGCCAGAGTGGAGCACAGCTCGGACAGAAGAGCAGGGCAGACAGGGTCTCGCCCCCAGCACTCTGAGGCTAGGGACAGAGGTACAGGATGCTTGGAAAGGCTGTGTGGACGTGGGGCTTCAGCTGGGCGGGGGTGCAGTGTCTGGTGAGGGCTATGGACGCAGAGCGCGATGATAAGCCACAGACACAGTCAGTGCGCGTTCTGTTGGGACGGCTGCGACCACTGGGATGCTCAGAGGCAGTGAATACGTGCAGGAAGCACGTCTCCCTGTTTTCAGCATGCCTGGCAGTTCTGGAAATTTCTGGCAGTGGAGGCAGGTGTGAGGTTCTGTCCTCCTTGCTTTTGTTGTTGTAGTGAGTGTCCTCCTCCTCCTTTTTTTTTTTCAGTTTGCAAAGCACATGACTTCATCTTCCCCCCCGAAAGGTCAGCCAGCTTGCCCCACTTCCTCACATCACTGGAAAGTTCGTTTCTGGTGCTCTACTGTGTTTCTCAGCCAGAAGCCTCCCAGGGACACATCTCAAAGCTCTACATTGTGTGGGGGGTTGAGGGGGAGCAAGTTTAGAGGCTTGACCTTCCTATCCCTGTCTCCCCTTGCCAGAAAAATCTTGCTTCCTCCCAAGAACAGGAACACTTTGTTAGAAGGTCAGGCATTTAATGTGGTAAACACACACACACATACACACACACACACATACACACACACTCACACACACACATACACACACATACACACATACACACACACACATACACATCCACTGATGAGAATGAAAAACCTCAAACCATTTTCTTCTAACTTTCTTGTTTGTTTGTTTTGTAGATAGGGTCCTACTATGGAGCCTTGGCTGGTCTGGAGATCGCTATGTAGACCATCCTGGCCTCAGACTCACAAGAGATTCACCTGCCTCAGCACTGGGACTGAAGGTGTGCACCACCACCAGGCAGCCCTCCTGAATACCACTTTCAAAGGGGAGTGAATTAGGGAACAACTGTGCACGCTGCCGGAAGAAATGAGGGTCTAAGCCCATCTCACTGGGAACTCATTTCCGCCAGCCTTTGCCTTTCTGTTTCCTCTCTCCCTTTTGAAGAACCAGTATCACCCTGCACATCCCTTGGTAAGTCTGAATGGGCCCAAACCAGGACCTGAAGGTCCCAGGAGGAAGCTTTTAAACAGCTGGGCCGCCTGAGCCACCAGCTGGACTGTTAGGCCATCCTCGTTCTCCAGGGCTGGGCATCTCCATCTGGACGGGCTCGAGAGGCCAAATGGATACTTACCTGAATCTAAAAGGACTGGTCCAGGCTTCCACAGGTCCGTCTCCCCTGAATTTCCGGAAAAAGAAATAAAGTTACTAAAACTGATCCAGGATACTGTCTGAAGGGAAGTGCTAGGAGGTTGCTTCCTGGTCTCCCAGGCAGAGAGTCCAGCGGTGGAAGACGGGATCAGGATTTTGGAGGAAGAAGTACGAAATCCTAGTGATGTTCCTTCTACACGGAGCTCTTAAAACCAAAGACGTGTGCTTCATTTCCTCTTCACCAAGGGACACAGGACTAAAAGGAATCCCTGACTCCCAAAAAGCTCATCCAGCCAAAAACAGCCCAACATACTTCTGTATGGTCCCTGCTGCATTAGTGGCTGGTTGGTGCTACGATACTTCTAGATATACCGAGAATGCGGAATTGTTTCCTTGTTAGGCATCTGAAGTATTTTGAGTTAAAAAATTTCCCCACTGTTCCAGTCATCTATCCATCTTTCCACCCACCGATTCACCCATACTTATTAACCATTCAATATACACCCAATACCATTTAAATTACACCCATTCCACCTGCTTGGCTTATATTCCAAAATGGCCTTCTCTGCCAGTTTCTGAGTTTCCTCTCCTTTCATGCCTCAGAGCAAAGAAGCATGGCCCTTGGGTTCTAGGGCACGAACATGCTGTGAAGTAGAAAGGGTGGTGGAGAGGGGGGATTTTTATCCAATACACTCTGTTCTTATTTGGGAAATCTGGAAGGTCAGGAGGGGCTCAGAGGCAGTGCAAGCATGTAGGGAAGCCTCACAACACAAAATGGCTTATTTCTCTATCTGTCTGCCCCCTGCCCCAGCCTCATGCCCTTCCCAGAGGTCTCGAGGGCATGAGAAGTTTTTGTCCTCTAAAGGCTGTCTCTTCTGCTGAGGTTGGAACTACTAAGTCACTCAAGTGTGACTTAGTATCTTTTTCTTCATGTAATGAGGCCAGGGAGTTTTTAAAAAGGTTAAAGTTCTATGTATGTCCTTGAGGGGTAAGACCTAGGTTAACCTGGTGTGGGCATCACTGGTTCTGAGTGAGTCAGAAGCACCCTCTCCAAGCTTTGACTAGGTTGAAAGGGGTTGTTGCCATCACCAAGACCTTCAAAACTATCCTTAAGTATTGTTACTCTACCCTTATCACTCCAGTGCCACCTGCTGGTGAAAATCAGCACCGCACTATTTTCCTTTCTGAAAAGATACTGGTCGCTTCTCTGGTTTTCCCCCAAAATTCTTACAATGCTATTTTATTTTAAGTATTTAAAACTTCCCTCAGCATGAGGGCTAGAATGATGAACACATTATGGCTTTTGTGACCCCAGGTTCTTAATTTTGTCCCTAAAGCCTGTCCATCAATGCCACTCTTGTCTCGCTTGGGACAAATCTGAACAAAATTCTCATTTATTTAATAGCCAGGGCCTGAAAAATATTTGGACAGCTGAGACTTGGTGTGCTTTGGACTTGGCGGTAGTGAGAAGCAAATGTTTCAAAGGACATTTGTGTTCAGGTGTCAGAAAGGGACAGGATGGCCCAGGAAGAAAGAAGTCAGAAGACCATCCATCAGAGGCTGCCAAGAAGAGACAGGGCATGCCTCACTCACCGTCTCCACAGTTCACCTGCAGCCTTCTCCTGTGACGTCATGAGGAATTATCCTGGCCTGACTCCCACAGGGAAAGTCAGAGGAGTCTCTCTGAATAGTGGAAGGCTCTCAATAACGCACACAGTCCCTCTGAAGAGTGGAAGGCTCTCCACAAAATGGGGAATTATTCTGATGACAGTATTTGTTTGGCCATCCCACAAAGTTAGATCTAAGGGAAGTATTCTCTTCTGAGTGAATTCCAGTAGGAAGAACACCCAGGAACCACCTATGTTTACCCAGAGCTCACTCAATGGCAGTCGGAACCACTTTGAAAGTAGTAATTAACATTAAACCGAATTAGGTACACCTCTGACCCCATTTTGCACATGAGAAAACTGGAACACACACACACACACACACACACACACACACACTGCCTTGGTTGAACTTTGAGCCCAGGTCAGTAGGCTCCTGAAACTGAGTTTTAATCTTTCTTTATATATCCATCCATCCATTCATCCATTCATCCATCCAAACATCCACCATCCATCCATCCAAACATCCACACATCAGTCCATCCATCCATCCATCCATCCATCCATACATACATCCAAACATCCAAACATCCACACATCTGATTGCACCACAGAAAAGCTTGGCCTGGCACTGTAACTCCTGATGTGGTTAAGTCATCAAAAAGACCAGGGATAATGATCCTGCTTCTCCGACTCAATGTGGTACTGAGGCAGCTTTCAGAGCCTGCCGTTCCCCTGAACATCTGGAAGTCACTAGCGTAGGACCTGAGAGGGAGCTGCAACTTACAGCCATTGGACCTATAAAGCTTTATGGGCCCGAAGCCCAGGTGGCCTGACAGTCCCCAAAGTTCCTCCCTGGTGAGTCCCTGGTGTGGTCCGAAGAGGAAGTAGAAGTTTGGCTGTGAGCAGGCTCCCAGAGCTGGGCGATGCTAGTGGCTTCCTGTCCCCTTTCCTGGTTGTGTGTCCCTAGGGCAAGAGGGCGGCACACTTTCCTCAGGCTTTCTCTTGCTGTCCCCACACAGGAAGAGAACAGAGGCCAGCAGCTGTGCCCAAGGCCTTGGCACGCCAGCACCCTGCTGCAAAGTCACTTTTAGAAACCACTGGGGACATTTGCTAGCCCTGGGCATGAGTTCATGCCAACAAGGCATCAATGGCCCCAGGTTTACAAACGGGATGCCCTCCAATACACACTGTGAGTTATTTATTTGGGACCTGGAAACCTTTTTTTTTTTTTTTTTCTTTCATGGAAACACTAATTCTGTGCTTAGGTTTCCAGGCTGGAGAAGCTTATTTGACTCAAACAGAGCCCAGGAGGCCACACTTGATATTCTTACCTGGGTACACATACTGAAGTATGCATAGTCAGGACTCAGGTGACCTGCTTATTCTAGAAGCAACAGAACAGAAGATGTGAGGAACTTGAGAGTTACAGGCTCAGTAGGACAGGAGTCAACTGTGAGGCAGAGCTTGCCCGGTTGGGCCCAGCACTATTTTCAAATGAGCAGTAATTCTCAGACACAAGCACTGTGTTTTGTTCCGGGTGCAATGTTCTACCATGCACTGTCAAGTGACAGAAGGACCCACTGCAGGAATGGGAGAAATTAATCCCCGAAACAACGAGACGTTAGGTTGAGGTTTGCAGACTTGAAAGTGTCTCTCGAGTTGACGCTCAGCTTTCCTCTGGTTACTGAGGACCTCAGAAAGCTTTTGTTTGGGTAGAGAATCATTTGGGAGGGCCTTCAACCAGATGCATTTCATGCAACTTGTTGTAACTCCAGGATCTAACAGTTTTAGGGCTGAGAAACTGGGCAGCGTGCCTGAGAAGTGGGAGCCCACTGGAAGTGAGAGCGGGTGGAGGCATACCAACCCCAGGTGTACTCACCTGCCTTTATTCGATGTGCCCCCAGCCACCACCCCCCTCACTCCCAGCAGGATCTTTTCTGAGATTTCCTGGCTAGCCATTTCTGTGAGTCTTTCCCAGGCAAGGACATGCTGAGAGTTCTTTCAGGGGAGGGGCAGTTTGAGTGACTCGGGCCAGTTGTGGGAATGATAGCTTTCCAGCTTCCTTTCTGTTGCTATGCTACAATACTCTGACCAAAAGCAACTCTTGGGAGGAAAGAATTCGCTTATCTTACACTTTCTAGCTATAGACTGTCGTCAAGGGAAGTCAGGGTAGGAACTCAAGTGGGAACTTGAAGTCAGAAACCTTGGAAGAACGGTGCTTGCTGGCTTGCTTCTAGCTTCCTTCCGCTTAGCTAGCTGTCTTATAGCCCAGGACTACAAGACAGTGCTTCCCCTGGTATTCAGGGACCTCCTACATCAATTAAAAATCAAGACACCCTCCTACAAACAAGCTCACAGGTAATCTGCTCCCGGCACTCCTTCAGCTGAGATGCTCAGGTGAGTCCAGGATGGGTTAAAGCTAAGGAGGGTAATGGGTGAGAGGAAAAGAGCTGCAGAAATGGACGGAACGTGGGCTTAAAAGGAGGCTAAAGGTGTGAAAGAGACGGGAGAGGAAGTAGAAAGCCATGGAACAAAAGAACTGGAAGATGGTTTGGTTAGAAGAAAGAAACGAGACCAAATGCAGTTTAGTAGGACAGAACCCCAGATCAACCCAAAGGTGGTCAGACAGTAAAAAGGAGACAGGAGCCATTGACTGGGAACATGGCCTTGTTTCCAGCCACCCCCAGGGCACGGCTGATTCTCGGTATTTACACTTTATCCCAGAGGCCATTCTGAGGAGATTACTTAGTGCGGACTCTCTGGAGGGGACATAAGATAGTATATAAGTCCTTGGGTCTCCAACTTGATAAAAGCCCCCTTTTTGTCTTGTTGAGAGTAGACTAAACAAAGATAGTTCTTGAAGGTCGAAATGTCTTGGCATGCCAAACTCTGCTGACCCGGCATTGAGCTGGAGAAAGCAAGGGTGACCATGGAAATGCATTTCTAGGGTCATAACTAGAAGCAGCAAGCGGCTTGCCTAGGCTGACCCCTGCTCCTGTAGGCTTCTAGGCATCTTTGGGGACTGCTGGGCATTCTACAGGCTCAGCAGATGTACAAGCGACCAGCAACTACTTTCTTCTTTTATTTTGTCGCCTGCTGAGAATGGCCCTGGTTCAGACAGTTTCTGCAGTCTGGGTGTGGGGCCCACAGATGTGAGCTTGTCCCACCTAGGGAAAAGGGCAGAGTTTTTTTTGTTTTTTTTTGTTTTTTTTGATTTTTCGAGACAGGGTTTCTCCATAGTTTTTGGTTCCTGTCCTGGAACTAGCTCTTGTAGACCAGGCTGGCCTCAAACTCACAGAGATCCACCTGCCTCTGCCTCCGAGTGCTGGGATTAAAGGTGTGTGTCACCACCGCCCGGCAAGGGCAGAGTTTTGAACCTGTTTTTGCTCTTTCAAAGTTGTTGACAATAGGTGTGGCCACAGACAAGCAAGCCTGACCTAGGGTCTGGTTAATTAGTATTTGGTGTGTAGAGGTGGATTCGCTCCACCTTGCTGTTCCTGTTCCTTCAAAGGAGATTGCCAGGGTTCCAGGGAGTAGCTGCCTGCAGGATACTGGGTCTATTCCTTATATCTTGTGAATGAAGTCTGTTGCCTCCCCACTCCCCTTTCGCAGTGAAGTGTTTAAGTGTGTGGAGAATTCACGGTGGTTCACTATTCACTGAATTTCCCTCCCAATGCTGTCCTGTGTTTCTGCCTTTTATTTCTCTCACATCTCTGTTACTTTTGCTCAATAATTCTAATCCTCACGCTCCTTCCCTGGAACATGCAAATTTCATTGAGGCTGAGCCCCAGCATCTGTGCTTGGCTCCACCATGAGGGGTGGGGACTGCAGAGGAGGCAGAAATCTGGGTCACGGGAACAAGAGGAGAGAATGCCCCATGGCTTGGTCAGTTCTGGCTCTGAAGCCAAGACTACATGGGCAAAGGAGTCATTGTGCAGTTCATCCTGATGGGGGTGGGAGGGATGGGGACTAGATCTTTCTCTCTAGTCAGGTATCAAACAAAACAGAAGCTGTGGGGCTGACAAAGCGGCTTAATGGTCAGGAGCGCCCATCGTTCTTGACGAAGAACGGGGTGGAGGGATTCAATTCGGCTTCTGTGGCAGCACCAAGTCATCGAAGTCAGCGAAGAGACAGGAGCCCGGCTGGATGTCGCAATTCAGAAGCGCATTCCTGGGAGAGAATGCATTTCTCTCCCCGCAAGCACAACAGATGTCTCCAAGCAAGAGGCGCTCTGCCCTTTCTCGGGAGATGATAAAGATTTCCCTTGATCTTTGGAATGAGTTTCCCTAAGCAGGAACTTCAGAGAGTATCTGTTTTCAGGCTTCTGAGAGCCTCGCTACTGAATCCTTAGGAATCACTATCTAAACCTGTACGAAATCACCTCTGGGAAAGGAAGACAGGGCAAAGGCCTGGGTTACTTGCCATCTTCCTTACTTCCTGTACAGGTTTCCTCACAGGTTTGGACCTGAGGGCCGGGCATTTTGTTGGCCCAACTGGTTTAAGGCTCTACTTGCTCCAAATCCTAACGGGGAGGACTTGGGTAGTTAGTACCACGCGGAGTAGCAATGAAGACGACGCTGAAGCTCTCTCCCCTGGACGGGAGCCAGGACTGTGTCGGCTGCTCGTGTAGGCGGTGGGGGACCACAGGCCTGAAATCGCAGCTGGACTGGTCAGAGCATGAACGGGAACCTGGCTGTTCTCAGTCTTTCCGTGAGTCAACCTAGCAAGCCCCGACCAAGGTCAGAACCCAGGCCAGGCCCCAGTGCTGTCTGAATCTGCCCTGGAGGAGGCATTGGAATGCAAAATAAATAAATAAACAAATAGATAGGTAGATAGGCAAATAAATAAATGAATAAATAAACAAATAAAGTAGACTGAATTTAGAATGGTGGCTGGGCATTCCAAACACTAAACACCCTTGCATTTTATGACTGGCAAAATAAATCTATTGTTTGTAAGGGCCTGGTTCTCAAACATAATTCGTCTCAACTGTGCCACTTGTGGGGTGGTTAAAGAAGTCCTTCAACCGAAATGTCACATAGCGTTTAGCAATTTGCCTAAGCTGCGCAAACATGAAGTCGGTACAAACAGCATTGGCTTTCAGTCGTTTTTAGAAGCATCCAGTGGGTTAGCCTCTATGACTCCGGGAGAGTCACGTGGAGCTCAGCGTTCATCGCTTCCTGGGCAGTTTCTCTGAAGGAAGGCTTTCTGGTGAGAGGGGAGATGGAGGAGTTTGCAAAGAGAAACACAGAGCCCCCTTGGGGAGGAAGTTAGCTGAGGGAAAGACCCACGTTTCGTAGGAGGTAATAAGAAGATTCTAGTTTCCTTTAGGTCTAGCCACGGTGGATTTTTTTTTTCTCCTTTTGCTTTAGTTTTATGTCAAGGCGGTTTTTCATCCGCACGACCCCTTAAAGAGACACAGGCACTCAGTAAAGAAGTCTTCTCTATAGACTGTGTGTGACAAGGAGCCGGGATGCACTGTTTATCCAGCAGTGGCTGCTCTCTGGATTTGGTCTGTAGAAACACATCCCTCGTTCCGCACACACGTTCTCAAGGACAGCACACAAGCGCAGCCGCAGGCCGGGAGCCCCTGTTACCGCGCACCTCCTTGACTGGGCAATCTTCCACAGACCAGTCTTTCCACGCCAGCCAGTGCCCACGCATATTGGCTTTTCAGTTACTTACTTTTATTAATTTCTATTCATTATGACATTTTCTATATACACAGCATTATATTATGCTCCTATTTATTTCCATCCTTCCCATTGTCTTTCCCTAGGCCTCCTTCCCCTATTGGAGGTGCCTTTCCTGTGTTGGACCCCCAAATAATCCTCCCCATTTTCAGATCACACATATTCCACCACCCTCGTACCCTCTTTCTTCTGTTCTCCCCCACTTTGTTCTTTTAGACCCCTTCTCTCTTAGTCCCTGTTCTACTTGTCCCCCTCTTTCTCTCTCTCTCTCTCTCCACCCACCCACCCACATACACACACCCCTACCCCCACATACACCCCCCCCAATCTATATTTCACATGTGAGAGAAAACACGGGATGTTTGTCTTTTGCACTCGGCCTTAGCTTAAAGTAATGATCTCTACTTCCCTCCATTTTTTTTTTTTTTTGAAAACGCCATAGCTGCATTTTTCTTTACGGCCGAATAGCAAGCATTCCATTGTGTGTGTGTGTGCAGTGCATTTGAGCTTCTGTATGGCGACTTTACCGCACTCCTAATGGCGGGTAAGTAAATCTTCACTTCCCATCACGTGAACACGTCCACGACCTTTGTTCCCACGCTTGGATAACACTTTCCTTACAACTCTTTCTTGGTGAGTTCTGTCATTTATTTCTCCACAGACTTGTCCAAACTGTGTATTTCAGTTTGCAGTAGGAATTGTGTGTGTTTGTTGGTTTTGGTTTTGGTTTTTCAAGACTGAGTTTCTCTGCGTAGCCCTGCCTGTCCTGGAACTCACTCTGTGTCAAAGGGAGTGTGCTGGTAGAGACCAGTCACCTCTTGCCCCAGTTCCTACCTCTCCTCCCAGTCCCTGCCCAGGACTGGAGGGCAAATAAATGGCCCTGCCATTTTTTGTGTCTTGTCACTAGGCGGCGCCCTTCTACCCCTCCGGTCTATCTGTACTGTGCATACATTTAACGCTACACCAGCTGTGGTCACTAAAATGCTTCTCAATGTGAACCCTAAAATGCTTCTCAATGTGAACCTGACTGGGAAGACAACACTGCAAGCTGCCACTCTGCCTGCTAAAATGGAGAGAGCCCAGCTGAGCCAACTGGGCCTGTGGCTTGCCTAGCTTTGCAGAACTCTCGTATAAGAATAGCTATGGATCTGGTTTTCTGGGTGGCTTTCTTTGGTGCTGGGTGCGCCTCTCCTATGAAGACCGCCTTATACCAGTCCCGTGAGAGAAATCCCTGTGCCCCTGGGTCTTGGCTCATTACTCCTAACCCTGGCTTGGTCTTTCCTGATGTCTTGTCTAGTATATTCATGGGTCAGTGAATGGGCCATGAAGTGTGTCCGGCACCTGCTTCCTGGGAGTCCTCCCACGCCTAAGCTTGCTTTCATGCGCTGAGAGCGCTCTTGTCTCTTCTGCATCTAGATATATACATAATTTGTTGTTAGCCTTCCTCTAAGGCAGTGGTTCTCAACCTGTGGGTGGCAATGCCCTTGGGGTGGCATATCAGATGCTTGCAATATGATTCCTAACAGTAGCAAAATTGCAGTTATGATGTGGCAATGAAATAATTTTATGATTGTGGGTCGCCCCAACATGAGGAACTCTGTTTAAGGGTTGAGAACCACTTAGAGTCTAAGGGGTTGTGTCCTGCCTGAGAGGATGCCTTAGTCTTTAGTGTAGGACAAAGATGACTACTGCCCGGCCTCAAACACAGTCAGTCCCTATTCCGGCTTCACGTATGCCAGGTGTCCTGTGCGGAAGGGATTGGCTGTGGATCTTAGTGCATTGGGGTGGGATGATCACTGTTGTATTCTAGAATGTTGTCCGATGACACATAGTAGACACTCAACCAATATTTCTTAAATGAATTAGGCTTTGCTTGAATGCCCAGGCACACCCACTTCTCTCAGCTCTCCGTTTAAGTCACACATATACAATAACAAGTGATCTGTCTGTCAACGCTGTGAGCCGGGTTTTCTTGTCGTTGGCAGAGTATTTCAGCCTGTTTGAACTTAAAAGTAGTTATTTGTTTACTAAAGGTGATTTCATGTAGTTGGGTTAAAATATCATAGCACATATGCACAGCTAAGCTTCAAGAAAGGCACCCGTGATGTTGGGAATGGAGCCTGGGGGCCTCACTGACTTCTACCGCTAGCCTACTTTATTATATAGTCTTATATTAAGTATATTTTAGAAAAGGACACAAAGCAGTCTAAACTACTATTAATGGTTACGCTCACAGGCCATCTTCCTGGAGGTACTACCGAGCAATAGCAAGGGCGTGGGCTTCAATCCCTTGATGTTACAAGCATATGTATCACTTACGAAGTTCACATGAGAACTATGGACTCAAATTACAAAGTCACAATCTCACACTGATGTAAATTTTTTAAAGAGGGTCATTCATAAAAGTAGAAAGATGTTTATCTAGGACAGTGGTTCTCAAGCTTCCTGATGATGCAGCCCTTTAATACAGTTCCTCATGGTATGGTGACCCTCAATCGTAACATTTTTGTTGCTACTTCATAGCTGTAGTTTTGCTACTGTTACAAACAGTAATGCAAACGTCTGTGTTTTCCGATGGTCTTAGGTAACTCATGTGAAAGGGTCATTTGGCTCCCAAAGGGGTCGCAACCCATAGGTGGAGAATTGCTGATCTAGGACCAAAGGGGTAGTGACTCAGGTTCAGGCTCACAGGAATGGAGTTTCTTTGGGAGCGATGAAGATGTTCTAAAATGTGATTGTCGTGATGGCCATATAACTATGGATATACTAAGACCCCCTGAATAAGAACTTTAGACAGGTGGATTGTATGGGATGTGAAGGGTGTCTCAATACAGCTGTTATTTTAGGACAAAGGCATTTGGACATCCAAATCTGCTTTTTTTATGCATGCAGAACGGCTTTGGCTGGGCCATGCAGTGGTTAAGAACTCCTCCTCCTCTCCCTACCTGGGCTCCCGTCTTAGCATCTATGGCGCCTGCTGCACAGAGGCTTCTCTCTCCCCAAGGATGCACCCAGCAGTGTGTGAGCTGTGTGGACGCGGGTGCTGTGTGAGTAAGAAACGGGACTAGTGATGGGCTGGGAGGCTGCTGTCCAAAGCCCCTGTCCCAAAGCCAGGAATAGCAAAGCTTTGCCAGGTTGGGAGTCACTACTTCAGGTTTTTTGAGGAGTTTTCAGCCAATTTGGCATCAAGATTCCCAAGCTGCCCGGAGAAGCCAAGTAAACAAGGCACAAGTCACTGTTTTCTGTTACATAAGAACGGGAGCCCTCTGGGAGAGACGGCAGCTGATTCAGACACTAGAGTGTATTTGAAAGAATGAAGAGCTTGGAATGTCATAAAGAAAAAGCGCTGGTTCCGGGGACTCCTATGAACCCTGGTCACCCAGCACCACAGGCTGCTTCTCTCTTGTCACTGCCAGACATCATTAATTGTGTTACTATTAATGAAATTAAACAAGAATAAGATTGGGTGGGGAGCGTGTCTGACTTATTTCCAAACTTTCAAAATTATTTTTTTTTATGATTCTCTGATCTGGGACTCTTAGGTCACAACTTCCCCCATGAGGCACCTATAAAATGGAACATTTACAGTGGGGTCAGTGCCAAGAATATGATAAAGCATGTGATGTGCTTGGCCCAGGGAGTGCATGGGTGCTGTGCTGACTGAGAGTTGCCTTTAGTCACTGACGATGTTAGGGAAGCCCAGAATCCTCCGATCTTGCCACTTCACAGCTCAGATTTTTACCTTTATGTTTGCTGATGGCAGCAATTCCAGGTATTGGTGTTTGGATTCCTGCTCTGCTTGCTCACTCGTGTGACCTAGGACTTGTTCCCGCTCCCCTTATTCCTTAGTTTATTCACCGCAACAATGGAGTCGCTCAAGTTAAAAGTCATATAGACCTGCCCCCTCAGAGCTGCTATGATCTAGTAAGCTAATCCAAGTCAGTTGATTAGAAAAGGGCCCAGTGCCTTGAAGTGTACATTCTCCTGCAGGAAATAAGAGGATGGGGTGACAGGTGGCTGGGGAGGGTCCTGCCGCATGGCTATAATGACTGACAACTGGGGGAGAGGCTGAAAACAAGGCCTGGGAATTTCCTCCAAGCAGGAAAATGTGTCACCAGACAGGAACTATTCAGATAAACCTTCCAAGATAATAGCGATTCTGTTGCACAATTTCCCATCGCCCCCACTCCTGCTTTGTTGGGAAACTATTTGATCCGACACAGGTGCTCTTTATCTCAGGGTGCTGAAGATGGAAGCCCGGTAGAAACTCGAGATTGAACTATGTGACAAGTAGCGCATCAGCTATCTGGCTTCCTAGAGGGATTCTTTGGTTTTACCCCTAATATCTAAAGACTTCTGGGGTGTGGGCCATTTATTATTTACGGAAACCAACAGAATCCAACAACGCGGTAATGTTCAGCATTAAACCTCCTGTCTTTTTCAGCTGTGCTTTTGGGGGAGCCGTGATCTTGTAAAAATAATGCTTCGCATACTGTTCTGTCTTTGTGGGTATGGCAACAGTAGTTGTGTTTTGAGCCTGAAAGACACAGCCTGCCTCCCACGCCTGTGATGGTCTCACGGGCTCCCTAATTCCTAGCTGAAAAGGCGAGGGCTGGCCACTGTACACCAGGCTCCAACCAAGTTGCTCCACTCGGGATACGCTACCCACCTTTGTAGCACACAACAATCCATGACCCACCTACTCACCCATGTCCTGGCTCCTGCGGCCCATGGATTGGGGTCTGGGGCTGCTGGTTGCAGAAGCTGTGAACGGCTTTGATGTGACTCTGTAGACGGCCTCAGCTACCGAGATGGCTAGAGTCTGGGTCAGGGTGACAGGTTGTGTGGTTGTCCCTGTAACAGACGGGTTCTCATCGGCTTTTGTGGCCTCACCTGTAAGAAAACAGAATTGCATTGGTGCCTACAATATAGGCTGTAGGATTTAGGACCAGAAGTCAAATAAATGTTTACTGAACACCACTGGCTTTTAGACCTGTACTAGTTATAGTGGAAGGTGGGATCTAGAGCACTTTCAGAGCAATAAGCCCACAAGCAACCAAAGATTAAACAGCACACTTGAGTGACACTTCAAAACCATAGCGACAGAGGAAAGGCAGAACAAGATTAGTTGCTAAGTTACTTTGCCAGGCACCCTAAGGAGAGGTTTGTCTTGGTTCTTTCTTCTTCCTAACCTCCATTTCTCTTTCTCCCTTCTTCCCTTTCTATGGCTTTGCCTTCGACATTGCAATTGGCCTATGGATGCATGGTACTTCCAGGGCCTCCACTATGGCTCACTCTTAGGGAACGCATTTCCGTTTAAGGTGGTTCACAACCAGTCAGCTGACTCCACTTGGCCCCAGACATCTTACCAATAACTGGGATAATGGAGCTAAGTAAATAGCAGGGGTCATGTGAAGATTTTGGTTGTTTCACATGTTTTTATTCTTTGACAATTTATTATGTGTATATACTGACTTTGGGGCAATTGCACTTCCCGTTACCGTCTCCCATCACCCCAAACCCCTTTCTTCCCAACAAGGTCCCTCCAACTTGATGTTCTGAATTTGTTTCACTGAGTTTAATTTGGGTTGCACTCATGAGTAGGAGTCGAGGATATTCCTTTAAGATTTTATTTTTATTCTTAGTCATGTATTTATGTGTGTGTCTGTGTGGGCTTATGCATTTGAGTGTGGTGTCAGTGAAGCTCACCAGAGAGTCAGATCCCTTTGAGCTGGAGTTACAGGTAGTAATGAGTTGCCCTACATGGGTGCTGGGAATTGAACCCCAGTCCTCTGCAAAAGCACAAGTGCTTTTAACCACTGAACCATCATCTCTCAAGCCCTAGTGGGAAGTCATTTCCAGGAGCATGGAGAGCTGATACAAGGTTCCAATTGCTTCTTGCAAAGAAAGTCTAAGTTTGTTAAAGCTCCAATTGCTCAGAATATCAATGAAAGTTTAGGGAAAGGAGGCTACTCCACACAAGTTGGGGACTATCTTGGAAACCTTGGGCCAGGACTGTAGAGAGGCCTAAGAGCCCCCCCCCCCCCCCCCCCCCGCCCAGCCCCTTTACCGGCACCTCAGCTCTAGGTCTATTGCCTTTGGCTACTGGGCACCCTTTGGAGTATTAATTCTCTAACTACGAATCTTGTGATCTGGTGTTGCCATCATACATTACTGTAAACTTAGTGTCTTAAAGCAACAGAGATTCCTCTGCTTATGGTTCTAGAGGCCAGGATTCCAAACCAAGGACTCTCGAGTCAGATTTAAGGGGTCAGCAGCACCGAGCCTCCTCAAGGAAGCCCGAGGGTTGAATGTGTTTCTCGCATCAGTAAAGTTCATCTGGATTGGTCTGTGGCTGTCTCCAAAGTTAGCATCCTTGTTTGGTTTCTCTGCCCTGTCTTCATATAACCTCCTTTCCTCAGGGTGTGACGTAATTTTCCTCGGCTTTTTTTTTTTTGTGCAGATGTACGTGGTTGTATTTCAGGCCCACACAGATAATCCATGATAATTATCCAGTGTCAAGACCCTTAACCATACTGACAAAAAGTGCTTCTCTCCCTATAAGGGCGCACTTGGCTTACAGTGATTGGGATATTTAGTATCTTTTTGAGGGGAGCTTTTCAGCCCACCATAGAACCCTGGCTCTAGTATTCACCGTGATTAGGGTTGATGCATTTAGGCACCAGGAAAAGCAGGCCAAGGGGGTAACATCTGAGGTTAAAAGATGCCTCTTCCTCTTCCCAGCTTGCTCTTTGATATGGTAGAGCACTGTGCATGTACGGGCTCCTAGGAGAACAGTATTAGAGCTACAGGCCCTGCAGACCAACATTTGGTAGGTGTTCAGACACACTGCCCAACACTGGCACCTGTTCCCTTACACATCCTGACACTGTCACCTTCCGGGGTGAATCACACCATTAATTTGGGAGGGTGAACCAGACAAAAACCAAATCCAGCCCCGGGGTTTGATCCAGCCATCCCATCTGCTCTTGTGGGCGGGTGGCAGATTTCTCATTTTCATTAACCCTGTTGCTTGCCAACAGTTAGCCATCTTTAAATCGGTCAGAAGACCAGGCCAGACAATCGTTAAAGAGGCATGGATGCCTTCCGGGTTTCAGCCGGCATCTGCACCCTCCGGGGGCCAAGCCAAACCTGCCCGATGTATGACATTTTCTTTACTTTAAAGGACAGCCATTCACGGTAAGTCCTAGAGGAGTGTTTCATTTCTCCAGAGGGATCCTCTGCCTCATGCTGTTGCTTTGGCGCCTCTTGAGGGAGGTGTGGGCCCAGCATGGCTTTGCTTCATCTGTGGGGGGCATCGAGTAGAACTGCTTCTGATTTCAATGAACAGGATCAGGATCCAACGAGTCATGTCGAAAGACATATCTACATAATCAGGCAGCACACACATTTTTACTCCCAAATAAATTAATTCAGCCATAATGCAGCAAATAAAGCTTTGGCTAGAACATCTTCCCATCACAGGCTTATTATAGTTTGAAAATCACAATTATCCCTTCCAGTTGGCCAGATCCTAGGCTCCCGATTACCCCAGCTATCTCTGTGAATATTCCTTTTCAAGAGAGCAAGAGATTAAACAACATGAGCGCAGTCAGTGGGTTGATTGACAGGACCCAGGTGCTTTCAAACACTTGATCAATTTACCCAAGAGTAAAAAAAAAAAAAAAAAAAACAAAAACTCGTCCTATGTGGGCCGCGTTTTCTTGTTCCCTGTTGCAGCTTAGAACCATCTTTACCATGGAGGAAGAGGATGTCACTCTTCCGGCCCTAACTTCTCCCAGGTCCTTAATGAATATTACACTCTGGGTTCATTTTGAACAACTGGACACAACACCCAAGCCAGTTTCAGTGACAGTGTTGTCAGACGGATGGAAGTGTAGTCTCCTTCCAAAGGGTCTCACAGACATGCCTCAAACTCTCTTAGGTATGGCCACCTTCTCCACAGCTGCAGACAGAGCCTTAGAGCCCCCTGCACCTGGCAGGTCAATGGAGTTGAGCAGAGGGAGGGTTACAAATGCCACCACAGGGAGGGAGGGTTACAGATGCCACCACCGGGAACTGTTCCCCGAGAGGCTGATTCACTGGATCTCAGATGGGCCATGGAGCTTTGCTCTAAGAACTGCAGCTCGGGCCAGATTGGGCTCCTAGCCCCACTGTGGCCAGCTTTGCTTCTGAAGCTATCCGAACCTGTCCTTTATGTGTGGGGCCTGTCATGCCTACTTGGCAGGGTGCCTGTCATAATTTGGGTGAAGTGTATAAGTCACCCATACAGAGCTTGGCACATGTAGGATCCAATAAATGGTAGGAGCTGACATTTCATACTACCTTATGCTTCCCCTCTGCAGGGGACAGCAGTGCGCCTTGGGGGCCATGATGGGGACAGAAGCCAAGATGCCTACAGGTCTGAGTGCTGGGGGAAGATTTGGTTTTCTCACCACTAACTCATTCTGAACTTCGGGGATGCACACCAGGGCAGGAGATCTCAGACCCACTGGTCAACCACTAGCTGTTGGTGCCTTGGAGGATTTTTTTTAATAAGCATTCCCAGTGAAGAGGAGAGTTCCAGTTTACAGGCACGTGTGGAGGCAGAGGCAAGGTTAGAACTCAAGCGTGGTTGAACCTAAACTCACGCTCTTTTGTCCACTAACAGGGAATGAAGTAGAAGACTGGCCTTGGTCACCAAAGCTTACTGTCAGTAGTGACAACAGGTGACAACAGGGTGGATACAGGCGTGAGGTCAGGGGATGCCTGAGAGGTGATGTCATAAAGCGTAGGTCCTCCTTCCAAGGCAGGGCTTAGTCACAGCCAAGGGGAGGCGGGAGAGTGGTGTCCTGTCCCTCTTTCTCGGTGACAGATTTCCTTAGCCTTCTTCCGCCAGGACACCAAGAATGTGCCCCCCCCCCAGTTTTTTAGATGTGTTTCTACAAATCAACACTTACGTGTTTTGATTTAGCCCAGAGCAAGTGGAGGTGGCGGGCTGCCCACTTTAGGGTGGCTTAACTGCCTGGGAGAGGCAGCCTTTGCATTGCCAGGGAATATCTGTCCCCAGTGGGAGCCCTGCAAGGCAAATCAGATACCTTCCCGGATGCTAGTGGGACAACTGCCACTGAAGATGGTGGCTATGCTTTGGGGGGGGGGGTCATCCTAGCCCGCTTTACCTATTAACTCATTCTTTTAAGAGCCTAGTACGCATTTTATGCAGCGTGCGGAGACCTGAGTCATAGTTAAACCTGCATCTACCTCTTTTCTGCTTTGTCCAGTTTCTGAAGGAATTTGGTCACTTAGGAAGAGTAGCAATGAGGCCGCTCTTTCGTGATTATCACTGCGATTATTTTTTAATTAGTAAGAACTCACTCCATGCAGGCATGTCCTTTCAAAGAGACAGAGCAAGACCCCAAGCATCCCTTTGATACTGGCACATTCGTCATTGACCCAGGAGGCACTCAGTGGTGAGTGAGGGCACGGGTGAAAGAAGAAGAAATGCAACTCTTTGAGATGCTGTGAAGCGTGGACAATCTGGAAATGAGCGGCAGATAATAACACCTGCTGATACGCCCCAGAAGCTTGAGGTGGTGTGCTAATGGGCACAAGTGTCATCCGCGATGGTTGTGCTTTAAGGGTGGGACTCCTGGGTACTCTACAGATTTATATAGAAGTAGGAGGGGATGTCCCATGGCCCACTTGCACTACTTCAAACCACCATGAAGGCATAAAGGCAAGTGGGTGGTGGGTGGGGACAGTTCAGTGTGGTTGTCTCTGGTGTAGCTAAGGGGAGCTTTGGACAGACCTCTTCCTGGGGCTTTGAGTTCTAATGGATTCCTAAACCCCAAGGCAGTGTCTCTTACCTGACCCTTCTTCCTGCTCTCTGCCCACAACTGTTTCCTGCTTTAGGATGATGCAATCTGTCAGCCACTAAGGAACCAGTTACTATCACAGCCTTGGGGAAATTGCTAAACCCTTCTTTGGTCAGCTTTATCTGAAGCAGGGGAAAATAGGGGTACTCTCTGCCTCAGGCTGTTGTAACCCAGGGCTCTGGCTCAGAGAGAGGACTTGGCTGTTAGCTGTGATCACCAGATGGCTGTGCGGGGACCCTTCCCGTTTTTCAGGTTATGACTGAGGGTTGAAGCCAGAAGGACCTGAATACTTCTTTCTATAACAAAATATTCGTCCCTGAGCTTCTCACACCTGTGACCATTCTAGGTTAATCTGCGTGGCCACTAGACCCAAGTCTCCCTGAGCAGTGAGGGAGGGCAAGGACCAACAAAAGGGAGGGACCAGAAGCCATGCTGTGCACTGTGCAAGGGGTCTTCAGGTGAGAGTCCATTCCTTCCTTCCTTCCTGCTGTCTTTCCAAGCCTATAGAAGCTGCCAGCAGATGCAGCTTGTCCATGTCCTGCCAGTCTTTCTGAGGCAGAGTCTTCACTCGCACACCCTGGACCCCCTGGAGAGTTTTGCAGAGACACTAGGGGAGTATTCTGGGAGGCTAGAAGCACACAGAGTATAAGGAGAGAGGGTCTTGGTACTTGTACTGCACAGTCCGGGCATTATTTGGCACTGGCAACTCTCTCTACCCTTGAGATCTCTAAGGTTATCGGTGCCATTAGCACATCCCTGGCCAAAGGCCCTCAACAGCTCCAGACCAAATGAGAAAGGAAAGAGGAAGATGACCTCACTTCAGAGCAACTCAGGCCCCAGGGCAATCTATAGAGAGGCCCAGAGTTCTGAGCACAGGGGCTGCTGGTTCCTGGGATGGTATGTTAGGAATGGAGGAAAAGAGGAGGGACGGGACAAGAGCAGACTAGATAAAACAGAACCCAGTTATGCACACGTCACCTCTTTGGAAATCACCAGACTGCAGAGGCTGCAGACCCAGATGAAACGAAAACTATTAGGAGGCTCCCGGTGCTCTCCTTCCCTTGTCCCCGCCAGAGGAAGAGAGGACACATCTCAGATCCAGCCCTTGAGGTATCACCCCACTGTGGTGAACAGGGATGGCTGTGTTCTTGCAACTCAAATGCGTCTTGATTGCTTCAGTGATTAAAAGATCACAGAAAGTATAGGAGAGGTGGATGAAAGGCAGGCCACTCCCAATGTGTCTGCGAAGGCTCCTCAGACCAGGAGTCTGTACCCATGGAGAAGATCTAGCACAGTGATTGAGGGAGAAGTGTTTGGAGCCAGGCTGTCTGAGAGTTTGACTCCCAACTTTGCTAATTTCTCGCTGTTGGTCAATGAAAATCTACCAGCTTTTCCGAGCTGGTGTTTTCTGCAAACTGCATTAAGAGCTAAGAACAGGGCATATTGGTAGCAACGCGGGCTGACTAAAAACTACCAGGGAAAGGTCTTGTCACAGTGCCTTGCGCACAGCAAATATTCAAGAAATGCTAGCTCTTAAAATTCCAGAGCCATGTCCTCCCTCCATCCACCAGTAGAATGAGCCAGATCCATCCACCCGCCTTCTTTCTGGAATGCCAGATCCTGTGAGAAAGCCCCTGCCTAAGTGAGAAGTCCAAGTGCCTCCCACGCCAGCACCACAGAGGGCACAGGTCTGATTTAGTGCAGAGATCGGGGAAAGGGATTCCTTAGTTTCTGCCATTCCTGGCTCAGGAGAGCCCGGCAGAAGTGCCCTATGTCCTAATTCAGAGCCAAAGCTTGTTTGCTTGCTGCTAGTGAGTGGGTTCCATCATTCTCGCTCCTTCCCTTTGCTTTATAGCCGAGCAGAGGCAGCCTCTTCCCTTTTAGTTGCCAGGAAACATTTCTCTAGGCATAAGGTCATATCATCATCTAAAGTAACAGTAATGACATCCAGGACGGTCATTCTGAATGAAAGTGACACAGACAAAGAGACATGCTCCAGTCGTGAAAATAATAAAAACCCCTCACTCCCAAACCACAGCTCTCTGGTCCCGTTGGTTTTGGTGCCAGGTTCCTGGCATTGGTGAAAGCATCTCCAGGGTCAGCGGGGCTTGACCGGGTAAGATGGTAATTCCCACGCCATCTCCTAAAGCACACCATGGCACGTTCATGCACTCACCCAGCGTGGATGAAACAACACGTGACCACTTGCCTGCTTTGCCAGCTGGCGTTTTGGATGACGAGTATGTAAGAGTTGACGGGTAGGTTACACCCTTTTGGGGTTTACCCTCTGCAAAAGAAAAGAAAGAGAAATTTATTTCCGGGGCTGATTTCTACATCTTTCCGTGCCGATAAATGGATTATATCTTTCCAATTTGTCTCTCTTGAGCTCAGCAGCATCTGTCGCCCTTGCACCGAGTTGTTGATTCCAAAAGGAAAGTCAAGTGGCATTTTGTTTTCCCACGGAGTGTTTGTTTTATTCATAACAGAATGGAAGTCATAAAATCTCCATGACTCAGAGCTGCTTAACATTAGCAATTTCTTATTTTGCTCCTGAAGATGTGACATGTCAGCTAACACGTTTTCATGCAACCATTGGTGGCCACTTGGGGAGAGATGTCAGGTACAGGGCAGGGAGAAAGAGAAGTCGTGTCTGACAAGGACACAGTAGAAGCAGGAAAGGGAAGACACCGGGCCGTCAGAGCTGGACCAGCAATGATCTGGTAGAGAAGTAAGCCGTCATCAAACCTGGGATGACTGAAATGGGCCCCGAAGCCTATCTCCTGTGGAGCCATCTCATTTCCAAGAGATGCCGGACAGTGGGCTCTGTTCTACAATTAAATGGAAAGTTCCAACGGAATTCAGACAGTCTCCCCCCTGACCCCTTACAAGTTCATTTGTCTCCACATAGCTGTTAAGGTCCCAGGCCATAAGCAGTGTGTCATGTAGTTATGACATGAGGAAATACCTTTGAAGATTTATTTTACTTGTGTGTGCGTGTGTGTGTGTGTGTGTGTGTGTGTGTGTGTGTATGTGTGTGTGCATGCACATGTGCGTGTGCATGCTGAGGTCTGTAAAAGCTTTTCGATCTCCTGTAGCCACCATAGGCATTTATGAGGCCTTCTGCGTAGGTGTGGGGAACCAAATGCCAGTTCTTTGCAAGAGCGTTAAGGGCTCTTAACCACTGATTCGTTTCTCTAGCCCCGTGCAGGAATATCTTAATGTTTAGGGCCTTGCTACCTATCATTGTCTTCAGTGGGGGTGGGGTGGCAACTTTCTATCATATTTATATGAAAGCATTAATCTCTCAATGGTAAGGGGCGGTGTCACTATGGGGATTGGAGTGAAGTAGGTCAGAACACGGCCTGGGAATGAGCCAAGCATCCTATTGACCCAGGAACTGTGAGGTCTCAGAAAGTGCCTGAGCCTAAGAAAAACTGGCTTTCTATTTATATTTTACTTTTTCATATCATTTTTATTTTTATGGTCCTGGGGATCAAACCCTGGGCCCTTCGTATGCTTAGGTAAGTGTTCTACCACTGAACCATACCCCAGCCCTTATGTTTACTTTTAATTAGCTGCTGTAATCTTCAAGACTCTATTTTTTTCATTGAGAAAATATAAATAATGACACAACCTCTAAAAAGTTACAGGGATGCACTGAAAAATGAAATTCAAAAGTGTTTGGAGCTGCATATGCCCACAAAGATGCAAAACTTTATTCAGACATTACCTGTCCGTTCCACTCAAAGGCAAACAATCTGGCTTACAGGTGCCTCTTACTTCATCGTGTTAAAACCACCCGGGAGCAGAAGGGGTCATTTCCAAGCCCTCAGCCATGTCCCGGCCTGCTCTGAGCAGACCCTGGTTGAGGCAGCTTCAGACCTCCTGCTGGCCTCCTGGCTATGGGCCACAATGAGTTCCCACATAGAGAGGCCTAGGTAGAAAGAGGCCTCTACCCTTTAACTCTTCTTCTCATGACTAAAACTGGGTCGTTCTTAGTGTTTCTGTTCAGAAGGCAAGAGAGCATGGGCTCAGTTGTCTGAAATGTGGATCAAAGTACCCACCGAGGGCAGTTGTTAGGGGGCCTACGCTGGCCTCGCACAAGCTGGCACCGTCCAGGGATTATGAGGACCCGAACCACACACCCTATCTCTCCCCGACAGCTCCCAGGTCCCCAAGGCAGATTAATTAAAGAAGCACAATGACCTATAAAAATAAAAAATAAAAACCCATCCGAGCCTTCTGAAGAGGCTCTGCCATGACCGGCCGTGAACTCGCGATCCACAGGGTGTCCTTAGCAACAGCGTGACAAGACAGTGACCTCCCTAACGTGTCTTTTGAAGAGGTCCCCTAGTCACTGTGTAAGCACACACACTTATTACCTTTGGCCACAGTCATTTTCTGTTAAATGTCACAAGGTAGAATGAGGGAGATGGAAGATGAGATTTATTGGGAATAAACTTGTTAAACTGATTTTATTGCGAAAACAAAAAGGCAACAACAACCACCACAAACATCTGTAACACTCCATGCTTCTCCTTTCTAGGAATGTCCTGGATGGCAGGCTGAGTTGTTAGCCTGAATTCTCTCGCTTAGGCGGGACCTGCTTGGTGCTTTCCTATGTGGAGGTTACAGTTCTCTCTTCTCAACTAGACACTGTCGTTTGGTCTCTGCCCTGAGTTCTTAGTTATAACTTACTCTGTGGCTGACGGCCTTCCATGATTTGATTAAGAAACCAGGGTCATCTGTATAACTTAACAGGCTGCGGAAACAGGGGTTGCCCCTTTGGGGGAGAATCCCAAAAGGATCTGTTTTTTCTTTTGTCACAATTCTGATGGAGGAAATAAGGGCTGGGACCCAGGATGCCTGATGGGGATCAGAAAACCACCTTGTCTGGAAGAGCCATGGTATAATGAGACATTTCTCTTTCCATGGGGAATTTTTCCTTAGGATAAACCCATCACATCCAATCTTGCTGGAGGCCAGGCAGCTTTGAGTAAGAATCTAGGTTTAAATCCTATGGAACTTCCTTAGAGAAAACAAGGAGGCCGGGTCTTGTGCAAGGAGAGGGTAAGGTGAGCATAGGATGTTATCCTCTGCTCCAAATCAGATGTGACAGGGCACCAGAACGAGCAGCTTTTACTGGCCAATCTCAGGGGATGTGAGACACAACAATACAGTGAAGGTTTGTTGGGTGTGGTGGATAATAACATATTATATTTAAAAGAGAAAGAGTAAGTCCCTTGTCTACAGTAAACACAGCCGTGCAGGGGGCTTAAGGGGAACACTACTGTGGAAGGAATGACCCAACTAGGAAACATTGTAATTCTGCAGCTACAGTCTGCTCTGTTTGCATAGCATCTGAATTTGTGATTCAACTCATCTGCAATTAAAATACTTGGAAACAGTTTGCAGCTGTGCTGAGCTGCAGGTGGTTGTTTTTGCGTCATCCTTTCCTAAACAATAGAGTGGACTAGCTACATACACAGCAACCACATTGTTAGGTACGGAAGGAATCCGGAGCCGGCACAGCGACGGGAGAGAGGGCCATAGGTTGTGCGCAGACCTTTGTACAGAGGGCGCTTGAGCAGCTTGCAGGTTTTGGTACCCCGAGGGGATACTGGAGAACCACTGACTAATGTCTTAATTATGAAGCCAGGATGGGCAAGGAGTGTAAAAACTGCTGAGTAAACATTACTGGGGAATGAGTTCCTGAAGCTCTTGAAGTATCACCCTGCTTGCTAACTAATTACACACATCATGGCCCTGGGGAAGTAAGTATATTATACTAGGCAAGCCATCAGATTTGGTATCAGTAACAATGAAAGAAACTGTCAGTATAACTCTTTGATATGGCCATTGTACTGTGACACCATGAAGTTTTGATGATATAACCTATCCTTTTCAAAATATTTGCGGGGCTGGCATGATGGCTCAGTGATTAAGAGAATTTGCTCCTCTTGCAGAGCATCTGGGTCCAGTTCTTAGTACCCACATGATGGCTCCGAACTATCTGTAATTCCATTTCCAGAGGTCCTGATCTTCTCTTCTGGCCTCTGTGGGCAGCAGGCACACACATGGTGCACATATATACATGCAGGCAAAACACTCATGTACATAAAACATAAATATACCATGAGAAATGTCTTTTGAAATAGAATCCAAACACACACACACACACACAAAACCAAACCAAAGCAAAGACAAAAAAGCAGCTGGCCCCATTTTGGGTCCATCCTGTAGGACATACTTTTAGACAACTGGTCTAGACTTCATAGATGTCTTTATTATTCATGATGACAAGATGTGACATGGGTGGGGGAATTAAAAGAGACCGAAGAGATTTGACACCTAAATGCTAGGTCTAATCTTTGATCATGTTACAGATCACAAAAAGGGAATAAATTATTCTGAGGATGATTTTGAGCACATGAATGAGAACTCTTTACCAGACAGTGGTGCCTCAATGTTCGCTTGCAGATGTGGTACCGCGATAGTTGCTCAGAAAGCGTTTGCACTGCTAGAGACTCGTACACAGAGCCATACTTACAGATAAAATATCAAGGACACTCACAACACTTTCCACAAAAGTTATCTTTAAATGGTAGCTATGCAAGTAGGCAAAACAAAATGTTAACAACTAAGGAATCTGGGTGAAAGAAAGATGGGCAGTAATTGCGTTCCCTTTCAGTTTTCAGTTAGTTTGCTTTCAAAATAAAAGCCTGGCTCGAAGGAATAACAAAGACAGGAGAAGCCCGTCATAACAGCTTGGAGGGAGCTGGTTGCCTTTCTACTGTGAAACTACACTCCAGGAGTTTTGCGAGGGAGAGAGAGAGTCAGAATTTATTATCTGTAATTTAGATTTAGAATGACTTCCATGACGCTAGAAAGTTTAGCTGAATGGTGAAGCAATGAATTGAACAAAAATTCAAAATAATCTAAAATAAAATTGTGACTCTCTCTTTCTCTCCCATGCTGCCACCTCTCCATCTCCCAGAGAGGTTATGGAAGAATGTTTTAGATATGGGGCTCATTTGGCCCACCTGAAGGACTAGTTTTTTTTCTTTAAATAACCCAACTTAATAAATGTGATTCACTTTATGTGAAGAGGGATTGGATTTGCAGACAGCTATGATGCAGCTAAGAGGAGCAACTGCTGCATTATTTCCAGGTTTGACTTTGCAGTGATTTATCATGTAAGATTGATTTCATAATTCTTGATTTTAGAATGAATGTTTCCTATATTTCTGAGATGAGGTGGGCGATAAGCAAAAACAAAAAGCAGCTGAAAGCCTGCATTTCATCCTGGAGCCACCTCAGATGCCTGTATCCTGTCTTCAGCGTGGGACCATACCTAAGATGATGAAGGATTCTCTCCATCTGGGCAGCGATAAAGACTTAATGCCGTGAGCATAGCTTCCTCTGTACCCGGACTGACCAGCAACTTTCCGAACGAGTATTTTGCCTCCTGAGTTATCCAGCACACCACTATGAAAAGAAAAAAAAAATCTTACACAGAAGAAGGTACAGAAATACTGCCTGTTAACAGCACAGTAGCCAGTCTCTGTCTTTGCCCCCACGCACGAAAGGTTAAGGGAAAGTTTGCTTTAGCTTGCAGCCCAATCCCCAAGATGGTGTTTCCACGCATGGCCTGGGCCCCTGGTCTCCAGGTCAAATGCCCTCACCCTCTTGGCTCTTATGACGCAATTCTCTTGTCCCCTAGCTTTCCCAATCTTGCTCTTTGGTTGTGTATTTGCAGTCTTGTCTTCTTAAATTTTTCTTTTAACTAATTAATTACTTTATTTATTTATTTATTTTTTTTAGACAGGGGTTTGCTAGGTAAATCTGGCTTACTGTGCAGACCAGGTTAACCTCAAACTCTGAAATTTGCCTGCTTCTGCCTCCTGAGTGCTGAGATTAAAGGTCTGTGCTTATACACTTAGCCCTTCCCCTGCCCTGCTCCCTAGTTTTTAATCCTATGGAGCTTCCTTACAGAGACTCTCTGTTTGTGGAAAACAAAGCTAACAGCATCTCAAATTCCCTTAAGAATTCAGCCTCCCAGTGGGTGGTGGTGATACCTCTTTCTGAAGAGTTTTCTATTCTCTCAGACTTTTGTCCAAGGAACCCACTCCCTCCTTCCTTCTCTTCCTCTCTCTCTCCCTCCCTCCTTCCTTTCTCTGCTTCTTTGGAGACAAGGTTTCCCTATGTGTCCCAGGCTAGCCTCAAAGTTCACTGTGTAGACCAAGCTGGCCTTAAAGTCCCAACCTTCTTGTCTCACCGCACTCCCTCCCCCACCAACCCATGCCTGGCTTTCTAGTGACTTTCTTTCTTTTTTTTTTTTTAATTTATTTATTTATTAAAGATTTCTGTCTCTTTCCCGCCACCGCCTCCCATTTCCCTCCCCCTCCCCCAATCAAGTTCCCCTCCTTCGTCAGCCCAAAGAGCAATCAGGGTTCCCTGCCCTGTGGGAAGTCCAAGGAACCCCCACCTCCATCCAGGTCTCGTAGGTGAGCATCCAAACTGCCTAGGCTCCCACAAAGCCAGTACGTGCAGTAGGATCAAAAACCCATTGCCATTGTTCTTGAGTTCTCAGTAGTCCTCATTGTCCGCTATGTTCAGCGAGTCCGGTTTTATCCCAGGCTTTTTCAGACCCAGGCCAGCTGGCCTTGGTGAGTTCCCGATAGAACATCCCCATTGTCTCAGTGTGTGGGTGCACCCATCGTGGTCCTGAGTTCCTTGCTTGTGCTCTCTCTCCTTCTGCTCCTGATTTGGACCTTGAGATTTCTGTCCGGTGCTACAATGTGGGTCTCTGTCTCTGTCACCTTTCATTGCCTGATGAAGGTTAATATTCAGGAGGATGCCTATATGTTTTTCTTATTAGCTTCTCTAGGATCACTATATATGCTCTACTATGTTCATAGCAGCATTGTTTGTAAAGGCCAGAACCTGGAAACAACCTAGATGCCCTTCAATGGAAGAATGGATGAAGAAAGTATGGAATATATACATATTAGAGTACACTCAGCAGTAAAAAACAAGGACTTCTTGAATTTTGCATGCAAATGGATGGAAATAGAAAACACTATCCTGAGTGAGGTAAGCCAGACCCAAAAAGAGGAACATGGGATGTACTCACTCATATTTGGTTTCTAGTGATTTTCTGTATTCTTATTGACTCTGTATTTGCAGGTCTCACTTTGTTGCTCAGGTTGGCTTTGGGCTCCTGAACTCAAGTAATTCACCTGCCACAGACCCCCGAGGACCTGGGACTTTGACAGGTGCTACCACATCAAGCTTCCCCCTTGTTCTTTGAAGTAAGACTTTGTGCCGGACCATTTCTCATTTGACTTTGACATATCCCAGAATGAGTTCAGTCACTTGAAGGAGCAGGATAAAATTATTAATGGTACGTGGTTCTTTGAGGGAAAAGGGGAGGAAGAAGGAGAAAGAGGGAAGGGAGGAGGTAGAAGAAGAGGGAAAAAACGAGGATAAAGAAGGAAAGTAACGGATCTCCCAAGGCTGATAATTGTTCCTTGATTTGTAGGATTTTTACCAGGTTTTATGCCCTGATGTGTAGGGACTGGTATAGCCATCTGCGAGGCAGGAGGCCCACCTCAGGTCCTAAGCAGCACCTTTACAATTTGGTTACCTTGCTCTGGAGTCTACCATGGCTCCTTGGGTATCTGCAAGTTATGGCGTATGAATCAAAAGCACCAGGATTTGCTCCCGTCAACACAGACCCTTCCCTCCAGGGGAAAGGTTGCCATTTCCTGCCCTCCCCACTCCACAGTGACTCAACAACTTTCAACACTCCAATTCCCTGTGGCCACGAAGAAAGTGATAATAGCACTTGACATGTAAAACACTTAATGGCTCTAAAATCATCTCACACTTGTCTCACCGCCCTTCCCAGCAAACTTCAGAGTCCTGGGGTGGAGGGAACCCTGTTATTTCCTGTTCCCTAGAAGCAGGCTGCTCCAATGAATGAGTCACTCAAGGTTTTGCAACTAACGCGTTGCAAGAGGGATTTGAAAGCAGGCCGATTTCGCTGATCTCAAACTCCAAGTTTGTCCCTGTTGGTTATGGTACTTCTTAGGGTTCAGGAGCACAGACACCTCCCCTTCTAATTCCATGTCACTTCCTGTAGCCTTTATTGCTCCACCATGGAGTCTGGCTAGCCTCTGCTTGCTAACGCCCTCGCCATACCATTCACATGGCTTACACTGTGCTGCCGCCTTCTCTGGGTCCCCTCATTGCCCATGCCCTTCCTCACGGAGAGCCTGATGCCATCTTGCTTCTGCTGCCATCTTAGACTTTTGTGCTCATAACATACTTGGTGATTTACCATCACCTCTAAAGATTTCTGGAATTAAGCTTGCTTCTTAAACAAGTGAAAAAAATTTTAAAGCAAATTTACAAATTATCGTTATGTGTATAAAGATGTTTCGCGTGCATATATGCATACCACATGCCTGCCTGATGCCTACAGAGGCCAAAAGAGGGCATCGGAAACCCTGGAACTGAAGTTACAGGTGTTTGTGAGCCACACACTCCAAACCCTTGTGTAGGTGCTGGGAATCAAGCTTGGGTCCTTTAGAAGAGCAGCAAGTGCTCTTAACCACTGAACTCTCTCCAGCCCCTAGGAAAAATTTTTGTGGGAAGGATAACATTTTACTTTTCTATGTAAGAAGACTTATCAGTGGTTTGAGGCAGGGAGCTCTTACACCAGCTCTGGGGAGCGAGTTGTTAAGCTTTCAGGATTTCACGACCCAGTTGACTTGACATTGAGGGTTTGAGACCAAACATCCTAAGAGTAGGCTAGTGAGATCTGTCTGCTTTCTGACGCCTTATTGGAGAATGGGCTGTTAAACATTTACTACCAGATCACCAGACCTCAGCTCTGCACAGATGTGTGCCTGGCTTTGACGTTCACCTCAGCTCTGCACAGTTGTGTGCTCGGCCTCGACATTCACCTCCTTCCTGATCCTGATGCCTGAGTTCTGAGATAAACTGAGGGCCAGTTCCTCAGATTGGAGAGGGAGGGTAGACCACTGAATGAAATGTTGAGCAGCCCCTGTACTGAGGATAGGCACACACTCAGAAATCTTCAGGAAGAGGCCTTGCATGGGGAAAATGGTCTTCCTGTTGCTCTGTCTCAGGAAGAGCTCTCTTCACCAAGTGAAGAGCTCTCTTCACCTCTGCCCCTTTACACACATGGGTTAGAACATGCTAGATGACTCAGTGGGTGAAGGTGCTTGCCAGCTGTGAGGAACTCTTCTTCCCTTCCCTTCCCTTCCCTTCCCTTCCCTTCCCTTCCCTTCCCTTCCTTCTTTTAAAAAATAATTTCTTTAACTTTATTTTATGTGCATTGGTGTAAAGGTATCATATCAGATTCCCTGAAACTGGAGTTACAGACAGGTGTGAGCTGTCATGTGGGTGCTGGGAAGTGAACCCAGAATATCTGGAAGAATAGCCAGTGCTCTTAACCACCGAGCCATCTCTCCAGCCCCCTCTTCCTTCTTTCTTTCCTTCCTTCCCTCTGTTCTTCCTTCCCTTCCTCCCTCCCTCCCTCCCTCCCTCCCTCCCTTCCTTCCTTCCTCCCTCCTTCCCTCCCTCTGGTTCTCTCTCTCTCTCAAATCAAAGATAGCCCAGCAAGGACACATGTTTCATGAGCCTTCTCTGTCCCCTTGGTGTGAATTAGCCTGTTGTGTCAGGGTGAAGTTGCGCTCCACCAGTTGGATGAGATGCAGTCACAACCCGAGTCAATGACTCCATAAAACACCGGAGCCACGTGGGCCCCGGTGTGTAGCTAGCCCATTTCGGCTTCTGGTTCATCCATTTTACAGTAGGAATTGACTTGCTGTGACACTGTCACTTAGTTTGTGTGTTCCCTTGCGTGGCACTGGTGTCATTGCTAACACCAGCCTAGCCTGATGACCCAAGATAGAACCCAGAGCCCATGTAAGAAAAAGCTGCATGGGGCAGTGTGCATTTGTAGTAGGACTTCTATGGAGAGACTGGAGGCAGAGACTGTAGAGGAGCCTTCAGAGTAGCTCATGCGCCATCTAGCTCGAATTATGAGGGATGGCAGAAACAAGAGAGACCCGGTCTCAGTAAGGTGGAAGGACAGAGCTCCCCCATATTGTCTCTGGGCTCCACACACAGGACATGCCATGTTTGTGCCTCCCCCATGAATGAATGAATGAGTGAGTGAATGAATGAATGAGTGAATAAACAAATAAATAAATGAAGGATCCATTTAAGATGAGCCTGAGCCCAGATATGATGCTTCAATGTGACCAATATACCTTTGTTTGAAAGAATAAAATAAGGCACTCTTGAGAAAACGGTTGTTCACGATCCGATGTATGAATATCAAATCCTTTAATCCAAGCTAACTTGGGTTTCTGAAGCCAGGTCTGTTCTTGGCTGCCTCCTGCTCTGCCTTTAGAAGGGAGACTCTGGCAGGGGAGGAACTGAGCTTCCACAGAGCACACTCCCTGAGTGGTATGTCTCAAATCTGGCTTCCTGAAAAACAGATTCTCTCTGTTTGTGGAAAACAAAGCTAATAGCATCTGAATTCCTGTTAGTCCCTAAAGACTTCTATTCATCCTCCCAATGGGTAGTGATACCTCAACTTTTGCTACTCTCTCAGACACGGGTCCAAGGAAACCACGATGACTTTCGGTTGCTCACAAACAAGCTGCCAGTCTTGTTCTGATCTCGTCTGTATTCTTTTCACTGACTTCTTACGTCCTGCTCTGCACACTGGGCTTGCAGAGCCCTGCTCCTCCAGACATCCTTCTTGGTTTCCTCCTTAGGCACGTGTCCATTCCTCTTAAAGCCTTCTCTGACCATGACTCCTGCAGAGTATACATAGGGCCTCCCTCGCTCCACACACTCAATGGTGCTGGGCCCTGTGGTTCTTATGTAAATGTGTGATCTGGAACTCTGGGCTGGAAGTCAGGGACACAGGGACTCTGCTGTTCTCTGTGCAGCTAGTTAGCAATGACATTGACTTCGCTGTGCTTAAGTTCCTCTTCTGACAAATGGGTGCTAGTGGTAGTCTTGAATTGAAATGAAGCTGCGAGGAAAGAGGACCATGGAACGGTTACTCATCATTTAGATGACATCTTTGGTAAGGCCAAATTTACTATATGGTTCTGTTTTGCTTAAAAACAAACAAAAAGCAAAACAAAAAAGATAAGGGTAAGAGGAAGTCAGAATGTGCAAAGAAAGAAAAAAAGAAAAAAAGAAGAAAAAAGAAAAGAAAGAAAAAAAGTGAGGTATCAACCGTTTAGGATTACAGCTGGAAAACCAACAAGCAAACAAACAAAAAAATCACTCAAGGGGTTCTGGAGAGATGGCTCAGAGGTTAAGAGCACTGGCTGCTCTTCAAGAGGTCCTGAGTTCAATTCCCAGCAACCACATGGTGGCTCACAACCATCTGTACTAAGATCTGGCGCCCTCCTCTGGCATGCGGGCATAAATTGAGGCAGAATGTTGTATACATAATAAATAAAAAAAAAAATCTAAAAAAAAAAAAAGAAAGAAAAACTTTCTTAAAAAAAAAATCACTCAAGGCAGGCTCAGCTTCTGTAGCAAATATCGTTGTCTACACAGATACCACACTGTCTGTGCAGGTATGGACCATAGAATACTATTGATGCTGGTGGTGTGTGAAGGGTTTGCCAATGTATGTAAGAACGCACACAAGCATTCATGTGTGTGTATCAGCATAGGATGCACAAACAAATGTATGCAGGAATGAATATTATATGAAATATTGGGGAGCATGTACTTGTATGTTTGTGAACTTGTACTTGTGTAGATGCCTATATAAGCTTGTTTCCTGCGTGAACTTGATTTCTAGAGGGATGCAAACTATTTTCATTACCTTTTCTTGAATTAAGTTATAAGTTAGCATTACTTAGCATTCTGGAATATTCTACAGCTTACATTCAATAAAGTGTTTGTAGTCCTGCTTCCACCGAAACCTTTTCCCCTCCTATTGCTGTGTGCAAAGGATAAGTATATCTAATATGGTCTCCTGGTAATTCTTAAACTGTATCTTATGTGCAGTGTTTTGTTGTTTGTTTTGTTTGCTTACTCCAAATTTCATAGTGGACTAACTAGCTGCCATCAGAGGAGATTTTTAGATCATTCAGCAGAACAACCAATTAGTGTTTGTGCAAATCAAGAAAAGAAAAAAAGAAACCAGAAGCCCTAACGATTCAGACATTATCTAGCGTGCAGGCCTTGCATCCAAGGCTGTGCCACCAGCAGTGATGAGCAGCAGGGTGGGTCTGGCTTACAATCCCTTACTCCGACGCTTAAGAATATAGCCTTCGAAGATCCACGCAGGCTATATTCATCCGATGTCTTTTTGTGTTTTTTTGATTTTGAAGATAGGGTCTCACGTAGCTCAGGCTGGCCTTGGAGTCCATGCAACAGAAAATAACCTGTCCTCCCCGATTCTCCTGCCTCATACTCCCAAATGCTGAATTACAGGTGTGCACAGCCACACCTGGCCCTGTCTTTATCTTGAAGGCATGCCTAACAGCAGCAGACACTTCAGAGGGGAATTGCTGTGAAGAGTGTGGAAGTTAGGTTAGCTGTGCAAAGTGTTGGCCATGTGCAGGCTCACTTGATCGCCAAAGATATTAAACAAGCACACATTCCACTGTGTTTGGCTCTCGACGTAGGGAAAAGAGGTCTAAGGAGTCTGTGAAGATCAATTTGCCTTTCTTCATTTAAGCCGTGACTGAGTTCAAAGCATGTCATGCCTCTCGTTGTCCCTCAATCCCAAAGTGACAGCTGGACAAATGGAACCACCTGTCACCCTCCTCTATCTCCGGTCTGTCACCATAGCTCTGGTAGCTTCTCTCCTAAACTTCTGGTCATGCCCACCATTTCTTTGCACATTGCAGGCAGGAGAAACTGTGTTGTACAGGGTCAAGAGCTTTCTTTTCTTTGCCGTGGTCATGAAAGAATACAGTCTTCCTTCCTCACCAAAGGGGGGAGGAGAATACAGTGTTCTATCTGCTTCTATAGCTCGTCTCTATCATCCGCATTCAATTCTCCCTTATCCCCTAATATTTAGCCTCTTTTCTCTTTTCTGCATGTTATGTTGTATCCACATGTCCATATGTTATTGACAGGATTCAGAATATGTTTTTTTTTATTTTTGGTGGTGGATATATGCATAAAAATACACTTAGCAGTGACAGTATAGACTCTGATGTGACATTCCATAGCTTCAGTTCCAAATGACTGTCCTGTCTACATGTTGACAGAATCATAAAGTTTTGGGGTCTGATCAATTATGGTGTGTGATTTTGTTTTCATTTGCAATTTTTAAAAAAATTATGAAATTTAAAATTAAAGAAAGGTGGGGGAATCTATCAAATTCTGTAAGAGCGCTGTGAAAGCAGACGCAGGACCATGCATAGCTTCTCGGACAAATTTCTAGACGGAATGCAGGAGGCGCGGCCAGATTTGTACATTTTTGCGTGCTAACGACCGCAACCCTGCAGCAGAGGGTCCCCGCTAGCTCTTTGATCACTGATGGTTGAGTAGGTCGCAGTCGCTCACCTGTGAACCGCGGCACCACACACGCTGGAGTAAGACGCGTAGACACCAGTACCGAAAACGTGGTATTTGGGGTCCTGGCATCCTGCTGGGCATTTCACCATGAACTCAGAATTGATGATCTTTCCAGCTTTGACATCACAGTTGATCTGCGGTACAGCTGGGAACACAAAATGAGGTCAAAATTACCCCTTTGCTGTGTCAGCTTCTATACGAGGTGACATGTTAGGTCATAAGTATTCGTTTACTTAATCTGTGAAAGTCTGAGTCTGAATTAACCCTGTATCCATCCCTTCCATATGATGAGGTAAAGGCATAACGAGGATGTTCCTCAGACCAAAAGAATGATGGCATCCGTTGTATTGAATTATGCTAAAAGAGAAAAATAATAAAGGCCAGCTCCTATTCTGGTTTGGACAACCAGTTCATTGAAAATAATTTGGAGAAAAGAGCCACCTCCAGCCATCAGAATGTGATCTGGAATCAGTGGAAGGAGGGAACTACTGGTTTTCTCAATGCCCTGTGATTTTCCCAGGAAGAAAAAACTCCTAAAGGAGGCAGGAAAGACATTCCGGGAGACAAACAAAAGGAGTGGGGATTATAGAGCCAAAGATAACAGAGATAAGGTGGCCTGGGCAGCCAAGAGGGAGAGAGAAGTAGATAGGCTGGGCCAGGCTCAGGGGATCGGTGAGCGACGTGGGAAGACATGGAAGGTGTTTGGACAGGGGAAGCTATGGTCCGGGAGAATCTCCTTGGCCTAGACGTTGGCTGGCTATAGGACCCATCTTTGCCTCCAGCAGAGTGCATCCATTCTGGTCTCCTGTGCTTTCCTCTTTGTCACAGCTATAGGAAGGCCTTGTGGACTAGAAAGTTTACTTGAGAATACGCACAAAATGTTTTGCTGGCGATGTCTGAAAAAGGGTTGGATGCTTCCCTGAAAAGATTTTTTTCCCTCAAAATAGAAAGGTGCCCCCCCCCCCCCGCAAGTCACAGCTTTGTAAATTGTGGGTTTATACAGGTCTGTGAGTTCAAGACCAGCCTGGTCTACACAGTGAGAACTTTTCTAAAAAAAAAAAAGAAAAGAAAATGAAAGAGAGAAAGAACATGAAGTTGGATGGCAGTGGAGAAAGAATATGATAGAAATTTTATTTTGTTCTTGAGTGTCTGCGTGACTGCACTCGTCCATGTGTGTGTGTGTATGAACATATTCTCAGACGTCCGAGGAGGCAGGCGAAGATAATGGATCCCTTGCAGGTGGAGTTCCAGGTGGTTAGAGCAGTATGAGGGCTGGGGACCAAACTCAGGTCCACAGGATGGAACAGCAAGGGCTTGCAGAGGCCAACCCATCTCTCCAAGTCCCTATGCTACATGTCTACAAGAAGCAGAGCTCTCCCTGTGGGTGACTACAGAGTTCAAATGTCAATCAACTTCGCGAAGTATTAAAAATTCCCTATCCGATATTTAGATAAGCTTTAATTCTTTCACTGTAGAAACAAACAAGCATATCCATCTCATTAACACAAACTTGCTTCTGTCATTAATAAACGATAATTTTATGATTATTGATAAGTATTTCATTTATGTATCTTTTTATACACCTGCATACTCAGGTGACAAAGATTTCACAACTGGGTTGTGAGTCGGAAGTTTAAGAAGTGTGCTCTGAAGGTCTGCTGCGGTGGTGCGCACCTTTAATCCCAGCGTTCAGGAGACAGAAGCATGCGATCTTTAGGACCAGCATGTTCTCCACAGCGGTTTCCATAGTGCTACAAGGCTACATAGTGCGACAGTCACCACAAACAAACACACCTGCTCCAGGTGACTCTACCAGTAGGAATGCCTTCAGGTCTGGGTCCTGTTTTTAGAAGAGATTCCAAACGTGATTCTAAACCATACACACAGCCCAGTAGGGGCATGCTCACAGGGGTGCTGGAAGACATTACATGGGAGTCAGGATTGACAGAAAAGGGCCGTTGAGGAGGAAGAACTCAGAGGGAAGGGGTCTTTGGTCTCTCCTAGCAGCGCTGTTGTGAGCCCTGACACCCGAGGAGGGGGGCTGCACTGGGAAGGTTAACTTGCCATAGAGGTAAATTTGCCAAGAACTTTCTAGGAACCCTGTTACCCTGGTAGGAATGGGCCGTCCCAGGAGGCGATGAAGGGGCCTTTGGTGGAAGCCTGCACGCAGAGCAGTTGTAAGGGATTTCTATCCTGGGTAGGAGGTGGAAATTAAACCCCTCCCAGTGCTAAGAGCCTGTGATTACACTCCGAGATTCAGGAGCTCTGCCAGGCCACCCACCCTCTGAGTTACCGAGATGCTCTCAGAGTTGCTAATGCTTTCCAGCTGTACCCCAAAGCACATGCTCCTCCCCCTCCTTAACCCTAGTGGAACCGAGTGAGCAGTTACATTTCATTCAAGTTGGAGGGAGATCGGAAGTTGAACTCCTGCTCCCCCTTGAGCCCCCCTCCCGCCAGCTTTGCCACTCAGGGCTGGGCCAGCATGGGGCTCCTCCTGGGAGCCAGGGTTGAGCTTGATCACAGGCTTAAGCAATTTGTGGTCTACATTAAGAACGGCAGCTCCGTGCTTAAAACATTTAGTCGCAACCTCCCCACCGAAGTTACTTCTTTTTAACCTTCTGTTCTTTTAGACTTTGATACACAAGGCTGGGTCTACTATTTGGAGTCTTAGAGTATACATTTTTTTTTTTTTTAAAGACAATTTGGGGACAGAAGATGCCACTGTTCTCTCTCCACCGATTAACTAGTTGCTTGGTCCCTGGGTCTAACTGGGGCCCTCAACTCCCATTTCCTCCACAGATTGCTCTTAAATATGTCTCCTTTGGATGGGAAGAAAACAGCAGATTTCTGGGTCTTAGCTATCTGAAGGAAGAGATAGCAAACCCTGTGGATTAGGATTGTATTCTAATGATACTTTAGCATTCTGAGATTTTGGATCTCCTGGAAGGCTAACCAAATCTTTTGGAGTGGAATAAGTGAAGCCAGATCTGGAAATGTATTGAATGAATACTCAGGGTATTTAAATAGGGCATGCTGTAGGATTGTCTGTGAAATCTGTGCCTAGAAAGACAGATGGAAATGCCCCATGGGAGTATTTTGCCTCAAGTTAATCAATTTTTTCCTTTTTTCTTTGAGAAACATTTTTGGTGTTTCTTCTCTTCTCTTCTCTTCTCTTCTCCTCTCCTCTCCTCTCCTCTTCTCTCTCTCTCTCTCTCTCTCTCTCTCTCTCTCTCTCTCTCTCTCAGGAGAAATTTCAAACACAATATATTGTCTGTCCCCAGACTGATTAGCGAAGTTGAGTGTCTGAAATAACTTTGTCCCACGGGATGAAACAAATGAAGGGCAGACGCCCACACAACTTTGGAAAAACAAGGAAAGATGGTGAAAGATGGCTAAAGGTCACATCGTTGGTAAACTTAAACCGAAAATGAAGCCAGAGAAAGTGAACTAATTAAATTTTGCAGAGTAATTGCCAAGATCAGTGGAAAGTGTAGTCAGTGCCCAGCTAGGAAAAAACAAGGCGTTTTATATTTTTCTGACAGCAGTTCTTTGAGTATATGAAAATATATTTTTGCAAATTTTTTATGGTATTTTCCCAGTTGCTTGTGAAGAGATCTGTTTTCTTGTAACGAATCTTATTTGTCTCTACTTGGCGACAGATGAAATGACTTCTCTTTGCTTTGTAAGTGGGCTTAACCTTCACGATACACCATTTACATTCATTTTTATACTTTCCTATTCTTAGTTTTGGATTTTATCCGCAAAACACATAAAACAGGTGTCTTTAAAGAGAAGAATAAGCGAGGAAGCCCCGGCAGCATCCTGCTCAGGAGTGAGGGAACATCAGACACCAGGTGAAAGCTGTCTCTGTTGCTATCCCCAGGCGCACACACATAAGTTCTAGAAAGATTTCTTCCCAAGAACATTCAAAGAAAACAAGACAAAGCCGCTCCCATCCTGCTGCTGTGGGGGCGAAGGAAGCCATGGAGACACACGGCAGAAGTCGCTGAAACCTGGGGCATCCCAAGATGCTTACCGAGCAGTTTGGGCCAGGCTATAAGCTCTGCTTTTGTCTTCACCTTTACCCAGCTCCTAAGGCTACTTTTCTTCCTATAGCCACCACCACGTTCATACTATAGCATCTTGGTGGCAGCCGAGAAGTCCTTCCTAGGGAGCCTAGTACAGCCACGGGGGAAAGAAGATCGCTTGCAAACCAAATGGATTGAGCAATCAGGTTCCTGTATATCACCCGTATTATCACAGATGTCCCATTTCAGAACAGAGAACTGATGGTCTGAGCCAATATTTTAATGTATGATTATGACTTTAAAGGAGGAAGCCAGGAATTGTGGCACACATCTGTAATCCCAACACTCAGAAGCGGAGAGAGGTAGATCACAGTGAGAGACCATACACAGTGAGACCCTGTCTCAAAAGCAGAAAAAATAAAGCAAAAGAGAGAGAGAGAGAGAGAGAGAGAGAGAGAGAGCGCTCCAAGTGTTCATGCTGTGTGAGCCTCCTGTCTGAACTAATAATGGCAGGTTTTGGCAGGTGTGATAACCAATAAGCCAGGTTTCTGGCAGGTCAAATCAGACCGTACATAGACTTCTTATTTTACTGTTCATCTTTTCCGTGATCCCAGAAAAACCGCATTACTTCTGGGATGAAATTCCTTATTAATTAGGGAAGGCCTTTGTAAGCTCGCTCCGTGGTGCTAATGAAGAAGAATTACCACACAGAAGAGCTCCTGTGTGAAAAGTTTTCATATTAAGCTTCATTTCATTGGGCTGCGGTATTCAACTAGTTTAAAATTTGTACTTTAAAGAAAATTACATGGAGAGTTATTAGTTTAATGAAATAAAAAGAACATCGACTTGAAGACAAGCGTGTCCTTCTTGGCCCTGACCTTCCATGAATAGGTCACGTGCATTCTTTATTTGGGGTGATTTGAAAATTATTCTTTTTAATTTTCTTGAGCAGTTTTTTATTATATAGTAATTTGCTCAAAAATCATCAGTAGCTTTTTTGCTGCCGTTAAGAAAAGTTTGGAGCTCATTGAGCCCTTGTCCCAATCCCTTCTAAAGGATTTCTGGGCTTCCCGATACTATGTTTCACTTTCCTAAGTGTGTGCCATCTTGAAACATGGCGTGGGTCATTTGAACTCCATTCCTCCTGCTCTCTCTGTTTAATCGCTACTAGATTTTTCAAGGTCTTAGCTCCAGTTGGAGCATCATTCATCTAGAGCATAAACTTCAAGAGGGCAGGGACTTTTTTGGCAAGGGGGGGGGGGGAGTCTATTTTGTTCACTGGTGTTCAGTGGAATAGCGAATGAATGAAGCAATCTATTTGAAAATCCTGTTTTGTTTTGTTTTTTGTTTGTTTTTAGACTTCTGATTCTGTCATTTCTCTTTATAGCAACCCTGGTTCAGGGCACATTTCATGTCTGGACTGCTAACATAATTGCCTACTTCCTGGCCTTTTTGGTCTAGCCCCACCCTTTGTCCCAATCCTTTCTTCATGAACAGCACAGTGAGTCTTGAAAAAAAAATGTGATCGGATTTTTATCATTCTCTTGCTCAATAGTCCTCGGTGGCTTTCTCCTGTCCTCGGACCCATGTCCAGCCTCCTTAGCTGCAAGGGACTGAAGGGTTCCATCCCTGGGCTTCCCCTTAATTTTTTTTGCCACAGTTACATGGA
Source organism: Microtus oregoni (assembly GCF_018167655.1). Lineage (NCBI taxonomy): Eukaryota > Metazoa > Chordata > Mammalia > Rodentia > Cricetidae > Microtus > Microtus oregoni. The sequence goes on along the minus strand of NW_024543095.1, from coordinate 9,228,233 downwards.
TGGTGACAAGGTTCCAGACAGCAAAGATCTAGGAGAACAAAACACCAGGGTTAAGATTTTGATATAGGAATAGTCTCTGTGGTTTGGAGAACATGTCAACGCCCATGGTCTTGGAGCAAAGTGATTGAGAAGACATCAGCAGGGACCAAAGCACATGGAACTTCACAAGGTCAAAGCCTGCCATGGGTGTCTTCATCAAAGCTCTTTCTAGGACTGAGGAATACTCTTTTCAGTGGGAAAATAATGTCTTGAAAAGTTCGTTGAACCATTGAAGTCTTACGGGGAGGGGGTGTGCTGTTCTGATGAGGAAGAGGGATGCTGTGGGGCGGTTTGTGGGGTGAGCATCTGAGCATAAAACATGAGACAGAGGGGCAGGAAGTAAAGTCCTGGAAGATCTTCCTCCATGAGGAGGAACCCATCGCTGGCCCTTGAAAATCTATAGTAATGGGTCAGAATATGACAGAATGTCACTTCTAGGGATGTTCCTTTTTTGTAGGCAGTAGTAGTCCTGTGTCACAGGGGGAATGGGACAGGAGGGTCACAAGAAGATAGGAATGGCTAGGCAGACATTCATGAGGGCATAAGCCTCAGATTCTGCAGAAGCCACTGGAAGAATTCCAGACTGTTTTTTAAAAATGGGCACAACATTGCTTTTGTCCAATGTCTGAGGGATAATATCTGATGATGTCACTCCAAACCTTGAAATTACGGCTTCTCAATGGTAGGGCTGAATCTGAATCCAGTAATTCTGAATCTAATTCCACTGTACACTCAACTGAGCTGGGATTTAACTGTGAGTGTGCAGCATGGGAGATCCTTGGTCAGGAAAGATTTGTCAGGAAGAATCTACGTAAGAGGCGCTCGGAGGAGAGACAGACATGCAATAGAAATCAGTAGAAAGACAGTTGAATAAAAAGCTCCTGTATTTTTTGTTTGTTTTTAAAATACAGTCTCACTGTGTGAATGAGGCTGGCCGAGAACTCAAAGGGCTTCCCGCCTCTGCCTCCCAAGTGCTGAGATCAGAGGTGTGCGCCACCATGCTCAACAAAAGGTACTGCTATTAGTACACAAAGACATGCTCAAGCTCTAAGCCCTTTAAAAAGTGTGTAACTTTCCTCATCATTGCTTCCTGCCAGGTTGAGAAAATGCCTTTGTCCATGTGGAAGGATGGATGGAAGGATGGGTGGCAGGAAGGATGGATAGAAGGACAATGAGTAAGGACAATGTGTGACAAGATATCTATAATTTCCCTGAGGCACTACAGCTTTGGGGTGTCTGTCAATGTTTATGACTCACCCTTCCGGTCCTAAGGTCAAGGTTCTGTTAGTTCCCCCTGGCTGTTGTCTCTTCCATAACTGAAGTTAAAATAAGTAAATGCTTCTCTAGTTTAATCTTCCAGGGCCATTCTGAATTCAAACATCACAGACAGATACTATTGGGTGAATGCAGGATATGTAGAGTAAATATGTTGTATGTATGTGTGTGTGTGTGCATACACAGACATACACATATGTCTGTATGCTCCCCCTGACTACATGCAAGGCAACTCACTAGAGCAATTTTCTTCGTGTTGTCTTCCTGTTATTTCCGAGAGCCGGGTACTACAGGGTTTGTGTTTCACTGAAAATCCGCCACACAGAGTGTCAGCTTTCTTTCTTACCCACCTATCCCAAGGACGTCTAGAAATACAATTTGCCTTCCTCATCATCTGAGGAAAGGTACGCACAGCCATCTTTGTAGAGAACAACCAACACTGGCCAGGAGTCTCAGGAAGGAGCAGATACTGAAGATTAACTGCAAGTTGCTAGATGTGAATTTCCCTAAGGAGCTATGGAGCTACGTGCCTCTTCTATGCAATCCTCCACCCGAGAGCTGTTTTTCCTCGCCAGTGTTCAACACACTCAATAACCAAGACCCAGAACAACGACTTCTTCATTCTCCAAGCAGTGTGTCTGGAGAGCATCCATCCTCTCAAGGTTGCTTTTCCGATGTAATAGGACCAACTGATGGGTGTGAATGTCTAAACTAAAGACTGTACGCTTCACCCCAAGTTAAGCCCATTTCAGCAGACTCCTGTGTAATGAGGTTACTCAGAACGAGGCTCCTGCGCCTGTGGAGAACATCTTCTTCCCTTTGCTGACTGCGGTCTCCACTCTGTACGTTTCCTGCTCAGGGATTCCTCAGGAATATCCATCCTCCAGCCACAAAAAAAAGGAAAAGACAACTTCTTGAGGCAGAGCCTGCCTGATGGGCCTTGACCCACTTTCTACTTGTGCCTTCCAGATTCCCCTACACCAAGAGCCTGTCCTGCTGTTCCACTGTCTCCTGACCTCACCCCACCTTTGCTCCCCATGAAATCAGTTCAGTGGAGGTAGGCAGCTTCCCGGCCTACTTCTGCCTGTAAAACTCTTGGTTTTCACGTCTTGTTTTGAATCTTCTTTTGTGAAACCACCATGAGTCCTATCGTAGACTCCTTGTTTGCTATTCTCATGTAACCTTTACCACATTTTATTTTACGGTGATTTTTGTTGTCCATTGTTCTGCATATCCAACTAGCAATTACCTAATGAGGACTAATTATATATTCTTGGTACTTGGGACGTTTTTTTTGGGAAGGCAGACTACATGAAAATGCTTAAAATAATATGTGGTAGGACTCAGAGGGTGTATGACACACGCAGGAGGCATCCAACCTAGTTATAAGCGTGTGCTGAAGGAAGGCAATGGGGCCAGGAAAGCCTTCTCGCATACTTTTTGGGGACAAGAAGGACTATTATCATCTTGTCTAGTATAAGATTGGATGCTTGCTGAAGTCTGCGCTTTCTAAATAGACAGCCAGTGATGTGCTGTGTTTTGTTGACCATGGTGGCTCACCTGGGCTATCACCTGTTGTCCCTCTTGACACTGCTCTGCCCAAGCTAATCATTTCTAGAGCTTTTCCGGGGCTCCCCTGTGTGTGGAAAAGTCTACTGATGAGATTTTACAACTTAAAAGCTATTCTGCCTCCAGCACAGACAGTCTGCCAAGTAGAGATTGTTCTAGAGTTTTTGGTGGCCATAATTTATGTGGAAACCTAAGATGAGTTTATTACAGTATGGGCTGAAATGCCCATGAGTTGAAAAGTAGGCTTGTTTCGGTGGCATAACCCACACATAAATGAAGTTAGGGTCACAATCCACAACCATTCTGTCATTATGCGGAGCCTTCGACAATCAAGAGAAATGGAGCAGCATTTGGGCAATTTGTTAAAAACTGCTTGAGCAAGCTTATGCCGACTGAACCTACCACGAAGGTGCCTCTGGGCAGGGTTAGATTTATAGCTTCAAAATGTACCGAGAAAATGAGAGCCTTGGGGAAAAAGTCACCTCTAAGAAGAAAGTGTTAAAACTCCCATTAGTACAGCAGGGTCAACTTTACTTTGGACTGCATACAGAAAGTTAATTTAATAAGTCACCAACATGCTAATTCTCTCTATATGTAATTTTTTTCTTTCTAGTATTCTAAAACAGTGGCCAAGCTTTTGTGTGCTCTTCCCCCTGGCGTCAAGGTTGTAGCACAAGGGAGAGAGTGGCCCAAAGATAACCCTCCCCCTGTGTTTTGGGAATTACTATCTCTAAGTCCTCCTTACTTGAAGGAATTGTTTTTTTTTTCTTGCTCAAAGGCCATGAAGAGAAAACAACAAACAAAAAAACAAATAGTGTTCCTAGGGTGGGTGCAGAGGAGTGGGTCAGTAGGCTTCAGTGGGGGAAATGTTCCTCTTCTTCAGCAGCGTTTGGGGGAGCATTGTCTCAGAGCAGCAAGAGTGTGATGCATGTCTCCTAGGGAAAAGCCCTAAACACAAGGTTTCCTCATCTCTGCCAACACCTGGTGTTCAGGAAACAATGGAGTTGCCCACCTTCTGTGGAAGACAGACTTGGGCTCTAACTCACGTGAACAATCTCCCTGAATCTTCCAGACGATACCCAAACGTTTTAGGGGCTGCAGCAGTGGGGGTGGGGGAACCACTGTAAGTAAGGAATTTGAATTTGAATTCCCAGCTCCATGACTGCCAGTTTGGAGTTAGACTTGATTTGATTTAGAAAATCAAGTAAAAAGTCGAACTCAGTGGGATTAAAAAATGTTTATATACCGAACGCCGTTACTCATATGAAAGCACAGCATTGACTTGGAATGAATGGTCACCTAGAAGCCTGAGGAGGGTCTGTGGCATGGCTGTTCCTTATTCCATCCCCACGTCCTTCTCTGCGGTGTCTTCATATCAGATTTTCTCCAGCACACCCTTAGTATTGTGTTCTAAATCTAAAGGGTCCCCAACAAAGTTCAGTCAGATCCATAGAGACAACTGGAGACCATGGGCCAACCGAAGAGGTGGAAAGAAGGTAAAGAGGACGAGAAGAAAAAGAAATGAAAAACCAAGGGTGTTAGGAAGAGAGAAGGGCTCCCTACCGAAGATGGCGTCAACCCCATGAGTAGGCAGAATAGATGGATACACTGGTCTGCCAGCATTCTCAGGCCAAACCAGAGGAACCAACAGAGGCTCTTCTCCTTCCTGTGCCTTCCCTACATCTCTTCTGCCTCACTTTGCTTTCCACTTCATCAGCACTCACTCCCCCATCCCTCTTACACTGCCAAGGGACACTTCCCTCTGTCCTCACTTCCTGTGCCATGCCTTAAAGGCTGGCTTTGACAACCAGTGGCAGTCCTTAGCACTCGAGCCTGCCTCCAGGAGTCTCGGATAACATCTGATGTGCTGGAAGGTTCTGAGACTTGTCAGATGAGCAACGCTAACAAACTGTCTCCCCATCGCTATTTCATCTCTGCCGGTTGTGAAGACTTTAGATCTTAAAAAAAAAAAAAAAGTCACTGGTGGAACATGAAAGCTTCCAGAAGAGAGGAGGGCAGAGGGAACTGCAGAGGACCTCTCTAGATGGTCTCACATCATGTCTACAGCCAGCCTCGATCCTCAGACTCTCCAACTTTATGAAGCGTGTCAGAAACCCCTTGCTCATCAGACCATAGATGGCTGTAGTCCCCCTGTAGGTTCTAAGTCAGTAAGACTCTGGCTGGTCTGGGAACCTTGAGAATCTCATCTGCTCTTCCACTGGGCCCTACATAGTTTGTTCAAGGACCTGCTTCTATTGCTTTGCATTTAAAATCCAAGATAAGATAGATTCTGAGATCTCAACTGTAAACATAAGATGGCCAAGATTTCTTTGTTTAGTGACAAGGAAGACCTCTACCTCCCTTCTCTTTGAGAGTATGAATGTATTATAGGCCAGTAAAATAGGCCATTGTAGGTCAATTTTTGCCCTATATTTCAGCCGTGGGGAAAGGCTGATCTTCTGAATTCATGGTTCAAGGCCTCCTTAGGTACTGGGACCCTTCAACGCCTGTAGAATGAGCTTTGCATAGAAGTACACAGAAGACAGGCACAGCTGCATCTAGTAACCTCTCCAAGAAATGTGAGAACATGGAACTGTCTTCTATTCCCCCATCTGCATCCATGTATTTCTATTCAGGCTGTATAGATATGTCCATGCTGCCTACCTGTGTGCACATGGACATATCATGTCTGCTCACTGACTTGCTGTTTTCTGTCTTCTCTCTTCATATTCTGGTATTTAAGGTTGTTATAGTGGTAGGCAGGGCTGCTTCATCTTCTTAATGCAAACGTCCTCACTCGTCTCCTCGGAGAAAGAAACTACCCTGATTAGGTCAGACCCCAACCAGTTTAGAAGGATGTAATTCAGTTCTCTCTCTCTCTCTCTCTCTCTCTCTCTCTCTCTCTCTCTCTCTCTCTCTGGATGGGATCAGGAAGGAGATTAAGGGAGAATGGGGGAGGGATAGGAGAGAGATGTGTGGGGATGTACAGAGACAGGCAAAGGTGCTGGCTCTTTGATTTGGTTCTTGTGACCTTCCCATCTGAGCACCACTCCCGGGGAACTCCAGCTGTGTTTCCTACCTTGGTTTCTGTGAGTTACTCCAGGTCCTGTCCAAATCCTCTTTTCTACTTAAACAAATTGAGCTTGGATTTCAGCTAATTGCAAACAAAACAACCTGTTCTGAGCCACTCCCCGCTGCCTCCCACGGCCTCGTGAAGTCCAGATTCCCACACAGGTGTGAAACCCTTCACCACACAGAACAGCTAACTTCCTACCATTGCCAAGACCCCTTCAACTCCTTCTGTGTATTCCAGCCAAGTTGAAACTTTCCTTTTACATTTCTTTGGAGGTTGGGGGGGTGGATTGTGACAGAATCTTGTTTTGTAGACCAGGTCAGCATTGAACTCATGATCCTTCAACCTCAATTTCCCAAAGACTGAGATTATAAACATGCACCACCACCCCTGACCAATTTTTTAAGCTGTTTTAAAATCTTCAGGCCTTGCCGGGCGGTGGTGGTGCACGCCTTTAATCCCAGCACTTGGGAGGCAGAGGCAGGTGAATCTCTGTGAGTTCGAGGCCAGCCTGGTCTAGAAGAGCTAGTTCCAGGACAGGAACCAAAAGCTACAGAGAAACCCTGTCTCGAAAATCAAATAAAAAAAAAAAATCTTCAGGCCTTGAGCATGTCCCCCGACCCTCACCCGATTGTTTGTAATGCCACTCCCTCATCTGCTTTATCAGAGTTCACACACAATTCCTCCACGCATAGTCTCATAGTTCTGTTAGTCCTTTACATGCTATAGACTGTTGTATTGCTCTTCTTCCTTCCTGACTGGTGTGTGAGCTCTGTGAAGGGAAAAGTGTGTCTTGATTCAGTTGTATCTGGGTGTCTAACACCAGGCCTGGTGCTGAGCTGGCCTCTGGTACATCCTTGCTGAATGCCTGAATGCTGTGCCTTCCCTGCTGTAAGTTACCTAGTCCAGCTGCAGACAAGAATCGGAAGAATGAAAATTACCCTGGCCCTAAGCTATAGACTATAATTTGCAAATACTCCTGAGGTCAAGAATCAGATGCGTCCCTGGCTTGGGACTATTCTATTACATTTATCGTGTCTTTTCCCTCCCTTATTTAATGCTTGTGCTAGAGTTTCTAATTAGAGAAAAGACTTCAGGCATTTATTGATTCGAATGTGCTGCATCACAAGGGAGCTTTGGAGAATAAAACTCGAATTTAGCATATCAGAAATTCAATCCATCTGAGAGCTCTCCAAGGGGTTTGCCCTTGGGTTACTTAACACACACTTTCATAGTCACTGAGAACTGTTGTCATGGTAATCATGGAACTTTTCATGATTTTTTGTATCAGAGTTAATGAAGATACTGGAAATAACCCAAAGGAATCCATACTTGGGTGTGCATTTGTCTCCATATTAACCCAATCGTTGTTTTGAACACACATCTGCCCCAGTGCTGGCCCTCTTGGCTCTTGGTCCTGATGGGATAAATAAACAACTGCTTCTTTTTGAGTATTTCCACCTAAGAGTCTATGGATGGCTGCCCTTTCGGTCTCATTCCAGCAGGAAATCCCACATGGTAGCTTTTAAGAAAACGAAGAAAAAAGGGGGTGGTTGTATGAAGCAAATTTCTTTCTTTTATTTCAAATTATCCATGCTGCTGATTTCAAGACACTTAAATTTAATGCCTGTAAAGAAAGCCTTTGCTGTGGGAAGCACAGAAGTCTGACTTTGTCTGAAGTCTTTATTTTACAGTTGCCTATAAACCTCCATCATGCCTTCACTTCTGAATCCAGAAATCCCAGCGCACTCAGAGTGCACAATTTCCATCTGTGTCTTGTTCTGCTGGTTAGTTCCCATCATTCGCTCTGTCCTCCCTCCCCAGTGAGAGGATCCCTTACTCTCAGTGAAGCATGTGTATGTGGCAATCAAGACATTTCCGTCTATTTGTTACTTACCGAATCGGTATTTAAGTAGAGGTGTTATGTTACTGTTATCATTATTATTTTTGTGAGCTAGTATGTGCTTTTTTCATTCTTTCTTATTGACTGGAAAGAATGGGGGTGAGGTGGCCGTTTTTGACAGTTAGGAGCCATGTCAAAAATGACGTACATACAATCTAATGATCTGGAGCTTTATTAAATTACAGCTTGATTTTGCTTAAGGGAGAGGGACTTTGGTCTCATGTGAGTAGTAATTGTTGTGCTCACTACAGAGCAGTGAGCAGTGACCCCAATACCACCTGAATACTGTCTTGTCTTGACGTTTCTCCAGCCCACACTGGGTTCATCACTTTCAAATTTGGTCCACTCAAGTTCTTCAAATGCATGAACGAACTCTAATTCTGTTCTCCACTGAGTATCTTATTTCCCTCGGAAACCTTGAGAGTTGGGTCTCCACTACGTTTCTTTCTCTCAGCATCGCCATCTTGCAAAACAGCCATTCAAACGGCCCGTCAAGTTCTGTTTACTGCATGATAGTGCTTCTCTGGCTCACACGTTCAAACTCTTGCCCACTCCTTCTACAAACCAGCTCTAAAGACCTACAAACCACAAGCTCAGGTTTATCAAAGCAACGGCAGTGGGAGAGTCAGGCTGCTGGCCACACTGCCTTCACACGCACAAATCAGAGTTCTGTGGCAATCTTCCCGGTGGTTTGGTTTTGTCAGTTGTGTTGAAATTGCAGCCAGTGAGAAATGTAACCATATCCGTGTGGGGTGTGAGTGTCAGGGAACACTTCCTTTTTCTTGTCTTCTTAATTTCCCTGGTCTTTCTTCTCTTCCAGGCATGCTGGTATGGACAGGAAGCTTCGAAGGACTTTTGCGCCAGGCATCCCGAGTCTTCTGTCATGGGGAATCGAGACACCAGCCACAGAATGTCAGAGTTGCCTGGCTCTCTGTGTGAATTTTGAGTTTTCCTGTTGCAGTAGAACCACATTGGTTTTACTTGAAACTCAGGATTTATAGCAATGGGGGCGGGGGTGAGGTAGATAATGAATAAGACATATCTCCATTTAAATGTAAAGCAACCGACATAGAAAGAAAAAACCTGGCCAAGGGCAAACATTGCCAATCACAGATGCTAATGCAATGGTTCTCAACCTGTGGGTCACAACTCCTTTGGGGGTCCAATGACCCTTTCACGGGGGTCACGGATCAGATACCCCACACACCAGATATTTACATTACGATTCATAACAGTAGCCAATTATAGTTATGAAGTAGCAATGAAATAATTTTATGATTGGAGGTCAGCACACCGTGAGGAACTGTATTAAAGGGTCGCGGCGTTAGGAAGGTTGAGAACTACTGTTGTAATGTAAGCGAGCCCAGTCTCCACATGGGGCACACAGCCTGTGCCACAAAGGGACTTTGATTTTACTCACCGAATTTGGGCTTCTTGGTCTTCTTTGCCATGCCTTTATTTGAATGTATTCCAGTTAGCAGCAAAACTACGTGATGAAAATAAAGGCAAAATGAACCTAATTAGTATCATTTACCCTGAGCACTGTTTTCTTTACCATCTCCCATATTTGAGATGCTTTGAGGCATTTTCCCTGATGAAATGAATCTTTTCTTGTATTAGGAAAAGTAAGAGAGCCAGTTGGTAGAGTGTCTTAGTCCTGTTGAAAGGCCTTTCCTGAAAACGTCCTTGGTGTCTGCCACGTCTGCTGCCTTTTCATTTCAACACACCGGGGCTGCAGCTCCTTTTCCAAAGCAGAGAGTGTGTATGGGGCCTGGTCCCAGGAATGAAAGCTGGGTGTAGGGTGAGCACCCACCCTTTTCCTGTGACCATTCCTTGGGTCCACAATGGGCTTCCAAGTGTCCAGTTTGTCACGTCCATAGAGCTACACACTCGGAGCAGAGCATGTGTGTGGATGCATCTGTGTGTGTGTGTGTGTGTGTGTGTGAATGTGTGCATTCATGGCATGTGTGTGTGAGTGTGTGTGTGTGTCCACGCGTGCGCGCACGTAAGAATGACTGCAGGAAGGCTGAATGGAGACCTATAAACAGCCTTAGCACAGGATGTATTGAAAAGAAGACACTGGAGAAGGAACAGGAAGGAGGGGAGAAGGAGAGACTATCAGATCTGAGGATGGACCACTGTTGTTGTGATCTAGCAGCTCTGGTCCTGTACTAGCCTCAGAACCAGAACCAGAGCCTCAAACAGCAGCTTTTAGACACTGCCTGACTTCATGGGTTCTGTAACCAGTGAAGCAGGGGACCGAAGAACTTAAAGCCACATTTCCTGGCTCTTTTTCAAGTATACAGAATAAACCTGAGCCTTTAACTTTAAAAAATAATGATAAATAAAAAATAATGTTGACTTTTTTATTGCAAAAGTGATGCATGACCCTTTTAGAAAAATGCAACAAGCAATAAAGAGGATATGGATGAACTCAGAAGTTTGTTTTTTTGTATGCATGCATTTTTGCATACATTTATATAAGTACTTAAAACATTTGATCTTGCTCATACCATTTACAAATTATTTCAACATATATATATATACATATATGCACACACCATGAACACACACATATATACACATTTTCCTTGTCATTAAATGTTCTTACCACAATCTTTTTATTTGTTTGTTTTTGTTTTTTTTTTTTTTGTTTTGTTTTTCAAGACAGGGTTTCTCTGTAGCTTTGGAACTAGGTCTTGTATACCAGGCTGATTTCGTACTCACAGAGATCTGCCTGCCTCTGCCTCCTGAGTGCTGGGATTAAAAACGTATGTCACCACCACCTGGCTCCCACAGTCATTTTAACTGTCTGCAGAGTATTGCATTATATGCATGTATTGCAACTTAACTGATCCTCCATTTAATGTAAATAGCTTCATCTTGGCGTAGATCTCTCATTATTTCATTAAAACAAATTTCTAAATAGAATTTTTGTTTGAAATTTACATTCACTTAAAATTTTGGTATATACTATAACAATTTTTCATAGTATTTTTTTTTGTTAGTGATGTATGAAAACATCCACTTCTCCATTTCTACAAGTTCACTTAGTGTTGTAACCAGAAAAGCAGTTCCTTGCTTTCAAAAATGCCATTAAATCCTCCATGCTCCTTCCTTCACCAGGCATCCCCATCTCACCAGGTACCCTCATCTCACCAGGCACCCCCCATTTCATCAGACACTCCCCATCTCACCAGGCACCCCACCATATCACCAGGCACCCCTTCATCTCACCCACTCCAGGGAGGTATGCTTTTAGCTCACCCTCACTGTAGCTACATTTGGAGATGACTTGCTTTCTGGATAGAGCTGGGGCTCTGGAAGTGAGCACAGAAAAACACAACAATCTAAGCAGGCACTTGAATCCAGACTGGGGACACACACCTGTTATATCAGCACTCAGGAGGCTGAGGCAGGAGGATCAAGGCTACATAGTGAGGCTCTGTCTAAAAAAAAAAAACACAAGATAACTGATCTCTTTCTCTCTCTATATATATCGCTCTCTCTCTCTCTCCCTCCCTCCCTCCCTTCCTCCCTCTTTCCCTCTTCCTGTCCCTCTCCCTCCCCTCTCAATAGACAAAGATATATTCAATTCAGGTACAAGAGGACCCTTAAATTGGCAGCTAGTTTTCAAGGAAAGGGTAGTAACATCACCAAGTGCTTGAGAAAAGTATACAGTCGCTGCTACAGTACGACTGTGCCCCCTTAAAACTGTTAAATTGAAATTTTAACTCTTAAGGGTATGCAAGGGAGGGGATGGAGATGCAGATAGCCCTGTCATGAATGAATGGGGCCTCAGAGATGGTTCCATGGGTAAAACACCTAAGTTTTAATGTACAGAACCCAAGTAAAGCTAGACACAGTAACTTAAATCTGCAATCCCATGGATCCTTGTTGCTATGGTGAGATGGGAGGAGCCAGAAGACTCTCCCAGGAGCTCCGTGTCCAGCTAGCCTGTGGTATGCAACAGCAAGCAGTCAAGAGACCCTGTCTCAAACAAAACCCATCTTCAAAGTTGTGCCTGGACCTCTACAAGGGCACTGTGGCAAGCCTGCACTCACTCACACACAAGTCACACGTACATACACGTGTATCGTACACACGAGAAATAAAAATTTAAAAGGAATGGAATTAGGGCCTTTACAAAAGCAGTCTCAGCTGTTTAGATACACCGATCATAGAAAGGGGTGTCACCTGCTGGTGTCTTTATCTTGGCCTTCCCAGCTTCTAGAAACTCGACAGATTAGCGTCCAGCTTTTGTAGGCTACTACTCTAGGACAGTTGGCTACAGCAGCCTGAACTCGCTAAGACACTGTAACGGGTGCCGATGACACAGCTCCCATGTTAGCCTGCGACAGGCTCTTAGCGCTAGCTGAAGTGCGGGCAGTTGCCTGTTTGGCCATCCAGCAGCAGAGGCAGGCAGGAGACCTGAATGAGAGCAGAAAAGGCAGCTGAGAAGCATGAAGGCTGCCATTTTTGAGGTGTTATTTACTTCTGGGGGTTGGGTGTGTGCGAATTTCCTGGCGGTCTGATTTTTATAGTTGCCTGTGTATCATTTAGTTCTGCATAAAGGTCCCTCTTTCATCTTCTATGCAGAAAGAAATAGCCAGAATCTGGGAACGTTTTGTAAAGGATGTACTAAGCATATAAACAAAAACAAAGAAGCTAACAAACAAATAGTGAAGTTGAAGGCATGAAGTGAAATAAATTTGAGGGTTAATTCTTGGGAAAGCTAAATACTAGCCATGTGGGCCTGTGGCTCACTGGGAAGTCTTTAGAAGTCTTGGTGTCATTAGGACCATAAATATTTCATCAAGACCACCCCAATACTTTTTTTAGTTACCCAAGACCCAAGAATGAGTGAGCACCTGCGTGGTTGTTCCGGTTTACCAACAGAGGTTAACAAAGTTCTTACTGTCCCATGCACACAAGCCTTTCCTTGCCTTCTTCTCAGTATATGGGCTTTTAATTAAAACACCTTAGAATCCCGACTTCCAGGGACGGGCTGTTCAGTACAGCCTGTACATGCTCCATCTCTAGGGGCACGTTTCCTTTCCTATTTGCAAGCTATCTCTTGTTATGTTTTAGGTAGCATGCTGGGAGGCTGGGGAGATGACTTGGGCTGTCTGCACAAACACGCAGACCTGAGGAGTTTGGGTCTTGAGCATCCATATAAAAGACTGGTACAGGGGTTTGTATCTCTAGCACCAGTACTTGGAGGCAGAGACTAAAAGATCTCTGGAGCTCATTGGCTAGCACCTAGTCAATCACAGAGGTGCAAATTCAGTGAGCGGCCCTGTCTCAAAAACAAACAAACAAACAAACAAATAAAACCCCACAAGGGCCATAGAGGGAAGGCTAGCACCCTCTGACATCCACACATGCCTATGTAAAGAAGCAGACAGAACTGCAAACCAAGGCTTTTCAAATAGTAGCTTTAGTTACCTACCCACTGAGACCATTCCTGTCTAAAAACCCGGAGGAAATTGAGGCAAGAATAAAAAGTTCTGAAGAAACCACAAAGCGATGTCCCTCAGTGTTCTGTTTTTGGAAACCCTAAACCTGTTTGTCTTTCTTTTAGTATAGCTCTTGAAATCTCAAGGAAGTTAAATATTAAAATTATGTTTTCTAATTTAAAAAGTTCTGCTACTTCCTGCTCTCTCTTCCTCACCGGTGTGAGAGCAAACTAAGCAAAATTAAGGCACCGGAAGAACAATTGTTTTAAAACTCGATTTAAAAAAACTGATTGTACCAATAATTTTTAAATAGAGAAAACACAAAAGGCTAAACTGGAAACAACATGGAATTTCATCAAGGGTTTAAAATTCAGGCTAAAAGAAGATAAGAGGCTGCTTTTCTGTGTCATGTCCCTGTGCACAGAACACAAAATTACACTTAATCCTGGCGGAGAACTGGGGTTAGCGAATTCCTGTGCTCTCTTGGTGCAGGCGGAACCATACAGGAAAGCAGTTTGATAATAGGTTTCAAGAGCCCTGGAAATGATCTCCTCTGACATAGAAACTGCCCTCTTGGGACTATATCTCAAGTTACCTTCTTTGATACAGACAGAGATTTATGTAAAGATTCTCATTAGAGCATTTTTAAGGGCTATCTGGAAAGAACAGAACGTTGGAAACGTCCCAGCAATCGGGAATGTGTAAGCATTGGTTACAAATGATGTGCAGGGGGGGGGGGGGGGGGACTAAATCAACTGTGAAGTGCTCAGCTCGAATGTGAGCCATGATTTCGACAGTTAAAATAGAGGCAGAGGAAAAAGACCCGGAACAATACGCCAAAATGTTAATAACGATGAAATCACGATTTATATATCTATATGTATATTCTATGTTCTGCATTTCTCCCTACTGTATCAGATCACTTACATGTACAAACTTAAATTTCATACTACGTGTGTCTCTTTTACAATTAAAAACAGACTTTATCATTCAATTATTTTTAATTTGGTCATATTATAGTCATATGGACTTATAATGAAAGTTCATTCTAAAGTTATTGGCATACTTAGTCTGTGCCTGTGTTTTCTAGCAAGTTATGAATTATAATCTAATTTCCCGGGAAGACATAAAATGTCAGGCTAGCTCATCAATAAGCAAGTCAGGAAACACCTAGGTGCCTAGAACTTTCACAGAAATGCCTTATTTTTGCATAGAAACAGCTCATTTTTTTTTTTTGCACAGAAATTTCTTGTTAGATCTTTTAGGCTCTCCATCCAGTTAGTGTCCACAGCACCTTTCTGAAACCTTATCTATAAAACAGACCATCTTAAAGTCATTCAAGTTCCCTAATGTTTGACTTGTGATATATTTACTCATTGGAACCTTAGGGCACATGAAATAAGTGAGAGTTTCACAGCAAACACAGGACTTTATTTTCTATAATTTTGTGCAATATCAAGGCAGGCTTCAAATCATGTAATGGTACACCTAGGGAGTCCTTTGGAATTCATCCCCTGCCTTTTGTTTTAGGGAATGAAACCCAGGTCAAAGTTAACACCTTGGCTAAATCTGAGGCTGGAACCAAAAAGCAGGCGTGGCAGCAAGAGTCTTGGTCTTTTGACTTAATTTGTCCCCTCCTCCTCAGTAGAAATGTTGGCTTTACTTGGATCTCCTAAGACAAAGAGGGATACACAATTCTGCAGTACACTTAAGGATATCTAAAAGAAACATGGGCTGGAGAGATGGTGCTTTCTGCTCTTCCTGAGGACCTGAGTTTGATTCCCTGCACCCACATCAGACAGCTTACAACAACCCCTGTAACGGCAGCTTCAGGGGGACCTGGCACCTCTGTGGGTACTTGAATTCATATGCATATACCTCCACACAGACCTCCCATACATGGTATACATAAAAGTAATAAAAATAAATCTTAGAAAAGGAAACGCCACTCTAACACTCAATAACTGGTGTTAATTTCAGGAGTTTGGTAGTGTTTGTTGGATGGCTCTGATGCCTTCAGAATTCAGCATCCCTATGGACAATCCTTTGCTGCATCACCGTGATGTTGAAAGGCTATGGTGTTGTGGAGCGCCAGGGAAAGACTATCTCAAGGATGATTGCTTGAGGCGGAATGCCGAAAGATCAAAGGTGCAGCTCTAACGGGAATAAAGATGGTCCACCAAGAGAATAAAGAAGAGAATAAATAGGCCACTGAGGTAGATGATCCCATCTCACTGAGACTGGGTTTTTGCAGTGAAACTTTTTGGAGGACCAAATGAGGATTTTGAGTGTGGGAGTGAGGGTCAGCGAATTCCAAGGACGGAAACAGCATCTTCAAAGGCCTGGGGGTGAGAAATGCTACTATTCTCCAGGAAGTTCAAGGTCAAAGCTATAGTGAGAGATGGAAGCAGGAAGGACCACAACAGCCTCATACCCAAAACCTTCAAGACCCAAGACTCCATGCTACAGGGAAAGGAGAAACGCCAAGGAGTTTAAGTCAAGAGGATGGTGCTGGGAAATGAACTTCCGTAGCCATGTGTGGCGGCTCACACCTCCAGCCCCCCGAGTGGTCGTGAGACCTTCTCTCAAAGCAAAGCAATGAACAAGAAGAATAGGCATCATGGAGACCAGCAGGGCATGGTGGAAAGTGAGGGAGGACTAAGGGTTTGGGGGTGGGAAGCTGTCCTGATACCCAGTTAGGGGTGAAGTGGGGGAGGTCGGAGTGCTAGGAAGACGTAGGAAATGGCCCTGACCAGTGAGCAGAAGAAGGAGATGCTGCGGATGAAGACACCTGAAGACTCAGAGGAGCTCAGGGGCAGTAATGTCCTTCTCTTTTTTCAATAATGGACGTATTTACTATTCCCTCCCCTGGTTCTAGTATATCATGACTAATAAAAATTGTAGTAGTCAACCACTCACTCAATCTGATGCATTGATCTTTGTGTGTTGTGTAAAATAATTAGTCATGCTAATTGGTGTATCTATCACTTCATTTACATACCTATTTCTTCTTTTTTCTTTTTCTTTTTCTTTGTACTGTGAGAATGTTTCAGATCTATTCTTCTGGTAACAATACAGTACCAGGAACTGGTCACTATGGCATGCATAAAAATCCCAGAACTTACGAATCTCACCAAGAATGACACCTCCTCATGGCTTTTATTCCCCAGACCCAGGCAACCCATCCTCTACTCTCTTCTTTGACTTTTTAGGTTTTCTATGTGAGTTCATACGGCATCATTACTCTGTCTCTCTGTTCATGTCTCTCTCTCTGCCTGTGCCCGTGTATGCCTGTTTACATGTGTGGGGATGCACATGTGTGTGCATACGCAGGTATGTATACATGTACGTGGAGGTTTGAAGTTTATGTTAGGTGTCCTCCTCCATCCTTGATGGTTCTCCACTTTAAAAACTTACAGTTATTTCTCTCTCTCTCTCCCCCTCTCCCGTGTGTGTGTGTGTGTGTGTGTGTGTGTGTGTATGTGTGTGTGCAGGGAAGGGCGCACTTGCACACAACTTAGTACTATGTGGAGCGCTCAAAGGAGAATTGTGTGAGCGGATTCACTACTTCCAGCTCTGGGTCCTGGGGATTGAGTACTACCCACTATAAAAAGGTTTTCTGACAAAGGTTGAGAACAGCTTAGGTCTATGATTATAAACATAAATCATCATCATCTAACTAACTAACAGTGGTAAGTTCTACCCTAGGGCCTATGACCTCTTCGGCCATGGACTTTTGACCAGTTTTACAGCACCAGACATGAATTCCTTCCTCTGGAACAAGACACAACGCCAATCAGAGAGAAGTTGATTACCCTATGACAGTACACACTTACACCAGCGTGTACATCTTGCCTTGCACGTTGGCGGTGTAGTATCATGATACACTGTTGGGTAAGACTATGACATTTTTCTTCCCCAAACTGGCATAGTATCTCTGGCACTATGAAAGCTAGGCAGCACGGGGGAAGTGTCCGGGTTGTTTAGAGATTAATTTCTCTGTCCTGAAGCCAAAGTGTAGGGTGTGGAGACATTACCCTAACTGAAAGAAGCCAGATGTGGAAAGACATCTGGGCTCTGAAGATGGGTTAGTGGTAAAGCATTTTCCACATAGACGCCATGTCTGGAGTTCAGATCTCCACATTCTACCAAAAACGGGGCAAGTGTGGTGTTGCCTGTAACCCTGTCACTGGGGAGACAGCAACAGAGGATCCCCTGGGCAAACTGTCTAAGTAGATTAGCTGAATCAGGGAGCGCTGGGCTCAGCAAGAGATTCTGCCTGAATAAAAAAGGAGAGAAGGCTGGAGAGATGACTCAGAGGGTGAAGGAGCCGGCTGACAAACCTGTGCTGGAAATTTGGCTGGCTTGACCTTGTTCAGGTCTTGTGCACATAACCAGAGTGGCTGTGGGTTTAACAACATGTCCAGAAAGACAGCTTTTCACAGCGCCTGCTCACCGTCTGGCTCCTGTTTTCTCCCGATCTGCTCTCCTTTAGTGTTCCCATCCATCCATCAGTGGACACATGGGCTGAGTCCATGCTTGGGCTCTTGTGAACAGTGCAGTCATAAACACGGAAGTGCAAATGTCTTGGAGCACGCTAATTCTGTTTCTTTTGGATATGTACCCAGAAGAAAGGTTGTAAAATCACAGGGTAGTTTTATTTTTAATTTTTTGAGGAACCTCCATACCACTTTTTATAATGAATGCCATCATGAGCGTACAATTTTATATACCCACCGAAGGGACCCGTATAGACTCAGGACGCTCCAAGACCAAGCTCTCAGCACAAAGGAAATGTATTTGCCTCAGAGAGACAAAAGCAAGGAATAAGAGACAAAGACAAGATATAGAGGATGAGGGAGAAGGGAAAGCTAACAAGGAAGGGAGGAAGGTCCTTAGCAGTGTAATACACACACACACACACACACACACACACCACTCAGATGACAAAGGACTGCCTCTTTTTCAAATGTTCATCAACTCGTGAGATTGCACCCATCTGATAAAGGCCATTCAAAAGATATAATGTGATATATCATGGTGGCTTTGATTTATATTTACCTAATGATTAGTGATGCTCAACTTTCAAAAAAAATACATCTATTTGTTTGCTATTTGTCTATGTCCTTCTAAGAAACGTCTGTTTTGGTCTATCTTTAAAATTATTTTCTTGTTATTTATGTTTTTGAGATCCTCTATAATATTAATATTAACCTGTCATCAGATACATGGCTTGCAAATATTCTTTCTTCCCCCACAGGCTGTCTCTGCACTCTATTGATTACTCCCCGCGCTGTGCAGAAGTTGTCTGAGGTGACCTCATACGACAGTTTTGCTTCTGTTGCCTGAGCTTTCAGGGTCAGGTCTAATGAGCTTTTTTTTTTTTTTTTTTTTTGGCCTGGACCAATTTCAAGGCAATTTTTCTAGGCTTGTTTTCAAGATCTCTCCAGTTTCAAGTCTTATGTTCAAGACTTTTTTTTTTTTTACTTTTGGTTGATTTTAAGAATTGGATCAGAGCTCAGTATCTAATTCCATTCTTCTGCACACGAATATCATATTTTCCCAGGGCAGTGCATTTAGGAGATTATCCTTTTCCTGTTATCTTTGCTAAAGATGAACTGACTATAAGTTTATTCCTGGACCGTCTTCACTTCCCGTTATTCTTTTTCTAGTACCATGCTACTTGGATTGGCATATCCACTGTGGTTTGATCGTGAGATGTCCCTGGTAGGCTGATGTGTTTAGACACCTGGTTCTTAGCTAGCGGTGCTGTTTTGGAAGGTGGAAAACCTTTGGGTGATGGGCACTGTCTGGAAGAAGTGAATCACTTGAATGAGCCTTGAATTTTTTTTTTTTTAGTCCAGCCCCACTTTCTGACTACCCTCTGCTTCCGGACTGAGCTCACACTGTAATTAGCCCCCTCAAACTCCTGCTGCCATAATTCCTTGCTCTGACGTAGTGTATCCCTTGAACTTTAGCCAAAGTAAACCCTTATTCCTTTAAGTTGCCTCATTTCAGGTACTTGGTTACAGCATCAAGAAAAGCAGTAAATACAGTAACTTTGAAAACGACATTAAAATAAGTTTTAAAAATGCTTTCAACTTTCTTTAGTTCAGGTCAGGAAAGGAAAAGTAGAAAACATGGTGTTTGGGAGCCAAAAAGATAGTTCCTTTACAGTTACAAACAAAGAAACAGTAATTGTTAAAGAAATGAGCATTGCACGGAGGGCTGCCAGTGTTTTCATAGGCCCGGGCACCGAGGCATTCAGAAGTCACTGAAGCCATGGTCCAAGAGGTCCTGGCTGCGGTTTGAGCTGGCCCAGGAGTCAAACATTTTAGCGTTCATTGTATGGATGTTCCTCATTTTATGACATGCGAAACGTGAGATGCACAGGGCCATGGAGGTGTCCAACACAGTTTCTGAGAGAAGCCTAGGAGGTCAGGCAATATGCAGACAGGTTGGATGTTCTGCAGGGACCTGCTAGTGACACATAGAACTCGAGCAGCGAGTGAGTTTCTGGGATTTTGGAGCCAAGAACATGGGATACCCGCTAAGGAAAGTGGCAGGCGCTAGTGGAGATGTCCAGAAAGAAGCCATAAGTGTTAGACCATAGCTACAGCCATGTCCAGGACTGTTGGAGTCCAGCTACCGGGGCACCAGGTGTTTGGCACAGAACTACCTAGCTTCTGCTTTCATGATGGATTTCAGCCTCCCTTCGGCCCCTCTTTCCCACCTATATGCCATCTGCCCATTTTGGAATGGGCACACCTATGCTCCATCACTATATACTGGATGACCATGACTTTCTGCTGTTCCAGAACCTCATAATTAATAGTTTGCTTTGTGCCTCAGAAGAGACCTTGAACTTCAAACTTACAGCGTTGAGACTGTTAAAGCTTCAGGGACTCTTTAACTTGGGTTAAATACAGTTTATATTATGAGATGACCATAATCTTTGAAGGCAAGGGCATAATATATGTCGAATCTGAAATGTGCCCCATAGGCTCCTGCTTTGACTTATTGTTCCCCAGTTGGTGGTGTTATGTAGGAGGCTGAGAACTTTTTGAGGGTCAGAATTGGCTTATGGAATTAGGGTACAGGACACCTAGGCTGACTTTGGAAGGTTGTGCCTGGCCCTTTGTTCTGTCTCTCTGCTTCCCTGTCTGCTGTGACCCACAAAGCCCCTGCCACACCTTCTGCTATGAACTGAACAGCCCAGTCCCACCAGGCTCTTCTTGACATTATGGTCTGAAACCCCAGCCCAGTCTAATCTTTTCCTCCTGTCATGTTGTTCTGGCACAACAATACAAAAGCAGAAACATTCTGTACATTTACTGAGTTTCTTTACTACTTCTAAAGGGTTGTTCGTGGGTGTTTTCCACATGTCAAGTGTCCTAGTCTCATAGACATTTTTTGAATGTTTTTCAAATTTAACTAGTATTTTCGAATTAAATCTTAATTTCAATATTGTGTGTGTGTTGGGGAGATGTTGAGCAGCGCAGGTGTCTCTATAAGCCAGAGGCATCAGATTCCTCCAGAGCTAGAGTTACAATGGGTTGGTAACCGCCTGATGTAGGTGCCCGCTCACCTGTAGGAACAATACACCTTAATCACCAAGCCATCGCTCAAGCCCAGTGACTTATTTTTTAACCTTTTCCTTACCTAACTGATCTGACTAGGAATTTCAGCACAAGAATAGACATATTTATCTTATTCATCATCATAGAGGAAGGACTTTGTGCTTTCAGTGTGGGATTGTTGTCATATGTGGCTTTCCACGGTGTAGTGTGGGATTGTCAGTGTGGTTTCTATGGTGTAGTGTGGGATTGTCATATCTGGCTTCCATTGTGCTGAGGTACAGGGTGTCCTTTTTTCTGCTTTCATTATCTGAGCATCCTTGTGAGGAAAAGGCCAGGCCATGAGGGGCAGGGAGCAGAGTAACTAAGTCTCCCTTCTTGGGTCTGTGGTACATAAGAAAAGTCTGGGTGTGAGCCACCCTGTTAAGATTTGATTCATTTTGCTTTAGGAAATTCTTCTTATTTTCACCTCCACTTTTTTTTCCCTAGGAGAATTTTATTGGCCTTTTGAATAAGGTTTATTTTCTAGGAAGAATGACCCCATCACACTTCTGCTGAGACCAGCACATGGCCTCCCCTTTGCTGATTCTGTGGCCCCAATGCAGCTTGTCCTGCACTTCCTGTCTGCCATGCTGAAACCCGACCTTCCCAACAGCACCACATGGAAATCCAGGAGATCCCAATGTAGGTCATATCTGAGGTCCAGATCACCATGTTCCTGAATCCCCAAACCAAAATTCCAGGATCCGAAAAGTGATTTCCCCATAACTTATACTGTCACAGCCTCAAATCTTTCTCCAGGATTTCTTCCGCCTTGGCTCCACTGACTGTGCAGGGAGCAGCAATCTTTTATTTCCTCTGATGCTGAAAGACCTGACAGGGATCTAGCTTTGAGAAATGCAGGTCTCTGGCTTGTGAGCTGCTCCAACCCTTGGCTGCCCTGCTCTCCCCTACGCAGGTATTGAGACAGAGCCTGAGTTTGCGAGGTTCCTGCAAACGATTCTCCTTTTCACCTTGACCTTGCACCACTGAAGAACAGGAGGCAGCTCACCTCCACTTCTTTAATGTTAAAAACTTGTTAACCTGTAGCTCAAAGTAATGAGGAAGTGAAAGACTGTACTCCCAAGGTGCATGCTTCCTTTACTACTAAAGCAGGCCTGGCATATGAAGTAATTGCATTGATGAGGCAGCCTAGAGCAGGAAAAGTCTAACGGAGCCGAATTCCACTTGGCTCGAGCTATCCTCAATCTGTCTTCTAATCAAGGCCTTAGCAACCTGGGACTCCACCTGCACTAAGCAATGCATACACCCGCTCTAAACAGTCTAATTGCTCCTCTCAACAACCTTTTGGTAACCCTCCTTTGGGGCGATTTTCCATTCAAGAATGTCCTGTAACATTCGGTAGTTAAAGACAGAAGACTGGTCCAGCTTGAACTGGTCAAACTATGTCTTCTGGGTGAACCCTTACAGACAACCCCTTATTTATCATCGCATGCTCCTGCATAACTGGGTGTGTATATGATTAGTAGCAGGCAAATTATGATATAGCACACGCAGGTAAAGAAGGGCTTACGAGGGGCTGGAATGATGGATCAGACGTTGAGAATTCAGTTCCCGGAATCCACAAAGAGCATAGCCCCGTGTAGCTCCAGCTCTAGAGAGACTGACTTAATTTCTAGACCATGTGGGTGTGATGTGGGAGTGTCATATATCAATCTGTTGATTTCATTGGCTAAGTAATAAACAAACTGCTTGGGCTCATAGCTTAGAACATAGGTGGGTGGAGTAAACAGAACAGAATGCTGGGAGGAAGAGGAAGTGAGCTCAGAGATGCCATCCTCTCCTCTCCTGGGCAGACACACGCAATGACGCTCCTACCCAGGATGGACATAGGCTAGAATCTTCCCGGTAAGTGCACCTTGGGGTGCAACACAGATGATTAGAAATGGGCTAGTCCAGGTGCGAGAGTTAGCCTAGAAGAGGCTAGATAGAAATAGGCCAAGCAGTGTTTAAATGAATACAGTTTGTGTGTTGTTATTTCGGGGCATAAGCTAGCCATGTAGGCGGCTGGGGTGCTGGGGACGCAGCCCCGCCTCTCTTATTACTACATGGGTGCTTGCATAGACAGTGGCTCTCAACATGAGTCATGACCCCCAGGGCTGAATGACCCTTTCACAGGGGTCACATATCAGCTATCCTGCACATTAGATATTTGCATTATGATTTGTAACAGAAATGAAATTACAGTTATGAAGTAGCAATGAAATAATTTTAAGGTTGTGGTCACTACAACATGAGGAACTGTATTAAAGGGTCACAGCATTAGGAGGGTTGAGAACCACCGCTAACAACAAACTGATGGTGTCTCAGAACTTGAACGCATGTCCTCTCTCTGACTTCAGCCCGGTGATCATCTGATCATGATGAGATTTTTTTTTGCTTTTCAAACTATGTCACCTTTTTTTTTTCCCATTCCTCAATTGTGTTCAGGCAACTCCCTCTGAACAGGCTTGAACATGTTCATTTTGTAATGCACTAAACTTCATCTCTTCCCCCATGCAATTTGTGCACTGAAGTCTGAATCCCCAGGTTCTCAGAATATGACCTGGTCTGAAAATAGGTGATTGGCACAGATAATTGGTTGAATGGGATAAGATCATACTGGAGTTCTTGATCCAATAAAACTGATACCGTTACAAAAAGGGAAAAGACAGGCTCAGGCAGGCACACAGGGGGCGTCAGGTGAAGGTGATGGGAACAAGAGTGTTGTACCCATAAACCAAGAACATCAGAGATATCCAGAAAGCATCCAGAAGTTAGGGAAGAGGCCTGGGGAAGACTTTTTCCCTCAGTACTGGCTGAAAGAACCATTCTCACCGACATATTGATTTTGGATTTCAAGACTCCAGAGCCGGAAGGCAACACATTTTTGTTGGTCTAGGTTACCCAGCTTGTGGTAAAGCCCCAACAAGTTAATACAGACTATCTATACGGACTTCATGCCCCTCTGTTTCAGCATAGCATGTAGATTTATGTCAGCCAGCAAAGCCCCAGACAGTGGGTACTAAGGACAGAATATTCCCCCTGGTTTAGTTCTAAACACACCAGCGGTGTCTGGAGCCCAGTAGGTCTGCTATTTCTCAAAGACATCCAAACTGTATTCTTGGAAAATAAGAGAGGCCTCAAATATTTCATCTTCAAAGTATGAGAACTTAACTGCCTAAGTAAAACCATTGTCTTAGAAATATTCCTCTTCTTTTTTGAGAAATTAAGAAACAGAGGGATCTTAAATTCAGGGTCTGAAATATGTGTTTGTTGATCGAATATGTGTGTATAGTAAATGTACCATGTAAACCACATATATGATATAAATATTTGCTTTAGATGAACACACACACAGAGGCATCTTAAATTTGATCTATTCTTTACATTCCCCCTTAAACTTCTGTTATTGTTCATGTGTTCTGTCTTGGCTTAAAACCTTTCTTGGCCAGATTCAAAGAGCATCCAGATCCACACAGCCTGGTACTCACCGAGCAAGACTTCAATAACAGATGCCTTCATAGTGGGGACAACGATGCCCATAAATATCAAAATGGCACCCTGGAAAGAGAGAGAGAAATATCATCAACCTTCAGCCAGGAGTTCTGAAACAGACGCCTGAAGTATCTGGGGACATTCTGCATCATTTTGCATTGCCCTCTGGAGTCGGGATTCAAAGCTTTGGCTTTCTACAGGAAGATGCATAGATGGAGCAGGATAACTGCACCGGTACCCAGAGAGTTTATTCTCAGTTAGAAAACCCTTTTTAGTTATCTGCCTCTGATTTTCTAGAGATTTCCTTAGGACTGACAAACAGCCTCTCCATTTTGAGACTGTGTCTCAGTTGTCCTCAGATTTGGCCAACAGCCATATTTACGGTATCAAGGGAAGAATTTAAGTTTACAAATAAATCAACCCTTCAATAAATATGAAATTCCTATAATATGGCTCTTCTTAAGGAAAAAGGTGATAAAACTGTATTAAAATTCAGTTCTCACACCTGCATTGCTGGTGGGAGTGCAAACTGGTATAGTCCCTTTGGATGTCAGTGCAGCGATTTCTCAGATAATTAGGAAACAACCTTTCTCAAGACCCAGCAATACCACTTTTGGGTATATATCCAAAGGATGCTCAACCATGCCACAAGGACATGTGCTCAACTATGTTCATAGCAGCTTTGTTTGTCATAGCCAGAACCTGGAAACAACCTAAATGCCCCTCGACTGGAGAATGGATAAGGAAAATATGGTACATTTACACAATGGAATACTACACAGCAGAAAAATAACAACATCTTGAAATTTGGAGGCAAATGGATGGAGCTAGAAAACATCATTTTGAGTGAGGTAACCCAGACACAGAAAGACAATTATCACATGTACTCACTCATAAGTGGCTTTTAGAAATAAAGCAAAGGCAACCAGCCTACAAATCACAATCCCAGAGAACCTAGAAAACTAAGAGAGACTTACATGAATCTAATCTACAGGGGAAGTAGAAAAGACAAGGTCTTCTGAGTAACTTGGGAGCATGGGGAACTTGGGAGAGGGTTGAAGGGGAGAGAAGAGGCAGGGAGGGGAGCAGAGAAAAATGTAGAGCTCAATAAAATCAGTAAAAAGAGCCAGTTCTCACTCTTAAAATGCATAGTTTAACAGAGGTGTAAAAACATCGGTGAAAGCAAATAACCATGGCATTAGAGAGCATGAGAGAGCCCGAGGCCTCATGAGGAAGTGGAAGAGGTGTTTACAGAGCAGTGGGCCTCTGACCTTGCTTCATACTGGTATCACTGGGAGTTTAAAGACTGAATCAGATTCTGTTGGGGATAGAGTCTGCAGAGATGGAGCTGCACAGGTGGAGCTGCACAGATGGAGCTGCACAGGTGGAGCTGCATAAGTGGAACTACACAGATGGAGCTGCACAGATGGAGCTGCACAGGTGGAGCTGAACAGATGGAGCTGCACAGGTGGAGCTGCATAGTTGGAGCTGCACAGGTGGAGCTGCACAGGTGGAGCTGCATAGTTGGAGCTGCACAGGTGGAGCTGCACAGGTGGAGCTGCACAGGTGGAGCTGCATAGTTGGAGCTGCACAGGTGGAGCTGAACAGATGGAGCTGCACAGGTGGAGCTGCACAGGTGGAGCTGCACAGATGGAGCTGCACAGGTGGAGCTGCACAGATGTGCCACTCTTTTGTGGCCTGGGAGTTTGTTGGTAAATCTACTTTCTGGGAGGAAAGCTTTGAAATTCCTCTGATAGTTCAACATGTAACCAAGTTCAAAAGGCGGTTGTTTAGCAGGGCTGCTCTTCACAGCACACACGAGTCCTTTTGTTATCTTGTTAAAATGTTGAGTTTTAGTCCACTTGGTCTGGGCCTAGGAACAGGCACATTAAAGGAAGAAAGGAGATGTGCCCAATCTCATCTGATCTAGGAAGCTAAGCAGGGTCTGTCCTGTTTAGTGCCTGGATGGGAGAAAGGAAGGGGATTATGTCATCTGTGAGAATAAGGAAAAACTTCATAGTTCTGGGAGCAGCTGGGCCATCAGACTGGAATGAACAGTTTCAAAACAAAAATAGGGAAAAGGGACATCCAATGCAGCGATCAGCATAAACAGAGTTCTAGGAGCTAGAAAGCACAGCGGGCATGAGAAGGTTGTTTTCTATAAAGACTACACCTCCGTTCTCTTAAAGATGTAAGGAGACCTTGAAAGTTCACCAGTACTACGATTCTCTGCACTTATTCAATACTTCATTTGGTTTTGAATCCTTATAACAAGTCAGCATGATGAGTTTGAAGGTCGTCATTGAATAGATCAAGAAACAAAGACTTAAGAAGTTCCAAATTATGTCCACAGGGCCATGAGAGGATGAGAGTGGAACAGAGGAGTAGGAGGGAAGCATCTGCCTTCAGTTCATTCAATAGAAAAGAATATGGCGGAGAACCCAGACATAAAATTGGCCTGCATTTTGTTAGCATTATCACCTAAAAAGATTGAACAGTGTCACTGGTAACAAAACACTCGTTTCTCTCTGGGCAAGCAGCATCCCCCATGCAACAGGGCTGCCTGAAGTCAGCATTCATCTCTCTATACTCTGCTGTGGCACAGGAGTTTGCTGGTAAATCTGCTTACTGGGAAGGAAAAGACCCTGAGTTGCACAGTGTGCCAGTTTCTATGATATGGATGCACACAGAATCTCATTTTTAAGCCACAAGAGTGATGTTCCTAGGTGGGAAATGTCTGTGCTTATATTCAATATTTAGATATGGATCTGCGAAGGGTTAGCACTAAGTGCTTCTCAGTTATGAATGAAATGTCAACACAAATCCCAATGGATTTAAAACGGTTTGATGTGTGAAGGAATTGCTCTAAACAATTGTGTTAGCTACAAAGAGTGACGGCCTCACAGTCCGGCTTCCCTTTCTTCATTCTGAGCAACAATTGTGATGAATCAGGTTTCCCAAGGGATGTCGTTGACCCCCAGGTAACAGTAGAGCAACGGTCTTTAATTTCAGCGTAAGACATACAATCTGCTTGCTAACTGGATTCCGAAATGGCTGTAGTATATTTTGGAACTAGTGCAGTGAGCAGTTTTTACTAATGTGAGGCACTGCTGATCAGTAGCCATGGGTTCAGCCATAAATAGCGGGCGTTCTTATGAGACAGGTGCAGGATGCGAAGTGTCCCACCCTGCTGCCTATGGCCAGCATGGCCGTAGCTCAGTGTTGTAGGCTCATCCTTCACGCTCTCTCACGCTCCACATCTCCATCGGCTAGGACCTCTGGCTTGACATTCATACTACATCCAGAATCAGCCCATATTGTCTCCACCAGTGCCCCTGGTCTAGGCCACACCCTAGTCCATCCAGATTACTTTAGTTGGCCTTCTCGGCAGGTTAACTTGTTGACCCAGATTGGTCTGTGGCATCCCTCTGCTCAGACCTGAACAGTGGCTCCCAACCATCCTAGGAAGAAAAGCCAAACTCTTCTCAGGAGGCTCAAGGTCCTACTGGATGTCACCACTTTTCTTCCTCCTGATCTCATTTTCCCCCCTAATTTCCCATTATTCTTCCCCTCACTTAATCATTCCAGGGCACAGTGGGCTCTTGACTGTTGCTAGAACATGATTTTCACCTCATGGTCTCACGTGTGCATTTACTGTCCCACTAATTGTTTGCTCTTCCCCAACACGAGCAATCTTTCTCCCAAATCTTTGTTTGAATGTTGCCTTTTTAAGGGACATTATGCAATTGTCCTATTTAAAGTCATAATCTCCCTTTCTATCCACTGCTAAGCCCTATTCTTACCTTGCTATATTTTTTTCCTGGTTACTTATCGTTTTTGACATGCTCTATAATTTACTTATTTTATTTGCCCAGTGTTGGGTTCCTTCAACAGAATGCTAACTCCATGAGGATGAGACTTTTTATTTGAGTTTATAGATGCTCAGCAAATACATGTTATATAACTATGTGGGTACCGAGGACTGTTTCCTTTTCCTAGAAAAGAAAACAAAGAAACACAAAAAAGGGAAGATCCGGATATACACCAAACCCAGTAAACCATACATTTTCCATGGTAGTCTACACTCAAAGACAAGGGGGAAACTGGAGAGCAGAGAGGAACGCTCCCAGCCATGTCCTACAGCTGCAGAAGTCATGAAGGACATACATGACCTTCACATGTGGGGTTGCATGGATAGCCACCAACCAGATCCAAGTAACGACATCTCTAATCCTGATGACGACATTACCCAAATATGACTCATGAGCAATAGAACCGACCAGAAACTCTGGTCTTCTGGAGAGTGTGTTGACAATTCTTCCTCACCCCTGCGCCTTCCTTCCTTCCTTGCTTGGCCTGTTTTTTTTTTTTTTTTCACACTCTTAAATGTAAATGTGGTTGTTTAAATGAGAGGAAAAGCATTAAAGCCTTTCTCTCTCTGGTACCCCAGAGTCCAAGACTGAAGCCCGCACAGGTTCTGTAGAAGGGAAGGCGGCCAGTATCATGAGATCACAGGGAGGGTATTCAGCAACCTGGGAACCTTAACTCCTCCTGTGCTCTCAGGAGTGTGGACAAAAATTGAGAGAGAGCTTCCAAAAGAATGCTACTTGTGCATAAATTATGAATTGTGCTGTGAGCTATAATTTAAAAGTTCCCCAATCTGTGGAGTTCTGCTGAGGGAGATAAAGCCTGGGTTGTGAAAGAAAAATATGCACTCGTGTGAGTAGATTAACACAGCCAACTCAATTAGATATCAGTGCCTGAAGCTAGAAAAGGCAAAATCTGTAATAAATAATTCTAGCACCTTGTTCTAATTTCATCTCTCTGGCTGTGAGAAAACACTCTAACCCAAAACAGCTTAGGGAACAACGAATTGATATCAGCTTACAGGTCAGAATCCATCATCATGGGAAGCCAGGGCAGGAACTGAGGCAGAAACCAAAGAGGAATGTTGCTTTCTGGGTTGCATACAGCCCAGAACCGCCTGCCCAGGGAATGGTGCTGCCCATAGTGGGCTGGGCTCCCCTATGTTTTTAACGATCAAAACAGTCTCCCACAGACACGCCTACAGGCCAACCTGAACTGAGCAATACCTCTGAGATTTTATTTTCAAGGCTTTGTCAAGTTGACAGTTAAGGTTAACTAGTCATACCTTATATTTTCTTTGCAGTCCTTAAAAAACACTTTCCCCGTGTGTTTCTAAAAAAGGAGCTCCCTATGCTGCTTTCATCTTCCTCTCTCTCCTTCTCCTCTTCCTTTCCTCTCAAATCCAACCCACTAGTAGCTGAGAGTGGCCTTGAATTCTTTGCCACCGCAACAGGTTTCTGTGGTACTGAGGATCGAAACCAGGGTTTTGTGCATTGGACAAACACTTTACGAACTGAGCTCCATCTCCGTCCCCTCCCTTTGTCCCTCTTGATCATTTGTTTCCTAAGTCCTGGAGGGAGTTGTCAGTGAGGGCCCCAATCTGCATTTGCTGAGAAAATGCCTAAGGTTTGTTCTTACACAGTGACCTTGGTTAGAAAGTGAGGGCTGACCTAGTATTTCCCACTTTAGAGAGGAGTCTGAGGTCTACAATGGGCCGGACAATTCTTTAAGGTCACATGCTAAAGTCAGCCCCAGTTTTATGGCTCTTGTTTCCGCGTATTGTTTATTCCTTGGTGTGCATAAAATGTATTTTATTGAGACTTAAAAACAAAAGCCAAATTGACTTTTCCTGAGATCTGTTTGCTAGTGTGCTTGATGCTCACAGGTAAGAGGGTAAGCTACTTAAGTCAAAGAGGTCTGAGAAGAATATTGTTCGGTAAGGTGGAAGGAGACCAAAAGGACACCTAGAAAGAAAACAGCTCACGTGGCCCGTGCAGAATGTATCATAATCTCCTTGTTCAAGGCTTCCCTGGGTGCAGAAACTGATGAACCCAGAAATTAGTAAGGCAAATAAAGATAAAACAATGATTAGCTCCTCCAGTTTGGTAGAGAGCATTTATCATCGCGCGCACACGCGCGTGCGCCGTGTGTGTGTGTGTGTGTGTGTGTGTGTGTGTGTTACATGTACCCATATCACCAACATTTTCACTAGCAGATTAAATAGTTCCACAATAACTAGAGACCAAGCTGAAGCCACGGGCTGTCATAAGATGTGACCTCTGGGGAGGAGTTACCCACTTCCCATGATGTCCAACATCTGACAAGGACAGCCGCGACCTCTGACCTGCTTTCCCGTGCCCTCCAATTAGGAAGGAGCAGCTTTCTGAAGCACGAGTCTGCAAGCACAGTCACCTGCCAGACTCTTCGCAGCCCATTCAGTCTCTAAAGAGAAAGCCTAAATTCCTTGGGGAGTCATGAGAGACTCTGAAGATGTGATCCGGGTGACCCTGCAACACCATCAAACTGAAATTCTCTTTCAGAACTCTCTCCTCTGCCTCCAGCACCTGTGGATTTCCGATATTTGTCTGTGTACGTACATGGCTCACTCATATGGTCTTCCTGGAACACCTCACCACCTTCACCGGCCCCCCACAAACTTAACAATCGTCCAGGCTTCAGCCCATGGTCCACCTCTTTTATAAAAATCGTCCTGATTTCCTAAAGTCAAAACCTATCTTCATTCATACTTCTGTTCATGATTCAAAGGAAAGAAAGACAAAAGAACAATAGAAAAAGGAAAATCTCTGTGTGCCCTATGTGCCAAGAAGGGAGAGACAAAATGCATGTTCCTGTATCAAGTTGCTGGGAGCCTTCCAGAGGGAGACTGACATGTGCTTAGTCATAGCTAACGTTTATGGGAGCACACGCTAAGTGTGGATGATGCTTTAACTTGTTCATCTTTACAATGGCCTGGGAAGGCCCTGGAAGCACACAGGAGTCAATGACTTCGCCCAAGGTGACAAGGCTGACAGGAAGAGGAGCTGAACTCCCAGATCAAAGGCCCTGCCTTCTGTACTGCCATTACCTGGAGTCTCCAAAGGAGACAGTGGTGCCCGTGGGTCAGTAAAGGGCGCAGAGAGAAACCACTCTGGGGACGGTTCCAGGGAACAGCCTCTGCTTTCTTGCGTGTGAGTAACCACTTGTACAGTGGAAGCCTGGCTCGGACTGGATAGTGAGGGCTCGCACCGCCAGGGGCTTTCTGTGGAAGAAGCACACGGAAGGAGAGGGAAGACTTCTCTGCAGGCCAGATACCCCCTTCTCAGGATACTTCAGAATTCAGCGTTCCCACTTCAGGAGCACGGTGGGCCACACTTCTAACTTAGACGCTCGGTGTGCCACGAAGGCTGGCCACTAGGTCATGCCTGCTCTTTCTCCTGTACGCCCCTGACCACCTCTGCATTCTGACTCAGTTGGTCTAAGCTGGAATCATACTGTTCAAAGGCACTCACACGGATTCCACTGGGCGGTGAGCCTATCTACTCTCAGAGCTCCCAGCAAGGAAAGATTGAGTGGATGGCACATGGCTCGCGCGTGGGGACTGGAAGAAGCTTGAACAACTTAGCTGAACTTCAGGGAGCGACTCAGCCAGGCATGGAAGAGCAATGAGGTTATTACAGAGGGAGGAAGGGGCTGCATAAGCCTTGAATGTCATGCCTAAAGAATGCGAGATTATTCCTGTAGGCAACAGGGAGACATGGCAGGCTTAAGCACGATTTTTTTTTTTGCATTCATCATTTTTAATAAGCCCCTTGGAGGTCTACTTGAGCCACCCACTTGGAAAAAAATCTGCCCCATTGGACATATTGAGGTGATATAATGGTGGCGTCGGTCTGATCTAGGGGTGGTGTGGAGGAGCACCTGACCATGCTCGGTCCATGAAGTGGAGGGAGCCAGAATCCATCTGGAAACATTTAACAGCTATGGAGAGTTTGATTGTTACTTCCATGATGCTGCAGTTCCCAAGGGACAGAGGCCTCTGTGTGGAGCGAGGCCACATCTGCAGTCTTCTGCTTGCCTGGAAATCCTTAGCCACTCGTCACTGATGATCGTGAGATGATCAGAAGAGAGGAAAAAGGAGGTTGGCATTCAGAGGGTCCCTTGAAAGGTGGAGGTGGCCTCGATGTGGACAGTGGCCTTTGCACAGATTATAGATCTGGGGGCTTGGTCTCCATGCCTGTAGTCACTGCAGCTTTATACCAACAGGCCTCGTGAGGGGGCTACCAGAGTCTTCCGATTTGAAGGGCTTGAAGATCCCATGTTGCATAACTTCATCTCATGCACACATGTACTTTTGAAATGGTGTAAAATGACCTTCAGTCTATGTGTGCAAGATGTGGACAAAACATGTGAGTGTTGAGTTTGGACTTGGGTCCTATCCTCGGGATATCTCAAGGATATAAATGAATTTAAAACTTCAGAACAAAGTCCCAGATTCAAATGGCTCTGGTCCCAGGTGTTTTAGCTAAGGAATACTCAAACTGTAGTAATTACTACTTTAGGTGGGTTGCATCCTGAAAAATGGGCAGAAATGAAGCAGTTTAATCTTACGTTTTGGGAATAATAGTTGCCTCTCTCATTGGAAATGAAGAAGGTGGCAGAAGGTTCCAGGTCTACTGGCAGTCATTTTGTGACGATGAGAAAATCCACACTTCTGGAAAAGTTAGCATAAGAAGACATTGGGCAGCCTTGGGTATTTCTGGGCATCCTCAGGTATTGCAGAGAAATAGACTGGAAGCTTGGAGCCTGTGCCCAACTCTGTCTTTTGTTTTGTTTTTATTTTGTTTGATTATTTTTTTTGAGACAGGATTTCTCTGTCTGGAATTGGCTCTTGTAGACCAGGTTGGCCCTGAACTCACAGAGATCTGCCTGCCTCTGCCTCCCGAGTGCTGGGACTAAAGGCGTGCGCCAGCACCGCCTGGCCCCCGGGGCCCAACTCTGGATCATCTGTTATATGAGATAATAAATCTCCTGTTCAATTCAGTTACAACTGAGGTGTGGTAATAGGGGCGGCGGGCTGCGTTCCCAGCACCCCGGCCGCCTGCTCAGCTAGCTTATGCCCCGAAATAACAACACACAAACTGTATTCATTTAAACACTGCCTGGCCCATTCTCTTCTAGGCTAATTCTCACATATTAATTTAGCCCGTTTATAATCATCTGTGTGTAGCACCCCAAGGTGCGCTTACCAGGGAGATTCTAGCCTAGTCCATCCTGGGTCCGAGCTTCATCCCGGGAGCGGGACATGGCGTCTCTCTCAGGCGTCTGCTCCCGAGAGGAAAGCGGTCGAGTCTCTGACCTCACTTCCTCTTCCTCCCAGCGTTCTGATCTGTTTACTCCACCTACCTATGTCCTAATCAATAAAATGGGCCAGGGCAGTTCCTTTATTAGCCAATGACCTTCCTCCATCACTGAGGGATTATTTCTATCTCTGTAATTATCAGTCTTCATTCTTGTCCGTGACTTTAATTAGAGAAGACTAACACCGCCTGTCATACCCCAGAGTCCAGAGTGTTTTCTCAATAAACCATGCAGTGTTTCTTTCTGGGACCCACAAAAAAATTCCTTGAAGAGGCAAAATGGGCACTAAAATGTTTAGAAATCAGAGCAGTGGAGCTCACGTGTCCAGTGTCACATGTCACACAGCAAGGTCTTCATCTTGTTGTGTTGATTGTATCTATCTAGGTATGTGTTGGGGTGAGTGTGTATGTGTGGGCATGTAGAGACCAGAAGACAACCTCAGACGTCATCTTTCCGTCACTGTCCTTCCTCCTTGTTTTCTGAGACATGGCCTAGATAATCGACCTCATTGCGTAGGGTAGGCTGGGTGGCCAGTGACCTCATGGATTCTCATGTTTCTGACTGTTCAGTGCTGGGATTCCAGGAGTGTGCCACTATGTTCAGCTTCAAAAGTGGGTTCTGGGGCTGGGATGGAGGTCTTCCTTCATGCATGCACATCACTTTACTGAGAAGGCCAACTCCCCAGTTTAGTACACATGGTATTAATTATATCAGACTTCTCAAATAGCCACTATTGTACAGTTCAAACTATGCCATAACTTATTTGCTAATTATTATGAGGGGGAAATTTCAACTCTTCTTTTTTTCTGAGACAAGGTTTCTCTGTATATCCCTGACTGTACTGGAACTTCCTTTGTAGGGCAGGCTGGCCTCGAACTCACAGAGATCCGCCTGCCTCTGCCTCCCGGGTGCTGGGATTAAAGGTGTGCGCCACCACCCAGCTAAATTTCCACTCTTATTGGTGTGCTGTTCACTTTCAAAGTCCAGTGACATCTATAGGTTCAATCTGGTAAAATCAGGATGTCAACAGCTCAAACACAGTCGCCGAGAACATTCCCTTGAGTTTCAGTGACTCAGCTGGTCAACGCCTATAATCTAGCAAGAAAAGACACCTTAGACCCTTGGAAATATCCTGGGCCCCAAGAATTGAGACATTGGGAGCCTTCATATGCGGGATTGCTGAACTGCAGACCTCGTGAGGCCCTGCATAAAAAATGACAAAAGAAGACTAGATGAGAGAGGTGACAGTGGGCACAGCCTCGGGCAGGGGGCAGGGAGTCATTGAGCAGCGCCTTCATTTCTGGCCACTTCCCAGGTCCATTTCCATCAGAGAGAGATCCAGCTGGACTCGGCTCTCGGGCATGACATACATATTTCTGGACACTTTTGCTCCAGCCAGTTTTGAGTTAGTTTCTCTTTCTGGCTTGAATTAAAACCTTTCCTCGTGTTTATTTTTTAGTTAGGTCTCTTTTCCCTGAAGTGATGGCTAGTGGAATAAAAAGGCTTCAGATGAGAAGGATGCACGCAATTCTCTGTTGTCCTTAGAGCAGAGGCTTCCTAGAGAGGTTGTGTGGAACCCTGAAGCCAGGGTCTGGAAAGATGCACGGTGAAGGGACACAATGAGCTCTGGAAATGGATGACCCCAAATCACTGCTACATTGCCGTGGAGTTTCCCTAGATCATGACAGTACTGTACCAGCAAGGGGCTTTTACAACTTTGAAGACCTTTGCTTGCTACAATTGGGCTAGGAGGAAATACCCCTGTTTTTGGCACCTCATGGATGGCAGCTAGTCAAGTAGCTAAAACACCCCCAATGACCAAGCCAGCCTCCCACAAATAAAGAGTCAGGATTGTCTAATCTCTGTAACTGGCAATTTCTCTTGATGTTTATGAAAATGTTGCGTGAGCTGATATTACCACCCGGGGATTCCCCTTAAGTCTCACATATACATGGACGGATAAGGTGGGGACTCCTTATGGATGCAGTCTTTTCTTAAAGGCTGGTTTTCAAAAGGAATTGTGAGTATGGGGGTGGCACCTGAAGGGAGGTGTCTGTCCTCTGATGTCTTTAGAATCTGGAGTCCCAGGCGGTTATGAGCTGTTTGACTCAGGGACTAGGAATTGGACTCAGGTCTTCTGGAAGAATAGTAGGAGCTTTTAACCACTGGGTCATCTCCTCAGTCTGCGGATCAATCTTGATCACTGAGAAAATCCCACGGCAGAGGTACCCATCCATGGTCATCGGGTTGGATTAAACAGCTCATGTATGTTTCAATGACAGACATGTACATACATGTCTTTGCCACTCATTTATGTGGCGGTTTTTGACATTTCAGAAACCCCAAAAGGGAAAGCCTTTTTTGGTATGTGTTTGAAACGATCATTTTGTACCTCGTTAAGAACCTGCCATATGGCAATGCTTACCACATCCACAAAGGCTCCCACCAACAGTGACTTCTAGGGGAACTGCAAATAGCAATTACATTCCTGAAGTGGTAGTTGAGGTCTCACATTGCCGGTGGGGGGAAGATACGCTGGTGTGCAGGCACGCACCAATGAGCTCTACAGAACTCCTCCCAAGAGCCATTCAAAATCTGGGGAAGGAAACAAGACCCTCTAAAATGAGGTGGGCCAAGAGGGTACGTCGTGGTTACCCCGGAAACCAAGAAAGGCTTAGAAAGAATCACATGCAGCTCTTAAACATGAACTTCTCCCATCAGAGATGGCTTTACCTAATGCGTTTGACACCACATTAGCGCTGCCTGCTATTTGTGAATTCTCTCTTGGACTATTGCGGTTAGTGACTGCCAAGGGCTATCTACTGTGAATTGAGCGCTGAGTGTCTGTTTCGATTCAACCGGGATTCCCCAGAGCCTTCACTGGCGTGAACACTTTGTGCTTTCTCATGTGGCCCTAGTTCTGAGGCGCAGAAAACACATGTCCAGTTCTGAGTCGGCCTTCCAGCTGAGGTGGGAATAGGAGGGTGTGTTTTTGTGACCCATGCTTTCCCGACTGCCTCTGTGTAAAGAATGGGTTCATCTCAGATGACAGGGCTTCGGCTCTCCCAGAGCAGAGTCGAGGCACATTCTTGAATCCCGTTGAGGAGAGGCTTGTGGAAACTGGAGGGTGTGGAGGGGTGACTGTGGCTGAAGAATTAAGGGCTGTGGAGGATTAAACTCTGGAAATTGCCAGGGACAAACAGAAAGAGCTCGTTGAGAAGCAAGATACTAAATTCTCTAAGGGAACCCACCCAGCCTCTTACCAGACTGTTCTTAGCCCTTAGAGAGCTCTTATCCTCACCCACGTGCCTCTCCTTATAATTTTTGTTATGTCACACGAGTTTTGTCTTTTTATTCCTCTTCACGGAATGATTTATCTATTCATTTGTTTATTTTTATTATTATTTTTTTTATTGAGATGGGGGAGTAGCTCTCACTCTTCCTAATGCTGTGACCTTTAATACGGTTTCTCGTGTTGTGCTGATCCCCAACCGTAAAATTACTTTTGTTGCTACTTCATAACTGGAATTTTGCTATTGTTGTGAATAATAATGTAAATACCTGATATGCAGGATATCTGATATGCAAACCCTGTAAAAGCATCATTCGACTCCCGAAGGGACTGTGACCCACAGATTGATAATGTCTTACTATGTTGCCCAGGACAGCCTCAAGCTCTGGGCTGAACTGTTCCTCCTGCATCAGCCTCCTTGACTGTCTAGAACTATAGGCCTGTGACACTGGGGCTGGTTTTTCACAGAGAGTTCTAGAAGTTTAAGGAATACCCAGTAACAACTGTCCTTCCAGAGCTCACCCGGTGCTATACGCCACACTCACTGGGACTTACTTCTCATGGCAATATTCTAAAGAAAATACTCGTTTGCTTTTCAGATAATTGAAATGTAGAGAATGTGATTAAATTGTTCAAGGTTATTGAGGATTGTGAGACTATCCCAGAACTTGAATGTCAGAGCCCAAACCCTGCAGGCCTTCAGAGGCTCATGTCCCATGACTCACGACAAGATCCCCACTTCCCTTTCACACGACTCATGTGTCGGACACATTTAAAATACTTGCTTGACAATAGTGAAATTTCAGGCTGCAAAGCATACGCGCTGAACAATAAAACTTGTCATAATTAGAAAGAATTATACTGGGGTCTGAACTCATGTTCTCTTCCTCACAAGGGCTAAAATGACACACAGGCATTTTAAATGTTAAATTCAAAAGACTTGTTACCCCCACATAAAAAGATACTTGAGTATATCATAGTTGACTATGATGGGATGTCAAAATGAGAAACTCTCGGACTCAGGATTCCGTGACAGCATCAGACTCTTCTCGTGTCCCAAGGTGGTCTCCTCATACTGTTGCCTAAAGTGGGGTGGGAGGGAGGAACTGAATGCTCCCTTCATGTGTCTGGAAGGGGCTGGAGGGGAGCAAAATGCCAAAACAGTTTCCTACAGAAATTCTTGCTTCCAGTCTCTAAGTGCTTCTCTTGGCTCCCCTGTCCTTTGGCATGGCCCAGACTGTGGGTACAGTGGAGGAGGGAACAAGCTTGGGTTCCAGTTTCTGCACCTCTTTGGAAACCCAGCTTAGTCTCCCAGAGACATCACTGGGAAGTAGTTGTCCTTCAGACTCGAAACACAACGGACTTGATTTTGACTTATGATCGACTTGTCTATCAACACGGAAGAATGCGCAACCACCAAGACTTCCTGTAGAGCTGGACATCATGGCACCTGGCACATGCCCACAATCTCAGCATTCAGGAGGCAGAAGCAGAAGGACCATCGCCAGTCTTTGGCCAGCTTGGTCTACACAGCAAGTTCCAGGCCAGTGAAAACGACATAGTAAGACACTGTGTCAAAAACCAGCCCACCAAGCCGACAAACAAACAAAAACAAAATTAAAGTCAAGCAAACAGACTCCCTCTGTGAGACAGTCTTCTTGGGGTGGGCGGGTCACTGGATGCTATGGAACCAGGAACATGGAAGGCAGAAGAAACCGCACACAAAACGCCAGCCTTTCAGGGACTGAGGGGAAACTGCAAACCCCAAGCCAGAGCACCTACCACCATCTGACTGTAGGTAAGAGATCCCCAGTAAAATGAGGGCATCTTTAAAAAACCCATAGCTGTCTTTTGGGACCTAAAATAGTTGTTAAATCCTTCATAGCTTGGGGAATCTGGACAACAGCCTGTAACAATACCAGCCTAGCAACTGTAAATGGCTGTTAGTGGCCAATGGGAAAAGAGTAAGCATAACACAGCGAAAGTGAGAATTTGGTTAGTGCCCACATGGAAGTGGGGTGTAGCGTATACACTTGCAATGCTATTTTTCAGTGCTGCCGAGTACTGTAAACATGCTGATGCACCCCACATGATTAAGTTAAAACTTGACCAAGGTGATTGATAACCAATGGGGCACAGCTTGAAATATTAAGGACCCAATCAGATTTTATTCAGAGCAGAGGCAAGAGCTATTCTAAGCATGAGTTCACAGTGTGGATATCCATGGAATGTTGAAGGTACTAGGAGGAAACCTTCTCTCTGCTTATTTACAATGTATCCGCGATTTCTCCTGTCCTCACTCAGCTCCAAATACCACCCAGGCCTACCAAACTTGATCCCACTCCGGACCCACTCAGGACCCACCCAAGACCCACTCAGTCATGCTGCCATGACTCTTATACCCATCTGGCAGTTTGAAATGCTCTCCCCAGAGATTTTATGGCACTTCCCATTATTCTCATGAATAGGCATGCAATGAAAATCATTTCCCATTTCACTGCTCATACATCCCCCAACCTCCTTGCTTGTGTTTTATGCGACACACACACACACACACACACACTTTCTAGTTCATGCCCCAACATTGGCAGTTCCTAAAAAATGGAAGCTCCTTTGTTCACTCTTCTTCCCCAGTTCTGAGAACTGGGGGTACACACTGGAGGCGGCCCAGTAAATAATAGTGATTGCTGTTGTCAAACATTGTTATCTCGGCCTTCCTGAGTGGCTCGTTCTTGTTTGAATACACATTTCCTTGGA
Source organism: Microtus oregoni (assembly GCF_018167655.1). Classification (NCBI taxonomy): domain Eukaryota; kingdom Metazoa; phylum Chordata; class Mammalia; order Rodentia; family Cricetidae; genus Microtus; species Microtus oregoni. The sequence goes on along the minus strand of NW_024543095.1, from coordinate 9,188,527 downwards.
GTATTACACAAGCAGGGCTGGTCTGGGCAAGTCAACTTGCACCTTTATGTCTTAAGCGTGTTTTCTCTGTCTGGAACAACCTTGCACCTTTATGTCTTAAGCATGTTTTCTCTATCTGGGACACAAAGAACCCTGATCCCCTGGAAGTTGTACATACTTCCTCAAGGAATAGAACCCACCCTTTCAAAAACTGAGAAGAAGGAGGAGGAGGAACCAGGGTTTCTTCTTGTGACAGCCTGAATGGTGATTTCCCACCAAGTTCTGTAGCATAGCTACATGAAACTTTAGCTTTCTTCCAACCAACAGAAAGAATCTGAGCTATCATTCCTGAAGTTTTGCCAATGTAAAGAGTAGGTTTTTTTAGTCTGTGCTCTAAGGAGCAGTGATTTCTTCTTTCTATAACAAACTGCTAACTTCACCACAGTGAAGATAAAGGAAATCTTTTGGAGACACAGGCTATGCAGAAGGCTTCCATGTCTCCACCCCGGGACCTGGAAAGTGATTCTTAAATCAGGAGATTGTTCAAGAACACTCACAACCCAACACACCAATCTCTTCCTGTGATTCTCTTTCCCCTTTCTTTATTATTATGGAGAGGACTCAACTGCAACAGGGACAGCCGTTCTCTAAGTGTGGCTTGAAATTTAGGTGTTTGAGATAGCAGACTGTTCTGAAAGTCATTTAAACAGTAACCACAACACACCAGACCCTGTGTGTTGAGAATGCGAGCCTGGCAGTAGGCGTTCTGGATTTGAGCCGGAGATCTCATTATCTAGGACTTCAAACTTTAAAAACTTCTCAGTCTTCATTTATTTATCTGTGTAAGGAGATGGCATCAACCCTTGTTTGCTTATTGTAAGGGTTACATGAGTTAATGGATGAAAGGGTGTTAATACCATTGGGTTTTTGCTGTCGTTGTTTTTTACTTGTTTGTTTCTATGGTTTTTGCTTTTCCAGACAGGGTTTTTCTGTGCAACAGTTCTGGCTGCCCTGCAACTCCCTTTGTAGACCAGGCTGGCCTCAGACTCATAGATCAGGCTGCCTCTGCCTCCTGAGTGTTCTCACTGGGTGATGAGTGGTTGTTCTGTCCACACTGCCGTTGTCACTATTACCACGTCTACAAAATATGGCCACTTAGATATTAGTTTAGAACCCAACAGAGCAAACAGTTGAATCTCCCAATAGGATGCTTCCTGGAGCTAGTTATGACTTGATTCTTGTGTGTTTTTGGTGAAGGAAACTGGTGTGGTCTGAATGTTAGCATCTCTCAAAGCTCACATACAATCCCAGCCCCAAAGGCAGTAGTTTTGGGAGTTGGGGCCTTTGAGGATGACTAGAGACCTTATGAATAGGAGGAAAACCGTCATCAGAAGAGGCACCGGGGGCTGGGATGATGACACTGGCGGCAAGCATATAGCCGGGTAAGCATGAGGACACAAGTTCAAATCCCTAACACCTATGGAAAATATTGGGTGTGGTCCACACATGTCTATTACTTCAGTGCTCTGGGAGGTGGGACAAGAATGTCCCTGGGGCTTGCTGCCTGCTAGCCTCGCTCCAGAGTCAGCAAGAGACCCTGTCTCAAGAGAATGAAGTGGTGAATGACTGAACACGACACCCAACTCTTCCTTTGCCCTCCTCTGTGTGCCCACATGGTGAAAGCATGCCGTGTACGAAGCAGAAAGTTGGCTCTCACCAGACATGGACTCCATAGGTGCCTCAATCTTGGACATTTCAACCTCCAGAACTCAAAATAAAAATGTTCTCTTTATAGGCCACTCCGTCTGTGGCATTTCTTACAGCAGCCACAATGGACTAAGATGGAGAAGAAGGACTCATGGCTGCCATTTGACTAAGTACTTGGAGGGTCCCAGTAGGAGGTTCTGGATATACGTGTCTTCCAAAACTCACAGTTGGAAATACCAGCACTCAGTGTGATAGGAAGTAAATCATGAAAGGGAGCCATCATGAATGGCATCAGACTCAAGAGAAAATTCCACTCTCTGTCATTGGGTGACTCAATGAAAAGATGGCTGCTTATAACCCCAAAGTCATGTCTGTATCATACTCCAGCCTTTGAGCACTTTGATCATGGCTTTTTATTCTCCAGAACTGTGGGAAATTGATGTTTGCTATCAGTCTACAGTGTTTCGTTATAATATTGCCAATTGACTGGAATGCCTAGAAAGGAAGCAATTCCGTATTTTTCCTCCTTTATCTTCTGTTGGGGTTTGTAAAACTCCTCCACCGATTCTCTTAAAAGTTTTCCAGAAGGTTGTGTTACCTGACGAGTCAAATGACCAAGAAACAACTCCTGACAATCCTCAAGAAGAATTGGAAAAAACCTCAATGAAAAAAAATATAAACTAGAAATGGCGCTAATTTTCATTTTATATAAATTCTAAGACCAGAACAAAATATGAGTATAAAAACTTCCTCAAGGGGAGTCCAAAGCACATCAGCATCTCTTTGTTGCTCGTTTCCCGCTGCAGGCTTGACTCAGGACAGGGTTTGGACATCCCTCGATTCAGTTCCCCTTTGTCCCCTGACGCTTAGCTGTGGATTTTGACCTCGTCACATCTGCTCTGTGTGGAACCTTGCCATTTCCAGGTTGCCATGTGACGTAACTTTTATGGATGGTTCCATCAAGCATCGTATGGTGCCTGTTTTGGATACATTCCAGGAAGCCCAAACGTTTCTACTCATCCCCAAGGACCTCGGGAAGACTTACGAAAAAGCTCCTCGCTGATTAATAACAAATTCTACGGCCGGTATCCACAACTGTTTGTGTTATGGATGAGGTAACCATGGAAAACACAATAAACAAAACAGAAATAGCCCTTGCTCCGTGGTGGACATGTGACCATGAACATGCTGCCATGGGAGATTTTCTTTCCTTCAGCTTTTCTACTTGTGGTCTGCAAAATAGGAGCTCACCTGGGTGATTTCAGGCTGATGTGTGTGTGTGTGCGTGTGTGTGTGTGTGTGTGTGTGTGCGTGTGTGTGTGTGTGTGTGTGTGTGTGTGTGTGGTGTTTAATTAAGATTTTACTGTCTAACAACGAGTACAAACAAAAAGTGATTTCTGGTGTCTATTGTCTAGTGTGCTATTGCCAAGTACTTCCTATACCTCTACCAAGCAGCATTTTCCTTGTGTAGCTTCTCCCTCTCCTGTCTTCCTGGTGTTTGGAGGAGCAAGAATTTCCCTGTCTTCAGGCCACCACACACACACACACACACACACACACACACACACACAAACACATCTTGAAGCAGAGACAGAGAGCTTTCTCAGTCACCAAAATTGCCTCTTTGGCTTATCCTTAGCTGAGCGAGGGACAAGTTCAGACCCTCTGAGTGGCAACTGACTTCTAAGACCTACAAGAACCGCACAGAAACCCTCAAGTCATTTGCTAATCCTGCCCAAAGAGTTAATGTTTAAGAGTTTGAAGACAATCACAAATGCCTGGCTCCATTGAAGCTCTGGTTTCTTGCTTAAGTCATCACTTCAGTGAAAATACTTGCTAACATTTGGGTGCTGACAGGGTGACATTGGGTGCTTTAGGCTCTGATTGAGGGCTCCTTGCCACAGTTGTATGAGGTACAGATTAATTCACGGATGAGAACACTGGGACCCACGGCTTATCAAAGTTCGAAGGGTCAGAGCCTGTTGACTGAACAGTCTCCATAGCGCCCTCTAGCATTGCAAGGTCATTTGGCCTCAGCCTTGGTCTCTCATGGCGTCTTTAAACTCTGACATCTAACATTATCTTTACACGAAGACATGCAAATAGTTACGCATATATGCCAACGAATGGGAAAAAAATTGGACTCACAAGTTTACGACTTGGACCGTCCTGTCCTAAGTATACTGTGGATAAACACAGACACACACACACACAGACACACACACACAAACACACACACTTCCTTTAATTATCTTGTGAAGAACAGTTGAATTTCATTTTCATATGTTATTGTCTTAGTAAGGTTCCTATTGCTAAGATAAAACACCATGACCAAAAACAAAGTGTGGAGAAAGCAGATAATTCAAGTCACACTCCATCACTTAAGGAGGTCAGGCAGGAGCTGAAGCAAAGGCCATGAAGGAATGCCTCTTACTGCCTTGCTCCTCATAGTTTGAGCAGCCTGCTCCCTCACACCATCCAGCACCAAGTGCCTGGAGTGGCCCCACCACAGTGGGCTTGGTCCTCCCACTTCAATCGTCAACCAAGAAAATACCCCACAGGTTTGCTCATAAACTAATCTGGTGGGGGGCATTTTCCCAACTGAAGTTTCTTCCTCCCAATTAACTCTAGTTTGGGTCAAGTTGATAGAGCACACACACAATTTTTACTTAGTCATTTAAATACAAATATTTCAAATACAGTTTCTGTAAGTCTGTTTTAACACTTCTTATTTTAATGTATATGGAGTCTGCACAACGAAACAGACCATCTCATCTCCCTTTTCTGTGTTATAGTTCATATGAGGAAATGAGGTGTCTATTTGTTAGGTCTCCAGGGTCATTAGATGACCTTCTACTAGCAGACCCCTGCTGTGGGTCTTGTACCCTGTAAAGATTTGTCACTTGTATTGGTTTAATAAAATGCTGATTGGCCAGTAGCCAGGCAGGAAGTATAGGTGGGGTGACCAGAACAGGAGAATTGTGGGAAGAGGAAAGGTTCAGTCTGCAGTCGTCACCCAGATGCAAAGGAAACAAGATGAGAATGCCTTTCTGATAAAAGGTACCAAGCTACATGGCTAAGACAGACAAGAATTATGGGTTAATGTAAGTTATAAGAGTTAATAAAAAGCCTGAGTGAATAGGCCAACAGTTCATAATTAATGTAGACCTCTGTGTGTTTCTTTGGGATTGAAGGACTGCAGGACCTGGTGGGACAGAAACCCCTATCAACAGAATAGAACAGAGTGTTCTGCCCAGCACTCACTGCTCTAACACCTGGCTCACTTTGGGGGATGGTTTGGGGAGGAGATGCTTTGTGGGTACACACCAAGAGTACGTTCCTGGAGGATATCTAGAATTTTTCTCTGACTGTATAAAAAAATATCATCCTATAGAAAACACTCATCTTCAAACCCCTGTTGTAGCTGCCAATCAACAATACTAAGCCTCATGCTGGCCCTGGGAAGGAGGAGATGCTTGCACTGCCCTTTCTATTTTTCAAAAGGGGAACAAAAGTCAAGCAGTGTACCACGTCTTTCTCAAGGGAGCACAGTGCTCAGGCAGGGCTGCTCGGGTTATTCAAGACTCCTGGCTTGGCACAGTGGGTCAGACCACACAGCTTTCCTGTGTTCCACGTGTCTTACAGGAACTACAGTGGAGAACAGCACAAGCCTTACTGTTTCTTGTGGCACTATTCAAACCATCCGCTGTAGTTTCCCTGAAAGAACCTATTCTCTCTGCGATTGGTAACTTGCTGGGAAGATAATTAGATCTGCTGAAGGACAGCCACAGACGCAATTTCAGCAGAGATGCAGAGCGGGAGTTCTCAGCGTTCCTGAGGTATTTCCTTTTCAGCCTTTCCTGTCGCAAGGGAGGTAGCAGGTATATTTAAATGAAGTTGAGCCTTGGTAAGTTAGCATATTGCAATAGAAACACATTCCTTGTAATCTTAAAAAGTCCTAGTCTAATGCTTGTTTTTGATAAAAGAAGATATTTTAATTTAATAAGTAAAAGAAGAACCCTCACAACTTTTTACTAGTGGGCACACACACACACACACACACATTCAGCAAAGAAAAAAACAACCCAAACAAACAGTGTTTGATCCTTCTTTGCTTCAGGGCATTCCATCCTTCAAGGGACCAGGGAAAAACAACCTCATAACTTTACCACCAAAACGTCCAAATTTATTGAAACACAACGTAATGTGTAAATTTAGCAGAAACACATTTTTTTTTCCCCTAAACAACCACCGTGGCCAAGAATGCCTGGTTTTGTTTTTATAATAAACCCCAAGAAAAATCTCGAGTTCCACCCTTGCTTTGGGGCTTGCTTGGAGCAAAGGTTCCTGTCTAATTGTTCAGTCAGATCCCCTGTTTAACCTGCGCTTTGGGCGTTTATTTCATGTCTGTACTGGTTCCACACAATCGTACTTAAAAGAGATTGCACATCCTTTCTTCTTAGGCAAAGCAGAACAATGCAAGGCTAACAATGCCAACCCCTTCTCAGGCTTATCAATAAGAGAAGCATTCAGCCTAAGCCAACCCTGCTATTGTAAACAGTCAGAGATGGCTCATCTGGCCACATTCCGGGAGACCTGCCTCAATGGAGAGTCGGCTCTCTCTTCACAGCCCTGTGCCCACTCCTCACACGGCTTTTCAGACTTTAAGAAGCTGCTCTAGGGTTACTAGGTTCCTTATGGGAAACAAGCTGAGTTTTAAAGAAGGCGAGAAAGAAGTAAGGTCACTTAAAGTTTCCACACAAATATCACATTTTTAACTTACTTTAATCATAATTAAGTTGCTTTAGTGACACAGCAAAAACCTTGTTCTAACATTAATACCTTAGCATTGTTTATTTATAACACGCACAATATGGTGATTACAGCTAACTAGCAGCTACTTCTATTACAATCCTCTTTAAATTGAAATTTACCGGCTGGTTTCGGCATTTATGCTTGTTTATCAATGAAAAGTACTTTGTAACGTTTTTATAACAACGAATGGAAAGCAGCCATATGTACATGTACACCTTTAGCCCTCACCAGACATACCTTGTTTGAAGAAAGCAGTGACTTTTTTCCCCTAAGCTTTCCACCACAAAGAAGGGTTATTCTTTTTTCTTTAAGATTTTCTGCATCACAAATCCCATCCAAATTATTCTAAAGAAGAAGCAAGAGGAGGTCCAGGAACCTTTCTCTTCTTAGACGAGCAAAGCAAACATTCCCATCTACCTCTTCTCAGCCCTTTGGGAGGCACATTTTGTCACACACACACACACACACACACACACACACACGCCTCTCATACTGGGCTTAGTGCTGAATTAGGCGGTCCTCTTTCAAATTTCCACTCCCACTTGCTGTTTTGAGCGAAGGATTTCTAAATAGTCTTTTCTTACCCAAAGCACACTTCCAGTAAGCGAATTCTACAATTAGATATTCGGAGACGCAGAAGTGGAGGAGTTAGATAGGAATTTTTATTTCTTTTTAAAATATATGTTTTTAAAACTATTCAAGTGGAGCAGTTGTTTTTTTCTCCTCTCTCTCTCTCTCTCTCTCTCTCTCTCTCTCTCTCTCTCAGCACTAATGAATGTAGCTGAATTGAGTTGTTTGAAAACAGAAAACTGCAACCACCGCCAAGCTTATTCCACTGGCCTCTCCCTTTTTCATAGAGAACACACATTTTTCCTTGCTGTGGAAGCTACTGCTTGCTTCGCTTTGTTTCCATCCTTGCTGCTTAGGGCGAGCTCCGTGAAATAATTGCAGTGTAGGCTGCTGGTGACAGGACACAGGATAATAATAGCGGGAACCCCGACTCATGTTTCACAGAACATAAAACCAAACCAAAACAAAAACCACCACCGACCCCCCCGAAAAAAGACCAAAACCCTCTTCTTGGATCGGTCTCTTGAATATCTCATATCATTGAGGGAAACTGCCCATTTTAGTTACTTGGACATTAGTGACATCAACTGAGCTAAAGGGATTTGGAGCCAAAACATACATAAGCATATTAAAAAAATAATCCAACCAAAAAATAAAGTAAGAGCCACCCGGCAGTGTCCAAGGCTGCACTGTCTAGCAGTGTGGTGTGACAGCCTTTTCTCCAGCTGGGCAGAGGGCAGCAAAGAACCATTCCTCCTCCTGCTGGGGAGGATGCACTCGCGCAGCTGGAGAAGTGGACTTCCTCCCATTCCTGGCATGCCCCTGTCCTCATCTGCCGGCACTGGGTGGAGGCACTCTCTTCTCACGACTCCAGCTGTCATGCCAACTAGACTTCCTTTTTTCCTTCCCATTTGTGCCCTGAAATTATTTTTTAATCTTGTTTCTTCTCTCAACAAATGCTGATGGCAGCAGGATAGCAGGTGATGCTTCCCCTCGGAAGGTGGGCGGTCCTGCTGCTCCTGATGGGGTGGCTGCATCTGAAGCATAACTGAATGGAGCTAATAAAAAGCTGGAGTGCAGATTCTCTGGCACTGTTCCCTGGGAGTGGTGCTTATCGTTTGCACGTAACACGTTCCTTGGTACTCAGAAGTGTAAAGACGTATATAGCATGTATCATGTTCTCGATATTTAGGAGACTTTAAGGGCCAGTAATGTCAGCTTGAGTTTACAGATACGGGACCTCAGCCTGAGAAAGTGTGAGCAGTTTCCCCAAGGTCATTCACGTACTGGAACAAGATCTCGTATTTATTATTTAAGGCTTCCTTCCTCTCAGTCAATGAGACTGTTTTCATGCTTACAAGTGCCCTTTTCACTACTTTTAAATTTAAATCCTTATGGTGAATAAAGGACAAGTAAAACCTAAATGTGTGAGAAAATATGCGGAGAGCTTCTCAGAGATAAAGGAAATTGAAAAACCATTATGTGTGGATTGAGAGAATTTTAAGAAATAGAAGTGATGGTTACCCAGTGTTCCGGATGTGAATGGTGTTACCAAATTGTGACCGAAAATGACAAAAATTTTGTAATAGCAAAATTTATGTAATATAGCTTTACTGAATTAAAAATAGCAAAAGGGAGTAATTCCTTTAAAGAGTAATGAAACGTTATTTGATTTTAATAATATTGACCAAAAAAAAATAGGAATCTAGCCTTCATGGCAGACATGTTGTGGCCTTGTCGTACTGCTGATGGCAGGTCAAGGTGGCTACTCTGGACAGAAATCCAAAAGCACGCGGTTGAATACATGCACCCTACTGCCCACCATGCACTCTGGTGCATGGTGCGGTGCTCTCAGGAACTCATGGAGAGCTCAGGAAGCAAGCGCGAGATGCACAGGGTGAGAGACGAACACCGCAAGACAAGGCCTAGAGCTCGCCTTGCTCCTCCGCCCTCACAGTCTCCCCTGCGGGACTTCTTGTGGCTCTCACGTTCATTTTCTTCCTGGCTTGTGCAAATATCGGCTGAGTGAGGCCAGTCCTAGCTGTCCTGTTTAAAGTGCCGCCCCACCCACTCTGAACATTTCCATTTCCTCTCCTCTGATTTATTTTTCTCTTACAGTATTTATCGACTTCAATCATATTTCCACTTGGTTTTGTTTGTGATGAATATAGGATAACTATCGACCCGGAATGAAAGAGGCTTTATCTGTTTTATCTACAGACGCATTCTTGGCTCTTGAATCCAGTGCATCCTAGGCACACAGCAACCAGGAGCTAAATGCATGATTGGAAAAAGAAATGGTGACTTAGAGTGATCCGTGGAATAAATAGCATCCAAGAAAAATCTAGAGCCTCGTGTAAGCCAGCAGTGCTGGGAACGGAGTCCACTCCCCATTCCTGGACATCTGCAACAGCAGCAATGCCTACAACTAAGTCGGCTAACTCGGAGACTGTGAGGAAATCCTCACTTAGTTTTCAGAGCCACAGTATCACAGGTTCCTAGTGAAGAGCCTTGAGGTTGCTCCTTGCTTGGCATAGGGTAAAATATATAATTGAGGACAAAATTGTGGGGTTGGAGGGGGGGTGTAGTTCAGTTGGTAGAGCGCCTGTCTAGTGTGCGTTAAGCCCCAGGGTCCATGCTCAGCACTGCCTGAACTGGCTGTGGTGGAGCAGGTCTGTAGCACCAGCATCAGCATGGGGGGAGGAGGTAGGAGGACCAGAAACTCAAGGACATCTCAGCTATGTAGTGAGTTCAAGGCCAGCCTGGGCTACAGCAGGTTCTTCTGGATGGATAGAAAGGGGGCAGAGAGTAAAACTAGGCTGTACGGTTTCCTCAAGGAAAGTGCTGCTTGTCAGTCACCCCTGGTTGCTTGAAAGCACATGCTCTTTCGCAAATCTCTTGACACACGCTAAAGCTTGGTGTCCTAGACTTATCTTGTACCCAGCACAAAAACTCCAATCTCTCCTTAGACTGTTCCCTGTTGAAACTTTTTATTATTGTCATAAGCAGTGAGCTTGATGGTTCTTGAAAATACTGTCTCATTTCCCCCTGTTTTTGCTCCATAGCATATGAGGCGATCTTCACACTGCACAGCCGTTCTTTTATGCGACTTTGAAAAACGCAGGCTGGCAGTTAAGAGTCTATGTAATGAGGCAGCCTTTTCCGACACTCCTGATATGTGTGCAGGTAAAAAACACAGGAGTTTTACAAAGCAATGCCTTCATAAAACAAACCCACTGAAATATCTCGGGTTTTATCGTGTTTGATGCTACATCAATTTTTCATAGAAATACAATTTGCCTTGAACTCTTCTGTAACAGCTCTGATGCTCTCCCTGTGCAGCTGGAACTCACTACTGGAATCGGATGCTAGTTCCGTGTCCCAGAGGCTGCTGAGCAGCGCCCAGCACACACCTTTGCGGCATCGAGGAAAGTGGAAAATCCACCAGCCCAATTAGCCTTTGTTAAATTTATATCTCCACGGTTGTCAGAAGCAAAGAGGTTATTATGAGAATTTACCTTTCCAAGAACAGGAGCCAAGTGAAGAACGGGGCAACTTGCGGGTTTGGGAACAGATGGGCAGAGAATTTTGCCAAGCAATGTAAAGCTAAAAGAAAGAGGGTGAGAACATGGCAAAGGAAAAATTAATTACATACTAACCACGAGCCACTCATTGTGAGTAAAAGGTAAATTCAGTGAAGGAAAGGAGATGGTTGGGCATTTGAATGCATCTTCTTCTTCAAGTCATTAAAGCCAACTGCAAAAAAAAAAATAAAATAAAATAAAAGGAAGGTCAAAAGATTACTACTCTCAAATGCTGCCCAGAAGTCAGTGAGTTGGACCCACTGTAAATACTGGACAATACTCACAATAATCTAGGATAAACAGACAAAAAAATAAATCCAGATAAGTCACCGTGACTGTCATGGCATATAAAAGAGGTTCTAAGACCTAGTTAGTGACCGACGACAGGAATTGGAGAGTTGCCTGTGCATCCTAGCAATGCATGCCACTGCTGACCTGGCAGGCTTGCAAGCACAAAAGCACCTCGTGCATAACCAGGGTTCACAATGGGGAGCGGGAGATTATAGGCCTATGGCTCGCCGTTATGCCCAGTGAGCAGTCAAATCAAAAACAAAAGATGGGTTCGCAGAGCGTGGTTAACTGGAGCTCTGCTGACGTAGGCTGTGTTCTACTCTGCGGTGTGGTTTCTCTCTGTAGGCCTTGGGCCAGCTGGAAAGTCTCTGCTATATAGTGTCCCCTTCTGCTATGGGGACAGCATATACCAGAGAAGATCTTCTCATAGCGATGATAATGCTATAAGAGGGCAATAAGAAGAAGGTTAGGGTTCTTAGAACGGGTCTGATGGGTCTGACCCATTCTTTCAGCTAAAATTCCATCATGAGGACAAAGTCAAGGGCCTTGTACTAGTTGCCCATGAAGAGGAAATGGTAAAGGCTAGGACCTGCAGCTCAGTGTTTGAAAATTTAACTAGTTTGTTCTAGGTTCTGAGTTCTAGTCCAGCACTGGTAGAGGAGGAGGGAGAGAGAGGACAGACTTTGACAAAAGAGAGAAGGAATGTTGGAGAGAGGAGGGAAGAATCGGGATCAGTAATTCAACTGTTAACCTTTCTTTGTCCTTATGCTTATCATATATCTCATCAACAGCATTCAGTTAGATTTTTTAATTTTCCTAGGTTGTTTCTGCATTTAAAAAAATTTGATCCATTTATATTTATTGTGATCACTGCCATGGTTGGGGTTATTTATGTACCTTATTTGTATCTTTCATTAACTTTCTGTCTTTGCTGATTTGCATTTTCTGTCCTCTGTTAGATTGATGACACTTTTATGTTCCTCACTTACCCACCATTGTTTTGGAATTGCATATTATGTCACAGAAATGCAAGGGTTTCCCTCTACATTTGTGTCTGTAGATGTCATTTTTTTTTTGGTCCAATTTACATCTTATTTTTACTTTCCTTTCTGGCCTTCTGAGACTCTCAGGCCTCTTTACTTCTGTCCTCTCTGTCCTATCATTCTGTGGACAATTTTAGTACCACTCTTTTACAACACAAAATGAGACTGCTTTAATTTACTCTTTAAAGGGTTGTGCACACCTTTAATTTTAATATTTGGGAAACAGAGGCAGGCAGATTTCTGTGAGTTTGAGGACAGCCAGGGATACATAGTGAGACCCTGTCAAAATAGGACCTGTGTAGCAGAGAAGCCAGGAAGAACCCTGCTAACTGGGTGATCACACTTAACAGTCTGAGTAATTAGAGCACTTGGCGGCACATACCTAACCGAGGCACAGAGAACACCGCATTCCCTTGGTCACATCTTGCCCCAAATTGATAAATGGTTTCAATTCTGAGTAAATAGCAGAAAAATGTTCAGATGTTTTGGTGGATACCTCTCGAAACTACCAAAGTCACGGAAGGTTAGGACTGATTAGAGCAACTGAGGCACTATGGCCTCTAAGCACAACACAATGCTAAATTCAACCCCAGTGCAGAAAAATGAGGAAGAGCAGCAACGAGAAAACAGTGAGATGTGAATGAAGTGTATGGATTAGAGATGGTAGTGCACCAAGGGTAACTTTCCATTTTGATAATGTGGCAGCCACAGGACATGGTGATATTTGAGGGAGCCAGAGAAATAGCAAAAATTTCTCTGTACTATGTTTATAAGATTTTTTTCCACATAAATCTGAAATTATTTCAATATGAAAACATATATTAAAAAGATGATGTCATGAATGGAAAATTGGAGGAGAAATAGAAAATAACTAAGAAATAGCATTCAGTTTGTTTTAGGAGATCTGTATTCATGACTTTTGGCTCGTGAACACTCAGCTTCTTTATTTACAGAAGGAAAAAATAATTTGCCCTTTTGAGTGTCAGATGGGATAAAGTTGGCTAAGAAAGGACCCCATTCATCAGGAAGGCTGTGCAAATGATTATTACTAATTACAATTTCCTGTGCCTTTTTATTGGAGACGATCAGAGGTTCCAGAAGTTCTATCTTTTCCTGCTATGGTGGAGATGAAGTTCACGGTAAGTCCTAAGGTTTTTCTAATGGTACCCACTTTCTTGGCTTGTAAGTCTACGTGGGTGAGAAGCAATGGGGGTTGCATTCCGGTGGGAGCGAGGGCGTGAATGTGCCTGGAGGTAAACAAATCCCCTGTCACTTGCACAAATGAGGGCCTCCAAGTGCTTTTTAAATGGCACAAAAGAGGGCCCAGGTCTCTCTATAGAAGGGATTCAACGAAGCCTACACACAGCCCAGTCACACACATCAACATATTTCTTATAATGTTTCAGTGTTAATGTTAAAAAGGAATAAAAGAAGGCTACCCTTTGGGAAGAAGTGTACAATAGGTGACATCTGTGTCTGGGCGAAGGTGGCCAGGGGATTTCAGTGACACCGTGGAGACTCAGAATTCCCATCGGAGTACAATGAATAGGATTTCTGTTTGGAGGGCAAAGCCCCAGAGGAGACGTGACTGAAATTGCAACACAAGCCAAGAAGAGGCTACAAAGAAAAGCGCAATAGGCTTAGCAACATTAGCATTAGAAACTGCAATGTGTTCCAGGAAGAAAAAGAAGTCTGCACATGCACCATAGAGAAATCAATAGGCAGATGATCAAATTAGAGAACATGCTTGCGATAACTATAAGAAAAGATGAATACACTAACAATATATATACTTAAAAATCAATGAGAAAATCTCAAATGAACTACCAGGAAGAAAAGAGGCCAATGTATGTATGTGTGTGTGTGTTCACATTGTGCATGATGTGAACAAATATGCACACACACACATGCACACAAGCACACACGCACAAAATAAGTGGATAATAAACATGTGGAGAAAAAGCATTTAATCATATGAGAACATTAAAGAAATACAAATTTAAAATGATATTGAAATGCCATTTCTAGCCTGCCTCTCTGGTACTGATATTTTGAAGGAAAACTTTCAATACACGGAAGGTGAAGATTAGTATCCCTGGCTATGTGTACTTGCAGCAGACGGTGAAATTACTGCATCTTCCCTCAAAGTGACTGGGAGGCAAGCATTATGGAGACCACCACCACCAACCACCAAAACCACCACCTCCAACCACTACCACCAACCACAAAATAACACGAACCCTAAAGGCCAAAGCCAGTTTTTAATCTCTGACCCTTTGACTGCTTTGTGTTGTGGCAGAACACCTCAGGCTGCATAATCCATAATCTAAAGGAATTTCTCACAGGTCCAGAGGTTGGGGGAGGGAGGAAAGAGCAAGGTGGTGGCCACTAACCAGGGTCCTCATGGGCTGTCTTCCTACAGTGTAAGGCAGCAGGCTGAGAGAGGGTATGAGAAAGCAAGAGACCAGATGGACAGCCTCGAGTCTGTGGTCTTTTATTTTATTTCATTTTTTTTTTTTTTTTTTTTTTTTTTTTTTTTACTGAGACAGGGCCTTACTTGTGTTGATCAAACTCCTAAGTTCAAGAGATTCTCCTGCCTCCACTTTTGGAGTAACTAAGGTTGCATGTTCAAGCCCTGCTCAGTTGACATGAACCCCCTCCAGCCTCCCCTGTGGTCTAATCACGTCACAAACGTTTCCCCCCTGAACCCCGTTTCACTGGGGATTTAACTTCCAACACGTGGTTTTCGCTGGACACATTCCAACCATCACAGCCCTAGCATACATGTGTCGAGTTCCTGGGCTGGAGGTCTCCTGGCTCAAGAGAACTGGGACCCTGGAGACCCTAAGGTTAGGGCAAGGGTGCATTTTCTCTCACTTGCCTTGGGGTGACGACCGCCATCCTCCTAGGTGCCTTGCACCAAGGTGCTGTGATCTGTGCCATAGCCCTGGTCATGACTGATAAGGCTGCAGAGTGAAAATCACCAGTTTCAACAGTCCCAGCGCAACCGCAACTCTTTGGAGCATCTTTGGCTTGTCCTCCCTCTCACCTCAGCAGTCTGGATTGTGGCTTCAATTTACGTTCGGAAGCCAGGTGCCGTACGAGGCGCATTTCCTGTATAAATTCATTTAATCCTCAAGCAACGCCCCAAAGTGCCAACAACATTACACATGAGAAAACGCGAAGCGATATGCTAATGACAACAGCTAGGGAGACAAAGTTATAGTTTTCCCTGAGCTGCCAAGGACACTCTAGGCCACAGGCACTGTCCCAGGACAGATAACAATAAAATAAAGGACAATAAAAAGATGTCACCCAAGGTCTCTCTTGATTAAATGATGCTAATAAATGGTGTTATCCAGAGCAGTGTTTGAGTTCGCTGCATAAATCCTCATTTGAGTAAAGACATGCTAACCGGGTACAAAAATAAAACATTGTTCTCTCTCTCTCTCCTTCTCTCCTTCCAACTTCCCTCCTTTCTTAACCCCCTCATGTTTTTTTTTTGCTTGTTTACGTTTTGAGATAGGGTTTCACTCTGTAGCCTAGCCTATAACTCACCACATAGCTCAGGCTGGTTTCAGATTCTCCACAATGTTCTTCCCTCAGCCTCCCGAATGCTGGGATTACAGGTGAGAGCCATCAGTCCCTTCCCCTTCCCACCGATCTCTCATTAAGAACAACAGGCTAATTGAGATAAGATACTTTGCTAGCTGAGAAGCATGGGCGAAGGTCCAATTTGGGGTCGGCTTGTTTTTTCCTACTTTCCAAGTGCAAAATATCTTGTTTTGTGTTTGTTAGTGTTTTACCTGCATATCCATTCATTCTTGTACCAAGGAGGTCAAAAGAGGAGGTCAGTTTTCCAGGAACTGGAGTTACAGTCAGTTGTGAGCCGTCATGTGGATGTTGGGAATTGAACCCAGGCCCTCTGCAGGCGCTAGTGCTCCTAACCACTGAGCTATCTCTTCAGCACCTCTAAGTACAAATATTAATGTCAGCCTAAAAGCCAGTTTTCAGCCATGAGAGTTCTTTTGGAGCTTGATCCACTCTTCCGCCCTGCTCGTAAACCAAAGACGCTTCAGTCAATTTGTTGGCATGAAAAACTTTTTTGCTTTCATATATTTTGTGATGTATTGGTGTTCAAAAACGAGTTAGCATACGAGATTAATTACAAAGCACTTGAACTAAACGAACCCTAATTATGATGAGAGCTGATTATAACCACTTCATTAGTAGATGAACAAGAAAGCGGGCACCGTGAGCAGATCAAAATGCTCATGGCCACAGGGCAGGCAGGGAAGAGGATGCACACTTCCTGGAAACCCCAAAGTTAGGGGTCAGTGTCCAGCCTGAGGGTGTTGTCGCCATGCCATACCAGTCTCATGGAGTCCAGGAACTGGGAGCACATTCTCTCCATAGGCTTAACTTTAAGAGGTTTCTCAAAATTCAGACGAAGACATCACTGGACTCAGTGAGTTTCAGAATATGTGTTCAGCGTTTGCTTACTGACAGTCTTTCACCTTCAAAGATACTTCAGTCTGTTCCTTAATATTCCCTGAGTGTCTTGCCCCAGCCTTCTTGTTCCCTCAAATAAACATGCTTAAGGACACAGGATGGAAGAAGAAGGCAGGAGTTAGACCATTAGGGAGGATCTGTCTTGTTTCTGAACATGTCATAATTTCCCTTAATTATTTTTATCATCACCTCAGTAATTCTCCTGTGGAGTGAATGTTTTTGCTTTTGTTTTGACTACCCTCAAATGTATGTATTGGAGCCCTAAGGCCCATGTGATGGCTTTCGAAGATGAGCCCCTGGGAGGCAATTATGTTTAGATGAAGTTATAAGGGATGGGGAGGAGTTCCCATCACGGGATTAGTGTCTGCATATAGTAAATCTTCTCTCTCTCTCTCTCTCTCTCTCCCTCCCTCCCTCCCTCTCCCTCTCCCTCTCTCTCTCTCTCCCTCTCTCCAATATGTGAATACAGAGAGAAAGGACCTTTCACCTAGTCTGTAGGCACTTTGACCTTGTTTTTTCCCCTGCTTTCAGAGCCGTAAGATAAATTTCTGTTACTTAAGCACCCAGCCCATGGTCTTTGTTATAGCATCCTTAGCTTACTGATACACTCTGCAGACACCTCAGAGCCAATATTCTGTGTCCATCTCTGGATTCCATCCGCACAGATCAGCAGGACAGGATCAGAGCACTGTGACCTGTCTTGCTTCCATTTCACTATTTTTTTATTAAAAGAAATGCCTGGTAGGTGGAGGCAGGGATTGGTGTTGTGGGTTTGGGATCAAACTCAGGGACATATGCATCTAGTGGGGCATTTTCAAATGGAGCTACTACCATTAAATCCATCCCTCTGCAGCATGCAGCTCACTCAAAGGTTCTCAGATACGGAGCGGCACATCTATCACCACAATTGGGTCTAGAACATTTCTTCCCTCCAGAAAGAGTTCCAACCTCCCTTATCCATCTTTCACTTCTGTATAACTACCAACCCATAGCCATCCCCGATCAACTTCTTCTCCATAAATTAGTCAGTTCTAGCGTTTCACAGCAACGCAGTCAGACACTACAGGGCCTTTGTGGTCATCTTCTTTTGGTTAGCAAGGTGTCCTTATGGTTCATCTGTACTGTAGCATGGTCTAGTCCTTTATTTCTTTCCATAGCTAAAAAATATTCCATTGCTACAAATTTTTTATCTGGATAGGTGTGGAAATTTCTGATTTATGCCTTTGTTTCCAGGCTTGTCCTTCCAGTTTGTTCTTCTCCATGAATCCAATCTCCTGGATGAGGTTTATCGGTGCTTGGGTTCTCATATGGCCTGCCACGCCTTTCTGCCATCCTGTTGTGCCTCTGGCAGAGTTGGGGGACTGCTGGCTCTGCTTGCTTGTTCCGGATGGCACGGCATCTTCCTATCTGACTAGAACATTCTTCGTGTCCTTCTCTATTCTCCCTACTCACTCTTTTGTGACTAATAGACCCAAGAACACTCCTGCTAGGGCACAAGACACTTGCTGTAATAATGGAGTCTTCATGGACTCCGTAAATCCCAAAGTTAAGTTTTATCCCCATTTAATTTCAGGCCTCATATGGAGCTTGGAATAAAAATCAAATAGATGCCCTGATTTAGGGGAGGAGCTTGGTCCTGCCTCACCTTGGTATGCCAGACTTTGTTGACTCCCCAAGGGAGGCCTTACCCCCTTTGAGGAGTAGATGGGTGGGCAGGAGGTACGGGAGACAGTAGAAAGGGAGGGAGGGGAAACTGGGGTTGGTGTGTAAAATGAAAAAGAATTCTTTAAATGAAAAAAGAAATTGCCCTTTCTTTAATCCCCCCAAAGTTAGATAGATGGTCAGATATAGACAAAGTCTAATATTTTAGATACTTCTGATAGCCTACAAAATAATAAATAATTTGAAGAACTTCTTCTCAGTACTTATGTGAAAAGTACTTTATGGGTTACTAAACACCAAGCTTATCTAGGATAAACAAAACAACAAACATAAAACCAAACTACCATAAAAGCACAGCTATTTTATTGCCTTGTTTAATTTACTGGCCAAAAATTCATTGATTACACTATTTTACTTTCATCTTAATAACTCAAATATCCCAGTAAATAACTGGCGTAAAGGAAAAAAATTTCTTTTGAATTTCACCAGACAAAGCTCCTTCCACTCAAACTCTCTGAATTCTGATCATGTGATCCTTGGAAACAAGGCACAGCAAATAGGTTCTGGTGCCAAGGGAATACTTCCCTGCATATGAAACCTAAGGTGCCAAAACAGAGTTTGTCCTTAAGAAGTCAGAGCTTGGCCAGTTGACCAGTGTCATTAGCTCATTCTGACAGTGAAGCTAGTCGCGTGGTTTGTGCTTAATGTCATTTGAGAAATTAAAAAAAAAAAAAACTTGCTTCTTCTTCATAGTTCAGACTCTCTTTAACATCTAGCAGTAGTACTGGAATGCCCTTTGGGAACTCTGAGTCGATGACTGGATTGTAAATGTGTATGGCTTTGCCCAACAGGCTCATGGGATATGTGAGATTCAGTCAGATCCCATCTTCTATTCGTGGAAGCACAGAAGAAGAAGTCTAAGTAAAGGGGAAGTCTCGAATCCCAGGATTTAGCGAAATTTCACGAAACCTACCCAAGTATTCTTCCTCTTTTTCTCCCCTGCCTATTCCCAACCCACTTTGAGATAAGGCCTTATATGTAGTCTCGTTTGGCCTCAAATATGTGATCATCCTCCTACTTCAGCCTCCTGAGTGCTGGGTTTACTGGTGTGCACCACTGTACTGCATACTTGTTTCAGGATCTTATCATGTCGTCTAGTTTTCCCTCAACTCCTACCTCAGCCCCCTGAGTGCTGAGGTTATAGGTGCGGGACACCGCACGTGTCTTTCTCTCATTTCCGTTTCCTGGGAAATTACTTCAAGTAGCTAGTTAGATCTTAGAGTTTGAGTTCTGATGACTAAATTACTACATATTTCAACATTGCTCTCATGGGGGAATGTGACCTTTGACCCTGACCTGGGAGCTCTGTGGAGCAGCTAAGATGATGACAAAGTGCACCTGACTAGGCAGGACGTGAGCCCCAACTTCAGTCTCCCTAGCAGCACACAGCTTCAGAGGTGTCTGGTCAGCCTTCTTGGCCTTTCCTGTGGATGTTGTTATTCTCTAGAACTTCCTAGAGGTCTCACCCCCTGCGGTCACATTTGAACAACTGCCAAAAACTGAGACTACCTTCGGCTCTCTCAAACACTTTCTTTGGGCAAACCTGTGGAGAGTGAAGGCTCGCAGGCAGAGAAGAGATAACGAGTTTCTGTAAGGAACTTTGTTTTCAGAGCCTTAACCAAGCGGGAACTTGCTTGTTGCCAAATGATTTCTGCCCGGCTGTGAGCCATTAGGCTACTACAAAATTCTAGTCTCTGTCAAAATCACTGTAGCATCCAGCTTCTGAAAATTGTTTCCTACGTACCTTAGCACAAACAAAGACTGTTTGAGGAAATAATTCCAGTGATGACATAGAACTTATTCTCATATATAAAGCTATGCTAGGTTAAGAAGCCCATAGTCAGGGAGCTGGGCCATCTATAAACAACTTTCAGACTTGTGGCCGATGTTTAAATGTGAAGGCATGGGATGAGTTGTTGAGAAGTCAGAGAGGGAAATGAACATAAGGAGAAGGGATGATAACGCTGAGCAGAACACGTTGTATCTGGGGACTCGGACCTTGCAGCTCCTGTCCTGCCGACTTAGATGAGATTTGTAATCATCTCGGCTTCTCCACTGAGCCCACAGAGGGGCCAATGACCTAGGAGCAAAGGCCACGTTCCAAAAATTAAGAAAACCACCAGAAGATTAATGACCAGGCTTACACAGATGACCCCGTTAAAACCTAATCAAGCCATCAAGAGATAGGTGATCCATCCGTGATTTTTGCTTGAGTAAAATGTAATACCCCTCAGAAGAAAATAATGAAATCCAGAGTTCTTCAGTGTGTCACCCGTGGTATTTCCATGTCATTGCATAGTTTTTACAGATGTAGACATGATTGACATAGGAAAATGTCATTCACAGATAAGAGTGGGGCAGCATGTCCGGGAGCGGCAGACTGAGTGACAACTCAATTTTGGAATTCGAAGACAAGGACCATAAGAGAACTTTAAAAGATGCTAAAACATCTACAGAGCGTGCAGACAGATAACGACAATGTGAAAACTGTAATTCAAAGACCAGGACCAACAGAGTTTCCGGAGATGAGAGAATAATATCTGAAAAAGCAAACCCATTGAACAGGATCGGCACGTGCTGGACATGGCAGGTTTATCAGTTCGGGGGTGGGGTGGGGGCTGACAACAGTAATTGTTGTAGCTGCAGTTGAGAGAACAGACAGGAATATTAGGGAAGAGAACATTAGTGACCTCTGGTATAACATCAAATGACCAGCATGCATAAAAGTAGAGTCTCACACAAAAAAAAAAAAAAAAAAAAAAAAGGAAAAAGGTTAAAATATTCCACTTAAAGAAAAATCAAGAAAACAAAATTTCTCAAGCCACAGTCCCAGGAATCCTCGGTGGAATAGATATAAAGAAAAATACATTTAGAAACGTAAGGTCAAGCTGCTTAAAATTCATGCTGAGGGGGAAAATGGGCACCATCAGTGTAGGAAAACTATGATAAAAATTAACCTTGCCTTATCATCAGAGACACTGGACACAAGCAAACCCATAGTGAACGTCACGAAATACAGAGTATCTAGGGTAAACTAAGGCAAAGTGAAAATGAACCCCGATGAACAACTGAGAAAATACGTCCCAGCAGACAGGATGCTCAGGAGAGTTCCTCTGACTAAGGTGGAGTGATGCAGCATTGTCTCCTTTCCGTTTTTCTAATTTGTATGTCTGTGGACATGGGAGTACAGGTGCCTGCAGGTGCTGCAAAAGAAAGCCAGATCCCCTGAACCTGGAGTTTGGCTGATTGGGATCTGCCTGGATGTGAGTGCTAGGATCCAAGCTCAGGTCCCTTAGAGAAGCAGTGAGCAGGCGCTTAGCCACTGAGTCATCTCTTCTGCCCAGAGATGCGAATCTTACTTTAAAAGTGTCTCTTATTTTTTAGTGCATGAATGGTTTGCCTACTGGTTTGTATGTGTGCCACGTGCATGCAGTGCCATTGGAGGCCAGAAAAGGATGTTAGATCCCCTAAAATTGGATTCACAGACAATTGTGAGTTGCCATGTGGGTACTGGGAACGGAACTTTGCAAAGGCAAGAAGATCTCTTAACTGTTGAGCCATCTCTCCAGCCCTGAGATCTGAATATTCAAGAAGACATGAGGAACAGAAGAATAACACGAATGTGATTAAAGGTAGCGTATGGCTCTTTCCCACGAGTTATTTCATAGATGACTGACTGCTAAAGAAAAAAATCAAATATTAAGAAATTTCCATAGAAGCAGTCCTAAGAGGAAAGTTCATAGCACTAAGTACCCACTTAAAGAAAACAGAGAAAGCACACATTGGAGACTTAACAGCCCACCTGAAAGCTCTAGAAAAAAAAGAAGCAGACTCACCTAAGAGGAGTAGAAGACTGGAAAGAATCAAACTGAGAGCTGAAATCAACAAAATAGAATCACAGAAAACAATCCAAAGAATCAATGAAACAAGAAGCTGGTTCCTGGAGAAAATAAACAAGATTGATAAACCCCTATCCAAACTAATCAAACGGCAGAGAGAGAATATGCAAATTAATAAGATCAGAAATAAAAAGGAGGACATAACCACAGACACAGAGGAAATTCAGAGAATCATTAGATCTTACTACAAAAGCCTGTATGCCACAAAACTGGAAAATGTAAAAGAAATGGACACTTTTTTTTTTTAGATAAATACCATATACCAAAGTTAAACCAGGAACAGATGAACAATCTAAAGAGATCTGTTAGTGGAGAAGAATTAGAAGCTGTTATCAAAAACCTCCCTACCAAGAAAAGCCCAGGACCAGATGGTTTAAATGCGGAATTCTACCAGAACTTCCAAGAAGACCTAATACCTATACTCCTTAAGGTATTTCACAATATAGAAACAGAAGAGTCATTGCCAAATTCCTTTTATGAAGCTACAGTTACTCTGATACCAAAACCACACGAAGACTCAACCAAGAAAGAGAATTACAGGCCAGTCTCACTCATGAACATCGACGCAAAAATTCTTAATAAAATACTGACAAACCGAATCCAAGAACACATTAGAAAAATTATCCATTTTGATCAAGTAGGCTTCATCCCAGAGATGCAGGGCTGGTTCAACACACGAAAATCTATCAATGTAATCCATCATATAAATAAGCTGAAAGAAAAAAACCATATGATCATTTCATTAGATGCTGAAAAAGCATTTGACAAGATTCAACATCCCTTTATGATAAAAGTCTTAGAGAGATTAGGGATACAAGGGACATACCTAAATATAATAAAAGCTATTTACAGCAAGCTGACAGCTAACATCAAATTAAACGGAGTGAAACTCAAAGCCATCCCACTAAAATCAGGAACACGACAAGGCTGTCCACTCTCTCCATACCTCTTCAATATAGTGCTTGAAGTTCTAGCAATAGCAATAAGACAACATAAGGGGATCAAGGGGATTCGAACTGGAAACGAAGAAGTTAAACTTTTGTTATTTGCAGATGATACGATAGTATACATAAGCGACCCCAAAAACTCCACCAAAGAGCTCTTACAGCTGATAAACACCTTTAGTAATGTGGCAGGATACAAAATCAACTCCAAAAAATCAATTGCCCTCCTATACACAAAGGATATGGAAGCAGAGAGAGAAATCAGAAAAGCATCACCTTTCACGATAGCCACAAACAGCATAAAATATATTGGGGTAACTCTAACCAAGGAAGTGAAAGATCTATTTGACAAGAACTTTAAGGCATTGAAGAAAGAAATTGAAGAGGATACCAGAAAATGGAAGGATCTCCCTTGCTCTTGGATTGGGAGGATCAACATAGTAAAAATGGCAATTCTACCAAAGGCTATTTATAGATTCAATGCAATCCCCATCAAGGTCCTATCAAAATTCTTCACAAATCTTGAGAGGATAACAATCAACTTTATATGGAAAAACAAAAAACCCAGGATAGCTAAAACAATCTTGTACAATAAAGGAACTTCTGGAGGCATTGACATCCCTGACTTCAAACTCTATTACAGAGCTACAGTAATGAAAACAATGGTATTGGCATAATAACAAAGAAGTAGACCAATGGAATCGTATTGAAGACCCGGATTTTAACCCACAAACCTATGAACACCTCATTTTCGATAAAGGAGCTAAAAGTATACAATGGAAGAAAGAAAGCATCTTCAACAAATGGTGCTGGCACAACTGGATGTCAACCTGTAGAACAATGAAAATAGACCCATATCTATCACCAAGTCCAAATGGATCAAAGACCTCAATATCAGTCTGAACACACTGAACCTAATAGAAGAGAAAGTGGGAAGTACCCTACAACATATGGGCACAGGAGATCGCTTCCTATGTATAACACCAGCAGCACAGACATTAAGGGCAACATTGAATAAATGGGACCTATTGAAACTGAGAAGCTTCTGTAAAGCAAAGGACACTGTCACTAAGACAAAAAGGCAACCCACTGACTGGGAGAAGATCTTCACCAACCCTGCAACAGACAAAGGTCTGATCTCCAAAATATATAAAGAACTCAAGAAACTAGACTTTAAAATGCTAATTAACCCAATTAAAAAATGAGGCACTGAACTGAACAGAGAATTCTCAACAGAAGAAGTTCAAATGGCCAAAAGACACTTAAGGTCATGCTAAACCTCCTTAGCGATCAGGAAAATGCAAATCAAAACAACTTTGAGATATCATCTTACACCTGTCAGAATGGCTAAAATCAAAAACACCAACGATAGCCTTTGATGGAGAGGTTGTGGAGAAAGGGGTATGCAAACTTGTGCAACCACTTTGGAAATCAGTGTTTCGGTTTCTCAGGAAATTCGGGATCAACCTGCCCCACCACTCTTGGGAATATACCCAAGAGATGCCCTATCATATTACAAAAGCATTTGTTCAACTATGTTCATAGCAACATTATTTGTAATAGCTAGAACCTGGAAACAACCTAGATGTCCTTCAATGGAAGAATGGATGAAGAAAGTGTGGAATATATACACATTAGAGTACTACTCAGCGGTAAAAAACAATGACTTCTTGAATTTTGCATGCAAATGGATGGAAATTGAAAACACTATCCTGAGTGAGGTGTCCCAGACTCAAAAAGATGAACATGGGATGTACTCATTCATAAGTGGTTTCTAGCCATAAATAAAGGTCATTGAGTCTATAATTTGTGATCCTAAAGAAGCTAAATAAGAAGGTGAACCCAAAGAAAAACATATAGTTATCCTCCTGGATATGGGAAGTAGACAAGATTGCTGAGCAAAAATTGGGATCTTGGGGGTGGGGTGGGTTAGGGGTAAGAGGAGATGGGGGGAGAAATGTGAGAAGGGGAGGATGGGAGAACTTGGGGAATTGGGATGGCTGGGATAAAGGAAGGGTGGATATGGGAGCAGGGAAGCATATATCTTAATTAAGGGATCCAGCTTAGGGTAGGTAAGAGACCTGAACCTAGAGGGGCTCCCAGGTGCCCAGGGGGATGTCACCAGTTAGTGCCTTGTGCAGCTGAGGATAAGGAACCTGAAATGGCCCTATCCTATAACCACACTGATGAATATCTTGCATATCACCATAGAACCTTCATCGGGCGATGGATGGAGATAGAGACAGAGACCCATACTGGAGCACCGGAATAAGCTCCCAAGGTCCCAATGAGGAGCAGACAGAGGGAGAACATGAGCAAGGAAGTCAGGACCGTAAGGGGTGCACCCACCCACTGAGACAGACGGACTGATCTATTGGGAGCTCACCAAGGCCAGCTGGACTGGAATTGAAAAAGTATGGGATAAAACCGGACTCTCTGAACAATGAGGACTGATGAGAAGCCAGGGCCAATGGCACTGGGGTTTGATCCTACTTCATGTTCTGGCTTTGTGGGAGCCTAGCCAGTTTGGATGCTCACCTTCCTAGACCTGGATGGAGCGGGGAGGACCTTGGACTTTCCACCTGACTGCTCTTTGGTCTGGAGAGGGAGGGGGAAAGGAGTGGGGGGAGGGGGAGTGGAGTGGGAGGAAGGAGAGAGAAATGGGAGGATGGGAGGAGGCGGAAATTTTTTTCCAAGAAAAAAATAAATAAATAAAAAGAAATTTCCATAGTGAATAAATAAAGCATATTAACAAAGGCTAGAGGTCTTTTAATGCAAACACTCTGACTGTGATTTGTTCCACTGGCTCTGTGCAATATCACAATCAGTGGAACTGCCTGAGGAGATTTTGCATTATAATCCCCACGACAATCTGCATTTGCAGCAATAAAGGATGCCATTTAAAACTTTCCATCAGATTTATTCAAACAATGAACTAAACCAAGTCAACATATCAAAAAGCCTCTCCACAATGCAAATTCCAAGTAAAAAGTTTCCCTTGTGCATTTGATTTAAAATAACAATGGCAACAACCTTTAAGGACTAAATATTACCATTATTCAAGCTTTTACAGATAAGGGGGAATTGTTTCTAACATTTGGAGACGTGTGTTTGTCGTGTTGTGTATCTGGAATCATTACATGGATTTTACAACAATTGGTAGATGCTATCTTCAGCCTCTCACAATAGTAGCCCAGGATGTTAGACTGGTATTGTAAATATTCAAGAGTATAATGTTCAGGTTATAGGACAGAGGTACACAACTAACTTTACAAGCAGAACTAAGCTGGAGTTTGGCGTGTTCCTGATAAAAACCCACAACACTTGTTTGGTTTTAGTTTTCTTGTCTATGTAAGGAAGGATTCAAGTGATGGCTTCTCTAGGAGCTTTCTGTTATTACATTCTATGAGTATATCAATTATATCTGTTCTAGAGTCTTCACTAACTTTATTTGAAAATAATATCATTTACAAAGTATAGCAAAAACAAAACTAATACACATCTCCATATGTCTTTGACCTGGGTTCACTTTGTTGACATTTATCCCATTTTCTTTGCTGCTTGTTTCCTCTTTAAACAAGACAGGTTACGCTAACCTACATATAGAACACATTCCCTCATCCCTTTGATGGGAAGTCACACACACTGGGCTTCTTTATCTCCAAATCCTTCCAGGTGCATTTCACGAGAACAGGTGTATTCTGGGGCCAACAAGATGATTTGGCAGGGAAAGATGACTTCCGGAAACTTGATTTCACTCTGTAAGACCCGGAGAGCAGAAGAAAGAACGGAGTCCTTCATGTTGTCCTCTCTTCTCCACTTGCACACATGTGTGGCATGTATGAGCACACACACAATGAACAAATAAAAACAAATAAATAAATATAATCAAAGAAAACTAGAGACATATTCTTACCTAATCACAGGACAGTCATCAGTGTTGTGAGTTTATGTAAGAATAAAATGTTAATCGAATCGACAGTCCACACCCAGTGCTTTCTGGACTGTTGGCTCTCCAGTGCAAGACCCACCCAAGGGTCATGGATGGCGGGGGGGGGGGGAGTTGTGATGTGGCTTCATCTTTTGTGTTTCTGATATTTTTGTTGTATCAACATTACCAAAAGATCCTCCTTAATGGCCTTGAGTAGGAAATTCCTTAGTTGGCAGAACGCGGAGGGGACAGGTGTGTGCTGCCATGTGCAGCTCCCAAGTCCACTTTTGAACTTAATACTGCTGTGCTAGATAATCAGACATGCTAAGCATCTCTGTTTCATTCTCTGATGCATTTTTGCACCATTCTGTTCAAGGGCTCTGATATCTGTGCTCTAACAAATGAAGGAATTAAATGACAGCTTCATTGTCAATGGGCCAAGCTTTAGTTTGTTGGCTTGCTATATACTGTTTGCTACCAGCCATGTCTACACTTCTGTCCTTACCAGAAAGGAATTCTCTAAAAGAAAATTGTTTATATTAGTTTTATTTTATATCTATGAGGGTTTTTTTTTTTTGCTGTATGTATCTATGTATGTACACTGTGTGCCTGGTGCCCTCAGAATTCAGATAAGTACATTGGACCCCCTGAACTGGAGTTAAAGAGTAGTTATGAGCTACCATTTGGATGCTGGAATCTGAACCTAGGTCCTCTGCAAGAGCAGCAACTGCTCTTAATCATTGAGTCATCTCTCCAGCACCCGGGAATGAATTCTATGGTCACATATTATAAACTTCGTGGCTCATTCTGCTCCATTATAACAATGTGATTGAATTTTCGGAAGCGACTGAAGCCAGCTCCACAAGTAGTCCTTCATGCAGGCCTCCCCAGGGAGCCCAGGAAAACCCTGCACTAATCTGCAGTCACCTACATTGAACTCAAAGCCACACTCCTTGGGAGCAGCCAATACGTCTGTCCAGCTGCTGCCCCCTGCATAGGTTTGCTCCACCACTCTACAGACGGGGCTACTTCACACTGGCCAGTCTCTTCCTAAACCGTCAAAATCGCCCCCTACCCAGCATCCATTGCTATCTCTTGAGTTAACAATGCTCATGCTTTCCTTGGGGGTTGAGAAAGCAATTCCAGAAGAAGCTAGCTCATCTTTCTACAAAAACAAACAAGCAAACAGATTCTGCAAACTATCCGCATGTGGAGTGACATCATCCTTCTTTTCTGATTTAGAATTGACATCTGCTCCCTGTCCTGTCTACTCACAGAGTTAAACATTTCAGTCTTGGCACTGTCTCCTTTGGCGTTGTCAATGTCCCCTCTTCTGAAGCCCTGCACTCACTGTATCCCATGTGCTCAAGAATCTCCTGTCTCAAAACAGTAGCCGCAACATTTTCCCACTCTGCTTTGACATTCTAGCCTAGATGCACCGTCACACTTCGTAGCCCTTCACAAAAATCCCCAGGAAGTTCATATGCATGTAGTCCCACTTTCTCATTTTCTCCTCCATCTCCTGTTGTGGGCCTCGGTTCTCTGCAGCCAAGCCTCTGTGGAAGACACTAAGAACCTCCGCAAGGGTGGTGGGTGGCCCCGATTATTGCCCATCTCTAACTTGGTCTTTCGGTCTGATGCCTGTATGTGGCCTCCACATAACCGTGTCTATTCTCTGATTTTGGTCCAGCTTCCTGGTGATTCTTACTCCATCTTTTACTGGCATTTCCTCCTCCACTTCCCTCTTTGCCCTCAGGACTCACTTTGTGGTCCTTTTCTTCTCTTCATTGCTTTATTTATTTGACACGTTATCAACTCTTGTGGTTCTCCCACCCAGTCTTCAGTTACTTCTTTTCTGGGTAAGAGGCTCTCGATCTCAGGGTGAGCAGGCTTCTGATTCCAGCATGGGGGTGTTAGGCTAAGAGCTCTTGCCTTCTGCCTCAGGGCTGGGCAGCCTGCTGATTAACAGGTAGAATCTATCTCGAGATATTACCTTGGGAACTCATTTTAAAAATATGAAACATTATTTGCAATGACTATTACTTCTCATCGAAAAGGATTTCTTATGGTACCTTAGTTGATGATTTCCGCTCAGGCAAGGTCATTCCCTACCACACAGTCAAACGCCTTGCAGTTTGGTTTAGTTTCAAACTTCCTGGCTCGACACTTAAGAGTCAGGTCAAGCCAACCAGCGTGCAGATTCTTCATGTGTGGTCCATCCTGCCTCTTGCCCTGATTCTGTAGCTGCAAACACCTTAAAAGGAAAAAAAAAATAGCTTTCCTCAGGGCAAAATGAAGCCAACAGTAAAAGTATGCTGCGTCTATGGTGTGTTTGATAAATGCACATTTTCTTCGCTTCATCCTGGGCAGAGGGTCAGCGTGAGAACGCTGGCAGATGAAATAGGAAATTACCCACACACATGCATGAAAATGGAGAAGACAAAGTGCTGTGTGAGAATGGATTGAGGAAAAAGTAAATTTATCTATTTAACTCCTGGGCCAGGCAAAATTTCAACATTTGTAAGAAATTGCTTGATGATGATGATGATGATGATGATGATGATGATGATGGGTCAGCAAGATGGTTCAGTGGGTAAAGATGATTGATGACAAGCCTGATGACTTGAGTCTCGTCACCTGGACCCGTGTGGCCGAAGGAGAGAACAGATTCCAATTCCTGAAAGTTGTCTTCTGACCTCCACATGTGTACTTGCACCCGTATGCGATCCCTGGGGAGAGATAGATAGATAGATATATAGATAGATGTAAAACTAAACAACAACATTAGGCTTTCTTTATCAAGCATCCTAGGATCTACAGACTTCAAGTTGTCGTTTGCTCTCATCTTTCTAGACAACTTGCTTAGCTTCTGACTCAGCACGTGACTTGTTTTTTTTCATTAAAGTTTCCCTTCACTGGCTATAATCATTACAGCATAATCTAATCATTATTGCCTGCTCTTGGCCTCTCTCCTGAGGCCAAAGGAGGAACAACCAGTTTCCTGGGCCTCCCTCACTCCAGACCCGCCCAGATGCTTGACTGCTGTTCTGGAACTGCTCTGGGAGTGCTCATCCATGGAAACCGTAGGCACATTTGAGGACAGCTATCGACGGGAGTCGTCTTGAGATGCTCGAAATTGGGGGAGCTCGACAGGAGAGTGCTGTGGGAGTTCCTGTTGGGAGAAAGGGACTGTCTGCTCTTGAGAATTCCGTGACTGGTGCTGGGGGTGTTGTTCAGAAGTATGGCCTAACAAGACAAGGCGCTTGGCTCCACACCCACAGCCATATTCTTGTGCCTGTCCTTCAGCTGCAGTCATGGGTGAAGGAGGAGAAGGGAAACAGAGCCTGCTCTTAAGGAAGTGTTGAGAAAACACCATGCTCTGTCTCAAGATACTCTGTGAAATGCTGGCTTTGGGGCTGCCTCTTGCCCTGGATAACTCCATTTTTTCAAGGAGCATTTGACTCTGCTTTGAGTCTCTGCAAACACAAAGGCAGGTGACCGTGTGCTTGTTGTACTGCCCAACACCCACTGATGAAACAAAGACCAATACACAGCTTACCTCTAGAAATAAAAAGGGTCCTCCCCTATAAACATAGAAAAGTAGGTTGGAACCACATGGCTCTCGGGTGTGTTTCTCCAATGCTGGCAGGCTCTACTCAAATGGTCCCCTATCCTTCTGTCTTGACCCAGTCCTGGACTTCACCTCCAGGGACCTAAGTCTACACTTTAACGAGATAAATAAATTTTCGAGAGCCAGATTACACCTCCACATAATATTAGAGAAACATTATTTCTCCTAATTTAAAATCAATTCTGTTATATGTAAATTGTTGAACATATTATGTTTATACAGCTCATTTAAAATGTAAAGTATAATTAAAAATTATGATTAAAAGATAGTCATCTATAATAGTCAAACCGTAGTCATGTTAGTTAGGTTTTGTAGATGTACAGAAATATATTTCAGATGGATAGATATTCATCAAATCTTTCAAAGACCTGAGCCTTTCCCCTTCCCAGGCAGGAAGTATCGGCAGGGAGACCAGACTAGAATAATTCTGGGAAGGGGAAAGGCTCAGTCTGTAGTCACCAGCCAAAAATAGAGGAAGCAAGATGAGAATGCCTCACTGAGTAAGGTACCAAGTCATGTGGCTATACATAGATAAGAATTATGAGTTAATTTAAGTTGTAAAAGCAAGTTAATAATAAGCCTGAGCTAATAGGTCAAACAGTTTATAATTAATAGACGCCTCTGTGTGTTTCTTTGGTACTGAATGGCTGTGGGACTGAGTAGGACAGAAACTTCTGTCTACATTACAGTTCAATTTAACCCTGAGTTCAGCTCTATACTGACTTCATGGGTTGTCTCCATAGTGGCATCAACAGGGTTTGCTATCTAAACACTTTCTCCACACAAATGCTTTTCATCTTTATCCGCCTCTGCCTCTGCCTAGAGTCAGCACTCCTTGAGCTTTGTCATGCTTCTCTGATCAGTTTGCAGCCAATTTCTGTTCCACCTATATCGATGCAAATATAATTACTGTGTGATGTGTAACATGTGATTGAGAATCAATCTCAGTAGTTAAGACTGAAACAATAGCCGGGCGGTGGTGGCGCACGCCTTTAATCCTAGCACTCGAGAGGCAGAGATAGGTGGATCACTGTGAGTTTGAGGACAGCCTGGTCTACAAGAGCTAGTTCCAGGACAGGCTCCAAGCCACAGAGAAACCCTGTCTTGAAGAAAAAAGCCTGAAATAATAGACGAGATGTGCTGTGCTGTCACCTGCCTTTAATCCTAGCACTTGAGAAGTAGATGCAGGTTGGATCTCTGTGAATCTGAGGTTAGCCTGATCTACATAAAGACCAATAAAAAGAAAACTAGCTCTATGTAGTGAGATCTTGTCTTTAAAAAAGAAACAACAACAACCAAAGAGGTTGGGAAGTGAAGGTGCATCTCTGTAATTTGGAGGAATGCCTCAAACTATCATTGAGCCCATATACAATTTGAATGTTCATTAGAATGATAAGCAATTGAGTATGGAGCTTTATAGGAAGGACGGGGTACGCTGGAACCAAATTCCAATTTCTTTTTTTCATGGCTCCTTTCAAAATTCTTGTTCATTTGAGGCTTCAGGTTAAGGATTTTAAGGTATTTATAGGGTTATGCAGCTATTCATAATTTTAGAGGTTTTTTTACATCCTCAAGAACCTTCTGCAGAGCTGTCCTTCCTTCCTAATACCCTCCTCTATGCCATGGCAAACATTAGTGTACTTTGGGTCTCCAGGGATTCACCATGCTGGGCATTTCATGTAAATGGAATAATTTAATACAGTGTCCTTTACACCTGGATTCTTCTAGTGATATGTTCACAAGACTTATCTGTGCAATAAAATGCATCAGCTTATCATTCTTGTTACAGTCTGTGGTTGTTTGAATAAGAATGGCCCCCATGGGCTCATATAGTCTTATGAGCGGAACCGTTTGAAAGGATTAGGAGGTGTGGCCTTTTGGAGTAGGTGTGGTCTTGTTGTAGGAAGAGTGTCACTGGAGGTGGGCTTTGAGGTTTCACAATTCCGTGATAGGCCCAGTCTGTCTCTTTCTTGATCGCAGATCAGAATGTAGTTCTTAGCTACTACTCTAGAGCTGTCTGCAGGCCACCATCCCTACACCTTGATGATAACGGACTAAACCTCTGAAAGTGTAATCAAGCCCACCATTAAATGCTTCCTCTTATAAGAGTTGCCTCGGTGTTGGTGTTTCTTCAGAGTCATAGGATGCTGGAAAAAAGATATTTAATTGTGTGGACACACAAGACAAACATATTTTTACCCTGTCATTAGATTTATGAACATTTAATTTGTTTCCTATTTTTGGATATTACAAGCAATGAATGAACATTCATGTACAAGCTTTGTGTGAATATAATGTGTTCATTTCTTCAGGGTAAATATGTAAGAATGGAATTTCTGGGCACATGGTCACCAGCTTAACACTTTGAGGCGGTGATAACTGTTTTCCAGGGTTACTGTCCAAATGTACGCTTCCACGAGCAATGTGGGAGTTTCCATTTTCCCACATCCTCACAGAAGACACTTCTTTCTGTGGGTGTGACACATGGTTGCTTTTTTTCTAAATAGTCTTTTTCTTTTTTTAAATCTTACAGTATGTGTATTGCGTGCCTGAGTGTGTGTCTGTGCAGAGAGGTCAGAAGAAGTGCCGTATTCCTTGGAACTAGAGCTAGAGTACTGTGAGCTATCACATGGGAACCCAACTCTGGTCTTCTGCAAGATCAGCAAGTGCTCTTAACGGCTGAGCCATCTCTCCTAGCCCCAGAGAGCCTTCTGGTTTTGAATGGCAGTTCCCTGAGGAAAAGTGAAGTTGAGCATGAAATTTTATTTTATTTTTTTTGGAGACGGGGTATCTTGCTATATTGCCTTGACTGGCATCCAATTCATATTCCTTTTGTATGTAGCTCCTGAGCGGTGGAATTGTGGTTGTGCACCCCCTCCCTTGGCTCTAAGTCAGCAATCATTTTTCTTTCTCTTCACTTTCTTACATTCATTCCTCTTTTATATATATATATATATATATATATATATATATATATATATATATATATTTCTCCTCTCCTCTGTTGAAGTTTTCTGGATACCTAGCACAAAATCTGGATAGACTGTGTTTGTTTCAAGAGGACATTTTCAGCTCTGAGTGGAAAACTTGGATGAAACTCGTGGACACGTTTACTACTGTTGAGAATTAAATCTACTAGCTGGTTTAACTCAAGCCAACATACCTGTACTAAGCACGTTGTTCAGATTACTGGAATACGGTAAATAAATTTTAGTATTTCTAGACAGTAAGTATGCACTTATTTAGAATGATGCACAAATATGGTTATTGTTTAATCCTGAAAACATGGAAGTCTCCAGAATCCAGGAGGGAACAAAACCAAACAAATAAAGCAGGATA
The DNA here is from genome assembly GCF_018167655.1 of Microtus oregoni. Classification (NCBI taxonomy): domain Eukaryota; kingdom Metazoa; phylum Chordata; class Mammalia; order Rodentia; family Cricetidae; genus Microtus; species Microtus oregoni. The sequence continues at coordinate 9,154,560 of NW_024543095.1, read as the reverse complement.
AATACATAAGCTTGTTCAGCAAATGACCTGGGAGACAGGGTTAGAAAGGGGCTGGGGGTTTGCATAATCTAGGGGTTCAGGTTGAAACAGGTGAAGGCAGGAGGACAAAAAAACAGGGTCCTGAAGGAAACTGGGTCTCCAGCAGTCAGAGACCTCAAAGGACTGTGACCTCAGAAGGAGGAAGATGGATCCACTCTTAGTGGTGACATGAAGCTGTCTTGGTTTAGTTTCTGGATAAAGATGTCTATTTTAAGAATTTGCAATCAAAGAACCTGAAATCATGTAAGTTTGGAGTCCAAATTATACTACCTCCACTCAAGAGAATCCTAAGGTAGGAAATTAACAACAACAACAAAAGAGTCTCCAAGCCAGAGGCCTCAGGCATTCAGCAGGCCAAGAAGAATAAAAAAAAAACCCACAGAAGTGTGCCCTGGAGGAACCCTCTAGGGACTTTCCAGGCCAGCAGTTTGCCAAGACTCCTAAAAGGACTGCAGAATCTAAAGCTCAAGATGACTTTCTTCTTCTTCAGATCTCCTCCCCCCCCCCCCCCCGCAAGATTCTTCATTTTCCAAAAGCCTAAAAAAACGCCGGTTTATTCTACCCACTCATCTTTACATCTTTCTGACAGCCGAGAAATCCCGTCATTTAAGACCAAGCTGGTGACAAAGTCTGAACCAGCAAGGATTATTTCCGAGTGGAACTCACTGGGTTTTTACATGAATAAAGCTGAAATTAACCTTCAGAATGGTAAACAGGGCTTTGCTTTGCTCTTTAATTCTCTGTGGTGTCTTCTCTGTGATTGGTGTTTTGAGATTTATCCAGGGCACCTATTTCTGCTGTTAGAGACACTTGCGTTTTTAACCTCTTTCTTTATTATTGTCTCCCGATGAATTTCATGGCACTTTGGTTTCATGACACAATTCAGTACCTCTGTGATCTTTTCAGTATCCACTCAAGTTTCTCCTGCTTCATCAATACTTCTTATTCCTCTTTAGTCTTTTGAAGGCTGCACATTCTTCCAGTATCAGAGCCTACCCTTTTTTTTAACATTTATTATAAAATAATGATACTTTTGACAATACTAATATTGACAAAAACGCTATTGTTGTCGGGATGGGTTACCACTATAGAAATTTTCTCCTCTGGGTTTTTGCTGACTTCTGCTTCAGAGATGGTACAATGCAGTTTAATTGCTGAAGACTTGGCCCTGCCTTAGAAACGTCCCCAGATGGGAAATCTTGGTTTTGTTCTTTGTCATGCTTTTGAGGTTTAGTTCTTAGCTTGGAGTGTGCATCCTCTTCATATGTCTTATGCATGGGCGAGTTTAAGGTCTTGGAGACAATTCACCTGAAAAAGGAGAAAAGAAGAAAAGCAAAGCAAAGAAAAACACCTAGGACAACCCTTCGGAGTGACCTCAAACTGGAGGACAATGGGTGTGTTTACCACTTTGCATTGCTGTGAAAAACAGCTGGTCTAAACAATTTAAGAGGAGGAAGGTTTTATTTCGGCTACTGTTTAGAGGCTCCTGTCACGGCTGGTTTTCTCTTTTCCTTTTAGGGCTGTTCGAGGCAGATATCATATGGTAGCAGTCATAGTGGAGAAAAGCTACCCACTTCGTGGTATGCAGGAGCAGGGAGAGAAACAGGAGGAGGTCAGGGATAAAATATACCCTTTCTTCAAAGTCGACCTCCTGGAACCTACTCCTTCCGGTTGAATCCTACCTCCTAAAGCCAGTTATGAACTCATCAGTGAATGAAACTAGTGCCCCCGTGATCCGGTCACCTCTGGGTATAGCACCGCTAGCTATAGGGCAGGCTTTTGACACAGGAGCCCTGGGGGCCATTTTATAATCAAGTTATAATGTTGAGGGAAACAATGAGGAAAGTCTAGCTTTGATTAGAAAATGAAATAATAGTCTGGCCCATGCAGTGATGAGAGAGACAAAATTGCAGATGAACTCCTCTTTCTTTCTTCCTCTTCCTTCCTTCCTTCTTTCCTTCCTTCCTTCTTTCCTTCCTTTTTTCCTTTTTTCTTTTCTCTTCTCTTCTCTTCTCTTCTCTCCCCCCCCCCCCTTTCCGGAAAGAGATACCTTGAAAGAGAAAGCAATTATGGGGCTAGCAAGAAACCAGACACTAGGGAAATTTCCAGGAATACACAAGTATGACCTTAGCTAAGACTCTAAGCAACAGTGGAGAGGACGCCTATACTTACTGCCCTTCCCCTGTAATCAGATTGATGTCTACCTTAATTGTCATCATAGAACCTTCATCCAGTAACCGATGGAAGCAGACACAGAGATACACAGCTAAACAATGACTTGAACTCCTGGAGTCCAGTCGTAGAGAGGGAAGAGCGATATAATGGGGGAAACCTACAGAAACAGCTGACCCAATCTCACTGATTCTGGACTGACAGCTGGGGAACCTGCCTAAGGCTGAACTAGGCCCTCTGAGTGTGGGTGACAGTTGCGTGGCTTGGGCAGTGTGTGGGGCCACTAATAGTGGAATCAGTATTTATCACTAGTGCATGAACTGGCTCTTTGGAGCCCATTCCCTATGGAGGGATACAGGGGAGAGGGCCTTGGTCCTGCCTCAAGTGATGTGACAGACTTTGTTGACTTCCCGTGGGAGGCCTCACCCTCTCTGAGGAGTGGATGGGGGCCGGAGTGGGGAGAAGTTTGGGGGAGCAAGAGGATGGGAGAGAGAGGGAACTGGGATTGGTATGTAAAATAAGATTGTTTTAAAAATAAACAAAAAAATCTGTTCTTCCAGTGTGAAGAATCAGGCATGACTTTCGGGTACAGAGCCTTGGTTTTACTTCCGTCTAGACTTTCAGAACACACTATCTGTAGCAGGAATGATACCATGGGTGTGAATTATTTTATGTACAGACTCTTGAACTTTAATTGATTTGATCATGAGATGAAGCTTGGAGACAGATTGCCATTCTATTTTGTTCCCAGTTTTGTCCTTCCCCTTAGGAAAAAAAGACTTTCTGTGATGGCTCTAATATTCTTCTTATGATTTAAATGTCTTCATTTTGGAGTATTATATGTGGAAAATACAAGCAGCAATTTGGACATCGGCTTTTGTTGTCTCTTTAGTCACGGAAGTATACATGCTAGGGACCACTACTAGGAAGGATAAACTAATCCACAATGCACCATTAGTTCACTCCTGCCTGTGGTCAGCTTCTATTTTCACACTAGAGAAAGTTTCTCTTTATAACAAACAAATGCAAATTAAACTCATAACCTTGAGTGGCTGGCAGTTGCTCTCCTGTTCCACAAAGGGTCGCTATTGAGTTTTACAAGTTGCCCTTTTATGGGCAGAAAGGAAACCGTAATACAAATGATCATGATTAGTCAATGCTTTGGTTTCTCATAAATGAGCACTTAGCGTCTATTTCTTAAATGAAGGTAAGGGGGAAAGTTTTACCACAGAGATGAGCGTGTGTATTTCATAAAGTCACTCCCAAAGTGTTGCCATCACCTGCTGAATGATGCCAAATGAGTCTGAATGTTTTGGAGGTATAAAATAAGCCCTGAGAAAAATTTAAAATGTACATGGTACAATCCGAGAAATGCTCTCTTAAGTTTTGCAGTTATAAATCTGGAAGAGTTGTTTGGGTCATTACCAAAATCTCTAAAATCCCATTAAACTGTAGTCCCTTCAAACGTAACACTTTGTACTGAGGTTAACCGGAGATCACGAGATACTGAACAACCCACGCAGTCCGAGACTCTCATGAAGATAACCACCCGAGCTATTTGGTATTGCGTATGAAGCAAGTAACTAAGTTATTGATTTCATTTTAAATATTTGTTACCACTAAGGAGTCTACAGATGTATTTGGGTCTGCATTTTTAACCTGTACTTTTTCTTCTTTGAGGGTGGATGATTACCCGATAAGAGAGAGAAATCTAGGCAGGTAAACTGCTTGCCACCAGCTCTTTTGACCTGAGCTGAATTTCCCAGGACTCACATGGAGGAGGAGAGAACTACCTCCCTTAAGGTGTTCTCTGACTTCCACACGTACACCATGACACACACACAAACTCCACAAATAAATACACATCTTAAAAAAGCGTTAGGCAATTTTGAAAAGAAAGGGGGAAATGCTGTCTTGTACAAAGCACACTTTCATCTATGTGTATTGCTTCAGAGGACGAGACCCATCTATGATATTTTGCTCTATCTTTCATTGCCTGTTGGCAAAACCACCCACTGGCCATGGAGGTACATGGCATATTTGCTAAGAGATGAAGACAAGAGAAAACTTACTGTCCTGGGCAGTAGTGTAAATAGTCCACAGGTTCTGAGTCTGTCATGTGTAAACCAGAATCAGGATCCTCCATGACACGTAGTAGGCCCAAGGCATAAGAAGGCGAGGTCAAAGTAGGTCAATAAGATCTTCCGAGAGCCGAGGCGGTAGAAATAGAATCCACTCTCGCTAGTTTAGGCAAGGCATGGATTTTGTAGGGACTCTTGAGAGGCCCACAGAAACATCGGGAGAGCCAGGTCGCCTACACGAAGTCCTCACCGCTGCCCCTGTAGAAACTCTACTGCCAGACCTACTCCTGCCTTCACAGTGTAGTTTCCATGCTGTGTGCAGCTCAAACTGAGGGCATTCAGGTCTGGCCCCCAGAACTTAAACCATTTCCTGCTTCAAGGAGGCCTTATAGCTCTTCGTCTTCTTTGCCCCAACCAGAGAAATAAAACAACAAAATCTCCACCTTTTTGTGCTCCCCCATGAAGTGAATTTCTGCATAAGCATATTGGAGTGGTGTCCACGTGTCTGCTTCTATGCTCCAAGCCTAGCTGGGAAACTTAGCTCTGAGCACTATAATGTGGAGGGTTTCCAGTCAGAGGAAGGATCTTGAGAAGATAGTGAGTGAATGTAACAAAAGGCCTCTGCTGTCCGTCTACGAGGGCGAAGAGAAAACCATTTGACTAAACAAGGAAAAGCCCCGTCAAGGAGTCAGGTTGTTAAAGGTTGGTGGAAAGAACTCAGTCACGGGCTGGAGAGATGGCTCAGTGGTTAAGAGCATTGCCTGCTCTTCCAAAGGTCCTGAGTTCAATTCCCAGCAACCACATGGTGGCTCACAACCATCTGTAATGAGGTCTGGTGCCCTCTTCTGGCCTGCAGACATACACACAGACAGAATATTGTATACATAATAAATAAATAAATAAATAAATAAATAAATAAATATAATTAAAAAAAAAAGAACTCAGTCACAATTTTAGGAGCCATTATTACTTCCAGAGACACGACAACAGTTCTTGCTTTCAGAGCTGAGGCTATGATAGACCTCGTCCAGTGGCATCCCTTCTTCAGCCTGAGAATGTTTTTGCTCTTCTCTTTCCTATGTTCATAAAATCTGGACAGCCTCTGCCTAGGTCATATGGTTGCCACGGGTTCACACTTCATTCACCTCATTTCATACTCTACAGCCTTCATCAGGATATGAGAACATTTCCCAGCAGAGCACAGGACGCGAGACACGTGGGACTCGAGACTCTCTGGTACGCATGGGTCCTGATAGGATGTGGTCTGTTCATTCTTACTCATGCTTTCCTGAAATTCTGTGGATGGAGGTGTTGTGTTATGAATGGAGTTATTAGTATTCAGGAGCATCTCGGTTATTTTTTTTTTCCCAGCGTGAGGATTTAGAATGTCTGCTGCTGTCTTTCTAACGGAACACTTGTATATCCCTCTAGGACTCGCTCCTTTCCCATCTAATCCGCTTGCCCCGCAGACATTCGGTGAGATGAGGTGCAATAAGTTGGACCACTTTCTGCATTTTGCTTCTTAAAATTCTTGCCTTGTTTGGGTTCAAAATTAGGTCTCAGTTCCTCCCGAGAGGCCCTTTGGATTCTCCAAGTTTTGACAGATCTGACAGAAGCAGGATATGTAAAGACACAAGAGGCCCCAGAACACATCCATTCTCCTGTGCATCAAAGGCCTCGACACTATCCCAGAAAGGACATAAGGCATCTGATACCTATGCGCGGGAAAGAGTCGGTAAGTACATGGCCATCCAAGACAACCTTTCCCACGGTAAGCTCTTAAATCTTTCCCTGTTGGTCTTGAAGAGTTATTTGACTGTTAAATTGCTTCAGTCCCCCAGTCCCCAACTGCCATGGATTGCAAGAGTGCCCGTGACCTGTTTTCCTTTGGGAATGTCTTGGAAAATGTGACAATTGTTGGCACACCTGCAGAGGGTCTAGCCAACAACAGCCCTTGAAGAAATGCAGGTTGCTCCATTGAGCTCTGAGGCTAGAACAGGGTGGGCCTCCAGCCGCCCCACCTTGCTCTGAGTGCAGTGGAGATATGCCTTCAAGATTATCATGTGCACTGGCCAACTAGCTAGTCTAATGGGCAGAAAGGGACAGCTAGAGGAGGGCAAAGGCTATTCTTTCAGGGACTTAGACGTTAACACACTACTATTTTAAAAGGATTAGGCCACTTTTTAAAAACCCTGGCTACTCCCCCCCCCCCAATGAATACCCAGCTCATCTGTCTCTTGCAATGCTCTTCTTTTGGCGCTCAGACCTCCTGTCTTTCTGCAGCCCTGGACATTCCTCCCATCGGCTGTGACCTTGAAACTCCTACCTGAAGTTGCCTTGACAAGACATTGACAGGTTTCTTCTGCGCTTCAGTCATCTGATCCCGGAGATCACCTGCTCTGGCGTATTACCTCCTCTAGGCTGCTGAGGGCTGCGCTTTTCATTCTGAAAATGGCCCCTCTTATTGAAAACCAAAGATCAACAAAGCAGCCGATAGCCCTGGCCCATCTGGCCATCAAAGAGCCCTCCCTATGCAGAATCATACTGAACTCTTTATGCCGTCGTTTCCCCCCTTTCATCTGCTTTCTCTCGCGCCCCCATTTCTGTTCTTCTGTCCATTTGCAATCACAGGGATCGTACGGTGGTCAGGTTTCAGTTTCTGATGCACACCTTACCTTGAAGTCAGACACTCTTTGCGAAAGCACAGACGGTTCCCTTCTCTCTGCTTTATTTCAGGTCATCTCAGGTTTTCTCCTTAATGCTTTTTTTTTAAATTCCCAAAGTAGAATTAATTAATTGGCAAAAATTTGGAAACTACAGAGGAGTATTGTGTCCGTGTGTTTTGGGTATGTGTGTGTGTGTTGGGCATGTGTGTGTGTGTGTGTGTGTTGCACTACAGAAAGGACACATCTTATATTGTTCTTTGAGTGAGTGGACCTTTGTCCTTAGAGGTCATATAATATAAAACATTTAAAAAATGATCTATTTAGCATATTGCTTCCATAGATGCATACCTTATATATAGCATAGTAGAATAATGTTTTAAGCACTAATTGACTTATTTTTCCTCATACTCTCTTTTACTCTCATTTTCTTCCATATGGGTCAAGAGATAGGAGTATCTATGCTTCAAGAGAAGTTGTTGTGGGTCCAGAAGATAAAGGATACAAAGTGTTGCTTCTTAATTCCACAGCTAGCATCCAAGCAGGGGACTAATGAGTTCTCCATATACCTTCTACCTTTCTTATCAGACAAAGAAATATGACAAGAGTTATATCAGGAAATATAATCACAGAAAGACTCTAATTACAGCAACAAGAATAAAAATCATCAAGTAATGAACTTCCTAAGAAAAGTATAAGAAGGATGTATAGAATATCAGTTTAAAAATAGCTGCACAGGGCCTGGGGAGATGGCTCAGTCAGTGAAGAGTCTGGACAAGCATGAGGACCTTGAGTTCAGATTTGCAGCACCACATGAAACACTGTATACAGAGGGCAGGAGCAGCGGCTCAACCATTGAAAGCGTTGACTACTCTTCCAGAAGACCTAGACTTGACTCCCAGCTCCCGCACAGCGGCTCAAACCTTAAACTCCAGTTCCAGGGGATCCAGTTCCCCCTTCTGGCCTCTGTGAGCACTACATGCATGAGGTACCTGGACATACATGAAATCAAAATGGACATATGTATAAAATAAAAATAAATAAACCTTCCAGTACAGCATGTCTGTAACATGAATGCTGGAAAATAGGCGGCTCCCTGGAGTTCATTGGTCAGCTGGCCTAGCCAAATGGGTGAACTCGAAGTTTAGAGAGAGACGTTATCTCAAAAATAGAGAGAGAGAGACAGAGAGCAATAGAAGAATAAATCAAGTGTTGACTTCTGCCTTCCACAAGCATAGGCACACACATACATCACATACATGCACACACACACACACACACACACACACACACACACACACACACGAGGACCCACAGTTTTGAACCCATTCCATCTTGATTACAGATCAGAGAGTTCAAACCTATTCTTGCTGCTCAAGGACGAACAAAGATGTAGCTACTGGATGCCTTGCTCCTCAAAGGCCAGACAGCAGGGTGTTTGACTTAGGGTGAAGTTACTAGGTTTTTTTGAGATATAAGGAAGTAATTATGCTTGCTTGTTCTTTGTATCCTGGAAGTTTTGTGCCCTCCCCTTTAGATTTTTTTTTTTTTTTACAGTATTCACTGGAAGTCTTTATCTTAAGTCACTGGAAGACTCTTATCTTCCTTCTCTTGTCTATTTCTATTTCTTTTCTCAATTCACATTCTCCTTCTCAGAAACGTACGAACAAGTCAGGCCAGATCCGACACACACACACATGCAAGTCTGCAAAGGTCAGAAATAAAGACAGAATAAATGCATAGAGTGACGCTCGTTTGGAATGACAGGAAGACAATATCATAAAGGTCCTAATTGTCTCTAAATTAATTATTTGTAAAATGTATGCAATCCCACTTGGAAAGAATCTTACCAGGATTATCTGTGGAGTTGATCAAGATGACCCCAAAGATCAAATAGAAATGAAAACATGAGGGAATGCTAGGAAAACTGGAGTAGGTTGTTATCAGGAAATTTGCCTTATTATAAATCAAAAAAGGTATCACGAAGTTTTCTAGGCAACATTCAGGTGGGAATAAAAGCAGAAACAATGGGAGAACAGGTCTGAAGCGGACTACAGTATATGAAACATGTCGCCTCTACAGACTTTTGTATTTTATCCCCCAGCTGTTAAGTCCTGTTTCTCCCTATTGAGCCCCTTCTCTCCTCCTTCCCCCGAACATCCATAATCATGGCCTAAATATACAACAGGATTACAGAAACCTTTTGATGAAATTTATTCAAAAGTTGTGACCGGAGAGATAGCTTGGTCAGTCACCCGATTGCCATGGAAACATGAGGCCTTGAGTTTGATTCCCCAGGGCTTGTAACTCCTGTGTTGGGGAGGTGGAGAAAAGCCAGCCCCTGGGGCTCTCTGGCCAGGGAGCCTGATGGAACTAGTGTAATGAGTTCCAGGCCAATGAGAATTTCTATCTCAAAAAAACAAAATAAATGGCCTTCTGAGAAAGGGCTCCCCAAGTTACTCTCTCTCTCTCTCTCTCTCTCTCTCTCTCTCTCTCTCTCTCTCTCTCTCACACACACACACACACACACACACACACACACACAGACACAGACACACACACACACACAATGGCAGGGGCACAGGGAGGCCACCAGGCAGTCACTGCTTGCTTTGTGCATCTTCACATTGTCTTCGAGTCTGGGGATGGGTACTCGCTCTGAGTTACACACTTACAGAGGGTAAAGGAAAAACAACACTTTCAGGAGAGGGGAAGTTCTCCCTGGGACTCGATGACCTAAGTGGAGAGCTTCAGGACAGAGAATCTGTCTCAAAACACACAGTGGATGGCTCCCCATGACTGACCCCTGAGGTTGTCCTTTCAGGAGAGAGGGTAGGGGAGGAGAGGATGGGGAGGAGAGGGGATTGCTAAAGAAGTCCTTTTGTAAGAAGGTAGCCATTTCAACAACAAAGAATGTGCTAATTTCTTATTTTCTTACATGAAAGTGAACTTAAAGTCCAAGTTTTAATTTAATAATTTAAAGTATAAATTATTGTCTTACCCATCCCCCACATCTTTCTGAGGCATAAGGAACAAAGCTGTGTGCTGAAGGCGTCCAGCATCATGCTGTGACACACACACACATTGTGTGTGTGTATCTGAAGCAATCTGATTGCCCCCCTCTAACGTGACAAGGCACCTTTATCGCTCACTCACTTTTCATGCACAGGTTCCCTCCTTCCTTCATAAATATGGAAGGACACATGATCCACAGAGTTCAGCGTCCTATGGTTACTGTGACGATCCATGGAGGAGGGCAGACAAGACAATAATCTGTTCAGGTAAGCGATTAGAACCACACTGCTACAGATGTAACAATTGCCGCTGTCAAATAAACGAACACTATTAACGCCCAACCATAGACAGCATACTTTACCCCTCCCCCCACAGCCAGTGCAAGTAGGTGTGTGCCTGTGTGTGTCTGTGTGTGCCTGTGTATGAGTGTGGGTGTGAGCTGAGGATGCTTAGATGCAGTCAGCACATCGCAAGCTCACAGAGCTGTGCTATAACCCACAGCTGCCATCCTACGTGTTAGTTCCCAGAATTTTTCACTTTGGAATTGAAGTTATACCTTTTGATCATCTGTACCTTTTACCCCATTTTCTTTAGCATGACCTCCTCCTGGCCCCCACTACTGATATCGTCCTTCTACCTTCTGCTCAAGGAGTTTAACTTTTGTAGCTTCTACATTTAAATGAGGACATAAAAGCATTTATCTCTTTTGTGTTCCTTATTTCTCTTTATACAATGTCCTCGTGGTGTGGGACCATGATCTGTATTCTGTCAATTATATTTTAAATAAACACTGATTGGCCAGTAGTCAGGCAGGAAGTATAGGCAGGACAACTAGGCAGGACAACTAGGCAGGAAGTAGAAGCATGTCAATGAGAACATGAGAATTCTGGGAAGGAGGAAGCCCATTCCTCTGTAGTCCTCGCCAGCCACCAAAGAAGCAAGATGTGACTGCCTCGCTGAAAAAGGTACTGAGCCGTGTGGCTAACATAGACAAGAGTAATGGGCTAATATAAGATATAAGAGTTAATAAGAAACCTGAGCTAATGGGCCAATCAGTTTATAGTTAATGTAGACCTCTGTATGATTTCTTTGGGACTTAATGACTATGGGAACCAGGCAGGACAGAAACCTCAGTCAACACCCTTGGGGTTCACCCATATTTTCCAATGATGGCGCTCTCTTCTTACGGTAATGGAATGATACTTAGCTATGTAAATTACACTTGAAATCGATTCATCTACCAACGATCTTTGAAGCCAGTTCTGTATTAGGTGATTGTGAAGGGTGTCTTAGGATGAGGTTAAGCTACAGGCATCTTTGGTATTGAGTTCCTTTACTCTGAATATGTGTGCAGAAGTAGAACAGATAGCTAGATCATATCATAGTTCTTATTTTAACTTTTGAGAACCCTCCATATTGGCTGTTTTAAATCATCTTCCCATTAAGAGAATCAAGGTTCCTATTCCTCAGAAACTCCACCAACACTTGTGATTTCTTATCTTTTGGATAATTGCTGTCCTAACATACATGAGTCACGCCTCACTGGAGAAACTGTAACACGTCCCAAAGGAAACATTCCTGAATGTTTTTATGCCTCTGCCTTGATGTGTGAGTATAATATTGCATGTAGCCTGGGCAATGGCTAAGGTGTTGCTTGCATCTTAGGCTAAAGCCTGGTTTTCTTGTGTTGACCACTTACAGTATCATTGTTCTCACTCAGGATACAATTCTGTATCGGAGCACAAAAGACACTGACTTCAACAAATCCTAACACAGTTTGCTCTTACAAAAAGCATACCAAAGACTAACAGGTTAACTATGCAGCCTCAACCCCATCTTCCACTTTCCAGTCACTGAGCAGAAGGCAGGACAAAGGGAGACACGTAATCATGGAGAGTGGCCAGCCATGATCCTGAGCTCTCTCAATGGACAATCCAGCTCTCACCTCAAAAGAAATAAAAGTTTGTTTATCCTGGAGCCAAATATGAGTGGCTGTGGCCTAGGGACATGCATCCTAGTTACCTTAAATGATGTGTTCCAACATGAAAAACAATTTTGCAAAAATTTTTATAGTTGCGAAACAGTCATAAATCAAGGCATTTTTCAAATATGTGTCTAGAAGCATGCCCTTCAGGTCTGAGGCTGGCGAAAGAGCTGGCAGTCAGCATTCCAGAAGGTTCCACCTGATGGCCACAGGATGTTAGGTCAGACCCAGAAGTGGGTAATGAATGGCTCTAAAGGGGCTCAAAGACAACACAAGACAAATTTGACTCTGGATCTGCAACATTCCAACTTTCCTAGATCACAAAGTTCTTATCAATCAGGCTTATAGAATCTTTCTCAGGGGCATGGCTCCCCCGCCCCCAAAGGACTTGAACTCAGAACACAGTGCGGCCTTTTGCTCCCTGTCCATTTAGGAGAGCACTGCAAGAGGCAACTGCGAATTTAGTCGTTAGCCTTCCAGAAATTCTACAATTGCAACATTGAAACTAATTATTGACTCTGGTTTGGGGCTCTCTCCACCAGGAGCCATTTAGTCCAGTGCCACAGAGATTGGTTTCCTCTTTTCCAAGTTGTGCCTTCTAGTAATTGAAAAAAAAATGCTTTATTTACATTTTTCTTTGAAGTTTTGAAGCTCAAGGTTCCTGTTCACAGGAAGGATTCCATCTTTTGTACCAGGGTCATGCCCCCTGGGTGTGGCAGAAGCCACTCACTTCCCCTTGTGTGAGAAAAGCAAGGTGATGTCTCTGCATTCACGTATGTCCTGGCTACTTTTCAGAGATCCCATTTCCTTTCCCGAAGTCAGACTCAGCCAGCCAGACCCGTCGTGCAAAGCATCATGGGCTACTTTGCCCGGCTCACATTTTCCTCTGTCTTTCAATTCTTTACGATGCAAAAATTACTGTTAACTTTTGGGCTGTACAAAAACAGGCAGCTGGCGTGGATTTGGTACATATGTCACAGTTCGCTGTCCCCTGTTGTATACAGTGAGGCATTATTGTGAGTCCTTATGTTTATCTGAACGGTAAGGAAGGAGAAATCATAGCAGATGGTGGATATCAGGAAACCCCAAGGAGCCCCTTGCTCCATCTGAGCCACGCCAGCGGCCCTGTGATCCTGGTGTAGGCGGGCTTGCTGTTCCTCACCGAGTCTGGGAGACAAAAATATGCTAATCTACCAAATTATTATTACAAGTAGGATCAAAGCTGAGTGGGGCCTCACAGACATGTCAGGGCATCTTAAATGGTTATAAACACCCGTTCACGGAAACTTGACTGTTGAAGAAAAGCTGTAACCTAGAAAATCTGATTCCCATTCCTAAATTAAAAATGCCCGTGATTCTCACTATCTTTCCTTGTTTGTGACATCATTTCTTATGTGATTAATCCGTAAGTATGTACTGCACACCCCACCCAGGCCATGTATGTACGTACCTAGGAGGGTAATTAGAAGGCAGGGACGTGTTAATAAATCACTGTCGCTTCTGTCCAGCAGGGGGCGCTCGCGGACTAGAGGCGGTAACATATCTAAAGCACAAAAAGTGTGGAAAAGTACGATAAATCAAAGTTTTCCTTTTTTTGTTTTTCTTTAAAAAAAAAAACCTAAAAATTAGATACTGCCTGAAGAGTCTAGAACGGTCGTAAATTCTCCAAAATGACTGGAGAGAGGGACGGAGGAAGCAGCGTGCTAGCGTCACTGTGGCATAGGTATCCAGGGACTAGTCCACCAGTATGGGCCAATTGGCTAGGGAGAGCCGGGCTAGTGGGTCGACGAAATAAGAGGTCCTAATCCATTATAAGGACTTTGGATTTTATTTCGAACAAGATAAAGTTTCTGGAAGGTTTTGCTAGAGTTAGGATCTGATTTAGATAGTATGGACCCATTTCTAATGACCTGGCCAGGAACACAGTAAGGTGAGCACGGCGTCAGGGACAGTGGAGAGGCTTTAATTGTGTAGGTGACGGTTGCCAGTGGTGAGACAGGGTGCGGAGAGGAGAGACACTGATTGCACCTGGCTCCACACGCCAAGAGTAAGCCTGCCTTTATTGTGTGTATTTTCTGATCCTGGAGAAACCCGGTGCCGTTTAATTGTCTGAGGATAAGCGCTAGTAGCCAAGGCCTTTTACAATGGAAAACACAGGCTAATTAAACTAGGATTTATTGTGTGGCTTATTTTATATCTTGAAATCTAGACAGAGTCTTGTTATTATCACTAATAAAGAGCCCTACCTATAAATTAGGGTGACTTCACGAGGCAGCACTTTCTTTAATATTGAAGAGTTGACAGGATCTATTTAGAGCTGAGTTATGTAGCACACTAATCTTTCAGCGGTCGCTTGCTTTCCAATGCTCCCCTGACGTCACCGGATCGCCTCGGTGCAATCGGAATGAACACAAACAAACCCCACTGGACGCCCAACACTGCAGAGCTGCAAATCTAAACTGGAGGTGAAGCCTCAGTCGGTTGCTGGCAATGACAGCTGAGTGATGGAGCTTAGCTCTTAAAATTGATATATTTAGAGTAAGTTAGGGGCGGGCAAATAACCTTCACACTGCCGATTCACTTGCTAGTTGACTGCCAGGGGTGGAGGGGGTGGGTTAGAGTTAGGGTTGGTGGTGGTGGGGTTAGCTACAGAGTGAATAAGTTTGTTACATTGTCTCTGCACACCCCCGCCCCCATTTCTCTGACCTGTTGGGAGGTTCATGTAAATTCTAAGCTTGGAATTTTTTTTCTCTCTCCAACACTTCCCAAATCATTTGCTAGTTGATTTTTTTTTTTTTTGGTATTAGCGTCTTTTAAATATAAAGGGATATTTTTATCAGAACAAATGGGTCTTCTTGCTGAGACATAATCTTTTATTTCCTCGGGATTATAACTTTTATAAAGAAAACCATGCAGATTTAATTTACTTCATATTATAATTAATTTTCACAAACATATACATATACTCATGCAACTGTTACCCAGGTAGAGAAATTACATATTTTTAGACTCTCAAATAATTTTTTTTCAAATATTTATTTATTTATTATGTATACAATATTCTATCTGTGTGTATGACTGCAGGCCAGAAGAGGGCACCAGATCCCATTACAGATGGTGTGAGCCACCATGTGGTTGCTGGGAACTGAACTCAGGACCTTTGGAAGAGGAGGCAATGCTCTTAACCTCTGAGCCATCTCTCCAGCCCCTCAAATAATTTTTTTTTGACATTTCAAGACGGTCTCCTGGTTAGTCCTGGCTGTCCTGTATCCTGGAATTCACTCTGTAGACCAGGATGGCCTCAAACTCAGAGATCCACCTGCCTCTGTCCCCCAAGTGCTGGGATTAAAGGCGTGCGCCACCACCACCTGGTGAATCCCAAAGAATTATGCTCCCTACTAGTCAAGGGTAGGAATCACACTGACCTCACTCTACAGTTTCCCTATTTTAAACTTGATACAAACGGACTCCTGCCCCCCATAGCACTCTGGATCTCACCTCCACACGTGACACGGTCTTTGTGAACTTCATGTACGTAGTCACAGCAGCAGAAGCTCACTTTTTGTGCCTCTTTAGCGCTGTGCTGTGTTACTAAACTGTGGTTTGTTTATCCTCTGATGGAACTCAAAGTCTCTAGCTTTGTGCTGTGGATAAAGTTGCCATGAGGTTTCTCATACATGTGCTTGGTGCCAGAGTATTCGTCATTGTTGAATTGCTGCACCAGAGGTCTGTGTATGTTGATTCTCTCTTTCTTTCTCTCTCCCTCCCTCCCTCCCTCCTTCCCTCCCCCCTCTGTGTGTGTGTGAAGCTGGAGATTTTCTGTTATGGGACAAGGAATAAATCCATGTCAGAAAGACACCAACACACGTGACTGATTTGATAGACTGTTTAATTGAATTACTTAAAATTGTCTGGCTCGTTTGCTCTTCAATAGAACCAGTGCAGATGGCACAGCGGCAGAGCTGCGCAGAAGTGGGGACTGGAGGTTGGTAGAAGCGTAAAGCACACAAAAGCTATCCGACACAGTATGGCGTTTCCCAAAACTTTAAAGTAGAATTATCGTGCGAGCCAGCAACCCCATGTCGGGATATTTATTCAAAATAACTGAAAACATGATTTCTAAGAGATTTGGACACTCACGTCTCAGTGTTAAAAAAGTCAAGAGGTTGACTCGTCCTGAATGCTCACCAACAGGTGAGTAAACAAAATGAGGCCTGCAGCCGCTATGGAGTGTCATTCAGCCGCTCAAAGAGGAAATCCCGCCACACGCTACAAAATGAACTGTGAGAACACTATGCTAATTCAGACACGGGAAGACCTACACAGGAGGTTCTCAACTATGGGTCACAACAGTAGCAAAATTACAGTTATGAAGTAGCAACAAAAATAAACTTGCGACTGAAGGTTACCACAGCCCGAGGGACTCTACGGAAGGGTTGTAGGAAGGTTGAGAACCCCTGACTTAAGCTGTGTGGTCTGATTCACAGCAAGGTATGAGAGTGACCATGCAAGCAGCGCTGATGCTCTTTCAGGGGACCCTGACTTGGTCCCTGGCACCCACATGGCAGCTCACGACCATTTATAACGCCAAGGTCATGGGGACTATCTCCCTCTCTGGCTTCTGTGATCGCTGTGTGAATATTCAGACCTCTAGGACGCAGAACAGGGATGGCAGGATGACCAGGGTGGGGGAGGGGAAACCCAGGCCTTTGTTTGAGGGCGTAGAGGCTTACATCAGCACGGTGGAAAGGTTGTAGAGATCATTCCTACAAAAGCAAACGCTATACAACACGCTCACAGTGTTTAAGGTGGAAATAAGAACAGAAAAGGGCTTACTTTAGAACTGGGAACCCTTTTAAAGTTAAGGTGCATTGCATCATTTCCCCCCTTTCCTTCTCTCCTTCTCACCCCTCCCATGCCCTTTCCGCATGTCCTCTCAAATTCATAATCTCTTTTTCTTTGCTTATTACACACACACACACACACACACACACACACACACACACACACCTTGCTGAGTCCTTTAGTGCTACTTGTGTGTTTACGATGTCAGGGCTGATCACTTGGTGTTGGATGACCGGCTAGGGGCTCGGCCCTGGGGGGAATGAGCTCTGCCTTCCTGGCAGTCAGTTGCTGTCGTTCTTTGTCTAGGGGTGAGGGTCCTGTGAGGTTCCCTCTTTCTATATTAGTATGTCTATTAGTAGTTGTTATTTTAAAAAAAAACCAAAGAGGAAGAACAGCACCCGGTAACGTCAGCTGACAAGTAGTCCTTGCTCAGTTTTGGCAAGCTGGTCTTCAAGAGAGGAGATGGAGAAGCTGCCTGCAAGATTTATGCGTTTCAGAATGCTTGCGGGTGGGGGCGTGCTGCTCCATGGAAGTGGCTCAGGGGGAGGGCAAGATCCTGGAAGTTGAATAGATTTATGTAACTATTTGCTCAAGTGTTAGAGATCATTGTAACTGGAAGAATTTGTAAGTACCTGACAGCTCTTTCCAATCTCCGTCTCTCTGAATAAAACTATTCCAGTCCTTCAGATCTTTGCATGAAACAAAGTCCCGGAGTTGTAGCAACTCATAAATAACCACGCTGAGGCTTTCAGCCAGTGACCTAGCAGCTTCCAGCTTGTCAATGGATGTGATTGAGTGTAAAGCCTCTTGGCAACCACAGCCATGGAGCTAAAGCTGCCCCTGCAGAGGTTACCTCCACCGAGGATCAACTGCCCACAATTTCTGGCTGGGGCACCGGAGCCTCAGTAGCAAAGCCGGGGCTTTAGACAGACATCATACCTTCCCCAAAATGGTCATGAATCGAGGTAAGCCGGCGAGCACCCAGGCATGTGGTCTGCGGATGAATGGCAGCCTTTCCAGCTAAGAGTATTATTGGATCTTTCTTGTCCTGAATTCAGCTTCCGAACTTGACCTTCCTTGAAAATAGAATGGGCTATTTAGAAGTCGAGAGACAGGATTTATCGCCAAGGAATTTGTGAATTAACTTTCACCTCTTCTGGGACCTGAGCCTTTGGGTTAGTCTTAGGCAGGCTTTGACCTTGAGCCACGGGGGGCCGCCTGCCCTGCCCTTGACCCTGGACCCAGTATCTAACTTCAGAACGGAAGATTGGAGAGCTGCCGCCATCCTACCGCTTTCTAAACAGACCCAGATAATAACATTGTGATGGTGAAAACAGGAAGCATTGTTTTTTATCAGCTCTGTGGTCTCACTGAAGCGGACAATATGAATTGCAATACTGTATACTTTCCATGGGTCTGAATACACTTCTTTTTCTTTTTTCAAGGAAAGAGGGTGAAACTAATAGCTCCTGAGTTTAATTTTTCCTATTCTTTTTCTGGTGGTTTCTCTCCCCTTCCCTTCCTTCCTCCCTCCCCTTTTCTCCCCCTCCCCATTGCTTTCCTCTTCACACCAGTTGAGCTAACTAGAAGAGCATTTATGAGTTTGGAGCCGGAGAAGACAATCTCAAGGAAACTTCCCAACCCTCAGTGGATCACTCTCCCTTCATTTCAGATAAAGGTGATTGCTGTAGGAAATCTTACAGCCAGTAGCCTTTAAGTTACCTGCCCACTTGGGCGTGGCCTCTTAACTATAAATACCGATGTAAAGCATGCATTGGGCCTTTTTGGCTGTGGGATTCAGTTGCTGTTCTTTGTTCCAGCAGAGGATACTGTTTTTGTGAGTCTACCCCTAAATAAATAACCCTCTATTATTCTCAATTCTGAGCTAATGTGGGATTTCTTTCAAGCGTCCATCTTCAGGTGATGACATTAGGCTATGTGGTTTCAGAAACAATCACGCAAAATAGGCAATAGGTGAAAAGTACCACTTACAATTTATATCATACTGGGTTCTCGTGGGTAAGCAGCACGAAGAACATTGATGTGGGGTAAGAAAGGAAAAAAGGAAAGAGCTCAAATTGCGATAGAACTATTGGAAGAGATCCTAATACTTTTGAAAATCCAATACGCAGGAAAGGGTGTGGAAGAAGCACACGATTGCATTCAGTGAAGGACGAGGTTGTTGTGGCAAATAAACAAAATGGAGTGCACACTCCTGTGTGACTTGCCTGTGTAAGCCAAGCAAACCCCTTCCTTCGCTTAGCTGCTTTTGTTCCAGGCATTTTTTATAACCATGAACTTTATATTGTATTTATATTGCTAAGGCCACTTTAAGAAATGAGATTTTTTTAAAATAGTATGATCAGAAGAAAAAAGGAGCTTTCCTATGCAAGATCAATCTAGTCAACATTCCAGCTTGGAGAGAGAGGGGCTCACGAGTTCCCACCCTTAGCTGAGGAGCAGGTGGCTTCTGGGGGAAGGAGAGTTATAACCCATGGTAGGTCAACTGATGCGCCAGGAAATGGTCCCATACTCATGATTATAGGAACAGCATGAACTGGGTTGGGTTGGTCTCTCTCTCTCTCTCTCTCTCTCTCTCTCTCTCTCTCTCTCACACACACACACACACACACACACACACATAAACCAAAAAACAGGACCTGAAGTTGGGAAGAGGTGAAGTATGGGAAGTGGATCTAAGAGGAGTTAATATGTTCACATTATATGCATGTATGAAATTCCCAACATATTAATACAAATATTGTATTTTTAAAATGAGCTCCAATCATTTTCCAGGTGAACAGGCTGGGGTTCCCCGAGGTTAAGCACCCTGCCTTTGGATCTACATCTGGTGGCAGAGCTGGGCCAGAACCAGGAGGTCCTCGGACTGGAGCTCATGGTGGGGGCGGTCATCCTGCTTGAGCACCAGGCTTTTGAAATGTGACACCATCAAAAACGCCCAGAGATCTTCCATGCTGAAGTGAGAACAGCTTTGCATTCAGATCGGGTATCAGTTCCTTCATCTGGAAATCAAAGTATCTGAACCCAGACATCGCGACCCCTGTTCCACAAAGGGAGAAATTGGAACAAACACGGGCTTTGGACTGACTGGCTTATTCAACTGTCATGCCCGTGCAAGCTGGAATATCAGCCTGTTGCAGGGGACTGCCTGCTGGTGGGACGCCCTTGCCTGTTGGCACATTCCTTGGCGATTGTCTCCTCCTTACCTAATGTAAACCCCACAAAGGACAATGTTTGTTCCCCCTTTTTAATGCATACATGAACCTTTAATAGTGCCCATTTTAGTTTGCTTCTCTGTTTTTGTGCTAAAATACTTTGACCAAAATCAATTTAAGGAAGGAAAGGGTTTATTCGGCTTACACTTCCGGGTCATACTTCATCACTGAAGGAAGCCAGGGCAGGAACTCAAGCAGGAATTAAGGCAGAAAACATGCTTTCTGTGGGCTTGCTCACTGGGTCATGCTCAGCTCAATGTCTTCAAGGTTCATACTCACCTACCTGGAGATAGTGCCACCCACGGTGAGCTGGGCCCTCCAACATCAAGCACCAACCAGGACAGTCCTCACAAACCCAGCCATGGGTTAATACGATCTAGGCAATCCCTCAGCTGAGGTTCTGTCTAGGTTGTGCCAAGCTGTTCATAACTAATTAACATAGTACCCAACGGATAATTAACTTTAAGTGAACATGTCTTAAGAGAACAAACAAAAAAATGAGCACTCCAAGATGTCTCCATCCAGGCGTTTGGACTGGCACAGGAATCAAGTCACCTGTCTGGTTTTGATTCTGAGACCTGTACTGTATGTGCTTTGGCCAGCTCCAAGCTCTGCAGCCTCTGCCAGCCAAAGCAACCATCCTTGTACTACTTCTCAGATCCTAGGATACTACCAGTTTTTCATCACACTCCTTGCTCCATTGAAGACTGATAGCAAAGAAAACACAAGGAGGCTGCCCCTAGGAAACTGAATGCATCGTATTTTGGAAAAGCAAAAAGAATCTTCTGAGCTCTTACATGTGTGAGGAGTCTGCTGGTGGCTCACCAGGGAAGCTGGTCAGAAAGCCCCTGTAGAAGAAGGGATTGATCCACATGCCCGTGTGCATAAAAACGGTCTTCCGTACAGAGCCTGCTTCGGAGGGCTCATCCAACACCGTCCCCCAAATTAACATAGCCTCCAGACCGGTATGTCAGATCTCTTTTACATTTTTCACATTCAAAAGCACCAACATGTCTTCCTCACGACACAAGAGGGTGCTGAACTTCTGTGCTATTCTGTCCTGAGGGTGAGGTGTTCTTCCAGTCCAAACCCTGAATGAGTGGACAGAAAACCCTTCATTGTACAGAGATATTCCCATCTCCCAGAGGTCTACAGAGTCTTAATGGATTCCCAGTGGGAGCAGAGAATGCACTGCTAGTTAGCCCTTGGCTCTTGTTTTGAGAGGTTCCCAAGACCAATCTCTTACCAGATTTCACACCATTTTAGGAGGTGTTAGAAAGACATGAGGAACACGAACTTCTGCTCTGACTTGCACATGAATGCGATGGTCAAGTAAAAAGATGTCTGTGGTGCTGGCAATGTCACTAACACACCATTTGCAAGGGCTGCCTGGCAGGCTGGATATCGTTCTTCGCTTCTTATCAAATGAGCGACATCGTCGTCTAGAGCTTAAATGGGCTGATTAAGAGTTTGGAGCTGGCCATCTGCTAGCCGGAGAACAAAGACACCGATCACTCACAGTGAGGGGTGGTAGGCTGCCTCAGAAGGAGATGCAGAAATAATCCAAACGTCTTCCACTGAGGCATGCTATGGGGATATTTGCAACGCCTCTGCTTCAGCTCTTCTTTCTCCCATCCTTGTCTACTACTCAACAAAAAGCTGCGGGTCTAGAAAGACATGCCTGCAACCTCAGACCCTGAGAGACAGAGAGAAGTGTGAGTACAGGCTAGGATGCATACATAGTAAGACCCTATGTTAAAAACAGCAACGGCATAGTTGGGCACGCCTTTAATCCCAGGACGCGGGAGGCAGAGGCAGGTGGATCTCAGTGAGTTCGAGGCCAGCCTGGTCTACAAAGCGAGTTCCAGGACAGGCAAGACTCTTACAGAGAAACCCTGTCTCGAAAAACCAAACCAAAAAAACAAACAAACAAACAAACAAAAAAACTAAAAACACAACAACAACAAAAACAATGCTATATAGGGTCTAATCCACCTTATAACAATTGAGTTGGAGTAAGGAACAAACAGCAACTACAACATCAGCACCAGTCTGAGAACACCTTCTGACGGCAGGACGCTGCTTGCTGCTACCCAGGCCACTACAACCAGTGGATTCATCAAAATTCTCGCTTGTCAAACGCAGGAAAATAAAAATAACTTATGGCTTCTAGAAAATACCATGAAGGGGCAAGCAGCCTTCTCATGCAGGCAGCCCTGGGTCCTGCTCAGCCCCAGAGATAACTGGAATATACTTGGATAGTTACTGCCATGGTACCGAATGAAGTACGTGGCTTTGTGGTCTTGGAGGTTTGGGGCAGCGTTGTGAAGATCAGAGAAGGAGGAGGATGTAAGGAGGCCTAGCTTGTTCTGTCCTTGTTTCTTTGTAAACCATCATCTGCCTTTTACTTGTTCCCACACTGGTAAATACGATTCATCAATGGGTTATTAACACAGAGAGAGAACAACGTGACTGCCCCTTCTGTTGCCTGGACTCCACAAAAGTGCCAAATATTTAGGTTAGTCTGCAGGCAACAGGTTTTAAGACAGGAAGTCTCAAGAAATGTTTTGCAAATAGCTGTCATCTGAGTCAAGAGCATTGTTCCTCCAGTGAACGTGGGGATTGGAGGATTTCATCAGGGATGAATAGGTGAAGTGAGACAGAACGCTTTTCTCCTTGGGGATCTGTGTACGCTGCTAAAAGAGAAAGGCTTATGCAATGACTTTCTTCCTAAAAATTTAGAACACTTCAAAAATTCCCATTAATTCTGTTCTTTCCACAATGCTGTAGGTGGGTGGGCCTGGCGTGCGAATGTGCTGGTGGGGACATGGGAGCTCCAAGTTTTGATAGCCACTCTTAGATATTAAAAAAAAAAAGGTGAAAATGTATGGCGTACATCACCACATGTTCTCAAAAACCTGCAAATCCAGACCTTGTGCTTAGCATATTCAGTATTAGTTATCATCATGTTTATTATCTTCGTTCATGGACTTTGATTATATAGGCACTGGCAGTGAACTCTGTTTATTCCAGATTGCTTTTGAAGGTATGCATATAGTTTTTTTAAGCGAAAATATGTATATATGAATGTAATATCCTTAGAGTAATATACACGAACTGCCTTGTAGATTTCTTTGCTAGTTTAAGATCAATAGATTTCTCAATGAAATTGGGTTTCATGAGCTTTGAATTTCACTGTACTTGTTAAAGCACACAGTAAGTGTAAAATACATAGTAAACATAGGTAACAACAACAATAATACTATTTTTATGGTGAGATGATTCTATCTAAGATTGTTGAGGAGACTCTCCCTAAAACAAGAATAGAATTCTACAGAAAGAAAAATCAAGAATATTTTTTAAATTGACATCTAAAGTTTAGATAATTCAGTTTCTTTGTAAAGTTTAGTGCCGGGACAGCTGACTTAGAGATTAAGGACACTTTCTGTTCTTGCAGAGGACCCAGTTTTAGTTCCCAGCACCCACATCAGACAGCTTTCGACTGCCTATAGTTCCAGTTGTCGGTGATCTCCTCTGGCTCCTCTGGGCATCAGGCATGCTTGTGGGGCATCAGACATGCAGACACTCGCAGGAACACGTGAAATCAAATCAAATAAATCTAAGAAAATCCCTGGGAACCCAGATATAAATGAAATCCCAATTACTTGGGGGAATCTCTGAAGACTTACAAGCTGCTTATGAAGGCTGGGTTCTTCATGTGTGCACTTAGCATCCAATTAAACCCTGCTGCCTTCCTCACCTCTCAAGTCCTTATAGCAGTGATGGGGAATCCACGGTCTCAAGATGGCCCTGAGGTTTTCAAAACCCTTTTGGAGAAATGAACTAAGATGCAAGCCTCCATTCCTGAGCCAGGTTTCTGTGTATGAGCAAGCCTTACTCATTTTCTCAACAAACACAGACTGTGCCTGATTGCGAGAAATGCCCCTGAGTTTGGGAGGTGATCGCTAGAATAAGGTTCTGAATCCACATTAAAATTAATGTCTATAGAGACTCAGTGGACAAAGGCACCGAATGCCAAAGATGATGACCTCATCATCCCAAGGACCCACAAGGTACAGGACGAAAACCAGCTCCTGTGGGTTGTCCTTTGATCTTCATATGTTTACTGTGGCATGCACATTTGTGCATGCATATCCCCACACAAGCATGTACACACATGCACACACATGTGCAAAATAAATAAATAAATAAATGTCATTTAAGAATTAAAAAGTCCATAGTTATTTTTGTTATGAAAGGGATAACAGGACTGACAAGTGAATTCAAGGCATTGAGTGACTTTTGTTGTTGTTATTATTTTGTTTTGTTGTTTTTGTAAGACAGGGCTTCCCTGTGTAGCCCTGGCTGTCCTGGAACTTGCTCTGTAGACCAGCCTGGCCTCAAACTCACAGAGATCCGCCTGCCTCTGCCTCCCGGGTGCTGGGATTAAAAGCATGTGCCACCACCAGCCCGACTTAATTGACTTGTACAACACGCAGCATGTAATAATTGCTTTGTTCATTGATCTGACCCGACAACTGATCAAAGAGACTTAGAGGAGGAAAAATGTATTTCGGTTCACATTTGAGCAGCTATTCTCTAGCCTACCATGCCAGGGAAGACATGATGGCGGGGTAAAAGGCCCCTGTCTGCTTCTCAAGGGACCAGGAACCTGAGCAACAGGGGCCAGAAGAGAGGCTGGGCTCTAATTTTCAGTACCTGCCCTCAACTCCAGATCCACACTCCTCCCACTGGGTCCCATCACTTAAAAGTCTCACAGCCTCTCAAAACAGCGCCTCCTACGGGGAACCAGGCAGCTAGGGGTTACTAGCCTAGGAAGGACGTGGGAGCTGAGAATATCTGCCATAGGCCAAGGGTCAGTACCTAAGGGCCAGAGTTACCCGCACAAGCTCAGTTGTCAGGAAGTGAAAGCAGGCCAAGAGTCGGTGAGCAGGTGGCTCCCAGCTAACAGGACACCCACACGGGAGTCTGGCTCGACCATTGCAGAAGGCTCCACTCCAGAGCTGGCGCAGACCATGCCAGAGCCGAAGGTCTTGAGAGCCAGCCAGGGGCCAGGAGAAATGGAAACAACGTATCCCTGCGCCAGGGAGACGCGACTGATCGGTAGTGCTGGGTTTGTAATGGCTTGAATGTGTCGGAAGCCATCTACAGAAAAGCAAAGAAACGTCCTACAGCAGAGCAATGGCAAAACTCTTACCTTAGGAGTCTTGTTGCTCTGGAGAAACGCTGTAACTACGAATAACTTGGGAGGAAGCGATTTATTTTATCTTACAACTCTCAGGTCACACTCTGTCACCCTAGAAAGCCAGGGCCGGAAGTCTGAGGCAGGAACTGAAGTAGAAGTCACTGTGAAACGGGTCTTACTGACTTGCTTGTTCGAGACTTACTCGGTCTGCCTTCTTCTTCCTTTTTTTTTTTTTTAGATTTATTTTGCTATGCATATAGTATTCTGTCTGCATGTTTGCCTGCACACCAGAAGAGGGCACCAGATCTCATTATAGATGATTGTGAGCTACCACGTGGTTGCTGGGCATTGATCTCAGAACATCTAGAAGAACAGTCAAAGCTCTTAACCTCTGAGCCAACTCTCCAGCCCTCAGAATGCCTTCTTATAGCATCACTACTAGTGATGAGGGCTCCTCTTAGACGAACCAGCAGTCAAGAAAATGTCCCCACAGGCTTGCCCACAGACCCATCTACTGAAGGCATTTTCTCCACCCAAATTCCCTGTTCCAAAGTGACGGTAGCTTGGGTCAAGGTGACATCAAACTAGCCGGCACAGCTTTCCATGCTTGACCAGCAAGGCTTCTAGCTACTGTTGGGTTTTCAGAAGTGGAATATATATATATATATATATATATATATATATATATATATATATTCTATTCTTGTCTCTGTATGTCGAAAGCCTGTAACAGGGCATCTGAAATCCTGACAGCGTTGCCAAGATTTAGGCAGTCATATATTAGCACCTCCATTGTTGTGCTCAGCCTGTGTCACCGCCTCACCTCTGCTTCTTCCTAGAATGGGCTGGAGTTGACGCTGGAGGGGACAGGGCTGTGCACTACAGTAAGGACGGCAGAGAGTAGAACACAGGAGTCACTTCACAGACGACACATTGCTGGTCCTCCGGGCCAGTCCTTCACAGGCTTTGCTGGAGGAGTCAGATCCTGTGGAGGAAGGTGACAAAGTAGAAGGTGGGTGAGAAAGCTGACCACAGCAGGTGACAAGTGAAACTCACTGCCGGGTCTTGCAGGATGTCTGTAGAGAGACAATATGGAGTGATTACATCTCCCTTCCTGAGTTCCAAGGAAGCGCTCATCATCTGGGCCCCCTGTCCAGTTGATCAACACTCGCCCCATAGGCTTTACTCCCCCACACTTCCAGGGTGCGTCATCGGGTCCCTGCATCAGCTGTTGGAGAGGCTAGGTTCCAGTCAGCAGCTGAGGCATCTGCAACGTAAACCAGGGGCTTTAAGGACAAGTCGGTGAGTAGGTGTGGGTGGGTGGCCCTTCCCACATCCTTGCCTGCAGCTTGCAACCCTGGGATTTTGGCCAGTGGGTTCTATGGCATCATTTAGCTCCAAACCCACAGCTTCTCATATACTAAGGGCAAGATGTTCAAGTCAGTTGCTGACTTGATCATGCCCTGCAGGTATGTTAAATGAGGTTGGCATCCCAGAACCCCCTGCCTTGTAACTACAAGACAGCACAAGCCAGAGCTTAGGACTGCCTCAGCTAGAACGTAACTCATGTTGGATCTGGGATGGCTCATTATTTATGTGTTTCTAATTATACTGCAATAACCAATACCACTGAGCAATTACAGTGCAAAGTTTTTTTTATATAATTTCATGTATACATTTATTTAATACATTCTATAATTTTCTATGGTGAGCGGTTCCCTATCTCATTCAATATTCTTCAAGAGCGGTTAACACTGCCAACAGCATAATCTATAATCTGCATGCACAATCATTTATTTGGCTTTCCCACGTGAAAGAACACATTGGTTATTTGTAATTGCCTTCATACGTCAATGTCTGTCAGTCATGTTTGGCTCCTCTATGTTGTTAAAACAAACAACCCCAGATCTCAATGGTTTAAAATAACAGATTTATTTTTCACTTACATAAGGGGTTAGCAAGAGATCTCTGAACATCACCGTTGCATTGAAACCAAGGCCAACAGAACAGCTGCCATCTCAAATGTCATTGGTCACCATGCCAGAGGGAAAATATAGCTCCTAAGAAAGTCACACTGGCAATTAAATACATCCTGGAAGGGATGTGCTCTGCTTCTGAGCTGGTTGGTCAGATCTGGTTGCAAGGCCCCACACAACCACAAGGGGGCCAGGAAGGGACTGGAGCACTAAATAGGGCTTGAACAAGAATCTTTTGTTTTGCTGTATTTTCTCCAAATATTTTGTAGGAGATGCACATAGTGGACAGACATATGTAGTGGGAGTCGGCTTGTGTGTTCCTGGCTGCCCAGACTCCTGAAATAACCCCACAGAAACTATATTGTTTGCAATACTGTTTGACCAATAGCTTACGTGTATTTCTGGCCAACTCTTATATACTAAATTAACACATCTCCATTCATCTGTGTATCGCCATGTGGCTGTGGCTTACTGGCAAAGTATTGGCATGTCTGTCTCTGGCGGTGGCTCCATGTCTTCTGACTAACTCATCTGCTTTTTCCCAGCTTTTAGTTTAATTTTCCCCACCTGGCTCTGTTCTGCCCTGTTATAGGATCAAAGCAGTTTATTTATTTATTTATCTATCAATAAAAGCAACACGTATATAGAAGGACTTCCCACATCATCTCCCCTTTTTGTTTAAATAAAAGGAAGGCTTTAACTTTAACATAGTAAAATTACATATAACAAACCAGGTATTAAGCAATATTTACAATTACAATATTTATATCTACTTTTTCTTTTATTATAACTAAGGAAGACTATAATTATCTATTTTTTTAACGCTATCAAAGACCCCAGAAGGATAAATTATTATCTAAGTAAACAGGAAGTGTATTGTAAGCAACTTTCAAAACTCTAGAATTGACAGAGATACCTTGCTGCCTGGACGGTGACCCAAAGTTTTTTTTGTTGTTGTTGTTGTTTGCATCACTGGAGCATCTATCCATCTTTAGTCTACAGGCCCATGGTATCCATCAGATTTTTTCATGAAGCAGGAAATTTTAAAAACAGTTTTGCCTGATGGCAGTTTGTCAGTCACTTTTTTTATGTTCTATAGAATGTCTGGGAGACTCATGAATCAGGAATCTCAAAGGATGGTCTTACTTTCCTTAGGCAAGTTTAGCAATTATTTCTCTGTGGGTCCTGTATGTCTGGTTTATACAACATAATATCAGGCAGTCCAGGCAAGAGCAGTTTCTTACCCAAATGGCTAACAAACTCCATGAGGAGCCTCTTCAATGCTCCCTGTTTTAAGTAATTGGTACTGCCAGGAGTGGATGTATCTCATTTGTCATGAAAAGTCCTAAGTTTTTAAAACATTTTAAATGCCATATTTTGAATTAAAATATAAGTAACAAATCTTTACAGGGTACAAGACTATAAATTGCTGATTGGCCAGTAGCCAGGCAGGAAGTTTAGGCAGGGCAACCAGAACAGGAAAATTCTGGGAAGAGGAAAGGCTCAGTCTGCAGGCAACATCCAGATGCAGAGAAAGCAAGATGAGAATGCCTTGCTGATAAAAGGTACCAAGCCATGTGGTTAACACAGACAAGAATTATGGGCTAATATAAGTTATAAGAGTTAATAAGAAGCCTGAGCTAATAGGCCAACCAGTTTATGACTAATGTAGACCTCTGTGTGTTTCTTTGGTACTGAATGGCTGCAGGACCAGGTGGGACAGAAAGTCTGTCAGCAGACATACTTGCAGGTAAAACACCCATATTCATACAATATAAACAATATTAGAAGCTTTTATAGGAAAATTGTTGGGATAGACAGTAAATGGCACACCTTTAATGCCATCAGTGCACACACTGGCATTTTGTTTTGTTTTGTTTTTAAAGACAGAGTTTCTCTCTGTAGCCTTGGCTGTGCTGGAACTTGATTCACACACCAGGCTGGCAATATAACAGCAAGCCATCAACCAAACTCAAACTAAATGGAGAGAGACTTAAAGTGATCCCATTGACATCAGGAACAAGACAAGGCTGTCCATTCTCTCAACATCTATTCAATATTGCTGTGGGAGCTCCCTCAGCCAATAGCCTTTAAGATGCCACTCCACTTGGGTGTGGTCTCTTAAACTATAAATGCAGCTGTAAAGCATGCACTCACTCTCTTGTTTCCAGCTCTGCCTTCCGGCTGCTAGATTTGGTTCCTGTTTCCCACTCATGCAGGGTATTGTGATCTAGGACTGTGATCTGTGAGTCTACCCCTAAATAAATAACACTTTATTATATGTAATTCTGAACTAGTGTGGGATTATTTTATAACTTCTGCCATCATCTGATGCCTGAATGTGGGAACCAGTCCACCCTTTTTGGGATGGGTTCGCCAGCTGCATAGCACATTGTGCACTGACTTTCCTGCTAGCTGCTCCAGCCAGCACTCAGATGCAGTGGGCTGCTGTTCAGTGCTCCCCAGTTCATGACCCACACACTGCTGCTGAACACATTACACACTGGCCCAGACGCCACTGCCTGCGATCCCCATGGTACACATAGTCCGTAACTTGCGCTGACAGAAAACTTTGGGTTTTCTCTTGTCTTTGTCTCCAACTCTCAGAATTGTTTGATTGCCTTAATAACTGCTCTTAATTTGATAAACAAAGCATATTTTTCAGTGCCTAAGTAAGCAACACTGTGCCGTTGCTGCTGCCAGTGTCTCTTGCCCATGTGGCTGCAATTATGACACCTGCTGGTCAAAAACGACTATTATGCTAATTACAATTCATTGTAATGGCCTTATGATAGGTACAATATGAAAAACTACAAATATTACTGATAACAAACTATTTCAGAGTTCAATAGTTATTTTGCTTATACTATGGATGATTTTCTACAAGGCTTATGCAATTTTCCTTCTACAACCCTTTATTTGGTTCTAGGAATCTTCTTTTTTAATATTATCTCATTAAAAATGGTTTTGATAATAGGACCAAGAATGAGGCACTTTTAGAAATAATGCAGTCTTTACAGACTAATAATGAACAGCTTGTTGAGATCAATACTATGGAGAGGGATAGTATCAATTTGACAGAATTATCTGAAAGAAATTGTGCTGTTGAATTTAACAATCAGAATCTCTTGAAAAGTTATGATAGATTAATAGATAAGTTATCCCTCCAGGAAGGTAATATGCACACCATCAAAATTATGTCCAAGGATGAAACATTATCTTTACTGGACAAGTTTCATACTTTGGAATCCTCAATGAGGGCATTAGAATAGAACACTGGAAGGGAGATTCAGACTTTACAAAGGCAGTAGTAAAAAGAGTTGAAAGATTGAGGAATTTATTGAAATTGATGAGCAGGGACAGAAGGTACAAGGACAGGATTTAGCCTTATCAGTATGTGTCAGACCTGGGATGACTTACACAGAGTTTTAACTGCATATCTAGAAATTTCCTCAGAAAGACCATCTGGCACAAAGTACCCTAAGATAGTCAAAGAATATGCATGGGAACCAATACGTATGAGCAATCTAAAAGAAATTAAACAAGCAATAGTTTCTTATTGGATACATTCACATTTGGTCCAGTAAATGGTGAAAACATGGGCTTCAAGTGATAAGGTAACCCCACATAATTTTATGTGTGATTATTCAGATAATATCAATGGACCTAAAAAATAGACCTCAGCTGCTTTGGAGTGTTATTTGAGAGATGAGGCAAAATTTTAGAACAACAGGGGAAAGCAAAAGGATTTGAGAATTCCTAAATCAAATTATTGGTGAGGGTCATTACTCCAATCCTCAGTAACAGATTCGCTATGATGAACACACCTTGTCCCTATATATCACAGCAGCTATAAATGCTTGTGACAGGATTCAGAAACCAAGAAAGAGAATTGAATCATATATTAGAGTTAAACAGAGTCAGAAAAAAATCCTTTAGCTACTTCTTACAATGATTAACTGAGGCTGTACAAATAGGACCATGAAGCTAGATGAGTACTTATTGAATATTTGGCTTTTGAAAATGACAACTTAGAATGTAATAAGATCCTTGGGCCTTTAAAGGTCAGATACGCACCAATGGATGAATGAATCTTGCATACAATGAATGTTGAAATATTTGACTATAGAACTAAGGCTTGGGTAGGAGAAGTGATTTCTAGTGGTATGAGGAGACACCAAAATGCCAAATGTCTTAATTGTGGTAGAATAGGACATCTAAGAAGGGACTGTAGACAAGGAATTCTTTAGAGTAATGTCTACTCTAGAAATGGCAAGAATAAGAGAACTCAGCTTTCTATATGTAGGTGTGGCAAAGGACGACATTGGACCAATGAATGTAGGTCGACAAAAGACAGACAAGGCAACCCAATACTATCAGGAAACTACTTGGGGACCTCTCAGAGACTTACATGTCAAACAAGGTCTAGTCATTACAGTCACTGTGGAGAACATGTCTCACCAGGAAAATTAAACAATCCAGTGCCTACTGTAAAAACCCATACTGTTCTGGATGATGGAATAGACATGGAGGATGAATAAAAAAAACTCCAGAGGAAATAGGAAATGTATATTTTGGCAGATTTCTATAAATGATCAAAGACCAAAGCTAAGAGTACATATAAATGACATTGTAATTGAGGGATTACATGGCTGTGAACATGAGTATCATTACTCTAGAATCTTGGCATCCAGATTGGCCTCTTCAAGAGGTAGATATTTAATTCCTAGGAATTGGAACCCTATCTCAAGTGAAACAAAGCACAAGGTGTGTTGAATGCATAGGGATAGAAGGACAGAAAGAAAGGCTGAGGCCATATATAGCTAATATTGCAGTGAATTTTTAGGGTTATGACCTATTGCAGCAATGGAATACCCAGGTTAACATTCTTACATTCCCAAAAAGTCATGTTTCTGGGAAGGATATTATAAGTTATTATAAGCAAAGGTCACCAGCTATTCAGGCTATACAAGAACACAAAGCAACTAGCAAACCCTCAGGGATACTAACGACCTTGCCTTTAAAATGGTTAAACAATAGTCTTTAACAGAAGACAAACTGCAGGCTTTAGAACAGTTGGGCAGGAGCAACTAGATATTTGCCATTTTGAAGAATCAACCAGCCTTTGAAATTCTTCTCTATTTGTTGTTAAAAAATTCTGGAAAAGCCGGGTGGTGGTGGTGCACGCCTTTAGTCCCAGCACTCGGAAGGCAGAGGCAGGCGGATCTCTGTGAGTTCGAGGCCAGCCTGGTCTACAAGAGCTAGTTCCAGGACAGGAACCAAAAGCTACGGAGAAACCCTGTCTCGAAAAATCAAAAAAAAAAAAATTCTGGAAAATGGAGAGTGGTGACAGATCTAAGAGCTGTTAACAAGGTTATTCAACCTATGGGCCCCCTACAATCTGGAATTCCTCTGCTTTCTCTATTACCAAAAGTTTGGCCTCTTATATTTATTGATTTAAAAGATTGTTTCTTTATTATACCTTTACAAGAAAAGGTCAGAGAAAAATTTGCTTTCACAGTGCCTACTTATAATAATTCTCAGCTTACTAGAAGATACTAGTGGACTGTCCTCCCACAGGGAATCCTCAATATCCCCACCCTATGTCAATACTTTGTAAGTCAGTCATTGGAAATAATAAGCAAGCAATTTCCTAAATCTATAATTTACCATTACATGGATGACATTTTGTTATCTGACTCAAATGCAGATACTTTAGAAAGAATGTTTGAAGAAGTAAAGAAAGTTTTGCCTAAATGGGGATTTTAAATTGCTCCTGAAAAAAAAATGCAAAGAAGATATTTTGTCAATTACTTAGGTTACAAAATAGGTTGCAGAAAAAGAACACAAAAGGCACAAGTTAGGAGAGATCAATTGCAGACTCTTAATTACTATCAAAGATTGTTAGGAGCTGTTTCCAGTCCATGAGCAGCTGTTGGAATAACACCTGTTCTAATAAATCATTTAAACAAAACTTTAGATAATGACAAAGACTTAAATAGTCCCAGGGAATTAACAGCTGAAGCAGAAAAAGAATTGACTGTCGTTGAGGAGAAATCTACACATGTAATAGAGTGAATCCAAATCTTAATTGTATTCTAGTCATATTGCCTTCCAGAATTTCCCCTACAGGAATTTTAATGCAGAGGGAAGATATTATCTTAAAATGAATCTTTTATCCACATAAGCCAAGTAAAAATTAAAAACTTAGTGAAAAATCTCTGAATTGATTATAAAAGGAAAATTGAGACTTTGTCAACAAGCAAGAGTAGACCCAGCAGAGATTATAGTGCCTTTCACTACTGATGAAATTAAAAATTATGGGAAGACAATGAACCATGGCAAAGAGCTTGTGCTAATTTGGGGGGAGAAATTAATAGCAAATGGCAGAACTAGAAAAAAATCATCCTGAGTGAGGTAACTAAGACCCTGAAAGACAAATATAAGTGGCTTTTAGACATAAAGCAAAGGACAATCAGCCTACAGTTCACAACCCCTAGACAACAAAGAAGACCCTAAGAAAAGCATATACGAATCTACCTAGGAAGGAGAAAAAGCCTAGATACTCTGAGTAAACTGGAAGCAAGATGGGGTGAAGGGAAGAGTGAAACAGGAGATGGGGGAAAGGAAGCAGAGTGGGGGGAAATGTATAACTCAATTAAAAACAATAAATAAAATTAAATTTAGAAAACTTACAAAAATCAGTAGCCCATCTATATACAAATGACAAATGGACTAAGAAAGAAGTCAAGGAAGAAATAACACCATTCGCAATAGCCTCAGGTAATAAAAAAAATATCTTGGGATAACTCTAACCAAGCAAGTACAAAAGTTGTGTGATCAAAACTTCAAGTCTTTGAAAAAAGAAATTGGAGAAGATATCAGAAGCTGGAAAGATCTCCTATGCTCATGGGTCATAGGATTAACATAGTAAAAATGATCATCTTACCAAAAGTAATCTGCAGATTCAATTCTATCACTATCAAAATTCCAACACAATTCTTTACAGACATTGAAGGTACAATTCTCAATTTCACATGGAAAAACGAAAAACTCAAGCCAGCTAACACAATTCTTAACAACAAAAGCATTGCTGGAGGTCTCACCATTCCCAATGTTAAGTTGTACTATAGAGCTATGGTAACAAAAACTGCATATAAAAAAGAAGACTTCTCAGCCATATAGAGGAGTAACGGGAAACCCCCAGTCTTTAAAGGCCTGTTGCACTGATTGGTCGATGGTGCCTTAGTTATTTTTTGTGGTAGTGATAAAACACCACAACCGAAGTGACTTATGGGAGGAAGGGCTGACTTTGGTGGCCTACAGTTCCAGAAAAGGAGCCTATAACAGTGGAGGGGAGGCATGGCAGCAGGCAGCTGG
This sequence comes from Microtus oregoni, assembly GCF_018167655.1. NCBI lineage: Eukaryota > Metazoa > Chordata > Mammalia > Rodentia > Cricetidae > Microtus > Microtus oregoni. The sequence goes on along the minus strand of NW_024543095.1, from coordinate 9,119,963 downwards.
AGCAAGAGGCTGAGAGATCCTACCCTCCACTGCCAACACAAAGTGGGTAGCAAACTGAAAATGGGGTGAGCATGTAAACTTTCAAATCCTGCCCACAATGACCTGCTCCCACTAGCAAGGCTCTACTTTTAAAAGTCCACAACCTTCCCAAACAGTGTCACCAACCAGGGACCAGGTTTTGAAATGTGAGCAATATGGGAGACACTGTTCATTCAACCACTACAGATAGACCTGTTTCTTTAGAAATGTCTGCAAAAAAAAAAAAAAAAAAGTGTGTGTGTGTGGGAAAAGACCCAACCTCTCAGATACACTAAAAATATACAAATATACTTCAATTCATTACTAGCAACTTGGACTCAGAAAAGGAAATATAACTTTAGACATATCCATATATAAATTCCGGAAAATATGTCACATATATGTATATGAATGTCTACGATGAAGCCAGTAAGATTTAATTAAAGCTATGCATAATGGTTGAACAGATTACCCTTGGTCTCCTGGTATGAACAGCATTTGCTAAGACACTATGACCTGCTGCAACAGAAAATATTCAAAACTTTTACTAGGAAAAGTTTGTTTCTCACTAGCTAGAAGTCCAAAATGGGTTTTCTCGCGTTTCTTCCTTCTGAGTACAGAGAGGGATCCAGCTCTCATTTTCCAGCTGCCCTTCATTCTCCATTAGGTTTCCGGGTCACCGGGCTCCTGTGTGCTGAACCTGTGTGTGTGGAGAAACACGGGCTTATGTGTAGGAGGTTCGCAGTGCTCAGGTCTGCATGTGGGGTATGTTGTTTCTGCCCACCACTCCAAGGCTAGAACTCACGTTCAGGACCACATGAAACTGCAGTCAGTTTGGGAATAGAGCCCAGCTGAGCTGGGCATGGTGGTGCTCATCCTTGATCTCAGCACTCATGGAGTGGAGGCAGGTTGATCTCTGTGAGCTTCAGGCCAACAGTAGAGATCTTCTCCTTATTGACTTCATAGACCTCAGCCAAACAACAACTGCAACAACAACGACAACAAAAGATACACGTTGGGGCTGGGGATATCCCTGAGCTGCAGATGACTTGCCTAGCACTCACAAAGTCCCAGGCTCAGTCCCCAGTACTGAAACAGACTAGGTTGGCGATGGAGGAGGGTTATCTGTCTATCTGTTGCTTTCATTGATTAATTAATAAAGAAAACTGCTTGGCCTGATAGGTTAGAACATAGGTGGGTAGAGTAGACAGAACAGAATGTTGGGAAGAAGGGAAGTGAGTTAGTCACCATGATTTTCTGACTCGAGATGGGTGTAGGCTAGAATCCTTCCTGGTAAGCCACCACCTCGTGGTGCTACACTCATTAATAGATATGGGTTAATCAAGATGTGAGAGTTAGCCAATAAGAGACTAGAACTAATGGGCCAGGCAGTATTTAAAAGAATACAGTTTCCATGTAATTATTTCGTAAAGCTAGCTGGTGGCCGGGAGCCGGGTGGTGGGAAGCGGCCCGCCACTCCATCAACAGGTTGGAAAGATGGAAGCACAGTTAAGAGCACTTCCTGTTCTTTCCGAAGACCTGGGTTTGGCTCCCAAAATCATGTGGTGCACAATTGCAACTCCCCAAGGGATCAGACATCCTGCTGCCTCTGAAGGCACCAGAATGCACATGGCAGACACAAAGTCACAAGGACACAGATACATACAAATCAATAAAAAGAGTTCTTAAGACAAACAAATAGAAACATGGTGCACATGCTGAATTAATCTCCACTCTTTTGAGCTATTAAAACCTTAAAAATTGTTCCTGCATTAAGTGCTGGCAAATAATGATGAGAGTTAGGCCTTGCCTGGCTGATTTTATCCACCACCTAGTGGGGGACCATTTTCTTTTGCATATGAACCATGTATAATTTGGTAATATTTGTATAAGGAGAATACAAAGTTAGTTATTAAATTAAATATTTATGGAGAATGAACAAAATATACATTTGAACATGACAAGTATCACAAAGTAACATTATAACATCGTATTTTAAAATAATAAATACATAGCTTCATTATTCCCCCTCCTATAAATGTACAGCTTTATTTTCCATAGGTAATAGGAAGAAGAACCAGTTTTCAAATATGACTTACCAGAATGTTCTTCCTTGTGAGAAGTGGATACATGCCCCCATCCCTTATCCAGAAGCTATCACCAACTGATAGTCACGTGTAAATAAAAAATTGTTTTTTTATGAGTGAGTCTCACTGGGGAAACAAGTCACTCTTAAGGGTAGCCTGCATGCTAAACAGTGGATGGCTACCAAAAATGAACTCAATGCCATCTTTTGCCGATCTTTTTTCTCATAATGTTACACCAGGGAGTTCTGTTTTGTTTTGTTTCCCCCACCTTACAGGTTTTTGTGTACATATTATGACTTTCAGCTTGGGTTTTTATGGAATTCCTTTGTGTGCGAATATGTGTGTCCCTGCACTGATATGCATCTTTTGAGCTATCCTTTGAATCTTTTTCTTCTTTGGTTGTTTATTCATATTCTAATTTGTTCAATTTTATTTGCCCTATTTTATTTATTAGGTTCCTGTTTGTTTTCTAAGGAGAGACAGGACCTCTGTGGGTCTGGATGGAAGGGGAGGTCAGGAGAAAAAGAAAATGTTTTTCTTTGTGATTGGTAGTTTTTAAAACTTCTTCAGATTTCAGGCTTATAAGAAATATTAACAGGTGACTGTGTAAGGTTATTGTGGAATTTTAGAATATATAAGCTGAGGTTTAGGTGTAAGTGGAGGCTGCTCGTTCTTCTCTGGCCACCCAGACCAGAAATAATCACACAGAAACTGTATTAATTAAAACACTGCTTGCTTGCCTATGAGCTCAGGCTTCTTATTAACTAACTCCTACATCTTGAATTAACCCATTCCTATTTTTTTTGTATTTTACCATGAGTTTTGTGGCTTACCAGTAAGGTTCTGGAGTGTCTGTCTTCTTCCGCAGCTACATGGCATCTCCTTGATTCTGCCTACTCTCTCTCTACATCTCTGTTCTGCCCCGTCATAGTCCCAAGCATCTTCTTTATTCATTAACCAATAAAAACAACACACACACAGAAGGACTTCCCACACCATTTAAGGACAATGCAAGTGATTTTTGCGGTGATTGGTATTCCATCTGTGAACTGACGTCACTCTTCAGTTCTGCGATGGCTAAAGAAACTCCATTTTACTCTAGGCATTCATCTTGGTGCTCACCAGCCTTTTGTTTCTGACTCCAGTTCCTGGAAGATAAGTTCCCAGTATCCCTGACTCAGTAACCCCTCACACACCTGAGAATATACAGCCATGATTATCTACTTGTTATGTTATGACTAACTGCTTTTATTTTGCTTCTGTAATGTGCTTACGCAGATACCCAGAGGTTGTTTTGAGTCACTTTAACACTTAAACTTGGCAGAACAGAGCAGTTTTTGCTTGCTTATGTAGATGTTGAAGGTCTTCTTGTGGTTTTCGCCTTTAAAAAACCCTTCTGTATCCCCCTCCTTCGCGGCAATCTCAAATCTGGCTCAGAGATCGTTCATCCTGCTAACAGTCAATCAATACATCTTTTAATTATAATGGGATTGAGTCTATGATCTTTTTCCAAGGGCTCACAAACTTTGTAACAGTAAGGATCCCTTCCTGTACATTGCATGGCTTATCTCAGGGCCCCCAGAACTTAAACTTCCTCGCTTTCATGGTAAGTCCTTTTCTGCACCAGATCCATGTCTCTCGTCACAACCTGCAGAGGTCCAACCAATTGCTAGCAGACTGTTCTGAGGAAAGCTCCCGTTTCTGCATGACTGAGTCTCAGGGTATTGCCTGCTCTGCCAGATTCTTGATCACTGTGCATCTCACGTGTGAGGGCAGAGCGTGGTCAGACCCTCACACGTTGCTATGGAGACCATCACTGTTTTCTGAAAGCTAGGTTCAGAAAATGGTTCGGACATAGCTTCGACCTCTGCCCCAGGGTCTCTTTGATGCCCCACTGCCCTCCACTGGTTAGTCAAATCCCAGTGGCAGGCCTAGACTCCCACCTCCCAGTAGCACTGGCTGACCAGACTTCCCAGGCTGGTCACTGGATCTGATTACAGAAGAAGGTGGGACTGCCGTAGGTAAATAACAGGTGCCCTTTTGTCCCTTAAGGTCGAGCCTGGGTTGGGCTTGGAATGAAAATACTTCAAATGTCTTTGTGAAAAACAATTAGTGCCGTCCTGAGTGCGTGTCTGGCTGTAGTCTGAGTCTCAGGAAAATCAGTTGTAGGGAGCACAAGTTTAAAAAGTAAAATAATGGAGAAATGGATGAAAACTAGGAAGAAATCAAAACCCTCCAAATGAGAGATGCAACAAGCTGAAGAGTAACGTTAGAGAGAGGGACTAGAGGGCCGCTCAGTGGGTAATGTGCTCGCTGTAAAAACGTAATGGCCTGAGCTAGGAAGTCCAGATGTGCATGGTGCAGTGCAGATGCCCAGATACACATCAGGGAACATGTCTGCAACCCCAGCGCTGGGGAGAGTCGAGGGGAGACAGAGACTAGCAGACCTGAGGAGCTGGATGGTCAGCCAGTCTAGCTCAAATGGCAAGCTCCAGGTTTAGTAGGAGACCTTAGTTTAAACATAATAATAATCAAAAGGAACCAAGAAAACAAAACAAAAACTGAAACAACAGCAACAGGAAGTAAAGTGGAGATCCACAGAGGAAGACATCCAGCTTCCACCGCTGGCCTCCACATGCACACAGCACCCATGGGTGCATATGACTCCACACATAGGAGCACATGTATGTACATATGGCACGGGGGCACACACATAGGAAAGATCTGACCAACAGTGGATAAAATAAGGTCTGTATGCAATGAGTGTGAGAAATGAGTTCTGTTTGAAACCGTGTTTGGGCCCAAACGAATGAAGGCATGAATTAATTTTAAAAAAATCACATAACCACATCTTGTGGTTTATTTTGCCCACCATTTGTTTTAAGGTAGGTGTTTCTGGATTAGCAAAGCAGTCAGTATGAGAACCTGAAAAAGAACATTGTGTGATTGAAGGAACTCAAGGGCTGATTGCAAATCCCAGGATTATAAATGAAAGTAGCATTATTCCCTGAAACCTCTAAGAAGTAAATTTGATTTAAAAAAATCATCTGATGTATGTGTAACCATCATCTGCAAATAAAATAACTAGAATGAAGTGATTGGGCGAACTTTCCTTACTCTCCTGATATCTTGGGACCATGTAAACACCATACATACTTTTTTATAGCAGGCCTGCAATTAAATAATGTGATTTCAAAGAACTTAATATTGTTTATTTTATTGGACAATGGAGACAAGTTTCGCCTTCCGGAGTCATTTAATGTAAAAAAAAAAAAATCAATGTCAAGGTTTGAGTCTCTAAGTATTAAGAGCATGGTTTTTACTTTGCGTCAATGTGGGAGAGCATTTTAATATCACTTTTAGAAAAGACAGACAGGAACAGATCGATCTTCCAAAACAATCCATGGAGACAAGTATCACATTATAAACCATTCATAGGCGGGGCACTGCAGAAACAGGGATTTGGATTCACCTCTCTCGTTACAGCGTGAGCCACAGAGGGCATCTTTTTTATTGACAGGGAAACCTGGAAAAGTATGTAGAGTTTTCTGTACCTTTCCTGGGCCTTAAGTCAGCTGTGGTGGTGCATGCCGGTATCTTAGCTTGCACTCAGGAAACAGAGGCAGGAGGACCACCACAAGTTTGAGGGCAGCCTTGCCTACCTAACAAGCCCTGGCTATTCAGGGCCACATATAGAGAACCTGTCTCAGAACATAATGAACATTTCTCAGGTACCAATAACAAAGGTTTTTTTTTTTCTGCTACTTTGTACATTTTCATCTTCTTAGTAAAAGATTATCCATCAAAGGATGGAAAGCTTTTCAGAAGTGAGAGACTTAAGTGTTCTGACCTAGTATTTCCCCTCTGTATTAACGTTCTCCTTATCCTTGTAACACAGCGATCCCTTCTAGAGGGCTGGGAAGTTGAGGTTTGAGACAAAGCAAACTTGAATAACAAAGAAGAGTAAATGAATCATTTTTCAAACATAATTGCCAGATAAAAGTAGTGATGTGCTATCATTGTGTCGCAGATTCTGTGATGCAGAAGGGCCCCGACTTATCAAACACCAAGCTGACCTGAAGGTGGGGTTGACAGATGAATTACCTGACCCAGATCAAAGCGTTTCACTGCAAAGGGGACCTTGTCACATCCAGCCCTTCAATTGCTCGCTTCCTGAAAGTGAACCAGAAGGCATCCTGCTGCAGTCACCTTCTGAACTGAACCTTCTCTGTAACTCCTTTGTCCCCGGGCTCCAGTCCTCCGTGATTCCCAGTACTTGGTATTTGTCCTTCTTTCATGAGGGGATGAAAAAGTTGCTAGCTGTTTCTTTTTTTTTCTTCTTCTTGATCTCTGCTCTATTTAAGCAAGCAGAATGCATGACTATTTCAGCCTGGAATTTGGGGGTAAATTTCATTTAGATGGTGGGCGTCTCTCTTCTACTCCTTTTCTCTGTTTCCACTTGGCATTGTATTTATTAACATGTTAACTATCAGCCTGTTGGCAGCATAGGAGTGCCAGCTGACCCCAATTCAAGGGGTTGTACTTGGCGTGTACTGGAATAACACATCCCTCGAGTCTTTCTCTTTGGCCGAATTGGCGTGTGTTGGATCATTACCATTGTTTTTCAAAGTAAATGGGACATCTTTGTTCACCAACAGGGCCGTGGGTGGGAGGAGTCCAACAAGGATGAGAAGAGGGGCTGGGTTTGTGAGCCCAAGGAGGTGAGGCCTGAAGGTCACTGAGTCACAGAAGTAACATGTTGAAATGACTGAATTTGCCAGGCCATATCAATGAGAAAGCTCAGCTTTAGGTTTAGGTACTAATGTAAGTCACTCTGTCTTATATGTGTGCTCATCCCCCTGCTCCTGCTGAGACCAGCAGACAGGCAGGGTTGGGTCTGCTACTTTTGTTTTCTATTTTGGAACCCTTCCATCCCTGTAGCCTTTCTCCCCACTATTGCTAGTTTTTCTAACTCTTTTTTTTTCTTTTTGAAAGGTACATCCCTTCTACAATGACTCAAGTCGAGTACTCTTTTGAGACGTCTTCTGGGTCTCCAGGGGGGGAAAAAAATCATACTTCCTGGTCCAACAAATATTGAAAATGTGGGTCCCTCCCACCCCCACCTCTCCATTGTCCTGACTCTAGATGCCATCACCATAGAACTTGCCCCAGCCCTCTGGCCTTAATAATTCTCCAAGTAGGAAATAGTCCCCTTCTTAATGTCTCACATGATTCTAAACTCCAGGCCTGCACCTGAGGTTCTTCTGTGAACTCACGTGATGTCATGCTCTGGGCTCATGGGGACCCTGAGGTCCAGGTCTCTTATCTGAGAAACCACCTAGCTGAAGATGAAGACGCTGTGCACTCCACATGCCCAACGTCTGGTCTCTGGGGAGTTCTCTCGTGGGCGCCGACTGGAGAATGCACTAAACCCTCTTGGTCTGCCCCACAGTCCAGAACGCCCACTCCTCCGTCCTGTGTGTGTGTGTGTGGGGGGGGGGGGTTACGTGAGCAGAAAGATCTAGTTCTGCTCTCTATACATGGGTCACCCATTTAACACACCGTCGAGACCTTTCCAGGGCCTCCAACAAAGCCAGAAGGAAAAAATGGAATTGTCTCTTTCCCAAACTTGTAAGGCACCTTGTGGGGACTTGAAGCCATTGTGGGGGCTGTGGAAGATGGATTGGCATTACTCTGCCAGGGTCAAGATGACAAGAGCCGAGGTTCCGCATAGGAGTTCTAACGGACGCAGGTCAGTCCACAGTAAGAGGAAATGGTTGCGGCTGGGGTTAGGCGGCAGTCCGGGCACAGGAATCCTAGAGAATGCACGTTCATGCCCGTACCTGATGGCTCCCTGGTGTAGGTGTATAAAAACACAAGTCAGGTGACAGGGGTCCCTGGAACACCACTGGGGTTCATAGAGTGCATAGAGTAAAATTCAAAGTCTGGTGCCAACTTGAGGCTTTTTAAATCCCCCATCCTGTGAGATTTCAGAGACATACTGATTCGCTTTCCCAAGCAGAAAATCAGTCTCTCGGGCTTGTAACTAACGTTTCTTTCTTTAAGTGACATAAGAAGGACTTTACAAGTCCCCTAGCATCAACCCTGCATTAGTAAATTAAAAAGAGTTAGCGACTTCGGTGTCTATCCTACTCAAATTGAGCAGAAAATTGAGTAATTACTTGTTTGCTTAATTTACACAAACAATTATCTTAACAGTCCACTTTGTTTTGGTTTTGTGAATCCAATTCCTGTCTGGCTTCAATAGGATGTCTGTTTAGGTTCAGATTATTTGGAAGAGGCTTTTTTGATGGGGCAGTATTGATTTAGCTCTTTTGCTATCAAAACACTGATGTATTTAAAATGACCCAGGGTAAAAACATATTCTATCAGACTTACAGCTTTAAAAAATTTTGTTAGGGGCCAGTAAGTTGGCTTAGCAGGTAAAGGTGTCTACAGCCAAGTTTGATGACATGAGTTCAAGGCTCAGAATCCTCAAGGCAGGAAAGATAGACCCAGCCTCTATAAGTTGTCTTCTGACCGTCACACATGTGTCGTGGAACTTGTGGGCACATGTGTGCACAAACCACATAGACACACAAAATAAATACATGTGAAAAAATTAAAATTGTGTTATATGTAGACTAGCTAATCCCGTCCTTATTCTCACATTCTTCCCATTTATAAAGTGAAATTTTTCTTTAAAGATAGCAAGAAAAAAAATTTTAAACATCAAAACTTAGGAGGGAAAGAGTAAGGATGTAGGAAAAAAAATCCCAAGAATAAACCACCTCAATTATTAATAATTTTGGAATTCTTTGTATTTACTCTCCGTGTCTTTCATATCATGCATCTAGATTCCATTAATTCCCTAGCCCTTCAGATCCACCCTTTGCCCTTGCAAGTGCCCTCCAATAATAAAATAAAATAAAATAAAATTTAAGAGAGAAAAAGGAGAAAAGGAAGACTTTTGTCATGGAAGCTGCAATGTGACACAGTGTGTCACACAGTAAACTCATTTATCTATGTATCTTTACTTGCAAGTGTTCACTGCAAAGAGTCTGGTTCGAGGCCTCTTGTTTCTGCTACACTATTAATGCTGGGTCCTCACTGAGACTCCTCTTGGATATCCTGTTGCTGCCCTGTGTTATGGACATCCGGCAGCTTTGGGTCTACAGGACTGGCCCCTTCATGCACTCCAGCAAGTCATAGATAGGGTGGATGTTGGGGTGAATCAACTCATAACCTTGGTTCTGAGCCTGGGCTGCTAGTTTCACGGTTGGTCAGTCCACCAGCTCTCTCTTGTCCTCCCTGGTCCTCACCACCAGGCTGAGCTCTCCAGCACTCTCCTGGCTAGTTCACCCCTTGCCATGATGAACAAGCAGAGGGGTCAGTTCTGCTTTCACACCCCCAGGGGCTACTCTCCCAAAACTACACCTTCAGGGTCAACTCTACTGAAATCACCTTGATTATAATGCTATTTTCTTATCACCCTCATCGGTGTAAAATTTGGGGGATAGCTTTGGTGGTTTTTGTGGGATATTGCTGGGTAATATGATTACCTAAGCCTGATTACTGTATATCAATACCTAGATTATTAAAATATATAGAATATTTCTATATATATTAATAAATATTTCAGAAGATAAAGCACAATGATGTGTATAATGCACATGCACATGAAATATGTAATTATATCAGACACAAAGTACAGTGTTGCTGAATATTTGTTTAACTATGCAGAGATGTATTGTATTTGTTTAATTATGTAAATATGTGTTGTTGTTTTTACCTTGACTGCCTAAGGCACTTGATTGGTCTAAGAAAAAGTTAAACAGCCAATAGTGAGGGAGGAGGTATAGGTGGAACTTCGGGCCAGGGACAGTAAGTATCAGGAGGAATTTAGGCTAAGGGAAGAAAGAAAAGGAGACAGCAGGGAGACAGCCAGGGGCCAGTCAGCCGGATGCAGATGAGGCAGGAAAGTAACACAGACAGAAGGAATGAAAGGTAAAAAGTCCCATGGCAAAAAGTAAATGAATGGAGGCAGGTTAAATTAAGTTAAAAGAGCTAGTGGGTCAACCTTCATAATTAATAAGTCTGTGTGTCTTTATTTAGGAAGCTGGTTGGTGGCCCAAAGAAAATACCAACTACAATCCAGTGCTCTACTGAAGAGCTAGATTCCCCTGACCTCCTGGCCTCTCTTCTGTTACAGACTCCTCTGAATTATCTACTTCTCTTGGGGACCCATTGGGGTCTCCTCTGATGTTTCCAGACCTTCCCTTTTATTGCCATTTACTATTCATTTGTCATTTTATTTAATACAATTTAGAAGAAACTTATTTCTCACCCCACCCCCAAATGAATAGGAAGTGTCTTGTTCAGTTTCTTGAGAGCAGTAACCTTTTCTTTCTTTCTTTTTCTTTCATGACTGGGCTATAGAGATGTCCCATCTCCACTGAATGTCTTCTCTATAACTCCAACATTGGATGTTCAGAAAACTCAAGTTCACCAACACCGATAGTCTACTTTATTAAGGGTGTATTACTTTGCAGTAATTTATATAATGGCAGCATGAAATGTAGATTTACATCAGAGGTAAAGTAAGAGAGATATCAGAGCAAGCACATTTTAACGTTAGGTAAAGAATGCTATCCATGTTATTTTGCAGCTAGCATTCAGAGACCAGCATCTGATGACACAGAACACACGCAGATATGTACTCAGAGTGTTGACTCTTCCTGGCTGTTCTGGTACCTCGCAGAGGGTGAAACCATGGCCAGTCGTCTTGGCTCCCTATCTTGGTAACCAACTGCTCTGGCTCAAGTTGAATGAAGACCTCAATTTAACCATTAAACAAAGTGGAACTGTTTACTAGCTACTTCCCCTGTCAAATTTAAATAACCGGAATGAAATGTTTTTTATTAACAAAGCTAGATTGTGTGAGGTCTTCGTTTTAATCGGCTTATAATATACATATTTATGGGCTAAAATGTGGTCACTTGATAAATGCTTACATTTTGTGATAATCAAATCAGGGCAATTAGCATTTCCATTTCATAAAAATTATAACTTCTTTGTGTGTGGTCTTTGACTACTCAAACACTTTTTAAACAGGGAAACAAATTGAAAGAAGTCACTTTTTTAATTTGACAAGCAAACACATTTTCCTTAAATTTATGGGTCAATATAGATTGCTGTCTTTTCTGTTTTAATTTTCTTCTCTGTCTGTACTGAAGAGTTGGATTCCCCTAGCCTCCTGGCTTCTCTTCTGCTGCAGACTCCTTGGAATTATCTACTTCTTTTAGAGACCCATTGGTGTGTCCTCTGATGTCTCCAGATCTCCCCCTATACTCAGATGTCACTTAGAAAGTCTGTCTTTCTCTGTCTCTCTTTTTGTAATTCTAAGTAAATTTATCCATTTTCTGAGTTTTTCTCTAGCAAATTTGATTTATAGACCTTCTTATTTGTTGCTTTATGACCCTTTAGCATTTGCTAAACATGGTACTTTGACAATTAGACATTTTTGGTATTTAAATATATGTATATATATATATATATATAGTTCTGTTTTTTATTTTTATTTATTCTTCTCTCATACAATACATCCTTTCTGCAATTTCCCCTCCCTCCACTCCTCTCAGCTTCCCACCACCTCCCTTCTTCCCCAGATTCACTGTTCCTCCATTTCCCTTCAGAAAAGTGCAGGCCCCCAGGGATATCAACTCAACACAGCAGAATAAGAAGCAATGAGACCAAGTATAAGCCCTCATATCAAGGCTGACGTGGGCATCCAGTAGGAGGAAAGGGTCTCAAAAGCAGACTACAGAGTCAGAGACACCCCCACTGTTAGAGATTGCACTAAAACCCCAAGCTAAACAACACAGCATGTTTGCAGAGGACCAAGTACAGACCCACGCAGGGTCCTCGGTCGCCAGGTCAGTCTCTGGGAGTACTCAGTACTTCCTTTCTTTTTTTGTTTTATATTTTCAGATTAATTACATGTTTAGGTGATTTACAAGTTAAATAATATACTTTTCTATTTTTAATTTAAGCTTCCACTGGGATATGAGATATGCAGAAATTTTAATGCACTGTAAAACCAGAATGTTTCCATCTCAGTGTTTGTGTGAACACAGTACTCAAGTACCATGAAGCTGTTATTCTGTCTTCTCTAATTTTGAGCCAATTGTTATAAATCATTTTTCTCAGCTAACTTTTTTCTTTTTAAATTTAGTTTTAATTTAGAACCTTACAGCTTTTCCATCTCAGGTGCCCCACCCCAAATTCATGGCCTCTTTTTTTTTATTATTGGTACATGTGTAAGCCAACTTTTCTTTTTCTTTCTTCCTTTCTTTCTTTCTTCCTTCCTTTCTTTCTCTCTTTTCTTTTTTTTTTTCTTTTGGGTTTTCGAAACAAGGCTTCTGTGTAGCTTTGGAGCCTGTCCTGGAACTAGCTCTTGTAGACCAGGCTGACCTCGAGTTCACAGAGATCCGCCTGCCTCTGCCTCCCGAGTGCTGGAATAAAAGCCATGCATCACCACCGCCCAGCAGCTAATTTTTCTTAATCTATCAAATGAACAACGTCCTTTACACACGTTCATTTTCATGGGGTCTCTTCTAGGAGCTGGTAGAGAACAATAGGCATAAAATAATGAAGTTTGAGTGAGCCAGTTGGTCGAACTAGTCTGTATGAGGTGGTTAAAGGAGACCTGCTTCCTCCTCAGAGGCTCTGTGCCAGTGGACTGTCTACACCTTAAGCTGGTGCTCTCATTTTCAGTGCCAAGCCAGGGTAGGAAGTTCAAATTTGGCTGAGGGGAGGAGCCTTAACCAGAAGGAGAGCTGAGAGGAAATACTAAGTGAAGGATTTCAGGGAACCGGAACTCGGAAGCCAGTAGTTTCTGAGAAAAGTTGGTTGAGTCAAAAAGAGTCGAAGGAAGGGGTGGGTGCCACAACTTGTGCTGAAATGGGTCTCCTATTGGATGGCTTCCGACACTTGCCATCTCTCCACCTCCTTTTGCCTGGAGGCGGGTGCGGGGGGGGGGGAGGGGTATACTGTATGTTATGTAATTTATTAGGCATTTTGTATCCATTGCTTTATTTAATTATATATAAACACAAGCCCTCTGGATAGAACTGCTCATAAATTTTTATAGAATCCTGAGTACGTGTGTATATAAAATATTTTATAATACATTATTTAATGATGTATCACCCTCTAAATGACGCATTTGAAGAGATACTGTTCTTTTCAATTCCTGGGCATTTTCTGCTTATATCTACTTCCTCTAATTTTTATTAGTTAAATGCACATAACAAAACTATAATCCTAGCCATCTTCAGGGTACAGCGTAGTCACACTGCCTACAAACACTGCTCTCTACTTACAGAAATCTTTTCAACTTGCAAAACAGAGAAGCTATCTATATCCATGAAACAAACTTCCCATACCTGTGTCACACGTTTGCAGAATTTAATTTTCACTTCGCCCTAACAGTCCAGGTACGGTTAGTAATAAGGTAGTGCCCACGGATGGCAACCAGGTGGGTATTTACACTTCAGGCATTTACTCAGTACTTCGAGAATATCCGCTCACCTAATTATTCAGCCTGCGTGTGCTTTGCATGTGGGGGAGATATGTTTGTGGAACGAATTTTGCATTTCCCAGTAACTCTTGTCATTCTGGATGGAATGTTACGAGACAGGTCCCCTGGGGCAAAAAAAAAAAAAATCTAACACTAGGTTTAAAAAAAACTCTTCCTTTTTAGCCACTTTTAGACAGGGACGCTGAGGGAACTTATTTCTAAATGATCAAGAACATAGAAAGTGACTGAACTCAGTTAAGACCTCCTTTTCCCTGGGAACTAGTGGTCAGCTCCAAAAGACACCAGAAGAAGATTCTAGGGGACACTTTAGGAATCACACACCCCGGAGCAGAAGGCCAAGGGGCGTGACCACGAGTGGGCGGCACCAGGGGGCGTGGTCCTACAGCGACAGGGCGTGGCCGGCCGGCCGGGGAGGGGTGCGCGCCGGCAGCGGGCGCGATGGCGGCGGACGGGGACTGGCAGGATTTCTACGAGTTCCAGGAGCCGGCCCGGAGCGTCCAGGACCAGGAGAACTGTAACGCGAGCCCTGAGGCCGAAGCTGGGGCACCCGCGGGCGGCGACAGCTTCCCGGCCTTGGCCTGCAGCCTGGAGGAGAAGCTGAGCCTGTGCTTCCGCCCCTCGAAGGACGCCGAGCCCCCGCGGACGACCGTGCGGCCCATCACGGAGCGCAGCCTCCTGCAAGGCGACGAGTGAGTGCGGGCCCGGGATCGGGCGGGAGCAGCCTCCACCTCGCCCTGCCCCCGCCGCCACCGGGAGTCCGAGCAGGCCCCGCCCCACGCCCTCCTTCCTCCTCGGCAGCTCCCAGCCCCGCCCCGAGCTGCTGGCCTGGCCGGCTGGAGTTTAAAAGCCCTTTGCCTTCCCTTGAACCCTCCTGCAGACCCCTGTGTGCTGCCTCCTGGGGTACGGGCGGGTCATTCGTTCATTCACCTCGCTTCTGTTAAAGCCCCTGCCAAGTACTTGGCACTGGGCATGACCAAAGTGTGCATTGCTCCTTCCAAGTAGGACACCAAGTGGGATGGGACATAGGTCTGTTAAATGGATGTTTTATGGATGTGATGAGTGCTTTGATAGATATTTGTACCTGATATAGGAGAATTATTTCAAAGGGGATGTCCGAATGAAGACTTCATAGGGCAAGCAGCCCGCAAATTGAATCCTGATGGGAGTCAGGTGCAAAGGTGCAGGGGTGTGAGGTACCATTGATGTCTCAGAAGTCTGTTGGAACCGCAAGAGCAAACTGCCACAGAAGCAAAAAGTGAAGGGCGGCAGTTACTAATGTCAAGGATCCGGTAGTGTATTGGGAAGACTAGTTAGTGCACGGCAGGCAATGGCTACAGAATCTTTTATGTGACTACTTTTATGAGAACGTTCACAAGGGTTGACGAGAGCACTTTATTTAAACACTTAAACCCCAGTCATTGTTTGGTTAAGTGAAAGTTGTGATTATGGACCATGATTTTACCTCATAAGAAAACTAAGAGAATGGTGAGAGCCAGCGCGCTAGAGTGTTTTGTTTGTAGGGAGACAGGAGGCCCGAGGTGCACTGAGTTCTCTCAGATGGCTTGGGTGGGACCTATTTCCAAAGCACTGGCGCTGTGGAGGGACTAGAGGTTAGTTAGAAAAAGAAACCTTTTTATTACATTTTATTAATTTTTTGTGAGTACTTGTGTGAGTGTGGGTGGCTGCAGCAAGGCTCTCCAGTGCGGTGGCACATCCTTGGAGTCAAAGGACCCCTCATGGATGGTGCTTCTTTTTTCCCAATCATGTGGCTCTCCAGCATCAGTGGTCCCTGTGGCTGTAGGCGCCTTTACCGGCCAAGCCACGTGAGAAATTCTTGAATGATGATAAGACTCGTGTTAAGGAAAGAGTTTTAATTCCTCAAGGAATTAGGAGATTTGTCAAGAAAGAGCAGGGAGAGGACACCTGCAAAAGTGGCTGAAGAGCTGTTTTCCAACACCATTCCTTTTTATTGTTTCTTTTGCCCCGGGGCAGAGGAGGGGTAAACTTATGATGGGATTTTAAGTGCAGAGATAGGTGTGCTGTGCATAACAAAAGGTGACTTTTGTGGAATTTTCCAAAGATATAGCTTTATATATGTGTAGATTCGTACACTTTGTTGAGGCTTGCTGCATATTCTGGATTTTAAAATTATATTTATGAGTAATTTACCTAAAACAGATGCATGTGCCTTGTCCTAAGATTCTTAGAAGACCTATTTTTGCTTCAGCTGGACATTCTGCAAAGTTTATTTTAGCCTGTCCTTCAAACTTAGGTGACTGTAAAGTCTAAGTTATTTTGTTGCTTTTCCTGTTTTGTTTCTAGCCCAAGCTGGCTTTGAACTTGCTCTGCGATGAGGCTGACCTTGACTTCCTGTTCTTCCTGCTGCCCCCAAGTGTTGGAATGTGTGTAATTCCCTAGTAAACTACCAAGCCTTTTGTCACTCCCCCTTCCCTGTTTGGAGGTAGAGCCTCAGGTAGCTCAGGCTGGCCTCAAACTCATTTTGTAGCCAAGGTTGACCTTGAACTCCTGATCTTTCTGGTGCAAGATTACCAGAGTACACACACCAACACACCCACTTTTCTGTGGTGCTGGGGTTTGATTCCAGAGCTCGCCCAGGCTAGGCAAACATTTTAGCTTTTGGGCTTCATCTGTAGCCCCTGTTGCTCCTGATATGTTTTTTTAGTATGTGGTGTGTTAGTAAGAGTACCTGTGAGCTAGGGCTCACTCCCCCTTGTCTCCTTCCTCTGGTGTACTTGGGCTTTGTAGGGTCCATTCCAGCTTCTTTCAGCAGTAAGGAAATCCCTTTGCCTGATTGCCGCTAGGACTTGGATCTTTTACTTAACTTCCTTGAGCTTTGCTTTCAGTTTCTGTCAGTATGGATTGTACTGTGGCCCAGGATGGCCAGGACAGTGTCCCCTGGAGCCGCTGTCTACAGGACTTTGGCTGGGAGGGAGCTCTCCCACCAGCTGTTTATGACAGGTCCATAATATTTGTGATAAGGACAAGGCAGCTCAGACGTCTTGACTAGAGAATTCTGGAAATCTTTGCGGGAAGTTGACCTTATGTCCTTCCAGCTACAATTGTTCTGACCTTGGGAGAGGGAGAGTGCCGGCCTTGTTTACCGTCCTGTTTTCTTGGAAGCTGGAGCCCAGAGATACTCCTTCCTGGAGAGAAACTCCACTGTCTTGGTCTTGCAGCTTCTTTGAGGAAGGGTGTGGCCAACAGGCAAAGCAGCTCCTCCAAACCTGGGCCTCCTCACCTTTTAGAATAGTCTGTGTCCCTGGCCAGGGTTAGGTATGTAGTCAGTTGCTAGGTGTTTGAAAAGTTGTGGCCCAGGATGGTCAGACTCAGCAAGTAGCTTGCCTTTGCCTCCAGTTCTGGTTCATTGACAATGGAGAACACCAGGTTCCGGTTTGTAGGGTGATAGACCCTGCTTCCTAGAGCTTTTTGGGTTCATGTTTTTCTTGAGGTTGATTGGCTTTGGAAGCCACCACACCCCTTGGGTTGTTATACTTCTGGCAGCTTCTTTTCTTAAGCATAGAATTTTGTTTATTAAATCAAGTATGTTGCTTTTCCTTATTGCGTTTTTGCCCTTGCTAGGGTTGTTTGTATATTGATTGCTGACAAACTTGAATAAAAAAGGCTTATCTAAATACTTCATGATTTATTACTTACAATTAGATACCTGTAATACATTTTAACTTTAAAAAATGTGACATGTTAGTGTTGTCTCCCAGTAAGTAGCTCAGATATGTAGAGTTTAATCTCTCTTACCTTAACTAAATTTTATTTTACTGATATTTCTGAACTTATGCTTTTTTCCCCATAAAACTTCATGTTGTACTATGTTGATGATTATTTTGGTACCAGACCCTGAATTTTGATCGTGAAGTCTGCTGTCTTTGTCCATCGTGGTTTGTAATATTTTTCAATACGATTTGTTTGAATTAATGTTTAAAATGTTGGAGCTGGAAAAGATGCCCACTTCATGTCTAAGCTTCGTCTTGTAGGGCAACTGATACCCAGGCAGGTTAGGAACTTGCCAAAGACTGGCTCATTATTTGAAGGGAAATGAATGTACAATTCTGTTTCTTGAGTCCAAGCCAAATGCCCCCTCACTTTACCCCGTCACCCCCGAACCCAGATGCTGTTTGATAAGGTGGGTAGTTGTGTTGACTGTGCAACCTGCCTGCACTGTGATCCCTCACTGTCTCTCCTCTCCTCAGCCTCAATTCTTACCCTGTTACATTACAAATAGATATCAAACCCTGTTCTCACACTGAGATGGAATCCTTGCTCCAGAGAATATAGCATGTCTTTGGAAAGCACAGCATGTTTGCTTTGTGTCTCTGGAGACAGTCCTGAGATTGTCCGTGTTTCCTGGCTCTTCACTTGGAAAATGAGGATAATAAAGGGTTCTGCTTCTAATGTAGGTTTTTTTTTTTTTTTTTGCTTCTAATGTTTTTGAGGATTAAATGACTCTGTATGTTTTCATGTGTATGTGTGTGTCTGTGTCTTCATTTATCTATCTACACTGCTTTTTTTACATTTAGTTACTTATTGTGTGTGTGTGTGTGTGTGTGTGTGTGCTCTGTCATTCTTCTGTGTGTGTAAACTTCTTGGAACAGTGTCCTGCACATAGTCAGTCCAATTAGGATTTTTCATGACTTTTGTTGTTGCTTTTCTAAGAAACAATGCATGTTCTGTTTTTTTATTTTAATTTTTTAACAATTTTTTACTCTGGGTCTTTTTACTGGATCTTTAATAAAAGCCACGTGGAGTGTTATATTTCACTGACTGCTGTTTTCTTCTGTTTAAGGATTTGGAATGCCCTGACCGATAATTACGGGAATGTCATGCCGGTAGACTGGAAGTCGTCCCATACGAGGGCTTTGCATTTGCTTACTCTGAACCTCGCCGAGAAGGGGGTAAGTGAGGAACTGGACCCAATGACTGTGCAGCGGTGCTGATAATGGGACAGTAGGGGCAGCATCTCTTAGCACAAGCTCGTGGAGCTGCCTCTTGTTTTCAAGCCGCTGTCCAGCCTACTCTTGCCGCCTTGGATCCACTACCGTCCCTTTGCTGGTGCGATCTTGCCGTTCCTTATGTGTTCATTTTTGCGTGGCTGCTAAATTCTGTCACCAACGATCTCCATTTCCTTCTGCTTATACAACCAAACTGTGATAGAGTGAGAACACTCAGAATCCTCCTGTTTTATTAAACGTATTTTGGGGGTATTAGGATATCAGTAGGGAGTAAATGGTATGTAATTTAGTGATGCTGGGCACCACGTATATTTCTGTGATTATTAGGGAACCATCAAAAGACATTTCTGTTCTTGACTTTTTGTGTGCATGTATGATCTGTACACTCATGTGTGTACGTGTGTGTGAGTGCTCGTGTGCATTTATCTGCGGGTTGGCATTGGGCATTCACCTCAGTCATTTTCTGCCTTACCTTTTAAGATAGGTTGTCTTATGAATCTGGGCCTCACTAATTCAGCGAGGCTGGCCGGCCAACCAGCCAGCCCTAGGTCCTCTCTCTCTCTCTCTCTCTCTCTCTCTCTCTCTCTCTCTCTCTCTCCCCTCCCCCCCCCCCCCACACACTAGAATTATAGGTTGCATCCTACTGTGCCTGGCTTTTATGTGGGTGCTGTGGATCTGAAGTTAGGTCCTCATGCTTGTGTCTCCTCACTTTAGCACCCGGATGTCTTCCCATTGCTGATTTTTGACGTTTTAATGTATGTCCATCCTGCTATTGTCACATGAAGATGCCTTGTGTGACAAGCGTGCACACAGTGGTGTGATGACTAGGGGCCGGAAAGGAATGATTTGCAGTAGACATTAACAGAGAGAGCTCCATTAAATAGCCACATTATTTAAATTTCAGACTCACCCTGTTTTAAGTTCTAAGTTCTTCAGCAGAGCAGTGTGAACGCATGTCAGATCCCCTGGCACTCTGTTTCATTTAGTGCAATTGTGTGATCACAGGGAACGTAATGCTATGGGGCTGTCAGTGTGGTGAGCAGTGTTGTTAATGTTTCATGAATTGATTTTCTTAAATATGTCACTTGCAAAAGCCGTTACTTTCAATGTCTAGTGGAATATAAGATTCTGACTCTCTTTGCCAGAATTCTCGTAGCTAACCAGCCTCACTGCTTCCTCCTGTCATTAACTCCTTTAGGCTTTGCAGGTTGACCTGACACACATTTACTAAACAGGACCAGAGCTAGGTCGCTTTTGTTCCATCTTCTGTTTATTTAGGGCTTAGCTGTCATTTGGGACTTTGTCCAAGTTCCCCTGCTTCTCTGAAGCGTCCTATTACTGTTTTAGCCTCTGCTGATCTCATGGAATTAGACAATTTTAGGGTCTCTAAAGGACACTTAATCCAGCCTCTCAGATGGGAGAAACCCCACCTACAGCATCACTGACAGATGGTTTCTTCACCATGGCCTAAATCCTCTCGCGGAAGAAAACATGCTCCTGTGTAGAAACTGGAGAGCCCTGCGGAGATGTGAAGTTTTACAGGGTTTGTTTTCTGTCCCAGTGAGTTTAGCCCTGTTGTCTCCTGGGTGTGAGTCCCAATAGAGCAGCGTCCATGTGTCTTTCAAATCATCACGGTGCTTTCTCACTAATCATGTTTCGGTTGTGCTCATTAGATTGTGACTTTCTAGTAACTGACTCTGTTACTGCTCTTAGTAGCCTGTCTGTTGAGTAAGTAGATGAACGGAGACTTCCACTTTTTCACTGAGACTGAAGTCAGAAACCACGATGGAAATTTTGCCTTGTTTTCATTTAATTTTTTTAATTGAAAGGATTCATTAGTATGTTTTCTTTTTTTTTTTTGAGTATATTTTCTTATTGACATTCTAAAAAAGTAGCATAAAACAGGGCATTTCATAGCTTGGAAAAGAAGCACAGTAGCTCCATGATTCAAGTACTCCGACCCGACTTCACTGAATAAAATATCAGTCTCGTATTGTTCCTCTGTAACTCCACTCCTTTTGTGTCCCTTGGATGCTGTTTGTAGTGTCAGAGTATCACTGTGGCCACGCTGGTGACGAGTAAAGACTTTCCATTTAATACTGGGACTGATGTGGAAGGCTTTACCTGGGAAGACTCGGTAGGTCAACTAGACACGTGACGATCACTCGGTCAGTCGCGTGCCTTGCTGTGGCTCTTCTTCTGCTGACAGAGTTAGAGTAGAGCTCCACCCCCAGAAAGAGCATCTCTGCACAGCGTTCCTGAAGAGCTGGTGTGCGCGAGTCAGGGCAGAGCCGTCATGTGACTGTTCGGTGCTGTACAGTTAAGAAAAAAATGTAGCCTAGGAAAGTGGTATCATCATCGCCATGTGGGTGCTGTGTTCTTTCCACGACTGAGTGAAATTTGGCTTTTGAAAGCACTCTTTACACTATCTTCCTTATAAAATGGGATCTTTAAGGGGAATTTTTTTTTCTCAAGAATAAGAGAATAATTTGCTTTTTCATGTTAACAATATTCAGGGAAACAACAGTTAGATTTCATTTTCTCTCACTGACGGTCATGGCACACATTTTTCGCATTTGTTGGGTCCTTTCTAGAAGCCTGGCACATTCCACATTCTTTTATGGGCATGTTTTTTCCATTGGCTGGGTGTGCAGTTGAATGCAGGGCCACGGTAGGATCAGCTGGGCCTCACCCAGGCATGGGAGGAGTGAAGGGAATCTTGGCTTTAGGAAGGCACAGTCTGCTCGCTGGGAGGGTGACTGAGAAGCCCCTTGTCAGTCAGGGGTTAGCTTTCAAAGGCCTGGTGTGGGGGAAAATGGGGAGTGGGCCTGGTTACCCCTCCAGAAAGATGATCTGGGATCATTATTTCTGTTGTCATGGAAATTTCGTAGTGCAGTGTTTTTGCATTTCTAGTGTGTTTGGAACCTGTTCTAGATGAGTGCTCCTGCTTACTGTGCTTGGGCGTTGGAATGCTTTCGTCATTTTGGCTTGGAGTGTCTCTCGTGACCTTTCCTTTCCTTCTTGGGTACAATCGGATGTTACTTTCCTCCTCCTCTTCTCCATCTTCCCGTCTTGACTGGGTCTCAAGTAGCCCAGGTTGGCCTTGAACTTGCTACCTAGCTGGGGATGAAGTTGAAGTCCTGTCTCATGTCCCCAGTGCTGGAATCCTAGGTGTGCCCACCATGCCTGGTCCACAGGGTCTGTTTTCTAGTGCATCTTGCTATCTCCCAGAGTAGGAAGAGGATGGATATGATGATGTTTTTCTTAACAGTGATTTTTAAAAGTAAAACTTTATTTATAAGCCAGGGAAGAAAAAGAAAACAAATTTCTAATGTTCAAGCTACAGGGAAGGATGATGGGGCAGGTGAGTGTGCGGCGTGGGAATACTGACTATGGGTGTCATCCTGTATGCTCTGATCACACTGTGACCGTACCAGCTCCCCTCCCCCACCCCGCACTTTGTTTCTATGGCAGTGGACTCAAACTCTCATGAAGAGCCTAGTCTCTGAACCTTTCTCACTGGGATTAATTATCAGAAGTAACTGCCATCATTTAGTAGCAAGCACTACGGGGCCGAGACGTGAGGGCTGCTCCTGCCCTGCATCCTCGGTGGCTGGTGCCACTGCTGCCACCGTCAGCTGCTGTGCCAGCAGATAACCTTTTGACTCAGTTTCCTCTCTCACGGACTTTGCGCATTGGCCTCCCCAGAGGATGAAATCGCGCGCTTACTGTCCCCCACTTTCCAGCTCTAACCGACAGGCAGCCTTTCCCTTCTCCTGCTCTCCCAGTGTTAAGCCTGTCAGAATCCCCGGGGAAGTCCATCTGACATTTTGTGTGAGGCATACTTACCACAGTCACGTGTCAGCCAGCCTCACAGGGACGTACACCTCATTTCGATAACGTGCTAGCGGGACCCCAGCTTCGTAAACTCAGTCTGACCCCACACGGCGCTGCGTCAGTGAATGTGGGCAGGAAAGAAAGCTGACTGCAGTAAACAGTTTCCGAATATACCCCAGATCAATTCAAAATGGAGTGTGTAACGAATCCTAGGTGTTGCTGCCAATGTCCACTCAGTGCATCTTGTGACTTTACTGCAGCCTTGGCTCTGAACACAGCTTGTGCACTCTGCCCTGCACGTACCACCTGTGACATCTCGGCTCAGATCCGGGACTGCTGCAGTAAACATGCATTGCAGGGTTTGCACTGTGCATACCAAATCTTCTGTTCCTATAGAAACATAATTGTTTGATTACAGAAACCAAGGACGTAGTATTTTCCTTTTTTGTTCTGAACCAGGCAAGTATCACATTGGTGTGTCTTCAGATTGTAATGTGTCAGGATGTTGGACTTTAATAACTATTGTTTGAGTTGCTAACGAGCTCCCATCAAAAACTGTTCAGCGAATTTTGGCTTAGGATTGCAACAGGGTTTTCAATAGTCGCTGGAATGGCCTAAACATGCTTCTGCTCCTTTGTACTATATATTTGGCATTCTTAGCATTGAGGATTATAAAATCAAAATCCGGGAGGCAGAGGCAGGCGGATCTCTGTGAGTTCGAGACCAGCCTGGTTTACAAGAGCTAGTTCCAGGACAGGCTCCAAAACCACAGAGAAACCCTGTCTCGAAAAACCAAAAAAATAAAATAAAAATAAAAAATAATAATAAAATAAAATCAAAATCTTGATTGAGTCTGAAAAGCATTGAAGATAGGTTGTGTCTTGGGGGTATCAAATTTTCAGCTAAGATTTAATTGGTATGTAAAAATAAACATATACTCCACTAGTATGCAGATTTGGTTTATTCTTATTACATGGAAAAATACACCTCTACCAAAAGAAATGTTGTAAAATACATTTCTAAATTTCCTAATGTCTTATTGGTAGATGGTTTCTTTTTTATATAGATACAAGGGCATGTGAAAATTTTTTGAGTTCAAAGGGGGTGGCAAGGAGACAGTTTAAGAGACCCTGAGTAGACAATTGAGGCTGTGCAGTGGCCGTTCTAGTGTGAATGGCTTGCTCTCTCTCTAACCATCCCAGACGTCCTCTGTCCTCGCAAGAATGACCTTGACTTCTGCCTTGTCTCTGCCCTTGTGTTTGTCTGCCGTTTCCTCCCCAGTCTCCTGTGGGTATCTTTCTGAGAATGGGTGCAGGAAAGGTAAATTCTTTGAGTACTGCACATCTAAAAATGTCTTTATTTTTAGCTTCCGCCCAGTTGTTCAGTTGGCTGGACATTCGATTCCAGGCTCCAGGATGGATTTTGTTTTTGAACAGGGAAATTGCATTGATTGGTTTTTGGCATCTATTGTTGCTGTTGTAAATTAAAGTGATGTATTAATTCCGACTCTTCTGTCTGCTCTTTTTCTTTTGTCTTTGACACATGGTGTTCTGAAATTTCACGGGGTGTGTTTGTCAGAGTCCGTGCTGCCAGGCCTTTCCTGGCCTAAGATGCTGTGAGAAACAGAAAGAGGAGGCACATTGTCCCTGAGGGTCTGCAGGGAATTACATACTGACAGTAGACCTAGTGAACAGCAGGCTTTCCCACCCTCCCATGGGAAACCAGCATGCCTGTGGCTCCTTCCTATGCCTTTTTCATTCACCAGCCTTACCCTGGCTGACATTCATCTGAAAACTCCTGTGTAAGGAACTGGGAAGGCTCTAGGGACCTGCATCCGCTTCATTGTATCCTGAAGTTTAAATATATCCTATGTACTGGTAAATAAAATCATTTTTCCAGATGAACCTCCCTTCCTCTGAGTACTGGGGTTTGACCCAGGGCTTTAAACAGGTCTTGTCTACAACTGAGCTAGATCCCTAGCTGGCCTCGTACTTTTCATTTTGAGACAGAATATTACTAAGTTGCCTAGGATGGCTGTGAGCTGACTTGATCCTCCTGCCTCAGCCTTTTACTGGCATTACAGGCCTGAGTCACTACACCTGCCTAAAATGTGTTAATTTAGTTATGCTAAATGTTACATTTATAAGTGGTCAAATATTCCATATCCAAAATGCCTGAAGTGTTTCAGATTTTGGATTTTTTTTTTTAAAAAATTGGGATATTTGTAGGCATGTACTGAGATATGGAGATGGGATCCAGGTGTAAACATAATTACATTTCTGTGTCACATATCCCTTATATACATAGTCTGATAGCAATTTTATGTAATACTTTTGATGTACCTGTGTCTTGAGCACAGCATTCATATGAGGAATTTCCCCCTGGTGACATCGTGTTACTTCTCAAAAAGCTTCTGATTTTGGCACATTTGAATTCTAAAGATTTTTATTTATTTACTTAAAAATTTCAGATTACAGTTTCTTGGCCGTTTGTATAATATAATAATTGATTACTAGACCATCTTAATGATGTACTATGTAATGGAATGGAATGTTTCTTTTCTTCCACAGTCCTTGTTGTTCCTTGTCTCACTGTGTGCTAATTGCTCTTGGAGAATAGAGTTCTAATTTTAGTTCTGTTCACCAAGAGAATAGTCATGTGACAATAGGTGACCGACTCATAGCCAGCTAGCTAGATAATCGTTCCTTGACTCTGTTGCTTTCCCAGGTAGCTTTTCAGTTGCTATTGATACAAAACTCAGTATTCCTAAAGGGGCTGTTTATATTGGGTTGGGTAGGCATAAGGGAAATTGACAAGGCTTGATACAGTACCCCAGGCATGGCAACAGCTACTGGATGATACAGTACCCCAGGCATGGCAACAGCTACTGGATGATACAGTACCCCAGGCATGGCAACAGCTACTGGATGATACAGTACCCCAGGCATGGCAACAGCTACTGGATGGTGCAGTACCCAGGCATGGCAACAGCTACTGGATGGTGCAGTACCCAGGCATGGCAACAGCTACTGGATGATACAGTACCCCAGGCATGGCAACAGCTACTGGATGATACAGTACCCCAGGCATGGCAACAGCTACTGGATGGTGCAGTACCCAGTCATGGCAACAGCTACCGGCACTTTAGCAGCCCCAATATGAAAAGGAAAATAGAAGTTTCTATAGTCTGGAGAGATTTGCTGAGAAGAACTCTGCCTGACAAGAGCTGTGGTCTTTGGTACAGAGCCAGAGCTGACAAATGGTATCCTGGCAAAGAGGAAGACAGCCGGATGAGTGCCCAGCTCACTCCTTCTCACCTTGCAGTCTCTTGGTGTGCGCCAGTGATATGTAACCCAGAAGTCAAGGGCATCCTTAGATCTGGTCCATATGGTCAGCCTCCTGGATACAGAGCATAGAAACAAATGGTGCTGAGGTGAATGGAGACTCTCCAGCAGAGTTAGGCTTAAAGGTGTTTTGGGAACCTAGAGGTATTCTGTCTTCTTTTGGAAGGAGGGATGTTCATTTGGGAGGACCGAATGTCTCATGGATGGCTCCTGCCTGCCAGGATGTTGACTACTTTTATTCAAAGTATTTGAATATTAGAAAGTAGTTTGTAGATGGCTTTGTAGAATTGAAACACATGCCAGTTTGTCAACTATGTACTCGTTGCTACCTTCTGTTCAGTCCAATGCCTTACAGTTTGCTAATAAATACTGCATTTTGTTTTTCCTTTTATCCAAGTGTTAGTTTTTCTGCTGCTCTGGTAGCTGCTGCTTCTCGAAAAGTAGCTCTACATTTGTGTGAGACCACAGGGTGCTTGCCGACCTTGTCATTTTAAAGTTTGTCCTGTGCTGTACTTACTGTTACTGGGGGAGCACACGGTGTGGCTTGATCTCGGGTGACTCCCGACTCCTTTCCAAGGAATAGCTCTACTGTGTGTGCTTTCTGTTGCTTCTTTAGTGCAGAAATGTTGACATATGCATCAGAAGGACTTGCTGTTCAATGGTGGTGCTTTTGTTTTTAGGTGAGTGACGGCTTACTCTTTGACACCTCAGATGAGGAGGAGCTGAGGGAGCAGTTGGATATGCATTCGATCATCGTCTCCTGTGTCAACGAGGAGCCTCTCTTCACTGCAGACCAGGTATGGAGGTGAAGCAGAACCCACAGCTGAGAGCCATGTCTTCCTAAAGCTGCAGATGGTGCTTATCAGAACTACTGCACTTGCCCTACACTGTGTGGCTAATGCAGCCTTAACATGAGTCTTCAACGGAGAGGTAAAAACAAGGTAGATGCTATCCAAGGAAGTGGTGAGATTTTTATGCTCAGCATTGTCTGTGACTGATTACAAGTTACTAATGGAGGGTTATTGCTTAACCCCCACCCCCACCAAATAACCAAGTTCTTTTACAAGGTTACCCTACATGAAAGAACTGGACGGTATTTGAGTTGGTATTTTTGTTTGTTTTGGAACTCCCTATGCAGACCAAGGTGGCCTCAAACTACAGAGATCCACTTACCTCTGTCTCCTGAGTGCTAGAATCAAAGGCTTGAGCTGCCATGCCTGGCTCTGCCAGATAAATTTTTGTAGAACCCTGGGTAAGAATCTTTAACAAATAATAGAAGCATCTGTTAAGCATCGTAGAAAGAAGCAAACATTTCACCTGTGCAGCACCGTAGTCATGTCAACCCTGGGTTCATCTGAAACCAGTCAAGGCAGTCTTGTCATTTCTGAACACCCCCCACCTCTGTGGTGTCGTCCAAGTGTGACAGCAGAACTTCCTGAAATAAAATGTTCCGTGGCTACGTGGGCTGTGAATTCTGTCACGCTTTATTTTTAGGCAGGGACGAGAAGGTCAGTAAGGAGATACGTTAAGGCAAGGTCAGAGGAGTAAATGTAACGCTAAGAATGTCCTGATGGTCCAGCTTTCCCTCGTGCTTGGATTGTTCTAGGCTGGAGCCCTGGTGCTGGAGAGAGAGGGAATGCTGTTCCTGAGGGCATAAAAACCCAGGGAGAGATGTGACCCGGAGCAGTCCCCTCCCCAGAAACCAACTCCATAGCCTTGAATGTCTCCTGTTCTGCTGACAGTCCCTTCTTGGGAAGTCTTCCTCGTAGCATAGTCCTTTCCCAGCTGAAGAGCTACTGATTACGTTTTCTGATTCCTAGGTACTGTCACGTGTACTCATGGTATTTTATATTTTCATTGAATTGTGTTTTTAATTTTTTTGTCAATGGTTAAATGCCCTCTCACTCCTTTAAGGCATAGTTAGTACCTTTCTGCTGTCTACAGTTGCCAGACTCGAGTCCCGCAGTTTTGGACAGCAGGTCATGGTTTAATTAAAGGCATGTTTATTTCTAGAATCATCCTTCTTTCAGCTTCCCCCCCCCCCCCATCTGATTCTGTTTTCAGTAATTTAAAAATACCCCCTTTGTCTTCCACTGAATTAATATATGAAATTCTTTAGCTGCTAGAGAGCTACTTCCTGCTTTATACATGGATATTTTTATGAATATTACATTTTGCGAGTTCTGTGTCAAAGTCTTGGCTAATGTAGATTACATTTATGTTGAGTACATGCATGTGGTACAGAGTACATTTTTCCTTATTTACCATCTTTTAGCTATAACTTTATTATCTGGTCTGCATAAATCATGGCACCATTTTCCAGACATGTGTAGATGTATTAGCATCTCCTGAATTGAGATGGACATACCAGCTCATATTCTGTTTAATTTTGTGTCCATATATTCTAAGTAGCTTTTGGTAAGCTGTGTTCACTTTTCCATGTGCTTTCTGCACACAATAAGGACTTCACGTACTTCTGCTTGGGTACTCCGGTGAGTGCTGTGGTACAGGCAGGCTTTTCTCCTGTGCATTCAATTAACACTGGTATATGTGTTTTGGAAGGTTATTGAAGAAATTGAAGAAATGATGCAGGAATCGCCAGACCCAGAAGATGATGAGACCCCCACACAGTCAGACCGGCTCTCTATGCTTTCCCAGGAGATTCAGACTCTGAAGAGGTCTAGCATGAGCAGCTATGAAGAGAGTAAGAGACCTATCTTAGTTTTTTTTTTTTTTTTTTTTTTTTTTTTTTTTTTTTTTTTTTTTTTTTTTTTTCTTTCCCTGCAACGAAACACCATGGCCAAAAAGGAAGTTGAGGAGGAAAGAGTTTGTTTGGCTTACACTTCAGCATGGCTGCTCATCACCGAAGGAAGTCGGGACAGGAACTCAAACAGGGCAGGAATCTGGAGACAGGAGCTGATGCAGAGGTCAATTAGGAGTGCTGCTTACTGGCTTACTTCCCATGGCTTGTTCATCCTGCTTTCTTTTAGAATCCAGGACCACCAGTCCAGGGTTGGCACCACCTACAGTGGACTGGGCCCTCCCTCAGTGCTCATAAATGAGGAAATGCCTGACAGCTGGATCTCAAGGACGCATTTCCTCAGCTGAGGCTCCATCCTCTTGACTCCAGCTTGTGTCAAGTTGACACACAGAACCAGCCAGTACAAAACCCTCCTTACCTCCGTCTCTGTGCCTTCTGTCTATGTCCAACACATAATGTCATCATTTCCAGAAAGCTACCCATCTTCTTGGGTCCTCTGGCTGTCTGGTTCTTTGTACATAATTTGGTCATTGTTCAGGACCGTGTTGTATTTTCTTCAGACCCTGGATTAGTTTGCTGGGGCTTTTGGAAGAATTTACTGCAGCCTGGAGAGCTTCAACAGCCTGAAGTTATTTTTTGGTTGTTCTGACAGCCTCAGGGCCAAGGTTAAGGCTTAGCTGTTTCTCCTCCGTTGCCTGTGGGTGGCCATGCTTCCACTGGCCTTCCTTCCGTACATATCTGTGTCCACATTTCATCTTATAAGACACAGGTCACACTGGACCCCACTTCAACTGTGTCTCTGTAAATGCACCAAATGCTGGTGTATTCTGCAGAGCTGTGGCCTAAGACTTCAGCATGCATTTTGGAGGGAGACAGTTTAGCCCATAAAAAGCAAGATGGGTGTATTAATTGGAAATAATTCTTATGTTTATAAATAGTTGTCTTTGATAGAGCTCTGAGGAATTTTGGGAAATGAAAGTTTGTTAGAGGGGAATCTGTGTTTACATGAGAACACTGAACTGTGAATACTGCTATGTGTTTGGTGTCACAAAGAGGTTCTGAATGACTGTACCCAGCACAAGAATTCTCTGTGCATCTGTGACTGTCGCCACGCCTGGTTCCATGCTGGATAACACCCTTGTGATCTGGTTTGTATTTGTGGCCCGAGCAGAGGTCTGGGGCTGGACTGCCTCAATCTTTTTGTATTGTATGGCTTTTTTTTTTTTTAAACCTGTGGAAAGTCTTCTGACACACCTTTTGGTGGGATGTGGCCACAACTCTGTAGATAAGCCCTTAGCATTGCTGGAGTCCTGATTGCAAAATCTAGCGTGGATGCGTGGTAAGATATAGGAAGTATGCCTTAGTTAGGTCGCAGTCCTGTAACAAACAGTCCCTCAGACTGGGTGGCTTGGCCAGTGGGATTTGCCTCCTCACGGCTCTGTAGTCCAGGTGTTAAAATCCAACTCCTTGGCTTGCGATGTCTTCTCCCTGGGTTTTCATGTGGTCTTCTTTGCCTTCTGCCCGATAGTGTCTTTATTCTGTAAGGACAGCTGTTGCATTTGGATTAAATTTTGTCTAATAAACTCATTGTTATTGGATGACCTTTCTAAATCTTCCCCACCAGCTCATCCAGTTTTGTATTGGGACTCTGGCAGTGACCTCCCATGCTAGCTGGGGTGACTCCTGTGGACTGTCCCTACTTTCATTTTCCTGATCTTCAGCCAGATGCACGAGGGGTGGGGGATATAAGATTAAACAAGCATTGAGTTTAGTTCTTTCAGAGTGACTCCTCCCCTTCACTCCTGGTCATCTTGTCTCTGTATGTCAGCAGGCAGTTTCTGGACCCTTCCTCTCCTTCTGTGTTTGTTCTTTCTTCACACCAGCTTGATTTCAGTCTTGGCTATAGGACTCTTCATGGGATGTTTGATTTATATACATTAGAAATTGTGAGGCGTTTTCTCATCTCAGCTGAGTGACATTGCTTACTCACCTCTGGGCTTCTGACTTGGATTTTGTTCTTTGGTTTTAAACACCCCACTATGCTGCTTCGAGACAGGGGTGTCTCAGTATTCTCCGTTCGTTGTTTCTGGTCACAGGAGTGAAAAGGCTCTCGGTGTCCGAGCTAAACGAACTGCTGGAAGAAATCGAGACGGCCATCAAGGAGTATTCTGAGGAGCTGGTGCAGCAGCTGGCCCTGAGAGATGAACTGGAGTTTGAGAAGGAAGTGGAAAACAGCTTTATTTCTGCTCTGATTGAAGTGCAGAACAAGCAGAAAGAACACAAAGAGACCGCCAAGAAGAAGAAGAAGCTCAAAAACGGCAGCTCTCAGAATGGGAGGAACGAGAGAAGTCACATGCCAGGCACAGTAAGTGATACTTGCAGGAGGCACCCAGTGCTGCCCACAGGCCGCCCCAGCCCAGTTGCTCAATAGCGGTGGGTCTGGCTGGTCACACCTGGGCGAGAGTGTGAGCCTAATCAGAGCACCACAGGGGCCTTTTGCTGGAACACATTGCTTCTTCACGAAGGTGTTTCCTAGTGATGCCTAGTGCCCTGTCTGGACGCCTCAGTACCCGAGTGTGTAGTGGGGACGTGAGTGGAAGGAAGAGCAGGAAGGGAAGGATGTCCTCAAGTCAAGAGGACTGGCCAGCAGTCTCTCCTGACTGCATCAGATAGTAGGACGGCCGTGTTTGGTCGCCAGGCTTATGAGTGGTTTTATTTTCTTGTTTGTGTTTAGCTCTGGGGGTTGTAGTAGAAGAAATGAAGAGGGCCCTTTTAGGGGTAGCTGAACTGTGTTATGTAAACAGGTTCCTCCTGACTCATCAGAGGGTGCTGCGGCATATTTAGCAGACCAAAATATTACTGACACGTGAGAACATACTGGAATATTTGAAATCTCAAGCCTTCATAAAAGGTATTTTGTTCTCGGCATGATCCTTTTTCCAAAGTGACTTTATGGGTTAAACATCATCATAAACGTAATCATTTTTCCATGGCCAAGTGGGGTCTTGTATCTTCCCGCCCCGACTTCGCATGTGAAGAGGTGTTGGTTGTATATTTAGAGTGTAACGGTTGGGTGAAGCAACTCATTTTTCTAAAATGATCATTTTTGTCAATCACAACATAACATAGTAATATGTGTCACAAACTGGTTCTCAGGGCTTAAAGTAGTATCCATTTTCTCTTTAAGTCTGGAATTATTTGCCAGAGAATGCAGTCTCACTGGCAGATGCTGATGGAATCCCAGGAAGAGAATCAAGTTGCTGGGTAGCTGGGTCAGCAGTGAGTGGGTGACACATAATCTTACCACATACCCATTAGCCGGATGTGAATAACTTGTGAATAAGTTCACATTTCCTAGTGTGGTGTCCATTTGTAAAAATTTAGAAGGAATAGAACGTATAAATTCACTGTGAAGGATTCAGATGTATCTAACTTTTGAGAAATACCAATATTGATGGAAAGGATGTTCATTTAGTCATTTTTAATGATTATACTGGAGGGAAAACATTTGTTTGGCTATTCTGTCCTGGAAAATAATTTACTTTAAAATATCAAAGATATTTCCATTTTGCATGTAGTATATTAATAAAAACAAATCTTTTAAATTGCCCTATTATGGCAGTGGGGATTAACTGAAATGCTTAGTTGCTAAATCCTAGCATGGGTGGTAATTTCTGAGTAACCGCTGTTAGGGCTTACATGCAAATCTTCTATTTATTGCTGTTAACACTTGGCTGAGAAAAACAAATTTATCCCTACAGGGTTTTAAAGGCTTCTTTCTGTAATTCCCATATAAATAGGGTTAGTGTGGACCCATTGTGTAATTTTGTATGGCATTTATACCGAGAAATGGATTTGGCAGGACAGCATGGGGGTTATAGTTAAACCTTCATTGGTCTTGAAATAGGGTCATACAAGACTCCATTTATTTTTTCATAATATTTGAACTCATGAAGTTGCTTCCTGATCCTGATCTACTATTTGTGTCAAAAACTTTAATTAGGACGGTAATGGCGGGGCTCAACTGGCACTTGTTTCCTATGTCTTATTTTAGTCTCAAATGCCAGAGAACCATTCCATCTGTGACACAAACAGCTTCAACCTGGGGATTTTGAAGATAGTTACAGTGGCTCAAAAGAACAACTGCTTTTCTTCTTCTTCTTCTTTTTCTTCTTCTTGTTCTTCTTCTTCTTCTTGTTCTTCTTGTTCTTGTTCTTCTTGTTCTTGTTCTTCTTCTTGTTCTTCTTGTTCTTGTTCTTCTTCTTGTTCTTGTTCTTCTTCTTCTTCTTCTTCTTCTTCTTCTTCTTGTTCTTCTTGTTCTTCTTGTTCTTCTTCTTCTTGTTCTTCTTCTTCTTGTTCTTCTTCTTGTTCTTGTTCTTCTTCTTCCTCCTCCTCCTCCTCCTCCTCCTCCTCTTCTTTCTCCATTTATTTATTTATTTATTTATTTTTCGAGATAGGGTTTCTCTGTGTGGCCTTGGCCATCCTGGAATTTGCTCTGTAGACCATGCTAGCCTTGAACTCACAGAGATCCCCTGGCCTCTGCCTCCTTAGTGCTGGGACTAAAGGCATGCACGACCACCACCCAGCCTTAGATTCTTTCTATAATATGCAGTTGTGGCATGTAACTCAGTGAGCTGACTGTTATCAGCAATACTAATTAAAAAAATGGTGATCTGCGTATACATGCCACGTGTTACCTGTTTTTCCTGGTGACGTCACTATTTTCCCTCCCATCAGTTCTGTAGAAATGATGGAATTTGAACTTTTCCTTAGATATGGAATGGCTTCCTTTTGTTTTCAATAATGCTTTGGGAGACATACACCCACTTATAGTAGGTGTAATAAATCCTTAATTGCCAGCTTTGTTGTCTTAGGTTCAGATGATGAACTCTGATGAAATATCTGGGAGAACAGAGCAAGGTGAAACTCTCCACTGTTGTCCTTAGGTGAATTTTGTTTCCAACTTTTGCTAAAAAAAAATTGGGTGGGGGGATGTTAGGGCTGCTATCTAGAGCATTAGAAAATTTTATCACTGTGTGATATTTCATTAAATCATATAGGAAACAGTGCATATATGATAAAGGTGAAATGTTACCTTCGTTCGAGTTTTAATATTTAAGGTGGTAATATTATAGATGGGGTAAGGTACAATAGTGTGCATCCACTTATCAAGTTTGTGGAGTATCTTCCTTGTGTCAGGCACTTCTCAACCTTTAGCAGGGCCTTCTCAGCTCCTTTCCCACTCTCAGCTGGTGAGGAAGTTGGGACGAGTCAGTCTTTTGGGGGAATGTGATCTGAGACAGCAGGTGCTTGACGCTTCCTTGTCTTGTTTGGGGCACCTGGGGGTGAGTGGTGGCACTTCTGCTTCTTAATGTGGTGACCTAGGTGACTTTGATGCTTCTTTATAGTTCATCCATTTTTCTGCAGTGGACATTCTTTCTACCCCTTCTCTCCCCTTCCCTTGCTTTTTTTTTTTTTTTTTTTTAAAAACCATCCTTCAAAATTATGGTCATGCATTGTCTTCCTTTCTTATAACCTTCCTCAGTGACTCTTCCTTCAACACAGAATTGACTAGACTCCTCCTTTCTTGGGGCTAGTATGATTTCTTTTAATTATTTCTAGCAGTACAGAAATACCAATCTTGTGTTTTTGTGCCCATCTCTGTGATGGCTTCTTGAGGATAGGAAATCTACCTTTGCTTTTGTGGCATTTTGGTGTCCAGGATTAGGTATCTGGTACATTTCTGATAAATAAATAAATAAGAGGTTAAGCTTAGATCTGCATTTGTATCTTGATACTTTGTATCGGGTGGCAAACCCCTAGAGGCTAAGTAGCATATAAATCAAGAGTCCTGGACTGTCTTGAGTCTTGGTCCTGCCACTCTGGAGATAGAGACTTCTGAGTTTCAGAGGGATTAAATGAAATGTTATGTCTTAGATTAGCATGTACCCTTAGTAAATGTTAGTTATTGTATATAATCACCTGCTTGTTGGACATTCTGCTCGGAGATAATGTTATAAGAATCTGACATTTATATTATCAAACCATAGTTAGTGCAACTGGATTACTAACATGGACTCATTGAGACTAATAGAATTTCTAGGTCCAACAATATGAAGTTTTAAGTGGCCAGGTTCTCACACTGTCAATAGTATAAGAGAGACTGTTTGCCAGTACCCTGCAGGAGCAATGGATATGATTAGCCTTTGAAAATGACCTGATCTGGTAGGTAAGTAGTGATTTGATCTATTCGTATCCCTTCCTGTGTTTCCTATGATGTCCTAATTGAGATGGTTTTTGTATCTGGTCACTAGGTGCAGATTCCTTGGCTACTGCAGTACCGTGTTGTGTTGTAATCTTTGGCTCCAATCCCCGTGTCACAGTGTAGGCTCCTCAAGGGCTCATTTGCAGCTTCTGAGTACCTCACCTCATCTCCGGTGTGTAGACTGACTTCCAGGAGATTCGGATTTTGGATTTGAATTAGTAGTATTCCCTCAGGATTTCTTATTTTCTGGGGGGAGACTCAGGTTTATATCAGACATTTTCACAGACCATTAACTTTTAGAGGCAGTCCCCTTGGGTACAAAAACAAGTTGAAATATACCAGCCTGTGTTTAAATTCACTCATCCCTGTATATCCTGAATTATCTCAAGTTTGAAAGAACTGTTGTTTATCTGCTTAGTAGCCTGCCTCTGTAAGTCTGGATGGAAAAGGACATACCCTGTGAGAATCCTGACTGTTTCATTTACAGGACACATGGGAGGTTCCTTAGTCTAAGTCTTTGATTGCAAAGATAGGAATCTTTTTAGATATCTTTTCTATTTGGCTAAATCACATCGAACTTTCTAGAGAGTTTAGAGTCTTTTTCTCAGCACAGTCAAAAATGTATTAACTAGTATAACTTGGAACACACTACCCCAAAGAAGTTTGAGATATCAGCAAGTGGCAAGTTATAAGTTCTAGAGAAAAAAGGAAACTCTGTTTTAAAAAGAATATTATCCCAAGTATTTGCTTTTGAGGTGTGAGGAGATGGTTGCTTAGAGCTGGGGGGAGAACTCAGGCTAGCTGGAGGAAACTCTTCCTTGGATATGTTTTCTTCCACAATGCCCTGCTTTGTATTTGATGCACCTCTTATTATGACTAATGGCCAATTTAGTTAGTCTCTTCTTGCCTTGTAAAAGTACCCTGAGTGATAACTTTCCATTTAATATTGATCAAAGTGGACATCTAAGAGAAATTTGTTTTCATTTAGACAGCCACTATTAGATCACCTAGAAGTGTTATTTAATTAATCCTAGTTCCAGCCTAAACGGGATGTTCTGACATATCTACTTGAAACTCTGGCTTTTGTTTGGAAAAATAAAAGTACCAGGGACCCTTTTCTCCCTTTCTTTAATTTGGATTTTAATTTTGAACATTTGCTAAAGTAACAAAGCAAACTGCTCCTGCCCAAGGGCCAAATCCCTCCTCTGTTTATTTTATAAATAGAGTTTTACTGGGACACAGCCGTGTCCATTCATCTACATAGCACCTGTGGCTGCTTTCATACTATGGAGACAGAGTTAAAGCATTTCAGCGGAGGCTGTGTGGCCAGCAAAGCCTAAAATACTTACTGTTTGACCTTTCTCAGAACAGTGTGTCAACTCCCAATTTAAATAGACTGTACTTAATGTTAGGGAAGGGACTGGAGAGAGAGAGAGGGCTCAGGAGTTAAGAGCACTTGCTCTTTTAGAGGACCTGGGATGAGTTTCCCACACCCTTATCACTTGGTTCACAACCATCTCTAACTCTAGTTTTATGAGATCCAATGATCTCTTTGGCCTCCAAGAGCAGTGCATGCTTGTAGTACACATATATACATGCAGGCAAGATACTCTTTTTTTAGTTAAAGGGAAAATATAAACTCAATTTGGATTTGAATAGAAAGAAATATCACAGTATATAATTTGTATAAAATATCGCCATATTCTATCCTAAGAGTTTGTTGTTTGGTCCCTCTTCAGTAGCCTGAGTTTAGCCTACAAGGTGGCCATGCACTGACCAACCTGTCTTCAGGCCTCACAGGCTCCTGACCCAACAATAGACCTTGGTTCTATGCGTGTCTGAGCCAGTAGCTAAACAAAGGGACTGGCAGGTAGATTAGTTGTTTCTAGTTTGGGAATACCTGAAAGGGCTAAAAATGTTGGGTGCCACCAGGGCACAGTGTTTTTCCACATCGTGTTAGAAGACGATTTAGCAGAAAATGAGTGGAGAAGGTGCTGACTGATCCTTTCCTTTTAAACAGTTCTCCATGAAAGGACAAATTTACTTTGCATCCTCAAAAGCAGACTGATATTAATACATTTTCATCAGTCATTCGTTGCTCATAATTGACAGTATTCTTTTGTTTTTTTCACTTTTCTCTTTCCCTCCCTATTATCTCTCATTTTCTCCCTCCCTCCCTCCCTCCCTCCCTCTCTTCCTCCCTCCCTTCGGATTGAGCTTAGGGCCTCACACATGCCCGCAAAGGCTGTACAGCTGAGCTGTACTCCTGGCTCTGTACTTCACTTTATTGCAAAGTTTATTTCCTAAATATTAGTATTAGCAACAAGGAAGGTTATTGTGGCATAGGGAAAACTTGGATATATAATATTTATTATTTTTGATAAAGCAAAACTATGAACTCTTTTATATGGTAACATTTATTTTCTGAAAGATAGTATTGTCTAGTGAAGTAATATTTCCATTTTAGTAAAAGTATTTTTACTAATTCTTTGAGAATTTTGTATATGAATACAATGTTGTGACCATATTCATCCAACATTCTACTTGTTACCTTAGATCTATAATCCACCTCCTGACCCCTGTTAATTTGGTATCTTCCCCCCTTTTTATAATCCAATTTGTTTTTTATTTATTTATTATGTATATAATATTCTTTCTGCGTGTATGCCTGAAGGCCAGAAGAGGGCACCAGACCTCATTACAGATGGTTGTGAGCCACCATGTGGTTGCTGGGAATTGAACTCAGGACCTTTGGAAGAGCAGGCAATGCTCTTAACCACTGAGCCATCTCTCCAGCCCCTATAATCCAATTTGTGATGACGGGTGTGAGGCCATCCACTATTGGTCCACCTACCAGGAGCCATCTATACCCTTAAAGAAAACTGGTTTGAAGCTATCAGCTGTCAGTGGCTTCTCAGTTGGTTATGGGGCTTGTGAGCTCCACCTGCTCCACGGTAGAATGCTGACCCGCTTCATCTAGTGCAGGGCCTCTGCAGGCATCCTCAGCTGCGAGAGTTCATGAGCGCACTGGTTCTGCGGTGTCCAGAAGACACTGTTCCCTAACCTCTGTTCTTACAGTTCCACAGTGGCCCCAGAGGCTCGGGTTGGGCTGAGCACTCTGCTCACACTTCCCTTCTATACTTTGACCAGTTGTAAGTTTGTCTCAGAGCTGCACTGATTGACAGGTAGACAGAAAGGAGTTTAGAAGGCGGTTTGTTAAAGACACTACATTCTTACTCTATACTGATCCATAAACCAGAAGAGAATTTAGGAAAGTGCCAAGGTTAATTATTTTAATCTTTTTAGAGGCTTTGAAGTGTTTGATAATAATTTAGTTTCCATATAACTCAGATTACATAAATGTTCGAAAGGTTCTTCAAATACAAAGTGTTATAACATTTTCCATTATTCCATTTAATTTTAATTTTGAAAACCTCCATATCACAGCTTTCTGAGAGTGAACTTACAAATAGGAGTTTAATATTCCAAACAATAGTAAGTAGTTACCTGCTTTGGAATAATTCATGTTTTCAAACTTGGATATAAGGGTTTTTGAAAGTAAATTTTGGTAGAATTCTCTTATAAATTTTATAATTCACATTGAAATTATTTGACTTTCTCAAAGTATCAAAAAATACTTTTACATTTTTTTGGGGTGTGTGTTGAGATTGAGTCTGTCTACTCCTGGCTGCCCTGTAGCTGGCTATACAGAATAGGCTGGTCTTAAATCACTGAGATTCTCCTGCCTTTGCCTCCCAAATGCTGGGATTTAAGGTGTGTGCCACCCCGCCCATCCAAGCTTTTACTTTTTAAATAGTATCTGTTAACTGAATATAATTTCATTTGTATTTTAGACCTTTCTAATGTTTTCTCCTTAATTTCAAGAACTTTATTTTGCTAAAACTGAGACTACTACTGAGTAAATTAGAACTTGAAGTTGATGACTTGTGGGGAATAGTAATTCTGTTTCTTTCCAACTCCCCGAATATAAGAATATTAAGGGAGGAAACGCAGATGAGAGTAAGGAAATTATAAATAAATAAAAACTTTCCTTATTTTTTTTCTGAACTGTTTTTCTGACACAGCTTTTTTGTTTTTCTGACCTGTTCTGATTGGTTCTGACAAGTCATAGAGCAGTTATGCAGGCAGAAATAACTGAGTCTCCTGGCCTCTTCCTAGCTCTGCTTTTCCCCTTGTTGGATGTTGTTTTGTCGTTGTTATTGTTGTCGTCCTCTTTTGTTTGTGAAGTTAGTTGAACTGATGAGATATGCTCTGCATAGGAAGAGTTGATACTAAGGATTATAGAAAATAACGAATACACTCCAATACCATGTCTGGTTCTTGTTGCTTTTGAGTGTGCAGAAAGTTTCCAAATTCTCTTTATTGTTCAGAAAGACCTTCAGGGTTCTAGCTGATTTCTAGATCTTGCTGTAGGTCTTTTCTTCCCGTGGTCTCCTGTCCTTTCTGCTACAACCTGCAGTAGGAGTCCAGTATTCCCAGTCGCCATCTTGTTTATAGTCGGACAACTTGATGCGGTTTTGCTGATCTCAACAGATGTAGAAGGGTGTCATGATTTCTGTTGGGAGTGATGACTCTTATTCTAGTCCCCCTTTAAGTGAATAGAGTCCAGACTTTTTTGATTAATGGTATGCCTTTTCCAAGCACATCGCTCAATTCTTTCCATGGATTATTTCATTTTAATCTGCACATCCATCCTAGAATGATATTAACAATATTCTTATTGCCATATCTTGAATAAGCAAATGTTAGCTCTACAGAGGCCTTAGCTCACAGAAGCAGCATGAATGGAGAGAGGAAGTACAGCATGATCTAAAGGGGGAGGACAGTTTCTAGAGGGTATGCAGAGCTCTCTAGAGGTAAGAGTCAGGAATGGCTTGCATTTCCTTCCTTTGAGCTACCCAGGCAGGTTGTATGTGGGCTCAGAGCTCTTGCCTTCTTTCTTTGTCTTTTAGGTTTTATATATTTTTTTAAAGTTCTAAATGTTATATACTGTGCTGCTCCTGGTTTTGTCTGAAGAAAGTTTCAAGAGAATGATTTTGAGACTCTTTAATTCGTACCCTCTTCAGAAAAGGAAATGTACGAGGCAACTGGATATTCTGAGTTAGTGAAGGCTCTGTGTTCTACGTCAGATAACTTCTTCCTTCCCCTGACCTTGCTCCATGGCTTTGGTATTTTTGTCTGTAGCAAGGGCAACAATAAGGCAAATACTGTAATGCTTAATCAACTTCCTGCCTATATATGGGTTCATGCAAAACATTCCATTCCAAGCATGGCATTTTGTGGAATTATTAACTCCTTCCTAAAGATGCAGTGGGAGATACCTTAGAACCAGAACCTGCCCAATGTTTTGCTTCTGTGCTGGGCCCTTTGGATCTTCTGCTTCCTAAGTGGGAATGGTAGATTTAATGGAAGGGGGGATGGAAGATTGGCTCCTTCCACTCTTAATATTTTAATTCATCTTAATGAATCATTTTAATTAAAGTGTAACAAGTCTCTAGCATTGTTCCTGTCATTCAGTATTCATTGGCTCGAGACTTAGTGGCAGTGCCTTGACATGTCTGTGGTTCTTCACTTTGAGAAATAGTGAGCAGAGAAACTCACTCTGCCCACTCCTCATGCTCTTTCTTTTACTTATAATATTCAGATGTAGAAAGAATTTTTACCCCTGGTCCGTTTTAGCACCATAACCTCCTACTATTGCTTCTGGTCTCCGGGTTGTTCTTGATGGCTGCTAGTGTTAGGGTGTCAGACCTGAAGTGTGGCAGCACCCCCCATGACCCAGGCTCACCTAGTCTCTCTCTTGAGAACACAGCCATTTCCTCCTAAGGAAACAAAGACTTGGAAGTAGACCATGTGTCTGCTGCCACTCTGGAGTGCTTACTGCGTCGCATGGCACTTTGGTTGTCTGACTGCCGGTTTGGGTGTGCATGCCCCTGTGTACGTGTAGCTTTCATTTGATTCACCTTCTTAAAAATAATGTATCTTTTGGTTGAGGTAATTCATGTATTCATAGAATTTTTAATTCAGAAGTTATCAAATCGTGTCTCTTGACCGTCCTCATGGTGAAGACGCAGGCCTCTGTAGGATAGTAACAGCGCTCTCACCACATGGTGGCAGAGCTGGGAGTTCTGATTTTGAGTTTGACCTTTTTCTGCCCTAGCTGGCATTACATTTTTTTCTGATTCCAGATACTTCTGACTGGCATGTGACTCCTAGATTCATGTAAAAATTTGCACGCATTTGGCCAGTGTTCATAGGAGCTAGAATGCTCAGCTCTCAGCCACCTCTGTTAATTGGTTGTATTCTCTCTCTCTCTCTCTCTCTCTCTCTTTCTCTCTCTCTCTCTCTCTCTCTCTCTCTCTCTCTCTCTCTCTCTCTCACACACACACACACACACACAGATACAGACATACACACACAGATACAGACACACACACACCCCTTCATCTCTCGAATCTCGTTGACAGTTTATTTAGATGATTGTCTTTCTTTTTTGCAGCGATGCCAGGTGCGGTAGTCTTGCCGTCTGCCACGTTGCTGCTCTGGCTTGGCATTGGCTGGGGAGTGCTCGGGGACTGGGTGCTCTTGTCTGTCTGCCGACCCAGGCACAGCAGAGGTTTTATTGAGAAACTTGAACTTCAGCTTCTTTTGCTCGTATCAGCAGGTGGCTTTGTGTTTTCTAGCTTGCTTTCCTTCCCCATGGTTGCACTTTTACTTCTTTTAAGCCAGGCTACAGTTCTGATGGTGTGAACACCATTCCTCACTTTCTTGTAATTGAAATAATCCGGTGGTGTTCTTATTTGTGTATTTAAAAAGGAAATCTGAAATTGCATGTGCATCTTAAGAATGTGTATCAACCTTTTTTTTTTCTTTTCCTTCAGTGATCCTAGGTAGGTTTTGATTGGGAGAATAAAGCTAATGAATTTGGACTGTACTCTCCAAATGGAGAAAGGAACCTTAGTTTTCCTGTTTGTGAGTTCTAGCTCCTTTGTCCAGCTTGAGGTTTTCTGTGTTCTTATCTAGCTTTAGTGTTTCCATAGAAAACGGAGCCAGGTAACGCCGACTGAAAGCGGACATTCTTTCGAGTGCCTTTCCAAGGGAATTTATTTTGTAGAGTGCTTAAATAATGAGCTGACTTGTTTACTTGAAAATCATTTCCCATCGTTTTTGTTGCTGACTCTGGAACCTCTGATGTCATCTCTTTGAATAAACTGTTTTAAAAACAGGGAACATAGTGCAATGTAGTGTGTGAAGAATCTGCAAAACTAGTTGTTTGTAGGATTTTCTTGTTAAAAAAAAAAATCTCTTCCATCAAAAGTAATGTATAGCCAGGAGTGGTGGCACATGCCTTTAATCTCAGCACTCGGGAGGCAGGGGCAAGTGGATCTGCGGGAGTTTGAGGTCAGCCTGGTTTACTGGTCTAAAACTCAAGTTCCAGGACAGCCAAAGCTGTTACACAGAGAAGCCCTGTCTTGAAAATCCACCAAAAACCAAAAAAAAAAAAAAAAAAAGTTACATTCTCAGCAGACTCAGCAGAGTGAGGAGCCATGGAAATATTTTGCTCAGATAACTGATTTTCGCCAACATAAAACTGTGTGTGGAGATGGATCTGGGAAAGGTGGGGTAGGAGGGTGGTAGCGAAGGAAGGCTGTGCTAAACAACTCCCACAGACACATATGCGCGCCCTCAGAGTTCCAGTGGTGCCCTTGACTGGTGTGGCTGGGCCAGAGCTACGCAGCTGCTTCCTTGCGGGGCAACTCTCTCTGTACTTTTCAGTTCTTTGTTAATCAGGATTTCTTTATACTCTTAATATTTATTGAGGGCCTCAGAGGGCCTTATTTCATACATATTGAATTGATCAATATTTACTGTATTAAAAGTTAAAACTAATGAAAGATTAATTCATTCAAAGTACCAAAGTTAAATGATTAATTCCTAT
The DNA here is from genome assembly GCF_018167655.1 of Microtus oregoni. Taxonomy (NCBI): domain Eukaryota; kingdom Metazoa; phylum Chordata; class Mammalia; order Rodentia; family Cricetidae; genus Microtus; species Microtus oregoni. Next base: position 9,077,104 of record NW_024543095.1, on the reverse strand, counting down.
ATAAATGGTTACGTTTTCACAGACTATAACTTCAAAGCTTCTGGCTAGAAAAATGTCATTGGAGTTTGTTTTTGTCAGTCTTGTTGATGTACGGCGTAACTGAAGGACATGGGTCTTAGCTCTGCTTCTGCATTCTGTCTGTCCTTTGGAGTATCACACTGTAAGCTGAGACAGATTGAGTGAACTGGAGAGCTGTATAGGGCCAGAGTATGTGATAAACTGGGAAGAAACTTTATGAAAGCTGACTGTGTGTGATGACTGTACAGCAGTAATTAAGACAAGTCATGTCTTGATCATATTAGGATGTTTGAGTTCATGTACCTCTAGGAGAATTTCAGTGATCTCTTACATTGTACCTGGGCCACAATTTGAGATCCTTAAACTATTGTATATATTTTATGAGAGCAGAGACAAGTGCTGTGGTTTCCTTGGGACCTGGAAAAATGTCTTTAAGTTCATTCCTTCAGTGTTTACAGGCTCAACTTTCCCCCTGAAATTCCAGGGAAAGGCACTATCCGGTGAGTCAGACTCCAGCTTCCTTTTCAGGAGCCTTTCCCTTTGTTAGTCATGCTGAAGGAATCTCTGCTGCCCTTGACTCAGCTGTTAGACAGGTACCAGTGGCCCCTTTCTGCCATGCATGCGGCTGTGCAGGCTGGTGACAAACCAAGATAAGTCAGAGAAAGGAAAAGAAATCTCATCTGAATGCAGTGAATTCTAGGAAGTCTTGGCAGTTGCCGGGAGAAATGAGCTGAAACTGTTTTCTCAAAACAGAGTAGTCTTTACAACAGTTTTGGGGGGCTCGTCTGGTAAAATGGGATCCATTCTGCTCCCCAGGAAGCATATGGCGTCTTCCAATTCACATTTTCAGCAGCAAGGCAATGGCAGGTGCCTGGAGAGCAAGTGGGAGCAGTCGGCTCTCTGAGTGGCAGCACGCTCCTCTGCCAGCCGGTAGGGTCATCGTCCCCTAACACGAACTTCACCTCAGAATCAAGTTGTCAGTCTTTCGATAAAATGTAGGTAAACAGAATCAAAAGGTATCTCAAAAATTGTGTGGTAAACTTTTTAATAAAATGTGTGTGCAGCTGACGTTTCTAACAACTCGGAACAAATCTATTAGCTACACCAGGACGGCTCTCCGTGGTATGACGGCCTGCCAATGGTTATTTTTGCATTGAACTCACACAGACGGGTTCGGAACAGCATGATTTTTGTCCGCTTTATGAGAATGAGTAATTGTGGCATTTTCTAACTGCTTGACTGCTGGGCACAGAAGGTCATGATGGGACATTCTACTAAAATCTCTGAACTTCTTTCTCTGTCCTTTTCTTCCTGGGCCATATACTGCTGCCTTTAGCGCTTCAGCATGGAAGGGATCTCAAATGTCATTCAGAATGGCCTCCGCCACACCTTTGGAAACTCGGGTGGAGAGAAACAGGTGCTCTGTTATCCTTATTTTCCTCTTTCTGCCCCTTCCTTTTCTATGAGGGCCCTGAAACTTGGCACTTTTACTAATGGATTAAGACTGTCGCTTAAAGGAGAGAAGCGCAGGTTCATTATATCTGTAGTCCCGATAATGAATGGAATCCCCCTCCTGGGAAAAAGCATTTAGACTGGACAACAGACTAATTGCATTCTTAAGCAGGTTTCAGGACCCCATTTCTCATGCCCGCCTTTAACAAATAGATATTAATATACTGACATAATGGATGGCATGTGCAGAAAGGGCCGGTAGTGAAGACAACTGAACTGAAACATGATATTCTCCTCCTAAAAACCCAGGAAAGAATTAAGGAGAATGTGGCTAGAGGCTGGTATAGAGTCAGGTAAAAAATATGCAGAGAATGGTATTTACCTCTTTCATCTGAAATTGGGCATATTGTATAGTGAGCCAGCTCAGCTGTTGGCCAAGTGAGGAACAAGGTAGCATGTATCAGAATTGGATGCCGTGAGCCATGCAGTCAGATGTGAAGTGATTTGGTTTATATATATACAGTTCTGCATAACTCAAAGAAGGGTCGCAATCAGGAAAATGTATATATTGGTGACTGTGTTCGAAATTATCTTTCAGCCTTTGGGTATTCCATTTGAAGGAAGACACTCTTGTAGGCTAGGTCTTGGATAATGTACCATGTAGGCAAATTATCAGAAGAACCCAATGCCTAGTGGTTCTACAGAAGGATTTTGTGTGTCACTCCGGAGGGAAGAGGTCAGGCTTACTCTGACATTCACAGCGGATAGACAGGCTCCATGGGGTGGTGGAATTCCAGTTTCTATTAGTTACCACTCACCTCCCTGCAAGAAGGAAAAACAGCTTCCAAACTGACCTGACTGAGGAGGTGGGCCCACAGCCTCGGCATAGATCCCTGATGCTTCTTCAAATTGCTTGATGCATGCCATGACTGAAATCTTAAGCGGGCACATTCCTGTCTTTTATGGGCACTTTTATAAAGAAACATACTTGGCTGTACAGTCGAGCCTCACCTGGAGAAGTCTGGTTCCGAAAGGCTGTGGGGCACTGCGGGTTTAAGAAGTGGAACAGCTCATTTTTACTGGACCTCGGGCTCAGTTATTTTATTTATAGAGTCACACAGTCCATGGGGATTAGGAACAGAGCTGGAATTGAGAATGAACATGGAGGGCAAACTTAGAGAAACTCAAGGACTGGCCAGGACACTAACTTTCTAAGCAAGCGTTTGCAAACCGTCCTGAACTGCAGACTAGAAGATTCCAGACAGTTACTTCTAGAACATGCTCTCATGAGATTTTCTCTTTCTTTCTTTTTGGACACAAATGTGTTAATAGTGATCCTTTAGAGGAGTGAACTGGCAGGGCAATTTGTCACAAATTTGGAGATAATTTTTATTATTTATTTGCTTTTTAGGCCATTCTGTCTCACTTTTCTCATTTCTAATATCTAAAATCATTTATGCATACTTATACAGTCCTTTAAATATTAATTATCCATTTCAGTAATTGTTCGGGGAAGTGAGTCTTTGTTATTCATGTCTAAGAGAAGCTGGTTTGTGTTCTGAAACATTGTCATGTTATTCGTGTTGACTGTTGCTTTCAGCCAGAGTCAGAGTGCTCTGAGAGGGAATGGTTTGACTGCCAGAAATGATCAGTTGTATAATATTGGTAAGCTATGCTGTTAGCTTAATTACTGTTTTGAAACTGTTAAAAATTGTGCAAGGAGAATGCTAATAAGATTCCACTTTAAAAAATTGAGCAAATAAAGCCAGTTGTCCTCAGCCCTGGTCCCCAGGAATGGTTAGTGGCTGAACAGTTGGAAGTTTATTGTAATGCGAGGCTTCCTCACAGCAGGGAGAACTAGGGAGGAAAATGAACCTCAGCTGAAAGTCAGACTTGGGGATGCTGCCTGTGCCGGGCTCATCTCCAGACCAGCTCTCCTTCATGTTAGAGAGTAGGCCTTCTAGGAACTGCATTGTTTTGAAGGTAAATTCATTCAGGCCTAAACGGTGCTTTTCGCTTTTCTTTCCCCTTTTAACTCGGCAGTATTTGACGACAGTCATCCCTTACGAGAAAAAGAATGGCCCACCATCTGTCGAGGATCTTCAGATATTAACAAAAAGTAAGCAAAGACAAATTTAAATGCTTACTCGTTTGACTCTTGTTTTTATTTCCAGGTTATTTTTATTTTGTCAGTGTAGGTTGGTGTATGATAGATGGTGTCCTTTATTCTTATGAGAGTGAAATAAATAGAATATCAAATACAGTGCTGACTCTAGTCTTCATGGTTTGATTTTTTTCCCCTTAGTTTTTTAATTATCTGTGAGCTAAGGTTTTTTTTTTTTTTTTTTTTTTTTTAAATAGAAACATGTGTCTTGAATCTCCATCATCTTACATGAGGACATGTCTGTCCACAAATTAAATGTTTTTTGGGTCTTATGTGACTTAGTGTCTGAATAGGAGAGACCTAGAGATTTTAGGGTAAACACCCAGACTCTTGTGAACAGAATACCAGAGGTTTTAGTTGTAGGGAGAGTCCACAGTGAGATTTAGAACATGCCTTCACTCAGCAGGCATCACCAGGCTCTGCTGTGTGCCGCACTCTCTTCTAGTACTTTCGATATGTTAACGGGCAAAGCAGACACAGGTATTCCACCTGTGTGTGGTGGTACATTTTAAGACTGTTTGTGAGATTACTAAGTAGACGTAGTGTTAAGTATGCTTTGGAGTAGTCAAAAAGGGCCAAAGAAACCTGATCACTTCTATTTTCACAGATATACTTGGAAGTCACTTTTTCTTTCTTGGTAACATTAGGAAATTAGGATTAAAAATATTTTCTCAGCTTACCCGATAGCAAATAAATAATATATGATTTGGGATAAGTCACAGTCAGCTTGGCTTGGGCTGGAGAGGTGGCTCAGTGGTTAAGAGCACTGGCTACTCTTCCAGAGGACCTGGGTTCAATTCCCAGCACCCTGAGGTAACTCACAACTGCCTGTAACTCCAGTTCCAGGGAAACTGGTGCCCCTTTCTGGCCTCCACAGGTGCCAGACACATACACAAGACCCAGGTAGACATGTAAGCAAGACCCCCCCACGCACCCACACAATCAGTCAAGCACTCACTGTTCAAATCTCATCAAAAAAAGAGGAAGAAGAAAGTGAAGGGATTGAGCTCTGTCTGGCCAAGGTGGCTCACATGTGTAATCTAGCACTGAAGGGGGCTGAGGCAGGAGGATTGCCATGAGATCATGGGATTTAGCCACCCTGGGCTACAGAGTGAGACCCTGTTTCAAGACAAACAAAATATCAAGGATTATATTTGTTAAAGTAGCTTACTTGTAATTGTAAATTTTACGCTAATTGCTTACGAGAAGGAAATGAAAATGCCACGTGCTGGTGGGTGCTGCTGGTGACACATGGATGGATGGGAGGCCTGAAGGGACAAGCCGCTCCCTTTTAGCCACTGGACTGCCTGCTGACCTCGGCTGTTTCCTCTTTCCCATGGTGAACAGTACATAAGAAGTCTTCTATTTAGATATAGATAAATCAGGTGATGCTAGTCAGTCTAAAGGAAGCCGGAGCTCAGCTGGGTGGCTAGACCTCTCGTTTTCAGCGAGAGCTTGCAAATCTGGGTGCCCAAGACCACATAAGACAGTTAATTACAGGCTGACTCTTTTAATTCCTGGGCAGCTCCACTCAGAATGACACTGGCTTCTAGAATGTGATTTTATAGAGACGTTAAAAAACGTTTAAACCTCATTGAAAGCAGAAATGCTGAACCTGACAGTTGTCTAAAGAAGGGAGCATAAATACTGCTCAGAAAACAAGATTTATTGAGCCCGAAGGCCTCAGCTCAGGGACGAGACCAAAGTCATTGCAGTTGCCTAGAATGTTGGTTCCCTAGAATGATCTTAAATGATTCTTAGCTGGTGCTTTGCTGGATGGATACAATTTGTAGAATGTCCGGGCATCTTTGGGTGACGGATTAAGTCCACTCTCAGAGAGCTGTGATGACGATGTGACAGCATTTCTCTGGTGAAGACATTAGGGTACCACAGAAGAAGAGCCATCTACGGATCTGTGGCCTTCATGGGCATGATGATAGTAGTCATGAGAGCTACAATAGTTGTGCTCCTGCTGGTTAACATGAGTCACTGTGTATGTTCCCTGCCTGCAGTGAGGACCTGGATCCTCATAGGTTACAGATGTGGAGCCTGGTCCACAGGCTAGTGAAGTCCTTACTCAGAGTAAGTGGCAGAGCCAGGGTTAAAAACCCCAGATGGCTGATCTGACAGTTCTACCATGTAGTCTTCTCATATGTCCAGGGAAAAAATTAACTGGGAAGGAAGAATTGTGAATTTGAATTTGTCTCTACCTAGGTGGTTTTGATTAAAAAGGAAGACCGAAAACCTGATGCCCAGTGGCTGAGTGGACACACACACACACATGCGCGCGCGCACACACACACACACACACACACACACACACACACACACACACACGTTTCCTCATCTTCTTCCCTAGCAGAGAAGGTGTTCAGGGCCCAGCAGATGCCGAGTTACTTCTTAGGCCTTCTTCATTTGCTTTTCGGATGTTTTCACTCAGTCTGACTAGGGTACTGTTTGAAGAGCACAGCTAAGTCTCCCCTTTCTCTAGGAGGCCCTCCGGTTCTGAGGAGCTCTGAGGGCTCCAGCTCATCAGCACACAATAGACTGTCCTTCACTCCCCAGCATCCCTTAGAACAAAGCAGATGCTCTGGAAACAGCCCAGCGCCTTTCCTGCCTCCAGTGCTTGGGAACATTAACCCAGGGAATGAGTTTCACTTATTCACCGAGCCTTCCCTGTATTCCCTTATCTAGAAAAGAATCTACACAGAATTTGTGAATCGGTTACACCATGTCATTCATTAGGACTAAGGCTATAACTTTAAAATTAAACATGATTTTTGATCCGAACCTTAAGTTATTGCCACTGTCTTTTCTTATTTTGCAGTTCTGCGTGCCATGAAGGAGGACAGTGAGAAAGTTCCAAGCTTGTTAACCGACTATATCCTGAAAGGTGGGTTTTATGATGGTGAGGAGCAATGGCTGAGGAGCTGCGATTGTCGATAGATAAAATGCGCTCACAGCTGTTAATGTACAGTAACGGCAGATGGGTGGCTGTGGATGACTGTAACATATGGGTACAAAATGTAGCTTCTGCTTGAGATCCTGGGCTGGAAAGGATTCCCACAGCTGAGCAGTGAACACTTATTGGAGGAGGAAGTAAGAGAGAATTAAAAGGCATTGCACTCTGGTGTGGTGCGCACACCTTTAATCTCAGGATGTGGGAGACAGAGGAAGGTGGATCTTTTGAGTTTGGGGCCAGCCTGGTCTACATAGAGAGTTCCAGGCAGCCAAGGGGTATATAGTGAGACCCTGCCTCAAAAAATGAATAAATGTGTAAAATAATTCAAAGACATGTTCACTGTTTCTGAGGTATGGACATGTTGGTCCTGGGAGACTTGGGTGTCTCTGTTACCTTGAGGATGATAGAAGAGGGAGGACAGATCTGCCAGGGTGGATGGTGGAGGAAAAACTGTGGGCAGTGCCAGGGGAGCAGAGAACAGACCAGAGTCTCATGCACAGAAGGGAAGAGAGTTGAGATTCCTCACCGGTGATCCGTGGGCTGTAAATATTAGAGCACATGATCTGGATCGGACGGGCGGTGGGTATTGTGGAGGGATAAGGAGCCAGAAGATACGGGCCTCATTTGCTGAGAAAAGAGCAGAATGTTCACAGCACCTCCTCAGCTGTAGGACCAGAGCGCTCACTCAGCTGTGGGACCGTGAGTGCTGTGCACCGGGTTCACTGGGCCAGGTTTGACAGCGGCACGAAATCCCCATCTTGTAGTCGACTGAACGTGGAGAGCCCCTTTTACTGCTGCACACCTTGACTTCCTCCCCCACCAGTTAGAAGGAGATAAAAGTGTTGTGACCTAAAAAAAAAAAAAAAAAAAAAAAAAAAAAAGTGTTGTGACCTCCGAGACATTTACTATCTGCGATGGGCTTTAATTCAGCAGTAGGGGCTCGCAGTGAATGATGCAGACTTGTGATGCACAATGTATAGGCCTAACAGGTAACACAGCAGCTGGCCACTTGCCAGCGGGTTAAACAGGTGGAAAGGCGGAGTCAACGGCCTTTTTTCCTGATGGACGGCCTTTTCTCGCTATTAAACTAATTATTATTATTATTCTTTACCTGACATCCTTGTTTACTTTTGTGTTGTGCTAGCATTGGTATGAAGGCTGGATGGCCCTGAGGTTTGTCCTAGAAGTGAAACAGGAATGAGACGAACATAAAGAACATGGCTCAGACTTCCAAACCAGTGGGTCTACAGGGCACGGCCAGGGTGACCAAACAGTGATGGCTTCTGAAGGATGGAATGGCCTGGGGAACAGGGCTGTGGAAAGGGAGTTTTGCTTTTACTTTGAATACCTAGGACCATTACTGTAAATCTTGTCCTCCCACTTGGGGAGGCGGTGTCCCCTATTCCTGCCTGCCCCTCCACTCAGGCCACTGGCTGTCTTTGAACCGTGTCTGCTTGTGCTGTGCCTGCTTCTCGTGAGCTGCTGTCTGCATGGGTTGCGCTCCTCTGTCTCCTGCTGTGAAGACTGGGTTGAAAAGCAGCCAGCACTCAGACTCCAGCAGTGATGCTGTAGTCTAGAGCATGAAAGAGGGAACAGAATGTAGAAGTGTTCAGGGATTGGGGGAGCTGCCATTATGGGCTTGTTGGTAATAAAATGCTCTTTTCTACCCAGCCTGTCAACCATTGCTCTTCCTGGGGACCAGTACTAGGACCCTCCGTGCGAGGGGCTGTTGCTCACCATGGAGAATGGTGCTCCTTCTCCTGGCTTAGCTGGCCTTCCTACAGTCCTAACAGATGCCTCTGGCTTGGCTGTGTAAATATACCTCCTTAGTTTTAATGCCAAGGTGAGAAGGGAAAGAAGGTGAAGTGACCCCATTTGGCCTGTGATGGAATGGGTGCATCAGCCAAATGCAACGTCTCACACTTACCACCTGGCAGCCACTGTTGACGTTAGTCACAGTACCCAAGACCTAGGCCACCGTATGGCTGCCACTGTTCCTGCCTAGAGCTGACTCACACCCTTCTTTGACTTCTCCAGGGGCCTGCGCTGTTACAGGACTTGGGGCTGGAGTGATGGGCTTACATCTCATATGGTACCCCAAGAGACATGGCCTTTAGGTGTCTCATTTCTGGAAAATTCTAGTTAATTTCTTAGAGAACTTCTGATTGTTGGTGGTAGCCCTTTGAAGTCTTAAAAATGCTAATACAGATTGCATTAGTGTTTAGTCTTCATTACACTGTGGCGCTTTACATACACATATAGAATGTATGTAAGATTTCATGCATTTAGTCCAGGTGTGTGAAGATACATTTCTACCTGTTTCTTTTCTCTGTTGCAGTTCTGTGTCCTACATAGAGCAGCATTACGTGGAAGTGCGTCCCCTTCTGTGGACTCCAGGCTGGATTTCCTACAGTGTCACTCTGGAAGGTGGCAGTTGTGAGTCCCTGCTGCTTCTGGAGACCCAGCGCACTTGAACTTGGATTTGCAATTCAGTGTTACTAGATCACAACTTCACAATCCTTCATATTATAGCACCGAGAGCGAGCTATGGCACTCTCGAATTCTGGAGATGGTTCCTAAGTGAGCAGAGTGGAGGAGAGAGCTAGGAACTGGGCACGCCATTATCCTTTCCCTTAATTCAGTGTGGCTGCTAGCGCTTGACTTCCTCCATGTGAACTGCACTGAAGTGCACTGCATTCAAGCACTGGGAGAGCCAACCACAGTTGTTCTCCAGTCATGGTGAGATCAGTGTTGAGTGTTTAGAGCATCTTCTATTACCTGCCAGTATTGCCCAGAGACAGACCGACCGTGGACTGGTGTGACGCAGAATGCCGTCACCTGCACTGCTTTGGTCTAATGGCGGACACCGGACACTGTTGGAAACTAAGTTTGTAACTTCTGCCTATTGCACCATTGTTGACGTGTGAGCCATTAGGATGCCATCTGGAATCATTATGACCTTGGGTGTTCTGTGTCCGTGAAGAAGCGTATTTTGAAAGGCGTCCATGCCCTCTAAGGTGCTTAAGGAGCTACTATGGTACTGCCTGTTCTCATGGCTGTGTTCAGTTTTCTTCACACCTGTGTGCTTTTCTAGAAAAAAAACTGCTCACGGCTACAACACTAATCAGGAACACTTTTGCCAGTTTCAATCAAGTCACTGATATTTAATAAAATAATACATACTTAAGAGTCTTGAGTTTTTGTTTTCTGTTCTCACAGTGCTGATGCTTGAACTTCATGTAGACTTCACCACTAAAGCATGTGCAGGGGAGGTTCTGATTGGCTAGAAGGCCAAGTGGGGAAGGACCTTTCTAGGTCACATACACCACTGTGCAGTGACAGCCATCCTCCTATTGTGCTGGGCAGCTCCCTCCCCAAAAGAAAGCAAGTGTACTTAAGAGTCTTTTCCACCTTAGAGTCTCATATACAAGCGTCATCTAGACTCTCCACTCTTGTCAGTGAAATGCTGCTGGCTGCTGGAGCAGGCCCAGTTTGAAGTCTGAGGGCGCGTGGCATGTACTAAGAGATTGGACTTCAGCATCTTGCTTGACAGTGAAGATGTAGGACTACTACTGACCACATTCAGTTGAATTACTGAACACACAGTATTAGTAATTTAAGAAACTGATTAGAACAGAATTTGTAAGGTGCCTGAGACTAAAGAGAGAGAGTTCTAGTGATCAGTTTCAAAGCCCTTGACCTGCTTATGGCTTATTCTGGATTGTGCTTAAAGTTTCACCTGCAATCCTATACCAAGACAGTTTTCTTTAAATGGGTTCCCCAGTTTTGTCTTACAAACACGTTATTCTTAAGTAGCACACTGCCTAGGATACACCACCAAACAAAAACTAAGCCTGCGATGACCTAGTTATCCAAATCTTCTATCAAAATGTCTTCAAATCTGAAAGTTTGTGAGTACCAACATGATACCCTAAGTGTCACATGCAGAATTCCACAGCTGGCCTCTCTGGGCTGGCTAAACAAACTGTTACTTCAGCTGTCCAGAGACTGTCTAGAAGGCATATATGTGAAACAGACACTTTAATGTTTAGGCCCCATCCCCAAGTATTCCACTATATAGGGAGATATCGTAAAACCTAAGGGGGTCTGATGTTTGCAATACTTTGGAGAAGGGATATTCAGTTTGCTCTAATGATGAGAACCTTTCTCACTTGTGATTGACAGCAGCAGGCAGGCCAGCTTCTTGTCTTTGCAAGAGCAGCACTCCTAGGTAGTCCAGTCTAAGACAGCTTTCTGCAGGAGTCCGTGGGGAAGGGCCACCTGCTGAGGGATGGATGCCCATGCTCCTTAACTGCTGTGGACCAGGCCGCCCTGGGAGATCATTGTGTTTTCACCCCAGATCAGAAGTCTTCCTGAAGTGCATGGTTTTGACTTAGTGTTTATTTCTGCCAAGAACCGGGCTGTAAACCATCCCCTCACAGCTGTGCTTTATGAAAACAAAAGCAATACTCCAGAAGTCTGGTGCACTCCAAGTGCTATATGCCCGGTTTATTCTTCAAGAAATTATATTTGTTTTTCTTTTACAAGAGCACAACAGGAACCAAAGTAAGAGTAATAGATACAGCACTCAGGATAAATCATATCTTTAAAATAAAAAAAATTTACACCTTGTCCTATATCCTGTTAGTATTTTCATATATGGCCATGATTGAAAAAACAAAAAGCAAGCATTTACAATTTTTTTGATAAAGTTTTTTTTCTTATGCCAGGAATGGATAAATTGTCAACAAAATTTTATACTAATCAGGCTGATGTAAATCTATTTCAGTAACATCATATCATTAACAAATTCATTTTGGAAATAGATAAAAATATTGCCCCTTGATAATAAATCTTTTTCCTTTGATGCAAACAGCTAGAACACCTTTTTCTTTTTGATATTCTAAGACAAAAAAAATGGTTAATCTTCAGATTAATAAATTAGGTCATTATAATAATAAATTAATTTTTTTTTAAGTTCAGCAACCTCTGTCCAAGTATTTACAACAATACTTGAAAGTTCCTTTACAAAACAGAACACATTTTCTTTTCACATTAAGCATCCTGGGTATCCGTGTCTTTCACAACAAGCATTTTGAAAAGGCAAATCAATGCACGGGTGGCCATTAGTGGAAAAGTGCTAGGAGCTGTTTGAAAGATAACACTAGAGTACAGTCAGCTATATCTGAGGCAAACGACAACACACTTCCAGCTTACTGTGGACAATATTCCAGTAGTTGTTTCAAACAGTTGTTTGAAAAAAAAATCCAGGAGCTGATTAGTGATGCAGATAAAAAAATTGCCATCAATGTCTCTGGCCAGTGAGCGAATTGAAGACCAAGTGAAAGCAAACCCAAACGAGGAAGAAGATTTTAATAAAAGGGACATCCTTTCCATAGCAAGTGGGATGCTGGCTGCTCAAAGTGCACACACGCACACATGCACACACACACGCACCCACGCACGCACCCGTGTGCGTGCGCGCGTGCTCACAACCTCTCTTTCCAATTAAACTGCAGATAAATGAGATTGTGTTATTCAAAAACCCCTACGTGATCAGAAGCACTGCTCTGGGATGCCTGTTTATCTGCCTTTGTTCTGGTTAAAATCTCATAAAAATACATTCAACAGGAAAACATAAATTGTATGTGTATAAATATATATGTATATATATTATATACACATGCACACAAATACTCTTGTTCTTGAAGCATAAGATAGTTACATAAATATTCCTATAATTGCTAAAGTTTAAAGAGGCATCATCATTTTTTTGAGCTTCAACAAAGGTGCTTGAATAATATACAATTAAAATGAAGTAGTTTCTATTTTGTAGAATCAGTATATAATAAAGAAAAAAAAATCCCAGTTTTTTTTTTTTTAAAGTTTCTTCTTAAGCTAGAGCTTCAACAAAACTATGAACAACCGACGGTACAACAGAAAGAAACAACAATGAAGTATAGCCCCTGGAAATGCCTGGTGTCCTTCACCCTCGCCCGCCTTCCTGCCACGTGGGGTAAGAGAAGCTCCAGTGCTCACGTCAAGAGGTGACCTTGTCCTTACCCACCTGCTGTCTCTACTAGGAACTGGCTGATTGGCACGGAAGGAAACAGAAGCAGCAAAAAGAGTTAACTGTATAGATCCTTAATAACCCGCTTTCGAGAAATGGTGCTATCCATTTCCCTGGCTTCCTCACTGCCTACTGCAGTTGTGACTGTATAGAGAGAAACTTGTGGCTTTACACCTGGGATGGCTATCAAGAGTTCTGGTGCGCTTGTCTGGTGGTACGGCAGCTGGGTCGCAAGGCCTTTTGTGTTCCTGCTCATTCAGGCCCGAGCTTTGCAGCGACCAACAGAGTCTTCAGAGCAACAGGAAAAAAAAAATTTCCTCTGGGCCATGAATTGCTTTTATTTTCCTGGCTTTTTTCCCCCCGAGCCAAGCTGACCAATTTTTCTTCCCAACACTACCCTCCCAACCCATTTCCCCCACCAAACTCTCTGCCCCACCCCCAAATGTCTCTACAGCTATCTTACAAGCAAATAGACTTTAGCAAGTTTTAAAACTTTGGTTCTATGAAAACATATGGTCAGTGATCTTGAGGCCAAGTGGGAATGCTTGTTCTGCACAATGCCGTAGACAGAGCCCATCCCAGTTAAGTCCTTAGTGCCGGACACCAAGTCACAATCTGATACAATCCACTAAGCAAGTGCACAAATTCTAGTTTACTTTAAAGAGCAGATTTTTTTTTGTTGTTGTTTTCTCTTTCGAAACCTCATCCATGCTGCCGCCGCCTGCGCTCACACCGTTTGGTAGAAATTGTCCGCCTGCAGATGGTTCTGTTTTTGCATGCTGTAGAAGCCACTGAATCGTGCGTCGGGTTCGGCAATTCTTAGCATCGTCTGGGAACCGTCCGCCTGGACTCTCGTGCCTTTCTTGCAGTCCACAGATACCAGCTGATTATTCAGGGAAGATGGCTGTTCAGTGAGAGGAGAAAGAGAAAACCCACAGACTTAGCTTACTTCTTTCTATATGCCAAATGGACAGAAACTCAGGACCTAACTCAGGTGAGACAGGAGTTTCACCATAGGAGGATGGCCAGAGTGTCTGCGGGGCATGATGTCTTATCATAAAAGTTGTACGTAAAAGGGACATCATAGCTGTTTGCAAAACCTGGGCTGCAGGCCTGCGTTTAAGAGGGCTGGAAACCGGTAAAAGTTACCAGGCAGGCAGATTTCACAGCAAAAGAGGTTCTGTGAGCTGTGAGCTGATTTCACACCTTAACAGAGGTTTCCTGGATACTGGATAGTGCACCTCCTCCTTTCCTTGTTCAGTACCGTGCCATGTTGGCATAAAGGCTGTGCCCATGCACCTCTCTCTCTCTCTCTCTCTCTCTCTCTCTCTCTCTCACACACATACACACACACACACACACACACACACACACGGACACACACACCAGACAGGAACTTTATATGCAAGGGGAACCCTACTAGGTAGGAGGGGAAGTTGGATAAAATACTCAGGTTGTCTAATTGAGTGCAAAAGGAAGGGTTAGAGTTGGAAGCAGTGGCTATTTCCTTAATATACGTTTTTCTTCCTTTTAAAACAGGCATGATTAAGAGGTCCTTAGATTAGAACAAAAGCATTCTCTTTGTCCCTTGGTGAGAAGTCTGCCTCTGGACCTTGTGTTATCTCAGTGTCTTTCTTCACCCTGTCTGGCCTGGCTGACTTCTTTGCTCGCTCAGTATCTTCCAAGCTCCTCTTGCCTTCTCCGTCCTTTCCCTTCTTTAGTGATTCCTTTTCTCTCTCCATTAAAAGACCAAAGGGGAAAAAAAAAAGGCCGAGATGGTCAAGTTTTGGCTTCAAATATAAATGAGAATTCAGGACTCACTTTCAGCAGATATCAGCTCATTTAAACATGTTAAAAAAAAAAAAGCTCGTCCAAGGAGTTGGGTCCTGTGGAAGTCAGGACTCATTCGCCAGCGGACAACAGGTAATTCAGTGCTCAATCTTGCCCTGCACAAGTATTACACGTTTGCTTGCTCCAGCTTCATAAATACTGGACATTAAAACTAGCAAAATAAAAATGATATTGCCTAACAGAAAACGTATAAAGAAAACTGAGGGAGAAAGGAGTGTAAGCAGTGGTGGATCTGGCACTCGAGAGACTCTCAAAGGGTACCTTAGTTGGTGTCCGGTACCAGCACAAAAGCGGTACCCACTGTTTCTTCTGGTTGATGAGCAGGAACAGTATTATGACGGAGAGACATATTATTATGGGAACCACAACTGAGATAACGGAGTCCAGCGATGAGTCTTCGCTCGGGCGCAGCCTGTTATTATCTCTGTAGTCTACCTGGAGGTGACCCATATCTAGGAGAGAAGAGACAAGCACTTAGTGCTTCGCCGGAATTTTAGAGGATTATTTTAATTGCACTGCAAATACAGATCAGCAGCTTGGTTTTATTGCTTCCCGGTACTTTGGGCTACAGGCGTGATTAAAGTCTAATGTCGAGCCAAAGCGCTCTTAGACGGGAAAGTACTCAGAGGCTAAATAAGATTAAGAAAAAACTTGCAACAACAATAACAGTAACTTTAAAAAAGAGGGTAAGAATGTTACTGACCGGGCAAGAAGATATTTCCTGTCGCTAATTGGGAGAATATAAAACACTGGGTAGATTTTTCAAAGTGATTAAAACTAGACTAACTTAAGAACATTTGTTACTAATATTAAAATATTTTGCCTACAATGAATAAGATTTTGGATGGGCTAAGGTTTTAGTAGCGAAACAGCTTCGTTCCCTACTTATTGGCAAATGGAGAGACCCGAACCAAGTGCATTCCACAGGTAGATACCAGGTTTCATTAGATCAAACATGAGACGATGGGGTTGGTTTTCTAATTTGCTGAGTTCTAAGCAAAAATGTTTATTTTTAATAAACTTGTTGAAAAAAATATCTTATTTCTTGCCCTGGTGAATTATACTAGAAGCACAGGGGGAACGACCGTTCTTCAGAAAGAGAAATATCGTTCTGTGGGAGGTGGGATGGCTCAGCTGGTGGAGTGCTGACAAGCTTCATGACCCGAGTTCGATCCCCAGAATCCACATACGTGTGGAAGGAGAGAACCGACCTCAAAGTTCTCCTCTGACCTCCACGTGCATATATCATGCACAAACACAAAATAATAAATTAAAAAAAATCCAAAAACAAAGGTGCTAAGCGAGACGTGTAACTCCGCGGTAGCACTCTACGAGGCTCAAGGTCCGGGGTTTGACTTCCAGCACCGCACAAACCAAAACAAAATCATAAGCAAATGGAACTGGTTTCTGAAACTTTAATGTCATTTTATCCCATGGCAACCACTCCAGTCAGGATGTCTGCACCAATCACAGGACGTAACGTCCAAAGGAACTGCTCTTTCAAAAGGCAGCTCTGTGCTGTAAAGGCTATGGCTACTGAGCGGCCAGGCCAGTGGGGAATACTCTATAGGAAGACGATAAATAAATAAATAAATAAATAAAAATAGAATAGCATGAAGGAAAATGCTTATGACAAAAACTGTTATTTTATTGATGGATTAGGTTAAATTAAAAAAAAAAAAAGCAGGTCTCTCTTCCCATATTCCAAATGATACCAGGTGTGGTCTCAGGCCTATGCATCCACCCTATGTGAGGATTCAAAACGATGAAGGAAAATCCTGCTGAAGAACTGAGGGCTCTTTACAAACTTTATTCTTTCTGTTCTGCTAGGATGCTGAAAAGCACACCAAAGAAGTTAACTTTGAATTCCCTGAACTCAAAACACCAGAAGTAAAAATCACCAACAGGCCTCACACCTCTCAGGTCGAAACAAGACGAATTACCAAGGAGAAGCACGCTTGTCTCGCTCCGGGACTTTGAACAGACGCTATGTATGCACAGGTCCCCAGCAGACTATATCCGACGAGGATGCTCTCGTGACTGGAGGCCCTCACTTCCAACAAGGACACATATGCTGACTGAGTGACTGAACATACAATGCTAAATGTACATCCAGTCTGAGCAATCTCACAAGAAGCCAGAACCCTGGGTACAGGGGTTTGGCTCTCTGGTCATCTGCCTTGCTCCAAAGATAATGTTTATAATGTCTGAAGTAACAGATCATTAATCTCTCATGCAATAAATGCTGCTTCTTCCAAAAGAAATAGAAAAACTGCAAAAACGATTCTGAAAAGCATGCTTGAAGTCAACAGGAGGCAGTACTGAACCAGGGCTTAGCATAAATTTTAACTCATCTCCTTTTAAAGAGAAGTGGTGATGGGATTCAGCCGTGCTTTGCCTCTGAGCTAATGAGAAACAAACTCCTCTCTTTATTATACACGACTAAAAAGTAGAAGGAATGAAATAATTCTGTAGAAATGAACTCGACAACAAACTTTAAGCCTCTATGGTATGAAAATCTGAAAGAGGGATACTGCCTGCTAAGGACAGGTCCCCAAGGGGCTACGTTCATTCATGCCCACTTCGTGTCAGGCTCTCTGACCAGGAACAGATTCTTTTCCCTCATCACCAAACATCAGAGCACGGAGGACCAGGAAGGAGGTGGAGCATGGAGGACCAGGAAGGAGGTGGGTCATGGAGGACCAGGAAGGAGATGGAGCATGGAGGACCAGGAAGGAGGTGGGGCAAGGAGGACCAGGAAGGAGGAGGAGCGCAAAGGACCAGAAGGAGGTGGAGCATGGAGGACCAGGAAGGAGGTGGAGCATGGAGGACCAGGAAGGAGGTGGAGCATGGAGGACCAAGAAGGAGGTGGAGCAAGGAGGACCAGGAAGGAGGAGGAGCGCAAAGGACCAGGAAGGAGGTGGAGCACAAAGGACCAGGAAGGAGGCATTTATCCAATGATCTGTAGACATGTTTGACTAATGTTGACCTGTTGAATACATTTCAGCCATGGTTTTTTTCAGAGGGAGTGAACTTTCATGAGCCGTTTGGAAAGAAAGTGTTGTTGTTTTTTCTTCCCTTAAACCAGGAATAAACAAAGCAGACTACAAAGAAGACAGGACAGATCTCAAGTAACCTGACTTCAGGGTTTACCTCTAGGGAGATGAATGATGTCATTTTCACTTGGGGTGGGCCACATGGGAGCCTCCAGGTCAATCTCGCCACGATGGTTTTTCTTCTCGATGGGTACATTGGTCGGCTCTGGCACATACATTTCTAAAAGAATGAAGCGTTTGACGTGAGAAATGATGGACAGGCTGCTTATTGCTGGTGTTAATGCCCTCGATCCAGACAAAGTCTTCAAGTCAATGCCCTATGTCCCAGGAGGTGAATGGCTCGCTTTCCCAGTTTGCACAGCTGATGCTGGCAGCTAGGTTTGTGGGGGGCGGAAGCATGTCTCAGCCTCTTCCTCCACCACCCTTTCCTCCTGGCAAATGTTGGCTTTGTAGTTGTGTCTAGTTGTGTGTGTGTCACAGCTACACTGGGCTCTCCATCTCTCCATGCTTTGGTTCTTTGTGTGTATACCACCATTCACCAAGCATGGTGAGAGCCGAGAAGGACTTGTGCATTTACCACTGTAATTTTTTTTAAAGGTTTTTTCAGAAATGCTCAGATAGGTTTATCTGCTGAGTCCCAACACAAGGCCACTAAAGTTCAGCTATGCACTGTCTAGTGGCGCCATTTTAAAGTTCCGCAGTGTAG
This sequence comes from Microtus oregoni, assembly GCF_018167655.1. NCBI lineage: Eukaryota > Metazoa > Chordata > Mammalia > Rodentia > Cricetidae > Microtus > Microtus oregoni. The sequence continues at coordinate 9,058,825 of NW_024543095.1, read as the reverse complement.
CTGTACCCCTAAGCTGACATGGATCCCAGGTTACTGTCCTCAACAGACAGATTCATTAACACGAATACTGCGAGGAGACGGGAGCATCAAGGTGGTGATGGAATGGTTCCTGTCTCACTCAGGGCCTCACTTGGATGTGAGGGAGCCTACGTGTGGTCCGGACTGCCTGGGGAGTCTCTGGTGTGCCGGGGATCAGACTGGGAACACTGCCCAGAGGCTGTCCTGGTGAAGGCTAAGGCTCTGCAGTTCTGGGATTAGGGTAGGGGATAAAGGAGCTGTTTTGGCAGGAGTCTGGCCCAGGGATAGAAAACTAGAAGACTCAGGGAGAATCTGGGCAGTTGTGGGGGCTCAGGTTTGAAACTAAGAGGTTGACTAAGCAGCTGCTGAGAAGGAGAAGGACAAGAGGAGGTATCCGTGTGTGTGTGTGTGTGTGTGTGTGTGTATGGGTGTGTGTGCTCCAAAGTCATGTTACATGTGGGAAGAAAAGGGTTCAGCCAAGGGATGGTGGGGTACAGGCTAGAACTACTTAACTGAAAAAAAGAATGATCCAGATCTACTCTCTTTAACTGCAAGTCTTCTGCTTTTGTTCTGATAGACCTTCATGTCCTACTCCCTTCTGTGTTCCATCTTAAGCTTTTGCTCTGGGCTGGTCCAACGGTCATACTGAAACTACGCTACTCTGACAGGGCAGGGGCCGTTAATGGGGTGGTTATACCTGTGTGACTGTCCCCTACTTTAAGGGTAGAGTATGCAAATCAGAAGAGGTATAGCCTTCACCTACATGGTGAGAGTTTTGCAAATTACCCTGAGGACTTTGTGTAGGAGCATTGCAATTGGGCTGACCCACTGCCTGGGCCCTATTTGGCTTGAGAACAGAAGGATGATGGCTTAGATACCTGGACACATCGGGCAGCAACTTCCTTCCACCTTGATGGGCTCGGCACAGGGCAGAGGGGGGCAGCTGACAGTGGAGCAGAGGGTCTGGCCTTGCAGGCAGTAGCAGTGTGTGCAGCTGTCAATGTCCCATCGTTCCTCATCGGCATAGGTCTTCCCGCTGAAGTGACACACCACTTTCTTTGGAATTGTGTCTTCTAGTGAAAAAGAAGAGAACACGGCGGCATGACTGAGTGACCGCATAGCATCTTCTTCTAGTGGGAAACTAAAGGGAACAGCCTGACACGATAACATGGTGGTCGATGATCCCCAGGATTTGGTGACCCATTTTTTCTCTAGTCCCAACAGTGTTGTCTGTCATTCTCTTGACCCTTTTCTTGTGGCCCACAATTGACCAGGGACCACAAAGTCTAGCGGAGAATACTAACTGTAACAACCTCCCGGGAGTGCTGCTCACTGGGCAAGTGTCTTTAGGCTGTTATCCAGAATGGGATGCAGAGAGGGACAAGGGGTCGAGCTGGGCACGATTACAGAGCCGGACTTTACCAATCCCCGTGCCCACCGTTAGTGTGAACCACGATGGGAGATGGCAAGGGATGAGAATGACGGCGCCGTATAAAGACAGCAGCCTAGAGAACTGCTCCCTTCCCCTTTCACGGATAGAACATGGTTTCTCGCCAACGAGGACATCTATCTCCCCCTCCAACACAAACTGACTTCTCCTAACCCATTCTTCTCTCAACACCAGCAAACTGTGGTTCTCCAGAACAAAATGCGTTTAAAAATGATTGTGTTTAGAGATCTGTAACATGTCCTGCCACTCTTGTTTCCTCCTTCGGACATCCTTTCCCTCGCAGGTTCCCTTCTCTTCTTAATCTATTCATGCTGATCTCATGTAACAGCTTGTTTGTTTTCTCTCTGGAGCTCAAGACTAGTGGCCCCGAGTAAGCCAGATCAGCAATTCAGGAGCAAGGCAGAGATGTACTGATCCACGGAGAAGCCCTGTCACCAGGCCAATGACTGGCTGGGTGACACCTTAAGTGTGAGGCATTTTTATGCTTGGATTCTAAAGATTACCCTATGCACCTCTGGGCACTTGCTATGGCAAACACCCTTAGGAAAGCTGGGATGCTCAGGGCTCGGTGTTTTTCCCGGGAGGCTCCGAGAGACTCTCAGGGGTTATGATGTTCACTGGGCAGACACAAAGGACAGAACACAGGACATCTAAGCAAAGGAATAAAAGCTGTAACATGCACTAAAAGGCATAGCCCCCGTCTTTCAACATTTTTCTACTGTTTCATTACTACTGCCTAAAGCCCAACAAGGGATGTTTTAGAAGTAATGAGAAATCCATTTTTCAGTATCTGCTAAAATGTCATTTGTCCACTAAGTGATTTGGTGAATCATCTATGAAGTTAACAACTCATTTGAAGGCTTTCAAACCAAATGTGATACAAGTGTTTGCTAATATGGAATCCTTAAAGGAGGCAACTTCAATTACGATATCTGAAACGTACACAGGAAATGGGCTGGGTAGAGCTACATCGTATGCTTAATTCAGGAAGTCTTCTGACCCATCATCATGGCATGACGATAGCTTTGGCCACTGATCCAGAGTCCATTATGCGGTGACCTTGTACTTGGAAGGAAGTGATCCTTTACACAGCCAACACTCCTGCTTATGTTTTACATAAACTGTGAAATAGCTCCGACGGTGGAGCAGCCACCAGAGTGCTGAGTGAGGAACTGGGAAAGGGAAGGCTCAACCCCTTCCCCATATTGACGGCCACCCTCATCGCAGCTTATGTTGGTGGCACCCCTGCCGGTGCTGTTATGGAGGAAGAGAATGAGGCGCCATGAGAGACGGGCTGAAGGTTTTGTGCAAAGGGGTTCAAGTGAAGGCCAAGCACTGGGCTCTATGTTCTTAGGATCTCAGCAATGGAAACTCATTACATCTTAAGATATTTAATAATTCATCGCTAGTAACGCTTACAAGGCAATATTAGCTTCCAGAATGAGGCTGCGCTGTTAACGATGGCAATTATGTGTTCAGCCTTGTGAGGGCATCCACACATGAAACCAACGCTCACCACAGTGCTAATGTAGGCAGGACCCTGACCCAGAATCCTGTCCAGTGTGGTGGATGCAGCCTTGTGTGTGGGTCTCCCTCACCAAGTCTAGTGCAGCTACCACCACGGATACAAGGAAACACAGGTGGACAGTGTAGAGGGCCAGATGACCATGGACACAGTGGAACCCATTATGCTAGCAACCCATGAAGAGGAGAGCCAGGTTCAGTTTCCCAGAGACAGAATGAGAGTTCCTGACCCCCTTAGTGATGTGCAGTCTCTACAGAATTATTTCCCCACGAGTGGGCTGACTACGACCGGACCTGGATGCCTGGCCTTTTCACCAGTTTATCCCCGAGGACCTCAGAGGTGTGTCACTTTCAGCTTCGGTTCATCTGCAAATGACTTAATTCAGATTTGAGAGCAGGGCGTGAAGATGTTCTGAGCACGGCGGTTGCCAGATGGCAGCAAGACACGTCTTACGTGGGCTCCAGGGTGCACCAGGCTCTTCAGGAGCTCTCTGAGGTCATGCAATACACTCAGAGCCCCCAAAAGGCTCAACTGGTGTCTGACCTGAGGTGGGTCAGTTAGTGTACTGTCTAGTGTGCAGAGACCCCAAGTGCATCTCCAGTCCCCGATTCACAGGGACCCCCGTGTCAAAGACATCATTCTTGCTCTCGCTGGCAAAGTCTTTTTAAACCGAAATATCAAAACATTACATAGCAACTAATTTTGTTTCTCCAAGTAGGGTCAAAAACCAGGGTACCCTGTGCTAATAAATCTTCATGCTGCCAATAAAGCATATAGACGTGACCCTTGATTTTGAGAAAACTGTAACTAGCTTTAGCAGGGCAACTGCCATCTGGCCCAATAAATAGTAAGATAGACTTTGGTTAATGAGTTCCTTGCCCTCTCACAGGATTGAAGAGGGGTAGGGTGGGAGGGTGTGTGTGGAGGGAGTGGGAATTTGGGCTGGTATTTTTTAAAGTAATAAAATAAAATAAATAAAAAATGGAAATATTTTTGCTTTACACTAAGTTCCTCTTGAAAGGTTAGTGGCTTTGGTAGAGTTTTGACGGCATAGAGCCGGTGGTAGCCGGATGGACCATGGGTTCAAGAACCCTTCTGAATGGGAAGATGGGGCAAAGTCTATGCACTTTGAAGGTCTTTATAATGAATTAATAAAGCTATTGTCACTTTCTCGTAGGACCTGCTTAGCCTAATGGAGACTACATGTAAAGGCTACTCTAAACACCTCGCCTGCGGAGGAATGCAGACCTACACACAGTTTCTGTTTGGCTATTGGTGTGGCTGTTGGGTGCATATGCTATTTGATTCTCACCACTCACTGAACACCCAATGGCTCTGCTGACGCTGGCAATGACACCATGTGCTCCTATTTCTCAGTACCTCATATCATTCATAACTTCCACGGCTGGATGACTACTCTGCCCCAGGCATGCGTGCGCCAGTTCTGTGTGATCCCCACAGCCCAGGGGACAGGTTACTGTTTCAATTCCATAAACAACGGAGGCACACGGAATTAATGTCACTCGACTAAGATGTGAGGACAGGAAGGGTGGGGCAGGAACTAGGGAGGGTTTGGCTCCCCCGCCAGCCCCCCCCCCCCCGCATGCCTTCTATCTACAAAGCACAGTAGCATGACTTGAAGGATGTGGGGGTCGCTTTCTGGGCAGATATCCGTGCCACATAGACCAAAGTCATTATTACTCAGTGACTCTAGGCAATGGAGATCTCTTTCAACCAAGCGGCACAGCCTGGCTGAGGAGTGGAGACGGCACGGTGGTGAGGACTTGGCCAAGCCTGGAAGTCACCCCCAATATGTCTTCCCCTCACAACTCTTGTCTCCCTTCCTCCCTCTCAAAGGAAAATGACGAGGGAAGGGAGCATCAGGTATGGCACTGATACAGAGCAACATTTACTTTTCAAACAAATATATTAGGAATTAAAGATCCCAACAAACAGGATCCTCTTTGAAGCAACCCTTGCAAGCTAAAATCGTATTCTGAGGACACTGCCACAGTTTCAGACAGCTTTGGGCTTTCCCACTGGCAATGGTATTGAGGGCCAATATTTGACACTATTGAATGGTTATACCTTGGTGTGATAAGCTCTGACATTTTGCTTCCTCATTCTGGGTCCCTGTCTTTCCCATCAGATCCAATCTGGAATGGCTTCGTTCAGTTAAGGAATTTTTTTTTTCTGCCACTGTCAACATGGTGAGCCAGGAGCTGTTTGCCACAGTGGCTCTATGACAGGGTAAATCACAGAACATGCCCCTTCCCCCCCCCCGTCTGTCTCTGTCTCTCTGTCTCTCTCACACACACACATATACACACACTTCTTTGTATGCAATTCAAGCAACAGTATCTTGTACCGCCTAGGACCACACTGAAAAATTTGCAGAACCTTTTGGGAGCAGAGATGTAGAACTCAGTGTGGTTCCCCTCTGTCTGTCCTGGATTCTGGCTATATAAACGGGAGAACTGTCAAGGTCTTACATGGCCACTCTTTCTAGGCTGAATTCAGCTGTTTAAACTCGACAGTCTCACGTCGACAGTCTCACGTCTTTTCAATATGAGAACAAAAGCTTTCAGCAAGCTGTGAAGGTTGGATGGACCTGGCTTTTACTACTTGAGCTGTTTTAGTTACAAAGTTCACTAAGGACAGTGGTGGCCACCAGTGCCTTCTTCCTCTTTCCAGGTTCAACCTCCAGTCTCGACTCACATGGGCCCACAGGCCTGGCCGACTCTGACCTACTGCTGGATACATGAGCCTCTGCTAAGGAAGCTTCTGATGGCTTCCCTTTCCTCTACGGAAGGATACGGAACCCCAAACCTACTGTAACCTGCATTACAGCTGGGCTTTCAGTTTCTGCCTCCGAGATAACCTTCTCAGACAGACACTTGGGGTCTGTTTCGCTGGTCATAGTGTGGGAGGCCCTTCCTGGGAGGAAGTTGGGAAGCTTTAGAAATTGCATCAGTTCTTTCAAATCCTTGCCACAATACGGAGTCCGGAAAAGTAATTTACTCTGGGATCCCGTGGCTAAGAAGCTAAATGCTGCTTCTGCTTTAAGAAGTCCCCTGTTTATATCAATCCAGCACAGTCCTGCTCTCGGGCATCTGTTCCTTCCTCAGGTATTGGGATGCAGGCACACTGACAGAATTGTTCTCAACTCTTGGCTTCAGTAATGAGCAGGGTATATTCCCTCTGGGACACGCCCTCAGAGCCACAGGGCTTGTTTACATTTGGTGGACATGCCAAAGGACTGGCTCATAGCATTCCACTTCAGTGTGGGCACCAAGTTTGAAGTCTGAGGCGTGTATATATAGTTTAGCATATGTCTGTATATGCTCACGTGTGTATGTTGTGTGTGCGCATGTGTGTATAAAGAGGCCAGGGATCAATGACAGGTATCTTCTTCTATCATTCCCCAACCTATACTTTGGTTGTTTCTCTCACTGACTCCAGAAGTCCATGATTGGCCAGACTGGCTGGCTAGCAAGCTTGAGGATCTGCCTGTGTCCCCTTCTCCTTTGTTGCTAGGGCTACAGATGTATGCGGCCATGCTTGGCTTTTTGCATGGGTACTGGGGATTCAAACGGAGGCGTTCCTGCTTGTGCAGTGGCAGCCATTTTATCTGTCCAGCTATCTCCTCAGTCTGACTTCTGGTAAGTAATACTTAGTGAGATCACTCGGGCAGGGGTAAGAAGGCCGCTTGCACAGTATGGGTGGCATGCGGTTTAGAAGAGGGAGTCAAACAAGCAGCCCAGGCTTACTAACGATCAGTACAGGGCAAGGACTTCACTAAAACATCCATGTGCACTTTCACAATGCACCGCAGTGCTTTTCTCCAGCCCACAAGGGAGCAGGACAAACCTATGTTCCATTTTACTTTCTGATAAGACACCAAGTCCCTGCCTGTGACGTCATTTTCCTTCGTCAACTTCAGTTGGGCAAACGCTAGGTATGAGAGCCATGCTTGGAGAACATAGGAGATGTGAACAAGCTCTATTCGAGAAACTAGCACCACTATCTTTTTTGTTTTTACGTAAAGGGATGTCTTAAACAGAAATTGCAAGAAGCGGGAATCTAAGTAAAGAGCCAAGAGGTCAGTACAAGTTTGCAGATGTATAGGAAGAGACCCTGAGCGCTGGCTCAATGGGAAGTGCAGACTCGAAGAGGTCAAGGCGGGGAGCTCAAATGGGCTTGGGTGCATGCTGGACCTGAACAATCTCAATGAGGGAAAGAGCTTGGGAAAACATTCAGTTTTAATCCTTTGCATATGAAAAAGGGGGCAAACATTATCATGCAGTGTGGCTGCCACCTCTGTAAAGTATCTTTATCGATGCACAAGCCAGTGGCCTTCAAAATCCTTTCTTCAGAATTCAGTTTTATTTTATTTCAGTTCATCTATTTTTTGGGATATGCTAAGTCTATTAAAAAGATCAAAAGAGGCTTCCAGGTTTCTTCACCACACTGCAGTAAAATGGTTGCTTCAAACCCACAGAATTGTCACAAATGTTCCTGAGTGCCATCAACAGAAATCCAACCAGCTGGCGTACCGTGCCTTGGTTGAGCCCACTGCATGCAAAGCGGGCACAATTTCTCAGCTATGGAATGTAGTTCTTGTATCAAGGTGTTTACGGTGGGTCGGTTGGGAATACTTCAAGATTCAAGTTCAAACAAGTAGTTCATTTTCAACTTGAAACGAAGTCTTATTTTATAGTAAGGCCTACTATTTCACAGGAAGGTAGGCGTGTGTGTGTGTGTGTGTGTGTGTGTGTGTGTGTTGATATTACACACCAAAATAATTCTGGAAATGAATAAATGTATTCTAAATGGCAGGCAGTAACGATGGAAGATCAAGGTGGCTCTAAAAAAGAAGGAAAAGAGACACAACTTTCTTTAGGATGCTTGAGTACAGCATCTGGCTAAGAAAGCCTAACTGGCCAAATGTCGCTGTCTCTGAACCTGCAGGAGATGCTCCTGGTTGTCAGAAATCCTCTCCCAGCATTGTCCAGGGGTCCTCGTCAGCTGGGTCGTCCTGGCAGAGGGCTACACCCATCCCTTATCACTGGCAGGTAGAAAACCAGGTTTGGCCTCTTGTACAGACATAAACGGGAAGGGACAAATGCTGGTCCACTCTGAGACTCCAGTGCCAGCCTCCCTCGGTGCAGAGGGATCTTGAACACAAGGTCATGGGCCCAGACAGATGCGATGTCCCAGAACTGCAAACATGTGAGTTTCTGTTTATGATGCCTGGCTAAATGGAGAAACAAAAACAGAGCGGGAACTTCACAGAAGAAGGAGCTTTCTAGGGTGCAGGGCAAGACCTAAGCAAACTGAAATCAAACACGGTTTATTTTTGGTGTGGTAACTTTAGAGCAGTTCCAAGGTTGGTACAGTGGATGACAACTGGAATGTTTTCCTTCTCGCACCCTCTAAACGATACACAAACGCCCATTCTGTTTCCCTTGCCTTTCCATCATACTGCATCTCTTTTCTTTCACTTAAATGCCTTTAACGCTAGTTCTGACAATGAGGGTGACAATCTGGAGCCACTGTGACAGCTGGGGAAGGGATGGAAGGGATGCAGGACGCTAGGAGAGCATGCCCTCCAGAATCAACAACAGCGAAGACCACATGAATAGTTCATGGACTCTTCTCATGACACTGACTTCTAAAACCGAATTTATGGGTCCCCTCTTCTCACATTTAGAAAATGTCTAGTGGTGGCGCACGTCTTTAATCCCAGCACTCGTGAGGCAGAGGCAGGCGGATTTCTGTGAGCTCGAGACCAGCCTGGTCTACAGAGCTAGTTCCAGGACAGGCTCCAAAGCCACAGAGAAACCCTGTCTCGAAAAACCAAAAAAAAAAAAAAAGAAAATGTCTAAAGACAGTGAGGTCTGTACGTAAGATCCTGCCCTCAACACAAGTATTACAGAGAGCGTATTATTTCTACCTGGGCCACAGAAAGGACCAAAGAAGCCATGGACCTTTAAAGATGAGAAAAGACAGGAGGAAGAGCACCACCAAGCATCATTGTGTTCTCCTCCTTCAGAAGGCCACCAGAGATATGCAGTACTGGCCTCTCTCTTGGTGAAGCCAGAAGCTCCACTCCATGTGAGGAGATAAACGGAGCTACATGAACATTGCTTAGATTAGCTGCAGTCTGCCCTGAAGCAGCAGCGGTTCACTGAGGCAGGCCACTCTGGTAGTGTTTACCTCCCCACATACAAATATAGCTTCACTTCATGTACACAGGACCTTTGAGATGCACAGATTGCCTCTATAGGAGATTAGACTGTATCGTATGACCAAGATACAAAGCCGGTATGTTTCAGAGGCAGGATCACAAGCCTGGCTCTACGGCAAGTCCTTTACAGTGTGCGCAACTTTTTAATTTTAAAGAAATATACCGGAGTGTTAGATTCTAGTGTCCTGATATTATGACTTAAAACCACGCGACATGAACTCCATGGATTCTGCATTTCAATGATGCTGATGCTAACGGTTATTATACTTGATGCTGACTGATGTACATGCATACAGAGATCTAAGAAGATAATGTTTTGATCACTCAGCCTGAAGCACACTGACGTCCAAGCATGAGGGATGCTGTACAGCCGACAGGTGTGGTTCAGGACACAGACCCCTCTCTATTAGGGAGCCATGCTCCTATGCATTCCCTGAAGATGACTATACAATTATAGCACTCCAGTGCACTGAGGGGGAAAAGGGGGCTTTGACTTGAGCCAGGAGAGCCTCGTGATAGCGCCACTTCAAATATTAGGACAGACTAACACACAGCAAATATGAAGTTCGGCTATGCGCTAATCAGACAGAGGTATAATAAAAAGAATGACGTGGTGGAAGAAAACCATAATAAATCATCTACCAAAAATTCATTTGAGAGATCTTCAAAGAGCCGTATTAAAGGCATTCTGAAGTGACTCTAAGTCATAAGCAGAACATCTTAACTGTGCTCATAAGCAAGTTCTAAACCACATGTGCTGATGTTTTATATATATGTAAGCAAACAGCTCTCATCCAAAAATAACCAATGTTTCTCAGAATCTTCTTAAATCGAAAGATTCATCGACTCGGGGATTTCTAGCTGTAATTCTCAGTATGTGACCTAAAATATCAAGTAAAGTAACGTGCAACTAACAAATAAACTCATCCTTACCAGACTGTAATTTTCAGGTAATAGTCTACGCAAGACTTCTGGCTCAGCCAGCAGAGTGCTCCTGCTCTCCTGGACCAGCCTGCTGGTAGTACATCTGAGTATCTCACTTTCCAAAGCTGACAGGGAACTAATGTACGACCCCATCTGTTATAACTGATTATAAAGAATAATCTTTATAATCAAAGGACTGCTATTTCCATGGACTGGCCAACCCGGAAAAAACGAATCAAAGGCATACAAAGGATCCAACGGACTACTCGTGGCCCCCTTGCCAGAGCTGTGGGCAGGATAGACATCTTCACAAATATGGTGAGGGAAGGTGGGGTGGTGGTCATGGGTCCTTCGTTTGCTTTCTCTCTCTTGGGAAAAGACAGCCAAGATCTCATGGGCCCTCAAAGACTTTCTTCCCCTCTGGGAAGGAATGAGAGAGGCACATAGCGCATGGCCAGTAGCAAAGTGAGGACCCTCAACAACAGCCTGGACTCTCGAAGTGAAGAGCATGGTAACAGAGGGATCTAGCAGTTCCAACCACCCAGATACCATGCCTGCTATCACACATCAGGATTACCAGCATGTTACCTGACCCACACCCATTGCTATCTTCTGAGCCATCTTTATAGTCAGAAAGCCTATGACAATACAGCCAAGCATTGTGTGTATTTGTATAGGAAGGCAGAATACAAAAAATTAGAAAATCAATTAAGATGCTCCATTAAAATGATTGGGTAATTACTACTTAGTTTCATCCGAGTAGAAGGATGAATTCCCTAATGATAGGTATTATAAGCAATTAGACAAAGCTGCTCACTTTTCAAAATTAATCACCAATCCTATTAATTATGCCTGTATTACACATCCTACTAAATTAGCACACGTAATAGGAGGCCTTCACACATCAAAAGAGAACCATTATCACCGCGTATTAGTGAGCAGATAATTTAGCTGAAAGGAACACAAACACTTGTAATTAGAAGCCTACTTTTAGGAGGATCGCCCACTTTTCATTACCTTTGTTGAGAAAATGAAATTCAAAGGCAAACATGAGCAAACTTCCTGGTTTGGGGATAAGAAAAAAGTGGGTTTCTCAGGAGCTGTGAGGCTGTTAGAGCAATGGCTAACCAGGAGGGGACCTGAGGCCACAGCAAGGCCAGCGCCCCTGGTGATTTGGGTGGTCCCTAGTGAGGGCTGACAATCTGGAGTGAAAGTGACAATGCCCCAATAATGCCCAGCGCAAGCCCTGGTTCTCACTGTTCTATGGGAAAGCAGTTGGGTGCTCAGTAGCACGAAACCCTGGCCCGGACCCATTGTTTTCCCTTCTCGAGATGACTAAGGATCTGCAGGTCAGCCACGGTTATGAAGGATTTTTGGGAAGGCTGGTTTGCCCAGGCTTGGTACCTCTGTAGAAGGGCTGGGCTAATGGGAAGGTGGGACAGTAAGAGAAAATACCCAAACATAAAAGAGGCAAGTCAGACAGGAAATCCCTAAGTTACGTCATGAACTCAACTTTCAATGCTTGACTAGCAGTGCCACACGAGAGCAGGCGCGATGTAAGCAGAGTATTTAGAAAGCAAGCACGACGCGGACAGGGGAGGCTAAATTAGGGTATTAGGTGTACAACAGGGATGGAGCGGTAAGATTCGTGAGCACACACAAACTACAGGTGCCGGATAGTGAATTTTTCATGTTCCCTTAGGATGGCTCCCAGGCTTATCGAACACATGTGAACATACAGACACATCAGTGGGTAGAAGGGGTCAGGGTGTTTGTTGTAGAGGGTGCTGGAACACAATATGCACTTATATGAACCATAATTTAATGCAAGTGCTTATACTCTAACTTAAAACCCAAATCAGAAAGTCTGGCCGAATAGGTCTTTCTTGCCCACGTTAAAGAAGACTGTGTAGTCTAAATGATTCAGGAACTGAGATAATGAACGGGAAACGCAGGAGACAGAAAATACTAAGGTTTCTTTCCACGATTTTGGGGAATTGCTTTTGTGAGAAAGAGAAGTGATTTACCATCATCACATGAAAACTAATTCACAACTAAAGTAACCGGCTTAAGGGATGAAGCAACAAAACACCACAGGGAGGATCAGCTGAACAAAACCCTCTGAGAATTTCAACACAAGAGAAATCTGTTAGGGGATTTGTTTTCCCTTCTGAAGCGGACATGGAATTCTTAGGCCACCTGGGCTCGATTTCCCAAGGATTAACCATGTATTCCCGGGTGGTTCATTAATTCTTCCTTTTGTCACTGGAGGTCTGCTAAGTGAACGGGACACAACTGTCTTGTTCACAGGGAATCCCTGTGAGGGATGGGCAGTATCCTGGTTACATCTCCGATTTAGATTAGCACCAAGGGCAGCGTGCCATTTCTTGTACAAATTGTAGGCAGCTCTTTGAAAGGTAAGTAGCTAATGTGGATGCATGTCTTGATCAATTTTTAGTTCCATTTAGGAACAATGCTTACAGGTATCTCTTCCCACTGGGAAATTACCGTCTGTCCCAGTTTCTGTAGACTCCTGATCCGTAGTTGCTACTACATCACAACTGTCCACAGCCCTCACCCAACAGTTACTTTAAAGGATAAATTATATAGATGGTCACTCAAAGGAGAGACCCAGTTTTCAAGACATATTGTTTTATATTCTTTGCAAATACACACACACACACACACACACACACACACACACACACACACTGAATACACTCAGTATAACTACTGAGCATATCCAGCTCTGTGAAACTCTCAAGAACAACGTTCTGAGGCCTGAAACTCTTTCTTCTTCCCCAGGTATTACTCAAAACACCTGCAATGACTTATGCCTAGGAAGCATGCAGACCGCACTGGCAGTAAGTGCACAATTAGCTATAATTAATTAACAAAGGCATGTGTTTTCATTTGCCACTCTGATTAAGGGTTCACTATGGGACTGAGATGTGTCTTGTCTCTCATTTGACTTTAGGATGCAAAACCAATAAAGACAGCGAGGGCCTTGGGAGCCAGGGCTGTCCTTGATTAGAGATGCCATCTGTCTCAGCCTTCCTTCTGGTCCCCAGAGCGGCATCTGGCTCATAGCCACAGGACCGGTTTGGTATGGACATTAGGGGTTAATATTCGTATGTCCTCTGCTTATAGGATGTGGCACCATGGGCCAGAAAGAGGAACGAGAACTATCATTTATTTAGGCCTCACTCTGTGCTCAGGCCACCAACGTGGACAGCCACGTGGCTTAAATAGGATCACCCCACTGCCCCGTCAGACAGGAGAAGCCAAACAAATAAAGATTTAATGAATATTTCATATTGAGTTGGTCTCAAGGGAGAGGCAAGTTTTATGTAATGAACATTCTCTAATATGGGGAGTAGTATTGGAATGGCTATCAAAATCAGTCAGGTAGCGAGAGCTATGATATTAAAAACGCAGAGCTGGCTAAGGGTCCCAGTGGAACACAACGGTGCTGTAACACCATTGCGTTCTGAGACAGCAGCAATTTATTCTCCATGCCCTCCATCTTGGGAGCACATCTCCCTCATCTCCCTGATTAATGTCCACACACTGCGTTGGTATGGTATACCAACCAGGAAAACCAATTTAAAAAAACACTAACTGATCTACGCAAATGGCTGTCAGTGTCAATTCAGTGGTCACTTGGAGAGATGAAGGCTGTTTGTTTTTTTCCCCCCTTGATCTTACCTAGGCAGTAGGGACAACACTGGCCTTTCCTCAGAACAGGTCTTTCACAGGACACGGAAGGGCAGGACTCAGAGTAACAGCTAATGACGCTATCCATGCACACACAGCTGGTGCAAACGTCAGGCTTCCAGGACTCAGCTGCCAGGAATATATCCCCTTCATCATTTTTGCAGTAACTAGGCACGCTCTCATTATGGGATGTGGAAGGCTGAAGTGGTTCATCTGGAAAAATGAGCATACAGGTCAGCAAAGCCAGCATGGCAGGTCCCAACGACGCACACAGCATAGTTAAGTGTCACACTTACAAAGACGCCCTGCCTCTGAGGCTCTGGGTGCCTCATTAAAAAAGACACGGTTGGTTATAAAATTAGGAAGCCTGATTTTAGCAAGGTCTTGAGTTTTAGAACACAGTAACAATAGGAAAAGACTTGTCATCGAGACTCTGCCAGGTGCTTGCACAGGTTCTACTCGCCCTCCTTCTTACCTTCAGCAAGGTCTTCATTTTCTTTGGAGATCATCGAACTTGGATCACAATGGGTGAGTCAGGAAACCCTGTTCCTGCTTTCCCAGACTCTCTTGCAACCCAGAGAGGAGGAGGAGAGGCCCCTGGTCTAGCTGCAGCACAGGGTTAATAAAGGGATCTCCAGGGCTGCTTCCGCTTTTCTTCCGAGGGTGGAGGCACTGCCGCCCGCATCCTTCCACGCTCTTCCTACCCTGAAAACTGTGCTGACTGAAGTCACTCACAAACTTATCCTAAGTCACTGAGCCACAGAATCAACAGTGGTCCATACCTGCCTCAAGCTTCGTGTAAGGACACAGAAACCTCTACTAGTTTAAACTTTAGAGCTAGGTTCTCTCTTAGCTGCAGTCAGCGCAGTGCTAACCATTCAACACTCAAATGTGTCTTCACTGCTCTGCACTATCTAGACGCCTGTCTGTAACATTCCTAAGTTGAGGCGTTCCCATTAGTGATGCAAGGCTTAGCAACCCAGATCAAGCACTAGGTTGCCATCCAGGGAAAACCATGTACAAACCATCCGTGGTTGTAGTATGGAAGGTCTCCACATCAGATGACAACTTGAAATGGAAAAAAAAAAGAGTGTCGCCAGGAAATACAGCTAGCTCTTTGGGGGTTGGTAGCCACAGAAATGAATGGCAATTACGCCCAAGAAGAAATCTGGGATATGAAAGTTAGTGGGGTTCTTGCTTTTGAAATGTCACAATATCCCAGGAGTCTAAGAAGAGGCATGGCAGCGGACCAAGCAAAACCAGAATCCAGTCACCTTTCCCCAGTGGCCACACAGTGGGGTGTTATCTTGTGTGCTCCTGAATCGGGATCATGAATGCTGCTGTCCTCAGCCATGAGACAAAGTATGAGGCAGACGTGTAGCGACCACATGCTACAGAAGTTCTAAGTGGAGGGAGGGCCCTTCTTCCACCTGTGTCGTGAGTCAGGCACACCCTTCAGTAAGCACATTTGCTCCTCCTTGAAGACCAAGGTAGCTGCTGCACCTGGAGCTATCTCTGAGGGAAGCTCTTTCAATGGCAAGAGTCCAAAATCTCTCCTCAACCACAACTACCTTTCTCCACACCAGTCCTGAAGACAAAGTCACAAAGACCAGACACTGGTTCAACTGGTTCCGGTTCACTATGGGACTTTGGTTCATGGACAGTTCCTTATGTCCCATCCATGTTCAGTAAAATAAAAGATGGAAGGATGGGATCCTATGGACATCTATTCCTAGAGAGAATTTCTTTTTTAAGAGGGAGGCCACAGCTAACTTTGGCTGGAAGTAAGTACAACTCAGCTTGGTCTGCCGGTCTAGGTCCCAAAGTTCCCCAGAATCCTGCAGACTTGGATTCGTTTAGCTCCTGCAAACAGTGTTCAACTCTGTGGCTAAAACTTGAGATGATGAAGATGGGACAGCAATGACAACACCGGAAATGAATGCCTTAACATCAGAGAGGCTTCTTATGGACGCCCAGAAAACTCCAGAGGACAGCGAGAAGAGCTGCTGTGATGGGCGGGAGAGTCAGAGCAGGTGCAGAGGAGACTGTATTTCTACTACACAGGAGGCTCCTGACCAAACCCCGTCCACCAGTGCCCCCTGGAATGATACCTGGATTCTTCCTTTCTTTTCCTGTTCCCTAGCCCCAGAGACTGTCTAATGCTGTTTCCAAACATTTATTTCTTGGTTTACTTAACAGTGTTTTTCCTGGGTGAACACTCATCTTTTTATTTCTCTTGTTTCCCCCTGTCTCTCTTACCCTATTCATTTGTTTTATCGAGAAAGGCTGGCTTGGAACCACATGGCCTCGGCTGGTCTCAAAGTAGTGTCTCTCCAGTGCTGGGATGACAGTTGAGAGTCATGGCGTCCGGACTAGGATCACCCTAGTATCTATTCTTTGTTCAGGGCCCACTTCTGTGGAGATGGCCACAGGGAAGGCAGAATGGGGGAGATGTCTCACAGAAGTCGCCATCATACAGACACGTGTCTTATGGACGAGTCTACATCATTCTTAGACCATTTTAGCATGTGGTCACTTAAGGTTGGTCTTTTTCAAGATGTGTAGCACGTACCAATGCTACTCTTCAAATTTACTGTGATGTAAAAGACACTGACATTTTAAGTTTTAAGATAATGGCAGTGAAGCAGACATGGTGGCTCGTTATGTATAATTCCAGCATTTGAGAAGCCGAGGCAGTATGAGTCTGACTTAAAAAAATATCCTCATTGCTACAGTCTGGTTACAAATAGTCTGAAAAGATTCATGATGGGATCCACAGTTCATTTAAATACTGTTTAGTCTAGCTTGGGCCTCATTCAGATATCCAAAAGTAACTTTTGGAATACACACACACACACACCTCCAAAGTTTAAGACAAGAGTTACCACTGAGTTATCAATATATGGAAAAAATATTAGTCACCTTGGCCCAAGTTTATAAATGAGAAGAAAAAGCTAGGCATAAGATGGAGTGTCACTCAGCCCCAGAGAGCGAAAAGCAGAAAGCCACAGCTGCCTCGCCAGGAACCCGAGGAGCCTCAGCAATGCAGACTCTTATTGTGAAGCTGGGCCTAAGCCTGACCTGGGCCTTGTCCATCACCTCTTCCTGGCCCCAGCTCTGAGTGCAGCCAGATGTCCCATCCAAGAACCTGGGCTGGCGGTCACAGAGAAGTATCTCCTCCTGAACCTCTCCTAGTCACTCAGCCACTAGCCCCGAGAGCACAGGGCACTTCTTCCTTTCCTCACATCTTCTGGAGCTCAAGTACCCCCTCTCACCGTTCCTCTCTGTGCACCATCACTTTCTTAACGTAGAACCACACTGGCATGTTTTACTCTTTTTTTTTTCTTTGACCAATGCTCCCCAGGATAGAAGTTATTTTGTTTTCATTATTCTCAGGATCCCCAGGGCTGAGTTCAGGCATTCCGGAAATGCCTGCAAAAATGGATAGACGCTCACTGACACTATTTCCCATCAGGAGGATGGGAAAAGTCATAGGTCTTCCTTAACAGACAAACACCAGCAGGGCTTGCCTCCATATAACATGTCGATCATGACAAAAACACGGCTGGAACAGGCCACACAGAGTCTAAAGATAGAATACAAATGGACTACTTACGGTAGACAAGATTTTGCACTAGGCCTCTCTGCTGAACATAGTTGCTACTTACACAAATAGATCTGTCCCAAGATCAACTTTGGCTGAAATTTAGTTACTGAGTATGATGGGCAGACAGACAGCACAAGATCCCAGACAGCTAACTAGATCATCAATGTAAAAAGGGAAGTAATAAAACATGAAAGTTTATGTTCCACCGAGCAAAAACTCACTGACTGTATACAGAGAAGGAAAGTAGTTATGGTTTTAGTTGAGAAACTGGGAAGATTAAACACAACCAAATAAAACCAGCTGCTTTGGCAATTTTACGTGTTGAATTAAAATTGTTTTCTAAAAGTCATTTATCCTAGTGTTGGCAGAGTTACTATTTTAGGTATAAAACCAGTGGTGTAGCACACATTTAATATCTCAGCAAGTTTACAATATAACATATTTCTTTTATGACCTGAAATTTACCTGCTAAGGCCTGAGCAATCACAGGAAGAACACAGGAATAGCCCCCATGCACACACAGGGACACCCACTCAACACTCTTGGTTTTAGCCCATTAATCACAGTTTTGGAAGGGCATGGGCATATTTTCAAAGAATTTTTACAACCTCTATAATTTCAAGGAGTTGTATTTATATTATTCTCCAATAACTAGTTTTCGCATTTGTTAGAAACAATGTGACTTTTCACATCAGCAAAGTCATCTGACATAACTTAGCACAGAGGGGCTGCCTGTACTCGATGTACATCGTCAATGTGAACTGTAAGGCTGATGGAGAAAGGGAAAAGTCAGTCTTTCTCTTTCAAAGTCAACTCTGGTGCCATGCATACTGATTGTAGTAGGTGGGTGACAGAGGGGAATGGATTGGGGAAGCAGGCAGCCAAGAGGATCCTGCACAGGTTTCTGGCTTTGGCATAGAGCTCATCCTGATGTCTACAGAACCATCAAACAAAGCTGCATCCTTCCCACCAAGCCTGTGCCATGCCACCATGCTGGTTACCTGTACACTGGGGGCAGCAGGAGTCCTGGGTGCGTGAGGGGCTCTGGCAGAGCAGTGGTGGGCACACCTCGGTCTCACACAGCACCCGGCCACTATGGCAGGTGCACTGTGTGCAGGAGTCGATGTTCCACGTCTCCCCTTCCACGAAATACTCTCCTCCGGGTGCGTGGCAAATGGAGGGAGTGCTGAGCTCTGGCTTCTGCACCACAAAGTCATCTGAGGAATGACACAGAACCAAAACACGAGAAATTATTCACCTGCAGCTTCTGTAACCGCCGACGAAATGGGTGGTGCTTGCTTTAATGGAGAGAGAAGCCGAAGGGCTTAAGGAGCGAGAGAACTCACCCCTATTCTTATCCCAGGAATAGAAAAGGAAAGAACAAATTCCATGCCTAGAAATGGAAGACAAAGAGCTAATCTCAGAAAGGGAGGTTCGAGTGGCTGAGTCTGTCGATAGTCCTGAGAGAATTCAATAAGAATGAAATTACAGGGAGGTTCACTCGCTGGAGCATCCCAGGGTATGCAGGAGTTGTCTAGAATTGAGATCGTTCATTTACTGAATGCTTGTTATGGTTCAATTATCTCCAGGCTGGGCACTTCTCACTTCTGTATTTCTTTTCTTCCTTTCAATGGCCTGTGAGCAAGGCACTATTATTCTATTTTACATATTTTGAAAGCTACCAGTTTGGAGCATTAAGCACAATCAAGGGGCTGGGACCGAAGTCAATGGTTATTTGGAAAACGGATATGCCTCTAGATTAAACAAAACTTCCAAATGATGGATGTCCTGTCTACTTTATTATCTTGGGATTCTCAACACTTTTATGCTTGGAAATATGGCCCACTGTCAAGGAGCCACACCTCACTTCAGCCAGCTGCCAGGACCCCAAGCAGGAATGTTTCTACAGAATCAACAGTCTGAAACCCTTCACCTGAGACTAAACATTTGGTGGACAGTGCCATCATCAACCAGAGACATGCCTGGAGGCTGATGACTGTGATTTCTTTCCCCAGAGTGGATGTGGATTTGGTCCCTTTGCGAGCTGATAACGAAGGGGAGACTTTAATGTTACAAAGGCTACAGAGGTACTGGGAGTTCCCCTGATGTGGTGCTGGGAAGTAAGACGGCACTAACCATATTCCTGGAGTCCAAGCACAACAAGGACATCAAGAGGTGTTGAAAGAGGTGTACCCTGCTGAGAAACGATCTAGAGACATCACCGCCGGCTTAGGCCTGGAGCTCAGCGGACGCAGAGGGTTGAGGGGGAACCACCCTGTCTATGTAGAAATGGTCAGAGTTCAAGCACAGGGCCGTCCCTTACAAAGCAGTGTGTGAGGCAATAACACTGATGGAGTACAATGGCGTGGGCTGACTTTCAGGACAGCTTTATTTCATGGGAACCAGGAAAGCCTGGGACTTTGCCTAAGCAGACGCAAGCCAGAAAACCGATGGCTAAAGTAGAATCCCTGGATATAAGCGGTGGAAATGAAAGCGGAGGTGGGAACAAGACACTCGGAGAGCATTTCCAGTGGCTTAGAGAGAGAGATAAAAATGTCACAATGAAAACCAATATTGGCAAAGATTTTCTGATGGCATTCAGAAAGGACGTTCAGAGGACAGACAACCGACAAACTCTGAAAAGCTGATAAGCAGGGGGCGTCATGAGGAGACCTGTGTGCAGGGGTTTTTACCTCCCTAATCTCCTTGCTCTATTATGTTCCTGCTTTAAAGCAAAACACAGTGGCTGAGGGACGGTGAGGAAAAGGTAAAGGATGAGTAGAGGGTGTGGACTAACGCAAGAGTTTATGGTGATCATAAACTCTTCCTCCCAGGGAACACCGGCTCTGCACGGGAGAAGAAGCGACTGCTCTTTGAGGTAGGAAGGAGCCCACGAGGACGGCAGACCTTTAGGGCTTCCAGTCAGAAGAGACCACATACAGCAAACCACTAAAGATTCTGAAAAAACATAACTCTACACATGCCTGCAAAGGAACGTTTTTTTTTTCTTCTGTATATGTATGTACATTCAGAAAGCCAGTGAGTGCATGTATGTGTGTGTGTGTGTGTGTGTGTGTGTGTAGGTCAAAGGTCTATGTCTAGTGTCTGTCTCAACAGCTCTCTACCCATTTTTCTGTCTGTCATCTATTTATCTATCTATCTATCTATCTATCTATCTATCTATCCATCCATCCATCCATCCATTCACCCACCCACCCACCCATCCATCCATCTATCATTTTGAATGGTCTTCCACTGAACCTGGAGTTCACAGACTTGGTTAGATTAGCTGGCCTGTAAGTCTCAGGGACCCTTCAGCCCCTCTCCCCAACAAGTATTGGAATTACAGTCTGGGCCACCATCCCTGTTTTTTTTTTTTTTTTTTTTTTTTGGTTTTGTTTGTTTTCGAGACAGGGTTTCGAGCTTTGGAGCTCGTCCTGGAACTCCCTCTGTAGAACAGGCTGGCTTCAAAACTCAGAGATTCGTTTGATTAAAGCCACTGCCTGGTTTCCATCCATCCATCCATCCATCCATCCACCCACCCACCTACCCACCTACCTACCTACCTACCTACCTACCTACCTAATTAATTTAGGCACTGAAGATCAAACTTGGGTCTTCCTGCTGCAAGTGTTTCACCAATGGGGCTTTTCTCAGCCCCAACAGTATGCCAGTAACTATGTGGTTTAGAACAGGCTACATCTCTGAACTAGAGAAAGATACTTCTGGTCCCACTCTGCACTGCCGTTCTGTTTTGATCCATCTCTCTCTATTTCTACCTGTCTAGCTCAGACATCTTGGCTGAGCCGTAGCTGACAGAGAGCCGGGTGCAGGTTCCCAGTCATACAAGCCTCTAATAAAGAATGTCTGGAGGGAACAAATGATGTTTCTCTCTCTCGGAGAGTTGGCGCAGGCACAATACTATCTCGTCGAGCAGCTTCTGATCTGGTGGACATGGTGGTTGCTCAGTTTACTTGCAAAATACGTGATCAAGGAAAGAGCTGGCAGAGAACACATCTAACTGCACCAGGGAAACAAGACTCTTTTGCACTTACGTTCCCCGTGCAAAGGTACGGGTGTCATCAATTTGGTAATTGCTGATAAAGACAGAATCTTATAGCTGAGAGGATCTTTGTGTGAGAGGAGGTAAGGCAGGTGCAGCCTGGTCAGCACAGATTATTTCCCCTCTTCTATTCTTCTAGCAACTCACCTTGATTATTATTATTAGGACTAGACTGTTTTGAATTTTGACCATTCCAAATGTATCCATTTGGCAAGAATGCCACACATCCATCTCTTGAAGACAGAACAACAGCCACAGATTTCAGTAATTCTTCCCTCCACGATTACTTGGCAAGTTATAAACTTTTATGAAGTAAAAATCTCACCAATCCCATCCAATTAACTAGGGCTAAAGTCTTCGGCCCCAATATGCTAGCAGTGAACTGGAGGGTTAGACTTACAAATCTAAGTCCACAGACCTCTAGGGGAAAAAAAAAGCTAGTCCAAAGAGCAATATAACTGAGTAAACCATTCCAAAATATGGAGAACCATTTTCAGAGCTTTAGGATTTTCTTTGGTTTGGGGCTAATTATTCACAGTATCCACTTCACTCTGTGGCTATTAATAACAGAAGCCACAGATAGCTGAGAAGGTGTCCTGAGGACAGACCCCACTCTTCCCCCAGAGTCACAGGAGGGTACAGGGCCCCACAAGGCTGGAGGTGTTGTGGTACACAACAAGATGGCAGCCAGCTTTTACCTGTGCAGGACGGGCAGCACTGTCCAGGACGAATGGTGGGGTTGCCACAGGTAGGCACCGGGCAGGTGATGAGGGCACACATTTCCCTTCCATTGTGACAGTAGCATTCCCGGCACCCATCATGCCAGCTTTCCTCATTTTTATGATGATGGCCATCCATGGACAGACATGTGCCTGACAGGACAGGTGGCCCGGCTGAAGGAGGGACCTCTGGACAGACAGAAGGTAGCCTGGTAAGAATCAGCTATGGCATAGGACAGACAGCTTGTAGTGCCCTTATGTGGACTAGAACCCAGCCACCAAAAATGAGGCTTGGGGAGGACAGTCGGTGATACAGGAAAGGCCTGGGAAAAGAATTCAAACCTACAGGCACCCACTTTTGAAAACCAAGAGAAGAAAGGAGTTTGTGAATATGTTTCTGACTGGAGGGGTAGTTCTGACTTCCAAATACTTTATACAATAAACAAGCATTGCTTTTGTAATCTCTCTCTCTCTCTCTCTCTCTCTCTCTCTCTCGAGAGAGACTCATCATTCTAGAAGTTTGGTCCAATGAGGGGATTCTGGGCCCCTTGCAACAACTGGAGTTTTGACTAATAAGTTGGCTGAAGTGACTGACTACACTAACTCCTCCACAGTTTTGTTTACCACGACTCCTTCAAAATACAAGTAAGCGTTCAACTTGGAGAAGCAGGCTATGGGGATCTTTAGCTGTTTGACTGGCATATCTCTGAGAACTACAACAATCTGGAAAGGGAGGAAGGGCCAGGACTAAGCTGTTGGTTTAGGAAGCACCCTGGTTGCACATTTAGTGGCTTCAGGAAAGTCACTGCAGAAGGAAGACACGCACTGGTGTCACCTTGCCTACATAATGCTCTGGCCTGCTGTGGGCTTCTCAAGGCAAGCCTAAATTCTCATGAACATCCTCTTACCGGAGCAATACCTAGGTAAACAGGAGTTTAGAGACACCCACTCCCAAGGATGTCAATCCGACTCCTAAAGGGATGGTTTCTGCCACAGGCACAGAGATACACTACAGCGTCAGGCTAATGTGTCTGAGACCAGCCGGAGAGAAGCCGTCTGCAGTGATTGGCCTGGACACTGTGCTTACCACACATGCTCCATTCAAATTCTGTTTGGAGCCCTCTTAATGCTATTACGATGAAAGACAAAGGGTGTCCCGTGGGAGGGTCCCACAGTGGCACTTGTTTCAGAACAGGCACCGGTCACTTAAATCCTATCACTTACAGGACGTCTGTCCTTCTGTCCTTCAGGCTGCAAAGAGGAAGGGGTCGCACTTACCTCTGCACTTGCAGAGAAGACAGCCATGACTGTCCTGCTGGAAGCCCAAGGGGCAGATCTTACTGCATGGCAGCTCAGGACACTTCTTACAGCGACAGATGTCACAGCCATGCTTATTCTTCCTGGGTAATTAAAATTTTGCCAGAGGTCAGAAAATCCAGAAGTCTCAAACGATGCCCACGCGCTCAGACCAAGGGTCAATGACGTCACTATTTACGCAGAATGACGGGACACCTGCACTCGGAACTCCCAGGTGAGGTGTAATTAGCTCTCAGGAAGATTTAGAACTGCTCAAGCGTTTGTGCCGCTTCTGGAATGTGGCCAGTCCCAGAGGCACGGGTGAGGGTTTCATTAGAAAGATGGTACCGCAATAGAAAGGATGGACGTGCAACTCCAGCTCGCAGAGCGGCTGAGGGACGTGTCACTGGTCAATGTTGAGAGATTAACATCGGGGACATTTTGTTACGGCTGTGGGCTTTCCCACATGAGAAATTCCATACGCTAGTAAAAATTTTAACTACCAAAACTTACACAACACAGAGAAGGCTGTAAGGACTCTGAGACCTGGGGAGGCTTCACAAATGCTAATAAAAGCCTTAGGCTGGTAAGGCATTTCAGTGGGCAAAAAAGGAACCTGCCAACCCTGGTGAATGGAGTTTCATTCTCAGAACCCACAGGCTGAAAGAAGAAAATTAACCCGTACAAGCTGTCAGCCATTCTGCATATGCACAGACGCTGCACACTCACACACACACGTTTATAAATAAACAAGCAAATGTGTATATATTGAAAATGAATAAAAACCTGAGGTGTTAGTGGCTATTAATTATTAATTACTTGCTTTACTGGGCTGGAGGGGCACTTTATATTTGTATCAGCAGTTAAGTCACAAAATGATTATATCTTTAAAATTATTTATTTTTACTTAGTGTGTGTGTGGTGTTGTAACAGTTCACAGAAGCCAGAAAGAGCATTAGCTCCCTGGAGCTGGACTTACATTATCAGACAAGCAATTTGTGCTCTTAACCACTGAGCTATCTTTTCAGTCCTAATAATTACATCTTTATTGGTATCACATTTGTGTCTTACAATTAATAATAGTGATGACTAACACTTGGGGCATCTTTTCTGAGACAGGGTCTTATGTAATCTAGGCTGCCTTTGAACTAGATGCAGACTTCACCTCCTGAGTGCTGACATGATAAGCTTTCACCACCAAACCTGTGTTTTTTAAATAGAAACTTTTAGAATAATTTTTAAAACTCAATTATCTAATTAAAATAAGAATTATGCCCAAATTCAACCTAGTAATTTTTAAAGGCAGACTAGAAGAAAATGGGCAAAAGAGAATGAATATGAAACCCATCTGATGTGAGGCATGCACATATATGTATAATCTACACACACACACACACACACACACACACACACACACACACACCAGTCCCTGAACACAGGAATGACCACTTCAGCAAGTTACACTTAGTTTCTGAATTGGGGAAAACACAGACCAATACGTACAGAAATCCAAGTGGACAGAACTTGTCGCACGCTGTGGGTTTGCATTTCCTGGGCCGTGGACGGCATTGACAGAGTTCACAGTTGTGGGCATCGGTGAAAAAACCAAAAGGACAGTCCAAGGTGCAGCCCCGTTTCAGGCCTAAGCACAGTTCCTCCCCTGTGGAGACACACGGAAGGCATGGTTCTTTCAAAGACAACACACCGGAGAGCAACCCATGGGGCCTGGATCCCGGGCCTGAATTCTCCCGGCTTACGCAGGGTTAAGCTTCAGCTCTGCCGTGGCACTGGCCACAGCTAACAGCTAGCAACGGCGCAGTTTCACGGTTCTCACAACCGAGTTCTGTGTTTCAGTGGTGACACACAAAACAGAGCCCGGCTCGGAAGTGGAATTCTGAAGCCTATTCAGAATTCAGAAGCTCTGTGCGCCCCATTATACTGACAAACATTCAGGTATGGAAATGTTCTTAGCTGGCTAAAAAAAAGTCTACGTGGTGGAAGAAATACTCACATTAATGTGTTACTAACAACTATTTGAAATATTTAAGGCGTCGCTTGTTAGCCGAATCCAGAGTGATGTTTAATCATCTTCTGCTAGTCACTTACTACAGCTATTTCAGAAATTAACGTGAAACAGGAGAAGCAATGCTCTCAGAGGAAACTCCTGAAGACAAAGCTATTTGAGAAGGTGGCACAGTTTAACAGAAAACCAGAGAAAATAACAATGTCAAGGTGGGGTAAATGCGCCTCGGGATGGAAGAGCAATTTGAGGCCCATCTAAATTAAAGGCAGGATCCGAAAGAACATGGGCCGCAAGGAAGGAAGCTGGCGTGGTGGGAATGGCAATACTTGACGCTGCTCTAGCAACTGGTGTGATGAGGAACGTGATCTATTGTCGTGAGGCTGGTGAGTGAACTGCCGTTTTATCTGGGCATCCCCGAAGGGCAAACACTGCATTAACGCACAAGTCGCTAACCAAGCCACATGTTTATCCCATCCCACAGTCGAGTTTTATAGCCTGAAATTAAACATTAGCTGTAATTGATAGGTAAAATGGATCTGCGCATTAAATAAGCATTTCCATGATAGACTCTTCTGTGAATCTTAAAATTCCTTCCAAATGTAACTTTCTGTCTTTTATATAGGAGAACGTTGATCAATGGCATGATTTTCTACTTCGTCACTGCCGGAAACTTTTCATTACACGTATTTAGTGTAACCTTGTGGGTCTGCATCACACTGCGAGACAACCAAATGCTAATCTGCATCCTTCAAAGAGAAAGTCTAACTGGCTCATTTAAAATTTGTAATCATACGACTTGGAGGCAGGTCATTACTTTCCATCTCCCATTATGACAGGAATGGTGGAAGCAGGACGAGACCCTCGGAACCACGAGTCTGTCCCGACACAGGAATCTCTGCTGAGCTGATCGGGTTTTTCTATTATAACGAATTTACCATCAAGGCACCCAGTGGATCGTGTCAGGGAATAGCTGGATCAAAAGCACGCCTAGAGCTTGCGGAGAGTGATTTTCTCAAAGCTTTGGAGTGTAGAGACACTTGGTTTTGTGTTTCTAGTACGTAAAAACGAACCTGTTCCACAGTCCTTGATCTAGAATGCTCTCAAATCACCCTGAACAGTTATGGAAGTATTTGTCTTTTATTTACCTCTGTGCTATGGTTCGAAAGGAACCCCAAGGGCCCGTGTGTCTAGAGCTCAGTGGTCAGTCAGGTGGTGGAACCTTCCAGCTCTGAGGACTAGGGGAGAGATAATAGAGCACCAGGGACATGTTCTTACAGTTAACTGTTTCCTTCCCCTGTTCCTCTCTTACTTGCTGCCCACCATAAGGTCCCAATTTTTCTCACCATAATGGACTTGACTGGTCATAAGCCTGAAGGACAGATCCAACCATCAACAGACCCAAACCTTGGAATCTGTGAGCTAAAACAGTCAATTCTTTCAGGCATTTCAGTCACAGCAATGGGAAGGCAACCGACATGTGAACGTAGGCTGGCTTTGAGAAAGAAAATCTGCAGCACTTAACACAGGACATCCATGAGAAAGTAGGCTGGAGATGCAATTTCGAGCCATTCATCCACTCTGGGTCCATTCATCTGCAGCCTCTAGCCTTGACTAGCTCAGTTTTCCTCCACAACAAAGGAAACCCAGAGCATCCTAGGGCAGTTTCTCTCTGTCCTCAGGCCAGGGCCTATGGTATTTAGCATGCGGTGGGACAATAGCTAACTGCGGAATGAACCATTTATCAATGTTCTTCATCCTCTTTCCACCAGGTATTCCTGCATTGGCAGAGGAGTAACAACTTGGTCACACTTCCTCTGATAATACAGAATAGTTTTTAAAACACTATCATTTGTTAAATGTCTCAAAACAACAACAACAACAACAACCACCACCACCATGCTGCAGTTCTGAAACAGAGAACACAAAAAGACCGGATGGTAGTCCTAGATCCATGCTTGTCAATGACAGACTGTCCTTAAAGGAAATGTACTATCAAACAAAAAGATCAGGAGGTGGGGCTTATAAGTTTGTTTATAAAGTTTTAGCGTACGGCTTATGGCAATTATGGAACATAGGTGGCCTCCTGATCTTACAATTTTTAGGCATTGTGAGTTTTCTGTGACCTAAAGGGCTTTCTTTCTTTTTTTTTTTTGGTTTTTCGAGACAGGGTTTCTCCATAGCTTATGGTTCCTGTCCCGGAACTAGCTCTTGTAGACCAGGCTGGCTTTTAACTCCCAGAGATCCACCTGCCTCTGCCTCCTGACTTCTGGGATTAAAGGCGTGCACCACCACCGCCCTGGCCTCTAAAGGGCTTTCTAATTGATGGAAGCAATTACCATGCAAGAGAAAGTGATAAAGAATGGCAAGGCACAGGGACTGTACACTGTGGCTAGTCAATCGCAAGTACACAGTAGAGTCCTTTCATCCTGGAAAAGAGGCCAAGAGATATCCGCTGTCAATGACCCCAGCAAAACCTGCATGTGCACACACAGAGTGGATGCGTCTCCCAGAGCTGCGCTGCGACACTTCAAACTTGTGGATACAGGAGTGTCCTACCAATTAGGAAGTTCCTGAAACTCTTGGACCAAGACATTTGAATATGCAAATGTTGATCCCAATTGTGCCCAGCGACATGGTGTCTTTTGAGAAGTACAATGATATAAAAGGTGGAGCTTTTCACCCAGACACTTCATGATGGACACACTGGCTTCCTCTTCTTTGCCCCTATCAGTTTTATATGTCTGAATCTGTTTCCAGATAAAAGTATTATCAGTTTCTAAAAGTAAACAATGCTAAAACTGGGAAAGAGGTTACCAATATCCAGTCAAACTCATGGCTTTAAAGCCATGGGCAGTACGATATTAAAAGATTGATGCCTTTCAACCAATATGCAGTTTGGGCAGTAAAGTTGAAGCATCTTCATCTTCCCGACAGCAATAAACACTTTGGTTAAAAAGTTAATGTTATTAATGCTTATGTCAACAAAATGTTATGTTATTAGCTGCTTAGAGGGTCTTAGCTCTAATTTTTGTAGCCACTGCACTCTCTGGCATTTCTTATCATAATTCCTCTTAATTGCAAACGTGTCTCTGAGAAACTGAGGCAGGGTGATTTAAACTCTTGGTGCAGCTTAACAGTTTTGCAAGCATGCTACTGTTGCAGGTTAAAACATCAAAACATTGCTATGTTCAAACAAGCAGACCTCCTTTGTTTTGTATTTCCCAGGTACTTTATTTTTGTGTTCTGAGCCGTGAACCAATGTCTGCTGTGTGATGGGTAAGGGCCTTGTCCA
Organism: Microtus oregoni; assembly: GCF_018167655.1. Classification (NCBI taxonomy): domain Eukaryota; kingdom Metazoa; phylum Chordata; class Mammalia; order Rodentia; family Cricetidae; genus Microtus; species Microtus oregoni. Next base: position 9,029,941 of record NW_024543095.1, on the reverse strand, counting down.
CTAAGAAACATCCCGGCCCTTGATTTTTTTCAGACAATGTTTTGCCCTGTAACTTGGTCTGTCCTCAAGTAAATGATTCCACTGTCCCTGTTTTCAGAGTGCTAGGATTACAGGCATGCACCACCATGTAAGGGAGAATTTTGGTCCAGATGAGTATATACTAAGCTGCTACAATGGGGAAAAGAACCAAATGCTCTCCATGACTTCAGGGAGCTATTTCAGTATAACCAAGAAGAGGAAGAAGGTGAGGCACAAACGTGCAAGTGACAGGTTGGTTGTGGATGGGTGTGTCCTGAAAGGACCAGAAGATCTACAGGCAGGTAGGTGAGTACCAAGGAGGAGGGGGCTGGGCAGCCACCATGTTAGCAAGCTTGGGCTGAAATGGATGGTATGAACAGCTGGTGTGTGGAGCAAACAGCTACCATTTGCTAGCTAACAAAAGTCGCTTGGCATTCGTTCCCTTAATCCTCAAAATACCCCAGTACTTAGGTCCTGGTGTCCGTCCTCTATAGACGAGGACACTGAGTAAAGCACTCCTCCCAATCCCTCCGATGTAGTCAGGATGGCTCACAGGAGCAGAGGGGCAGAGGCAAAATTCATGCATCAATTTGTGTGCGATCAGACAAGCTGGTAACTTTGGTTTTAAGCCTTAGGTTTGGCGGGGTGGGGGGGATGGGGGGTGCGGTAAGTGGACTGCCAAGACCAAGCCAGGGCCAGGCAGCTCAGCATGACTGGAGCAGACAGCGCAAAATCCAGAGGGATCCCTGATCCCGAAGGGTCTCTGCTTCTTCATCTAGCTGCTTAATGTAGAGCAAAGGTGGAGAACTGAGCATGCCCTGACAGAAGGCAGGGACCCCCTTCTTCTGTGTGACCGACAGCTTGAATCTTTAGGAAGCAAAGAAGTGTTTTAGAAAGAGTTACTCTTGTAAACTCCAGCACTGGGTATTTTGTTTTGTGTTTTGGTAACTGGAGATTTCCCCTCATGTCATGTGCTCCATTCACCACGGTGGTCCAAACATTTAACGCATTATCTGAACCATGGCAGGTGGTGAAGGAAAGTGGGAAGGAAAGACTGGATATTTCTAAAAGTACGTAAAATTTGCAAGTACTGAATGTAATATTTTTATGTAAAAAAAATCACAGGCATAAAATACAACATTCTCCTGTATATATTTCTTTCTAAATGTAAACGAAAAAGGAAGTTTATGGTAAGCAGTGTCCATAGTGATGCCACTGAGAGCGTCAGGCTACAGAGGGCAGAGCACATGGGCGCAGCTTCCTCAGCCTCCTGCTTGAAAGCCTGGCCACTGAGGGAGGAAGGTCATTGGCTAATAAAGAAACTGCCTTGGCCCCATCTGATAGGGCAGAATTTAGATAGGCGGAGTAAACAGAACAGAATGCTGGGAGGAAGAGGAAGTGAGCTCAGAAATCATGCAACTCCTCTCAGAGCCAGGCGCGATGAAGCAAGCCGCCAGGTCAGACATGCTGAATCTTTCCCGGTAAGCGCATCTAGTGGTGCTACACAGATTATTAGAAATGGGCTAAATTAATACGTGAGAATTAGCCTAGAAGAGGCTAGATATAATGGGCCCAGCAGTGTTTAAAAGAATATAGCTTGTGTGTTGTTGTTTCGGGGCATAATTTAGCTGGCGGCCAGGAGCTGGGCGGCAGGAACGCAGTCTGCAGCTCCTTCTACAGGCCACAACAGCCTTTCGGTTGCCTCGGTGACAAATGTGGAAAGCTGCTTCTTCAGGTTCAATGGAGTGACAGGAACCTGCCATGGCTGTGGCTGGGTGGCCAAAACTTTGTAACAAAGCCCAGGTGAAGGGCGAACGAGGCAGCTGGAGAACGCGATTCTGTATTTTTAGGTTTCATAGAAGTTCAGGGGGGAAAAAAAAACTAGGTCCGATCCCATACTGAAAAAGAACGTGTAGCTTGAGCGGCTCCGGGAGACTACAGTGTAAACACTCCATGACACAACTACCAATTACCGTGGTGTTAGGAAGACAAGGTTGGCGATTTATGTAAACACATGAGGCTGCCAAGGCAATTCCCCAGCAGACTTGGCTTTCCCAAGGAACGTCTCAGAGGCAGACATGCACACAACAGGGGCTGATTCTTACAGGGTACAGAAGCAGGTGCAGGAAGGCAGGACCACCCCAGGCGGCGAGGCTCACCTGAAAACCTAAGACTGCAACAAATGCCAGTACGTTGGGCTTCTAAACCCTGGAAGCAGTAACCCAGCATGCAGAGGGCATGGCAGTAGTGTGGGGCTGGAGAACACGGCACTATTCAACTCCTAGACGCATTCTATCATTCCTCAGAGATACTGGCACAAACGAGGACTTGTTACAGTTGAGAGGCACCTTAAACCAAGAGAGCTGATACCCCAGGAAGTGTACGTTCTCACCATTAGTCAGTCCAAGCCTCTAAGCCTAGGATAATTATACCCCGAAGCCCACAGAGAAGTTGCTTATTATAGAATCACTGTCTGTGTTTGGGAGAGATCAGAGATGATAGGGAAAGATTGCAGAAAGTAGGCCAAATGTCACTCAAAAAAAGGCAGAGGATTCCAAAGTACCTGAAAGTAAGTCTGGGAAGAACAAAATAAGAGTTGTCAGTAAAGGAATCTTGTGGGTGCAATGAGCCTTGAATTCAGACAGGACTGCAAGAATGTAGGCCAAGACCTTGTGGGGCTGGAGCTGACATGTGCCATTTGAGGACTAGAGACAATGTTCAGTGTCACGACACAGGAAGTTCTTTGGTACTATTGGGTTCTGTCCTTGTTTCTCTGCAGTTTAATTTATCTTAATTCAGCAATTTAGGAGGACATGTAAGCTGTACTTATTTACCATAAGCTGGGAGGCATAGGGCATAAGATCACACTATCAAGATTTAAAAAAAAACAATTTCATCTACTTGGAAAATGGCTTGAAACTATTAGCATAATTTCTTATATTTGGCCCTACGTTGACAGAATTCAAAAACTGCAACATCTTAACATAGAACAGATAAGCACCTAACAGCAGCTGACCTAAAAACACGTAGGGGCACTCGCTGCTTATAAGCTCACTACCAACCCACAAAGTGCAAACAAATCGCGGATGCAAACACACGCGGGAAACAGCACTCAATTCAGACTAAATTCTGGGTCTTGTTCTGTTTGTTTCTCAGGCACATTTTAGATAAAGACAATGCCAGCCTGTCTGTCAGAAGGTAGAAAAGACCAAGCTCTAGAAAGCATGCCACATAGGTGATGGAGAAGGGGACTTTGGATGTGTATTCTGGTTGAGGAATTAAGAGAATTCAAAATAGTTCTAATACCTGTGGGATGTATTTTCCCCTGTGGGAGAAATGTATTATATTCTGTCTAGTTTCAGAGGTCACCGCTCTGGGGTCAATAATACGAACAAGCTCTTAAGTTCTTAAGCTCTCTCCCTATGCGGTGTGCCGGCCTGTCTATTCTGTCTGTCTGTCTGTCTCTGTGTACATGTGTGTGTGGGCCAGAGATGTCTTCTCTATCATTTTTCACCTTATTTTTGAGATATGGTCTCTCAGGGAACCTACAACTCATTTTGTCTAGCCTGACTGATCAGCAAGCTCCACAGATCCTCTTTGTCTGTCTGTCTGTCACAACCCCAATTCCCCAGGACTGGGGTTACAGGTGCATGCCACCACACCCAACTTTTACATGGCTGCCAGGGAACCAAACTCTGGCCCTCATGTTTCCGCAGCCAGAACTCTCTCACTGAGCCATCTCCCAGTTCCTGAGTGAAGCATCATTTTTTTTTTTAAAGGATTAGGGCTGCCATGTACAGAAAGGGGAAAATACAGTGTTCTTAGTCACCTGATGACCATGGCAGGGGTGTTCTAGGTTGCCCACTTAAGGCTAAGGCTATGAGGCTGCACTCCCGAGCCTCTCAGGGCTGCAAACGCCTCTCCAGCACCAGCTGCAAGGAGCTATCAAGCCCCACATAAAAACGAACACAGTGACATCCAGACGGGAACTATATGGCAGTGCAGGGCATTCCCTAAGTGACTGCAAAACTGTTTATGCTAAGCTTACCACCACCCCCTTTCTTTCAGGCTGTCAAGGCGATGTCTGAACAGGAGTGAAAAAGATATTCAATCATATAATATGCTTTGACAAGATCCTATTAGGCCTCCGGGGGAAAACCCATCTGTCTACTTACTGTTTTTGCACTGACAGGTTCGACAGCCATTGTGATCCAGTTTGAAGCCGTAAGTGCAGTCCTTCTCCTTCAGAGTGCAGTTTGATAACTCCCCACACGCAGGTGGATCAATCGTGATGTAGGTTGGTTCTAATGACATGAAAAGAAGAAAAAAGAATCAATGAAACATGTTATTACCTCGTAGATAGCATTCAATCTCCGAAATCCCACACTACAGTAAGTACAAAAATCCCATCAATACTTCTCCTCAGATCCGAAACTTTTTACAATACTGTACTGTCATTAACTCACGAGACGGTATTTTTGTTCAGAGTCTTTGATAATGCGAATATTTCACTTTTATTTTTCCTAGTGGGTGGGAAAAGCAGGACGCTACAGATGTGAGGCGAGCACTCTACCATAGAGATGCCTGTGGAGTGACTTCCCTGTCGCTCCACCGTTCTATAGTTCAGCAGTCTGTGCCCTTCTTTGCTCCCCGCAAACAATATTTTCTGGCAGGTCATCACCGCAGAAACCAGAAAAGTGAAGTTAAAATAAGCTACTTAAATGTACCCATTATTCTATTTCTTCCTGATTTTTTTTCCTGAGTTCATGTATTGTAAGGGTATGCTATATGTGTGCATGTTTGTAGTCTATAGCACATGTGTGTACGGGTGCATGTTTGTAGTCTATAGCACATGTGTGTATGTGTGCATGTTTGTAGTCTATAGCACATGTGTGTATGTGTGCATGTTTGCAGTGTATAGCACATGTGCGTATGTGTGCATGTTTGCAGTGTATAGCACATGTGTGTATGTGTGCATGTTTGCAGTGTATAGCACATGTGTGTATGTGTGCATGTTTGTAGTCTATAGCACATGTGTGTACGGGTGCACGCCTACATGGGGAGGCCAGAGCTCAACGTTGCCTATGTTCTTCCGTCACTATCTACATAGTTGTAAAGTTTTGTTTTGAGCATGGGTGTGTGTGTGTGTGTGTGTGTGTGTATGTGTGTGTGTGTGTGTGTAGGTGCATACATTTGTGGACGTGCACATGTGTGGATGCTGGATATCAACGTTAGCTGTATTATCTTCCTTGATCATTCACTACTTCATTTTTTGAGTTCTCTCATTGAACTTGGAGCTCACTGATGCCACTAAACTTGATGGTCAATGAGCTACAGACATTGCTTGCCCAGGATCTGTCTTCCGTCTCTGTCTTCCCAGAGTTGGAGTTATAGATGCACACTTTCCCTGGCCTTTTTCTTTTATTTATTTCATCTTTTAATGGGTACTGGCACTTACACTCAGGTCCTTATGTTTGTATGGCAAGCATGCTACCAACCAGCAAGCCATCTCCCTAGCTCCGTGTGTAATTTTTAGAATGATCAAGACATAACTGTCAATTCCTCCCCATTCCGCAGTACCTGTCCTTTATGTTAGCATTTTTTAAAAATTAATAGGCCAGCTATGTTTTGGAGAAGAACATCCGAGTTTCTTTTGTGACTCTATCACTTATGACATGATATGAATGGGTACCAGTGGCTAAGGGCTTATGCCCTGGAAGCAGAGCCTTGTGAGAGAGTCAAAGTGAGACGCAACCAATGGGCAGCAAGGATCAGCTTCCATTCTGGAGGAATCTACCATGTGGGGAGGGGGGCACTTTCCCTCCTCTTCCACTCTAAGAAGGAAGAGCTACTCTGGACACGAAGTGCATCCTCTGGCATAAGATATATATTTGTTTCTGTATTCTACATGTGCTGCTTGCAAGTACTGTGAAGCGTCACCGAGCTCAGCTGGGGTGGCTGTTACCGTTATCCTCTTGTAACACACGAGACAACTGAGGACCTTGATATGCTCACGGTCACTGCAGGATCAGGCGGTAGACCTACGATTCACATCTGGGCTTTAGAAGCTCTCTTGACATCAGTGCAGTACACAGCTGCACTGACAGTACCTGCTCTGTGGTACACTGGGAAGAGACGTTTACGGAACGCTATGGGCAGTAGGAACAGCACTGCCAAAGGAAACAAGAGACACCGCTGTACTTCCACATCATCTCTTCAACCCAAAGATGCCTGAACTTCTTCAAAGCAAGGCTTTTCTCATGATATCTTTGTGAAATGGCCAAGTACAGAATGTCTCTACCTACATTTTTGTAGATGGAGTATGTGAGATGGAGAGCGTAAGTGGCTTATCTAGGTTTACATAGCAACCCAGTAGCAGGCTGGGAATGGAAGGGCGCAGCGGTTCCTAGCCTGCCTTTCAACACGCTATCCATTCGTCCACACTGTCTTCTCAAGTCTCCTCTCCCGCTACAAAGGAAGAGAGATCCAAATACACATGACTGCTGCTACAATCAGGGGTTCTGATTTTTTTATTTGCTTCCTAAGATGGGACAGTGATTCAAGTCTTCGGATATCGGAAACAACATTGACCTGTTCACAAGATGTTCCTACCAGCATTCTCCTGGTGAAAGAGGCCAGGATGAGGGATCATGCTTTCTCCACTTCTACTGTAACGTGGCTTATTAAATGGATCTTCCTGAGAGTTTTATACAAACTTCCCACCGGCATTAAAGTTCTCTTTTCCTTCAATGACTAGTCTTTCTGGAAGGAACTGTAAACACCAAGGAGTACAATTTAAGCAAGTTTTAAGCCATCCTGATTTAGATGCAGGGATACCTCTGCCCCGCATTCTCTTAAAATTAATGATGAACATCTCTAGTTTCCAAACTTCTTAAAGTCACCACTCTTGTCTGTCTTCCCCAAATAATAGTTCTGTTCCAGCCCTCAACCAAAAGACTGCCAATGTTATCTCAAAATTATTCTAACTGTGTTAAGTGTAAAACAGAAAACATGTATCCGCTCTAAGTAAACCACATTAAAGATTACCCCAGCGAGGAAGGCGTGTTATATTCTAGAGAGTTAACAGAGCAATGAGTGGGGGCAGACTCTGAACTTCACAGACGCTGCTTCAGCAGACAGCTAGCGGGGAAGGAAACATCTTGTGCATATTCACACTAGATCCTTGCATTCTTTCCTGACATTTGAGATGTGAACTCCAAGAGAAGCTTTTACTTTCAGCGGATATATTATGGGAAATACATTTGGGAAGAGCAGCATCACTGAAGAACATGTAACAGTCCCAGAAAGGGACAGGGTTTTACTTGTACTGAGTTCTAGGGGTGTGGTAAGAGAACATGGTTTCCAAGTGCACAAAGACCATCTTCCACCTCCAAAGGTACTGCTCCTCAATAATGATGCATAAGTTAGTGTCTGGTGCATATTATATGATCAGTGGGCAGGATCAGGAGTCTGACCTGAGGCGAGGAATTGAAAGAAGAATACAGACCAGGATGTTGGAGGATCTGAACACAACTGACTTGAGGACCCCGTGTTTTATTCAGATGCCTTAAGCAGCTGGGTGTTTCCCAGATGTGGTGCACACCAGCTGGGAGGGTCCCAGATGTGGTGCACACCACCTTTCTCCAGAGCAGGGGATATGTTCAACGTGTTCACCTACAGCGTCCAGCACAACAACCTTTTGTTCAGCTGGACAAATGAAACATAAATGTACAGAAAGGTTGCTGAGTACGTACAGAGTCTAAAATGTCCATTTAAAATGGTTTAGGTAGAGTAAGCCGTTCCAGACGAATGCCTTGAAGACCTTAGACAACATGGTCATATGCAAGAGGTAAAATATTATTTTATGCTTCTAAAATTCACATTTTCCATTCCTCCTCTTCCTTGTATTAGATGGAAAATACTGGCAAGTATATACATTGCAAAGTCAATAGTTAATATGAAAAAACAGAGAAACTCAATAAATCGTTTATATTTTGAAAACTGTCAGTTTACTCTGGAGTGACTCAATTTCTGCTCAGTAGATGAAGCTGAGCCCAACAATATTTACTGTGATATAGTAACCTTTGACACTTAATTTTTATGAGCCATCTTAATATCTGGCACCTCATTTTATTACCTTTACCAAATAAGTATATCGTTTCTATTCAAACACAAACTGGAGCGAAGTTTAGAAGCTTTTAGGGTAGTAATCTGTGTCTCGTGTCTTTGCTGTTGTCTCTCTATGTCCCTGGAATAACTGCTGATTTTTTTTTTCGAGACAGGGTTTCTCTGTGGTTTTGGAGCCTGTCCTGGAACTAGCTCTTGTAGACCAGGCTGGTCTCGAACTCACAGAGATCCGCCTGCCTCTGCCTCCCGAGTGCTGGGATTAAAGGCGTGCGCCACCACCGCCCGGCTTAACTGCTGAATTTTAATAGACACACGGGCAGGTGACCAGCTGTCTTCCACTGTTTTATCTGGAATCACAGAATATTGCCTGCTAACACTCCCCGAACATTAGCGTGCTCAGTTCCTTGCATGTGAGCCTATACAATAGTTCCATTTCTATGAAATCCTTACAACAAAAACATCCAACCATGAACGGGACACACACACACAAAAATGCTGCTATCATCAACCAGAGTCTGCCTTCCACCCAACATATTAAAATGCAATCTCAGAACTATCCTGTTACTATGTCTTTCTTTTCTCTTGTCTTTTGACTAAGGAAGTATGGTTAAGAAAGTTTAAGTCTAATTCTTTATTCTGAATAATGAACTCTGAAGCGAGGCATTTCAGAGCATGCTGAACTAGGTTTTAATCTAGGTAAGTTCTTAGTATAAAAGAAGTGATTTTGAAGAGTATCGAACTATAGCTGTATACAGAGAGCGTATTAGTGAAATACGTGAAGCATGCATTTTTGCTTGGCTCAGAGTCACAAAATCCTGGAGTTTGTATGCTTGAGATGGTTATTATTCCATCCTTTCCACTAGTGGTCACCGCAGCCCTTTGTATATGGAAATTATTTCCTGGACCTTGGCCTGGTACAGGGAATTCTCATTTACACTCTACAGTCTGTGCTCCTGGATGATGGGAGGGTATGATGTTGAAATGATGTATCAGATAGTCCAAGCCTTCTAGAAGGGCAATGGTAGTCCTCGGTGACTTTCTAAAAGACTTCCTGAGCACCCTAAACTGTTGGGGAGAAACAGTTTTAGAACAACTGTTGGAACTGTGTCAGGGGTGCAAATATTCAGCCACTAATTTTTGTCTCAGTTGAGTCTGAGAGGCTGGAAGTCTGGGAGGAAGTTTTTCATATTAGGCAAATGTATAAATGAATGTAGCATCTCCTAGGAACTTTATCTACCCAGTTGAGAAATGAAGACATTGTGATTATGTTGAATTTGATCAAAATACAAAGTTTAAGTATGGTTATGGTTCAAACTCTAAGGCCACAGCAATACAACATAAAATAACTATTTTGATTATTTAGGTTTTATAATATGTTAAGTTACTCTAATCTCAGCCAAGCATGGTAGAACACACCTTTGGTCCCAGCACCTGGGAGGCAGAGGCAGGCAGATCTTTGTTAGTGCAAGGCCAGTTTGGCCACCAGAGTAAGTTCCAGGACAGCCAGATCTTCACAGAGAAACACTGTCTTGGAAACAACAACAACAAAAATCTCTCTAGTTGCTCGTTATTTTCTTTCATGGAGAATTCTCCAAATCAGAAGCTAGAGAAGGTCAAAGGAAGAGCTCCAATGCATCCCTGAAAGATGCTAATTTAAATCTTTCCAACAGTCATGCACACCATACAGTTTCGTGACTCTGGAAGAAGAACAAGACAGAAAAAGTATGCATTCTGACATTCTGACCCCCTTCCATGTTGGGATGTGTGCTAATCATCATCTTAATCTATTTCTAAGACACCCAGTAAAATTTCCCAGGTATGTTAGCGCAACGAGAATGTTAACGGGTGGTTTTGTCTTATCTTTTACTCTACTGAGCCTGCAGTTTGAATGGACCTGCAAGGGTCTTCTCATTACCTCGATGACTGGGAGCTGGTTCTGTCTTACAAATAACATGAATTATCCCCACAGAGATATGAGCTAGCACTCTTCCTGATTAGCAGCCTTGGGAAGGCTCATTAGCACGCAGGCATGGGTGAATGAAGACATTGTAATTACAACCGCAGATGGCACACAGAGCCCGCCCTCTAGGTTGACTGTAGCATTGCCTCTGTCGGGGATAATTAATCGGTTCTAGATTTGGAGGGTCTACTGAAGAGCTGCCTTATGGAGGAGCTAAGCTCCGGGAGAGCAGCAAGGTTGGATGCCCCCGCACCCTGCTGCTAACAGCAGTTGTCCAGCAAGGCCCTTGACTCCTGGAACTCCCTGTTCGCACCCACCCATATACTAAGAAATGATTTTTTTTTTCTGGAAAAACCTAACTATAGGCAAAATCCTAGGAAAAGAACTTTTGAAGGGCAGTCTTACATTCTCTTAGCAGTGCAAGAAATTTCAAGTCAGAGCAGTAAGATAAACGAACCTCATTTCTGCCTCTCGTTTCTCAGAGTCCTTTTGGGCTTCAATTATGCTTTGCATGTTTTACATAACTTTTCTCAGTAAATTCCCAGGCCTGCTTATTTGATTATGAGAGACGAAAATGAACAATTATGCTCTCTTTCCAGACTTAATTCAGGCACTCTCTTCCTTAAGCTATGTTTTTCTTTTGGCTGGGGCTGCTTAAGTCACACGGATAGCCAATGAATGGGGAGATTCCAAAGCCTCTCTCACTTGATATGGCAGGCCAGTGGCTAACCGGGTTAGAGGTAGCCCAGCTGGGGCTATAAAACTGGAGATTAAGTTGGCCAAGACAGAACTGGAGGACAGCTTATCTGACTCACTGCATCTTCATGTGCCCCTCTGTTGCCATAGTTGCTTTACAGATGTGACCCCTCTCTAGCCACAGTGCCGCTCAAATAAATCACCAAGTTGTCAACATAACCCAGGCTGGGAAGAGACGCAGAGTTAAATTTTTCCCAAATGAAGATAGAGAGAAAACTCTATTAATGGAGAGAACATAAAAGGGGCGGGGGGAGGCCAGGGCACAGAAATTCCCTAATCTGGAAGTGGGGGTTTCCATGGAATATTTTTGTGTACTTAAGAAAGTCTCATTAAGTCATGGAAAAAAAAAATTGGCATTTGGAGTTTTCAAATTCCTCCAGCCACTCCACACCGAGTGATCCCTTTCCCCTTTGTATATATTTCTCATAACAACACCTACGTCCTTGTGGTTTCTGTGGCACTTATCTAAGAGCACTTCTCTGTTTTATTTTAAAATGAATAGTGTGAAAATGTTCCCAAGATCTGTATTATTTTGTGGTCAGATAGAGAAACAACGATCTATTTATTTTAGACCCGCATTAACTTTGTATGTTTTTTCAAAAGAATCTTGGCCATTGGACCTATTTTTCTTCCTTTACCAACCTCATATTTAATAGGGAAAGACAGTAGTATGATTATAAGATTATTATTAAGTGATCACAAAAGAGAATTAAAAAGAAATTTCTATACAGAGTGGGGAGACCATTTCCATTAACTTGGCTGAAATAACTCAAAAACGTATCTCTGGGTTCCAAGAATAATCTGCACCTTTTACATTAGTCTGATAGCCTTCCCACTGCTCATCTTCAAAGAAAACGTATCCGGGCACCTTTTAACTGACAATATGCTACACGGCATACAACATGGATGTGCACACTGTAACAGAGACATTACATACAGGCAACTCGGTGAATCAGCCAGATTCTTATCATCTCAATCCATCTGTTGGGAAATGGCTGAGGCTGGGGAAGAAGCGGGGGATCTCACTTAGGAACCATGTCTCACTCACAGTTTGTAACCTCAGCCTCAACATGTCGTCAGGACTACATCTGGAATTACTGATAGGACAGGGAGGACAGACAACACCTACAGACCTCAAGTAAGGCCTTACTCTCTGACAAAGAAGGACGTGCATCTGATACTGTCCCTGGTCATTTTAAGGCCTTACTCCCTGACAAGAAGGACGTGCATCTGATACTGTCCCTGGTCATTTTAAGGCCTTACTTCCTGACAAAGAAGTACTTGCATCTGATACTGTCCCTGGTCATCTCAGTCTCTTTTGGCCTTTTTGAAGCAATGGGCAGTTAAGTCTCTCAGGATGTTCATCTCTTGAACATGATCGGTACTTAGTGAGAACCACTGAGGCAGGGAGGACGGTCTGAGGGCTGCTGTGAATTCAGCACACTTTTTATATCGAAAACTCATGGAAACTGAAACTGCTCACATCATGCGCTACTCAGGAAAGGCGCCTGGGCTCCTGACAAGTTCATCTCTACCTTCGGCTGCACAATGCACAGAGTGTACCGAGCCCTGCTAACGGGCCCGTGCCCACATTCTTAACACGAGGTTGGAACCCAGTTCCAACCCAGTTGTTCTGGGGCTGCTCCTTTGATTGGCGTTGCCCAGCAGTAACTGGTATGAGAATATTCCTGACAGGAACTCACGCTGCACCAGAGGAAGTAAGGGCGTCTTTGCCGACCGCTCAGCACACTCGTGATCTGATCGACAATAGACAACTGGGATTCAGAGGGAGAAAAAGAAGAGTTAAGACCAGATGGCAAGTGTTCTGAAGTTTGGATGAGGAGACGGAGAGAGCTAGGGGAAGCAGGCAGGCTTCCAGGCTGAGAGTTATTCACGGGGAGGAGAACAGAAGAAGGAAGCAACCACCAAACAAGCAGAAGCAACAAACAGTCAGTATTCCCGACAGTTTAGTCAGCCAGGTCAGAATTCTAGGCAGAGGCTCCGGAAAAGAAGTGGGGATCAAAAGCCAAGCCAGAGGTCAGAGCAACACTTGCTGGGCCTCAACAGTGACAATGCAGCCAGGGACAAGGACAGCTTTTGATTCTTAGCATGGCTGTCAGGGGCTTTGCCATTCACCGTCTCGTTCCCTCACATTCCCACACTCTCTTTGACAGTGTGAGTCTAGAGGGAAACAGTGCCAAACTCGTGGATTTGGGGGCAGGAGCCCATAGTTTGAGCCCTGTGCCAGCCATTACTAGCTCTCCTTATGTGACCCAGACCTCTTGGGCTTCCGTAAGATGGGAGCAGTCACGATGTTTCTGCAAGGCGACGGAGTGCGACAGCACTCTGGAGTCAAGCCATGTGTCACACCAACAACACGTGTCGCTGTAATGTTTCAACGCTGCTTGGCCTCGTCACAGATAAATTAATTAAGGAGACAGACCTCAGAAGGGCAGCTGGGAAGCGGCATGACAGCTGTTTTCACAATCTCAACCCTGCCCATTGTAACCTAAGCATCACTTTGTATCTCTACCAATAACAAGAAAAGCATCGGGGATGTGGCTGGCTCTGTGATGTCTTTTGATATGGTCTGGTAAGCTTTGGACCATGTTAGTGACCAGCCACTGGCGCCTTTCACCTTTGCTGAGTGGCAGACTGAGGTCATTGTTCCCCAGTCTGACTACATCCATGGGTGTCTCCAAGAGAAGAGAAATCTCTTAGTTGGCAGCTCATCGGGTGAGCTGAAACAATGTGATATGCCTGGCTGGCCCTGGTCTTCCTCTCATGATGTGGACCTTAACAGATCTGTAGGGACAAGGCCAAACTCATCTCAGTGCCATTTAAGCCATTTTGGGATCTTTGTGAATAGTCCAGTAATTCTCAAGTGAAAAGACGACGTGGGAAACCCGGCTTTAGAAAACTGTCTTTTGAATCTCGGTTTCAGTAGGCCAGTGATCTCAAACTTATGTCAGTGTGAGAGGACGCCCAACTGGTGGCTTTATGACTAAGTATCAAAGCATTTCACCCAAAGAATAATGGTTTCACTCCTGGTTCCATGGCTGTGGAGCCCCTACCCTGATTAAAGGAAGCTGGAATTTATCCAGCTCCATGGAATCTTTGAAAAACCTGGATTTCAGATATGACGATGATTTCATGGTTTTGAGGAGTCAGTTGATCCCATTGAACATGAAAAGCCCAAAACCATCTTAAACTGACAGCTTCACTAACAGAGTCTCTAAACTGTTGAAAAAGTGAGTTGTTATGCAAAACAACAGGTATCCAACAAAGACAAAAGATCTCCAGCCTTTCCACTACCTGTCCTGCTGGACGGTCCAGGATCAGGTCCACAGGGGACACGGAAACACAAACACTCACAAACAGAACTCATAGGACGCTACAATTGAGTCAACATAGATTCCAGGTATAGCAGAGGTGAATATATGTTTTTAAGAATCCAGGTACAGGTGAGCTGGAGAGAAGGCTCGGCAGTGAAGGGCATGTATTGCTTTTGCAGAGGACCTAGGTTTAGTTCCCAGCACCCACATTTTGGCTCACATCTGTCTGTAGCAGCAGTCCTAGGGGATCCAAAGGCATGCACAGAGCGGACACACATACATGTAGTCAAAACATCATATACACGACGTACAGGAGGTTAAGTCCTTAGAAAGAATCTATGTGCATCTTAAATAAAGAAGGAGGCGCAGCCACAAATCAGGTCAGCTCACAGAACACACTTTGTGAGCGCTGGTGTTAGGTGAGGAGGTGCTTTATGAATAACTCTCGAATGCGCTCCAACAGACAATGGGGAACACAGACCCCAAATACTACAAGACTATCAAGAGCCCATACAGACCAAGGATTTTCTTAGATTATTTAATACTGGTACACAACAGGATCAGGAGTCCTTTTGACAAATCTTATTTCTGACAGGTACTTAGCATAAACTATAGCGTCAAAGGGTTCGGATGCCCAATGAGGGTCTGTTTCAAATCACCCTGCTGAATCTGGGCAATCTCTCAGACGTGAGAGTAAAATCAAAGAGCAAATCACTATTTGGCCAAAGTGTGTAAGATCAACTCAAACTAAAACAAACAAACAAACAAACAAAAAAAAACAACAACAAAACCTCACTCAACTTGAATCAACCTTAAAATCCAGCCCCTAGACTTGGAGTACAAGCTGGGAACGTCTGAGTGGTTCCGTGTAGGTTGTTGTCCTCACCATCTTGGAAGCCCCTGAACCACATCCACAGGCAGAAAAATACCTTCTTTAGGAGACAGTCCTTTCCCTTCCACCTGCCCCTATCGTTGTACAACTGTGCCACAACAGACATTGGATAGACATTTTATTTATAACCCAGATAAAACACACACTACATTCTCCTAAAGCCATGGAGATGTCTCCTGGGGATTGGATCCTGTTTCTCAACCAGAGCCCCCAGGATGATGTGAAATAATTTTGTTCTTGGAAAGTACACTGAAGAAAGTTTCTGGAAACAGCTTAAAACAGGATAGTCATAAATGGGAGCAGAGGCTTAAATTATTAAAAACTAAGTTATATTGATCACTGTTTCAAAGAAACGATTTCAAAGGTTCTTTTTATAGGCAAATTATCTTGGTCAAATTTACTTGAAATCATGTAGAAGGAAACATCTGCACCCATTTTAGCCCATGCCCTTAAGCCTCACAGTAGGTGAACGGGTATGCTTTTAAATGAAGGGTCGGGAGTTGTACTTACAAATAAGCACTACTGGTAAAAGGTAGCCACTTCCCATGGCTAGATGCTAGTGCTGAAATGCTGCTCAGGCTAACAGTTCTATTTGGAACTTGTCTTCAGTTAGTTCCCGAGCAAACGGCTGTGTCACAGAGATTAAGCCCTTTTATTTTACTGTCGCTTTTCACTTTTTCTGAACAGTTTTACCAAGCTAGGTCATCTGTGAGTCTCCCCTTACTCCGACACGAACGATACAAGTCTTTCAGAAAGTCTAGTAAACCTTCAGAGGCAGGAGTATACAAAGCGGAGGGCAGTCCTCAGGATGTGCAAGCGTGCAGGTAAGTCTCAAAAGAGAGGCGTCAAAAAATATTCCTGGAATAAGCGTACACGTTGTTTGCATAATTATTTTGAAAGCAGGAACACTTGACCATGGAAGTGCTGCTAGGCTCAAAAGTAATTTCCTTAGATAACCAGGCCTTGCAGGACTGATGGCAATGAGTAACCGTGACCCCAGGAAAAGTGCCACTAGGTGCATTCAATAGAGACAGGCCAGGGACAGTCCTTTCCTGCGAGCTGAATCATACAGTAGTGGCAGTTGAAGGTGAAATTTCTAAAAGTGAGAAGGTCCTACGACACCATTGTCAGTAAAGCACAATGTCACCGACGCTGGAACTGTGGCTAGTTAAAATGTCAAGCCCTGCTTTGCTGACAAAGGCTCAAAGGGAGCCAGTTCTCTCACTGCTGAGCTGCGCTGTGAAAGCGATGGAATCTTGCTGTCAGTCTCCGAGCCCTTTCTGCAGGGCATGCCTCCTAAAAACCTTCATTAACTTCTGTTTGGTTGCCTAAGAGTTGTCTCTTCTCCAAAAAAAGTCTAATGCAGTCTCAAAAGAGATTGTGTTTATTTAAGCTCGCTGGAAAAACATTCCTATCATTTCGAGAATGACTAAATATTTTTCATTCACATAGTTCGCATTCCAGACCATGTTTTCCTGCTTCTGTTGATTACATGAAAATTAGCAGGCCAGGTCTGATCTATTAGATGCAATTATTATCTTCCTGAGAAAACCACGAGGCTCCTTAGCAATAATACCCTTTATGGTATGGGAGGCGGACAGCAGGGACAGAGCCCATTGCTCCGTGCTGCTTCAGCTAGGACAGTCAGTGGCCACAACGGCTAGAGCTGGGAGCTCAGAGGAAGAGCCTGAGCATCAACTCCCAAGCATGTTAAATGATTCAGGCACTGGGCAATTTAGGAGTTTACGGACCACCGTCATGTGTAGTTGTAAGTTTTGATGACCGGGTGGTGTCCCTCACATCAGCTGCAAAGGAAAAGGCACACAGGTAGAAAGGCAGCAGCAGATGCTGCCTTGGCTCTGAGCAAGGACAGATAAGCATTTCTTCCCAGCTAAGTGACTTCTGCGTGTGCTGGTTCCCACCTGCTTAGCTACTACGACATGTGGGAAATCGAACAACTAGAAAGAGCCATTCATGGGATGGGTGTGCATAATGCTTCTGTGTGTAACTGTGAAAACCGTTACAGTCACACTTAGTCACATGGGGGTGCTTTTACATCCATTTCTCCTGTATCTGAATACTATTTGAAATATCTCAAGGTATTTTAAACTATCAGAGAAAAACCAAAAGTGCCCCCCCCCCAAAAAAAATTATGCCTGATATGTTCTGGCACTTAGGTCCAAGACCTAGGGTAATACACGGTCATGTGGCAGCCAACATATGACCTTATTTGGACAAGCAGAAAATAGACTGTGCTATATTTTAATTTCCATTTATGGAATATATTTCCAGGACATTCAGAGTTAAAAGATGAAGCAGCATGCCTAACAGTCCTGAGGCTATTATGAGTATTTTATTATTCTTGGCAAGGATGGCACCAAAGCAGTACCCCCCATAACTGAGTTCTGATCCCTGTGACTCTGTGGCATCTCGGACTCCACTGCCCTTCTGGGAGGGTGCGGTCAGCCAAACTCTCCCTGACTCCCCACTACTGGAGCAGTAGCTTAATCATGCGAGATATGGGGCAATAAGGAACACTGTGGGCAAGGCGGGGCTGGAAACATTTCTGTCTTGTTTCAAGGAATCCCCACCCAGATATGTGCCTGGTACAGAATTTTCTGGCAGGTCGGTTGAAATCTCACTCAAAGGGCAGTTCAACTCAAAACCGTATCATCAACATTCATGAGAACGAATTATACTACTCCTAAAAAACAGTGAAGACTGATGTTAAGAAGACAGTGTATCTGACAGCTCACAGACCTCCAAGCGAGTCAGAGCACCGCCTGAGATTTCTGATGCTGAGGTGAAGTGGCTGGCTAACTCCATACAGGTAAAGACATGCCTAATGTCTGATCCTCTCGGGGTCCCAGTCAGAACCAGGAGCCCCTAAGTAAGCCAGACATCCAAGAAAGCCAGGTGGTGGGGGAAAAGCAGTTGAATTTCTGGTTCAATCACATTCCATCTTAAATCTAGGGAATTAGTGTGTGTGTGTGTGTGTGTGTGTGTGTGTAGAAGGGGACAACCCACACAATGAATTTCTTATTCCCCTGCTATAAGAGTTTATTTAAGTCCAGGTTAACAGAATTATACCTGCCCGGCGCCCCGCAGAATGCCCCTAACAGCTTCACAAACAGCCCTGCTTTAACTTACTACAGGAAAAGTCAGAACATATAACATTGCTGAAACAGAATAATGAGATAGACCCTCATGTGCTCAGCCTGGGAAACCTGCAAATAACTTTGACTTCCTGGTCTAAGACAAAACTGGAGTTTGCTTTGGTTTCAGAGAAACATAAATACTGGAGAGGAGAGTGAATTCACCCAATCCAAGCACCAAGCTCACTCACTGGCAACTGGACATGGCTCTGCAGGCCACCTTTTACAGTGTGACCTAAGCTTTTAGTTCCTGGGAAGTGATGTACTCAGGAGTGGGCTCCAGAATCTTCAAGGTCGTCAAACCATCAGCTCTTCTCCATAGGAAGTTCTGCATGAGCCAGGGGGACATTTGTGTCACAGTGGTCACCCGGGTGGGTCAACCACCACTCAAAATGAGACCTCAGATAAGGGCTGGGATAAGAACCCTGCAGTTCTTATTTCCTGTACTGGGTGTCACCCCTAAGTGGGTCCCACACCTGACACCCGATAGGCCACTTATCACTTTCTTATTTAGTAAGCATATCATACATCTTTGCAGCCGGTTTCCTTCTTGGTCTTATTTTACCTTCAGCTGCAAAAGTTTTTGCAGCGAAAAAGAAGTTTCATTCTGTCCTTAGGTTCTGCACGACATTAACAACCAGCCCAGGCAGTTTACATACCTGCGTACATGATAGTGCTGTGGATAATATTAAAAACACCTGATTATGGCATAAAGTACCATTCCTTTTGTATAAATAAGTGAGCAATCACACAGTAGGGCATCTACACAGGCACACAGTGTGCCCTGAAAGCAGTATGTATTAAACAGGGCAGTTGGCATTGGCCTGGGCCCAGGGAAACCTCAATAAAGTTTTGAAATTCCAGTCTTTAGGAGCTGAACTAGGAAAGAACCAACCTCAGATTACACACCAGTTATGGGAGGCCTAAGGGGCTACCTCTGTGATGGAGCCAGGAGCAGGGTGCAGTTGTCGCAACTCCCAGTAAGCAAAGGGGAGCTGGTGGGTCCACACAACCTGGAGATACAGGTTCATTGGTGTCAAACATAGGTGACACTCTGCACTCTGACCTCAACACAAGCATCCCAAAGTTGTTCTTTCTTCAGCTGGTCATGGGTCCAGAGAGTGACTGAGACTCTGGCTAAGGTGACCTTTTCTCATCAGGCCATTTCTAAGAAAAGGAGACTCAGAGTCAAGGAAGTACTGGGCTTGCTACTCCATTCTTACTATCCTTCCTTCCTGCCTCTGCTCACTGCTTATTAATTTGAAAAGTTTTTAGGAAATACTTACATGTAGTCACCATCAATAATTCAAAAGAAAACAGGGAATTCCTTGCCCTCCAGAATGTAATATACGATCTGAGGAAATGTGGGTGCAAAGTCCAGAGTCTGGGCTTTCAGGACACAGCGCAGCTATGCACCTGCTATACTGCCCAAAGCACGTGATAGAACCTCTGCGCTGTGAGCCCTGTGACAATCCAGCATCTGCGCTAATGAGCTTGCAGGATCAGATGAGATGATGCCCTCACTGTACCCGGTCCTCACTTCCATAAGTGAGCAAGTGATGTTAGTTGTTAGAGACTGCAAGTAAAATGATACTTATTCCGTTGTCCTTTCCACTTTAAGTTACACACACACACACACACACACACACACACACACACACACAGGCAGGTCTTTCACATACATACTTGAATTGTAAACCTCATATTTATTCCATGCATGTCTCCCTTAGCTCTCTTTGAAAGAAATTCAAACTACTGAGACTACCTGGACATGGTGGCACACACCTTTAATCCCAGCACTTCGGAGGCAGAGGCAGGTGGATCTCTGTGAGTATGAGGCCAGCCTGGTCTACAGAGTGAGTTTCAGGACAGCTAGGGCTACACAGAGAAACCCTGTCTCAAAGAACCAAACAACCAAAGCAAAGCAAAGCAAACAAGACTGGTGAATTGGAGGCGATGTAGAGAAAAGCCTGCAAAGCAGAACAGGAGGATACAGTCTGTTGCAGCCTAAAGACTGAAATGGCTCAGGCTTATCTGAACACCTGAACCGGGTGTTGACAATAACTCGGTAAGACTTCATTATGAGAGTACTTAAGGGAACCTTAAAAAGCACCTAAGTACTTCTGAATCAAGTTGCCTGTCAAGTGACAGCCTTGTCTTCAAGGGTTCCCAGTTCACGTTCCGGTCCTCTGGGAGTAGCCAGTCATATCATGCCGTCGCTTGGAAGGTAGGAATCTTTAATCACAATGACAGCCCCAAGGTTCTCTCTCTCTGGAGGCCCTAACACGATATATTTGGTGATTTGTGAGTTATTTTGAAAACATCCCAAACCGCAATGCCTGTGTGGGGTGAGTGCTACTGATTTCCCATTCTGAGCACCGAGACGAAGCTAAAACCCAAGGGTCAGCACTCATTATGCAAGGGTGTGAGAAGGAGTTTCCTACGGCTCTGAGCTGCACACACGCCCGGAGTTCTGTCTGTCCGTAAATGATCTTGGCGGATGGCTCATTTATTACTCAGCAACAGCTTGGGATCTATTTTTCTTATTTCATGCCATTCTGTTGCTTTTCTGAAATCACTTGAAATTATGCTTAACAATACTACGGACCGGCTACTGAGAAAAATGTTTTCAAATGGTTGCATAGATTTTCTTGGACTCTATACAATAAGACCCTCTTTGATGTTCTAGAAATATTTAGTAATGTTTATTATTTATCAGTAACTTTCCCGTATTAGTCTCTGATTGTGTGTGGAAATAAAAAGTCACACTGCCTTTATTACACCCGACAGTGACAGTCACAGGAGGACAATACTGTCCTAGACCAAACTCGCTATTCGGCTCGGATGACAAACGGAAAAAGAAATCCTAGCCAAACGAGTTCTCTGAGGACTAGGAAATGCACTCTCCTGAAAGATTTGAGGTAGACAGACAGAAACGAAGAAGGGACCAGCATTAGCTGTGAAGGGAACCAGAAAAATTCAGTGTCGTCAAGGCTGAGTGGGCCTCTATGCCAGGAGGCTGGAAAGGCACCTTCTCCCAAGTTCTGTGAACTGGGGTAGAGGGTCAGTGGGTGATCACAACCCGAATGCTACCCTGCCACGCTACCCCAGTCTCTCCCTGACAAGAAGTCAAAAGCCAGTGATGAAGATTCATAAAGGAAGGGGAGACACTGGGCACAAGGCCATCAGTAAAAGCAAAATAAAAATACAGCTCAGCTATGCCATTCAGTGACAACTTACGTAAATCTCTCTGAGCCTCCATTTCCTCATCTCTAAAATGGGACAATAAGGCCTTGCGCACAGTGCACATTACAAAAGACTCACAGAGTCGGTGGCAGATGTCAAGCTCATGCCTCACGCGACAGACACGCTTCTCTCTGCCCTGGTTAACTGAAAACTAGGCCTAAGTGTGCTCTGTGAACTATCCCTTCGTTACCTTTGTCTTTGCTGGGCTGCAGGAGGTTCTCCATTAAGCATTGGTAATGGCTCACTCATGCTGTAACTTTTTTCTTAAGCTGTCAAGAATTAGGTCACAACTCTGGGCAGATGACACAGAACCCAAACACGAAGTGACCCATCTAACCGTGGCCACCCAGGCACCTACCTCAACAGCACACATCCTCTGGTGGCTTTGTTCGCTCACCTTAGTTGGAAAGTATCCCCTCCACCCCAGTTCAGGAACAATCTCTAAGAGTTTCATTTGAACTTGGCAGCAATACTTGAGGTTAAAAGGCTGGTTTTAGTGAGCTATGCATTTATGACTTTTTTTTTGTTTACTTTATCACTCGCACATTGGGACTTAAATTTTCCGGGCTGTCCATAATTCTTAAGGTCAGGCACTGCCACTTTACCCCATATCAACAAGGCAGTCTTGCCAAGCCCACTGAGGAAGCACAGCCTTCTGTGCGTCCCTCTTGCAGCTCCACAAGGCTGACATTAGGGATGGAAAGGAGTCTGTGAGGGGCAGGGAGTGCCACAAAATATGTCATCTGGAAGCTATGACGTCTCGGGGGGTGGGGGTGGTAGCTGTATTCTATGTAGAGTAACGATGAGGGGACCGGTGATGTCAACAGTATGAGTCCTCCTCCAGCTTCCATTTCTTTTACATGGTTTTCAAGGTCTTAGGTCTAATCCTTGGGAGGCTAGCTAATACCACAGACCATTCGCAAAACTGAAGTCTTAATGTACTACAATTCAGAGGTTAGGAAAGGATTTCTTGATACTACACGTCATAGGCCTAGGGGAAAACCAATTACTCTGATTCTGCTAAATGAACATGGCAATCAAATAACTTCTGGTGACATAATGCTGTACTCATAGATCAGTGCATCACTCGACCCTCGTCAGAGAAGCTTCTTCTTGCAGTAGATAGCAATTAACACACACAACTGGTCCATAAAAAAAGAAAGAAATCTTCATACTAAAAAAAGACCTTAATTAGATCATCTTCTGGAAGAAAGCCTGCCCGTTTCTTATTACATGCTTTACAAACTCTACAGGGACCCATCTTTAACATAGATTTTGGGCTACGTTTGTTGTCCATTTTACTAAGTAGCATGCTTCTTCAGTATGGGTCCCCTATTGGCTCTGTCAGCGTAAAAGACATTCGGTCACCTCACGTCGATGAAGACTGACATGAGTGAGTTAAGATGCACGCACAGCATCTTCTCAGGGCACAGGAAACGAACTGGACAGCAGCTGCCTCAGAGAAGGGAGCTCAGGAGCCTCAGCTGCTCTCTCCAGAGCAGGAAAAGACACAGTCAATGTGGGGAACCAGGTCATGAGGCAAAGAATTAGAGGAACCGGAAGCCACAGTCATCTCAGCCTTGGCCATGGAGGGAGCCGGATACGCAGAATGAGGCATTAGCCAGTGTGAATTGCCTTTGAGAGTTCTGGGCTTTTCTTCTGGCCGTCAGCATTCTTGGGCTATGAAGTATCACAAGCTGAACATGCTGTGCCTGAGCTATGGCTCTGACTTCTGATTTTATGGCCTCGCCTTGACCTTTGGGTGGTAAGTAGGCTCGCGGAGCACTCATTCAAAATGTATGCATCCTTGTACCGTGTAATATGTTCAGACAAGCACACGTGCAATGCAAGAGCAAAGCCCAGGCTATGCTCATTTTAAATTTGCAACACTTCCCCCTAATGACGAATTTGGGTTGTATAATAAATTTGTCTGCAACTGGTAACAGCATGAAGCAGACATTACGCCCGAGGAAATAAAAAGGAAAACAAGTTCGTACTGGCAGAAGCTCCCTCGATGGGATGCGCTGTGCCAGACACTCATTAGAATCGCAAGGTTTACCTTCGCACACGGGGCAACACTCCCCAGGCACTTTCACGGGGTGCATGCAGCTCTGCCCACAGGCCGTGGCCACGCAGTGAGGTTCTCCATTGATGCACTGGCAAAAGGTGCAGTCATCTTCCCGCCACCGGTCCCCATGGGCGCGGATCTGGCCATTGGCGTAGCAGCCAGCGGGGTTGTTATAGGGATAGATGGGGTCTGCAGGAAAACGTAAGTTCCAGAATGAGACTGAGCCACCCAAACCTGACGTCTGCCTGCACCTGGAGACAGTTTCCTCCAGGCTCCATCCCTCAGTGCTGTTCCAGAGTGATCAATGGAAGCTGGGGACTAACAGGAAGCGGTCCCTGGGATTGCATCCAGAGGCAGCCGTCATAATAGACTGGTATCTTCCCATCCTTGATACTGTTGTGGGGAGCAATGGGACCTAGAAGCAGGTATATATGAGCCTCACTCCTAAGATGGGCACGATGCAGGGATAGAGACAAGCTCTGGACTGACGTTTTGAGAGAGCCCTCTGAGCTGCTAAATTTAATATGTTTTACATCTCGATTTCCCCACCTGGAAAGGAGAAAGAGCCTTTCCACTGAACTCAAAGTGATAACCGTTACTTCTGGGACTAACTGAGCTGACTGTGATGGGTTCACAGGCTGCTGAGGACAATGGAAAGGAGCACAGCAGGTCCCCAATGTGGTCTTCTGCATGGCAGGGCTCATGTGGATGTCCCAGGGGGTCACAGATAGCATCTTGGCAGGGGTCACCGATGGCACCCTGGCAGGGGTCACGGATAGCATCCTAGCAGGGATCATTGATAGCACCCTGGCAGGGGCCACTGATGGCACCCTAGAGGAGGGCTGAATTTACATCATTTTCCTTGCCACAATGTGGGCAACTGAGTAACAGACATGGCTGAAAGGCAGAATTAGACAAGACCACCAGAGAAGAAATATTCTGAAAGGATTGACAAGAACATAAATAATGGATGCAAAAATAGCCCCAAGCAGCTCCATAAGAAGAACCATCGATAAATTATTCCATTTCCTTTACTAAAAATACATAAAAACTGGCATCAACAAATAAGAGGAGAGAGCCCCGGTTAAGTTTAGAGGCTAGTGCTTATACTAATGGGGCAGAGGACATTTACACAAAAGTTAGATGGAAATGGGCTACAGACCTCAGGTACTTAGGGCTTTTTCAAGCCCTTTATAAAAAATATTACAATGCATATTCCATTCCTCACTGAGCTGGGATCTGGATTCTGGGAAGTGAGAGTTGTATGCAGGCAGCTCCCTGAGACTATTAACACAGGTGCCTACCTGTTTTACAACACCAACCGTGAGGCAGTTTCTGACTCTATTGCGAACTAGAGAATTAGCAATTGGGAAAGTTAATAAGAGTTTGAGGTGATTTTCTTTTTTTAAAACCTATGTGACACATAAAAAGTGTCCTGACTTGGCTGAAATATTTTCCAAGGAAGGAAAGGACTCATTATTATGAATAACTGCTCAGGGTTAGGAACAGAGATGCCCTACATCAGACATTCCAGGTCTTCAAAGCTGTAGCATAAAGAAAGCACAACCATCCAAAGGATTTTAAGTAAAAAAGCATAGAACTCAACAGGCCACTGTGCCCGGTACTTGGGAAGCACGGGCAGGTAGACTTTGGGCTAAAGGTTTGTGACCCAGTCAGGACAATAAGGTTCATGCGACCACCATGCAGGACACTCTATGTGTCAGATGATGCCACAGGCTCTTTCAGGCCCTGGATCATTGCTCTTGGCTCCTTTGCAAATTCAGGAGATGGATGGTTTTTCTGAACTTCAGCTTTCCGATCCTTAAGGGGCTAGGGTTTAGAGGATGGGAATTGGGGTGCCATTCTGAAATTTCACTACTTATGACAACCAGAAATGGGAGGAGTCTGCAGGAAGAGCATGCAAACACTACTGCTTGAACAAGAGAGGGATACGGAATCCACAGGTCCCTAAAAGTCACACCTGACACATGCCTGGTCCTGAAGCTGCTGACGCTGCCTTGCCAATCTGCAACCTGACAGGAGAAACGGCAGTAGGGTCCTGATTCCGAGCTGACTGGCCGAGAATGATGGTGACAAGCCTTACAAATTCTAGCTGAGCAATCCAAGGACGGCAGATGACAGACTCTAATGCTACAGTGTGGACAAGCTAGGACTAACTACGCCACCACTACAGTTCCAGGGCGGGAACAGGAAGCAACCCGGAAATCACGTGTCAACTTGTAAAACCTGACTGTGCCCCAAATGGAGCTCCACATACCCTACTAGGCACTATCAACACTCTAAAGGACAGACAATGGTGCCGTTACGAGGGGACTTCACATTGCTCTGAATGAGATCAATTTTGAAATGAAAGCTCTGAACCCTTCGGCCTACCTTCGCACACGGGGCAGCACTCCCCTTCAGGCACGTAGTATCTCTCGCAGTTCAGCTCCCCACACTGAGCGGCGAAGCAGATGGAGACGCCCCCTTGGCACCGACAGAACCGACAGTTGTCCATTCGGAACATGTCTCCGTCGTAATACTCCACGCTGTTGTATACGCAGGCTGGCTTTGTTTCTGCAGGGTCAAAACAAACAAGGCATGTGGAAGAGGGCATATATCATGGGGCCCCACCCACGGATAAAGAAATAACACATAACTAAGGGATGCTAAGGGGGGAGAAATAATCCTACCTGGGCTCTACAGTGCCAAGTGGTCTGCTCTGAACTCAAACACACAAAACAACCCTACATAGATGGAGTAGGTTGTGTTTATATATTTAGGCATACACGCACGCTTCTCCCCACACCCAATCGAGGTCATGATTTCAAGAGGAGCAAGGTGGGAGGGGAGACACATAGGAGGGAGCTGAAAGAAGAATGGAAAGGGAGGAGATGATGCAATTATATTTTAATAAAAGAAACTCAACTAAACAAGGCACATTTGAGGTCATGTTTGAGTGGTGTCTTTGTGTGTTTTGAAACAGCCTCTAGAAAAAGTTCTGTCAGCAGGAAGTTATAATTTGATGGAAATGTACTAAACTGAATTTAACTCTCACAGAGGGAGTAGCACACAGTAAAAACAAAACACACAGTTATGCCGTCCACACAAGGAATTGAAAATGCCCCTTGGCAAGACCTATACCGACTTTCTCCACCCAACACAGGTAGCCGTCCTCCATGCCCATGACACTCACTTGTATGTGAGGCTGTATTTGTCTTTGAACAAGGATCCTGTTTTCACACTGGCTTTTGTTTTCACTTCCAAAGATTTAGTTAGGTCCATTCTCTCCTAAGCTCTTTGTTTCCCTCCTGGGATAATAACCTGTAATTATCAGTGCCTGGCTGGTAACATCATTACTTCATCTACTCTCAATACAAAGGGACGATGCAGGGATTACAGTGGGGTTAGAAGTAAGGGGACTCTAGTTAATTTGTCTCAAAAATACACATTGAGCAAATAGCAGAAAGAAAAACCAGAACCTTCCAACTGAAAGCTTCCGTTCTACATTTCACCTCAGGGTTATTTCTGCTAAGGAATTAACAGCTTCATATTCAAAACGCTCAGTATGAGACCAATGAGTTTTTTTTTTTTTGGCTCATTTGAATTTGAATACTAATTCCAGCACCAGAAAATAAAACTCCAGATCGGTATCTCTTCTGAATCAAGACAGACATTCTCAAAGATGTTACTACTAGGTCATATCTTATGACATATGAAAGAGGTCAAACACCATGACTAAAAGGTATTTATTACATGATGCAAAGTTCAATTATTCAAAAGTAAGTTAGTTTTAATAATATGTGTTAACTGAGTAGAGGACAAGAACTATAGCATTTTCTCATGATACGGAATGGACACCTAAAGGAACCCAAAACTCTTCCATTATACGAACACTTAGCAATAAGGATTAGGAGGGACCTTCACTAACTTGATAAATATCATTGTCATACTTGGAATATGAAGTGTATTCTCAACGGCACCATCACCCAAGGACTGTGGATGGAAGATCTGGCTACTGAAGTATACATGGCTTATAAGGACATGGACTTCATCAATGGGTTGATACATTAAGTTCATAGCTGAATGGACTATAAGTGGAGCCTTGCTGGAGGAATTTGTGCATGCCCTTAATGGATATATCTTGTGCTGGGAACCCCCCCCCCCCGCTCTTTGGCTACTATGTCCTTTTTGTCATGATGCTACTGTTTTGCCATAGCCCTAAGAACAATAGGGCTGGAACAGATAACAATGAACCTGGAACCACGAGCCAAAATAAACCTTTCTTTGTAAGATGCAATTCTTAAGTATTTTTTAAATCACAGTGGAAAAATAGCTAATACAAGAGTATATAAGGACTCAGCTCACATCACACTAAGCAATGTTGAAAATTGTCCCCAAGACCAAAAAAAAAAAAAAAAAAAGAAAAGAAAAGACAATCATGTTTGTTCTTAGAACATCAGTTTAACATTATAATGGGAGTTCTAGCCAAGACAATTAGGGAAAGGAAATAAGTAGAAGGCATCCAGAGTGGAAAGGAAGAAATAAGCCTATCTCTAGAAGCACAGGACATGATCTTGAATATAAAAAAAAAATTACTGAGAATTCAGTAGATATTATAAATAATTTTAGTAAAGTTACTGAGTACAAATTGCAATATGAGAAAATTGGATTTCTATACACTCAGAAAATAAAGTTAAAAAAATCCCATTTCACAACAGAATCAGAAAGAATAAAATACTTACAAAATATTTAAATACAAAACTTATACTCTGGTCAATCACACATTGTTTTAATAAATTAAAAAGTTCTAGATAAATAGACACAGGCTGAAAAAACAATGAATATTGTTGAGATGAAAATATTCCCTAGGTTAATCTAATACTCTGTGCAACCCCAATCAAAATCCTAGCTCATTCTTTAGTCTAAACTGACACTCTGGTCATAACGGAAATGTAAGGAGTTAAGAATTGATAAAATAATCTTTAAAAGCAAAGTTAGAGACTTCACACTCGATTTCCAAACATGACCCAAGTCTAGTATGACCGAGACAGTGAGGTGCTGCTGTAAGAACAAGACACGAGGCCTCCAGTACGTAGAATTCAGAAATAAGCTATCAGCAGGAACAGCTTTGACAACAGCGCCAGGATGAGTTGGTGAAATGAAGGAAAAACATGATGCAGAGACAACTCAACAGCCACATGCTCAAGAATGGAGACCAATCGCCTACATCTTTGCCCATCTCAACCACTAGCAATGTACCAGATGAGTTACTATGGCAATGAGTATTCTTTCCAGACTTCAAAATCATGTCAACTGCGAAGGGTCACCAGCCCACTTCAGCTGTGGCAGGCTTTGCTCTTCTCCCCGATTCTATCTGCCTTTCTAAAACCATTAGACTAAGTTTCTAGCCCCCTTATTTGGCCACTTCCTCTTTCTGAGGCTGCCTACCAAAGTTAGTCAATCAGAAGCCCCTTTTGGTTCTCCTAATTAACATGCCCAATTAAAATTAAACACCTCATCTTATCACAGAGTGTCCTCCTTTACTTTTACAAACCATCATTTGCCTATGTGCCAGGTCTATCTCCTCTCTACCCAGAGGCAGTCCTTTGCCCCTCTGGGACAAATACCCCTGCCCCCCTTTCCTTATTCCCTTCCCCTTCTCCCTCGCCCTCTATCTCCTTTAGCATTGCATCCTAGCCCATTCTAACACAGACCTCTCCTTTCCCTCTTAAAATCACACCTACAAGGTCATTTGCTGCTGCTTTTCTGCCTGAGTCAGAAAGCAGCCACTTTAATTTTTCTTCCCTGCTTAATAAAGGATCCCTCTGTGTGAAAACAGGTGTTTGGGTGTGGTTTGTGCCTAATCCGGGTCCAGGAGGCAGCCCCTGCTCTGTGAGGGTCCCTTTCAATATCCATTCAGACTTAAAAAAAAAAATAAGTCAACCAGTATTAATTATCTAGCTTCGTTAATTAACCACATTTACCATAGGGGTAAAACCACAAATCTCGGTGCAGGGTTTGAAAAAGGAAGGGATGAAGCCATGGTCACGCACAAAGCTGCTGCCAGACTTGTTTTCAGGGTGAGGTGTGTAGAAGCTTATATGAAAGAGATTTGATTGACAGAAGGATGGGGGCAGTCAATCAGCTAAGCACAGACAGGGATGAGGGCATGGGAGTCAAGCTTAAGAGAGATGGAGAGTCTCCAAACTTATAGTCCAGAAAACAACCTTCCAGGTAAGCCTTGCTGGGCTAAAACAAAGCGCTGGGCAGTGGTGGCACACGCTTTTAATCCCAGCACTTGGATGGCAGAGGGAGGCGGATGTCTGTGAGTTCAAAGTCAGCCTGGTCTCCAGAACAAGTTCCAAGACAGCGAGGGCTACACAGAGAAACGCCTGTCTCAAAAAACCAAAACAAAGCAGCAAAATGAAGTCTTGATGTTGAAATTAATTAATTACTAAGAACTTTCCAAACAAGTGCATCATGAAAAAGCTACTGGTGGCCGTGGGGAGCAATGCCCAGCTACTTCTTCCCCTGTTTATGATGGACGTGAACCTTGGAGTGATGAAGAGCTGGCCACTCCCCTCTACTGGAACAGAAACAGTGCCAAGGTGGACTTTGCACTCTTCAGGATGGAAGTGTCTCTCAGTGACTGTTTCAAGCACTTTGTGTCGGACAATTTATGTTTCTACATTCGGTGAACTTCTCTTCCACCCAACATCATTCTACAATTCTGAAAGAGAGGGTCGTAATATGGACTGCTGGAGAACTCGAGTTCTGATTGGTGAGCGGTATCCAAAGGAAATGTTGAAACACAGAATGCCATAGCAAATGTGAAAACGGAGGAACACTCCCAACACTGCCCAGGTCTACTGTTGCTGAATGTTTTCTTAAACCTCTTAGTTGAGGGTGGCTTCTACCTTGTCACTCGTCTTCTATCACTGGGGAGTGACCTGCATAGGAAGTCAATGACACGGAACAGGAGGTCACAGGAGTGACAGCAGTGTGAGGGGGGGGGGGCAATGGGACAACTGCTCCACATTTCCTTCTAACTGAAGTAATTCGACGGATTGAATTAAAAGACCAGGCATAAAGGCTTCCGAGTACCTGAAAGGGAAATGGACCTTTTCTACTGGACGCTTGCATGTACACCAGAGATGCCAAGGAGACAGGAATTCAGAACAAGGGAAAAAGGACAACACTCCACACGCTGCAGAAAGCCCTCATGAGCACTAGCTCACAGGCTCCGGGGGAAAAACAGGAGTGCTCAATAAACAAACCCAAATGAGCCCTTCCTTCAAACTGCTGGATTCTCTCCATTTCTATATCGGAAGACACTCGGAGCTTGGGCCATCCAGGCAGGGGGTTCTTCCTGCATGTCCTTAGGAAGGAACAGCTTTCTTATCTACACACTCCAGGTTGGGTTTGTAGGCCAACTTCTTACATGACGAGAACGCTGATTTTGAGTGTGTCTTTCATGTGAGTAAATTGACTTCAGATATCCTGGTCCTGATGAAGGCCCTTAACCAAGGCCATGCATTTAAACTCTGTCCTTTAAGACTGCCGAGAGAGACAGCAACCCCACAGGGACTGGCAGAGGTCTTGAATGGTACAAGAACAGGCTAAAAATACAAGCCACACTGCATCCTGCTGCCTTCTTATGAATTTAGTCCATACTACCTTATACTGCTCTGGGTTAATTCTAGGCACACAAGCGACCCTTTTCTGTCTCCCCCAACCTCCACCACTGTGGGCGTGCCTGGGAAGAGCAAGGCTCTCTTCCTTTTGTTCTGGTGACTGATTCTTAGACTGTTGAACGTGGACTGATCTCAAGTTATATCCAGTCTTGCTCACTGCGCTCAGTATTAAATATTGTAAGGCTGAAACTATTTCTGGAAGTTTCAGCTGGTATGTTTCCAATACCATAATACCACAGCCAAATTCACTGACACACCTAAGTCATCCTGGAAGTGTCCCCTGTCGATGATGTCATTCAAACCAAATATTCTTTTCATCTAGGTGCCTGGCTTATACACCGGGAAGCTGTGTGTCTAAGTATGACTGCTAATCACTTCTGCCTTCTACAGCTGGCGTCTCAGCAACCAGAGCCTATGGACTGAGCAGTGGGACATGCGTAAGGTGGCAGGGAAGATAAGGGCACAATGAAGCAGACAGGCATGTTTAGCTGTGAGGTGGGAAGGCAGTTCCAACTCACTGCTGATAATGCATCTGCCTGGGAGCCGGGGCAGATATAGTTGTTTCTTGAAGGAGGCGGCTGACTGTTCACCACTCAATCCTATCACTTGTTCCCGTGGTGTCTGATGTCACCTCTCAAGCCTTACTCTCGGTTGCACCAGAGAAGCCTAACCTGTGCTACAGTTAGCTACAGTCAGCTCCTGCCTCTACCAACACAAGGCCAAACCAGGTTTATGGAGGAAGTCCTCCAACCTAGTCATCCGGCCTAGCGCACTCAGGAGCTCTCAAATTCATTTCGGGAATTTACATCATAAACTTTAAATTTTTACCTCTTCATTTTAATGTCTATCTTGAAAAAGTAACGTGAGCCCCGTGGTCAGCACAGGAGCCGAGTCTTGCTGGGGGAATCTCTGCTTCCACTCTGAGGCTGGTCATGTGAACAGTTAACCTAACCTTCCTCAACTGGGGTCTTCCTTTGCATGCAACTGGGGACTTCTTGGACCATGAGACAGTGATAAAGGCACCGAGGTTTAGCTATGCACATCTGCCCTTTCACCAAGTGTCACGAGTATCTTGCTTTTATCCAGGAGCCTGGCAACAGGGTACTGGCATCTGTGTCTGTGCTCTTGAGGTGACTGAACCTATGACATATGGCTCAGGGCTGTCTTTTTAATTTAATTTCCATGTGAGAAAGAAGCTGCCATTAGAGACTGTGTGCTGTTCTGTCCAGCGGGCCTTTGTGCCTCTACAAATAAGAACGGTGCACCTGAGCCTACATGCTCTTACATTTAATGACGGGAAGCTGGGGGTGGGGTGGGCAGGCGCGATGTTTAATTGTGACAACTGCATGGATTACAAAGACACCTGTAAGCCTTCACACTTGTGTGTGCTCTGTTTAATTCCACTTTCAACTTCTGCTAACAAGCTATGGCTATTCTTCTCTTTTCTAATTAATATTTAACCACTATGTTATTAAACCTGATCTCAGGGTACAGCAGCCCCAAAGTCTTGTGGGTAAGCAAGTTCTCCTCTCTCCCTTCTGTTTCCCTCCCTCCACCTGGTTCTCCTTCCTCCATCCCTCTGTCTTTTCCTTGTCCCCTCCAACACACACACACACACACACACACACACACACACACACACAAACACATACTCATACACACAGGCGCAAATGCATACAGAGAGATAGATAAAAGGAGAGACACAGAGATTAACAGAAAGAGAGACTGTGGTATAAATCACATAACTACACATGGATATATAAATACATGTACCTGCCAAAATAAATAAGATACAGAAAAAATAGATTATCCTTAAAATATCCTCTAGTACTGATTAGAGCTGTCATAGAATTATAGCTACTGTCTAGTCTTCTACAACTGAATGGTAACAGAATACAAGAGAATCTGGAGCAGGACAGGAAACAAGGAAGGCTGACACAACACATCTGTGGGGAGAGGAAGCAACCGCAGGAAACACAGCAACTCTCTCCCATCGTCAGATGGTCAGTCCTACTGTTAAGGCTGGGGTTCTAGAAGATGTGTCTATAAGCAAGGGCACGCCATGAAGACTGATATCAGGGTTGATGAAAAGGCACAGTCAACGACCTGACAGGCAGAGAGGTGTGATGCTTGGTTCTCTAGAAGCAAGGAGCCAAGGGCAGAGAAATGGAGCAAATATTCTCATGCAGGTGTTCTTTGCAGAAGACAAAGTGACCAGATGAAGGTATAGGACAATGAAACCTGGGCTACCCCTGTGAGGTATGTGCTGGCATGTTAACGGACACTTCCGAAGGGCACACAAAGATGGTTACCAAGCAGGTCGTTCACTTGCTAAATCAAGAAAGTCTGGGGAGCCCCAACAACATCCACAGATGTGTGATAAGACAGACAGATTGCCTGTTCTGTCTGTCTGTCCCTACAGAATGAACGAGAGACAGCCGTGTCAGAGGCGCATCCGCAGGGCTGCACGA
This sequence comes from Microtus oregoni, assembly GCF_018167655.1. Classification (NCBI taxonomy): domain Eukaryota; kingdom Metazoa; phylum Chordata; class Mammalia; order Rodentia; family Cricetidae; genus Microtus; species Microtus oregoni. The sequence goes on along the minus strand of NW_024543095.1, from coordinate 8,996,216 downwards.
GTTAACAGCACAAGCTAAGCATTCACAGAGAACATCACCTGCCATAAATCACGCTGCAGCTCGGCCAGAAGGAAGAGGTCTGCTTGTCCACTGGCTCGGGATTAACAGACAAAACCACTGGCTGGGTGCTAACAGGACTGATGGGAAGCACTTCAAAGAGATTTAAGCACACGGAACTTTCCCCGTGCCTTCCCTTGTAGTCTATTTATAAAGTCTGTATGTGAGGATGCTTACTCTAGCCTTACTGTCTCCACCACCAACACCCAGAGCGGTGTTCTGAGAGTGTGGGCAGAATGTGAACACACAGAATAATAAAGACTATTAACACGTGATGCATAATCACTGTTACTGGTTTCATTCTAGAGTCATAGAACTGAGGCCCACGGGTTACACAGCAAGAAGGATCAACCAACCCTCATCTGGCATCGTTTCGCCTGAGGTTTTTCCTAATCACCCAGCTACGCTACCAGTGTTTTTTTCAGTGCAAATCAAAGCAACAAAACACAGGGCCACGTGACTGGAAAATCCAAGGTCACAATTCAAGTATGATTCAACTTTAGCAGGACTTCTTTGTGGGAGGAGGGACCTGAGAGCAGGAAGGCGACATCCCAAAGCCTGGGTTCTCATAGGTGGAAGTCACTGCCAGTTTCTGTGTGTGCAATGGTATGCTTGTTTAACTGTCTCTACTTTCATCCATGCATGGACAGTGGTTGTGGTCTATGCAACTACTTTTTTTTTCCCCTGAAAATTCCACTAGAGAAGCATGGCTCAGGTTTTCTGCTCTCCTAGCATCTCAATTTAATAATCATCAAGCTGCCAAATACCAAGCTGTCTTGTGAAGGGTGAAGGTAACAGGCAGGTCCTGCTCAAGGAACTTATGACATGCGAGTCCTTTTCTCTAAAGCCAGGAAGGTCAGGTGTAAAACTGGCCAATGCTAATCCCAAACAGTGATCTAAGATACTCTCTAACTAGAGACGCCCTGGGCTGGAAGAACAACATCTTTTCTATTTCTAATTGTGCTAGCTTCCACGTATTTTCCGTGAGAATATCTCCTGACAGCAATGGGCACAGGTCACTGGAGAACAGAAAGTATGTAATGGGCTACAGTCCCCTCTCTTTCCCCCTGAAATCCCCAAACTGAACTTTTGACACATCCTATCATATGGTCTGCTACCGAAACTGTGAGGTTTTCTGTGACAGTGTGATGCTTCCCTCCCTAATTTTCTCAGCTAAACAGCACTAAGCAAGTCCCCTCTCGGAGTGACCCTCAGCATGTCCCTAAGTACACTCTCTGCTCCAACTGGCAGAACGAGCTAGGCTGGCCCTCCCTCCTCCTCCTGCTGCACAAATGAACACTCTCTGAGAACAAGAGAAACCCCACGTACCATTAACACATTCAAAGACATCACAGCACTTTCCGGGTGTCCCATCTCCACGAGAGACTATGCGGGGAGTAGATCCCACCTCACAAACGGGAAAACCACATAAGCCAGAGAGACACTCGCATCTGAAACCAAAGAAAAGGGAAGGAAAACCCCATGAATAAATAACAACACAGACGTTGGGAGACCCCCAAACAAAGTGACAAGTACCTGGGCTACATGATACAACCTGGTTGTCTGGTACAGTGAAGGAATGTGGGGAGGGCTGTATGAGCAGTAAGCCACTTCCCAAACAACTACCGCTCATGTCCTACCTAGACAGCCCCACTTTAACCCTGCCCATCTCGGGAGACACATTTCACCTCATTTCTTAGCTCCCCACGTAGGTACTCACTGTAACATTTTCAATGATGCAGGGCCATTTCTACACATGCTCATTATGTTGGTCAGGGATGCTAACAGTGAATGAGTGGTCCCTCTGTTAAGGAGCCCCAGACTACGGCCTTGTTTCCAGGGATGGGTAGGCATTCTCTATAGGGTTTTATCTCTCCCCACCCCATAATAATTTAATTGGCTTTCCAGTCATTCCTTGTCAGTACGATCATCTCTAGGAATGCTGTCATCTTGCGCAATACTTATGTTTGTGTGCCATACATAGAACAGACTGAAATCTGAAGTTTCTACACACAGCGGGGCATGAGGTTTAGGCAAATAAACTTTGTTGACAGTTGTCCTGTAAGTAGAAAGTTTTAATTTCTTAGATTCTGAGCTATCACATGTGCATGTATCTCCGCATGCAGGAATGAGATATTTTATGAGCTATAAGTTCCGGTCGCTCTTGACTTTAATTCTGTTGTGAAATCTGCAGGAGCCAATAAGCAGAGATAAGTGAAGAGAACAGAGGAGAGACCAAACTGGCTTCTCAGAGGCAATGAAATAAGACACTGGGAAAGAGATGCTCGGGCAGCTGGGTACCAGCATACACTTGTAGTAATGGGAAGTAGCTGCTAGCCTCTGGTCCTGAGGACTCCGCTGGGAGCAGACTATGGGTCACATAGTGAAAGAGAGATGGAGTGAGATGCCAGCCTGAGAGGAGAAAATAAAGGCATCCTTAAGAGAAAGATGCTGGAAGGAAATGTGTGGGTTCTCATTTAAAGTGGAAGTGTTGTTCTGATCAGGGGAGGGGCCATTCACATCAAGAATTATTAACAGATTCATTAATTCTGTTTTCCCCCTTTCTTGCTTAAGTGATTGGTTTGATCTATTGTTTGAAACTTCAATAAATTACAAATATGCTTATAGTCCTCAAGTATCTCAATAATCAGGCCCAGAATTTCAATGACATTTTCAATTAGCCGGGGAACTAAAAAATGTAAATGATGTTAAAGTTTGCACCAAAGACCATTATAAGCCACTGGAAAGGCGTGAATGAAACCTGCCCCCACCACTTCTCCTTTGGTTCTTCCCCGCGTGATGTCGGTTAGATTCCTGGGAGAGCGGGAATGAAAACCACATTAAGGTTTTCTACAATCATATTTCCGCCCACCATTTAAGATAAACGCCTGCTTGTTTGGCGTGTGGAGTTCTGGATTCCTGCAGGACAGCTCCCTTCTAGCGCTGTGTACTGCGAGCTGGTGTTTTAGCATTGAGTGCCTCGCCACTGGAGTTTTCGGCGTGCGGTCAAACCGCTACAATCGTACAGCTTGGTGTACTGCTTACATTACTGCACGTGACACATCCTAGTGACAGCACCCCATAGGAATAGCTCTTTCTACCACTTCTTTTAGAATCTAGAATCACATTCTGCCTGCTTATGTGTTACAATCACTCTTAAACGCCAGCCAGCACACGTATGCCCAAGACGTACGCTCTTTGGCTGTTGTTCTTCAACACTTGCGTGCTCTTTCTGTCCAAACACACTGTACACTTCTCTGCTAGACTCGCTGCTGCCGAACTCTGGGAAATCACATCACACCAAAAGTCATTCTAACATTGCCCTGTATCTGCCACATTCCCCAATGTTCCAATGCCCCTATTATTATCCTCAGAGACCCATGTCGGCACCATGAAGATGAACCAAAAACTCTCAAAAATGCTTAGTTACCCACTTAGAAAAGGAAGGACCCTTCCCTCCTCCCAAGTTTACTACCGAGCCTAAATGGTTGACTGGCAAAGAAGCACGATGTCTACAGACTGGTGCATCCTTGGTTCCTGGTCCTCTTACCTACCCTGCCTCCCTACCTAATGCCATCCGTCCCTTGACTTCGACAGATTCCTCTGAACCTAAAATCAACACTTTAATGGATGACCTGAGGACGGAATCAAAAAAGGTGAACATCCGGGCTAAGGCCTGCTACATCTTATCATCTGTTAGGCTTCCGTCATACAAATACACCTTTACTTTGTTTTATTTTGATAGGCTGAAAATGGCCCAATAGCAATTTCATACAGTTTAACACAATTTCCACAGACCGTCTATTGACAGGTCTTCTTCCTCGTTCATTCGGTAACGACTGCAGACCCCTTGTTGACCTACACTATACAGATGGCTATACCCCTACTCTCCGTGCTTTTCACTGGAAGAAACATGACTTTCTCGGGAGTCACTTGGAGGAAACGCTGAGCTACAGAACAGCCTAAGCACAGAGACTGTACTTTGTCCTCGCTACCTCCCTTCTTTTCATTTTATCTCCCCCCCCCCCCCCTTCCGCCAGTCTTCCTTCCCTCTACCCCATTCCTGGGTAAGAGCAAGCAAGGCAAAAGAGAAAACAGATGGATTAAGAAACTAACAGGAGACAGATGCTTAAGGAGGTTGATGTCATCACTCACCCCTCCCCAGTTTCCTGCGCTGCTTGCCCTCACCCCAGCCACGCCACACCCAGCCCACAGCTTTGTTCCTGCACTCACTTCCACAGCCAACAATCTTCTCCTCATTCCACTTATCGGTGTCTCGGGGTAGCACTCATCACCCGGAGGGCCACATACCTTTCCTTCCAACTCTCTCCCCCAGGGTTTCCCTTACACAGCGCTCGCTCCCTGCTCCTGCTCTGGGCAGACACTTGCTCTACCGTTCACTCCTGCTGCCTCCTGAGTGTCCTGTACTAGCCCCCGGGTCTGGCCGCGAACACCTGAACACACCTGTCTGGAGTCCTTGTCTCCCTCTGTTTGGGTCACATGCTCTTTTTGCGCCTGTTATGTAGAGCTGGTATAGAAAAGGAGACGGGAGTTGGAAAGAAAGGAAGGATGAATGCTATTAGCTAGTTTAACAAATCAGAGGCAACAGCAAGGGAAAAGTAGGCAGAGACCCCAGTTGTTCAACTCAACTAGTCCCCTTCAGACAGAGCGGTGTGAGGATCCTCTGAGCAGCAAGCCTCCGCCCTAGGAGATGGAAGTCATCACACAGCACGTACCCCTTCTAAAATACAGACTCCTGCTCACTGCTCTTCTATTTGCGAGGCGGTACAGTCACTGCTGCCGCCCTTTTCTTTACCCCAAACAGAAACCCTGCACCATACAGCAGCCTTTCCCCGGCTTCTCCCGACTCTGGCCCTGGCAACTCCAAACGTAAGTTAGACCTCTGTGTGCTTGACTGCCTTATGCAGTTCATATAAATGGAATCATAAAAGAAGAGAATTAAGGACATTGTTTTTTTTTTTTTTTTTTTAGTTTCAAAGAAGCACTATTCTGTACCTGCAATTTGCCGAGGTAGCAGAGAATCCTCTAATGCCATTCTTGATATTAAGATAGTAATCAATCAAAACATCCTGTTAATAAATTTTTGCATAATGTAATCACAGCTGCGGTCAGGTGGGACGTGGTTAAGAGGGCCCTGCTCTCCTCTTCCCAGAGTAGGTAATTGATTCATTCAGTTTAGTGGGCATCCTGAGGGCCTATGAGCAATGGTGAACAGAACTGAGACATCACATACACCCCTAGAGGGCACTCACTTCCTTAGGAGGCTCACATTGCTGGGTAGCTGGCTAAAGAGCAGAGTACACATTTCCTCTTCACCTGTATGTCTTTTGCTTCGGGGACTATAAACACAGTCCCAGGCAGTGCGGAAGCTTCCAGATATAGCTTACTGGGTGTGTGCAAGCTTGGCCTCTGCCTATCTTGTAGCTTCCACGCTCCACCGGAGGCTCTGCTCATTCACACTCTGGCACCAATGCCTGTCTTCCGTTCACTGAATGCAACAGTCAGTCCCACAGATGCCCACTCATGCCTGCCTCTCCTTTGGCCCCTGGTGAAGACCCCAGAGCCCTTAGGACCACACACCCAAAAGGCTTTCTCCGGAATTAATTTTCCATCTTCTGACTTTTAACAATATACAGGCAGGGCCCTTGACTCTTGTAGTGTACCTGCTTATTCTACTAAATCAAAATCATACTGATTCTCCCATGTGTTTCTCTAGCAAAGAAGGGGATATCTTATAAAAGAAGACAATATGCAGCAAATACAACCAACAAAAATCTGGAGCCAGCAATTTCATTATCAGAGCTTGGAGCATGTACTGTCTTTCTAAAAAGATTATTTTTTTAAACATTTACTTAGTGCGTGCGTATATGCATGTATATGTGTGTCTCTCTGTGTGTGTCTGTGTTGTACATCACATCTGGAAATGGGAGAAGAACTTTTTGGAAGTCAGTTCCTCCATCCTTCTTGGGGGTTCTGGTGATTGAATGAAGATCGCTAGGCTCAGTGGCAAGCACCTTTTATGTGTGGCATCATCTTGTTGGCCCCACATTGTTCCATATACATGACGAATGGGGAACGTAGATCAGTATGTGAGACAGACGATGGAATCTGCTTACAGAACAGGTTCTGGGGAACTGCCCTTGAGGACCAGTCACAGGAGGAACTTCAGAATCTGCAAGACACATGCTCTCCAGGAACCACCTTCTAGGACCTTTGGGCCCACATGTGCAGAGGCTGGGTCACCTGGGTGTAAATTTTCTTCCCACTTGAGAAAACCAAGTCCGTCTTAACATTTTAATGGGGATTATAATCGTCTGTATGCTGCCAATCATTCACAAAGGCTCCTCCTGTTATTTACTTAACTGTCCCCACCGGAAAATGTGAAAACATTAGCAACCCACTCCAATCCTTGGATGGTCGGTTTGCTCACCCATAAAGTAAGACGCATGCTCATAAAGTATTCTTCTAAACTTGAAACCCCATGATCCTACCACCACCATTACTGTTCCCACCGATGTGACCACCCGATCCAGGACTTTTCTATTCCATCTTACCGGCTGATACCCAGTCACGTCACCTCTGCATCTGATTGCTTCTCTTCCTTCTTGCTCTCCTTGAATCCCAACCTTCAGACCTGGCTCACTATGTCCCCTGACCTCACTTTCCTCATAATTTTACCTGGGAGGCGGGTAACAGTTGCATATTTATTTGTACATACTATATATATACAAATAAATATAATATATAGACATATATTTCACGAAAAGAAACAGCATGCTAAATGTTGGGGTTCTGTTATCATAGAGCAGATTTGGGACCTGACTTTAAACTAGGCTAAAGAATCGATGTGTGTTTTTTCTGTTTACCAGAATGAAGAGAGAAACTTCAAAGGACACTAAATAAGAGGGATGACCATTGAACCTAGGTCCTCTGACACCCACACAGCCCTCTTGAAAAACACAGGAGTGTCTCAGAAATGTGCCCTGCGGTGGGCGCTGGCTGGCACACAGACAGCAAACATCCTAACATCCCTCCACAGGAACATCTCTCCAGAGGAAGACACGGGAGACTGCACGCCATAGACATCCCATCTTTCCCAACACAGACACTTATCCTTCGATCCATGTCCTTCAGCAAAAACAAGTCCAAATTGTGGAATATTCTAGAAAACAGTTCATCCAACAGTGGCTTTATTCCACATCTGAAACACCTGCTTGAGCCCTGGAATGCAACCAAAGGCAGGGGGTTTCCCTTGGTCAGGGAACAGGGGAAAGGAAGCATTTAAGTACTTATAAAGTACAGGTACTAAGTACTCCCTGCTAAGGCTGTAGAGGCTATTAATGAAATAGCTTGTCAAGAATGGAAAAGATGCCACATAAAACACAATGCTCTTCCATTAAAAGCAGCTTCATCATTAATGAAATTTAAAGCTCTACTGTTCTGCGGTTTCATTTTCTTCCTTGTTCCAGGAATATGTACATTTAAAACACGACTGTAAATAAAACATCCCAAAGAAGGAGATTTGACATGGAACAGTCCAACTACCACTTTGGAAAATGGTTAGCTAGCTCCCTATGGGAGTTCCTCAAGCTTGAATTTCCCTCCTGTCTCTCCCTAGGAGATTTACCGCTCCCTGGAGAACTACTGACCCTACTTCACCCTTCCTCCAGCTAATCCCGGTATGAGCTCCTTGACTCTTCATCACTAGTCACAGCCAGCCGCAGAGGATCCGTCCCTGTTGTCTATCAGTGGTCCCTCCCCAGGACAGGGAGCAGCTCCAGCCTAACACGTAACTGCACATTCCTTATGACTCTGACCTCTGAGAAGGAGGGAAGCAACCGAGCTTTCTGTGAGTGTTATGTTCTGCTTGCTTGTCTAGGAGGAAGAACGGATGGACGTGCTCGCAAGCACGGGAGATATAAACCCAAGACAATTAAGTAACTAGGACAGCTTCCCAATTCCTGGATCTCTCAAGAGACAATTATGACTTCCTTCTCAAAGACGCCAGGCGCCTAGGAAGCAGAAGGTGTGCAGCTGAAGGAAAATGGTACACACTTTAGGAACATACAAGCTTTAAGTAGACGTTCTTCCCAGACCCCCACGGTAAGTCAGTATGGCGAGGATAAAGCAACAATGCTTTCTACACACTACTACCCCAATGTGACTTTCTAATGAAGTCCAGGGGCAGGCTCCGATCTGGGCAGGAGCCAGACCAGAGGCAGGCAACAGCTGAAAATATTCCTTGGCCCTTGATGAAAATGTTAGGGCGAGGATCCCACAGGCATTCCCAACCACCTTGTCAAGCCCAGCTGTCTGACACTGAGATCCACTTCCTCAGATCTGAGAGAAGTCCCTGGTGTATCCTTTCATGGTCTGGTAGGATAGGAGGAAGAGATGTATAGAGGACCATTCAAGATAAGGAAAAAAGAAGAGAAACTGGCGTATCACAGCCTTGAAAGGGGGAATGGACATGAGAATACAATTTTTTAAAAAATTATTTACTTTATGTGTGTAGGTGTGTCTGAGTGTATGTCTATGCCCCCCACCGTGTGCAAGTCGGAGCTCACGGATGTCAGCAGACGCCCCGGATCTCCTGAAACTTACAGACAGTTGCAAGCTGCCATGTGGGTATTGGGAATTGGATCTAGGTCCTCTGCAAGAACAGGAAGTGCTCTTAGCTGCTGAGCCATCTCTCTGGGCTGGAGAATAAGTTTAAATGCAGCAATGTCAAGTATTTTCATCTCAAACCTGGGATCACCCATTGCACTAGAAATGGAGGCTCTGGAGCATGGAATTGGCTTGTCTACAAATATGTACTCAGTTTGTGTTTGTGTTTATTTACTGAGGATACACATGCAAGCAGGCATGAAGCTAGTCAGATACTGGAAATGCCAGGAAGACTCAGTTTAGGGAAGCCCTGGATATGAGAGCACAGTGCCCTGGAATACAAGCACAAGCACGGACCGATGACACCCGAACAGATGACTTGCTTTAAAACCTAAGCTCAGTTCCCACTGCTGTGGCTGCACACACTGCCTCGGGCATCTAGAGTCATCTGTACCCAGGTTGGCACTGAAGCAGATGACTGCAGACTTCCAATTGGATCCCAGTGAACAATCAACTCCAAGCCTCTCATTCTTGTCATCAGCGTGAAGTGGCAGACGGTCGTCTCACATCCTCTGGAGAACATACGTGTGCCAGGGACTCATCTACGCACCAACCTGTCTTCTAACAGGAGCTGAGGAGCTGATCTGGGCATCAACAAAAACTGCACCACGCAAACCTTTTACTACCTACCTGGCTCTTCCCTAACGATATCCTTCTGCCTCCAGAGAGACTGGGGACATCCACACTCATTTCCTCCACTGTGGTGGCTGGGAGGGAAGTCAGCAAGGATTTTCCATTCACACAAACGTTTCCTCCCTGTAGCTCTGACTCCCACCCTAGACACAGAGGCTTCCAGAAAGGGACACTGACTTAAAACAGTGTCCTATTTGAGTTCTGGCTCCTTAGCAGCGATGTGACCATGGGAGTTTGGGCAGGTTATATAATCTACGTCTCAACTGGACCACATGGAAAATAGAGCTGGTTAAAGTTTCCATATGTCATATGACTGCTGTGTGGATCAATCGGGCTGACGCATGAAAAACGTCTAGCACCGGGGTGATGCAGAGGAAGCACTTTCAATGCTCTGACCTCTCACAGTCCCTGAAGATCCAGGGACCCTGCTTCTGCCCCTGTCCCACGTAAGTAACTCAATCCTATCAATAAAGTCTTTGAAGTCACACAGCCCACCTGCACAGGACAACAGGCCACTTTCCAAGTTCTCCACACTCACTCTGTGAAGCTGTCCACTCCATGATTTTGCCAGTTTCTCCCAAGCCTCAGCCTCCTTCTGACAGGCTCTCTTTAACACACGAGTCTCCTCCCTGCCTGTGGCGCTCCAGTGGAAGCCACCCTAAGCTAATCTTTCTAATATTTTTACATTTCCTGACCCCTTTCCCTCCTCCTGCACTGGGTCTTTCAGAGGGAACTCCTTAGTTATATCAGTCAGGGACAACGAGCCTGGAAATCAGTGTGAGTCCAGAAGAAGAAGTAAGGACAGAGCAGACAGCTCAGGATGTTTCCCTCTAAGAGGTACCACTCTTGTCCTGGGCAGAAACAAACACGTGTTGCTTGTCTTTTTTGCAAAACAGGTCAGTTTAAAGATGTTGGCCATTACTATAAATGGGGCAAAGAATGTAATCTCAAGAAATGAAACACTTCTCAGGGGTGAAATGGGTCCCAAGGATGCCCGTTGCAAACCGGGACTCCACCTAGTGAGCACCTTTGTGCCGAAGGCTGCTGGAGAGAGTGCACTCCTTGCAGAAGCCATTCTGCCTGTGAGCCCAGCTCTTCGGTTATGTGGTAGAAGTATGTGGCAGGTGCCAGACGGCAGAGGCAGTGGGAGGAAGGTTGTAAGAAGTCCCGGATTGTGTAGAAGTCAACAAGTATGAGAGACGGCACAGAAGGAAGACATTCTAGGTACAGAAGAACCTGGTGGGTTTACAAGAACAAGAAACAGTCTTTGCAGCACATGTCAAGATGAGGACAGGGCATTATTATCAAGGGTTTGGCAGCCGATATGGAGGAGAGACAGGCGAAGGCTGGATAACAAGGGATCTGCCTACTATTCTAAGAAGCATTGCTCCCTGGAAGAGGAAAGCAAAGAGAAATCTTAAACAAGTGATGTAGTCTGGCCATGGGGTGGCTATCTGAAGAGGGGGTCCATTCCATTTCTCTTAAGTCATGAAGATACATGAGATTAGTACAAATGTTTTCGGCTCCAAGACACATTTAAAAACAGAAAAGTCTAATAACCTAGAATGCCCTTTCGTCTTTCTCCATCCCATGAACTCTGACTCATTCCCAAGGACTCAGCTCAAAAGTGAAATCTGACAGTTTTCCAAATAGGAATTAGTATTTCTTTGTCCCATAAGCTTCTCCTTATTTTGCACATTTCAACTTCTAAAACAAGCAACACTTAAAACTACAGTGATTTATTCACATTTGCCTCCCCATAAACTAAAGGCTCCTTGATCTCACAGACATTTATTCCTTCCAGGTACACGACGAACATTCCAAGAATCTGTTTCCTGAACAAGTCAAAACTATAGGATTTTGGGTGCCGGGGCTTGCCGCAGATGATCTACAGAATGGATGTAAGCTTTTATTTATCTGTCTTAGAAGGTGATGCGGGGGAAACACACACAGGTGGGTCTTGGACCTCAAAGGGTGCAGAGGTAGCCTAATCTATCCTGCTTTATTTATGTTTTCAGTCACACCTTTTCAAATGGAAAGTTCTAGAAATAAACAACCACAAGTCATAAATAACACTGTGCATGTATCTGGTGGTTTGAGAAAGGGTTATACTCTATAAACTCAAACTGGCCTCAAATTTATGGTAATTCTTTTGTCTCACTCTCCAAGTCCTGGGATTATAGGCCTAAGCCACCGTGACCAGCATGAATAATTTTTATTACAGTATGTTACTATAATTGCTATAGTTTTATTTATGAGTATCTTCTTGTGCCTTTATTATGGGTCTACATGCATAGAAGAAAAATGGATTTAGCCTCATGTGAAATTCCAGGCATTCATAAAGACTCTGGAACAGGTTTGCCAAGGACAAGAAGGGAGAAATGTAACTAATGACTTAGGCTAATCGTAATACGCCTCCCCAATCCATACAAGGCTGGGAAAGGATAATGTGAAAAGCTTTTGCCTGCATGGTCTGTTCCCAAGAGGCTAACTCAGAAAGGCCAAGGGAATCCAGCCATCTCTGCCTCCAGGGTTCCAGCTCAGTTGTTCAGTGTCTACCAAGTAGACACGACCTCGAACCTCTACAAGCTTTCAAACACAGTGATGTGCCGCCACTACCTCTGGCCACCGTGAAGGGTGCCAAGTAGGTAAAATGTGCTCTATGAAATTCTAGGCTTCTTTTACTCTTTCCCAGAGAGGTAATGTATTACATTCGTTTGTTAGATCCCTAAAAACTTCAAAAAGCTTTATTTTCCCCCGTAGAGTTGTTCAGAGCAGTTCTTTTATTTTCTGGATGATAGATGGATGGAGAAAGTCGTCAAGCTTAATATTATTCTTGCAGTGGATTCTCCATTTGGGCTTCACAAAAGGCTCCACAGATTCACTTGTTCCCCTCAGTTGTGATGTCTGGACCACTTGGAACAGACATAAGCCAATGAGTGATGCGGCCTTCTTTGTTTTCAGGGTCAACACAAAAACAAACACTAGGTCCTGGGTCAAGTTCGTGGAGGAGCACACAGGGCACACAGCCCTGGTATAGAAAGTGTGAAGGCTCACACAGCTGAAGCACATGACTGACAAGCCAAGCGCCCTACTGGGGAGATGCTTCATCTCTAATGGGTAAGGGCTTTAACTTCTAGGAAAGCGTATTTTCTTCGGTCTGAGATCAGTCCAATAATAACATGGAATTCTTACAATTATTTTGTTTAAAAAAACATCAGAGTTTAATATAGACTCTGGCTTTTTAGCCATGAGTTGATTTGCTCTTTTGGACCAAAAATTACTATGACAGAGGGCAACAGAATCAATGTTCTTTCCGAAGCTGAGAAAGAAGAGCTTTAAATACACTTAAATATACTTGCAATTTTTTTCTTCTTTTGCATGTGTTTAAAAACAAGGAGAATGCTACTGACATAGCATGTCACGAGTCAGGAATTCTTTAAATGCACATGTTAATGCATGTTTTACACACTGTATAATTTACTCTCAAAAAGCAACTGGAGGAATTATTTACAGAGAATGACACGCCATACCTCAAAGAAGAATTGAATTTTTCTTTTTTTAAAAAGAGAGAGCTGTTTACCAACAGACTGATCTTAAAAAAAATATAGAGAAAGATAGTTCCATCTTTGTTGAGATGGGAGCATAAAACAGATGGACATGGTAATTCATTACAAGACACTTAATTTGATAAAGGTTTCTTGGAACTGCACGTTCAGGGACAATTTCTACTGCAGCTTGAGTTGGCATGAGAAGAGCAACTTAATTACCCTGTACAACATTAACAGCCATAAGGTCTCCAATAGATATGACCTGATGATCTGGGCTAACCAAGGCTGTTTCACAAAGGCCAAAGAAGAGATCTCTGAGTTCCAAGCATGAAAAACAGAAGAGGTCCTAACTCCCCAGGAAGACCAGCTTTAACATGTCTATCTGGGTGGAGTGGGTGTGTTCAGTTGATAGCCCCTGACCCAGCACTCCCACCCTAACAGGAGGCTCAATACCCCAGAGACTGAAAAGGTGGGTCTCTGGAGATAAGAACTGTTTAGGAAAACTTTGAGAAGCTCAACTCACTCCCCCAGGATTCGAACTTTAGCAGACAGAATGCTGCATAACTGCACTCAACAGTAAGCTAATTGGCATCGTTTTCAGTAGGAAGTGAAGCATATTATTTAAGATTGGAACTAGGGCAAATAAGAAGACTCAACAGTAAGTATTCTCTATCATTTTCCATGTGAGTGTCTCTTAGAGTTCTCCGGCTTCTTGGTCTAGGTGTAAAGGTGGCACCCGCCTGGACTCAGTTTTCGTTACGTGGTGGAAAACAAGTCTACAATGGGGCTTTTCCCTTGAGGGCGGGCTACTGATGACGTGAGCCTCTATCAGATGGCCTTCCAGAGACCCAGAGCCTTCTGCACCGTCACCAGTGATACTCAGAAACTGCTGAACCCTTTCCTTTCAGTAAGCACCACACCCTAAGGCAAGCCCAGCGTTCTGTTCCCTGTCTTCCCTCAATGAGTCTCTGTTGAACTGTTTTAACAGATTTCAGCATTTTCGAATTGGTACACCTTGTTTTCACTCACTGCAGCTATGCGGTCAGATTAATTTTTATTAACTTACATGCTTCTGAGGGGAAGGAGCACCCTGCCAAGGATTCCATTCGGCTGGCCTCATCTGGGATGAGTCCACTTCAGGCTGCGAATTCTGGAACTCCAGAACGCTCCTTCCCCAAACATCTTTATCGACTCCCAAACACAGTGTGCTAGCAACCTGCGAGAATTCTATTAGCATCTCACAACCAAGCACTAGCAATAATGTATTTTCTCACAAGTGCAAAGAAATTGGGATTGCAGAGGTGGGGACACCTTAGATTTCTGAGCGGAAGCAGCTGGGGGCAAATACATAGATCTGGTCTTAAGGAAAGGCATTTCAAGATCTTCATTCTGGCCAGGGCTGTGCGATCATGTGTGGGTTAGCATCTTTGCTTTAATCTAATTTCCCTTCCTGACGTGTGGAACTGTTCTGACAGTACAGCGTGGGGCTGGGAAACTGTCTTAGATATCAGTCGGTGTTTCAGAGGACAAAAGTCATACTGAGGCTCAAACGAGGGAGAAAAATGAGCCCTTCACATAGAATATTTATTTTAAGTGATATAATGAGCTAATTAAAAAATTAGTAACAGAGGACATAAAACTCTCCTAAAATATAATTGTGACACACACACACACACACACACACACACACACACACACACCTAAATGTGAAATACAGAGGTATTAAGAACACACAGCTGAATGAACAGTGACAGAGAGGAGAGATGAGTAGTTGGAAACTCAGTAGAAATGAGTCTTCAGAGAAGGGAAACAATGTGCACATGGGTCCAGGGGGCAGCAGGCATCCCTGCTCAGCACACATGGGGAGTATCTAAGGCACTGGGGACCGCACCCCCACACACACACTGGAGTCCTTCCCACAGCACACATACCAAGGCAGCTGACAGAGAAGGCCGCATTCCATTGTAGAATAGCAATTTAATACAGTAAATCCTTATTTGTAGATCCAGCCTTTGGCCAGATGTCGTCCACCCCCTTTCCTTAGGAACTGTCTCCTCAGAGACGTCAAAAGAATATGCAGCTAGCAGTAATCAGTGAGCCGTCTATCAAACACACGACCACCCACTTCACCTGCTTACCCACAGCTTTCTGTTCTGTATCTGACCACCAAGGCACGAAGAACTAGCCTAGTAGTTTGCGTGTTTCATTTTGCCTTTTCTAAGAAAATGCAAGGATAAAAAAGCAGCCATCTTTCTCCCGTGACTTCACTTGACTGTCCCCTTCTCCTATCATCATGTGACCCTACTTATGGCTTCATTATCTTCCTGAGTCCTGGAATTTTGAGGGCTTTCTTTTCCTCTTGCTTTCTCTTAAGAACTTCCTAACACAAACTTCTTGAGTTTCATCCGATTGAGAAGATTTGGGAAAGTCGAAAATCTCAGAGGTGGAAGCTACTTTTAAGATCATGCAACCCAGAATTTGGGAGGCAGAGGCAGGTGGATCTCTCTGAGTTCGAGGCCTGCCTGGTTGCTACAAGAGCTAGTTCCACGACAAGCACCAAAACTTGAACAAACAAACAAACAAAAAATCACGCAACCCTTTCCTGCCTTCCATTTTGGCTCAGAGAACAAGAAAGTGAGAAGTTTGTTCCCTTCACCCTGAGACAGACCCAGTTCCTGTGACATACTGAGCATCCTCCAGGTACTACATGTGTCGTGCACAGGTGGGCTCACAGGTGCTCACTGACAACAATGACAAAGTAATGGTCGGGTCTCCCGAGTGCTTGGACAGGGGAAGGTATGGGCCTTGACAGTGACATGTGGTCCTCAGGGGAACGGGGACACTGCACCTGGTGGCTCACCCTCACCCAGGCACTGGCCGCTGCTGCTCTAGGCAGGGAGCTTCCAGTTCTATACACGTCGCCTGTGAGAACGGATCATGGTACAACTTCTCTGATCGGGTTGACCGGCAAGATTCAGTCTAATCCATTGATCTTTACTTCATTTCTCATGTGCTGAATATATCCCCATTTTTTTTTTTTTGGTGAAAACAGGAGAAATTTATTAACATTTTTGCCAAGAAAATCTAAAACTTTTAATTACCTTAGAACTGAAAAAAATTAGAACTTATAAATCTTGAGCTTAAAATAAAAAGATTTTTGGATACAGCGTCTCAGAAAGTAAGAGATCTCAATGCTCTGGATCTTGGTTCTGGAAGAGAGTCAGGCCCTTTGGTCAAGAGAGAAGCAGGAGCCAAAAGGGAGCTTGGGAACCTGGCTTTCACAGCATACACAACCCAAGACAAAGCTATTTTAAGTTTCTGGATATCATAAACAATGACTTAATTTATTTTGAACTCAAAATAACTGGCTTGGATTTTTTTTCTCAATAACTTTTAAGAAAAACATATTTATAGACAGAAATTGATAAGATGTTTCAGAAAGAAGAGTTTATGACAACTCTCATTAAATTTAGAATGAGTGACTATCATTCATCTTCTCAATAAACATACAAAAATATCAGAAGGCATGGAATGTTCTAAATAGCAATTCAGTTAACTTCCAGTAAGGTGCAGTGGGATCACTGCCGCAAATTTTAACAATTTAATGTCCTGTTAACTGAAAAATGATATTGGCAAAGTGAAAGCTCAATGAAAGAAGGTGTAGACACTGGAGCCGGCAATGTGCCCTTAGAGTGGGAAAACAAACAACAGAGAGTGACCTGGAAGCTATCTCGACAGACATCCAGCTGGGCTAAGGGTTAGGCTTGGCAGCAGAACATGGACGCACACAGTGCATCTGAGGTACATCCAGCCTCCAGATACAGCAGGTAGATCCATTTCTCTCGGACAAGATGAATAGTGACGGAATTTTTCTATGTCACATCCTTTAAAGATTGCTTTTGTTTTAAACATGGTCCTAGTTTTGGGAAATAGTTGTTTTGGCGTCCCCTCCCCAAACACCTCAATGACATTTTCTGCTGTCTGAGCAAGTAAAACCCAGTACTTCTTAAGGAGAGATGATCTGAGTTACAGTAACCGAAATGAGGTTTACAGCTGAGGTCGTACTTAGAGGCCTTGAACACGTGTCTGCTGAGGACGAACTGTCAAGAGGGAGGGAGGGGCAAAGTGCTGAGGACATAGCGAGTTTAACTATAAAGCTGCCCGAATTTCAGAAGACCCAGATGGCCAGAGCCAAAAGCACACTAGTTTTTAGAACAGGGTCACTCACCTGCAGGATTTCAGCAACTTTCTTCAACCAGAAAGTCAGGTCTAAAGGTCACTTATTTTTGTAAAGTGCATACTGTGGTGGATTAAAAATGGCCAGACATTCTTTGATGCTTCTTCCATCAAAAGGAAGACTCTACTCTGCTACTCTTTGGATAAGGGCTTATTCTGTGACCTGCTTCCACAAACACAAAGTGGCAGGAGCAGGGATGTCCACATCTGGGTCTCTAGAGATGCTTGCTGTGACACTTCCTCCTCCTGGCACACGTGAAGCAGTTCAGGATGGAAGATCAAACACAAGTTGTCCTTCAAGTCATGCCAGTGGGATTCCCAAAACATAACCGGCACCCAGACCTATATGCCGAGAACTGCCTAGCCAGCACCAAGAACGGAGAAACACGGAAGGTCTTTTGCTTTCTGTACTGCTCATGGGGATGGCAATGAAAAACTGAAATACATATTTGTTGCTAATTTGCACTTTGCTGATACAGACATAAGCTCACATCTCTGACTTATTCTGTTTTAACAACAACAAGAAAACATCACAAACACTACAGAAGAAGGAGCACAGGGATTTCGAAGATCCTGATTCGAAGACAGACTGGTCCTGCCCCTCATGCCAAGGAGCAGCTGCGGTTTTACAGAAGTCAGTCATTCTCTAGACTTCCATTTTCTAGACTGTAAATTCCATATTGTGATAGAGATGATAAAATGAGCAAAGGGTTGGTAATGATCAAGGTACGTGACACAGTTAAGCTATGTCTGTTATTGCTGGCCCCACACTGTGTAAGGACAGTTTTCCCAGCTCTACAAAGACAGCATTTGCATCGATGTACACAACACATTGGTTGTTTTGTTGCAAATCCCCTGTGCATGGCAGCATCTGTACAGGCACACACCGTGCACACACTCACGGATACTATATGCACAAAAGGTCCCAGCCCTATAGGACATTCTGTTTCTCCTTCTGTTACTGTGCGGTGGTGTTCAGACCCTGATTAAGGCCCCAGATGTGAATTCTTATCTTTTTCTGTCTTCTCTTAGAAAGTGTGATGTTAGCTGCTGAAATCATGGAGTGGAAACAACAGAAAAGGGCTAAAAGGATTCAGTGTGCCTGCAACTCTGCACCAGGTTGCAGAGTACTGATCCTCGGTCAATGGTTAATTCTTTCCCACGTGCGCATGATAGATATCTATCGCCTGCAACTCTGCACCAGGTTGCAGAGTACTGATCCTCGGTCAATGGTTAATTCTTTCCCACGTGCGCACGATAGATATCTATCACTTTCAGGATCCACGTGAAGAGAGCAGAAACTGAATTCTCTGGGTCCTAAAGAGATAGCCAGGATGCTGCAAGAGGCCAGGGGGCAGGCCAGGAAAGAAGTGCGTGTCAGTGGCAAAAGTGTTATCCAGGTGTGGTAAGGACACCCAGAGAGCAGAGTCCTTCCCTTGTAAGTTTGATGAATCAGTGGAATAAAAGCAGGCCACTCAGGGGGAAACTCACAAGCTGAGCAGGAGCTCACACAGAAATGGGCGGCTGGGGGCCTGACTGAGTCAAACAGCCTTGCTAGGAAGAGCTGGAAGGTCTTTATGAAAGAGAGCAAAGCCATAAGAGAAGTGGTTACTCTCAGTGAAAAGTAAATTTTTACTGCTGGGCTTTCAGCTATTTTACCCTTCTCTGCCCTAAAAGACTCTCCTGCCTGAATTCTCTAACAACTGGCTTTGCTCTAAGTTCTTAGCCAAGGTCTTTACAAGCAGGTGAGAAAGTCAAACAATCATGATAGTATTTTATATATTCCATCCTGGTTTCTGTTGCGCAGGAAACATGTTTCTCTCATGAGAACAAAGGTTTCTCTTAAAATGCTATTACTATAAATTAGGCAATTTTCTTTTTATTTCTATTTTTATATGTTTGCTTGGGTTTTCATTCTTTGATCACAGTATAACCTACAAACTTCTTTAATAAGAGAGACCCTGGTTCATATGCGAAGCTATCCTGAACAGACTTAAGCAACAGACCGAGCACATATATTCTGCATTTACCAATATTAATGCGCACACACAGAGGAAATATGTCATAATTGCTGACCTCTAGAAACATTCTTCAGCTAGTGAGATAAGACTTTATGTATGCAGCAATTAAATAAAGGTGCAAGGAAATGCGTGATTAACTGACAGCAAGGAAAAGGATATTCTTGGAGTTCCCAGGGGGCAGAACAGGTATGACGTGAAAGATGAAGACCTTGTGGATAAAGTGGAATTTAATTGGAATCCTGCAGGATGAGTGGTATCAGAAAAGATGGAATGGAGAGATAAAGGTTGACTCATGCTGTGTTAGGCGAGGGCAGTGCTAGGAGGGAGCCATCATTCTGTAGTCCTGGTGGGTAGGAGAGCTTAAGGAAAGGGTCTGGGAGCAAGTCAAGGCTTTTAAAGTGAGATGATGCATAATAGTTGCATTATGAGCAATGGGAAGGGGATAAAGAAGCTACAAGTGTTCTTTCCACTCTTCCTTAACATATGCATTACCTTGGCTAAGCATGGGCTTGTTCATTCATTCATTCATTCATTCATTTATTCATTCATAATATACTCTGGCCATATTATTCCTTTGTAATAGAGATCACAAATACCCACTTTTCTTTGAGAATCACAAAATAAAAAGGAAACATCTGAATGATTTCAATGTATTATAAACATGTTATGTAAACAGATGAATGAGGAGTTCCAAGGGAGCAGAAGGGCACACTGGAGACATCGAAGATCGAAAACACCTTAAAGAGAGGAAAACAGAATCCCCAAAAGACAGCAGATGCTGTCCAGGTCAAAGAAGAGAAACACTATGTGGAGAGAGGCGGCTGGAAATGCAGAGGTCCTGAGCATGAGAAGAGTCGGGGAGAGCACTGATTGGGCCGGAACAAAGGGTGAGTGTGTAGCAGGGAAGGGGACAAGCATGGGTCACTGGCTATCTAACACACAGGAAGGTAAGAGCTGTGAGAACGTAGTCCTCCCTGCAAATAATTGACAGCAGGACTTTGATGACTTCCTTCTCCGTGCTTCTGCGGTGGCACCGTTTTTCTTGGACCATTCTTCACCAGAACGCCAGAGACACAGCTGCATTAATACAATAACACCCACCCTCGGGTTTCTGTTTACTAGAGTCGCAACAGAAAGCATCTGGGGCAACCTCTGTCCCAATGTAACATTTCTTCTAAGCACGGCTGGCAGGCAGCCATCCAGATGGGAAGACATCTACCCAGCGCCAGGATCTGGAGTCGGCCGCAGAAAGCAGCGTGACTCACTGCTGAGTGTTATCAGTTGTGAGGTTTCCTCCTTAAGCTGAGATTTAGTGTTTTCCTACAGATCCTATACATTTTACCCAACAAGAGTGACTGGGAGAAAAAGTCCCCTGTACCTCCAGCATACAAAAGGTGCTAATTAGAGCTGTAAAACTGAGTTCAAAGTTGTCCCGTTCCTTCACTCAATGACAGGCCTGCCTGGCTTTGACTAATTAGGTTCTCTGATACAACGAACCATCTCCCTTTTTATGAAGGCCTTGAAAGAACATTTGTGACTACTAGTATTGCTCCACTGTTTTTGCTGGTGATTGGCTGTACCTGTGTGTGCATGGGTGTTCACCCTTTGCACACAACATCACATAGATACAACATCCTAATGTCACAGGGAGGTGGCTGTACCTCTTAAACACACCACTTTCACAGAAATCTTGGTTTTCCACTTCATGACACAGCATAGGGGACATGTCTGAAAGAATCCTAGGTTTCGGATAAGAAAAAGGCCAGGACACTAGAGACTTAATACATTTCGTTAACTGAAAGAAGGAAAAAAGCAATTATGAAAACAAACTCTAAGTATCTTCTCTGATTACTGAAAAAGGAAACTTATTGTAGTGGTTCATCTAATCAACCTGATGGGATTGAGAAGGATCTAGATCAGTGTTCTCTATCTTCTTAATGCTCTGACCCTTTAATACAGGTCCTCATGTTGTGGTCACCCCCAACCACAAAATTATTTCATTGCTACTTCATAGCTGCAATTTTGCTGCTGTTACGAATCGTAATGTCAATACCTGACATGCAGGATAGCTGATATGTGACCTTCCAAGTGGGTTGTGACCAACAGGTTGAGAACCGCTGGTCTAGGTCTGAGTGGGTCTGAGAGGGAGGTCACTGCCAGAGAGGAATAAGTGGGGGAGCCTTGCCTTGAATATGGATGGTACTATCACATAGGCTAGAGTCCAATGGAACAGATGGGAGAAGAGTATGGGGTTCCCTAATCAAAAATCTCTCTTCTCTACTCCCTGGATGCCATTTGGCGAACTGCCCTGAAATATCCTCCTCCTATGACAGAACGAAACCTCTGAGATCATGAGCCAAATCTCAAAGATTTGGTCAAAGCATAGAACTCCAACTAACCCATGGTTATTTTAACTAGGGGCTACCTATACTTACATATTCCTAATTCATAAAGTCATTCCTATAACCAAAACTACTCATGCAGTAAGTCTAAATGCCAAATGCCTGGTACTAGGACGGGACTGGAGCAGAGGTTACAGATGGAACTAAATAAGGAAGGGTTTCAGCTCTTGGTATTCTATGCAGAACAGAAGTGGTAAGAAAGGAAATGCCTTTATTACAAAGACAACATAAAGGGCTAGAAAAGACGGAGGAGGTAGTGATGACAGAGAAGAGGGACAGGTATCATGGGTAAGGGGAAGCAGACTGCGGACCCAGGTTCCCTGAAAGCAACATACTGTTGGCTAGCATCACTGTGATGCTCTGTAGAGCAACAACAGCAGACCCGAGGGCTCTCGGGGTTTAGAGACCTCATCCAATAGTGTTCAATGGATGCCCTGTTACTAACGTTAAAATGATGGTGGCTTATCTCCTACAGCTAAAGGGAAATGTGTCTGATACTCAAAATTACTGTTAAGAATTCAGACACCTTTTTGCCTCAGTATGAAATGGGCCCTGGGAGATGCATGACTCCACATATCCAGACCCCTTCTGATGAGCTCTTGGAAGCAGTCAGTGTTTCATAACACTGGGCACTTGGCTTACACACTCACAAGATCTGCTGCAAAGGACCAAATGGCGTGTCTCACTATCAGAGGCCTCGTTCTGCCTCCTAATCTGTGCACGGAGGGGAAAGCATGCCTGCCTACTTCCTAGTCCTCCGAGTGCTTTCAGGAAGAGTCTTAATCCTTAAGATTAATGGCTTAACCTGATGACACCTGGCTTTGATGTGAGGAGAGACATATGTAAATAGCCAGTAATAGTAACAGTCCAGTGGTTTCTCCAGAGAAACAGGCAAGGATTGGGTTTCCCAAGGGAAAACAAGCTGCAGGCTAGAGAAACTGTCCAGGGGATGGTGCTAGCAAATAAGTCAGAAAGGAAACTTGAACCGGTGACAAACCAACCTTGCCGGTAGGGTACAGCAGCCGTCCGCTGTGAGCCGCACTTGAGTTTCGTAGCTGTCCAGGGGGCACACGGCCTGCTGGACAGGGGGGCACTCCACGGTGCTGCAGTCCACGCTGAAAACTGAAAGGGGCAAACAGAGAAGCACTGTTTACTGCGACATCTACTTGTATTTTGAATCCCCAAACGAAATAACGACTGTCAACAAATGTCCAACGATTTCTTGCATCCCTGAAACCCAGAGGGCCCTTCTAGTGTTTTTCTGTCTGTCCATGAAACGGAAGGGCAACTGCGGTATGTCTCAAACAGGGGACAAGGGTTAGGATGAGAACAGAATGAGACCATGGAGTGATACGGATGGTGACGGACAGCGAGAAGCGTTTCTGACAGAGCAGTTCAAGAGATGGACAAGGGGATCGCCTGGCCTGAAGCGTTTGCCTAATAGGAAAACTAAAATGAAGAAAGAAAAATAAAAGGGAAAAAAATTTAAAAAACCGATCAGTCATTAGAAACTTGCGAAGAAGACACCACTACAACCTAGACCTAGTCACAGACTACGTTAGAAATGCTGGCACTAGGGTAAGGCTGTTAGATACACTATAAAGCGAGAAACAGCTGCGACATGACAAGAATTCCAATACTGGCAAAGAAGGTGAGTAAACAGTCAAGTGACGGAGGGCATGCTTCGAAGCCAAGGCGGACGGGAGGGGCTGCCAAGGAAGAAAACTGGGGCTGTTTCCTTATAAAACATCTGCCATTCGGATGTGTGTATTTATTCAAACGCAATTCTGTTTTATATATGTGTGCTTCTAAATGTACAACTTCCACGTGACACACGCATCTGCAAATGCGGCTTCCGATCGTCTCTCGGGGCAGTGAAGCAGGGAGCTACAGCACCACAGTCTTCCCCAACAGCTTCCTCAAACATACGTGAAGAAAATACAGACGGAAGAGAAAAGGGCTGGCTTACTCCATAATGGCACTCATGCGCCAGGAAATTAGCCCTCTGGCTCTTGGATTAGAGACCTGGAGTGAGACACTAGTGAAGCAGCAAGCCATCCCGAGCACAAGCAAGAATGCCCATCTTGGTGGGAGCTGAGAAGCCCTGGAGGAGGGACCTGTTGCCCTCTGATGCAAAGGGGCGATGCTGCCCAGCCAGCTGGCGCCTACCTGGTTTGCACTCAGAGAGGTCACAGCACTCTCCCGGCTTCCCTGAGGCTTTGGACACTAGAATGTTCAGGTATCCCGGCTGGCAGACTTTGCGCAGACAGCCCGCAGGATCGCACACGCAGCGGCTGGGTAAGGGACAACACTCCCCGGGGGGAGCATAGCCCTCGATCAGAACGGAATCTTCAGGGCAACGTGGAGAGAACTGGACTTCACAGCGGGCCTTGGAGCAATCTGGCTTCTCTTCTGAATGGGAGAGAAAGAATTTAGCTCATGCCCAGGGCAGTGCGGGGCACTTCTGTGGGAAGGACAGATCATCCCAAGTCTATTTACTATGCAGAGCAGGGGGACAAAAGAAGTCTGGTGAAAATCTCAACCACAGGAAATCTCTACCAAGAGCTGCCCGTGACACCAAAATACAGGTCATCCCTTGCTCATGGTGTACAACCAACACAGACTCCAAAGCTCAAGGGGACGCAAAGGGAAGGCCTCACGTGGCTCAGACTCAGGTCTAGGCTAACTGTGAACCCAAGGGTTGTGAGGTTTCTTTCTTGATAGTGACATAGGTTAAAAATCCAAACAGTGACAGAAACAAGCCCTGGCTGCTCCAGGGACTGAAGACAATATGAATGATACCAGACATGAAGAACTTGACCTCCAAAATGGGCTTCGATAAAAGCAGCTTATTAAGATGTGCAATTTTATGGCGTGGTAGCTGAACAAGACAAGGAGCCACCTTCCCCCATCATTCTCCTACACGGCACGTCTGGCCCACGGGAAGCACCTGTCCATGCAATGCCACCTGCTGACCCATGGAGACAGCTCAGTCTCAGAGATGGGGAAAGTAACAGTGGGCTTTACCCAGCAAGTGTAAGACTAAGCAGCAGAGTCCGAGCTCATCAAACTGGAGTCCTCAGGCTATGTTCCTGGTTTACGCTTTTAAGAGACCCACGGCCTCGAGGAAAAGACTGCGACAATCTAAAACTACTAAAGATGGTGACCTTTGAAGAGGGTCTGGGTGTTGGGAAGATGTTAGTGAAACAAAGCCACACTGTGCTGTAGTGACCACTTCCGCAACCTTTAACTGACTTTACTAAACTAAAACCCACAGATGACACCGCAAAACGGGATTGAAGTCAAGAGTTTCCTTATTTGTGTCTGTGTGTGTATACCAAAACAAACCAACCAACCTAAGGTAGAAAACGCAAGGAACCTGCCTAATCAGTGAAAAAGCAAGAGCCAAGGCACCGCTCACGTTTCACTCAGCTCTGGATAGCACAGACATAACTGTCATTCCCAAGCCAAACCTGCTTCTTTCCGACTTCTCTCCCTCAAAAGCCTCATGCAGCAGAGGCGAACCTGGAAGTCCTCATCCTTCTGCCTCCTCTTGCCAAGTGATGGGATGATACCTGGCTCTTCCTCTGCTCACTTTCCAACCTGGCTGCCTTCCCTTTCACTTTCCTGGTCGCCTTCCTTAACTACGCGTCTAGCTAAAACACGTGCGAAGAGATTTCGCACGCTTAGAGTCCTAGAAAATGCATCCAGAACTATTTACTGAGTGCCAATTGATTTAGCCGTTTGGGATAACCAGGAGAGAGAGAAGGGGGAGGGGGAGAGAGAAAGATTAAGATTGATTCTTGCCCTCATCTGGTCTATGAGGCAGTAAAGGGTGACAGAAAAGCGATCGATATTATAAACAGCAACAGAGAGTGTTAAACGCTTTGGGAGACAGACAGAGTAAGGGGAGCTAAGACTGCTGAGGAGGGGCAGCTACGAGGTGCAGAGCAAGCGTGGAATGAAATGAGTGCTGCAGAGATACCCAGAGGAGCCTTCCAAGAAAGGGGACAACGGAATCTCGACTGCGCAAGAAGTCCCCTCTTGCAATTGTAAGGCTTTGGGATTGTGAGTAACAGAAGACACTGGGGAGCGGGGAATAAGAGGCAGAGAAGGATCTGGAGAGAGGAAAGAGAGCCAAATCCATGCACTGTTTTCTACAGTTAACAACGTGTTGGACACGGAGATGACTTTGTCGTTAAAGGTCATGCGACGTGCTTTCTTTCACAGAACTTACAGCTGCGTCCTACTTTTCCTGTTGGACAGAAGGCAAGTGCACCACACCTCTGCCTCAGTCAGGGTCAATAGTCAAGTGCAAGCCCTGCCCTTGCGACCAGTTGCTGCCATCAAACCAACAGCCAATACGCTTAAAGCAGAGTGGAAAGTGAAAACAGCTTCTGGCCTAAGGGTAAACTTCAATAGTGGAACACACACACACACACACACACACACACACACACACCTTCTGACATCCTGGGAATTCTCTGAGCTAGTATCTGCTCCATTTTGCAGGTAATGAAATGAAGGTTGAGGCAGGTTAAGCTAATTGCCCACGTCCATACGGCTGGTGAATGGGCTGGGGTGAGCTGACCCTGGTCCGTCTGGTCCATGAACTCTGGTATGATATGACTCCTGTCCTAGGATTGCCTGCTGTTGAAGGTGTTCAGCTTTGGCCCTGACCTTCTTCCCTCCTGAGTTGATTTATCTGGGCTAACTTCTTTCCTGACTGGAAATATGGTTTCTGATAAGCCCTCACAGCTGAACTTTCTCCTCTCCTCAGAGCCACAGAGCCTACAATCACATGTGTGGGCCACAGAGGTCTTAGCTCCACTCTCGAAACACCTAGCCATTTACTTTCATACCAAAATCCCTAGGAACTACCTTGCAAAGAGAAGGTACGTCAATGACAAGGAGTCTACATTGAGAATCTCCCCCTACTGCATCAGTATGGGGATCCTCAAAGAGCTGAGAAATAGAAGGTTAATTTGGCGATGGGGTTCAGCTTGGTCTTTGTAAAGTACATCCAAGAGGACTGCTTATCTGGCAGATGCTGATACTGATTTATAATAAAGAAAAGCCCCAATTCTACCTATAAAGAGCACTGAATTATTACATTTGCTTATTTATTATAATTGATTTATTTGTTTGAGACAGGGTCTTGTGTAGGTCAGGTTGCCCCAAACCATCTATGTAACTCAGGATCACCTTGAACTTCTGATCTTCATGTTTCTTCCTCCCAAGCGCTAGGACTGTGGTATGGATTGCCAGGCTTGGTTTTATGGGATTCTGGGGATCTAACCTAGGATGTCCCGTACATAAGTACTCTCTGAGACCCAGCCCTACATTCTATTATATTCATATTCTCTGAGGATTTGACATATATAGTTAAGGTTTTTCAAACATATTCTTCCATGTTTTGCATACAAATCCAACATATTAGCGTTTGCTAGTTACTCGACTTGACACTCTTTAACAATGTCACTTCTTAAAACGTGTACGGCATGAGAGCCGTGTGAGCTTCTGCAGCACACAGGGGCCAAGGCAGGCGACCCAGGCAGTGCTAACTGTCAGTGAACATACATGAATCAGGACTTTAAACGTGAAAGTGTCCAAGAATGTCGAGAATTAAGGTTTAATCTTACCAAACACTATTTCAACTCTTCTCGAGACAATTATACTAGCTTTCCCTTAACTAATACAGTCAATTAGCAGATGGTAAAGCACCCTTTGGGTTCTTAGAAAACACCCCATTTTAAATGGTTCTGTTGACTGTGACTTCCTAATAACTTAGGATCTTTAAGCGTAAAAATTTGAGTATAGGTTGGATGGTGGTGGCACATGCTTTTAATCCCAGCACTCGGAAGGTAGAGGCAGACAGATCTCTGTGAGTTCAAGGCCAGCCTGGTCTACAGAGTAAGTTCCAGGACAGTCAAGACTTACACAGAAAAACCCTGTCTCAAAAGACCAAAAAAAAAAAAAAAAAAAGAAGAGTATAGTAGTTACTAGAGTTCATACCCCCCAATACTCACGCCTACTCTCTCACCCCCCCCTTTCTTTTCCAAGTGCTGGCCTATTCAGTCTTAGATATAGTTATGTAGACTCTTTCAACGAGGACTTTTGTATTCTATCTCTTCCACTACTGCAAAAGATGTTTTGTTTTTGTTCTGAGACAGGGTTTCTCTGGGTAGCCCTGGGTGGCCTGGCACTCATTATATAGACCAGAATGGGCTCCAACTCAGAGATCTGCCTGCCTTTACCTTTCAAATCCTGGGATTAAAGGTGTGTGCCAACATGCCCAACTATAGCAAAACTATTTCTGTAACACAAAGTTAACTATTTTTTTGATGTTTACATATAACTTTCTCATAAAACTACCTTAAATGGAAAGGGGGCAGGCAGGTGCCTTAGCAATTATTCAATATTATATTATTATCCTAGCTCTTTTAGACTCATCTTTCCTAAGCTGTATTAAACCCCAAATTCCCAGGAAACTTCACTGACAAGGCTTCACTGTTCCTGTTTTGTGTACCTGTCAGTTCCTCTACATTTTGGGATGTTTTAGTCTTTCAGATTCTTGCTAGTGTTCCTGAAGAGTCTTAACATAAAGACTAATTCACTTGTGTTTCTCTCTTGCTTACTTATAAACATATAAAAATGTGACTTTAACATTTTAGCCAAATACTTCTTCAGTCATGTTTTAAGTTTCGCATGTGTTCCTCTCAATGTGATCTGTTTTGAAATAATCTGTAACTCAACACTGATTTCTTCTTTTGACGTTTTTCGGAACATTTTATTTTGCTATAAAATGTCTGTAGAGCTAAGTTGGGGGGAGGGAGGGAGTTTTCCTTTTGTTTTTCTTTAATGATTTGTTACTAGTTCATGCGTGCTGTCTAATTTTCTGTTTTTGTTAATTCTTTGAGATTTTATGGCTCTGCACATATGTGTGAACATATATAGTGTTATGGGCAGTTTTTAAAACATGAGGATTTAAAAGTAACACACACTCTCTATCTACCGAACACACACGCCCATCTTTGACATCAGCCTTCTTAATTCTGAAACTTCAGGTCTTCTGATTTCCGCAGACTCTCCTGGGAGTGGCCATGTCTCGCTCGCCACACTGTTTGCCGTCACTCTTCAAACCTGGGCTGTTACTACGACGACAGCAGGCATTTGTTTCAAGTTTTACACTGAGCTGGTGAACTGTGAAATCACGCTTTCAAAGAATTGAGATTTGGAAAACCTCTAGATATTTTCTTGTTTAATAACTTTATTTGTTAATAGCGGCTTTATTTCCCATCTTTCCCTGGATCACCTAGTACTTGTGTGCACTCAGCATCCTGTACACACTTAACCCGACGTGTTACCATGACACCAGCAACTGTTGTTCTGCCTCCTTCTTTCTCAGCCTGTTTCAAACACATACGTTCTCTTGGAAATCTTTATTTATTCTTCTACATCTCTCTTGCTCGTTTTTCCACATGGAAGATAAATAAGGAAACTATTGCCACATCATAAATTTCCCATGAATGAGAAAGGCGTTACCTTTGAAGTTGAAAATTTTATCTATTTGAAAAGAAGTCCTTTTAAACTCTTTCCCAATGGCATCTAACAAATCTACATATAATACTTAAGCTAATTAGCAAGCTTTTTTGTCTGGTTGCCCTGGTAACTTTGCAATTGGCATCTTATAAAAGTAAAAATTGCCCCAGATATAGAAAGACAATATGACTCACAACTGAAGTAATTAAGGAAAAACAAGTTAGTTTTACCATACTAGTAATCTTCCTTTGAGGACTGATATGGTTACCTAGTATAAAATGATGTCATAGTAATTATGCAAAGTATCAATCAAACCTAGTCACTTGACCCTCCACTAGACTAGACTAGACAGTGGTTATTTCTAGGCCTTTTCCAGAATCATATACCAACAGAGAAAGTAAAACCACAACTCAGAAGGCAGCAAATGCATTTTAGAATTTTCTGCTTAAACCCAGGTTTTAAGTAAAAGACACATGGACAGCTATTAGATGGAAAGAGGAAAAATGAGTTTTTAAGAGAGAGGGGTCATGCAGCCAGACTCTTGTCAACCCTGTGTATTTGGTTGAGCTCCACGAAACATCTGAGACCGAAGCCTCCCTTTGACTTCTAAATCCCTTGGCATGGTCACTCCAGGCAGCAGCAGAATGCTGCACATTGGCTGCTGGAAAACTTGAAAAATAGCAGTGAAATTTAAATCTGACTCTTGAAGACTCAACTGCATAGTTGAGTTGTTGGGTCCTCCCTCAGCACCAACCCTGATTCCTTCTGCCTGTTGATATTAAACTCATAATACGCCATTCTGAGACATCTCTGGGAATTCCAGTAACTCCTAGGATAACTCAAAGACCCCAGATTAGGATGAGTTTTGATATCACAGACTTCAATAAGGACACAGAGTATGAAGTCAAGAGGCAAAGGGCTTACTATGCTTGTTTGCTCCAGATCTCACTGTGGTGTCCCTTCCGCTGATGGGAACAGCTGTGACATTGACCTTGGGTGTCACAGGGGCCCTCGGCCACTTGATAGAATCTGGAGATAAATGCTGTGATAGCAGCATAGTCTATGAAGTCCTGGTATCTGTCTTTCACTCACTCAGTTGACAAACATTAACTGAATGATTTGAGCAGGGAAGGAGCAAAGTCCTCCTTTCTTAGATTTATGGCTCCAGAGAGAGGCATTCAAACAAAGGGCTTCTCAGCACAGTGCCAGGTGGCGATAAAGGCTTTGAAGTACAATCAATGATACCAAGGCACTGCATCAGCCAGCAGAGTTCCTCAGTGCAGCAAAGAAAGAGAAAGCAGGGCCTGGTGGCACATGCCTGCAATCCCAGCCTTCAGGAGACAAACACGGTCAGCATGGCAAGTTCCAGGTCAGCCTGGACTACACAGTGAGTTCTAAGCCAGCTACTAGAGAATCCATGGTGATAACAGAGAGGGCCATAGGAATACAAGTAGTAGACAAGAATATTCCAGCACCAAGGAACAGCGAGGAAAACACCTTGAAGGCAAGACAGAGCTGACTCTAAGTAGGAATAGACATTCGGAGTTAAGAAGAAGAAATCTAAACTGAAGTATAATTAACATGCAGAGAATACCAATTAAAACTCACAAAAAAGCCACAAGGCAAACATTTTGATGTATAATATTTCTTATTAAGGATTGAAATGGAAAAAAAAAAAAACCTCTCCAAATTGAGGACCTCCCAACCACCACCCCACCTTGTGTTCTTCAGTGAAAAGGAGGACTACATTTTCATCTGTACGGAACAGATGACAAGACAGATCCCGGGAAGCTAAGACACCTGGCTGAGGACACACGATGAGCGGCTGAGCTGCCAAAGTCCACAAAGCCCAAAGCAAAAGTTCCGTATTTGGCTCGTCTAGGACTTGTATGTCTAGTCCGCGGCCATGATTCTGCTCAAATACTCAGTTCTACACGGCTTTGCAATGGCAAGGAAGGCACGGGCTTTGCTGAGGGCTCATCAGCGCACTGCCAGCTGCCCTGTTTCGTTTGTTCTTAGCCACAGAGACAGCACCAGGCCCCATTCCTGCCGGCATGCAGCGGTATTCTGTTCTGGAAACTTCTATAGTAAATGCAGTACACATGTCATCCCCCTGCTTTCAAGTTTCGAGGCCGACTCCTTTAAAAGCTACACTGGCGCGCTCTCTTCATTCACATTCCATGATTTTATCATAACCTTTTTTGGCAGGCTTTGCTGTGAAGACTTGCTCCACACGATCACAACCCCAAGGGGGGAAATTAGGCTTTTGTTGACAAAGAGCCAGGAATACTTCATATTTCAGCTCCTTCAGAAAACACCCACACTGCTTTCCCAGCTCTTTCTTTTCCCCTGAAGTTGGGTTTTAAGAGCAGGAGAGCCTGCATAGGGCCTTCCCTGCACGGTTTATGAAAGATGCCAAGTTAAAGTGTTTTCAATTGCCTAATAAAGTCCCCCGGCATCACAGCACAACATAACTCAGCCTGAAGACAAAGAAGAAAACAGTAAAGGATCTACACAACTACTGGATGTAATATTTTAATTCAGTCTTCTACACTCTGGCTGTGTGTGCGCGTTAAAAATCACTCACAACACTTTTAAAAACACCACTGTCTGTAAAACACCTCACTGATTAGATCTGATTGCTCGGAAAGAGAGGTGTGTGTGTGTGTGTGGGGGGGGGTATATGTATTTATTTCAGCAGCTCCCAGGCGATCCCATTGTGTTCTTCAGTTGAAGAAACAGCCCCGACTCCTTCGGCAAACTGAAAATCTTTCCAAGGATACTCGCTATGGATACAGCGTTTGCCAGGGCAGCTTCACACACTCAAAGCAAACCATGGGTACTAAAGGGCCAACTGACTCTTCTAGTCTGGCCAGCTCAGAGCTCCAGTCTGCATATTACACTTCAAGATGTGTCTAGGGGCCCCTGGACCACACAGCTTTCCTAGCCCAGAGTAGTGCTGACCTAGACTTACAGACTGGCTACTCCAGGTACGGCCCCCAGTCAGCAGTAGGCAGCAGCACTGCTAGGAAATGGAGCAGCTCTACTGCAGCAGCCGGACACTGCAAAGTTTCAGATGGGCTGAGCCAGGGTGCTGTTTTCCAGTGACGCTCAGGGCCGAGGCCAGCAGCATCTCCTAGGCATTTGCCAGAAATGAAAATCCTAAGGTCCTCATCTAGTGTGAAGAATCAGAAACTCTGGGAACGAGGCCAAGGAATCTGAGTCTAAAAACTCTACAAGGGTTCACTCACTCCTTGCCTCCTGTCAGAATTGCCTGGGAAACAGAACCCGGAAGCTCGGGGTTGGAAGTGTGCTACTCCAGCAAAGTTTCCCAGAGACTCCCAAGGCAACGGAAAGGTGCGGCCGTGCATGTGCTCAGCACACCTGTGCCGGCCCTTGTTCCATGATCTCAGGAAATTCAAAATTGTCTTCGTTCTTAGAAAATATGACCTAACCAGCCTTCTCTGGAATCTTCTTTGAAGGGATCAGAGTTACCCGAGAGGAGGCAAAACCCAAGATCGCCTTTTGATCACGGGCAGAAGGCTTGGGGGGGGGGGGGGACAGGCAAGAGGCAGACCCTGAGTGAGGAGCGTGTGCATTCTTCTTAACTTTAGACACAGTTTGCATGTGACAGCAGAATTCCCAGCCCAGAGAAATTGTATTGTGTCATCTGTGAATTCATAGCAAGGAAGTATATTCAATTTACTGCCAGACGGATTTGCCATTCAAAGAATTATAGTTACATATTCATACACCATAATGCAATTCCAAAATGTTACAATCTGTTTCTTAAAAAGAACTCTGACAATAAGATAAGGCCTAAATATAGGTTAGAATAAAGGCACAAAGTACCAAATGTTGGTTTTAAAATGATTAGTTTTACCTAATAGAGCCACCTTCTGTAAATACCCCCTCCTTGTTGTCACATGCTGGGCTCCCCTCCCCCCACAGAGGAATCGTAATTATTAGGATGCAGGACAAAGAACCAAATGTTGGTTTTAAAATGATTAGTTTTACCTAATAGAGCCACCTTCTGTAAATACCCCCTCCTTGTTGTCACATGCTGGGCTCCCCTCCCCCCACAGAGGAATCGTAATTATTAGGATGCAGGACAAATGATAACCGAGGGAAGCCTAAATGAACTAGCTTCACAGTCAGTTAAGCAGCGTCTTTAAAAACGCTCTTCCTCACAGCTTGAAAATGTCAAGGAGGTGTAAACATTAGCTCTCTGGGACGGGTCCTACCAGAAGGCGACATCCATTACAGAACACAAACAGAATCCTCAATTTTGCCGCAGCATTCTGTGGGTCTAGTTGCCTTCCGTGCTTAGCGTCCCCAAGGAATGGATGCTGTAACTCTGCTCTTTCCTGCAAGGACGACACTGCTTTGACAAGAGTACAATAAAACGCCAGATCTTAAACACGAGGGAAGGAAGGGTCTGGTGTTCCTCAGCTGTAAAATGTAGGGCCGGCCCTTGTGGGTGTGCTCAATGAACGCACTCCAGCCAGCTTCTAGGAGCATTTCCTACTCAATCAGGTTCCAAAGCCCTTGGCGTCGGCTCATTCAAGAGGACCAGTAGATGCTTACTGAATGAAAGGAGCGGCCCATCACATCCTTTCAAATGTCAGTTTGTCAACACTCTCAAGTGTTTGCAATATAAGAGAAAATGTGAAAACACACAACACACACACACACACACACACACACACACACACGAGAGGACAGAGAGAGAGAACATCAAATTGAAGGTATTATCAATAAGTTCCCGAGACTCAGAGATGATATATGAACTTTTAAAAAGTCTTGAGAAGTTCTTTAAGTACTATTTTATGATGATATGAGACCTTTGGAGTTGCAGCAGATGACATCACTTAAGAGAAGAATTAAGGAGGGCTCAAGCAGCAGGAATAAGGGACAGGTAGGGGGTGGCACAGAACATTCTGTTGCTATTCTATCCCCACTGACAACGGCAGCAGAAAATAAGGAAGAACAGGCTGTTTAACCGTTCCACTGGTAGTTCTCACGCAGGTCCGCACATGCTGGACACAGACATGAGGCTAAAATTATAAATAGATGCTTGGAAAAATATTTTGGCCATTTTTTTTTCTGCCTCCTCTCTTTCTCTTTTTAAGTTCCACCTCAGGGAAGATGATCCGTTTGTCTGAACCATTCAGACACTGAACAGAGGTTATTTTTAGCTACTTTTAGTCCAGTTTTATATAGGAGTCATTATAGCCACAAAGGCTTAAGAAACAAGAACTGGGTACAAATCTTGGGTTTTTAAAAACAAGTTGGGCCATCTTCACCAAATGGTTCTGAGTTGGAGCTTCCTTAGGGTTGTTATTAGCGAGATAAAAGAGGCTGCAGGAAGTCGTGTACCTGGTGCATGCTCAGCAATCAGTGGCTTGGTGACGCCACCACTGTACCACAGTTACTTACTAGAACAGTCTAGACACATGCACAAGTGCACACACGCATGAATGCGCACACACAGGCCTTCACCACCTATCTCTGCTACCCTATATAAATTATACATTTTATAGAGCCTCAGAACCCTCAGGTGTTAAGATGAGAAATCTTATTGTACAAGACTGGCTTGAAGAGCAGCAGAATATATGTGTGTGTGTATGTGTGTGTGTGTGTGTGTGTATGCATGTATGTATGTATATGTATATTCCTATTATGTAGAGCACAGTATATGTATCCAAGCTCTAGAGCAGTGGTTTTCAACCTGAGGGTCGTGACTCCTCTGGGGAGTCAAATGACCCTTTCACAGGGTCGCCAAAGACCATCAGAAAGCACAGATCTTTGCGTTACAATTCGTGACAGTAGCGAAATTTCAGTTATGAAGCAGCAATGAAAAATAATTTTATGGCTGGGGAATCACCACAACATGAGGAGCTGTATTAAAGGGTCACAGCGTTAGGAGGGGTGAGAACCGCTGCTCTATAGAGTCCTGGTGTGTGCTTTTTTTTTTTTTTTTTTGGTTTTTCGAGACAGGGTTTCTCTGTGGTTTTGGAGCCTGTCCTGGAACTAGCTCTTGTAGACCAGGCTGGTCTCGAACTCACAGAGATCCGCCTGCCTCTGCCTCCTGAGTGCTGGGATTAAAGGCGTGCGCCACCACCGCCCGGCCAAGTCCTGGTGTTTTTGCTTATTGTTTTAAGTCTAATGCCTAGCAGGTTAAATAGGCTATCCCGGAAGACAGGTGTGATCACTGAAGTGACCACTATTGATAATGTTAAGGTTCATTATGAAACACAGACCCGACTGCCCCTATAGAGTATAGAATGCTTCCGTCATCTTAGAGAGTCAAATGCTTCTGGTCTTATTCATTCCTTTCAACCTGATTAATTTGAGGGAACAGTATATAACTCCATCTATGGAGAAAGAAGAACCACCGAAGGGTCTTCACCGACTACTTCTCCATACTTCTCTATTCCAGGTCCGTAGATGGGACCCTGCATACATAGATGTTATACGGATGAGTGGGCAGATGACAATACCAGGTATCTCTAATAACAAAGAAAGGCTGACAGCATTTATACACTGACGCGGAGTGCTCCGGACCTCTCTCATATCACAGCCTCGCTTCTGCTTCAAACTCTTCCTCTGAAGGCGTTTCCACCCCCTCTGGACTGTTTCTTCAGCTCCCACACACTTCCCAACCAGGCTAGCTCTTGGAGCAAACCCCTGAGAGGGCCCCACGTTTCTATGGCATCTTTGTGTTCTCTGTGTACCCAGTGCATAAATGCTGGCCCACAGCGACCGCCAAGAGGGCACCCGAGACGACAAGTATGTGGGCTGCAGCTGAGCAAAGGGATGTGTTGACTTTCCACCCTGAACTACAACTTGACCTGGAGCAAAAACAAAAATACAGTCATGTGTATTTTTTTTCCCAGAAATGATAATTATAGTACTCCAAACTTCAACTACCAAAATGGAAAAGGCATTACAAAAATAATTTATTAAATGGGCACTTATATTCAGGGTAGCCCTTACATGGAAGTTATACTCCCACTGCCCCACCCCCTTGTAAGTATTAAAGGGCTGGGCTCCTCACTCTAAGCTGTCTTTCGGTTGTGGGGCTGGAATGGGGGTTGAGTCTGGCAATAGCTCTCTAATTCATCACAGTTAATATGTTTTTAAATAAACTTTCCCATTTAAAACATATCAATAATTTAAGAATCACAGCTTATAAGTCTGCCTGACTCATCATGTCCAAGGAGTGTGAATTCTGAAATACTTCTGGTACCAAACAGAGAAGCATCCTCTAGAAACAGTCCAAGTATCCTGGCCTAATTTAACTGTTCCTCGATCCCTCACTTGGTCCTTCCATTCCAGCCAACCTCCTTCTGAACTTAGGATTCTCATCAGGGCCCCCGAGATGCAAATCTCACTCTGCTGACTTCTAGCACTTAATGGTTCTCAACTGCAGTATGCCCGAAGGCTTTCCGAAACAAAGAATCTCGGCCCAGAGTCACCAATGGGGTTGGTAAGCAACAGGGCTGGAGGAGGGTCATGGGTGACAAATTCGCAGACTCTCTTGTGGCTATCCAGGTACCGTCCTTGAGCACCTCTGCCAGAAGACATTAGTCTCTTTTTCCTGTCTCCTAGAAAAGGTGCTCGCTTGGTCTTGCCTGCCTGCCTCTCCAGCAGCGGTAGGGTGGAACGGGCTCTAGGTATCAAAGGACTTGCTTGATAGACTGAGCGGAGGTCCTATTCCATCTCAGACTCTTCTAATTGAACAGCATCCGTTTCTCCCTGACGTTATCACCCCTGGAGAACCACAATACAGAGGACAAACTGGCTTTCGAGCTCAGGCTGCTGCTACGGTGTGTGCTACACGGGCTTCAGTGCTGCGGCTCTCAAATGGGTCGAAGGATAACCACAAACAAGTCTAGCCAGAATGAACTTAAAAGACAAGATAATTTGTAGTGAGCTAAGATTCACAAATTCACACTTCTACAGGTGTGAATCTGTATCCATTTGCTAGGGTCCTGACACTGAAAATTAACTTCACAAATGCTCTCAGAAACCAGTTCCACAAAGCGTGTGCAACCAAAGTTCCTTCTAGCTTTATGTTTTCCAACCAACACTATGTAGCCCTGGCCCATATAGCATTCCACACAGTAGCAAAGGAGGAAGCGAAATCAGTAATTTTAGGTAGCAAGACTCAAAGCTGTTACGTAATTATTTCTGCTAACTTTGTAGACCAGGACTTAGGCACATGTCCTCGTCCAGTTGTAAGAGTGTGGGAAATGTCCTCTTTACTCTGGGCGGTCAAACCTCTGATTATAAATTTCCATTTCTATGAGAAAAAGAGAATGGACACATGGGTCCCAGCAGGATCGACTGGATCTCCTGGCAACAAGTCCCCACAAAAATA
Organism: Microtus oregoni; assembly: GCF_018167655.1. NCBI lineage: Eukaryota > Metazoa > Chordata > Mammalia > Rodentia > Cricetidae > Microtus > Microtus oregoni. Next base: position 8,958,700 of record NW_024543095.1, on the reverse strand, counting down.
TATCATTTGGACAGTGGATGCATCTTGTCCTTTGTTGTGCTTTTGACAAGGTCTCACTCTGTAACCCTGGCTGTCCTGGAACTCAACTGTGTAAATCAGGCTGGCCTTGAACTCACAGAGATCAGTCTGCATCTCCCTCCCTTGTGCTGGGAGAAAAGGCGTGTGCCACTACACAAGGCTTATCTTGTGCTTTTTAAGAGCAAAAGCAAACAAATCATTTTGAAGAACTGCTTGAGAAATACTCAAACTAAATGTGAGCGTTCCATTTACTTGTTAAAGGTACCTGGAAGATCAATTTCCTCTCGTGAACTTTAAAGTCCTTGATAAACCAACTACCATGTAATATGCCACAGTTAAGTTGGGTATTTTAGTGAAAATGAGATGAATGAGATGACCTTGTCATCAGTGGGCCTAGATTTCTTGTGAAATACCCTATAAATCAAAATTTAACAAATCAACTTAACTCTATGTAATAAAATGGGGGCTGTGCAGATTTGAAGATTTAATTACATGACAGTGGACAAATTAATGTTCGTTTATGAATAAAGATGTAGGGATGGTCCTGTCCTCGGGACATCATTGCTAAAAGTAAACTAGTTTTCATCAGAAATTCTTAGATATTTACGAAGAAAACAGTGGCTTACAAAGCCAATAACCTATCAAAAGGTCACTGAGTTAATGGCCCAAAACCAAGCCCCCCAGGGAATCTTCTACTGGTTCTACTAAGACACAGTCATTCATCATAGAACCAGACTCCTTGGCCTTCCATCTGCAGTTAGCATCTCCCCCAACAGTTATTCAAATCTCTCATATAATACTTAAGACCACTTAGAATCTAGTGTAAACATGATTTTAAAGCTCCTTTATCATCAAGCTAGATAAACATAACAAACTGAGCCACAACAAAAAGAGTACTTTATAAAAGTGGTATGGCTGAGAAGGTCAAAAGAGCAACCTCTCAATGTGACCAGTCGTGGCACGGTCCACTAGCCAGCTGCCGACAGGCTGCCCACCCTGACAGTCGGAGAGCCACAGCCCGTGAGGTTTGTGAACACAAATGCAAGGAATGCGAAAGAAGGCTTGCGGAGATAGGAGTCCGGATTAATCTTTCTATCTTTCTTGAGACTCAAGGGAAACAGTGCCCATGAAAAACTCTCTTTGAAGCTGCCTAATTTCCAGGGCATTTAGAGATCGGGTATATTCCCTAAGACCTTCAGAACAGAAAGTCTGGGCAGAGCCAAGGAGAAACTATGACTAGATGAACTGATGGGAGTAGCTGGAGTTCTTCAGAATTCAAGATGGTAGAAGGACACATATAAAGGCCAGGTATCTATCAGTTCCTGGGGCAGGCTAGGCGTGGCTCCAAACTCCGAAAGCATTTCTCTGTGCAGAGCCACATCCTGCTGCTCGAAGTTAGACAACACTGCCCTCACCTTTTTCTGTCTCTCCATCTGCGGTCGACCTGAAGTCATCTCCCCGAGAGAACCGAAAGGCTACCTTGTAAACGCTTCTGCATGGCCTATCATATGCTCTGTACAGACCCTCTGGTCTAGTGAAAGAGGAAGACCAAGCCAGCCTTCCTCATCTGTATTTCCCCCACTCCCGTCTGTTCTTCCTTTTTCTACTACCACCATTTCCTTTATTTACAGATGCACCCATTCTCTGGGATATCTTAAATTTTAAGTCTGATGTCAAGGCCATCTCTTCTTTGTCCCCATTGTAACTGCGAACAGGAAAATTTGCCCTGAAGGGGAAAAGTAATGTAGAGAGAGGCGTTGGGGAAAACAGATGTGGAAGAGAAGAGAGGGAGGAAAAAGAGGAGGAGAAGGTGAAAGGGAGGTAGAGGAAAAGAAAGACACAAGGAGGAGGGAGGAAGAGGAGGGATGAGATACAGGCAAGGGATAATCCCACAGGTTTCTTTGGGGATGCTGGGAGCTCAGTGGCTTAGTGACAGTGACCTGTGAATTTCTCTTTTAAGTGTTTTTCATAACAGCCTTAGGAGCTACCTTTACTTCCTGACACAATGCCCAGGGTCAGGAGCTCTGGGACTTACAGTCTTCTCTCTGGCTCCTGGTTCTACTTGGAGATGGCGGTTTTTCAGTTTTCCCCATGCACGATGCTTCCTCCTTGGAGGCTAACGGAATCCCATCAGCCAGACACTCTTTTTGGAAAATGGGCACAATGTTTGATACCCATGACTCTTGGCATATACTGGGGGTGAGATTTTATCTGACCTTTTCAAAACCTTACAAGAGATTTGAGATCTGTCAAACAGCCCTCAAGATTAATGGTTGTATTAAAAAATAGTTCATACGATTGCCGGGCCTCCTCTGCATAAGCAATGACAATATAGGAGACTCAGGATTTCCCAACAGAAGTTCTGTGGTCACTTTATAAGGGGCCTAATTGGTGCACCACACTACAGACTGCAACGGCCTTAGAGAGTGCAATGTGATTCTGGCCAGCGTGCTGTGGAGACATTTCTAGAGACTGCTCTTCTTGGTTTGTTATACATGTGTTTCGATGACTCAAACTACTGCCAAACACAAGCATAACAGTATTTTAATTAGTCCCAGATTTCAGTTTTCAGATTAAACAACAAAAAAACCCCCAAACCAGATCACTTTCTAGGACCCCGTTACATCCTCTTCACCCACAACGTCGGCTCTTAGCATTGTCTATTTCATCAAGAAGAAAACCTTTGACCAGTTCTTGACTTCCTACGTGTGTGATAATGAGCTAAAAACAACTGGGCGGTTGGCTTGTCACTGGGTAAGTGCTCCGCTCCTGCACAGCTGCTTCGGAGCACATCTGATTCAAATTACAAATCGCTACACGCTATGGATCTCCTGGGTCAGTGTGTCATGAATAACTGAATTTGTGAGTGCTAAATCAATGAACAGTGAGGCTCCACTGTGCGGCTCTCCGTGCAATAAATTCTGAATAAGTCATGGTTGCTCATCTTCTGCCGTAACCTACCGTCTAACTACAATACCCACTACCCAATTAAGAACGCGCCAGAAGACTCCTCTCATCAGGGGAGAATGTTGGCTCTAACCGTGCATCACTAGCAAAGCCTCCTTTTCTAGAAACTATTATCACATTTGTTCATGTGGGCGTGTGGGTGCATGCCAGGGCACGCTTGTCAAGGTCAGAGGACAACTTGAGGGACTTGGTTCTCTCCTTCCAGTGTGTCTCAAGTCTTTCCAGGAATTGACCTCAGGTCGTTGGGTTTGATGGCAAACTTCTTTACCAGTAGGGCCATCTCACAGCCATGAGTTAGAGACAGATTATCAATTAGCAATGCTTAATTATGCCAGTGTAAAGAAAAAAAAATAAGAAAGTGATCTTTTACTTTGAGAAATAATTTAGGCTAACTTCTAGTCATTACTTATTACAAATAAGAAATCCAAGTTTAAGCTGCTTCACCCATCCCCTAGCTGACCATTTTTGAGGCTAGAGGCCACAGTTACAGGCTTAGGAGTGCTCATCACTTACATTCCTCACCCACTCCCCTGCTGGCCAGACTATCAACCTCCCTAACATTTGCTGAGCACTGAAGACATTCTATCTAGGTATACTGAGGGTCTGGAGATATAAAGTGGTCCCTAACCTCAAGAGCTTGCAGATCACCATCAAGCCAAAGCCATTTCCCCTGCAAAATATCTCTTCACTTCTGTCTACATCAAAATCTAAACTCTCCCTCTAGCCCTTTTCTCGTGGATTCTGCAATACACCTATTTTAAAATGCACACATTACATCATTATTTATAGTTACAGCATGGAAAACCATGACCAGAGTGATGTGTTTCCGTGAATCTGGCACCTGAGTCTTGTAAGACCTATGTTTCTCTGATACTTCACGGAACACCTAGAGGAGCACAGCAGGACGCTAATCAGCTGCCATAGCCCTTTCAGTTTTCTCTCTCACACCCTTCCCTAGCTCCCATTAATCTGACTTCCTGCGAGGCTCTTTCTTTCCATAGATAATTGAGCGCCTGATCGTGCTGAGCACTGACAGTCAGAAGGACATTGCCTAGCTTCAGTTTTCAAGAAACATCTCATTCTCTGTCTCTGTCCATCTCTGTCACTGTCACTTACATGTGTGCTCTCACAGAGGTGTGCGTGTCTGGTGGGACACGTGTGCCATTTCAAGTACACGGAGGGTGGGAGGACAACTTGGGTGTTGGTCCTCGCCATCCACTTTATACTCTGAGAAAGGGTCTCTGTTCCCTGTTGTGCCCACCAGGATAGCTGGCTTAGGAGTGCTTGGGACTCCCTTGTCTCCTTCTCACTGTAGGAGCTCCAGGACTGTAGATGCCTCCATGCCTGGCTTTATGTGGGTTCTGGGGTTCTGAACTTAGGTCGACTTAAACCACTGAGCCATCTCCCCAGCCCTTGAGAAATTTCTTATAGACACATCTGGCATACAAATAACTACTGGTAGTTGTAATTATCACTAACTCTTGACTTCCAAATCCTTACAGAAAGTTACGGATCCTTTTACATCAGAGAACCACATCAATAATGCAAACTCTAAAGAATCAAAGGATACGAGGAGAAAAAAGATTCATATAATTTGCTACAATAACCAGGCATCATCAGCCTAAAGCATTAAAACACATACTAAGTTCACAATGTCTCCTGTCCTAGCTACACACCAGTCTTGATAAGTGTGGGCTAGTAAACAGCTGGGTACTCATTAGTGCTCAAGCTGGGTACTCGTTAGTATTACAGCTGCGTACTCGTTAGTCCTACAGCTGGGTACTTGTTAGCATTCTCTTACTCTAGAAACGTCTGCACACAATGAGCTGAACATTACTACAGCATTGCACGGCAACCATATTGACTTTGCTAACAAAGGAATGTTATAAAATTGACACTAGGCTTAACCAGCAAAGGAGAGGGTGTGTCTCAAATATAATTGACTTTATGGATGTTTTCATGGCTTTCCCAGTCCAGCACGGCTATTTTAAATAATAAAAAGCATGTTCTACCAGAAGCCTGATGGGACCATGTGGCGTGAGAAAAAAACGGGAAGGATTCTGCTTACGGCTTCTAGTATGTCACTATTTACCTCAAACACAATGAAAGGTTCAAAAATTTGTTCTGCAAACAAACTGCCTAAATTCAGCTGTCATTTCCAAAGCACTGCACAGTGCATTAAAGTGAATTCTAAAGTATCTCCAAGCCTAACATAAACAGGCGGATCTCACCGAGTATGAGAAGACTCCAGGATGAAAGCAATTCCCTTCTTCCCACACAGTCTATGTCTTATTTCCACCACATCTATTCCTACGTGCTTAGAGGCTCCTCAGAAAGAAGGTGAAGCAGACTTTAGCGGGACAGTATTTCCATTCCCAGTTTCCGGTTTGACCTATGTAAGGAGACCAAGAAAGCATGACCACAGAAGACAATGGGCTATGGGTAGCTAACCTTAGCGTCAGCAGTAACAGGCCCTGCAACAAACGTCCACTTCCAAAGTCTTATACGGCAGAAGCACAGTGGGCATCGTTAGACTTGGGTGCCCCAGTGCAGGAAGCTGACTGCTACCACAGAGTTCTGCAAAAGTCCATCCCAGGAACCACATCATTCACAAAGAAAAGTCTCAGCATCGTAAACACCGCCTACCATAGCGCAGTGCTCCCAGGATGCTCCCTCTTGCAATGGCGAACTGACTTGCTGAACAACGCATGCATCTGAAGAGAGGCAGTGAAGCAACCCCACACTCAACACTGGCAGGGACTGGCAGGAAACCCCAACAACACAGCCACGAGAACCCAGTGGCCTTGGATACTGAGGATTTTGACCAGCATTTAAAGCTTCAAATATACAGAGGAAGAAGCTGTTTATCTTTTGTCTTAGGGTTTTACTGCTGTGAAGGGACACCATGATCACAGCAACTCTTATAAAGGAAAACACGGAATTGGGGCTGGCGTACAATGTCAGAGGTTGAGTCCATTATTATCATGGTGAAAAGCAAGGTGGTGTGCAGACAGACAGGGTCCTTACTGGAGCTGAGTTATACTTCTTGATCCACAGACAACACGAAGTGAACTGTGTGTCATACTGTGTGTAGATTGAGCACAGGTGACCTCAAAGTCCACCCCCATAGTGATACACATCCTCCAACAAGGCCACACCTACTCTTGCAAAGGCACACCTCCTACTAGTGCTACTCCCCTCTGGGGGGCCATTTTCTTTCGAACCGCCATTCCTTTCTAGCATCTACTCATAGGAACTTCTAAATGGAACAGGCATATGACCCTGGCCCCAGCAAACCGCTAACATCCACATTAAAGGTTGAGAGTGTTGAAAGTACTCTAAAATTAGTTTTAAATCAAATAATATTAATTATACCTGATGTATGACATATAATACCAAACTAAGCGGTCCCTAAGAGGCACCAAGGAATTTCTATATTCAAATCATGTCATTCTTCAGTTGCCTCGGGGAGGCCCATGACTATTCCCATTCTGCCACTTCTCAATACTTTCCCCCTAATGCCACCTTTGACATTTTCTTTTACAATATATTGAGATATACAATAATAATAATAAAATAATAATAAAAAAAAATCACTCTTGGTGCCTAACAGTTTGAACTTACGTTTCAGCAGAAAATACAATTCCCCAAAGTGCCTACCTGTGTTATTAAGCAGATAGGACTCCACAGGCCTTTTGGCTGCTTCCCAAAATAAAAACCTAACTTCTAAAGGCATTCAGAAGAAAAGGCCCTCAAACACCGAAGACCACTATAGGCGACTGAAAACAGAAAAAGGAGAGGAGGGAAGGAAGGTTGGAGGACCTGGAGGACCGAGTACAGGAGCCAAGTGTGATCGGGTACATTATGTAAATTCCAAAATAATCAATAAAAATAGTATCTTGGGGGAAAACAGTCTCCAGAAGCCAAGAACAGACTGTACACACTGGCCCCAAGAGCGGTACCACTGAGTCAGCGGAGCCTTCGGAAGGGGGAACTTTATGAAGGGTTCTTAGGTCTCTGAATGGGATCGTGGGAATCCGGTTCCTTTTCTCATTGCTTTCCGGCCATGAGGTGCACCACTGCTCCTCATGTAATCAGGCATGGTATGCTAACACTGACACAGGGTCAACCAATCACACACTGGAAACCATAAAGCGTCATCGTGTCAAGCCTTTCTCTTTACGAACTGCTGATCTTGGGGATTTCGTTCTAGCGGTGGAAAGCTAACACTCTGCCTGAGAATCCCGACGTAAAGCATATTTTATATTATTATGTATTATTTTTTTTTTTGCCAGGCACTAGTTCCCTTTCCCCTGCAAAACTAGGGGGTCATCCTTACAATTCCACTGAAATACTGAAGCCTTTCGGGGGACTGACAGGAGGAAAGGAAAAATAGGCCTACGTATGAAAGTTAAAAATGTGACACACACCTATCTGGTCACCTTAAGATCATGCAAACAACAACAACAAAATAGCTTTTGATAAATAAACTCGTCAAGAAACACGCTTGCTTCATGAGGGTTAATTTCAGTCCTTCTTAGCTGAGGTAAATAAGCATTCAGATAACACTAATTATCAAGCTTTTCACCGATGTCCAAATGCTTCTTCACAGCAACACTTAAAAGCATAATTTTTCCAAAAGAAATTGATCTTTGGAAAACAGGTCTGTATTATTTTTTGGGGTGGGGGTAGTTGTTTTTCAAAACAGGGTTTCTCAGTAGTTTTGGGATCTGTATTAATTTTACAAGCTAAGAATATAACCACTGCTATGAAATGAGTGATTATGATTTCGGATTTAATTTAATCGATGCTATGTGGCTCCAAGGATCAGAAGAGTATATGAAAACATGGCTTTTACAATGTTATGCCAATAAAAATTCCTTTTAGCAAATCGCTTTATATTCTCAGCTTCTTACACAGGTCTCACAGGCGTCCATATCCTGAGTGGCCTCCACAGGGCAGGCGACACAGGCAGGAGGGACACAAGACCGGAAACATAATGTCAGCAACTTCACAATTTACACCTGCAACTTCAGAGCTCCGTAGGGGGCTACCTCAGTCAGGGTGTCTGTAGCTGGGGTGAACACCAAGACCAAAAGGCAACTCGGAAAAGAAAGGGTTTATTTCAGCTTACGACTGGTAGCCTATCATCCAGAAAAGTCAGGGTAGGATCTCGAGGCAGGAACCTGGAGGCAGGAACTGATGGAGAGGCCATGGAGCAAGGCTGCTGACTGGGAGGATTGTTCTTCGTGGCTTGCTCAGCCTGGCACCCTAACAGAGCACACAGGACTACCAGTACAGGGGCGGCACTGTCCATGGCGAACTGTGTCCTCCCACATCAAGCATCACTCAGGAAAATGCTCCACAAGCTTGCCCACAGACCAGTCTAAGGGGAGCATTTTTAAAACTGAGCTTCCTTTCAGGATTTCGGCATCATGCTGGCCCCTATCACCTGGCAAGATAAACGCAGGCAGTACCCTGGCCAGCCCCTTCCCAATCTCTCTTCCCCACTGGTCCAAGCCTTCTTTTGCCTCTTTCTCTCGGTGTTTCTCTTTCCTTCTTCCCCCTCCTCCACTCCATTTATCTCAATAAAACTCCCACATAAGTTCTGCCTGCATGGTATGTCTGTCCCTTACCCGCCCCGCCATGGACTCACCCGCTGCTGCCAAGGTCTCTCTTGTTTCGTTTTACAACACTTCCCTCTTCCAAAATGACTCAAGCTTGTGTCAAGTTGACATAAAACTCGCCAACACAGAGTGAAGACTTTCCTGGCTCCCAAAAAACAGTTGGGTATCTAAAAAAATCGCAGCTCTCCAAGGGCATTTCAGACTCAGGACTGCAAGAGGAAAGGGTCTCGGCTATGCTTCCAGTCCCTGTCTGTCAAAACCCTGCCTGCAAATCATTATACTGTGATGGTCTGAACTGCTGAAGCAGCAAAGGGAACAGAACTGGTCAATAGCATGAGATCCAGAACAAGGTCACTGGGACCCAAGGGAGCAGGGCAGGGGTGGAGGGGTGGCTCTATCTCATTCTGACTGTTCTGGCTGTGAACTTTTCATTGGGAAGTTCTTCCACCCCTTGACCTTACTACACAGGGTTCTTGTATGAAATATGACAATCCCCAAGAAGTGCCTGCTGACTTCTGGAACAGGGTGAGCATGCTAGAGATGCTAGTTATTATTATAATATTTGCAACCTCAGAACTGAGATTTGTTTTTACTTACTTATTTTCAAAACAGTGCTGAGCACCTAACCCAGAGCCTCGTGAACACTAATCAAGTCCTCCACAGAGAGCTATCCCTCCAGGAGATGATTTATTTTTAATACACGGACTAAAGTGCTATGGTTTGCTAGCAGGCAAGGACGTTTCAACCATTGAAGAGCAGATAAGGGATGTAGGAAGAAGTCAGAAAGAGGAGGTGTGTGTGGGGGGGGATATAAATATATATAAATCTGTGGCACAAACAGGGAAATGTAAGACAGAGGAAGTAAGAACAGAAGTGATGGTATGTTTAAAAGGATCAGAGAACTGACTGGGACTTGCATTATTCATGGTCATCAAAAAGATAAAACAACTGGTCTCTAATATCACTAATTTTTTTATTAAAATTAAATTATCACCTACTTTTTGATGTTTTTACTTTTTGTGTATGTGTATGCCATGCTGTGTGTGTGTGTGTGCATGCACACTTACACATACATGTGCTTGTAGAGGCCAACCTTAAGTTGCTTATTGGGCAATTAACCAGCTTGTTTTTTGAGACAAGGTCTCTCACTGGTCTAGAGAACGCTGATTAGGTTAGGTTGGCTGATCAACGAACCCCAGCGGTGCACCTGTCTCTGTCTCAGCCATTACTGGGACTATTAGCATGAGGCAACATGCTTTTCTATAGATTCTGGAGGCTGAACTCAGGCGCCCATGCTTTTACGGCAAGCACTGTGCCAACGAAGCTATCTCCCCTAGCCCTTCCCTTGTTTCCTAGTCTCACCAGTAAGATTAACTACTGCACATCACCACAGTGCAGTAGTATGGGAATCCTGCACATGGCAGCCAGGTCAAAATAGCTCAAAAACTCCTTTACTTATTAATGCATTTCTTGTTTTAAAATAGTTGGCTCCAGAAAAAAATAATATAAAAAGATGTGCTCAGCATAAATTTCAGAAGAAGGAAAGCAATATTAAAAGAGCTAGTCCTTGTGGCACAAGTCCCTTACTAAATTAAGTACACTCATATGTTCAATGTGGTAAATACGGTATGTGTACCAAGAACTTGCCATATTCTCAAGAACATGCAAATGTAAAAATCGACCCGAGCTTAGTCGTAACAAGTTGCACACACCAAACTATCTAGTCTTGGATGCCTACGAGAACTATACCTTACACGTGTTCTAGTTTGGGTTTCTGTCACTGGGGTGAACACCATGACCAAATCAACTTGGGGAGGAATGGGTTTATTTCCTCTTAAAACTTGCAGTTCCATCATGAGGGGAAGCCAGAGCAGGAACTGATGCAGAGACCACAGAGGATCACTGCTCTCTGGCTGACTCTCAGGCTTACATTCAGTTTTTTTAATACTTCCCAGGACGACCTGGCCAAGGGTGGAATTGCTCACAATGGGTTGGGCCCTCCTACATCAACCATTAATCAAGAAATACTCCAAAGACCTGTCTGTAGGCCAGTCAGATGAAGGCATTTTTTCTCGATTAAAGATTCCCCTTCCCAGATGACACTAGCTTGTGTCAGGTTGACCAAAACTAACCAGTTACAATGGTGAATACAATTTCACCCTGACAGAAATTACAACTGTCCAAACTAGTAGCAGATGCAAACCCAAAAGACAAAATTATTAATGACATTGATTAGAGCATACATACATTTTAACGCCTTGCAGGGTCCACAAGCCCTTTCCCAACAAAATTTCCATTGTGTTCTAAGAGTACTCATCCGTATACCTGGAATTCGACTTTAAGCTTCAAGACTTTTTCTTTTTACATACACATGAAGCGTGTATAATATTTAACGGCCTCAGAGAATTTCTTTAAACATGCATGTGCTAAGTTAGCAGGGGGGCACGCAGATTTATCACAGATATAGTGTGGTTAGATCATGAAGTGATTAAAGCAGGCGAATCGAAGGGGAGAGAGGACAGCCAAAGTGTAAGAAAGCAGAAAATGGAAGGATAGGGGCCTTGATTTGAACAGTGGGGATCCTACAACCAAGATTATGTCCTCATTTTAACTGTTGAGGAAGGGATGGCTCCTTGGCCCATCGACCGGTGCACTAGCCTACCCTCAGTCCACGGAGATCTCAGGACTGGGACGTAAAGAAAGCAAAGCTTGCACCCCTCTGCCTGTGAATCCCACAGAGAAAAAGGCCTAGAGATCTGCAGCTGCCATTTCCCGCTGACGGAAGGTAGCTCTGCCCCATGTCTGCCTTGGCAGTGTACCCCCCTTTCCAACTGTACTAAAGTAAAAAGAGGCACGCGGGACCTGACAGAACTCGAGCGCAGACAACACCAGCAGAGAGCAGGTAAAGGGGCTGTGGGGCCGCCATCCGTCCTCTGCGAGGGGCTGTGGGGCTGCCATCCCTCCTCTGTGAGGGGCTGTGGGACCACCATCACTCCTCTGCGAGGGGCTGTGGGGCTGCCATCCCTCCTCTGCGCTCAGGCCTCTGTCTGCAGGCATGCTCACAGCTAACCTTCACAAGCAAGAGCACACTCTTTCTAGCCAGCTCTCTTGGCCTCCAGGGAACAGTGTCTCCCCACACCCGACCCTTTCACTCCAGCCTTCTTCAAAGCACTTACTGTCCATATCTCTCATGGGAGCTCCCAAATTCTGAAGGCCTGCCCTCCACCTCCCAGGACTTTCCTCCACATCCCCACCACCGCCTTGGTGTGGAAGGTGCTCTATCCTACGCCATCTTTAAAATCCTGTTCTCCCTAGGGTCTAATAAAATGCTACCTTCTCTGGCAGGAAAGACCATCCTCTATTTCCTCAATCAGAATAAGACTACTTCTGGGCACTCCTATGGCCTTTGCGAATGGACAAAATGGTCATTTTTTTCCAATAGCCTATTCTGCTTTAATATTGTCTTCTCAAGAACGCCAGGCTCATCTCCAGTTGGGGTTGTGTCTTCTACTGTTGACTCTTCGGCCAAATTAAAATTCTTTAGCTACGGGGTTTAGCCATTACTGATTTCTTCCAGATCTGTGTTTTGTCTTTAGGGTCTCACAGATGTAGCAGACAGTCCTTCATGGAGACTGCCATGAGACTCCAAATGGATCGAGGGGAAAGTTACCTGGAATTAGGTACACATCATCAGTTAGGATAATATTTTTATCTTCAGGCCACCAGTGCTGTCACAAACTGTATTAGCACTCTTATACTGGGAAACGTTTTACGTTTTTTAAAAAATTGAGGTGGGTTATTATTCCTGGAAAGAGGCCAATGGGCTGTTTCAGTGGGGGTGGGGGGCGAGGGCTGTAGCAGAAATGGATGGAAGCAAACAGAACCCATGAGCAGTATGGTGGGAGCTGGGGAAGTGGAAAAGGATTATCAGAAGATGCATAGAGCAAGCTGCTCTCTAAAGACAGAAGCTGCAGGGATCTGGATAAAAGCCGTGATGCAGCTGGGCATGCTGACACACGCCTTTAATCTCAGCACTCGGGAGGCAGAGACACGCGGATCTCTGTGAGTTCGAGGCCAGCCTGGTTTACAGAGTGAGTTCCAGAACAACCAAGGTTTCACAGAGAAATCCTGTGAAGAGAACAAAACAAAACAACAAGGAAATATAATGAAAGGGCTCCTAAGTGCATCCAGCCACCCCTTCCAGCGGGAGGCCCCTGGGAGGCTGCTGCATCTTTGTTACCAGGTGACACATCCAAACCATCCCAGGTGCTCTTCCAACCTCCCAGCTCCTGTCCGCCACCTCCAACGTGCAGTGGCATCGAATCAGAAGCACAGCCCTGGCAGTGACTGCAGCTGCGCAGCTGGTCATGGCTGCAGCCAGGACAGCCTGGGCTTGAGAAGGAGGCTTCTGACTACAGAACAGATTCCCCCATTAATCAGGAATGCTCCTGGGAGGAGACTCTGAGCCAGCTAGCTACCGGTCTGGATATGGCTAATAATTTCTCTCTTAAGTTTCTGGAGGAATTCACGCCAGGGTTTCTTCTAACTACAAACAGCAAATACTATTTTCCTTTTGTTTAAAAAAAAAAATGCTGGCAGCAGTAATTCGAAAAAGGAATGTTACCAGAGCCAAAATGGTGAGCTTAAACAAAATGAGGCACAACTAAACCCAAATACAAAGGAAAAAACAACCCAAACCCCAGACCTGCTATGTCTTTTCTTTCCAGAAGACAAATACACGGTTATTAAATGGAGTAAGTGTCCCATTTTCTACCCACTGGGACGCTCCAGAAATCATGCTGCTGCCTATTGGCTGGAGGCTGATAACTGTTGCTGGTCATGACTTTGGGATTTTTTTTCTGAAACCTGAATGGGTTTTAAACTTTGGAATGCTTTCTGATAATCTGTCTGCATGGTCTCCTTGTTCTTCTTGATTGAGACGACGTTTTATTCCCAATACCGCATGCCACGGTTTCTCTTCATCCTCCACGATGGCGGCAAAATAAAGTCGGGTTCATTCTTTAATTTTATCATGAGTTACCATTCTCATAACTTCGTTTCAGTCCATTTTCCCCCATACATTATCTACTAATTATTCTACGTGCCAGGCACCGTCTTCTGCTTCCAGGGTGATGCGTAGGAGAATAAAATATAATGGGAATATGGCTGGGACGGGGAGAGCGCAACAAAGTCTCGGCGCACTCAAGGGTGCACCCTCCCTGAGAGAACTGAGACCCAGAATGGAGAGGCTCTGCGCGCTGTGGAATATGCATGAGCTACCGCACAAATCGACTTGCATTTGCCTTCGCTGGTCCTGATTCTCCAGGGATTCCGGTGTGAGAGTAATCGCGCCAGAGACAGTAGATGCTTCTTGTCAAAACTTAAAGATTCTGTGAATAATTTTAGAGGGAAGCTGAGCAAATTGGGATAGGAATTTTGCTAACATCCCCAGGGAAAACCAACAATCATTCTCCAAAGACGGGAGGGGAGGAGGGGAACCTGGGCTCAAGGAAGAAGTCGGGGATGGGATGGCCAGCAGGGGGATGCACAGCTTGCATCAAGAGTTTCCTTTCACTGTCCCAGATACTCTGGTCCCTTGGCTGGCTTCCCGCCCAAATATCAGCACAGGAGGAAAGGGCTGCAGAAACACATCCTCCTCGATACACTTCGGCAGATTCCAAAGGGTCGCTGACTCCACTAGGCCTTTGCCTTGTCACCTCACCTAGGAATAGGTACCACCTCCTAAAGTGTGGAGGTCGTTTTCAAACCCCGCTGCTAACGTGAAACCCAGTATTCCAATAGAGTGTTTCCAGGACAGGGATTCCACACCCTTCTCTCTATGTCCTCCATAATACCCTGGTCCGGCTGACAGAATTCTCCTCCAGGGTCAAGAGGAATACCTCTAATAACCCTGCAGCCTCCAGGTAAAATCATTTTTTTTCCCCAGGGTGGCCAGAGTTGATCTTAAAAACGGCGCTCCCTACTATCCCCACTGAAGCTTAATGCATTGCCATAGATTCCTAGTGTATTAAGAATCGAAACTTACTACTGTAGGTGTAAATGAATCCTTCCTTACCTCTCCTGCCACCTTCCCAGCCCTCAACATTCCAGCCGCACCAACAGTTCTGGCTCCCAGGACAGGGAACATTCCCTACAATAGGGTCACTTAACACATGCTGCCCCGCCTCGGAATTTTCTCCCCAGGCATGTTATCTATTTAACATTATTGTTGCTGTGATAATAAATTTTTATTTTGGCTTTGCTTTGTGTTTTTGAGAAAGGGTCTCACTACGTAGCTTTGGCTGGCCTAGAACTGGCTATGTAAACCAGGCAAGCCTCAAACTCATAGAGATCCACTTGCCTCTGCCTCCCAAGCACTGGGATTAAAGAAATGGACCACTACAGCTGCTGCCATGGTTGTGGCTTAGCTCCTGTTATATACATATATGATTCACTTTAATTATCTGTACGCGTGTGTCTGTGTGTCAGCCTGGGTACTTAAGCACAGCCGGCCGAGAGCCCTGGGGCTGAAGTTACAGGCTGTTGTGAGCTAGCCAATGTGGGTGCCTGGAACCGCAGCTGGATCCTCTGCAGAAGATCTCTTCATGGCAGAGCTGTCTCTCCATCGCCTTCTCTAGGTCTGCAGCATAACACCTCTCTCCCGTTCGGTCTGTCTTCCAGACCACCTCAGTAGAGACAGCCTTCTCTAACCACCCTCTCTCTGTCCCAGCACCCTGCGAATCAGCTTCAACTGTGGGGGTCTACCTGCGCTCTGTGCAGCACAGGACAGGTAGGAGCACCACCTTGTCTGTCTGGTTCCTGTTGAACTCTGTGGAGCACAGCAGGCGCGCAACAGCTGTCTGCTGAGTGAGCGAGTGAATGGATGGCTAGTTGAATGCGCACACTGGGAACTAGTACTTCACACAAACACTTTTGTGAACCCGTGAGTTTTGGAGAATAACTTTCGAGGCTACCTTTAAGAACTGCTTTTCCTCTGCTCATAAGCATTCACACATCACTTCCCCGATGTCCTCCATGTCGGAGCGACACAAACTGATTAAACGGTATGGACATCAAAAGCAGGAAGAAGATGCTCCACCAAATCAAGGTCCCACAAAACCCACTTGCCTCAGAGAAGCTGTGTGATGTCATTCAAAGTCTGAAGAAAATTTCACACACAAACAAATCCACTAGAGGTAAAGCTGGGAAATCACGACAAATACAAATGTACTTCCAGTTTTGTCTTGATATGAAAATCTCACTAATGGAAAGAAAATCAGATCTCGCTGTTTCATTCTCGGAAGTTTACGTGCCCTTTTACTAAGGACAGATGACAGACTGGCTGAAAGGCTAAGTGAGTTGAAAGGAAGGGCTCCTGTCAGACAGGAGAAGCATGCTTCAGAAGGACTTCAATTAAACCAAGTTATTTTCTCAACTACAGGGGTGGGGGAAAACCCTTGAAGAAATAATCTTCAAACAGCTGGAAATCGAGGGAGGATCCAAAAACCACATGAGATGGAATAACCCCAGCACAGCTGACAGAGAATCAACAAGCCCAACACAAGACGGCATTCACTCTACCACGCACTGGGCATACGAAGTGTGTTTATGCACACACACACACACCTAGGTATCCCATTTTATATAAAATTTGTGTTTGTGTGGGCTTCTGTTTGTTTGCTTTTGGGTTCTAGGCTTCCCTACAACAGCAAAACCATTCAATCAGGCCCTGCCACCCATTGCTTTTGGCCCTGTGACTGTCCTTTCCTACTTGTTTGAAAACCTGTGTTGACTGTACTGTGAAAAAAAAAAAGAGGAAAGAAAAGCCTTACTGTTATAACAGTGCCAAAAAAAGTATAAAGAAACAAACCCAGATGCTAGAATGTAAGGCATTTCCTCTGCTCTGTGACTATGTCCTTTCGCTGAAGGTCAAAAGCACATTAAAGGGCTTCAAGGTTTCAAAGCCTTAAGTAGATATTTTTGTCATCCTCTCCTTTTATTAGGCATGCTGGTGATACACATTTAACTGGCATTTAACACAGCAGAATCCATTCAGCAGCATTTAAGGGAAACCCTGGTATTGCTTTCGAGCAGGGCTTATTTGAATTCCTAGTGCTTTTTACTGATTGCCCAAGCCCCTTCAAAGGGCTAGCGCGTGAAGGCCGCATTCGCATGCCCGTTTCACGTTTACTACCTTCTTAGGCCTTGGTGTGTCTATGTGCTGTGATTTATAACACTTCGGGGACAGTGCCTTATTTTTGTTGCCTCAGATAATAGTAAATAACATGAGGTGTGGTGTGGTGATGATTTCTCTTCCTAGGAACTGCTTCACCTACGATGAGTAAGGAAGTGAAACGTGTTTCCTTGGTAAAACAAAAACCAGTATCTCTGCCATAGGAAATACAACAGAGTCAGCTATCACCTTAAACAAATGGTCACCAAGTGGGTCACTCCATTTGCTGATATGACTTGCATTTAAGTTTTCAGAAACATATTTAAAACAGAAGGAACTTTGGGGGGGGGAGTAGCAAAATAATCTTGCTGGGATATTTACTAAGAAACCTATGGCACAAAATGCATGAAACATCAAAGTTAGTGCAGGATTTTGTGGACAGTCCCTCTGAACGGAGCAGTGACACAACCCTGCAGTAAAGCCACCAACGCCATCAAATACAGCCAAGTGTCCCACCACAAGAGTGGCCAAACATGGAGGCTTCTCCAAGACAAACTTGCTCTCAACCCTCTTAATGCTGTGACCCTTTAATATAGTATAATTAATATAGTTCCTATGTTGTGATGACCCCCAACCATAAGATTATTTTTATTGCTATTTAATAACTGTAATTTGGCTACTATTAGGGATTGTCATGTAAATCTCTGTGTTTTCTGTGAAAGGACTGTTCAGTCCCCAAAGGGGTCATGACCCAAGGGTTGAGAACTACTGACTTAGGGAGAGCTGGGATGGCCTTGACTCTGAGCCCTGGGAGAAGCCAACAGCCTACACGAGCTTTAGCTTTGCCCCCACGTTTTCTCTCCATATATAGAAAAATGAAGCAAACAGTTCGTAAGCTAATAGTCATTCTTCTTCTGTTTATCAGAATTCTGGAATGTTCTAAAGAATTCTGCTGGGAGTTATCATGGTTACCGAGGGATATGCCTTCTGATTATGACCCACGACACTTCTTGTCTATGCAGAGGAGACAAACTCTCGGACTTGCTGCTCTAGAAATGTCAACAGGAGGAAGAGAGTATTCAACTTTATCTGTTGTGTTTCCTTTGCTACTCAATAGGGCGAGCTTGGCTGGCATGTGGGAAGCAGATAGACAACATAGTTTAATAGCAAAATTGGGTGTGGTTGTCCTGGTGATAAGGGAAATGAAAGTGGAAGGAGTTTGAATAATATTTATTTGAGGAGTCAGAGCTTGTTCTTTCTCCCTCAGATGTTTACAAAGTATATAAAAATCACACTTGCTCTTAAAAACAATGGCTGGAATGTGTACGGCAGAGGTTAGCAGGGAATCTATGACCATCAAAGAGAAGCAAAGTTTTCAGGAAACTTTGTAATCAGGGACTGCAGCACCACTGTCATCTCTGTTACACATATGTGGATGCAGCGCGCGCGCACACACACACACACACACACACACACACGAAGAGCTAACGAGATGGTCACACTCATTTCCAAGAATGACCTATTAGTCAAGACAGACACATTCGTCCTTACATGTTTAACCCCTGATGCAGTCAAAGGACTCCCGGGAGCATTTAGCAGACATGGATCTAGGCAGGGACACAAAGGAACACGCGGATAACATTCTTGAGTTCCACGTCACACTAAGGTCTACAACAAGACTACAGCAGAATTTCATTTGCAACATTCCTGATGACCAGAGATGAGCTGACTCTCCACAGGAAAGCATTTAGAAGATTCTAGTTTGATTAGCAAGCAGAGCGCCAACGGACACTAGAAGTGTAAACCTTGCTGTCTCTTCACGAAGGCAGAGATAAACATCGCGGTAAATGGCATGTGCCAAGTATTTAGGCAGTTTAAAAACCTGACTGGTTACCCGGACCTGAATCAGACACAGCAGAGAACCTAAGATTCTGTCTCACACTCCAGAGAAGGGCGGAAGGTCCCCTGAGGTCAAAGCACATAAGACGACCACAGTGAGACAGGTCACCAGGTTTCGAGTACACTTGCAGAACGCATCTGAAAGACCACACATCCTGAAAACTGCACCAACACAGCCAATAGTGCCTTCTCACATCTTCTACTGCAAAGACACACTCCTGGCATTTTCAAAAGCTCTTCAAGGCAGACTAACTAGTTTTTCTTTTGAGAAAGCCTACGAATAGTAAGCAACGATCTTTAATATAATATAAAAGCACAAACAGGGCCGAGACATCTTCCAGACACCTTCTAGCAGGCTCAACCAGGGTCCTTAACAACTTCTCCATTTTCTGCACTTTTAACAACAGAGCTCCACATTTTTAACCGAAAAACAAAACCCATTTTGTTTTCTAAACTGGATAAAAGAGAAGCAAAAAACAAATACACAATAACTGTTTATACTACCAACAAACAAGTTTTTCTCTATGTTATAAAACCTGCATTTTTTTATCTTCAGACAAATATCTGGGTACATTAAGAAACAATCAATCTTTAAGCATTATTAAATTCCTGTATTGTTCTCTTGTTATTGGAACAGGAAAAGAAGGACCTCTGATAAGCAGAAAACACTGTACTTGCTTTTCGGGAAATTAAAAAAAAAAAAAAAGACTTCCAGCGACAGAGAAAAGAATAAAAAGTTTCCCTACCCCTTGGAAAACTAGGAAGTTGTCAGCCAGAAACAAAGAAGACATCCTTGATTCAGAGGAACATTCCAGCCCCTGAAAACCACACAAACATTCACATGGTGTTAATGCCTTCCCTTCACCCGCTTTACAGTCATTGCTTATTGCTGTCACTTCCTCCTGATGTAAAAAAACACTTAGCAACAGAGGTCACAAATCAAAAGCAGGAAGGCGTCCTATGAAAGAGAATGTCCAGGACTTCAGAGGCATCAGCAACCCATGTGAGCCCTCTGTAGTCATCTTAGAGCCTAGACACCATTAAAAGAAGAACCTCGCACACTTCCAGAGAAATTATCTGTGCGCCCCAAGCTACCGTAGGCTTAGCTGAGGTCAATTTGTACTGGGGGGTTGAATAAAATTTTATTAGAACATTTCTAAACTTTTTTAAACCAAAGGTTGAATTCTAATGAACCCTGAAAGGACTCTCTTGAGAAAGTTCTTTATTTCACAAAGAGGACAGAGGCATAAGGTCTGGAGGTAAACATAGCTCGCCTATGAGTCACAGAGGGCTTTGAAACTCATTACAGTTCAGTGAGTGCCGGTCTGCCCTGAACTGCCATGCCCTGCACCATTCGACTGCATCTGACTAACCTGTCTATGCCGCTGCCTGGGCGAGCATTTCCCTAGGTTGTAAGAAGATGTATAAAGAGAGAAACATGAGTCTGGGCTTCTGAAGTTGACAGAATTCTGGAAGACCGAATGGGATGCTCATATGGGGCAAGGACAAACATGGCAACCTCACATTCTTCTTGTCACACAGAGGCTGGCCCAAGTGACTTCCGCTGCAGGTGGAGAAACTGTCTTCACTCACACAGAGGTCTATTTGGGTGAAGCTGTATGCATTCAACCCTGCCCCTTCCACTGAGAAAGACTTTTTCCCCCATTCTTTAAAAAAATGAAACTCTTCTATAATCATGAGGGCCTTTCCCACTCAGGTGACCTCTGAACCAAGATATTAGTAAATATATAATACTGGCAAACCTGGAAAAGCATAAAACAACTCTACCAAATCCACACCTACACTGAAAGACCATACGGATATTTGCAATAATCAGCATTTTGACTGAAGGCAGATTCTTGCTAAAGTCACTGTGCTCTCAAACTCAGGCCTGAACTTCCTTCCAAGGACAATACCTCCCCCTACTCCACTCCCGCTCTGGTCTCTCAAGTAAAAAGTACAAATATAAGTTGTCCAGTTTGAGTGAAGTGTCCACACCTAGATAATAGCTTGGGAATACTAATCACGGTGGTTAGTGAGGTTTGAATGGCCTGGGGTACACATATAAGAACAGTTCCGGAGACCTGTGGTGGTTCCTACCCTCTGGTTGGTGACCCAGCTCTGCAGGGACAAGGGAAGCCCGAACATTGCAATACCTCCTGCTCTTCACTTCAGTCAGTTGTCCCTGTGGCCGCTCAGGGAGCTGCGATTCTATATCCTGTGCTCGTTATCAGGAAAACCCTTCTGCGTGGTCCAGGGTTCAGCTGGACATAGCTAGCTGGGCCAGGCAGCCACTCAGCAGCTCTGTGTGACGGAGCACATGCTGAACCCTGGGAACAACTGAGAAGTAAGAAACCACAAACACAGGAGGGACCGCTCGGAGGTACACAGGAGAGAAAGCGGCAACCTGCTGCGGTCGGGCATTAGATAAACATCTGGTAAGCAGTCCCTGGAGGTGGAAAGACAAAGTGTCAACCTGGTTCTAAAAGATCCTCATTGCCCTTGCTGAGGAGGCCGGGATGCATTTTATCCTTTTGGCCACGATAACTGATGCATTTTAAAAGTGCACATTGAGTACACTGTTAAATGAAACCCATTCTTGTGTAGCCAATGCTGCTCTCCACTAAGTCGGGCGCTGCAGTAACCTGAGGTGAGAGATGGAAAAAGGACAGGCATGCGCTTGGTTGAAGGGATACATCTCAGAACAGAAAACGTGTCTGGAAATTATAGAGTTATGTAGTTCTTTAAAAGGTTGAAAACGAAAAGGAACCAAGGAATGGTCCAGGACTCAGGGTGCTTGCCTAGAGAACACACCGGGAATGTACTGCTCTGACGTAAACATGGAAGTCCATTTAACGCTAACTCCTTCCTGCATTCCCAGCGCGGCGGAACAAAATTTTCCTCTTTACCTATCCACCCACGCTTCTCTGACCAACAGCAACAACATATTTAGTCAGAACTTCCTCTTATCTCCTTGAGGGGCACAAGAATCCGCAACCCCCAGAAGGTGGGTCACCATCTGACGTCCCACAGCTAAAATGCAGGGACAACCATTCAAGCAACTGCTCCCTCCAACTGGTCTGAGGCCAAGTTCCTGAGCTTCCTGTTTTTATTTCCCAGATACTTGACACTGGTTTCCGCCTTTTGGTAGCCCTTTCTGTTTTTCTTGTATCACTTATCAGAACATCAAAACAGCAATGAATTCAAGCATGTTTTTAACAATAATTCTTCTAGGAGTCTGTACCTATCATACACGCTTTTAGAATACTGATTTAAGCATTAACCTAAGATAAAAAGTCTACTGTTTCAAACATTTATTTTGAATCTATTTTCTTTCCCCTGTCACTGTTGGAATTGAAAATGAAATAGAAGCTAAAGCCATTCCAAGATTATACACACATACTTCTATATGTACATCTCTTCATTTATAAGCGTTTATTTTTCCCAAATGAAAAATGCAGACTGACTCTAACTCTGTAGCTAGCTATACAGACTTGCGGTCTAGTTAATTTTGCCTTGTGATGTTTTAACTGCAAGTTCTAGATAGTAAAGTTTTGTTGCTTTTTATCAATTCATAATTGTCTTTACAAAAAGAAGGCAGCAGCGACACAGATGTAAAATTGCACAGTGGCCTGATTGTCCTAACTGAGGAGAGGAAGGATCTGTAGACGGCATTGGAGTAGCCAACGGGAAAGCCATGGGGACCCTGATGGTAATGAGGTCCTTGGACCATCTGGAAGGTGTGGATAATGTGTTTTTCACTTGGCTACAAGAAGAGCTAACAGTCCCAAAGTTTATAAGCAATATTAATTGGGTTCTTTTAAAATTAAAATTGAAGACAATTCCTATGAGTTAGAGTAATACATTCATAAGCGTAACCCAGCATGGTTTTCAGGTCTAATTAGCTGAAGAAAAATAGAAACGAGGTTGAATGGTTTTAACGAAGAACCTGACTTAGCAATTAGGAATCTGTAAATACCAAAGTCCTAAAGTTGAGAAGGCAAGGTCACATGTGTTGAGTTTACCCTTTTTGAGGAAACAAGAGAAGATATTATATATAGACACACACACACACATACACACACACACACACACGTGTGTGTGTGTGTGTGTATAGATATATATCATCATCATCATCATCAATGAATTCATTTGCAGCAGCCTGAAAAGGCCCAAAGTGTCTCCCCGATGTCATACTCCTCATTAGACAGCACGCAGCCCATATCTATCCTCTCGTCAACAGAACATTGTTAGAAGAGGTTTAAGTGTGCTAAATCAAGTTTCCAAATAACCAGCAGTCACATACAACTATACCTATGACCTGTAAGTTAATAACCACAATGTTATCGTTTCTAATAGTCCATACTACATTAGACAATATTTGAAGGCACTGATATTTAATACCATGTAGGATACAGGGGAGTAATCCACACGAAAATCCAAGGACAGGAGGTTTTAACTGTAAGGATCAGACCGCTTGGCTATGCAAGGCTGTCACCTCTATTACACACAGATGGTTTTCTCCAGAATCTAACTTCAGGGTTTATTTTATCCTTTAGTATGTGGTCTTATGCATAATAATATGAATAGTAGTAGTGATGATCATATTTTCTACGTTTACATACTATATGTGCATATGTGTGCGTGAAGACAGTTTGGAGGAGTCAGTTCTCTCCTTCCATCACAGTGGTTCTGAGGATGAAAGTCAGATCATCGAGCCTGGCAGCCAGCGTCCTTAACCACTGAGCCACCCTGCACTGCATTAACAGCAGCGACAGGTAAAACACCCCCATTTGAATTTTAATTTCTTTTAACATTTACTTGGAGGAAATCTTTAATTGCATAGTGAGACCACTGTGTGTTGATATTTAAAGTAAAGCAGTCTGAGGCAGGCATACGCTCTCTTTGGAAAAACAAGGAAGAAGTTGTTCAAAGTTGGTATAGTGATTAAAGACACAACATTCTCCTGGGACAGCATAACACATCTGTTTCTCTGGGGAGGGAAGAAGAGCTATATGAACAGGCTCTCCTACTCGAGTGGGGAGAGCCAGCAGGGAGCTCTTTCTGCTGGGGCTTGCTGGCCACGCACAGTCCCCTGCTGTAGGTGAGCCCTGGTAAATCAAGAGCTCTGAGAAAACCAGAGACACCAGGCCCTCACTGTGGATGTAGGCCAGGAGAGGATGAGTGGGCGGGCAGAAGAGTAGGCCTTCTACCTTCCCCGTGCTTTGTCATAGGACAGCAGCCTTCCTATTGCATCTGAAGTGTCTCCATCAGGTGGTTCCGAGGGCAAGAGAAACAGGAGGGAATTCCATGCACTGCCTCACGTAGTGGATAAAGGTTAATGCTACACACATAGCATCAAGTTACCTCATTTTTCTAAGGGTGTTTTCTGGGAGGACCCCCAACTTCTACCTCATATCTACATCTAAAAATGTTTGGGGGGGGGAAGTTCTATGAAAAAATACAGTACAATACTGCTTTCCAAATACAAGGTAATTTTTGTTTAGTGACAAATATTACAAATGGCACCGAGAGAGAGCCAGGAGTCCTGAGGGGGTCACAGAGCACAGCGTGTAGTCAAGAGACCAGGAGAGAGATAACCATCAGAAATAAAATCTAACCTTGGCTCGCGATCCTGCAGGGGACAAATGTGAGAGAAAATATCAAAACACTAAAAATGAGCTAGAAAGAAACAATATCTTTCCTTAGACAGAAATGAAATAATAAATTGAGTTAAAAGCCAAGGCTCTGATGGCCTTAAAATTCAAAGGGAAACAAAACAAAACAAAAACATGTAAGCAAGCAAAAACTGAAGGCGTCAATATCAGGCTGGCTTCCGAGAACAGAAGCACACAACACAAAGACCAAACTTCCATTCGTGTTAAGCAGCAACAGGAAATAAATACAGATCGGAAACGCTGTAAACTGAGTTTGTCTTGGGGCGCTTATAACTCATCTTTTGTTAAGAAATGACATTCAAACTTCCCCTTCATAGTACGGCTTATGCTCCTGCACCCACAGAGCTACCCAGAAGTCTTTGGCTAACGGTAGAGCAGGGTGGACCTGGGAAGTCAGGGGATGAGTGCCATGTGTACACTCAGCACCTCCTGCATGGCCGGGCACAGGCAGGGCAGCATGAACACTAAGCAGGAGCTGAAAGGAAAGGGGACAGCCCCTGAAGGTGCATCTGAGTGCTGGCGGAGGGGAGGGCTCTTCTGGATCCTGATAGTCTATGGCCATCACCCCGGTGTCACTTCCCTTTCCAGTCATTTCCTTATTTTAGGATTTCTGCTTTGAGCCAGCTCCCCTTCTGGGCTGGCCAGCTCTAATGCAAACAGTCCTACAAACTTTAAGGAATGCGAAGCAAAGCAACAGAGCCTGATCAATCACTTAATGACCAGTTAGAAATTATGTATCCCATTTTACCATTCTGGTGTCATCAGCCACGGATGAGTCTGTCACTTAGTTGAGAGCAGCTATGACTAGGACCTCTCTCACTGCACAGGTCCCTTTATGCCACTTCCGGTTGCTAACCACCCTTTCTCCTCTATCAAGTCCGTTCCTGCTACATTAGTTTTCCTAAAGCATGTTCCATGTGCTCACATCACTGATGTACCCCAAAGTCATGGGAGACACCACATTCTCATTAGCCTCATCTCCACTTCAGATCCCACGCCTCCCCCTGAGTTTTTGCTTCATGGTGCATCTCCATGGTTAACTCAAACACAGCCAAACAAACTCTGGAGGTTCTTGTCAATCAGTCTCCCATGGAGCTGCTCTCACTGTGTCCCACACATAGCAAATGACCACTGCACACAACCTATTCATCAGCCCCCTAAAATCTATCTTGGCCATCACCCACTAGTCTTTTATTCTGATACCTGCCCTCCCAAATTTGGGAGGTTTCTTCTTTTTTATCCGTTCATATCCTCCACCAAAGCTTGCCGATTCAACCAACCCCAACCCTCCCGTCAATACCATCTCCTCTGTCCAAGCTTGCCTTTACAGTCTCACTTCTGTAGAGCTACTCAATGCACTTCTCAGAGCTAAACTCAACTGCTAGTTCCTCCACGAAACCTCCGTTCACAGCAGATTATCTGTGACAGAAAACACCGCATGTCAATACACAACTGCTCACCTTTCTTCAGTCAGCAAAAGGGTACACATTATTTAACAGCACTCTTTCTAAAGTCCCATGTCTCTACCTCTGTTTCCAAAATGTTCAATGTGCAACGCCAAGTGTGCTGTACAATCCATACTATTCTAGAATCCCACGTAAAGTGTGGCTAAGAAGCCTATTCAAGGATACATTTTACAGATCACTCTTTAGCCAAGCAGTGTGAACCGGGATGCTTCTCCAACATCTCCTAAGTGGGGCCGTTTCTCTTTTTCGAGAGGTCTCCTCTCAGGGATACTCTCCTGTTCACTGAAAGTGTGTGTATTCAGGGAACATCACAATGCAACGCTAGTGCATTCGTCTGCAGACTTCTTGGTTCCTCTCCCTGCTCCTGTTTATTGCCCCTGTCACTCTGTCCCCGGGATCCACTGCAGCTCGCATGGGTTCTCTCAGCTCCAGTGATCCTATTCCTTGAGCAATTCTTCAGTCTCCTCTTCTTTATTTCCTACTAGCTACCTGCATAAAACCATGTTCGTAATGACCACTTTTCCTAGTGTAAATCATACAGATTCTCAGTTCAAAAAAATTGTGTTCTTTAGTTCTGGTTGTTCTCAGTTCTAAAATCCACCATTATCCCAAACAGACTTTACCCTCCACTGTTGTGGAATATTATGTTAAGTAGGCAAAGATGAGCTACACTTGTTTTCACTGTGGAATATTACTTTTACCATGCAAAGGGTGCTACATTTGTTTATGTTGCATTTAATTATTAATTAAAAATTATGTTGCATTCATTTCACCTTGCCACCTAATGCTCCTAATTGGTCTAATAAAGAGCTGAACGGCCAATAGCTAGGCAGAAAAGGATAGGCGGGGCTGGCAGGCAGAAAGAATAAATAGGAGAAATCTAGGCTAAAAAAGGCAGACCAAGAGGAGGAGAGAAATGAGGGACACTCCTGGGGCAAGAAGCCAGGAAGTTGCCAGCCAGTCAGACATGAGAATTAGTGAATGCAAATTATACAGAAAGAAAAGGTAAAAAGCCCTGCGGGGGCGGGGGAGGGGGGGGAGTAGATAAAAGAGAAACAAGTTAGTTTAAATTAAAACAGCTAGCCAGAAAACCGAGTCTCAGCTAGGCAGAACATTCTAAACCAGTATTAAGTCTCTGTGTCATGATCTGGGAGCTGGTTGGTGGGCCAAAACAAAAAGCCTGGGACACTCCACCATATCTTAAGTTACAATTCTGGGTCATTTTTTCTTGACCATAAGATAACTATAGCATCCCAACTATCAAAAGCTCCTATTACTCCCAATGACTTAATAAGTTCAAGAGCATCTTTAAGTTTTGCATGTTGCTGAACAATAAGAAAGAATTTATTCTTCAAAATTCCTCCTCAGAAAAGGGAAATCCCCCAATCTCGAGTTCTGGAAATGATCTCAAAAATTATAGAATGCCTTATTTTGACTAACAAAGCATTTAACCTCCAATGACTTCCATCAATTCCACCTCTGGATTATATGAAGACCTTCTGACAAAATTAGCTTAAGTTTTTATTTTACTTTTTATTTATTTTTTTAAGTGAAGGCATATAACTAGATACAGCAATTACTGTGGGGATGATCTCAATGTACGAGATGGTACCTGTCACAAGTAGTCATTGTAGAATCACTTTTTCCAAGGTCATGAACAAATGCCTAATTCATTACACACAATGTCCTACTTGTATGTGAACAGCAGGTCTGGTGACAAATTTCCTATTGAAACTGCTACATCTCAAACAAGGTGGAGGGCTGTGAAGGGGCTATGCTCAGGAGCAGGGAGTTAGTTAAATGAAGGCAACGTGGCTGAGTGACAGCCATTGCAGAGCAGTGGGAAACCTGGAATAAAGCAGCTTCATAGATGTAAGAGTGGCAAGAAGGGAGGGATCTAATCTGCCATGCTATTTCATATAATCTAACTCTTAAAATATGCACATATCTGCTGATGATTTAAATAGTCATATAAGCAAATCATCTATAACCCTAGGCGTTTGCATCACGGTTAACCTTGTAACTTACCTATTTGTGGAAACTCCAATTAACAATGCACACTTTAAGGAGAGGAATGGATGCTATTTACAACTCTCTGTAGATCTGAACCTTTATCTCAGGCTGGGGAGAGAAGCCAGCACACAGAATCAACTATGTAGGGCCCATGGAACTCACAGAGACCAAAGCAACAATCATGGAGCTTATGAGGTCTGACCTAGGTCCTCTGCATATATGTTATAGCTGTGTAGCTTGGTGTTCTTGTGGGGAGTGGGGGCATCTCTGACACTCTTGCCTACTCCTGGGACCCTTTTCTTCCTACTGGGTTAATTGTCCAGCCTTGATGAGGGTTATGTGCCTAGTCTTATTTTACCTTGTTATGCTGTGGTCAGCTGATATCCCTGGGAGGCCTGCTCTTTTCTGAAGGGAAGCGGAGGAGCAGTGGATCTGGGGGAGAGGGGAGATGGAGGAGCGCTGGGAGGAGAGGAGGGAGGGGAACCTGTGGTCGGGATGTGATTGATGAGAGTAAGTAAGCAACTTTAAAAAGTCGGTAGGAAAGAAAGCCCTTCCTTGCCTAGCATGAGTGAGGCCCTGCCTGGGTTCAATTACCTGTGCCACAAAATACTACTGCTAATAATAATTCATATTTCAGTTCTATTATTTTATGCTATATTCTCTCAATGATTAAGTAGTTCTGGTAAATACAAAAAGCAGTATTATTTTATAGGTTATTATAAATGCCTTATTATTTACAGCAGTTTAATAAATCCAATACATTGTAAATGTAATACATTCCAGAAGCTTCAGTCCTGCTCTACTGCCCCAGGGGTTTGATTTTTGGACGCTGAAGTCCTTGTTATTCCAAACTGTGCGTTTTGTCATTCTTAAAACGACAACATTGGAAAGGAAAAAGGTGAATTTAAGACTGTCTCCTCTTCACACTTTTTCTCTCATTTCCAAAAGGAACCAGGGGCCGAGGGAGAACTCAGTGCTGGACGGACAGAGCTGACATCCAGGCCTCCCTCCTTCCTCTCAGTTTTTGTTTCGAGCTCCAACACTAAACTCTGGGCACTTCTCTTGGAATTTCTATGTTTACAAATAAATTTTCAAGGATCAATCGCTTCTCCTAGGTTGTACGTATGAACGGACAAAGTTTCTAGCCCATATTAATGTAATTTTCTTGTTCTTTTAATACAATTTCTGACTTCTCTCCAGAGGTGAAATGTCTCACAGTCCATTCAGACCTTCCCGATTCTGGCTCCTGGCGAAATTAACCTTAGCTTTCAACGTAAAGGCACACTTCTCTCCTCTGGCGCGCTCTTCCTGTCTGCCAGATGAGCCAGCTTTCTAATTAGCAGAGCACCACGCAAGGGTCAATCAAGCAGAATGGACCCGGTGACAACAGATGCTGATCCCAAGCACACCACTCATGAAATCATCCATTATGCAGAGGTGACCTAGGCCAGCTGGCACAAGGCACTGTGCTCACGAGATGACAGCACACCATCCCCAACTTCTGGGAAACACACACACACACACACACACACACCCCTCCGGTCACACCGGCACCCGATGCACATTTCGAATCCCAGGACTCCATGAGGTTGTCCTTGCCTCGGCAGGCAAGGATAGGCTATCACGGTACAGAATCACACATTGTAGAGGCTGGCAACGAAGAACCCACGCTTACCTTGAATCCTCTTTAGAGCGGAGAGACACATGTCCTTCCTTGGAAACTCGAAGGGATTGCTGCAGGTCCGGATGGTGTCACATTCACATTTCCCATTGATGATATTGCAGCCCGAGATAAGATTTTCATTGCATGGTTCAAAACCGAGTAGCTGGTCATCGTCCCAGTCCTCATCTGTAAAACAGTCAGGCACAGAACGGTTTGCTCACTGCTTCATTCAAGTGCCGTGAGATTAAACACACGCTGGGATGTCAAGGTGAGCATCCCACTGGGAGGCCTTCATTTGGGAAAGGTAGTGTGGGTGGAAACTGTACACACGAATGCAACACAGCCTTGTCTTAGTCACTGGGAAGCCTGAAATACAGCCACACATGTAGAAAATAAACAGTGACATACACAAACATTTCTGACCAAAATCCACGACTCCAGTGTGCCTCACATCAAGGATGATCCCCACAAAATTCTTAATTGGGGGAGCAGGGCTTGGAAGGTCGTTCAGTCTATAAAGCGCATGCCACCCACTTGGGAGGACCCACCAGAGCCGAGTGTGTTGCTGTTATACTCCCAGTGCTGAGGAGAGAGTGATAAGAGGCTCCCTGGGAGCTGCTGGTCAATCAGCCTGGATGAATGGGTGAATTCTACAGACCCTTTCTCAGAAAAAAAGGGTGGATGGTGTCTGAGGAATGACATCCAAGGTTGTTCTCCGTCGCATATGCATAGGCGTACAACACGCACACTTTTAAATGTTTAAACAAAGCTTTTTCAACGTCACCACTTTCACTAGACATATATACGAGTTACATTTGCCAATCTCAAAAGGAAAACTAGGTTAACTTTTTTCTTACTGTAGACCACAATACACCAAGTCAGCTAGTAAACATCAGATACCACTGAGATAA
The DNA here is from genome assembly GCF_018167655.1 of Microtus oregoni. Lineage (NCBI taxonomy): Eukaryota > Metazoa > Chordata > Mammalia > Rodentia > Cricetidae > Microtus > Microtus oregoni. Next base: position 8,928,285 of record NW_024543095.1, on the reverse strand, counting down.
GAGAATGAGATCCAAAGGAGATCACCTTCGGCATATTTGGGACCCACTGATGGTACCTAACACAACCTACAACGGAGCCGATGATGACCACAACACAAAAGAGCTACAACCGAGTGAGAGAAGAGGCGCCATGACATTCAGAAGCTGAGACCAATTCAGGTGCTGGCCATGGACTGGAATAGACAGTAATGAAACAGGTTCTAAAGCCAGCATTGGGGCTGGAAAGAAGGCTCAGTGGTTAAGAGCAAGAACTGCTTTTGTAGAGGACCTGGGGTCTACTCCCAGCATCCACACTGGCAGCTAACAATCTTCTGTAATTCCATTTCAGGAGAGCTCTGATACCAACTTCTGGCCTTCATCAGTATCTGTCCTCATGTGTACACACCCATATAAGCACACATAATTACAATGAATGAGAATTAAAATCTTTAAGACCAGCTTTTTCTGGGAGCCAGTTCAGGAAAAGGCCACACACATAAGAAACACTAGTTAGGTTTCGTTCTTAACAATGCTCCTCCTAGCTGAAATGCCTTGTTACGGAGAACCACAGTACTTCTCTATAGACAGCGGGGACATGAGTCCCCCTCTTCACGTTATCTTTAAAAGACCCTATCATATCAGAACTGGGACTGACTGCTGGACAGCAAACATGTTTCTGATAACAGTATCTAGAAAGAATGTTTCAAAGTGCTTGAATTTAAGAGCACTTGCACCTGCTGTTCACACTAAAGAATAAATGCCGTCTTAAGACAGTATTCCCCAGCAGGGGTGTGTAGTTCTGCAGCAGAGAGCAAGCCTAGCAGTTGGAAACCTTGACATAAATCCTTAACATGGGGAATTGGAGGCGGGGGGGGGCAGTTATGTTTTCATAGAAGACAATGCAAACAAACCGCTATGGTTTTTACAGAGCTAATGCTGATCTTCTCAATGCACACACTAGACAAGATTACTCTTCCTTTATTGGAATAATTTTCTTGCCAAAGAATCTTGGGAGAAGAAGTCACAACCTAAGAAGCTTCGGGGAGGTTCTTTTTGAGATGGCAGAGGAGAGAAAGCTGTGTTGGTTTTAGGTGAAGCTCACTTACGGAATCAATGCCTCCCTCAGCTTTGATTATCTCTCGGTTTCAAAGTTGAAGCAGATACCCAAGTGATCTGTTTTATAATCTATTCTCTTACTTAGCCTGCACTAGGTCTTCAGAAATTACACGTAAATAATACTCACACGCACAAAGGCATGCTTCATGGTATCCAAAACCACTCGAATCCCCTGAAAACCAGAAAACACACCAAGCAGCTCAAGACAGAAGAAGCATTATCTGTCCTCAGTTACGTCACGGTGTGGCACCTCCATGCTTTCTCTGTGTCGCTGTTGGTGTGCTATCAGGGCGGTCTTGGTACAGTTCAGAGAAACTTGCAAAGGACTTTTTGTGACTGCATATTCAAATCTGCAATGCAGAGACAGTTCAATCCCAAGTATTGCGAAACTTCTAGGTAATTCATAAAATGCTTGCAGCCTTGAAAGACCATCCATGTCTCCCCCCCTTTATAAACGAAAGGAAATCTCAAATACTGACTTAATGAACATGTGTGGCCTTTCCAAATTGCTTATTTCACAATCATTCTTCCCCCCAAAACACCCCACACCTACATTAAACCATCGCTCCCAGGAGAGAGGGGGCTACCACCCAGTCCTCTACTGTCTCCCACCACTATTCCCGTGTCCTTCCACCTTACTTCCTACACGTTTGCTACCATTGTCTTTCTTAAAAAGCCAAGGCTATTCGGTGCCAAGGTATTGGTTGCCAGACAACAAAGTCCAAACTTTACTGCTGAATATAACACTCTTCATGATAGAGTCTATGACTATTTCGAGATCCCCCTCACAGATATATCCTCCATGTGCACTGACCTTCTCACTATAACCCTGTTAATTGTTCCTAGTGCTTTGTGTTTCTACCGAGAACACGTCTGCTTTCTGCTTCATGTAACTCTTAAGTCATTCTTTGAGACTTAGATCAATGCGAACCTCATTCGAGATGCTTTCTCCCAATGCCCAGGAGAACGAACTGTTCCATCTTCCATCTATCTGCAAGCATATGGGCAGGTTCTCTTGCTTATATCGAGGTTTTATCTAAGTTAAATTTCCCCCATGGGCCAGAGACCTAGCTGGCAGGAACAGGGAAATACAACCATCAATTTCCTTAACCTCAACACATAGTATATAATATATATGTGTGTGCCTCTATGTGCATATATACATATACACATATGTGAACATATGCACATATATACTCACATATATATGTATATATAACAAAAAATCTTATTATAAAACAGACACATGATGTCACAAGAAAGAGTGTGTCCCAAAATAATATATAAAAGAAGCATTTTTAAGCAGATCTTATTTTAGAAGCTTGTCATGAAAGCACTGGGTGAGGAACTTTTTTGTTTTGTTTGTTTGTTTGTTTGAGACAGGGTTTCTCTGTGTAGCTTTGGGGTCTGTCCTGGAACTTGTTCTGTAAACTAGGCTGGCCTTGAGCTCACAGAGATGTGCCTGCCTCTGCCTTCCGAGTGCCAGGATTAAAGGCGTGCGCCACCACTGCCCAGCCTAGGCACATATTGTAAAAAAATGCTTGGCCACGGGTAGTTTCCAACTGGGAGTCATCTGCCATTGTTCTCTTTCTCGGTTCAGCTCTCAGACAGTGACCACTCAACACCTGGTAGACTTTAGCATCCTTTCAAGAAAACCTTTCACAGAGCCAAGCTGTGTGGATTACCAGATAAGGCTCCCGTTCTCACACAGGAAGACCAATGGCCCTGAATTGGGAATCAGAAAATAAGGGCCACAGACCTTCTTGACCCCCCTGGCTCTGCATTGCTTTGTCTCTCGGCCCAAGTACCCTGCTGCAGCACAGCCTGCACCTACAGTTCCACAGATAAGGCTGCTGTCCCCTCGGGATGTCACCAGCACCCATTCGAATCATTAGCCTAGGCGAGCCTCTCTGTGCTGACAATATCTTAGATGTATTTCTCGACTGCGCTGAAAAGAAACCTCTCAGTTCTCTGGCCCCACCTAATCAATACTTGTTTTTCTTTTTGGCAAGCAGTTCCCTTAGCAACGGTTGTTTTATAGGATTGAGAACAGCATGCTTCGAAGACAAATGCTTTCACAGCTTTCTATTACAGAACATTATACTTTAAAATAACAGAAAATCAACAGGGATTGAAAGCAAAATTTAACGAAAATTGATTAGATCACAAAGCTAATCAAATCTGAGGCAGTTGAAACTTTCTTATCCTAATCCTTGAAACCAAAACTGTTTCAAATGTCAGATTTTTAAAAAATAAAATATCTGAACAGACTTTGTGCTCTATCAGGGCTCAGAGCTGCGTTTCAGAACACTTCAGACAGCAGAACCAGGATGGTCCTATCTACAGTACTACACAGGGGTGGTGACTTCTCTCTGAAGATGTCTACACAACACAGCACCAGATTTTCTGGCACAGTTCTCGGCTTCTCTTTGGGCTGGTTGGAACAGAACCAGAGTCAAGATCAGGGTACTGTCCCTTATTTTTTGTTTCAACATGTGAGTTGATGTAGTCTCCTAGACAGAAGGGTCAACAGATTCTATTGCAAAGGTATTTTCAAGTTGGTACTACAAGATAACGAATCAGAATGTTAATTACATTTCTTAACTATAAGAGAAACCTAAAGTTGCGTACAAAGCCAAAGGGCTGTGTTTCCAGGTATGTCCAAGTACGTAAGTATATCCAAATGCCAACAGGACACCTCCACACAGGCTTTCCCTGGAAACTCCATGCCTTTTCCTCCAGAGAAACATCTTTCCGTGTGCAGCAGAATTTACCTCTCAGGCACATCTCGTACCATCTCACAGAACTTGTGAGATGAAGAGTTGAAAATTAATACAATTAATAACCTTCCTTTCAATCAAGCACCTCCTTGGGGAAGGGTTGTTGTTGTTTTATCTTATTTGTTGTATCATTTACTGTGTAGCACTATGCAAGCTGGTGAAAAGGAAGACTCATTGAAGTCTGGTGCTATAACCTCTATTTGGACTAAGATGCGTTTTACTTGGCATTGTTGTTTTGGCTCCAACTGTTGTCAAATGGATGTGGGGTAGGGAGGAGACAAATACAAATTTAGTATTACATAGGCAGTTGTGGTCTTGTGTGCCATCTGAAATGGTCTTGGGGGCTGTAGAAGGCTGCAACGCACACTTTCAGAATTGTCCTGATTCATGGCCTTGCCCTGCTGGTTTTCCAGTCAATGACAGCAGGAGACTCAAGACTAAGAAGGCTAAGAAATAACAACGAACCAGGCATACCTCTAAAGGTCATCACTGAACCAGAAAAATGCCTCTTGTGGTAGTCTGAAAGCAAAATGTTACCCTCAGACTCATGTATTTGAATATTTGGTTCCTAGGTGATTGGCACTATTTCGGAAGGGTATGCAGAGGTGTGGCCCTGATAAAGGAAGTGCATCGCTGGGGGTCAGGCTTTGAGGGTTTAAAAGCTCGCCCTACTTTCAGTTCTTTTTCTCTGCTTCATGTTTGCAGTTGAATGCTTGCTCGCTCAGCTTCCTGCTGCCATGCCTTACATACTTTAAGGACTCTCCCTGTGAAACCACAAGGCTAACGAAACTCTACTGTAAAACGCTTTAGTCCTGGAACTGGATCACAGCAAAAGAAACATGACCAATAGGCTTCTCAAATGCAATTACATTCACATGGGATTTGTAAGTCACAAATGTCCAAATAAAAAATCAAAAGCTTACTTGTTCATGAGATCTTTTTATAAGATATTAATGTTATATATGTGTGTGTGTGTGCATATGTAAATAAACAGGTTATTTGAGATCTCTTTCTATTTTTTAAACAATCACAGTAAAAGTATCAACAATAGACGACGGTGCTACTCAGGTAATCTAGTTTCTATCCCTTTATTTAGTACAAAAAAGGGGATTCCCCACTGGCTAAAACTTCTGCTACATTAAGCCAACTAGAAAGGTTGCCAACAAAAATAAAAAAGCAGAAGAAACTTTGGCATGTGTTAAGCAACAGAAAGAAATGCAGAAGCAGAGGAAGAAGTGACTCTGGATCTTTTGTTTAACTCTCACAAAACTAGACTCCATCATAAATAACCACCTATCTTTGGGCTCCAAGTTCCGAAGGGAACAGAATGATTTCTGGCCCGTATAAAACTGTCAGGTATCTGGGGCCGAGCCTGAGCAGCTTACACCTGTGTCGATACGTTCATGTAGTTTACAGGTATCCCCTAAGCACGTGACCCTATAGGTTTAAAGTGACATCACCTAGCCTTGTGCTTTTCAACAGCTCTCGCAGTTTCAGTACAGAAGGTAACTTTGCAGAACGTAAGCGACTTCCTTATTTAATGTAGAACACTTGGAGGTACTGTAAAAACTCTGCCCCCTATTCGTTTCCTCTTGGACTGCCTCTCTGCTCCATCGTATCTAACTATATCCTGGATGGCGTCTGTAATGGCCTTCCTCCAAACTTGATACGTGCTGATTTGAAATACAAAGCCTTCCATGCTGAGAGTAGAGGGGAAGCGTTTAGCAGAGGGATGTAGCAAGACCTCATACAAGAAGTCTGGTAGACCCCTGAACTCCAGGTCTAAGAGGAACCAGATCTCTCCTCGACACTGTATGGGATGCTCCAAGAACTGATTGTGAACCTGTCAGCCTGACTAACCCAGGACTCAACTTCTCCGCTCCTCGAAGTACTCTTCCTTCCGAAAAGAAAACATTTCGGGTGTGATAACACTTACTGGAGAGAGGGCTGTGCTAACCGGGAATCTGCCGTCCTGGAGGCTAGGTGTACAAATGCCCACCTTTACTATGCTGTCCCTGCTCAGGTTAACCGAGTTTCTGAGAGGTAGTTGCACCCCATTCTGGAGCTGTCCACTTACCAGAAATATGCTAGAGCGGATATTAAACGCAAGAAACAAACTCACGGTACACATGCCGAAGCCCACTGTAATGGAATTCTGTTGGCAGAGGAGAGACTTCTGGGAATATAGATCAAATTAATTCTTCAGCTGTTCACATATCCCTGTGGCTACGGTAAGATGCAAACAGCTAACACTGGTATCTCTTTCCACGCCAGCCTAGAAACCCCAGTATAAGGTCCAAATGCTGCTCTGCGCAGCCCCGGCTCCCAGCTGGCTGTTATCAGGCTTTCTGTTCTGCTCCAGGAGGAGTCTAATGCAGTGAGCTTTCATTCTCTCTGCTCTGGGCTTAAAGTCGATGTTCCGGGAGCAGTGCTTCCCTTTCGCTCTCTTTCTTTCTTGGGCTGTATCAGTGCGAAGCAGGAAGGTCATGTTTATGGATATCAGAAGAAAGGACTTCTGCTACAAAACTGTGCTTTGCGGACATCTGCACATGAAGCTATGTTGGGTGTATGTCACTATGCACTAGAGTGGGCAAAACCCGAGTCTCTAAACAATGGCAATGCTAAAATACTCCCATGGATATTGACTCTGGATGAAAAGGATCAGAAGCCCTAAATATGCAATGGACAAGAACACTGATTCCTACTGTGTCTTAGGGATGAATTCATTGACAAGGAGCAATACAATTGACTAGATCGTTTTATTACACATAATTAATAAGTATAAGGTTCTACCTCTGCATGTCTCATCACGTGCTTCGGCAACGCCACTAACAGGAGGGCCAAAAATGAAGTGCAATCAGACTCTCCAAACAGAGGCCCGTTATCTATTATGTTTGCCAAACTGAGCCTTGCGATGTCGGGAAAGGCGTTTCTAGTATCCACCATGCAACCCTAAGTTATATAACACGTATGTTGAAGGAGTGAGGGAAATCCATGGGAAGAATCATTTCCTTTCTGACTACAGAATGCTGGTGAAGAACAGTAAGGAGGTTTAGGAGAAGGTAAGTCTTGATTCTAGGTAGGTATGGAAGTCATAATTTAAGCAAGTAGTTTCCTACTAAGCGACCAGCTGAGTTTTGAAAACTAAGTTTCAAAGTATGTATTAAGAAAGGTGAACTACAGATGCAGCCATCACTGAAATGTCCAGTAAAACATAGCTCTATGTTTATCTAGTCCCGAAGACTATCAATTATCAAATGTTCTGCTGCCTAAAATTAAGAAGTCTTAGTTAAGGTGAAATCATCTTAGGGAGGGATCTAATATTTTGTTTTATTTCTTCAAGATTTCCTAAAAGCCCTCAGCTGTCCCTCATATGTCCCAGTGTTTGATCTTCCTAAAGAGGTACTTTCGTGGAAATAACACTCATTGAGAGGCATTATGAGAGCAGCCCCAAGCTTTTTAAGGACATGTTAGTTGCAAACAATGGCCTATAAAAAGTCCAACATCTGGCCATCCGAGTCCTTGGCATGGAGCACAAAGCCATTTAGACCAATCCCAACGCACATCTTCAGCCTCTTTCTTCCACATGGCCCCTTCCACCAGCAACTGAGTGGTGTCTGTTCCTCAGTTATGCGCACTGTTCCTTGATGCCATGACTTTGCACAGCTCTGCTTACCATTCACAGAAGCTCCTATGAACTCTCAAAGCCCATCTTCAGTATGTATTCCCTGCCCCAAGGCTGCAGCTCCTAAACCTTCCTAAACAGCGTCACCAAATAGAACTTACTGGGGACATGTTCACTCAACCACCACAGTGGCTTCTGTGACACGGGTGTTTCATTACTGAGCCAGCAAATATCAACTTTGCAAAATGAATGTCTGCAGAAGGGATGGGAACAGAAGACAGGAGGACTCGGATGTGAGCTAAGTAATGTGAATATTTAAAAGTCAAATTATTTCTAGAAAATTAGTTTGGTGCAAGATGAAGAAACCCACCCATGACTGAAAAAGCGTCTTTGGATTCTAGGCTTTTAATATGACAAAACGAATACAAACTCTAGTTTCCCTCTAATCGCAACACTGCATTGTCAAGCCTTCTGTGTATCAATATTTATGACATTTTGAATGAGTGAATGAATGTAATCCACCTCAACTATTTTAGAGAAATAATAACAAATAATAAACTCTTAGTTTCCTTTCTGCCACTTCTGCATAACATAACATTAGATAACGTGACACAAGTTAATGCCTTTTGCTAGAAAGGCACTTGTGCGCATGAATAATGCACAGAACTATTTTATAAATATTAATGTATGCTGTTAGCCTCATATCTGTTAGTCAAATAACCAAGAGCAAACCGGAAGACAAAGTATGAGCATTGCACTTATCCAAACTGTGAGCTACCACAGTGAAAGATGCCTCTGGGTCCTTAAGCAAGAACAACAAAATGGTAGCATGCTCTGGAAGTACGTCCTTTGGAGAATTTAAGTTGTTCGTCACAGAAGCCGAACAGTCAACAGAGATTAGAGAAGCACTTCTCAACCCCTGATAACAGCCAACACTCGATGAGCAACTGCTATGTGCCAGCGAACGGACTAGGGACCCCATCAGGATTAACTCGCTTGGCTGAGGTGAGAATTGAGCCAACTAGGTCTGAATTCCATGCAGACTGTAATCACAGTCAAGAAGACTTAAGAACACAGGGGAGTGAGCTGAGCAGAAGATGAACAAAATCAAGTTCCCTGGATGCTGAAGACCTGAGATCTGGAAGAAGCAGGGCAGAAATGCAACTGACTTTCAGGCTGGAGACGCCTATCTCCAGGGAACATGACCTTAAGGCCCACTGATGAGGATCCCTTAACCATTGGGAACAGGCATACACACCTTAGGCCAAGACAAACAATCCATGGGCAAACCTTTACAACCATCAGAGGGACAGAAATCTAAGCATATAAATGTGATCTCAACTCTCCTACCTTCTAAGGAACAAGGGTTTCTTTGTGAGAGCAAACAATGCTTTCGTATGCAGCAAGACTCCTGAAGGGCACAGACTGACTTTTTAAAGGTGTAATGATCTATAAGTAGCATTAAGGAATGCTTTCAGGAGAGTAACTTTGCGAATTCGGTCAGCATTTGCTGCAAGAAATGTTTTCATGTATCAACTTAAGCTTGCTGTTAGCGTGACCTTACTAATGCCTGCATACTTCAAGATCCATTGAGTGGAAGCTGATCTTCAGAGAAAAGATAGTCCAACAATGGGACTTCTGGTCGATTTTTCCCTGCGGTACCAACACTCTTCTTCAAAGCACCTCCCCTAAAGCTCTTACTTCAAAATCTAAACCTTCGGGATTGGAGGGGATAGGTCAGTGGCAGAACACTTGCCCACCATGCAGAAGCCCTTGAGCTCAGCTCTCAACATCATAGAGTGTGTGTGTGTGTGTGTGAACATAAAGTCAATAACTCAAACCTGTGTGTGGGTCCGGGGGTGTGTACAGTAAGATATGTCTACATTTGATCTCACCTACATCTACCTATTACTACAGGACTCTCTCATTATTTGGTCCCGGTTTCCCAGTAACAGTAACGAGCACAATGATTTTGTGAATGGTGTAAGGTTTTCTAGCTACCGCTAGGTAGCTCATTTCACCATTATGGAAAGCCTGATGTGTACATCTAGATTTTTTTTTAATTTCTGGCTACTATTTATGAGAACAGAAGTAGTGTAAAATTAAAAACGAGAACTAGAGTAACAGCGGTGGCTTATTAGGGAGCCCCGGCAACTCGAGAAATGTCTGACACAGTGACTTTAAAGACAGTTCGCCCTTCAAATTTTCCCTGGATTCTCCATCACGAGGCGAAAGCCGACTATGGGCCAACAAAAGGCATTCTTGTCTTCCAATGTGTCAGGGAACCAATCCTCCCATGTTGGGGGTCTGGACCCGTGGTTTATGCAGCAGTGATGTAACCCCTAAAGCACAACCGAAACTGATCACACGAGTGACTACAATTACAGAAATGGTTTTTTTTTTAAAAAAAAAAACCTCAAGTCCGTGTTTGCAAGACACGGCTGCACGTTTCTCAAAACCCTGGGAGTTTCTGCCGGGTGGGAGCTGTATCTCTAAACATAATGGATACCCAGGTCAAAGTCAAGGTTTAGTGGAGCGGGGGTCTCAGTGATTGCACACTCAGGACCTGAGTCTACACAGCCTCTTCCTGCCTGGGGAGTCACACTGACAAATGAATCTGTGCCCTGCTCCAGCTGACCTTTCAACAACATGCACTTAGCAGCCCGCTCCTCCTGCCCTCAGTGGAAGAAGAAGCCTCGGGGCCCAGGCCCAGTTCCAACCATTAGGAACATCCACCTTTGGGTGTGTGCATGGCTCACACCCTTCCTCCTAAGGTCCAAGGCAGGCGTCACCTTCGTGGCAAGACCTTCCCTAATTATTTTATTTAAACATACAAGCCAGCTAGCACCTCCACAGTTTCTGTCCACTTCCAGGCTTTGCTTTATTTTATTTTATTTTATTTTGCCACTTCTTTCTTTACCACAAAGCTTTAAGTGGGTAAGGATTTTTGCCTGTCTTTACCTCTGTACCTTCCGGGACTGCAGTAGAATTCAACACAAGCAGGTCCTCCAGAAATATCTCCTGAATGAGTCAGTTCCCCAGCTCCAGGTACATTTTCATTTCCATGGGCTTCAGTAGATCGCATTTCTCTTCTTGGTAGCACTGACCTCCTTTTCCTCCACACAGTTGCAAATACCCAGTCTAGCTTAACCAGCTCCAAAGTGTCGAAGATTTTCTCCACACGCCCCATCTAGCAGATCCATCCACAACCCGTCCCTTACCCTAAAGCATGACAGTGGCTGCTTTGCAGCTGAACTCTTAAGTTTCTGGGAGCCAAAGATGCCTTCATTTCCAAACCCTGTTCCGTGTGGAGCACACAGTGAGACCACGAAACCCACTTGCTGAGGGAAGTAAGAAAATGGTATATCTGGGTCGGTGGCCAATCAGCAGCATTCTCTACTACAGCTACTACACTGCAAAACAAACAAAAGCAGCAGTTACCATCCTCCTGGAGGTCTCCGAGAGTCGGGGTTGCACTGCGTGCACATTCATATTTAATATCAGGAGATGCAAAATAAATAAACTTTACAGTAATTAGGCCTTCTGGGGGCAAGATGGTAATTTTCAGGTATTTTAAACCATAGCAGTGTGAAAGAATGAAGTTCATACATTTTTGTATTTCTAATTAGAACACATGCATGCATAAGCATGCACTCGCAGAGAGTAACTAGTCTGCTCCAAGTGAAATGTAAACAAAAAGCGTGAATCACCCAATTCTTCCCCCACATGCTACCGCAGTACGTATTCCCATCTGCAGTCAGGGAGGTGGATGTTTCAAAACCAGTCTTCTGCGATGGTATTCTATTTAAAGTCAGTCTTCGGAGTTGTGAAGAAAGCCACGAGGAAATTATTCAAATCGCAAGACTCACAACTTGAGGACCTAGATCTACCCTAACTCCTACCCAAAGGTAGGAAAAATCACTTCATAGTTTTGCTAACTACAGTACAGGCTTTAAGAATGGATAGATTTTTATATACAAAAAGAAAGAACTCAACTGGCGAACTTTCCAAAGGGCACTATAATCAAACCCACAGCCTGGTTAGCAAGCTGTAATTACGGATCACTAGTGTCCACCAAATGATTAGGGAGACACAATGATACCCAGTTGTGCACTGGATGGGGGCACCTGAAATCTTCTTCAAGACTTCTGTTGGTTCTGAACCTCCCAATTCACAGCCATGGCTATGTTCTCAGGCAGACTAGAGATGCACATCTCGAATCATGAGATGCTGGCATTCTTGTATTTGCCTCCCTTCTTGCAGAAGCCAAGTTAAGAAGGCCTTCTGTATACACCTTGCTTAAACAGCCAATGAATGAACCCTGAACCCAACTGAACTAAGAACCAAGACATTTCTAGTCAGCAACATTGCAGAGCACCTGTCCCAGGGCTCAGCACAATGTCCTGTGAGAAGGAGGGAAGGGAGACAGTACCCTTGCTTCCCACAGGTGCAGAATAACCATGGGGCACTGGTTACCTCCGGACAACGTTGGGCTAAGAAGAGTTAATTTCCCAGGCACAGAGATTCCAGCTGCAGAGGAAACCCAATTCCTTCAAGTCCAGGGGCAATAGGATGTGTCTACTCCAAAGCAGGTGTCTCACAAACAGACTCTGCCATCATTTCTCCTCCCTTCGCAAAAGCATGGGTTTTAATTTTCAGTATCTCTAACAAAATGCTTGCTCGCCTTCCCATCAAATCGCACTGCAGTTTGGAACCAGTATAACGAACTCATGACTAGAGAAGGGCTTACGTAGATTCTCCACCAAAGAATTCGGTTAGGAGGCCACGTCTGTCCTGCAGAGGGGCAATACACTGGAGCGGCGGGGGCGGGCGGGTGGGCGAGGGGGTGTGTACATCATTACCCTGCGGTTTGTGCTGCAAACCTTTTCCACACAGGCGACTGACCCTCTCTTGTCTAGTGTGGTCCATTAGCAATAGAAAAGAGAGACAGATGAGTAACAATTAACCTCAGTGTTGCTCTGGTCCCATCCCTAACCTAACACATTATTTCTCAAATGGGGTCTACTCCACTTTACATAATGGGACGCAAGGTTTTTGGGTGGGTGGGTGGGTCTCTCCTAATACATTTGGTTTCTGGAGTGAGAAATGTGCTCAGTCTGTACAGTCACCAGACGTTCTTGTTTTCAATCCATCCTTTTCAACATCTCCAACATCCTGAGCATTCCTGTATCTGCCTCCCTTCTTCATTTCAAATCCCTTCCTCATTACCCCACCTCTGTGGCTGCTTACTTGCCTGAAGCCAGCTCTGCTGAAGGTTCAACATCTACCTAGTCTGAAGAAAAACACACCTGTCCCTGCCTGTCAACCCTCTGGGTGGAAGCCTTCTGGACTACTTTGGGGAGTGGGGGAGTTAATACCACCCTGTGTTTTCTTTCCCTCTATCCCACCCCAAGGCCATGGGGCAAGCCTTCCCCCTCCCAATTCCTTCCTGTTTCCCAGCCCAGGTCCATCCAGGACATCCAACTGCCAGGGGTCAGAGTGCCACATTCCAGCGGCTTCACACCACCACATGGAGGGCTCCAGATTCCTTCGTGGGGGGTGGGGGCAGGGCAAGGAGGCTGGAGTTAAAAGTTCACCAGGGGCCAATTCCAGCTCACTGTACGCTATGCTAGTGACAACACTATGGGGGCCAGTGGGAAATCAGGGACCCCAAGAACTCCTTTCACAATGGACAAGGACAAGTTTTCCAACTTCTGTGGACGAGGGAGGAAGACGAGGCCATCACTACAGACTTGGAGGATCTTTTTAAAATAGTAAGCTCATTGGATAATTCTTTCAGGGTCTCAGATCTAATCGCACAATGGGGGGCTGGCCGAGGAGGCTTTTCTGAAGAAGCACCTCCATGATTCTGGCTCCTGATAAAGGAATGGTTCTCTGGCCCCAGTTTCTTTCAGAGTCTGACTGATAAAATGCCACTTCCACTTCCAGGTGACATCCAAACGTCTTAAGTCTCTGAGCAACAACATAGAACCTCTCCCCGTACTGAATTTCTCTGCAATTCAAGCCCAGATCTCCCAGACTCTGTAGGCCAAATTGTAGGGTTAAACAGGGCCATGTCAGAATGTGGCTGCCCTGCTGGAAACAGATCTGAGAGGGGAGGAAGAGAGAGGACATGCTGGGAGAGCACGGAAGTGGAGGAAGCAAAGGAGCCTATCTAGGGTGCCGTACTCTTCACACATCAGCCAGATTCTGTCTCAAGACAGAGTGGGAGAAGACCCTGCATGGACCAAATCCATCAGCAACACTGTTAAGTTAATGTTTTCTTCCCCAATCAATTGCTTTCAGTGAATGCCTATGAGCGAAGCTAAATAGCAGAGACTATGCAAGAAAGAGTTAATAAGACCTTACAAAAAGAAATGCTAAGAGCCATCTTACTCTAAGCAATTACTTTTGTTTAAAAAAGAGAAAAGGAATTCCTGACCAATTAACCACTCATCGCCCACCTCCTTCTTATCAAGCAAGGGCTGCTGTAAGGCTGTCTCAGTTGTTAAGACTCAACTACCAGGACGAAGCGGCTCGGTAAGTGGCAGATCATCAAAAATTAGCTTGTATCTGGACTCCCTCCCTTCCTCTCGCTCCCTCCCTCTCCTGCACACACTACCTTCCAGAAGAAAATGGCTCAGTGCTCTGTTCACAAAAAACTGCACATTACTGCCACGAGCCGCTCTCCCGGTATTGTTGGCAGGCTGCGTTCCTGTCAGCGATGAAATAAAAGCGCCTGAGCTTTGCACATCAGCAGTGTGGAACTACAGCAGAAGCAATTAGACGGCCCATAAAGTGCGCCTATGACAGCTCTTCCTTTTATGAAGATCCAACTTTAAATGGACCGCTTCAATGTGGGTGAGACAGATGTGGGGAAGAGAAAGGGACCGCATGCCCTTCCATTCTCCCTATACAAGGATGAATCCTTTAAACCAGGGCAAAATAATCTTGCCACACAAGAATCACCCTGCCTTCATTTGCATTACAATAAATTTATTATTTTTTTTCTTTTTGTAAGTTGAGTACTAGGAAAAGAATTAATGGGGGGAAGAAAAGTCCTGAAATGCCCTGAGAAGTAGAATGGGAAGTTATTAAAATGACCATGAACAGTAGAAATGGGGTTTTTAAAACAGGACAAGCTTCTTTCCTTTTTTTTTTTTTTTTGCATGAGTACATGTACAGGTTTGTCTAAAGCTCTAACAAACTCCACCATGAAACGGGATTACTTCTGCAATCCTGTCACATAAATAATCTATTTAAATTACTTTTTGAATGAGAAGAAACACTTAAAAAAACAAAACAAAACAAAACAAAAAAACAGACACAGGACTTCCATCCCAGCCCTTTTACACCTTTTCTAGCTAGAATGGCCTTTTTAAAACAGTGACTGCCAGATTCTGGAACCAAACGTCTTGTCCTCCAGCTCAGTCTTTACCAAATGAAATGTTGTCAGCAAAAACTTTGAAATCTGTTTTCTTTGGAGAAAACAAAAACAAAACAACTGTAACATTTGTAAGAGCTGTGAGAAGCCTCTGGACAAATCATGGATGACTGGCGGCATCCCACCCTGCCCCTCCTGCCCACCTTGCCCCAACCCCAGATGCTCATCTGGACCATCTGCAGACTATCTGTTCCTCTGGTATGAGTGGGAACTCTGAGAGGCACCCTCAGATTCAATACCCAAGGTGGCATCTACCTATGAAGAAAGTCATCAATAGATGTCCCTTCCAAGCACAGGTTTTATCCAATGGAAGATAAATACCTATCTACTATTCATTTATTAGAAAAAGAAAAAGAGTCACTAATCAACTGCTACTTACATCCCTCCATACTAGGTACTGAGGAGCTAACGAAAGGACACAGTAAATAACTTAATTACAAAATATCTGTCTACCCTAGTGGGATGCCCACCTGAAAGGAAACCATGAGTGAGGATACAGGGTGAGCCCATAAATAGAGAGCAGAGCTTTCTTATTATATCCACCACCTATTTTAGGAGCTTGGAATGTCCCAATAACAGTGTTTACTGGAAATAAGTCACCTGATTAAGCTCTTTCATCTTCCCCAAATTACCTTCGGAGTCAGTGACTATTAACGAAGCTTCTGACTGACTGGGTATGTTAGACCTGATCAAATCACAGGCATACAGTGATTACAAGGGAATTTGGAACTCCCAACCAAGCAAGTCAATATCCTCGCGCCTACCCTACTGAGTTGCAAACCAACAGCACTTCTATTTATAGTTAGGAAGAGAAAAGAAAACCACGTTCCAAACTTCTGAATATATAACACTTAACCCGGCATTTAACAAGCACCTGGTCTGTAAAACCCACTGTTTGTTGTATGCCAAGGGATGAAGACAGGATGACAACCAGCATTTACTGCGTATGCGGCATGTGCAGCACACTATTCTAATTCCTTTGCACGAGTGAATGAAATTAATCACTTCTCCTAACCACCTAAATGAGAAGACACCGGCATCGTGGCCATTTCCAGACGCAAAGCACAGAGAGTGAGTGGCTTGGCCAGGATAATGCAATCTTACAGCACACAAGTTGCCGGATTGGGCTGTGAACTGACTTCAGAGCATGAACTCCCATCCAGAGGCAATTTTGCCTCTATTAATAAAACGTGGTTTCTCTCGAAGGAATCTGTCATCTAGACTTTTCCCAAGGAAGTAATTTTCTCCAGCTAGTCTTTCTTGAAACTTGCCCCTAACACTCCATAGTAAACGGAGACCACGCTAATAATGGCACATGTGGGCATCATGTCCCATGAGGACCCTGACCCCCACCGTCTGAGGAACTAGCACTAAGGTAGTACTGAGTGCGCGGGGGGGGGGGGTATACTGGCGCCACAGGGAAGGCCGGGAGTGCCTACTAATGAAGAGAGCTGTGGTCACTGGCTCCGCACATCCCCAAGTTCATGTGGGCTGCGAGGTGGGGAATCAACCA
The DNA here is from genome assembly GCF_018167655.1 of Microtus oregoni. Classification (NCBI taxonomy): domain Eukaryota; kingdom Metazoa; phylum Chordata; class Mammalia; order Rodentia; family Cricetidae; genus Microtus; species Microtus oregoni. The sequence continues at coordinate 8,911,828 of NW_024543095.1, read as the reverse complement.
CGGCCAGCTTTTCCATGTGGGCTTTTCCTGAGCCCCATGGGTAGAAGCAGTGGAAAGAATTCAGACCCTGTGCGAGGTAGGTCAGTGGCCAACTGACAGACACACGAAAGCCAAGGTTAGACAGCTGCTGCCCTGGCCGGGTGCTGGACACAGCGAAGGACAGGCATAACGCACAAACTCCCACACGCCGCTCTGTCTGTCAAAGACAGTGTGCTTGTAGTAGACACAGAAACTGTCTCCCCCCCCCCCAAAGTTGATGCTCATTTTTTAAATTGAAATTGAATATTGAAATAGGAATGCAGAAAGAAACGGATGACGGCTGAGGTCAGCACAGTGCTGGAGTCGCCCAAGATAGCCACCAAGGCAAGCCAGCCTCCAAGGCTGCCTTTTGGAAGGAATGACTCTTAAGGAGGGAAAGTGTGAAGCCGCTATAAACATCCATCCATAAACAATCCTGTCCAGCATCCACTTCTGGCCAGAACCTCAAACTGTATCTAATGCCTTCTCTAACATTTGCACATCCCAACAGCCAGACATAAACCCAAGGCTCTCAAAATCCAACTCCTCCTCCCCGCTCATCTGAGTTGGCCAAACTCCAGGGCCCTGCAAGCAAGGAAACGCAGCCCAGCAACATCATACTGTCATTCACCTACTGTTTCAACGCCCCCTCCTCCTTACATAGCTTACGCTGCTCTACAAGCTGTATCATCTGCCATACAAGGACGACACCCATCGAGCGCTTTATAAATGGATTTAAACGTTTATACGCTGGGGTGATGGAGCCCTTGTCGTCTGTGGAGACAATAAAGAACAGCTGATTAAAGATTAACTCTAGCACTGCAGCCGAGCTAATGAGTCTCATCTCAAAACGGCTTTATAAAAGGATCTCAGGAGTGCACGCCCCACCTTGAGTCACACCTTAGGAAAGTCCCAGGCCTTCTCTTTTTTTCTAACCTTTTTTGATTTGCAAGCAGCCTTCTCACACCTGTTTCTTCCTCTGCGAGACACGACTTCAGCAGACACACTTTGATGTGCTCAAAGTGAAGAGGAATGGCAAACATCTGTCCATGATTGTAGAAAATATTGATTAAGCTATGTACTGTAATCTGGGAGTTTTTACATGCTAACTTAATGTTATTATCATAAATCTCATAAATAACCAAGGTTAAATTGATATATTTGACATTATCTCACCTACAAATTACTTCTTTAGTACTAAGTTATGTTCCTTTAAGTCAGTATTTTGGTTAAAAAAGTATTTATTAAGTACTAGTTAAACACACACACACACACACACACACACACAAAGCTTAGTCTAGATAGGTACTCTCTCAAGTAGCTTGGCAGTGTTTGTGTTTTGTGGACTATCTTGATTGGCATCTATCATGCACAGTGTACACTTATAATTCAGACACATGCGCTATGGGGGCAACCAAAAGATTCTGTATTCCTCAAATCTAAAGGTACTCAAAATAAAATACAAAACATCTGCGTGAAATCTGATCATATGATTTTATAGACTATTTGTGCAAATGGCAGAGTCAAGAGCCTTTAAATATTGAAAAAGAACTGAAATATGGAAACACGGGCTATAAATTGACTAGGTAACTAGCATCAGAATTGTAGAAACAAGTAGAAAGTTGATAGTATTAGAAAAATATGTTTCCCTGCTAGGGTTTTAACCATCAACTCTGACCATTCCTCTAGTTTGTGCTTTGCTGGATAACATCTGGGTTTCCATGTTTCATTTTATAGAATTACAGAAGTGGGGGATTGTTTGAAATAGATAAAATCCACAGTAACTACAATATATGGTATATGCAGCGTACAAAGGCTGCAAACTCATTGTGAAGCGAATATCTAGTTCCTATTTAGGATGGAGTTAGTTAAACTCATTATTCATACTAAATAAGCATATGCAATTCTATTATATGCTACTCCACTCCCCCCCCGCCGCCGCCCCCAAAGCCATGAACTAAAAACATCCCTCTCAGTGGGCTAACGACTTACACAAAACCTACAATCATTAGTTCTGCAAAGCTCCGGTGCCCTTAGGAGTCACCGCAGTGCTGGTGGTACAGAACATACCACAATGAAGAGGTACATTTCTCCCTGAGCAGAGATGCAAAGGGCAGAAGGGAAGCACTCAGCGGTTAATCCTTACTCAGCAGGAGAGATGGCACTATTGCAGTCAACTGCTGGAAGAACTTAGGCACCCAGAAAACTTTGACTAAGTTCATCTGGAATGATTTTTTTTTTTTTTTGTCCTTCTTGAAAGAAATGAAGCAGAAGTCTATAGTTGGTGCAACCTAATCGCTTGGCTTCAATTAAAAAAGGAAATTGTGTAACGAGGTAGGAAAGTCTGTCCACTAACCTGAAAGAAGCAGGTGTACAATGCATGGTTAAAAACACAACAACTACATGTATGGAAGACTAGATAGGAATATACACAGGAACATGGAGCTGGTCTGTGTTTTAGGAAGAGTATTCTGGTTAACTTTGCCTTCGCTGTTCCTCAGTTCTCTAGTAAAGTCGCGCTACTTTTGTAATAGCTTCGTGTAAACTGAAGGCAGCAGACCTGATATTTGGCCCTAGCACACACAATGTACTAGTGATGGAGACTAAGATGTTCAAACCTGGAGCTACAAAGGAAGACTTTAGATAAGGGGCCATGAATGAACCTGGGGTCTCTTTTTACATGAGGGTGTTGCATATGTAACTTAGCACCAAGGATTTTGTTTTGTTTTATTTTTTGAGACAGGGTTTCTCTGGAGTTTGGAGCCTGTCCTGGAACTAGCTCTTGTAGACCAGACTGGCCTTGAACTCAAAGAGATCCGCCTGCCTCTGCCTTCCTAGTGCTGGAATTAAAGGCATGTGCCACCACTGGCTAGCACCAAGAATTTTTAAGCAACAAGGTTTTAAGGAATGTTTTTTTTAATCAATCTTTTTGAATAGGCTGCCTTTGTGAATGCCCTGGTCATGACATTTGCAACTATAAACTTCTTGATAACCCCAGTAACTTCAGAAGATAGAAGATCCAGGCAGATTTATGCACAGAAAGAATGTACATGCATTCATCTCTACACACCAATGATGGCCAGAGACAGGAGGACTTGTTGGAACCAGGAGTCTAGGAGCTCCATGAACCCATGACAGTCAACAAGACTAGACAGAAAGAGGTTGTTGTCAGGATCCTTCCCTGCGCCCATGTGTGTTACACATATGGTTCCTTATATATGAATATGCACATATCACAAAATCCATGCATACACACAGCTGTCCACTGTAGTGACCCATGCTCCCCTGTAAGGAATGCAGAATGTCTGTTTCCACAGGTGCAGACTCAGGGACAACATTCCCACTACCACTCTGCCAGGCCACTGATTACTCTGCAAGACTCCATTTTAGGTCACTGATGTCTTCCCTGCCTCTAGTAGCCCTCCTGTTTGCCTTCTCTATCTCAAACATCACTTTTCTCCTCAAGTACCATTGCTGTGTTCAAATGTAGGCATGATAAGCCAGTCAAAAGCCAGTTCAAACAACAACCTCCCCCCAATAGCGTTGAGGGGTTCTCTTCAAGACTGGGGGAGTATAGCTACCCCTGTGACTGAAATGGGACTTTCTCATTAGAGTTCACACTCACTTCTCCAGTCCTCTCCTCCCAGGAGTCTTTCTGTTACAAGGACTGTTTGCTTTGGCTTACAGTCAGATGGGCACGCCCTCCTTCAAGTATGCTTCCCAATCCTCAGCCTCCATTCATTTATTCTGCTGAAGTCTAAGGATAAGGGTGCACTGCAGCAGCAGCAGCAGCAAGCAAGCAAGCAAGCAGGCTTAGGGTTCACCAGCCCTCTGAATTAACTAGAGGAATCACAGGTTTAAGAACACAGACCTCAGAGGGGCACTGTTTGTCATCAAATCAAAAGTGCCACCTGCTGAGAAAGATCTTAAAAACAAAACAAAAAAAACCAGCATGCAAAGAGGGAAATCCAGCCTTGATGTCTAGAGGCTCACCTTTATTTAAGCCTCCGATAATTTCTAGAGAGCTAACAGATCAGGAAATCGCCAGAGTTCTTAACTTAGACGTCTCCACTTTTCACTGCTAACTATGGACTATGGACAATCCACGTAACTTAGCCATCTGTTCCAACGTCTCCTTTCCAGTTCCAAAAATCTTTAATAACAGTAAGACGTGATCAATAAGAAAACCTGAACTGCGTGACTGGGAAACCCACCAACTGTAATAGGAACATATCAACAATTACAGCTGGGTATGGGATGAGCCTCTAAAATGTGCAAATGACAGATTGCGGTAGCACGGACATCAAAATCAACGCGACTCCCCAGGCATGTTTGCTTCAATGATTAAACTACATGGGAGGGGGTGGTTTGAGCCCAACGCCCTGCCTGAGTTTGGTCCCAGCACTGGCTGGACCACACACCTGTCAGAGTGAGTCTATAGGTGTCTGTGACTTGACCCCTGCACTTTATCTTGTTCAAATCTTCCCTGGCAGCAGAGAGAGGGGCTTGGTCTAATTTGCGCCTGTTCCCTGAAGTATCCAATGTCAATTTGCCTTAGTTTGTAAATCACTGTAAGACCTTTAGGAAAATAAACAAACAGAAAGTTCACGGCTAGTGTTGAAGGAAAAGCAGCTCACTCCCCCCCCCCCCCCCCCCCCCCGCGCCACTAAATACAACAAGTTGGGGCTCCTGCTACTAATCATCAAAGATTCCTCAGTCCCTAAAATTACAGGGTTTGGAGTAAATCCAAAGGGGATTGTACTTCCCCAAATTCCTCCTGCTGCATTCCTGTGGACTTCCTGCTGAAAGCCACTGGGAGGCATTTTCATTATCCAGTCACACCTCCACCCTCCTGATGTTGGTTTAGGGTTTTCTTCCCCAGAGGAACCTAAATTCCTCAGGACCAGGAGATCACCTGAGAGGGTGAGCAAGCCGCCCAATTCACTGCACTTAGCACAGACTCCACACATCCAAGGCATCCTGGTTGAACTCAAGTCCCTCCCTGTGAGCTGGCACCATTTTGGATGTGCTGAGGCTCCAGAAGTCTATGTTACTGACAAGTGTTCCTGAGCGGCCATCTGACGTGTGGTCACGAAGCTGCCAATAATCCTCTCTCAGAAGTTTATCAGCAGCTAATCGCCCTACCTGTTCAGTGCACCAGACTCCCTGGCCATCAGGAAAAGGCTAGCAGCAGGCACTTCCTAAAGGACAATTCTCACAAGGAGGTGAGGGGGCTGCACATGAAAGGGGACACTGATGACAAATGGGAGAGACAAGTCCTGATGAATAAATTTAAAAATGCTTTAAGATACTTGTTAAATATAGCTGCATTCAACTCATTGTGGGAACGCTACCAAAAACCTAAGACTTGCTGGGGTGGACACAGCTGAAACCAACTTGTGCATCCTCTGGGACTGACAGGATTTTTTTTTTTTTTTTTTTACCGGCGGTGGATGGGGGTGTAAGGGGGTGGTGAGTCCAGGTTAAGTACCTCTTGTTTCAGTTTCCACAATACAAACCAAATGGCTGAGACGGAAAAGTTTTTGTCTAACATCTTGGATGACCTTGAGTCTGGATTTAGTCAACAAATGCTCATTGAGTTCTTCCTGTGTGCCAAGTGCCAGAATAACACACAATCCTGGCACTGAAGTAGATCACAACCAGGCAGGGAGGAAGGCAGAAATATGAACTCTAACACAGTCTGAAAGGCCTAGAAGAAGGGAAAGGGAAAGTGCTATTTCTGGGCACCCAGGGGCAGGGGATGGCATTACTTTTTCCTGGGCAGGGCAGGAAGGCTTCACAAAGAAAGCAGCCTAGAGTCCCGGCCGAGGATGGGAACACATCGGAAAGGCTGCAGAGGCTGTAGAAGGCTCTGAAAGCCGACACCACACCCAGTTTCCAGTTCCTGGCCTCGCTGCTAGATCTGGTAGGCGCAGGATGACCAACGTATTGAGCACATTTCCAAGTTTCTGATTTTCTTCCAAGGGTCTTGGCCCAAGGTTGAAATCAGGTTGGAAAACCCAAGACATTAGGAGCAAGACAGCCAGGCCTTTTAATTTAGCACTCTTAATTTTCCCTTACCTGTGGGCTTTCGGTAATAATATGCAAACTATCACAGCCCCATGGGAAGTTAAATGCTTATTACACTGAGATTAGAAACAACTGTAATGATTACACATATAAAATACACCCCCTCCAGAGTAAAAAGGTTGACTATTCCTCCTTACTCCTCCTCTTTCTTTTTACTTCCTAATACCTTCTACTTTTCCATTCTCTGAAGAAACATTATCACCCAAGTATTTCTGACCCCAGGGCAAAAGCTTACATATTCACAGACAATTTAAAAAGTAGAATGCATGGGCTATTTTCATTGCCAAACACAGCTGCAATTATGTATTTCTCTTGGATGTGTTTTATGCTATTAAAACTTGTAAATACTTTATCTCCCTCAAGTTTTCCAGGCCTCTGCTGGCAGAGCCTTTTCTCTCTCCTCGGTCTTTCTAAGTGTCTAATGTATTCTGAACAGAGCATCAATAAACTTGGCTGCCGAGGGCTCACCTTTTCCCAGCTCAGTCTGTGAAAATAACAGGATCTCTTTCCAAGAAAAAAGCACCTTTGGCTTCTTGTATTTTGTTTATTTCCCTACAGACGTCTTCCATTTCTCACCCTAGATTCCTGGGTTTGCTTTTGGCTCGCACATCTAAAATTCCTTTATAAGGTCAAAAACTATGTTTAATGTTAGCCTGTTATAAAGCGTCCTTCACTGCTCTGAACACATTAAAGCTTGTCTCAATTACCAAGAAATAAATGTCAGTATTCCTAAGCGCCACTTGCTCCTCATCGATATTCCAATTAAACCGGCAGTTTGAAAGCCTTCTGTTAGAGCCTATGTTCAAATTTAATAGACAAAACAGGGCTGGGGAGATGGTTCAATCAGTAGAGCACCTGTCACACAAGCATAAGAACCTGGGTTCACATCACCCACCCTCGTGCAGAGGCTAGGCATGGGTCATCTAAACCCCCAGCAGGGTAGGATGGAGACAGACAGTGAGATGCAGCTCACCGGCCAGCTAGTCTGATCAAATTAGTGAGCTTCAGGCTCAGTGAAAGACTCAGTTTCAAAAAATAAGACGGAGAGCAACTAAGATATCCAATATCAACCACTAACCCCCCCCCATGCATACATACATACATACACATGTACACACACATCCACACACGTGCACATACACCCACACATCCATGCATATACACACCTGCACATACACACACGCATAAACACATCCACACACAAACACCTGCATACACACGCATGCACACACACCCAAGCAAACACATGCACATACAGTATATAAAGCAATGTACAATCTTCTGGAGGCAGCCCCTTTGGTTTGCTGGCCTCCAGAGAGGCAACTATCTCAGCATGCTAATCCAGCGTTGTTTTCAGCATACCACCAGTAACATGGAGTATCCGTGTTGTAACCTCAGTAACTGACAGCACGTACACAGGCACACATCCAACTTCTAAGTTAACGATAAACTGCAAAGGAGGGATAACAGCTGTCTCGCTCAAGGATGCTTCTGGGAATGCACCACTCAGAATCCCGACTGCTGATGCCACAGAAACATCTTCCGGTCCTGAGCATTTCTTTTCAGGCCAGAAGGTTAACTACAGCCTCGTAAAGATCTGTGTTTCACAAACTTTTATCACTTTTTTGCTTCTTGTTATTACATGCCACAGCACCAAAGGAATCTGAAGTTCTGGGCTCCCGTGAAGACGTTCACAGAATCCTTTAGCTGTTCGCGCAGACATGCTGGAAAAAGTCCTCAGAGAGGATGATGGGTCGCTTGGCACTGACTTCTGGGAATAGCGAGGCTACCAACAGCCAGAAAGCTGAAAGCAAGCATGCTGGGGAGAACAGGCAGGTAAATGGGAAGCATTTTCCCATAGGCTTCTAAGGCACTTGCCCTCCAGTTTGCATGAGGTTTTGGCATGGAACACGGAGCTTCTAGAGAAGGAGGATCAACCACCAGGGTGGGCAATGTGGAGAATGGGCCCCCTGGGTATCCTCTGGGTTTCCCAACATGCACTCACTGCAAACACACACATAGCATTCTTTCTGGTTGCTTCCGAGACAGAGTTTTGGGAGCCAGAACTTCATGCACTCAAAGTTCTCCCGCTAGATGTCCCAATCAAGCAGGAAGAAACCCAAATAAAGACCTATTTATACACCACGGAAGAATGCAGGGAAACCCATCTCAGGCAAAAGCTCGAGTTGGCAAGTGAACACCACCCACATCTCAATGGCTATTCTCATGGCTACTAGCTATTATCTAGCAAGCTAGACAAGAAGAGATAAGGCAAGGTCTGGAACAGGATTTAACGCTCGATACCATCGTCTGGAAATGAAGAAACAAATGCAGGTACAATACACAATGTCCACTCAGTCCATAGTAAACTGGATAACAGTTTCACAGATAGGAAAAAAGGGCTATGCGGGGATGGTGTAAAAAGCAAACTATTACAGAAAATTAAAAAGTAAGTCCTTATTGGTAGGGATCAGTGACTTGGGGTATTAAACCCAGAATCCGGAAAACCACGTCATAATGATTTTTCACGTTGTATGCTATCATCTGGGAGTATACAACATTCAGCAGACTTATCAATGAATAAATACTGACCGGAATTTACTTGGGAGTTTACAACATTCAGCAGACTTATCAATGAATAAATACTGACTGGAATCAAACCATTCGGTGTCATTCTGGAAGACTGTCCTTGTAAATGTGGAACAGCATGCAGACAAAGAAAGGTGACAGAAATATCTGCTGGAGGAAATGACGAGGGGTCCCAATCTCTAGAATACATTCACTGAGTCGGAGGGTTATGGGCTCATGCTCCCAAGCCTTCGGTAGAATATGAAAAGGAAGGTGGAAGTTTCTAGAAACTCCTAGAGGCACCTTCCCAAGCTTCAGCACTGGCCTGTACTTTGAAAACAGGTTAAGTGAAGATGTATTGCATCACAGAGAGACCAAAAGGCTCAGTCAGTAGTCAGTACAGCCGGAGGTTTGGTCCTGGCAGTATCATTGCATCCTTCTAACTTGAGGTACCTTGGGCAGCCCCCCCACCAGACACACTTTTGTGCCCTGGCAGTTATGTTTCTTTAAATTCATTGGCTCCTTGAGGAAACTCCCTGGCAAGTGAAAACAGCAGCGAAGGTGGAAGAATGCGGAGAATCTGGCTGCTGCCTGCAGTCATGAGGAAGAGCAGCAATTACTCAGCTCTCCCCAATGTCAGAGGCAGAAAGGAGCCTGTGAATCGGGGCGAGTTTTGACCTGTCTTTGCCCAAGCTTCTCCCTCTGAGGTATGTCACCTACCTACCTTGGGCCCAGCATAACTGTAATAATTAACAGAGCAAATGAGAAACGAAGAAAGAATGAAAGCAGCAGGCCAGCGCAGACTTGGGTGGTGAAGATTAGAACACGGTTTACAGTGACAGATTGCAGGCATCTCACAGATGTCACTAATGCCCCTATAATGACGTTTTTGCTGTCATCCGATGTGTCCCGATAAATACAGCCAGAGCAGACTTCTTGGAGTTTTCCTGCTGAGCCTCCAGTTTCCAGCACCTGGTTGGGCATCAGGTGGATGGCCTCTACTCTTCTTTCCCTCTGTAAACACGAGCTAATACCTGATCCTTGGCCAGCACTTCTGGGTCATAAAAGCTCAGATCTTGTGACCAAAGAACAGCCTTGGGAACCCATCTGATTTCATCCCCCTGCTTCGGACAGGGAACCGCCTAATTTCCTTGTGACAAATGAAGACAAAGTGAAGCACTGCGTAGTTACAGGGCTTTAAGTCACGGAGCTGTTTGGATGATGAAGAAAGATCCAGAAGCCGTGACGATTTTCTTTTCTCCTTTAGTACCCTGCTCTCATACATAAGAATCTGGTGATATCTACCCCTGGGAAAAGCCTCAAAACCGTTCTGAAACAAGCCAGGACATAAACAGGTACATTCACACAGCGATTAAAAGACGGGTCATTTGGCCTTTCATTTTAAGTCATAGGTAGTGGTAAGAATGTTCCTAAAACCTGCCTGAAAATATACCAGCTTGGGTTCTTAAAAAGCACACAGCGTCCCCACTCAAGTCATGGAGAGATCCTTCTACATTGATTGGCAGAGACAGGATGGTCTGAAACCCCACCCCTTTACCTCACCTGGTTCATACCTTCAAACAAACAATCTCCCAAGAGCAGGTGGAACGAGACATAAACTTCATGCTAGATATGCATAATGATAAACTCCCATTCTGGGGGATGGAGCCCTGGGTCCTTATTCTTGACAAGCAAAGAGGCTAAGGGGAGGGGGGACTAAATAGTTCTTGCTACTGTCTGGTTCAGTTGGAACATCCTCCAGGCAGATTCGCCTCTTTCTGACAGGTCTTCTGGAATCTCAGAGAGGTGTCACAATCCTTCAGCATCTAGACATCTTTGGTTTAAACACAACTGGGAACCCTTTTTTTTTCTATGGCCTTTGGACGTGAAGTTGGGTAAGTTCCCTCCAGGAAGTGGGGCTCTGCCAGCTCAGGTTTCATCCTGCCCTGCCAGAAATTCCTTTCTGTCTTGAATCTGAGATGTTTGTTTATGAATTTTGTTTTGAAATGCTAAACAAGACAGACACAGTCTCTATTCACAGCTTACAGTCGGAAAGAAAAAATCAGAAACAAACAAACAAAACCCCATTCGGGACAGCTGGTTGCTAAAGGCTTAATTCACTAACTTTTAGAGTAGTCAAAAGTTAGTGTCAAATCCTCAGGAATTAGAAATAAAACTAATGACACTCTTAAGATGGGGCCAGCCCTTAATTTCCTTTATTTATGGGTGTTTTGTCTGTACATATAAATGCATGCCTGGTGCCCACTAAGAACCCTGAAACTGGAATTACAAGACAGCTGTGAGCCACCGTGTGGGTGCTGGGAATCAAAGCCAGGTCCTCTGGAAGAACAGCTAATGCTCTTAACCACTGTGTAGTCTCTCCAGCCCCTTCATTTCCTTTCTTCCATACTCGGAAGACAAGTGTTTTCAGAATGTTTCTAATCAGAATGTTATACTTGGGTGTGACTAGAATTGACATAGAAGAAAACCCTGATGTTTTGTAGGATCTTTTTTCTTCTCATTTTGATTACAGGTTACATGCTTGAATACCAACACTCCTGATAAAAGACAGAGGACATCTCAATGAACGGTGCTAACAGAGTGTCTGGGGAAAAGAATTCCAGTTTCTGCTATGTTATGAAGTTTGGTGTCCACATGATTCAACTCTAAATTACTGATATGAGTTTACTTCCATTAGGTTCTTCCTCCTTGCTCCACAACAGCCAATAGGAAGTATTCATCGCGGGAACTCTGAGCTAATGTTTATTTATCTACTAAATGGCACTCATTTCTAGGCAAGAAGGAGGGACACACAGTTAACAATTGCCATATTGTGGGGCCACACCTACACTGTGTGTCAGATATTTTAATCGTGGAATGCTTGCCCCTTCCCTTGTGACATACTCTCCATAGCCCCAGCAGGCCAATCTGTGGTAACCCTGAGGTACTCACTCTCCTCAAAGGACACCACATTCAAGACAGAGAGAGACCTGGCCCTGGGTCTTGAGACAACACCTCCTACCTTGTGACCTTTCAAAAGATATGAGTTTGAAAACTTCTTTCAAAGTAAGGATTCAAAGCACAGAGCAAAGCAGACGTTCACATTCCACCAAACTCCACGGGGCCTAGAAATTAGGGTTACCCTAGGCCAAGCCAAGGAACACCTTGTTCTCTGGACTATAGAGTCATTTTCTCTGGGACAAACATTTGAGAGCAGAATTGCCATCCTCAGCCTCCCGTGGAAAGAGTATGTGTGGAGGAGGTGTGAGTATATCCACAAACCTGACTTCTGAATTTACACGCAGGGAAAGCCAACAATGATGAAAATAAAAAAGGATGCAAATTAGAATTACTATTAGTTATTTTTTTTAAAAAAAAATCTACCACGGGCAGTATTTAGTACTTAAGTGTAAGCATATAATCTTAGAACACGCCTATCTGCGCAATATCCTACAGTATATATTCACATTTGTTATCGCTAATCTCCACTGCAATTTCCTGATGGAAGCTCACTGCACTCCAGGTTTCCATGAGAAAACCAAAGCCATGGAACACTAGTCAAGGTTGGTCTCGCAGTTAAAAACTGAGTCAAGATATAAACATTGGCTGTACCTACGCTCAAGACCTACTTTTGGTGGTGGTGGTGATGGACAAGAATGAGCTGAAAGAAAGAGAAGACACTCCTGGGTGGGGCAGAACCGTCTGTTCCTGGCGGTCAGAGGACAAATTAGAGGCCTCTCACCTGCTCCGGTGTGCTCGGTACATCCCTAGCTCAGGTTTCCCTGTCTAGGACTGCCCCGACCAATGAACAGCCCCAGGCCTCTCTACCCATCATTAAACCATGACCTCTACGGCAGCACGGGTCCTCTCTTATTTACTGTGATTGAAATACAATTGTCATAGCAGGTGACAGTTTTCAGATACCCTTATACATCAACTTCACACTACAAAAGCTGTGTACTGGGAACTGTTGCGGGAGGTCCTCCCAATCCTGGTTGCGCAGAGGACTGTTGTTTGAGACTGTGATCTGTAAGTTTTTTCCCCTTTAAATAAATATCACCCTATTAATCATAATTCCAAACTGGTGTGGCATTGTTTGTGACTTACGCCTTCAGGGAAGGATCCTAGGACTAACCCTACAGTCCCCACAGGAGAGTGGCCACCACCAGGGTCCACCCCAGGAATCCTGGATCAGAGTCTGCTGTTTGCTGAGGTGTGGGGGTCAGGGCCGTGCACATGTTTGACATGTGCCCTGCCACCAAGCTATAATCTCTCGTCACCAAAGCTGCATTTTTAATAAGCTCCCAGGTGACCATGGGCTGTTAAACCTCCAGAAGCCCAGTTTTACAGAAAAGGGTATCGGGATTTTATAATGCAGAAACCAGAGCTACAGCAGATGCCCGTTAAACAATTTGTGGACAGATGTTTCTCTGGCTAGCTGGAGCTCCCTAACTTAATAGGGAAACGACAGAACCAGAAAGAGGGTAAAATAGGTTATTCTAGAAAGGAATGGGCTGTTTACACTTCTGGCTTTGAGGTTTGTATCAAGCACAGCAGCAGGTGGGCCTAGAGTTAGCAAGGTGATGAGTGAGGGGGTGGTGAGCTGTGCCAACATACGTCGTCTCCTTAGTTCAAGGCTATGCTAACCACCAGAGTGACACCTGCCCCTCACCCCCCCCACACACACCTGAGGAACTATCTGCAAAATCTTTAAGAATATAACATAAAAGAAAATGTACATTACTGATTCGAGGGTGCTTGCCTCTCCCCCCTCCTCCCCAGATGAAATACTAGCCCACAGGGAAAGAAAAAAAAAAGAGCTAAATATACAATTACAACGAGGCAACACAAAGAATTTTAGATTTCCTATTTACACAAAATATACAAACTCTGCAGTCATTATTTAGAGGTGGCACAACCAGCTGGTCTCAAGTTTATCTGGCTGCACCGGTGCTGCTGGGGGATGGCAGGAGGCGAAAGAACTTGAACCTACCATAGAAATCCCACCCTCTTACTCCCAGCAGGCACTGAGGAACCAGAAGATTAGGTGGAGGGAGGAAATGAGCCCAGGTCATGTTAGACTTGCATGAGCTGAGAAGGGAAGCCTTGCTGGATGTCAACTGTTTTCCGCCCTGCTGTTTCCTGGGGACTGGGGGGAGTTCTTAGGACAACCCTATGATTAACCCCAAAAACACAGACTCAGGAGAGGATTCCACACAAGCTACCAAGTTCCTGACCTTCACGTTCATCAACTACAGCAGGGGCATTTCTTGACTTCAGAATAAAATGGGGGCTGGAGTGGGGAGATAAGGACTTGAAATGTGTTCACTTTGAAACAAACAAAGAAAAATAGAATCCTTAAAAAAAACATATTTTTTTCATCCATGTGGGCCCCAAACAGACACTTAAGAGTTCTGTTTTTCGAGTCTGGTTTTACCCCAGGCATTTTCAGACCCAGGCCAGCTGGCCTTGGTGAGTTCCCGATAGAACATCCCCATTGTCTCAGTGTGTGGGTGCACCCCTCGCAGTCCTGAGTTCCTTGCTCGTGCTCTCTCTTCTTCTGCTCCTGATTTGGACCTTGAGATTTCTGTCCGGTGCTCCAATGTTTGGATGCTCACCTTACTAGACCTGGATGGAGGTGGGTGGTCCTTGGACTTCCCACAGGGCAGGGAACCCTGATTGCTCTTTGGGCTGATGAGGGAGGGGGACTTAATTAGGGGAGGGGGAGGAAAATGGGAGGCGGTGGCGGGGAAGAGACAGAAATCTTTAATAAATAAATTAATTAATTAAAAAAAAAGAATTCTGTTTTTACCCCGAGGGCATCCTTAAACAGGTGTAGTTTGGCATGCCTCTGTCCATCGATGGAGAACGGTCTATTTAGGACAGAGGTCTCAGATCTGACCAGGCCAATGGCAGGAGAGTGGGAGCAGGTAAGAGGGAGATTCCACCCACTTCACTGCCCACATTCTGGTGCAGGCTTAGCGTAAGACAGAGCAAAGAAAAAAACCCACAAAAGGAAACCTACCATCGTGAACCACAGCTAGAGAAGTAGTAAAAATGCAGGCTCCTTCTCAAGTGTTGGAAACACTCCGACACCTTATTGCAGGGGCTCGAAAGAGACCAGGAAGGCTACCACTTCGGAACCCCTGATTCTTATGGTAACAAATCTAACCCATAAGCCCAGCAAGTGAGACTACAGAATCAAACACCATCTTTACTTGATTTGAACTTCCAGTTCCAACCACCTTTTCTGGGTGGAGGGAGGTCTGTCTTATCTCGACTAAAGGAGCACACAGCAGTGGTTCTCAACCCCCCTCATGCTCAGACCCTTTAATACAGCTCGTGTTGTGCAGACCCTCAACCATAAAATTATTTTCCTTGCTATTTTATAACTGTAATCTTGCTGTTATGAATCATAATGTAAATATCTGATATGCCAGATAGCTGATAGGAGATATCCAGAGGGGCTGTGACCCACAGGTTGAGAACTAAAGTACAGAATGGAGCCTATCCCTGAAGGATCCCCAGGCGCCCTGGCTTCCTTCTCCTCCTGTAGACAGCCTTGTAAACAGCAGGGGGAAAAGAAAAAAAAATCGATGAACGGGTGATTGATTTCAGGGCCAAAGTGAGGCTGGTCTTTGAAAACGATGCTTTGGAGAATTAGACCTCGAAGACGACAGGAATCCATGCCACATGCTACTCGACCACGCCTTTCTCTAAGAATTAAACAGCCTAGACTGAGATGTCTCCAAAATCCTTACACGAAATGTACCATCTGGAACATGGGGCAACAACCGTAACAACGTGCCTGGCTTTGCCAAACATGTCTACCTTCCTCGCATCTCACCACCTCCCACCCCGCCTCGTTTACAGCTGAAGGCTTCGTTGTCATCTCTGGCACCATTTCCTGAGTTAAACACACCCACATTTTTCAGGAATTTCACAATTAATCTCTGGAATGTGTTTTGGATCATTCTTCAAAGGATGATATAGTTGTGCTAAGACGAATTCAATGGTTTTTTTTTTCTCCTTTTCTCATCCCTTACTTAGCCTTTAGTCCACCCACTTTCTGGGGTCATCATCTTATCTGAATCTTCATAGTGCCTGCACCCTGCATCTCCCAGACACCTCCCCATGTCCCCTGGATAGGAACTGAACCATGGAGAACAGAAACCTGTACCGAATCTCCCAATAGCTCCTATAAATAACCGTAATATCCAGAGTTTGGTGGTTGTTCACTTTTCTTCATGAATGAAGCTGTCTGGGGCAGGTGGTTGCTCAACTGGTAAAGGCGCTTGCTGCCAAGCCTGACACCCTGAGTTCAAACCCCAGGACCCACAGGGGAGTAGGAGAGAACCTCTGGCATCCATACAAGCACACACCGTGGCACTCTGTATGCACGCTCACTCTATAGACACACACACTCACACACAAACTCTCTCACAGACACACTAAGATGTTTTATAAATGAACGTGACTTCTGCTTACGAATGGACCCCCAACACACTGCTTTCAGGGTTCCCTGGTTTACTGTTAACCACGCATTACCAGCAGCAAATTATCTACATTCCTGCTGGTTTTGCCTTTCTGTTCTCCGGTATGCAACTCATTTGTTCTCTGCCAAGTGTTTTATGTGACCGGACTCCTTAACCACAGGGAGACTTCTATAAGCCTGGCAGTCAAAATGAAGGTCATTTCTGTCCTGTCATTTGTGTACGTACAGTGAAGAGTCGGTCCTGTAGGTCTGGTCAATATTTACTCTGAGGAGGAATTAATTACTTCCTTGTTTACTCAAGTTGGTTTCTCTTCCCATACATATTTTGCACGCCCTCTACTTGCCTTTCTCTATGGCATGAAAGCATAGACGCTACCTAACGACTTCTGAGGTAGAAAATGAAACCCATGCATTGCTGACAAACAACAGTCTGGAACCCTGGCTTTGACAAGTTGCTCTAACTTCAGTATAGAAGCATTAACTTTGACCCACCTCTCTTTGACTTCATTAGGAAAAAATCTATACTCTCAACTTCCCATCCTCTCCGGGAGTAAAAAGGGCAGTGTCCGTGTGCCTCAGGACCAGCCAAACATTTTGGTATGTCTGCCTGGTCCTGGGCAACTGCTCTCTGGGGCCTTCCCTCACATCCCCCATGCTCTCCACGCAGGCATAAGAGGCTACTGACTGTCCCAGGGGACAAGGAAAGAAACTGGAACGTCACAAAAACAGTTCAGAACACAAAACCTTGCTCTCTGCTTTAAGTTCCCACCACACAATATTACGTTCTTCCTGCCTCAGTATGGAGCGTGGCAGAGTGGAAGCTAAAGTAACCTGGAAAACGGAGTTATGATAGAGGTACTAATTGGCACTAGTTTTGAAAACAGTGAAGCATCCAGCTCTGTATAGGCTGGGACCACAGCGTGCAAGCTTCAGAAAACGGTGGTGCCCATCTGCAGTCATGGACACCTGACTAAGGCGGCACCGTCTTCAGGGCAAAGCTCTACGGTGGTGTCCACTCCATTCCTAAGCAATCTGTCCACGCAACGCCAAACTCAACCTAACAGCTTCCTCTTCATCTCCCTAAGACAAAGGGAGAAGAAGCCCTGCTTCTTCGCCTTGCCCCACCATCAGTGAGGCATAAAGGAGAAAGCCTCCTTCCCTTAGTTCTAAATTTCTCAGTGTCCCATCAAAATGATCTCTCTGCATAATCTCACTTTATGAGATCTTAAAGTTCAGGTCCCTTAAAGAGCTCTCCCATTCAGAGGTTTAGAAGCCCAACTTGTGTCTTTGGATTGAAGGTGATTTCCCCGGAGACAGACGCCTGCCCAAGAACAGTCCAGCTAGGATTCTGTATCAGGAACACCAATGGGAAAAGAAAGGGCTTCCTCCTACGCACCAGAAGGCACTGGTTAAGACTGGGAGAAAACTTTGGGTACCTGGCTCCATTTTCTTTCATTCAGCTTTCAAATGTGCAAGGTCACTAATTCGGGATTTATTGAATACCAGTCTCAGCGCAGAGAAGACACCTCAGGGTATATGTCACTTGATTCACAGGTCTTGATTCCTCGTCTTTCAGAAATGAATCTTTTTCTTTGGGGTTCTTCTTACGGTTAGGACTGGTCATGTATTTTTAAGGGTCAGCGTGCCATAATAGCCTGAAACAGTGAGCCACGTCTGTAAAAGGGTTCATTCTGGCCACCGACCCAAAACATTCTTGGTGAACTGTGCTTACAAACATAACTCTCCCCTGCCCCCAGCAAAGTCAGTGTGGGAATAACAAAAATTTCTGCAAGCTGACAAGCAGTAATAAAAATTCATACTTAAGCCATGTCTTCGAAAGCAGGTTGATTAGTCATATTTTTATAGCATGAAATATATTTTCTCAGGCTAGCCAACTAAATAAGCTTTCAAAAGATTTTTCATTAACAGATACAACCAGTAGGGGTCATTTTAGTGCAAAAAATGCGGTCCATGAGACTTTGAACATGAATAAAATAAAGCCATTCCTATTCATGTGAGTTATGATAAAAACACATGAATTTCTGAATAAAAATGGAAACTGAGGGAACCACCGGCCATTGAGAAATTTTATGCAAAGTTACAGAAAAAAAAATAAAAAATAAAAATGGGGGTGGGAGCACCTCCTAGATAATTAGTGACTTGGAAAGAGTCCTCTAATCCTGAAAAAAAAAAAGGAAAAAGGGTTCCTCAGTTAACTTATGTGTTCCATACATTTTATATTGATGTGAAAAATTCTAAAATTTTAGACACACGGTTGAAAAGGCCTCTCTAAATCTAGCCATGACATCATGCCAGAAAACACTGTCTCTTTTACCTTGGTTTCATGGGTTTAAGATTCTATTTGGCTGCTGCTTGTAGTGAAGGAAGGAAAAAGGGAAGAAGGCAAGAAAGGAGGAGAGGGAGGGTGGGAGGGGGGGGGTTGGGGTGCACCCACAGCATTGAGCTACAAACAGGCCTGCTAAATGAAATGTCTTTCCAGAGAACACTAATTGAAATACAATCATGTCAAGAAACCCTTCCAAGCATTTTCAAGGCCAACAGTCATTGCACCTGGTGTTACCAGGGGTAAGGCAGGCGTGCGGGATGGATCATTTCAGAGGAATGACAGGCTCCCCAACAAACTGCCAAAATCATTCCTTACTGTGACTTGGGGTGTTGCTGCCAAAACACTTGATTACTGTCAATGCTCCCCCAAGCATTTCCTCCACCAGAAACACATGAAAAAAAACAAACAAGGGTCACACTCTCCTGAGCCTTCCAAAGTCCTCACTGCCCTGTACTTTCCACCGGATTTAATCAGGCTCCTCCTCCTTTACATTTCTGCCTGAGGCTGGGTCAAGTGATGCACTCCACGCGGCAGGGTTCAGAGAAGCACCTAGCACCTTTTAGTCTAAGTCATTCAGAACGCCTAAAGTCAAAACATGAAATTCTATCAGTCTGTCTGATGACCATTTTCCCTGAGCTGAGAAACAAACCCACGTTGTAAAAGGACACCAGGCGGGTCGTTTCTGGGTGTCAGGAAAATGAGGGCACTATCCAAAAGGAACACAGCCCTTCACTCATTACTGCCCACTAGCTTCCAAATCAGGAAGGCCTCCCCGATTTTCCACTAACTGTCCTATACCTTAAAACCATGGGTAAAAATAAACGCGTGTGCGTGTTTAAAGAGTTATTGCAGCACCCAAGCCTTTTAATACACCCACTTTTGTCCCTAAGGTTGTCATCTCCTTTTCAGTAGCCCAGCACAACAAGCACACACACACACACACACACACACACACACACACACACACAAGGATGCTTCAGGATAAACCAGTGTCCCAGGGGCTGGCTGACAACGGGGAAAGCAGCGGGCAGCTGTTCTCCCTAGGCACTACCCCAGAAAGATTGCTGACCCCTGCTCACTCATAGGATACCAGGAACAACGTCGTGGGCCCCCCAAAGTCTGAGCTCTAAGTAAGCAAAGGATCCCACTAGTACCAGACAATCCAGTCCATTAGCAAAATAAAAGAACTGATTACATCTCTTTAAACCTCAAACACACCAGGCATCCTGAGGCAGAAGTAGAGCCACATGCGTTTGGAGGCCCACTAATTCCCAGCCACGGAGGCTCCACTATCAATGCCCAGCACATCTCCACACCGCGTTACACAATGCACCACGGCGAAGCCAATAGAGCAGACTCTGCTGTCAAACAAACAAAAAGACATCAGCACCAGCTCAGGAAACACGCGGATGCTGGATCGTGAAAGGAAACCTCTTGTAGTGAGCCATAACTTTTCAATCCTGATGCAGCCCCCACCCCACCCCCTTTCGCCGTCCAGAAGAGTAAGCCTTTGACCGTTTCCAATACGCAAATAAATGAGTAACCACCATGTGTAACTTCGCCTGGGCTGACATATTCCGGAGCTGAAATTGATTTATTACGCGAAGGAGGAGGAAGGAGGTGAAGGAAGAGCGCAAAGAAAAAAATAGAGTCACACAGGGAGTGTTAAGCTGGAGCACAGGTCTACTCCGCTATCGGAAGCCGGCTGCGCCTACTGCATACAACCCTGGGTGCCACACTGCGCTATGCAAGCAGGGTCGCAGGGGCGGACTCCCCGAGGGGCTCGCGTGTGCCAGCCTCCGCAGTGTCCCCCGAACGCTGCACCGCGGCCCAGGGCGTGGAAGGGCCACCCAGTGTAAGACCAGATCTCTGCACGTGTGCGTGTCTATGCGGGGTTGAGAGGAGCTCACCCACGAAACCCAACCTCGCCCGCCGCTGGGCCGGCATCTAGGGCAGCCTCCCGGAGAAAGCGACGGTCCCTCCTCCCCAGCAACCCTCTCTCCTCTGGGAAAAGTATCAGGCAAACTTTGTTCGGCGCGGGCCAGGTGGGAGGGGGCGCGCGGCAGGGCGGCCGTACCTTCGCAGACGCCCACTTCGTACTCGGTGATGGAGTCGCCATTGAGCGGGGGGCGGATGACACAGCGCAGCCCCCGGTCGCAGGCTCCATGGAGCCCATAGGCTCCACCGCAGCTCTCGTTCCTCTGGCGGGCGCACATGTAGCAGCAGCCGCAGACGCCCTGCACGATGCTCCCTGGGCAGTTCCGAGGCTCCTCGCACTTGGACTCGTCACAGGGCAGGCAGACCAGCGCCCGGGTGCCTGAGCGCGTCAGCAGCAGCAGCAGCCCCAGCAGCGAGACCGAGAGGTGCCCGCAGCCGGCCAGCCCCCTGCCCCCCGCCACCAAGTACATCCTCCTGCGCCGCCGCCTCCTCCTCCTCGCAGCCGGGCCGGGAGCGGGGCGGGCGCCCTCCCCTGCGCGGGGCACACGCGCCGCCGCCGCCGCACCCGCAGCCCGCGGTCCTCGTGCCCCCCTAGGAGCCCCCGGGGCGCTCCTCCCCTCGCGGGGCGAGGCCCCCGCCGCCCCTGCGGGCCGCGCCGACCCGGAGCCCACGAGCGTTGGCGCCAGCGGCAGCGGTGGCGGGTGGCTTCCCCTCCTCCTTCTCCTTCTCCTCCCGGGCGGGAGGGGGAAAAGAGGAAAAAAAGTTTCCTCGCGGCAGCTCCGGTTCAACCCAAACTTCTGGCGGCGACGGCGGTGGCTTGCGCTCCGCTCTGGAGCAGGGCTGGTGGCTTCCTCTGGTCCTTGGCTCTGCTGCTGAACGCCCGGTCAAGAAGACGGCAGCGCAGCCTCCCGGCCGGTCCCCACCTCCCGAGCCGCCGAGTGGGCGCGGTAGCACAGCAGAAGGTCCGTGGCGTCCGCTCCGTGTGCCCGGCTCGCCTCTCTCCCGCGCCGCTCCTCCGGGCGCTTGTTTATGGCTGGAGCCTCCGCCGCTCCGGCTGCGCCCTCCCCCATCCTACCTCATCCCCCCCCCCCCCGCCCTCCCCGCGCCGCGCGCTGCTCATTGGCTGCCCCCCCACCCTCGGGCCGGCCGGCCCCCTCCCCTCCCCCTCGCCTCCCTCCGGGGCTGCCCGGGCCCTTCCTCCCTCCACGCCTCCTCCTCCTCCCCCTCTCCTTCCTCCGCAGCCCGGCGTACCGAGCCGGCCCCTGCGGCCGGTCATCCGGGCTCGGGCCCGGACCCCGCGAGCGCGCTGCGGCCAGGAATAGGAGACACTCGTAGCGACGTTAGTCCCGGCCGGCACCCGGCCACGAGGGCTAGCCTGGGAGCGCCGTGGGGGCGGGACGGCTGCACCTCGGGGTGTGAGTTTTTTGAGTTCCAGAGAGTGGTGGGGATCCTAGCCCGAGCGATTGCTGCAGCCTAGGCTGGGCACTGGCCGGATCGAACCCCAGGAAAGGGAAGCGAACGCGTGGAATTTCCGCAAACTGGACGAGAATCCATCTTCCACTCGAGCTGGGAATAGACTTTGTAAAAGATATTATGTAATGGAGTCTTGGGAAGCCCGAGACGTCTCCAGCCAAACTGCTGGTGGGTTTGATTGCTTTAAATGGGCTAGGCAAATATTCTGAGCCGGGACAGTGTTGGGGAGGGCTGTAGCTTGAGTTGAATTTTAACGATCCGCGTTCTGTATGTCTGTGCGGAGGTGCTGTATCAAGAAAGGGGTGACTGGAAAGTAACAGAGCTGAATCCTCTGGAGTAAGGCTCAGTACTGGTTTACAAGTCTTGACATGACGCTAGACTAGGAGAGCTTATACATCCTCACATGCCACCTGACACTGCCGTTTTGTTTTTCAAGCTCCTGAGCAAAAGAGGTGGGCTTTCCTTTCCCTCCTCCCATCTTGCCTTCTCTCAAAGATTTATCTTGAGCATATTAATAAAGAAGGTACGTGGCTAAATATTCTTTGCAATGAGCCAAGGAACAACGGAAGAGAGGCACTGTGCACGCGTGGAGGGCTTATCTTCAATCGATTTCACAGAAGATTCCCCCAGTGATGGTTGTGATCACTGATCAGGCTAGAACCAGTAGTCCTTTCGTCGGTTCCTTAGTGCCCCCCCCACAAGGATAAATAAAATACATTAACCAAAAAAAGTGATTTGGATCGTTATGTAAAACAGCTGGTGCCGTGGCAAGTGTGGAGGGGTCTTGGCTGCTTGACATGGTCTTCCTGCAGATAGGTGGCCGCCAGAGAAACCAGGAACATCATGACTAATGGACCTAACCTAGAGTTAATGGCACCAGTGTACGGCAAAAGGAGACTTAGATGCCTTTGGAATCCTGTTTGTGGAACAGATTTGCTCTTGTGGAGAATATTTTTGCTTTAACCATGGTAGTCCTCAACAAAAAAGCCAGAGTCACCAGTGGAACATTCCCCTAACCAATGACATCAGAAAACTATAAACGTTTGTGCTGAAGAGAGGAAATGTTTCATTAATTATACTGATTGTTGAAGAAGGAGGGTAGAGGGAAACTTCAATACTAGGAAGGGGGAGAGAGCACCCCCTTTTCTTGGGAGTTTAAACTGCTTTTGGGGTGACTATTATCCAGGCATTTTGTGGCACATTTCACGTGGTCAAACCAGATCATCCCCAAAGGTTTTCATATCCCGTAGCCCTATAAAAAGTAAAGGGTGAAGTCATTTACAACCTGCTAGGTTTTCTTTTAGCAAGACCAAATATTAAAGAGCATAATAAATGTTTGTGTCTTGTTGCCCAACAAGGCACCAGCACTTCACAGTGGGATTTGCCAACAGACTGTCGTCATTGAACCTTGTTATAACATCCCTTCCACCCCTACAGAGGTTATCTGTACTTCTGTTCAAATGCAAGAATAAAGACATTATTAAAAACATAGCAGATAACACTGCTGGACTCAGGAAAAGCCAAGGTCAGGAAATAGAGAAGAGGCAGAAGTGAAAAGACACTGTAGTCTGAAAGGGGTGTGCTAACCTTTGTCTAAAGTTCCACTCTTCATTTGTACATTTGCTTTTCTTCCCTTTTAGGGCAATATATTAAGAACTGGGAACCACTACAGATCTGAGTATAGACAAGCAGCAAAATGGAGGCCGCTACTCATCCTGCTTGAGACTTCATAGGTAGACAAAATTAGAAGATAGAAATATGGTAAGGAAGATTGACAGATGTAGAAAGGACTAACTTAAAATAATCCAGCTGCATGTGTTCTTTGCCATAGAATTAAGTCGCAGGAGTGAATGGGATTCTTGAGTACAGTAGCTAGTGGCAAGTGAGAAACCTCCAAGGCTTTCCCAGATTATCTGAGACTGGAGCTCAGTCAAAACATTTCTTTCCTGGGATCCTGAAAGGTATAAGGTGTCCAGAAACCGAAGCAATGCCAATATAGAAGAGATCCTGTCATCTTCTATAGGAACCAGACTAAGGGTAAAGAAAGAGGCTAGTTCAGCTTACCGTGGTACGAATAAGGTCCCAACTTAGAAAGTAGGCTGAGAAAGGTGACATGGGCCCTGAAAGATTCAAAATATTAAGAAGCAGGGCTTATATGGAATATGGTTTAATGTCTCTTTCTCGAGAACGCTTAAGGATATTCCCTTATCTGTTCTACAGCGTTCCAAAGTACCTCTCTGGAGGTTGATCATGTTATAACACAATGACTAAGCACCTCTAAACTCAGATTGTCAGCCCATTGGAGAGGCCCATACTTAGAACAGGCTTGAGTTGCAAAGGAGAAGAATTACACGCAAAAAAAGACACTTGGATATTTTGTCTGACCTATCTTTCTTAGTAATCATCTCTAAGCTAAGCACATGGAAGGCACAGTTCAGGAAGGAGAGTGTCTTAGAACCTGGAGCAGTGGGGGGATGACAGTCCCAAAGCAAAAGAAGTTGCTCTTTCCTCAGATGGAGGTCTGGAGGGAAGGGACAGTCCGCCCTCTATTGGCCACTGGGCAGGTTGGAGGAGAACAGGATGCACTGTGAAAATCCAAGTGCCTAGTTGGGGGCCCAGCAGACAGTGGGACAGTGTGTGCACTACACGGAAATACTAGGAGATGCTCCCAAAATGTGTGGAAGAGCTTTGGTCCTGGAGTCACATTTTCTGGGATAGGCATGCTGTTTATGTATCCTTAGAGTGAAAAGAAAAATGTAGATATTGTCTTCTGAGTGAGACTCATGCGTTATTAGAATAGTGTTATACAGTCTGGCATGGTGGTGGCATATGCCTTTAATCCCAGTCCTCGGGAGGCGGGCACAGGCAGATCTCTGTAAGTTCAAGGCCAGCCTGGTCTACAAAGCAAATTCCAGGACAGCTAGAGCTGTTACGCAGAGAAACAACTCAAAAACAAACAAAAAAGAATAGAGTTATACAAGAGAAAAAAAAATCTTTTATTAAAAAAAAAATAGTTGCATACATATTACAGGAAACTATTATGACAGCCATAGGTCAGACTCCCTTTATCCTATTTCTCCTGTCTCCCCGATCCTTAGCTGGCTTTACCATATAAGGATACTGACCAAGTCTAGGATCAGAGAATTTCAGAGATGAAGATAAACTCCTGGACTGAGGGTTCAGCTACCTGTTTTTCCACTTTTGGTCTGATGTCTGGGCTATGCTGTCACCATCCAGCATGTCACACTGAAGGGAGTTCTTGTCTCTTCTGCTTCGTCAGTGTGTGGCAGCTGCTCCGGAGACACTAACTAGATAGGAAGAGCTACACACAGAACACCGGTTCTCTTTAAGGTTCCACCAGATCCTTGCTTTCTCTGTACAAGTTTAAACAGGTGCTTTGCATTCCAAAGCTGTTCTCTCCTCTGTAAGATGAAGACAAGATGAAGACTTTATAGGGTGTTGTATTGGGAAATGCATGTTCTCCTATGCTGTTTTTATTGGGAGAATCTAACTGAATGCATTTCCAAGTTTTGAGCTTGAGAGGGTGACTCATCCAGCATAGCTCCAGGGATTGGCCTGACCGGTAGAGAGGGAGTGAAGAGAAGACAAACACGCAGATGCACAGAAAAGCTAAGACCAAGTGGACAGGAGAAGCTGCAGTCCCTTGAAAGGCCCAGGCTGTAAACAGAGAGAGCAGCCGCAGTGGATATTTTTTGCACACATGATCAACATCTGCACATGGACCAGAGGGATGCTTTCCCGTGCCTCTGAGCCTCATCTGGGGAAGGTTTTGCCATGTCCATGGGTCTGAGACATTGGTCTTTCACACATCTGTGCCCACGTCAGCAACATAACATTCACTCAACTTGACTCTTTCCCAACAAGACAAAATCCTAGCTGTTTATTTTTTTTTATCATATATTGTTGTGTAACATCTGTCTGCCTTTTATTTGCTTTTTAAAAGCTTCTTGGGGTCTTCTCTTAGATCTACTGTGGCAATCTCCACCAATCTTGGAATTTTAGATTTTGTGATGCTTATCAATTTCCTTCTCATCTTGAACTTATTTTAAAGAGCAGTGATTAATGATGACAACAAATAATCACTAACAACTTTTTATTTGATGCTCCTGGGTATTTTGTCTGCACGCATGTCTGTGAATCTCTTGCCTGCTTGAATCCTCTGGAAGAGCAGCCAGTGTTCTTAGCCACAGAGCCATCTCTCCAGCTCCACAGCTAACACTTTTAAATGCCTGCATGTTCAGCATCTTATAGGGGTTCATTACTCTCCGAAACCTTCTATCCACCCAAAACTGGATCTCACATGCCATTGGGGGGGGGGGGAATGGCTTAAGTTGCCTACATTTTACAGGTGAAGGGTTCTAAGCATAGAAGGCCTTGTTCATGGATGTCAGGTTTGGACTACATCCCTGTTTTTCCTGAAGAGCCTATTTAACCATTTCCTATAGTTACTAGGGCATGGCAAGTTGCATTCCCAGAAGCGCAGACTCAGCGTAGATGAGTCTAGAGAGGACCCTGGTACAATAAAGACAGTGAGTGTAGCATGGACTAAGGAACTTTAGGAAGAGTAACATGGGTGGAATCAGAGGCTCTCTTCCCTTGGCATTGCACGCTATTTCTCAGAAACATCCCTCTCTTCTCAACTGCTGCCATTGAATTAAGGTACCACCTTCAGATGCCTCCACTCATTGATTGAGGTGCAGTTTTTGTTTTCTGTTGTTTCCTATGGCCTTGGTAATATGTGTGGGTTGTGTTCCCAAGGGAGTCTCAGAGTTCTATATCGAGAGAGCCTGTAACTGTCTGAGCAAGGCTGAGGATGCTCTAAATGGGAAGTGTCATTTGAATTCAGACTTTAAGGGTGACTCTGAAGCCAGGTGGTGGGGTACATGCTTTTAAGCCCAGCATTTGGGAGGAAGAGGCTGGTAGATCTCTGCGAATTTGAGGGCAGTCAGGGAGAACCTGTCTCAAAAAAAAAAAAACAACAACAACAACAACAACTTAAAAACAAAACAACAACAACAACAAAAAACCTCTCGACTCACCAATCCCTCTTGCTCAGGGATTCTAGGACCATGGACCATAGGCAATATTACCCATCTTATGTAAGAACAGACTGAAAGAAAAGAATAGAAGACAAGGGAAGAAAGAAAGAGAAGAAAGGAGAAAGAGAAGGGAAGAAGGAAGGGGAAGAAGAAGAAGAGGGGAAGGAAGAGAAAGAAACACTCAGTCTCATCACTGATATATAATAATTGACCATATTTGTCACACATCTGTGAAGGCTCATTTTTTTTCCCTATAAGATGTGAAAAAGTAAGATAGACATCTTACTTCCCAATTGCTTCATTGCTCACACTGCTCCTTAGGATCAATAACTGCATCATTTTACTGCTGATAAAAATGCCCTTGAACAGGCCACACGGTTCATGGATGGCGCAGGAATATACCTTGAGGGTTTCTGTTTGTTTGACACATATTTTCACGGTCCCAAATAAAGTTATGGTCACGATCAAATCATCAAACCCTTGTATGGTTATTTCCTTTGGTAAACTCCTAAATGGAATTAACCGTGGGTCAAAATATGTCCCATTTTGATAGGCATTGGCAAATGACTCCGCAGAAAAATTTTATCCACACGTATTCCTTCAAACTGTGAAAAGTTACACCTTCCCAGTAAAGGCCCATGTATTAAAAATCTTTATTCATTGTTGTATAAAGAATCTTATATTATAAAATTATGCTTTTTAACTTTCAAAATTGTTTTCACATTCCTTGTTCTATTAAATTTTAATTTTTCGATATTATGAGATTTCATCTATACATCACCAAATAGTCTGGTTTTTCATCAATTAACAACTCATGTAACATGTCAAATTGTATGTTGCATGGTTTTTTAGAGAAAGTAGTATGTTGTCAGTTACAATTTTCTCCTAATAAATGCTTTTAAAAACCAGACTAATTAAAGCAAATAAATTAGTGAGACCTCTCCCCCTAGAAGATGAGACTAGATAAGATACCATAGGCTAACCATCCTTACCTTTTCAATAGCTACAAAGATAAGGTATAGGAATCAGGCTAGGTGGCACACTAGCCTGGTTCCTATTTCAGCACTTGGAAAGCTTAATTGGTCTATTTAGCAAAAACTGGGGAAGAGGAAGAGGGAGGGAGGGAAGGGGGGGGGGGAAGGACAGTGTAAAAAATGGAGAATAGAGGTCTTGGCTACATTCCACTGTGAGGAAGAGATACTTTTTATTTCTACTTCCTGCCCTCCACACAGCCCTCTGGACTCCATACCCATCTCTTTTTCAAATGCAAAGTTTCAATACCCTGAAAATTCACAGATCTAAGTGGCAGCCATTCTTTCCCAAGTCTGTATGAAGGCTCTATTAAGAAATAAAGTCAAAAATGTTAACAATGATTTCATTTATCTAACAGTCTTCCAGTGTTTGTTTGGGAGCTGCCGAATGTAGCCCTCTGGGGAGACAAGCCCTGCTGTTTGCTGAATGTGACTTACCATGCTGTAACTGAAGCAGGAGCTGCTCTTCACTCACGTGGCTCCAGCTTTCTATAACCCCCGGAGGGTTTGTCCTCAAAGGAGGATCTGCCACTGTTGAAAGTACTGGAAAGCACCAAAACTTATTCTGGACTCTAGACTCTAGAGAAAATAACAGAAGAGTCACAGAGAATGTAGATAGTGGTCGCACTCATGGAATAAGGACACAGCTTTTCCATGTGATTGCTGGTGAGGAAATATTACTCATCTGAATGTAAATTTGATATGATATTGTTCACCGAATGTTATTTTGGTCTTCATGCTCTCAATATCGTGTGACTTCTTTGTCATTGAAGATGAAAGTTTCTTGCCTCTTTTCTGGTGGGAAATGGTAAAATTTGACAAAAATCTCTGTTCCTTGGTCCTCATTCTAGACACAGCTACCCAACACTCATCTGCATTCTCATATTTAGCTGGAGCCAAGAAGTGTGAATGGAAGCGACTCAGGTCCTTACATATCCCACATCAAAGGTCAAACCCCTCTCCACCACCCTACCTGTTTGATTTGCTTTCTGGTGGATGGCCTTAAGGCTTTCTACAGAGAATTATGAAGCACCAGTAGATTTGAAATCCATCAGATGAATGGATTCTCCATCCTTGCGTGACTGACTGCATGAAGGGGACTTTCCAGGTACGCACACATACCCCCCATACATTGTGGTCCCTGAATCTCAGTGGCTTCTAAATTGAATGAGAAATAAATCTCTACTGTGATAAATCACTGAGATTTTAAGCTTGTTTGTTTCACTAATTGTCTTTGGAAAAAAAAACATTTCATTTATTATTTAGCAATCATTGTTTACTCAGGCTTTGTCTTTTTCTATGTGTTATTAGAAAAAATGCTATTTTTATAAGTACTTATAACTAACTTACACTTGTCTGTTGCGTATGTAATGGCAATCCAATGCTTAAGTTACTAATATTTACATTTAAAATATTTTCTCTATTGTGGTATTCCAAGAGGACCATAACAGTTCGTTGGTACTGATTTGTAGAGATTAAATTAAGTAACATCCAAACTTTGCACTTAAGTGACCATCTCTCTGATGCTACGTAGTAAGTTTTATTTCCTGATCTTCCCATGCTCTCAGACTTTCGCTATTCATGACTTCATTATGAGTAACCAAGAGCCTGTATGCTCAAAGAATGGACACTTCAGACTTCCATCTTTCCCCTTTATCCAAGTCCTCCAGATCTACCAAGCCTTTTTTGTAATAGTGCTATGTGTTTTACCTCTTTAGACACCTGCTCACTGGTACTCCATTTCATCAAAATCTGGAGATTTTTTTCGTAAACTCTAATACCTCCTATTTATCACTGAACTTAAAGCATATTTTAATGTCCCAATGTCGGGCTCTGAGCTCATTGAACCAGCATTTTCTGTCATTATTTATCTTTAATAGCTTAACACATTTCTGCTATCATACAGTCTGTAATTGGTATATTTCACAAGCCTGTTCAAATTCATATTAGATTTGATAAACAAATGAAAACCATTGACCAAAATCTCATTGCAAATGTTCCATGACTATATAAAGAATTACTGTCTTGAAATTGGCAAGAGGGAAAAAAAAGCAAGATTGAGCTTGTGAGAATGAACCGATGAAGGAAGAAAATACAGGAAATAGATTCCAAAATATTTCTCTCATTAACCGGTCATTGCCAAAGATCACGTCATGTTTCCCAGACAGATTTTGCCAAGCAGAACTAGCCAGTGATGCCAATGCAGGTGTTTTAAAAAGATGACTATTATTTTTCTTCTGACCAATAGCTGATTAAATGGAGACAGCCCTTGATGAGGAAGATGAGGAGAAGGCCCTGTACCACAAGATGCTTTAATGGAAAGAACATGATCTTAGACATCAGACTGACCTGAGACCAATTTCTGACCCTGATCACCATTTTCTATGTGAATTTGGGTAGGTAATCTAATCTGGATTTAATTTTTCCCATTAGTCACTAAATAAATTACTCTCTATAGTACAAGAACATATAATAGATACTCAACAAAGAAGATTTATTTTTAGTTTATAATTATGTGTACATATCTATGTATATATTCCACGTGCATTCAGGTGCCCATGGAGGCCAGCAGAGGGTAATGAGACCCTTGAGTTGGAATAATAGGCAGTTGTGAGCTAATATGGGTGCTGGGAACTGAATCCAAGTTCTCTCAAAGAACAGCAAGCAGTCCTAACCACTAAGTCATCTTTCGGTCCCCAATGCTAACACTTTTTCTGATGAAAGTTTTTATTAAAAGCATAATATTATCCACTATTCAATGAATTCTTGGTCCTTGAAAGTCTTGGGAAATGGCATTTGGTCTATAGTTTGGGTATCGAGGAGGGCATCTGGCCCATGTGAGGATTATTCCTTTAGTTTCCTTTATAATGTCACCTTTTCTATTTGTCTCACCGGCCGGGGTCTCCAATAAATAGACAAGAGAGTCTTTGAAGGTAGAAGTTGCATCGTATTTCCTAATCACTACCCTGACTGCAAAAATCAATGCACTGAAGACTTCCAAGGGGAAGTGACCAGAGATCTTACCCCGCTGAGAACCCTAAGAACTACAATACCTGCTTGCGGAGAAAATGAGTACATGAGTGTGATAATGGCACAGTGTATGTGAGTAACCAAGTGCTCTCAGATCAGTTTTGAGGCCTATTTCATAAAAGGTAATCCATGCCCGTATAGTAAATCTGATTAAAAACCCATGGCTAAGGAGTCCTAGACCCTTGGGGTAGAGGCACTTACTCCTGTCATTTAGTTAAATTGATACAGCACTAAACTATCTTCTGATTATTTACTGTATAAAAAATGCTACTCTCAATCTTGAGCAGGGAAGTTTCGCAGAGCCATGTATGATGGTGAATGAAAATATAAGTAACTCCCAAGTGCTCAGCCCGAAGCAGGGCATTTATATCACCCCTTCTAAGGCTCTGAGAACATTGAATAAAAAAAAAGAAGTTTCAAAAATATGAAAGTGGAATGATAGGGAGAAGATCTGTAGACTCTATCTTTTGGGCATGACACTGCCAATGCTTCCATGGTCTCTAGCAGTAGTGACAGTTGCAACGTGCCTGCACCAGAGCGGTCCTTTCAATAGATCGTCACAGAATGTGATGGGGCCCACATGGCCCTCTTTGCTGAATTATTGATTGGCTACTGATGGATTCTGGGAGAAGGGCACACATTGTCTTCAGTTATGTTTCTACTGAGAATCTTATTCTGCTCCAATGGATAGTTCACACAGATGCCTCTGGTTAAAGTCAATACTTCACAAAACCAATCAAAAGGACATGAATTTGGGAGAAGGACCTACAGAGAAAAGATGGTACTGGAAGTGCAGGGAGATAAGAGAAAGTGGGAGTAAATAGTAATTAGAATGCAATATATACACATGATGTCAGAGAGCAAGTTTAGTAAAAGATTTTTAAAATATAGAAGGTTACTTTCCTGTGCTTGAAGGGCCCACCACCTAGGATAGTGTAATAGAATTTTATCCCACTGAGTCGACGTGAAAGAAGCAAAGAAAATTTAAGTCGCATGTTCTCTCTCATTTGAAGCTCCTTGCATCATGTCTTCATATGTGACCTGGAGTAACTTTAGAAACAAGAAAAGTAAAACCAACCATTGCAGGGGACAGTGGGAGCAACAGAGCAAAAAAAGAGGGGGATTGACAGAGTACAAGCAATCAGAAGTGGTGAGGAGGGTAGAAAAATGGTAGGGGGTTTTTAAATTAGAAATTAGGAAATGGGAGCTAAATACAGAAGAAAGAGGGAGGAGAATAAAATTATAGTAAGAATTTCTGAAAAACTTAACAGGAAATTACTATTAACTACTGACCTAAAACTACCTACAAGTCATCTAAGTTTGTATATAAATGTACGTACATAGTTTAAATGAAAATTTCCCATATGGTCTAAGAATGCTTCCTCTAAGAACCAGACTAACAAAACTCAAATCAGGCATAAGACCTCGTTTGTAGTTTTGCAACGAAAGCACTACAGGCCATTGTTCTTGCCCCTGTTTGCTGACCAGAAGTGGAAAGTAAGTCCTTATTGCTGAAGACATAATGCATTTTGGACACAGGACTCAGAGGACCTGAATTGGAGCTGCTCTGAAAGCCTCCTCCATGAGGACTAACTTTCATGGTACCAGAAGTCACTATGAAAGAGTCCGAAAGAGAGGAGCAAGGGTTCTACCCAGGATGACATCTGTGAACTACAGTGACCAGTATGACACAATAACCCTAAGGGTACAATAGTGACATGTGTACCTTGGGGGTCACCAGCAGCTCTCTGATTGGGCTGAAGGTCTGCTCAACAGGAAGGAAACACTTCTGGTACTCGAAACCTAGCCAACGACTCAGGGCAGGTGAAATAATGGATCATGGAGGAAAGCCTACTATCACCCCCTTTTTTTTTAAAGCAGCACAATCCATAACCCCATTCTAAATCTTGTCCTAATTCCACAGGTAAGTGTAGTTCTCATCCCCAACAAGGAAACTTCCCTTTGCAACAGAGACCATTACGGAAACCACAACGGATCAAAATTCAGAGTTGTGCAGCCCAGTTCCAATGGTTACATTTACAACATGACTCCCACACCTAAGGCATAGGAGTCATGGCAGAAGACGGAGTGGGGGGAGCGTTTCATAAGAGCCAGAGGAATAGGAAGTTTGCTGTGAGACTTTGTCCTCTAGAAATGTCAGAAGCTACACCCACGAAATTTCACTAACGTGGTTGCTTAAATATGACCCAAACAAAGATGACACCAATAGATATACGAGCATGGGCATGGAACAGTGAAAGCTCAAGAGGTCCTCAGTTTACAGTGACTAAGGAACACACACACACACACACACACACACACATTGTGTATATATATTTAGATATGTAACAAAGAGAAAGAGGTCATACGTTTGAAAGGAAGCAAGGCAGAGTACATGGGAGGTTCAGAGAGAGAAAGGGGAATGGGGAAATGGTAGAATTATAATCTCAAAAAATGTGTTGGAGAATATTATTTTAAGATGTGTGACTTTTGCTTATGATGCATTTCTTTAACTGTGAAGCTGTGATTCTTTGCTTGTCTAAAATGCCTGATGGTCCTAAGAAAGAGCTGAATGACCAATAGTGAGGCAGGAGCAAGGATAGGCGGGGCTAGCAGACAGAGAGTGTAAACAGAAGGAGAAACAAGGAAGAGATGAAGTAAAAGAGAACAAGGGGATGAGGACCTCAGGGACCAGCCACCCAGCCAGCCACCCAGCCACAGAGTAAGAGTAAGATTTACAGAAAAGAAAGATAAAAGCCCAGAGGCAAAAGGTAATTGAGATAATTTAAGTAAGAAAATCTGCCAAGAAACAAGTCAAGCTAAGCCTGGATATTCATAACTAAGAATAAGCCTCCATGTGTGATTTATCAGGGAATGGGATGGTAGACACCTCAGAAAGCCAAAAGAGTAAAACATCACACAACAAAAATGTTGTTTGAGAAAATAAAAAGGTTGAGAGCCAAGGACAGTGCTTGGGGTACAGTGAGTCCTCAGTAAATGCTGATGAAGGAAGGAAGGAAGGAAGATGTGCTTTCACAGGGGAAGAAAGAGTGACTTTGAGTTTGCCAGGTTCTTGGTAGTACATGTTGGGACTCAAGGCTGGTAAAGCTGGATTAAATAGCAAAAACCCAACATCTTAGCCAACAGGCCCAGAATTTATTCTATCAGAGACTAGCTGGAGCTTTTAGAGACAGACAGCCTCATCAGACTCTTATTTTCTCCAGATACCAGATTTCATGGATCGTGAAACATCCTTTGAAATTCTTTGAATACTCTGACAGTAAGGTGCACAGTCCCAGCTTTCCAGATAGCTGTTTATTTTCCTTCTCGGTGGTACATGAGATAACGCTGTTGCCTCTGAACAATGGTATCTTACTTCGTGGAAAATTGACATCATCGTAGAGGAGTAACAAAGGGACAATGAGATGAAGCAAAGGAACCTGCCAGGAGACTTACCCAGTGGCAGTGAGCTGCGTGCAGAATCAAACGTGTGGTAGCAGAGTCTGCAATTCCAGGATAGCCTAGGAACTCTGAAGTCAGATGGGTGACGTCTGTCTTTCTGCTTTTCACTTTGTTGTTAACTTTTCTTTACTGCACACTTGGAACTCGGGGGAAAAAACCTGCAGATTTTTCACTAGAATTACAATTTCACAGGTGAATACTTTAAGTATAATTTTTGTTAGGGAGGTACAAACATTCTGTGCTTCGAGAAAGGACTTCTCTACCTAAGGCTCTGAGATTTCTTAATGAAACGAGGAGAAAAATACAGCTTCAGCATTGAGCAGTCCTTTTGATATCACCACATCCAAAACCCTCACTTTACACATGGGGATACTGGTGTTTTGGGGTTCTGACCACTTTCCATGAGCTGAGTCTTTGCAGCTTCATACACGGTGTGTCTCAACAGAAGCCATCTTTGGGTTCCCCTGTAACACACAGTAGGTTGCCTGCTTTCGTCATTTCCTTAGCTCTGTCTCCTCAAATAACAATGCAACATTTTGCATTGCCACATTTTAGTAAGTCTGTCCCAAGATCCCCTCTTGCTTCTCTTGCTTCTTTTTTCTGGATACCTGGTTTCCTGGCTCGCCACCTCTGTTGATGAGATGATGGTATCTGAGGTTGCTATCTGTGACCTGGGCCTTTGATGTCCATATCTGATGGACATGTATAGACAGGGTTTTTCATTGTGATCTCAGGCCTGCTCTGTCCCATCATCTGTCTCCCAAATAACCACGCAGAGACTTAATATTAATTGTAAATGCTTGATCGATAGCTTAGGCTTGTTTTTAGCTAGCTCTTATAACTTAAATTTGCTGCCCCAGACTTGTTTACCTCATCTGTGTACTTCCCATCATGCTCGCTCTGAGTCTCATGGCAATCTCTTCCTGACTCCTGAGATTCCACCTCCTTTTTTCTTAGCATTCTCTCGGCCCCAGAAATCCTGCCTAGCCACCAGCCAGTCAGCTCTTTATTAAGAGTAATACATATTTACAGTGTATAAAAGATTGTTCCTAGACACGCCCTCTCCATCAAATATTCCAAATATTGCCGTATAACAGAAAGGCAGCTTACTCTTGTTCCAGGCAGCAGTTTTTATGATACATAGTTTCCTCTCATTTTCCGACTCCATTTTCAGCTGATGTGGACCTGAGTTGACTATTTGTTCCTTTCTTCAAGTTCAAACTCTTGGGCCATTATCAAAGTTTCTTTCTTATTTCTAAGAAACTAAGTACATCAATCAGTGTTCAGAGAAACATTTCTTCTTATTGGGCAGGCACCTTTTCTAACCATCAGGAATGAAATGATCAGTTCCCACACTGACTGCTCCTTAAACATTTTTTTTAAAAGAATGCATTTCAAAGAATCAATGAGACAAAGAGTTGGTTCTTCAAGAAAACCAACAAAATAGACAAACCTTTTCCAAACTAACCAAAAGGCAGAGAGAGAATATCTAAATTAACAAAATTAGAAATGAAAAGAAAGACATAACAACAGACATGGAAGAAATCCAGAGAATCATTAGATCATGTTTTGAAAACCTGTACCCCACAAAATTGGAAAACTTAAAGGAAATGAACAATTTTCTGGATAAATATCACTTAACATAATTAAATAAAGTCCAGGTAAGCAGATTAGACCTATAACTACTAAATAAATAGAAACAGTCATCAACTCCCCCTCCAAAACCAACCCCCCCCCCAAAAAAAACCAAAGAACCACCCTGGGCTTAGAATTCTACAAGATTTTCAAAGAAGAACAAATACCAATACTCCTCAAATTGTTCTACGCAATAGAAACAGAAGGAACATTGCCAAACTCTTTTTATGAGAGTACAATTACCCTGATACCCAAACCACACAAAGACATTACTAAGTAAAGAGAATTACAGACCAATTTCACTCATGTACTTAGTAAAGATATTACTAAGAAAGAGAGTTACAGACCAATTTCACTTATGAATATTGATACAAATATACTCAATAAAATACTGGCAAACTGAATCCAAGAACACATCACTTGCTGATGATATGATAGTTTACATAAATTACCCCAAAAATTCTACCAAGGAACTTCTACAACTTATAAACACCTCAGAAATATAACAGAATACAAGATTAACTTGAAAAAATCAGTAGATCTCCTTCACACAGATGATAAATGGGCTGAGAAAGATATCAGAGAATCAACACCCTTCACAACAGCCACAAATAACATAAAGTATCTTGGAGTAACTCTAACCAAACAAGTGGAAGACCTGTATGACAAGAACTTTAAATCTTTGAAGAAAGAGATATCTTGATTGAGGAAGCTATTATAGGGTTAGCAGAAACATGGCTCTAGAGAAATTCCCAGGAATCCACAAGAATGACCCCAGCTAAGACCCTATGCAACAGAGGAGAGGGGGCTCGAACTGGCTTTGCCTTATAGTTAGACTGATGAATATCTTAAATGTCACCATAGAACCGTCATCCAGCAACTTAGGGAAATAGAGGCAGAGACCTGCATTGGAGCACTGGACTAAGCTCACAAAGCCCAGTTGAAGAGTGAAAGGAGTGAGAATATGAGCAAAGAGGTCAAGACCATGATGGGTTCACCCACTAAAACAGTTTACCTGAGCTAATGGGACCTCACCAACTCCAGCTGGACTGGGAAGGAACAAACATAGGACCAAACTAGTCCCTCCAAATGTGGCTGAGAGTTGCATGACTAGGGCAGATCAAGGAGCCACGGGCAGTGACACCAGAGTTTATCCCTACTGCATGTACTGGCTTTTTGGGAACCTATTCTCTTTGGATGATACCTTGCTCAGCCTAGATATTGTAGGGAGGGCCTTGGACCTTCCCCAAAGCAATGTTCCTTACCCCCTCTGAGGATTGAATGGGGGTGGAGTGGGAGGGTATGTGGAGGAAATGGGAGGAGAGGAGGTAGTGGGAACTTGGATTGGTACGTACAATGAAAAGAGCTAGTTTGTTTTCTTTTTTAAAAATAAATAAATAAGTGAAAAAACAACAAAAAAGAAAATAAAGACTAAAAAAAAAACAAAATAAAAAGAATGTATTATCTCTTTTTTAAGTTCTGCATTTTATTACTGAGCAAACCAATTAGGCCACAAGGAACAGAAAACAGCAAATCAGACCCCCAATCTGAACATGATCAAGTCTCCAGAGGATAAAACATTGAGCTCCATTTGGTAAGGTCAATGGCCATGACTCAGCATAAACCTCAGTCTCGTCATCATGGTGTATTTTGGCAGACCCAGCCTCCTCCTCCCATGTCTCCTTTTGGATTTGTTTTTGATTTTGTTTCTTATTTTTATCTGAATCTATTGGGGGAATAGGACAATTTTGCTTTTGATTTTGGCCAAGAAGTGCTTGATTCTGAAAATCTTGTGGGAAAAAAAAAAAAACATGTCAAGAAGAGTCAGGCATATAGTGCAGGATGGCGGAAGAACGGAGAACGTATTTTTATATAATTTAATTTATTACATTTATTTCGTGTTTGTGTTGGGGTGGAATATGTCAGAGGACAACTTGCAAAAATCTGTTCTCTTCTTCCAACATGTAGGTCCTGGGGAACAAACTCAGGGCTTCAGGCTTAGCAGAAAGTATCTTTACCATCGGAGCCGTTCTACCAGCCCCTATCCTAACACACTCAATATCTCTTCTACTTCCTACAGGCCTTGACTGAGCAAGTAGAGCTATATGCAAAATACTTTGTATATCTTCTTTCCTTTAATTCTTGTAGAAATTTCATCATAAGTTATGATCAGACACATTTTATGGAATAAGAATGGAGACTGAGAGAGATTCTATGAGTGTTCTAAAAGATGTAGGCCGTGTACTTGAAAAACAATGCCATTGTACATGCAGTCTGACCTCCTTATGTTCTTTCACTATAGAGCTTCCCTGCTAGTTGTGAAGGTGTTTGCATGTCTTTGCTTGGTGATGAGGGAAGCAGCCATTTACCTATTCAGAACCACAATTTTACTGAAACCATACTGACTTAAGACTCCCAGGTCTTCCCTACCTTCTCAGTTAACTCATCCTTATCTTGTTCCTGTTAAGGAATTTTCTACTTTCTGCTTAGGCAAGGCAGAAACTGTACACACACACACACACACACACACACACACACACACACACATGCTCACATGCATGCACGCACACATACAATCACATGCATGCACTCATACACATACATGCATACACTCACACACATTCACATACTAACACACTCATACACACACTAACACACTCATACACACACTCACACACTCATGAACACACAACTCACTCACATGCATACACTCACATACACACACTCATACACACTCACATGCATACACACACACACACACACACACACACACACACATCTCTGGCCATACCTGTGCAAAGATTTGAATGTTTCTATGCCCCCTGTGATGTTTCAAAGTCACCAGAGGATCAAAGGGAGAGTTCTCTTTGGTTTGTTTTTTATTCTGAACTTCTAAACATTTTTTCTTCTTGTTTTAAATTTAAAAATGTAAATATTGGCATATAGAGAGTTAACAAGAGGACTGGCAGTGGGGAGAGAGGCACAAAATGAACAAAGCACAATAGCATATGCATGCCAACACCGTAATGAAAGCAATGACATTGTATGCTAGCTGTATGCTAGCTCAAAACATTAGTGCGTTCTTAAAATAAAATCTGAGGAGTCAAAGCACATGACTAGGGCAGCTTGACTGCAAGTAGATCTCTAAAACACATTAAAATGCCTTGAAATAAGCTTAGTGGTCTATATCTGAGCTTCTCACGAATACAAATATTATTGTAATTAATATTAATAATTTAATTGTGATTGTATTGTTCCCAAGTCTACTCTAAATACTCTATGTGATCCTTTTATCTCCCAGAAGCTCTGTGTATTGGGGCCTATTATTATCTTTATTTTCCATGGGGGAAATAAGCACAGAGCAATTAACATGTCTTCAGTCAGATTATAGATAATAAATAGGAGCATCAGGAATTAACGACAGACTATCTGATTCAAGAGTGTAGTTCTCGATCTTACCTAAAAATTTCCAATTTTTTTTAAAACAAATATGCAGGAATCATAAGACTGTTTTCATTGCATTGGTAACATTGCCACTTGGGAAAATATAGCCATGTCCTAAGAATGTTGGCATTTCTCCATATATTTTTGAAACTGATTTTCTTAGTCAAAGTTGTGTTGCTATGAAGAGATACCATGACTATGGAAACTCTAACTTCTCCAAAAGAAAACATTTAATTGGGTCTGACTTACAGTTTCAGAGGTTTAGTCCATTATCAGCATGGTGGGTAGCATGGTGGTGTGCAGGCAGACATGGTGCTGGAGAGGGAACTAAGAGCTCTATGTCCAGATCTGCAGGCAGCAGGAAGAGAGAGACACTGGGCCTGGCTTGAGCATTTGAAACCCCAAAACCCACCCCATTGACACACTTCATTCAACAAGGACATATCTCCTAATCCCTGTTAGGTAGTGTCACTCCCCAGTGACCAAGCATTCAAATATATAAACCTATGGGGGCCGTTCTTATTCAAACCACCACATTGACATTTGTTCTAATTTGATTAGAAAATGCAGGAGAATTGTCTGTATTCTGTCAATCATGTTGTAAATAAACGCTGATTGGCCAGGCAGGAAATATAGGCGGGAAAACCAGACAGGAAGTAGAAATGATGTAATGAAAACAGGAGAATTCTGGAAAGGAGGAAATTGATTCCTCCCACTCCTGCCTAGACCACCAAAGCAGCAGGATGTGACCTGCTCCACTGAAGAAGGTACTGAGCCACATGGCTAACATAGATCAGAAAAATGGGTTAATCAAGATGTAAAAGTTAACCAGTGAGAGGCTAGAGCTAATGTGCCAATCAGCTTTATAAGTTACAGAGATCTCTGTGTCATTTTCTGTGGGACTAAACAGCTGTGGGAACTGGGCGGGACAGAAAACCCCAACAACAAACAGACACCCCTCCATGTTACAAGAAAGTTTGATTAGAAAGCTCAATTAACTTATGAGAAAGTATGCCACCAAATATGATAAAGTATATAAAGAAAATAAGACACTTCTCATCTTTGAACTTCACACAAACTTTCAAAGACTGGGAAATAGAATTCATGGTAGTTAGCACTGGCAAGAGATACTTCCATGAATTAGTGGTAGTTGTACTACCCCAAAAAACTTTTTTTTCCTGGAAACTTGTTTGGGGCTACATATTAAGCATTATCTGGACATAGCCCCTGAACTAGATGTCACAGTTTGAAAGAGTTTTTTCTAAGTAAAAAAACAATTTTTGTTCTAAGGCCAATTTCTTGTTCTAAGAACAGCTTTTCTAAGAAAGGAGTAAGGACAAGTGGAGATGCCCAGCACTGTGATGCATTGTTCATAGTAGAAAATCTACTAAATTCCCGGTAGCAGATTGTTGATTAGACACGCCTATGGAACAAAAAATTACAGCTACTGAAATATAACATCCAATATTTACTGCATTTAAAAAGACATATGCAACATATTGATGATTTTTAAAAATAATGTGATGATCGCAGTAGCTCATCTATGCTTATCTTTACCTGCATTTATCTCCGCGTCTGTATCTCTACACAACACACAAATGCAAATAAAATTCTAGAAAAATGATCAACCAATTTATACAGAGTTAGTATCTTTGTTTATTAAGATTTCATGTGATTTTTTAAATTTTTTTTATATTGTTGAATCTTTACAGTAAGTCTTCTCTTTGTCATTAGAGCAAAATGAACCACTCTGTTTACATTTTGAGCATGAAATCGCAATGAACCTAACTGAACATTCACGTCCTTTATAGACTCAGGCTACTGTAATTTTGGATGTCTTTTAAGACATCTTTTAATGCATCCAGAAGTGAAGTGAGTCTTCCATGCCTGAAGGTGTCTTTCTGTTGCATGCAATACAGACCAGCCTCCAAGAGGAATATATAAAAGCATTCCCTAGCATGAGAATGAGAGTCTTCAAGTGATGTGTGCAAAACATTCTATCTGATAGCATAATCTTGGGCTATTTATGAACAAAATAGTCTCCACCGCAACTGTTGTTGTACTTTACGTGTTGTTTATCCACAACAGCTTTCATCAAAAATTTGAGAGCTCAGCCCCAAAGACGTTCTTTTACCTGGTGGTAGATGAACAAGCAATAGTTTCTTTAGCTTGGGCATGCATTGGTAAGTGAATGCATATTTTGACTTGCTTGACCAAGCTCAGAAGCCCACAGGACTGCTAACATGGCATTATGTGGACAGAACTCAGAAGAATACAATGTGCTCTGTTGCAAAAGCTGAAGATGCGCTTGTGGAATTTATTTTATTCCGATTTATGAGGACTGCTGCACACAAATAGATTATTGTAGTGTCTGTGATTAATGGGACACCACACGGCTGTGCGGACTTCATAAATCATTTGATGCAATGTCTGAGTGAATTTTACTTGCAAAATCAGTTTCAATCAGGCTGGCTTGAGAACCAGGTAAAGCAGAGCGCAGTGTCAGGCTGTGGGAGGTGGCAAGGCGGTGCAGCTCTGCGTCCGGCATCATGCCTCCAGCTAGCCATGCTGTGGAAGAGCGAATATAGACAGAACGTTAATTAAATCTGCAGATAGAATTGCAAGTGGCACAGAGAGTGAGGATGCCAGGGAAATGAGACAAATTGACCTGAAGACATGAGTGGCGGTTGGAATAAAGGGCAAAAACGCAACACACCTGACCGTGTCCACGCGAGTATACATAGGCACGTGAATGCATAGGTGATTGATGATGTTAATTAATTTTGTAACTCTGTTAGGATCCCAAATGTCATACAAAACCAATTTGGCAATAATGAATATTTAAAAAATAGCTCCAGGGTTTTATTCTGAGATCAATATTTGGCATTTGTTTTGTTTGGAAAAATAATGCCCTTATTGCTTCTGTGAACATGGGTGATACATATTCATCAGAGAAGAATAAAAACCCATAGATCAGATCAGCAACAAATATTTTCTATAATCTCCCTGTTCAGTGGGATATATCACCATCCATATGTAAGGAGAACTGAGAACATGAATATTGAATACTGCGTATTCATGTGAAGGATATTTTTCTTCAGAGATCCTTGAGAAACTTATGTGGTGCCCACCCATCTCTGGCTCAGTGTGTTCATTATCCTCCATATTAGTAATTATAAGCTTTGAGAAAATGGCAGAGGACGGACATTTGTAAAGGATAAATCTACAGAGAAAAGAAGAAATGGAAACCATCTCTGAGTACTCTGCCTGATTCTCGGACATTCCCGGCATCAACAACTATCTACCTCTTTCTCTGGGACCTGATAGGCCGGTGGCTTACCAAGAAAGCAGACGTACAATGTTCGGTTCCTCTAGACCCAGGGGAGAACGCAGGAGAGTCACACCTAGTGTGGAAGGGGTAAAGTCGAACAATGGGCTGGAAGGTTCAATGAATTTTTGCTGCAAAAGAAATTCCAGGGTAGGTGAGCTGTAAGAAGAGAAAGATGCCAGTGTGAAGAGAATGCCTGAAACTGAGTCTTCACAGGGGGTGGACTTATTGGTCCTGACGAGGTGTGACAAGGGTGTGAACAAGACAGTGATGGGGGAAAATATCACATCACTTGATGCGAGGAAATTCTGTCAAAATGGTATGGGTTGACCAAAGTTCATTAAGAAAGGAATTAAGAAAATTCAGCAAAAACCGATTAAAAGGAGTCAATTGAAAAATTTTGGAATATAATGAAATGGAACAATGGCATTTTTTATCCTGCCAGACTGTTAATAAGTTTATTTTTTTTTAACTGTACTTATTGTCTTTAGGACACCTGCAGTTTAACCTCCAATACAAATTGGGATAAAAATAAAGCTCAGTGGTCAGTGCTTTCCCAGAATGCACAAGGCCCTGAGTTGAATCCCCAGCACTGGGGTGGAAGGTAGGTTGAAAAATAATGTTTTGGGTTTAATTTTAATTCCAAAAATGGGAAGGATATGAATTGGCACTAAAGCAGTTTTTTTCCCCAGGAAGTAGCAATTTGAAGAGAAAGTACAGGTTGGCAGTCATTCCCAGAGCCCAGCACTCTTTTAATGACAAATAATTTGTCAGATCTTTTTTTTAGATATGTTATAATAAGTTTTAGTTAACTCAGATACATATCTAATTTAAAAATTATTATACTTATCTAAACTCCAAGGAGAAATACAAAGAAAATATCTACTTCTGAGATGGGGTTTCTTGTCGCCTGGGCTGGTCTTGAACTCTCTACATAATGAAGGCTGGCCTTCTACTCAGGGTCCTCAAAATAGTGAGGCTATAGGCATGTGCCACCATTCCTGGTTTAGAAAATGCTATGTATTTTAAATATGTGGGCACTTAGATGAAAATTACCTTAGAAGTCACAAGACAGACAACATACATGTGCCCAGCTTCTCTTGTCAAGTTAACATGTAAACATGCAGATTGACATGGGAGTGTTGTACTGGCAATTTGGAAATAGAAATATCAATGTTTATATATATGATGTCAGATTGATACAGATTTAGATATAGTATGTATCAGTTTTGTAGTTAAAGAAAATGGTCCTCAAAGGAAGTGGCACTATTAGGAAGTCTGACTTTGTCGGAGTTGGTGTGGTCTTGTTGGAGGAAGTGTGTCACTATAAAGACAGGCTTTGAGGTCTCCTTTACTTAAGTTTCTCTCATTGTGACATTGAGACCACTTCCTGTTCCCTACAAGATATAGGACTCTCAGCTACTTCTGCAGTACCATGTATGTCACCATGTCTATGAACCTTGGAACTGTAAGCCACCCCAATTAAATATTTTCCTTTATACGAGTTGTCATGGTCATGGTGTCTCTTCACAGCAATAGAAACCCTAAGACAGTCAGTGTGTATGTGTGTGTGTGTGTGTGTGTGTGTGTAATTTTTTGAGTGGATAAAGAGTCACTTAAAGACCCCTGG
Source organism: Microtus oregoni (assembly GCF_018167655.1). Classification (NCBI taxonomy): domain Eukaryota; kingdom Metazoa; phylum Chordata; class Mammalia; order Rodentia; family Cricetidae; genus Microtus; species Microtus oregoni. Next base: position 8,867,279 of record NW_024543095.1, on the reverse strand, counting down.
TAGCATTCTGAACTTGGAGAAGGTTAATCCATTCACTTCATAGTTACAGTTTTGAAAATTGCAGAAAATATTAAAACAGCAATGGTATTTTGTGTTTACATGTAAAACAGAATTAGGTTTTTGGATGAGATAATTATAAACAGCCCTTTTTTGATACACAGAAAATCCAATAAGACATTAAATAATAGCGCAGGACTAAGCCAATTCTTTAAGGGATGACTTCGTTTGTTTCGGGAAGTTTGATTACCCCGCCTGCTGGGGAGTGCCACCTTCATAGTCTCATTGTTTAGCGGAGTTGTGTTGAATGTGAAGGCCAAGTGAAGCCACTGCTGCAGGGAACCCCATCCAAGTCAAGAGACAGCTAGCAGGCTGATCTCTTTCTTTACATCAAGGTTCTCATGTTTGGCCTTGAAAGACACTAGTTACCTGGACTATCATGACCCCTCCACCTGTCATACAGCAATCATAAGATTACTGACTGGCTGAGGCGCAATTACATTTAAAAATACCGTACCCAAGCTAGATGTGGTGTGCCAACTCTGTAATCCCAGTCCCTGCATGTGAGGATCGAGAGTTCAAAGTCAGCCTGGGCTACAGAGCAAGAACCTAAAAAAGAAAAAAAAAAAAGAATGAATAGAGAAGTATAAAAGCAAGGGAAAGAAAAACTGTATTTAAAACACATCTATTTGTAGATAGCATGCATGTTTTCTTTAAGCAACTTCAATTGAGTAGCATTTTAAATTATTTAACATGTATTTTTCACAGATGCTAATGAGATTTATCACATACATTAAAAATTAAGCTTTATAACGCTTTTTAAAATTAAAACACCCACCTTACTCAAAATTTACAACCACATACTATCCCTTGTCATTTTCTAAAACCAAAAACAAAATCTTTTGTTCTATTACGGTTGGAATAAAACAAACCTTTGAGGTACTCCAAAAAACATGGGACTTTCTGAATAATGAAAAGAACAGAGATTTCAGCTCCTCTCCAGAAAACTGGAAATCTATAGACTTCAGGCAGAAGAGAACATTAATTTTGTTCCTTAGAGAAATAAGTGGCAGCTGCGTGGAAGCCGGGCACCAAAGGGGAAAATCTAAGGTAGAGAGAAGCATTTCCAGAACGGAATTAATATGTCTTGTGATTTGTGATGGTTGTGAGCAGATTCTCTCCTCTGCAGTCCAGTCTGGGGTGTATTACAGTGGGAGAACACAGGGGTGGGGGGAACTGTCCATCACAAGCAAACAGGATGTAGACTGATCCCAGAACATTGAGAGAGGCAGGGATGAGCCTGCAGATAGGGAGTCTGGCCCAGAGCTGCTGAGAGAGGTTGGGATTAGGAACTAACCTGGGAGAAACAACATAGCAGGGACAAGATGACAAGAAACAAAGGGACTGAGGATGTGGGAAAGGGGTGACCATGCTCTGGGAAAGCAGCCAGAGCGTTAAGAATGCCACCAGCTAAGAAACACGCCGGGCTTCTTAGCCTTGACTTGACTCATACAAAGGGAGTTGAAGACACAATCACCCAGGATTAGAAGAAAGTCCAATAGCTGGCCTTTCACATGTACCTAACGGATGCATATTGTCAGTCCAGAAACTGACTTTAGGGTGGTAACATTCTAAAAGCACTACAATAACCTGAATTGACTACAGGATTTACAAGTTTTAGACCCTTCATGTGTGGATGGACGTGCCGGTTACCAAGCTGGAGAGAGGCCTGAGAGAGTAGAGTCAGCAAATAGCAGTTCCCGACTGATCCAAGATGGCTCCAGAAGTAGCACACAGAAATAGACATGAAGACTAAAGGAGATGATTTTTGTGTTTGGTTTGGTTTCTTTTTGACTCTAGGCCACAGCTTGAAGACTGAGAGCTGCCAGAGGAGACTGAAAGAAAGGGGAGAGCCTGGAAGTGACTGCAGCCCAGAATCCGGGATTTCTGTCCCTCCCCTCAGACAGCCACTGAGGAACAGTCCAGGCTATCTGGGATGATTGAATTTGGCCTTACTATGAATTTCACCACTTTCCTGGGTTCTCTTAAAGTGGCCCAGAAGGATTTCATTGCACTATCCAAAAGGAAAAAAAAAAGAAGTGTTTAGGTGAAGATAATCAAATTCTTGAATTGATTAAGTTATCGTGCATTTGTTAATGCGACAGACTGAGGAGGATTCCAGAGTCGAGGCCACACTTTCTGGAGAGCTGCCAGTAACCACTCAATGTGAGTGCACATACAGAGAGATGCTAACGTTCAGCAATGCTCCCTCTTCCTTCTTTCTTGACTTAAACTGGGAAGGGAATAGTCACACTGAGGTCGTAACCAATACAACCTGGGTAACAGATGGCAACTTGCTTAAATTGGAAGATGGATTTAAAATTGGAATTGATTAGAATACTGATGCCTCTGCTAGATGAAAAGGAGTTGATTCATTTTCTGAGATCCTTGAAATATGGAAATTATTAATCAGCGAGTCTGCTAGTTTATCACTGGGTATTAACACTTAGAAACACCAAATTCCTCTAACGTTATTACTTATGCCACATAAATTCCTTTAGTTGCACAAGTAAACAAACACTGCATTTCCACACCAATGAATAAACATGGGAAGTAATCAAGGCGATAGAGCAACTTGAGCAACATTAGGCATATTCTGGGTACTTGATATGTATTTATGGGATAAATAAATAAAAACGAATGAATGGGAGAATTGGTAAGACAAAGAGTGTCAAAGCAGAAGGTGGTGGACGTGACCGTTGACTTGGCACTAGATTGGAACATTGAAAATTGATAAAGCTGTTGCTGTTCGGATAGAGCTGCAAACTTAGAGAACAGGAGGTCGTGGAAAGGTGAGATGGAGAGAGGAGGAAACGGGAGGGTCAAGTCTGGATTATTAGGGGGACCTGAGAGAGCTGTAAGTGGAGGACTACCACAGAGAACTCAGAGACTGAGCTGATGAGACACACTCCAACAAGCCAGCTTGTCAGACAAGGAATGGAATGAAGTCAGAATCCACACAAAGGAGCTCTTGGTTCTAGTTATTTGGCAAACAAATCTGTGAATCTCAAAGAAGTTGAGTGGGTGAAGCTAGATCTGTGATTTTGGAGTCTACTCAAGCCATCTTGAAGGCTTCTAGGGAAGCATGGGTGTTGGAAATCTTGTGTTGGGGGAACCAATGTATTCAACTTATTTCCCAGGCACAAATATTTTCTTCGATCAAATGTCAATAACTTGTAATTCATGGTCTCAATCATCATATAACCTACATGAGGAGAAATTTATATATTTAGAGAAAGGATTATATAGTAAGATCTTATTGACACAATAATTCTATGCAGCAGTGGTTATCTTTATGACATTTTTATACATGGATGTAACACTTTGGTTAAGCTCCCCTCTCTCATCCTTTGTTTGCCCCCTTCATTTTTATGAGGCCCCCCTTCACATTCATCACCTCCTCAACCAGATTCTATATAGGAAAGGAAACAAGTGACACTTGTCTTTATGAGACTGGCTAATTTCACAGAACATCTAACATTTCCATCCATTTTCCTGCAGATGCTATAATTCACTTTAGGTGAATAAAATGACATTATGTCCACATACAGCATTCCCGCTCCCATTAACCAAGGCTCACCCCATAACTTCACTATCGTGAAGAGCAAGTGCAGCGATAGTCATGGCTTTGCAGATATTTCTATAATATATACATAGGAATGATATAGCTGTCATATAGTAGCTCCTTTTTAACATTTTCTGAGAAATATCCATACTGACATAACAGGGCAAAACTATTTATTTGCTTGTTTGTTTTTAGAGACAGCAGCTCTTCTAGCTCAGGATGGTCATGAACATTTTGTGTAGCTCAGAATGGTCTTGAACTTTTGATTCTCTTGCCTCTGACTCAATACGCTGGTATTACACATATGTGCCATCACATTGCTTGATTAAGACATCATTTGATAAACACCCAGTAATGTGAGTTCAATTTAGAATATTTGCCCACTCATTTTCTTAAATTGTGTGCCATTCATTGGCTATAGTATATTCATAAAGTTGTGTGGTTTTTGACAGGATACAACATTTTCATCCCTCAGAAACCATTTACATAACGATTAGCAGTCACTTCTATCCACTCTCCAACTGCTGCCAATCTATTTTCTGCCTCCATGGATTTCCATATTCTCCAGTAATAGCCAACAATAGAGGTAGGGTTTGTTTCTGGACTTTCAGATCTGTTCCCAGCATGTTTTTGCCTACTAGTATGCCAGCCAGTATCATTTTCTTCATCTCTACATCATTATAATGCTAAACCCAGGAAACTTGAGTTCATTGGGAAGTCTAGAACCCAACCCCCAACTAAATCCTCCTTGCCCTGAACCTTTTGGATATTCTGTCTCTTTCATTTCCATATAAGTTTCAGGATCAGCTTGTCAATTTTTATAATAAATTCAGCTGGTACTTAATCTTCTACCTATGGGTTGGCTGTAACAAATATGACTCAACACAAAATCATAAACTCATTTAAAACACAGTGAGAGCTTTGCCTGCCTTCCTTCTTTTCTCTTTCTTTCTTTCTTTCTTTCTTTCTTTTTTTGGTACCTGGATCAAGCATTACCTTGATAGATAACCATATAAATCATAAGATCAACAGATTGGACATGCCTACTTATAGATCAGTTTCGGGGAGTACTTCCATCTTAGTGATGTTAAATATATCAATCTAGAAGCATGGATGTCTTTCCATTTATTTAATCTTTGCTTCTTATAACAATATTAAATATTTTTTAGTATTCACACATTGTTGTATTATTTTATTAGACTTAATTCAACATATTTTATTCATTTTGCTACTATTATTAATGGAATTGTTGGGTTTTCTTAATGAATTTAGCTTTTGTAACAAGATCACATCCTATAGATGAGACCTATCTGGAACTTACCGTGTAGCTGAGACTGGTTTCAAACTTAGGGTCATCTTCCCGCCTCAGTCTCTTGAGATCTGGGTTTACTGGGATGGGTCATTGCAGTTAGATGTTTTCTAAATTTCGTTCTGATATTCTTCACTGCTGGTGTTTAAAAATGCCGTTGACTTTTTTTGATCTCTCTTCTATCCTTGTTGAACTCACTAATTAAAATAGAATTTTGTGAAGCCAGGCGGTGGTGGCGCACGCCTTTAATCCCAGCACTCGGGAGGCAGAGGCAGGCGGATCTCTGTGAGTTCGAGACCAGCCTGGTCTACAAGAGCTAGTGCCAGGACAGACTCAAAAAAAAAAAAAGAATTTTGTGGATTCGTTAGGATTTTCCATCAGTAAAATCATACCACCTGCAAGTAGATATGATTTTGCTTTTTTTTCAACATCGATGCCTGTAATTTCCTTTTCTTGTCTAATTACCATGCTAGAATCCCAAGAAGAATGTTGAACAGGAGTGTGGAGAGTGGGAGGGTTTGCCTTGTTTTTGTGTGTAGAGAAGTAGTCATTCCGTTTTCTGTGAGCTTTTTTTTTCCCATTTTTTTATTGAGAAAAGGAGAAAAAAAAAAAACAAGTTTCCACCTCCTCCCAGCCTCCCATTTCCCTCCCCCTCCTCCCACCCTTCTCCCCCTCCTCCCACCCTTCTCCCCCTCCCCCCACTCCTCTCCCCATCCCTCTCCAGTCCAAAGAGCAGTCAGGGTTCCCTGCCCTGTGGTAAGTCCTAGGTCCTCCCCTCTCCATCCATTTCTAGGAAGGTGAACATCCAAACTGGCTAGGCTCCCACAAAGCCAGCACTTTATGGACTGAGCTCCCAAGGTCCCAATGAGGAGCAGAAGGAGGGAGAACATGAGCAAAGAAGTCAGGACCACGAGGGGTGCAGCCACCCACTGAGACAGTGGAGCTGATCTATTGGGAGCTCACCAAGGCCAGCTGGACTGTGACTGAAAAAGCATGGGATAAAACTGGACTCTCTGAGCGTGGCGAACAATGAGGGCTGATGAGAAGCCAAGGACAATGGCACGGGGTTTTGAACCTACATAATGTTCTGTGAGTTTTTTTTAAAAATAGCTTCCTGTAATACCTTTAGGTTCCAATCTACACCTCATTTGTTGAGTGTTCTTTTTTTTTTTTTTGGTTTTGGTTTCTGTTCTCTGCAGAGGCAGGCGGATCTCTGTGAGTTCGAGACCAGCCTGGTCTACAAGAACTAGTTCCAGGACAGGCTCCAAAGCTACAGAGAAACCCTGTCTCGAAAAACCAAAAAAAAAAAAAATACAGTATATGACATGGTTAATTGTTAGATATTGAATCAATCTCCCATTCTTGGGTTAAACCTCACTTGATCACAGTGTTCTTTTTAATGTTGCTGGACTTGTTTTGCTAGAGTTTTATCAGAGAAATTTTTATTCATATAAATGGGGATATTGATCTGTAGTTTTTATTTCTAATTTTGACTTTATCTATTTTTGAATCAAGTAGTACTGGCCTCATAGAATAAACTGGAAATAGTCTCTTTTTCTAAACTTTGAAAACGTTGTGAAGGACTACTCTTCCTTTTTCCTTGCTAGCTCAGTGGAATTCATAAATAAGACTATCTTCTCCTGACAAGATTTTAAAAATTAAACTACTGATTTAATCTCTTTTTTTGCTGTGTCTATCCAGATATCCAGCTTCTCAATTCAGCTTTGGTAATTTGTGTCTGTCTAGGAATTTTTAAATTTTCTCTAGATTATCATTTCCTTGATCTACTAGTATTTTGGAGTTTGTTGTTTAATTTCTGCATGTTTGTGTCTTTCCTAAAGTTTCTGCTGTTGATGATTTCTAATTTTATTTCATTGCAGTTGGAAATTACTTTGCATTATTTTAAATACATTAATGTTTATTTTATGGGTTCACAGATGGTCTGTCATGGTGAATATGCCCACGTACTCGAGAAGACAGTGTGTTTTACTGTTGTTGGCTAGAGTATTCGATAGGTGTCATTTGGGTTTAGTTGACTTATAATGTTGTGCTGTCCACGGTTTCTGTCTTCTTGATCATTTTCTCTTGCCTTCTTCCCCATGTTGAGAGTGAGGTATTGAAGTTGCCAAATATTTTTGTTCAACTCTCTATATTCTATTCACTTATTACACATTTTGTTTAATGCATCTTAGAACCCTAAGATTTGGGATTTTATTTTATTTGTATTGAATGTGTGTGTGCCTTTGTGATATACGCATATTCATGCGTGTGAGTGGGTGGGTGCACACATTCCTCTGTGCCTGTGGAGAGGGCAGAGGTTGATGTCAGGTGTCTTCCTGTATTACGTTCTACGTTACTTATTTGGGGCACATTTTTCATTGCACCAGAGGCTTGCTATTTTGATCAGGTTGACCGTCAAGCCCCTGGAGCTCCAGATGTGCATGATCACACCAGCTTTTCTGCAGGTGCTCTCCATCTGAACTCAAGTCTTCCTGCCTCCACAGCAGACATTTTATTCCCTCAGCCATCTCTCCAACACTGCTTATTCTTGGAGACACAGTTTCATTGTATGGTCCACGCTGCTCTTGAACTTGTGATCACCGGCTGCCTTAGCCTCCCAAGTGTTGCCGATGACAGGCATGTTCTACCAGACACAGCCTACTTTGTGAATTCTCAAGGGGATAAAGTATCAGGAAATGTGAATCCCTCCAGACATACGCTTGCACAGCTCGAGTGCTCTCACCCACCCACCCACAGGCTCCTTGAAGCAGCTTGTTCTGCCTTCTGTGTCTTCTCAAGAAACATCCAGGAGACAGCTAGGCAACAGTTCAACAAGCTGCCAGCTAAGCACTAAGACATTCTCTGTTTGAACTGGACAGGTTGGAGCAGAGAAGCACGGAAGTGGGTGGAGTGCAAGACAGAATTACAGTCTCTTTCTGTTACATGGAAAATTGTATTGCAGCACCCATGGGTAATAGAGGAAAGAATTACCTCAATGGCCCAGAGAAGTAGAAGGCTGTTTGAACTTGTACATCTTCTAAGTTATTTGGGGACCTTAAAAATAATATTGCTGGAGAGGCCTATGTAAGTCAATGGAAGTGAGAACACCCATCTTCTAGGATCTGACAAACTGCAGACATATCAAGATTTTCTACCTCTCAAAGAAAGATTTATATCAAACACACACGCACAAACACACACACATACACGCATGCATACACACTCTCATGGCTATTCATAGATTACATATTTATGAATGTCTAAAAATAGATATATTTATCTTTCATGATTTTTCCTAGTAGAGTATAAATATATTCTAGACATTTCTGGTAAAAACAATTCCAAGAATATCTAAACAATCCTTATACAGATTCACATTTTTAATTAACACTTCTTGAAAAGTTGGGCTTGATGAGTTTAGTGTTTCTTTTTAAATTTACCTTCTTGATTTAAGAAGTGGCTGTTAGTCTACTGGAGCTTTTTCAAGTATTATTAATTGGTCAATTCAACTTTCGATAGGTGTTGAGTAATTTTGAGTTTAGACTATTCACTTCTGCTATCAAGAGCACAGGACTAACTTTCAAAATGATGTCCTGTCCGGGACATCAGTTCCCCTGAGAAACCATGTAGAGAGTCATGGCAACAGTCTATTAGGTTTACTACATGCATGATGACAAATAACTTATCTCATTATTTTATTTTATTTTTTTAAATTGGGCCGTGTACGCATCCAGTTCATTAAAAGTCAAAAGATTTATATAATCTGGAAAGAAACTAGAATTTTTATGCAGATAACTAAAAATAATTAAAAAAAACCCAACTCTCATTATGAAACTAGAAGGATCGGTTCGAAGGTAGTAGGCAGTCAGAAGTGGAGTCAGGGAAAGGGAGGGCAACGGGAAATGAATATAACCAAAATATTTCTTATACATGTATGAAATGTCACAATGAAACACATTATTATATATAATTAATATATTCTAGTAAAACAAAAAGGATATTGGTGAAAAGGAATTGTGGTCATGCTTCCATTTTTAACATTTAAATCATTTAATCAGAAAGGTCTTTACTGTGCTATCTTAATCATTTGTTTTCAACATATAGCTAGAGGCAGGGTGTGGCACTCATTTTAAAAGTGGGGAATTTCACTGAGTTAATGTAAGGCGAGTCCAGATTGACTTGTCACAAGGTCGGACATGCCCTAGAGGACAAAACTGTGTAATGTAATTTTTAGAATATTTTGCTTTAAGGTGATAATAAAAATCATAAAACTGCAGGGAGCAGAACACAAGCATGCCTAAATTTGGTTTTCTCTTTGGGTTGAACAGGTTTAATGTCCATCAAGAAAGATCACTATATAGCCAGGCATGATGGTGCATGTCTTTAACCCCAGTACTTGGGAGGCAGAAACAGGTGAATCTTTGTGATTTCAAGCCCCCCTTTGTCTCCACAGAGATTTATAAGACATCCTAGGCTACAGAGAGACCCCGTTTCAACCCCCTAAACTAATATCCAATGAGTTCAGAGAATTCTGGTCTAAGTCCAATGAGAGAGAGAGTCAAGCCAGTAGAGATGTCAAAGAAAAACATATTGGTAAATGAGGTCTACCACTCATTTTGTGATGGGAAGTTGCAACAATGAGGCCAAGTATGGAAATCTTTCTGGGAGTCATCAGAGATTAAAGAAGACAGACACAAGGAACGTAAGGTATTGGGTGGGTTTTGTGCTTGGGTCGAGATGCACCAGGAGCCTGGAAGTCTATTACATATTGCATGAGTGAAGAAGTGGTTAGCTAATAGTAACCATACTGTGTCTGGCTAAAGCTCCGCTGTTGGTCAATACAGAGGAAGATGGCGTCATCATTCCCAGAATTCTGAGGAACTGGTGTCCTGGACATGACCATGCTCCTGTCAACACTACCCATTGACTCTGAACTTCATGGGCTCGCTGTTGGACATGCTCATATATGACACAAGCATTTGAATTTAACCTTCAGATTGAGGGTGCAACTCCATAGTAGAGAACTTGCCTAACAGGAAAAGGGTCCTGGGTTCAATCCTTTACTCTGCAAAAAATAAAATAAATAAAACAACCCCCAAATATAAAGTATAAGGAAGTGAAGTCAGGTCAAGGGTAAAATCGGCTAGGGACCTGTAAAGTAAGGGCCAAATAACAATTGGTTTATGAGGTCTGGAAAACCAATCCCATGTTCCTGCCAGACTATGAAATATTTTAAGTGTTGGCATCACATTTTCCATCCAATTATTTTCCAACTTCTATTCTCATTACACGTTTTGGTGACCAGAGTCAACCATATTTATCATATCCTATTTTTGTAATTCCCAAAGTGAAACTTACCAGAAGACTTAAAATACTCAAATACACTCCTGAGGGCTTCTTCTTCATTTTTATTTTGCATGTTACCTAAGAAGTCCTTGTCCACTCAGGCCTTAGGAAGCCAAGTCCATAACCTACCCCAGCCCGCTTCAAAACAGTCTTCTTATAGAGGAGCACAAACACCTCTCCCAAGACACCACAGAGGAAGTTTCAAGGGTTCCTGTCTGGGCACAGATTATAGGATAAAGGTGCATTTTCTTTGGAGGTTTATAGATATCTTGGCCCTCTAACTTCCCCTGAAGATCCAGGGGTAGAAATAAGCAATTGGGCAGGTCCACCCTAGGGCAGAGGGAGGATTCCTGGGAATGAATTCCGTAGTGAGATTCTATCTAAACAGCTATTGGTTCTTTGAAACTGTTGAGAAAGAGTCCATGCTTTGGTATAATGGTGCGTCTTTTATTTTTTATTTATTTTTTTAATTTATTTATTTATTAAAGATTTCTGTCTCTTCCCGGCCACCGCCTCCCATTTCCCTCCCCCTCCCCTAACTAAGTCCCCCCCCCTCAGCCCGAAAAGCAATCAGGGTTCCCTGTCCTGTGGGAAGTCCAAGGAACCCCCCACCTCCATCCAGGTCTAGTAAGTTGAGCATCCAAACTGCCTAGGCTCCCACAAAGCCAGTACGTGCAGTAGGATCAGAAACCCAGTGCAATTGTTCTTGAGTTCTCAGTAGTCCTCATTGTCCGTTATGTTCAGAGAGTCCGGTTTTATTCCAGGCTTTTCCAGACCCAGGCCAGCTGGTCTTGGTGAGTTCCCAGTAGAACATCCCCATTGTCTCAGTGTGTGGGTGCACCCCTCACGGTCCTGAGTTCCTTGCTCGTGCTCTCTCTCCTTCTGCTCCTGATTTGGACCTTGAGAATTCAGTCCTGTGCTCCAATGTGGGTCTCTGTCTCTGTCTCCTTTCATCGCTTGCTGAAGGTTAATATTCAGGAGGATGCCTATATGTTTTTCTTTGGGTTCTCCTTATTTAGCTTCTCTAGGATCACTAATTATAGGCTCAATGTCCTTGGTTTATGGCTAGAAACCAAATATGAGTGAGTACATCCCATGTTCCTCTTTTTGTGTCTGGCTTACCTCACTCAGGATAGTGTTTTCTATTTCCATCCACTTGTATGCAAAATTCAAGAAGTCCTTGTTTCTTACTGTTGAATAATACTCAGACATTAAGGACCTCATTGAATAACTGGTGCGTCTTTTAGAATGGAGATTTGGACAAAACCTTTCCTTCCATACATCAGAATTGCTGCTGCGTTCCACTCAGTGTCTTCTCTGGCCTGTCCAAATATTACATATTAATTTTTTATGATTTAAAATCTAGTGGCATTGGAATAAATACCAATGAATAATTTGGTTAATTCATAGTTTGTGCATGTATTGAGGAAAGAAACCACCTTTACAAAAATGTACAAATACACAGGCATGCATGTCATTCTGGCTATGAGCTGAGTTCGGGCGACCACTAGGTGTCACCATGCACAGGTCTCGGGGCTTGTAGATACCAAGGTACCAAGATACCAAGATGAGTCTGCTCCTTGGTAAAGCTGGTCTCCCTGTATAAGATAGAGAAAAGATAGTGCATTTAATTCCACCTTCTTCTTCAGAGGGAATATTTGCTTTTTGTGTGAGTGAGAAAGAAAACCCTTTTGTATCTCCACTTTTCAAGGATATCTTGCTTCCTCTTTGTTTCACAAACAAGGAAAAGTTTCTTGAAGAAACGTCTTATGAACTTTGTAGGTTGAGAGTCTTTCTCTTTGGGTGGTACTGTATCAAACCTAACACTTTTCAAGATTCCTGAACCCTCATTGGCTAAGCAAGCTTTAAGGTATGCATGTGGCTTCATGGTATGTTTTGAAATTATGACTTCAAGCAAGCACTCATCTAGTATCTCTTTTATCAATTAATACTCATTATTAAGGTGAGAGATGTACCATGAATTAATACCCTGAGGTCAGGAACACTATACAGATAAACATGTTATTTAGATGGGCTTGTTCCATGTATCCCTTCATCTGCTCTTTAACATGAAGCCGAGTTATGTAAATATGTTCAGTTAAAACTATCTTATCTGTATGTCTCCTTGAAACAGACAGTGTGGGTTCAAGGTATGCAGGTTTTATTCATACAGTAAAAGAAAGGAGAGTCAGGTCTTCGTTAAGTCCATTGAGTTAACTTGGTAGTGTCAGATGTGGTAGTGTCAATCTATAATCCCAGTTTTCTGGGGGCTGAGCAGAAATTTAGCAAATGTGAGGCCATTCTGAGCTACCTACTTCACTAAAAAGACCACAAAACTAGACATGACTAGACCAAGGCAATGTAGAGAGGCTTAGTTTTCAGGGTCTGCATAGGGATGTTATTGCAGACCCTTGTTCATGTTAAATTCTCTATAACCTTCTACAGGTATCTATTCCCCCTCATTTGACTTGGATAATCCATCTGAAAATAATTTGGGTGGTACCCCATCCTGTGGGATAATGCTCTCGTACACTGTAAAGATGTGTTGCTCGTAATGCTTTAATAAATCGCTGATTGGTCAGTAGCCAGGTGGGAAGTATAAGTGGGGCAACCAGACTAGGAGAATTCTGGGAAGATGAAAGGTAGAGGCACAGTCATCATTCAGAAATAAAGGAAGTAAAATGAGAATGCCTTACTGAGAAAAGATACCAAGCTACAAGCTATATGACTAAACATAGATAAGAATTATGGGTTAATTTAAGTTGTAAGAGGTAGTTAGTAATAAGCCTGAACAATAGGACAAACAGTTTAGAATTAATATAAGCCTCTGTTTATTTATTTGGTACTTAATGGCTGTGGGACTGGGTAGGACAGAAACTTCTCAGAAACTGGGTAGGACAGAAACTCAGCCCTAGGACCCTGAGATTAAGTCTCATGCACAAGAAGGGTGGAGTGATATATAATATCTCCACCATACAGTGACTAGTATAGTCTCTGTATTTTTGACTACCATTCACATAAATTATCACTCTGGATTAGATAAGGAAAAGAAATATTAAAACTTCATTAACTCACCCATGCTGTGATAACTGAGAGGAAGGAGAGGTAAGGTTAAAGCAGGTTAGCATCTTTGCTTGATTGTAAGAAGATACGTCATTTGAATATACCAGCACAAGATCTCAACAATAAGAGTTTACAAAGAGAGAAGCGCTTCTAACTGCTGTGCAACTATTATAAAGCACACCTTAGCTCTATCAGTACTTAAAAGGGAAATTGCCCAAGAAATGCTACAATATGAGCAGGCAAGATGTAAAAGATTATACAGAATTATATGGAATTTTTTGTTAGTTTTTTGTTTTGAGATAGGGCATTACTATGATATTTAAGCTGGTCTTGAAACCTGTACTTAAGAAAACTTCTTACATCAGCTTCACAATTTACAAACACACACACACACACACACACACACACACACACACACACACTGTTCTCTCTACAAAAGACTTTTTTTCCTTTGTATTTTGCTCATTTATATATCATTGTTTAGAACAATGCCTGGCATGGTGGCCAGACGCCAAAGGTGGTCCTTAGCAGTCTCCAAGTCCTGATAGTCACACACCGCAGATAAGTCAGGGTAGGAGGACCTATGCTTTGCTCACAACCAATAGATTTCAACAGACAAGTGAGATGTCATTTTCATTATTAGATTTGATTAAGTCATGTTAAATATCCCTCAGCATATTGGAGGTAGACACTCTCTTTGCAGGCCTGACGTTATAAATGTCCTTCTAATGATCACGAGGGGAGGCACCGTGAGTGGTCTCTGGAAGTCCAGGTGCTATGTACAGCCTGAGTTAGTCTGAAGCACAGAAAATTGATTGTTCAAGAAATTTGAATGAATTTTGAAGTAGATTTTTCTCCAGCAGTGCTTCTAATGAGGATGTATCTCCTAACATTCTGTTACTCCGTGAAACTGAGACCGAGCAGAAGGCCCAGTCAGGGCGAGCTTAGATCCCAAGCCACAGAAATGGAAGATCATGAATGTATGTGTGTGATTTTAAGTCCCTAATTCTGTGTTTTGTTATTCAGAAAACCTAAACTAAGACCAAAAAAACCTAATGAACCTAGCATAGTGAATTAATGTACATGTATGTTAATGAAGCAATTGTTTTATACATTCATGAATTTTAAAGTGCTATTGTATGCACATGCAACTTTTGTTTATTGCATTAGATAATAGCTTAACATTTTTATCAAACCTCAAGCATGCATAGCCAAGTCACACTTTTCCGTTCACAATGAAGATTCATTCCGTCGCTGATTGTGAAACACCCCTGTCTTGCGCTCATTTCTTTTTCTCTTTGTTTCCTAAGACTACTTGTCTTAGTTTGGGGTTCTATTGCTGTGATAAAACACCACGATAAAAACAAGTTGGGCAGGAAAGGGTTTATTTCATCTTGCACTTAGTTCACACCCTGCCATACTCTGTCTACTCCGTCTGGGAAGTAAGAACAGCAATTCTGGAGGCTTGAACTGAAGCAGAAGTCAGGGAGGGACACTGCTTACTGCCTTGCTCCTGGAACTTGCTCAGCCTGATTTCTGGATCTACTCAGGACCATATGCCCAGGGGTATCATCAGCCGTGTGGTCTAGGCACATTCGCATCAATTATTGATCAAGATAATGCCCAGAGGGAGGTATTTGCTCAATTGAAGATTCTCTTCTTTTGTGTCAAATTGACAAAGAACCTAGTGAGAGCACCACCTCTCTCTCTCTCTCTCTCTCTCTCTCTCTCTCTTTCTCTCTCCCTCTCTGTCCACATTTGTATATACATCTTTGTAAAGTGTTCATTGGTAACTGGCACTGTACGTGGGGTGAGAAGCAAAAGGGAGGTAGGGCCATTGCTCAGATATGCTTTCATCAGGTGGCTTGAGCCATTTCTATACATAGAAAAAAAACCCACTGGAGAATTAATGCATCCAAGAGCAATAATTAGTACCGTTGTTCTCGTGTGTTTGGGGAGCTGAGGAAAAGGTAGACCAAATTAAGCAATAGGGTCATGTCAACGTGACCACTTTCGTCTTGGACTTTTTTCCTTTAGACTAAATTACCCAGGAGCTGGAAAGGAAACTTGTAACCAGAATCTCTTCATCAACAAATATTGTCTTAATTGCTAGGTGTGCCAAGTTTAAATAACTGCACTAAATATGTCTATCTAAATCACTTAAAATATGGGCTTTGAAATGAAATTAGGTTTATGTAGATTTTTCAAGACAAATTCTGTTGAAAATGTACTTAAAAATAGGAATTTATCATTACCATTTCACAGCGAACTTAAATGTCACTGCCTTCTACTGTAAAACCAAGCAAGGAGTAGATGCTATGGTCCATGACAATCCATGCTAATGGGGAGGGCTGAAATGCAGACTAGTGAAAACAGTGACAAAGCAAAATAAAATAAAATCCATATTGGTTTTTTTTTTTTTGAAGTGTGGTTGCCTAAGGGCATTTTCAGTCACACACACACATCACAAACACTTTTAGAGGTGTAGTTCCTTGTTGTCATTTTGGATCTTAAAAACAGTGTCTGATTTTATCATCCCCCACATCAACACTGCTGATAAATGATAGGGGTATCAGCGGGAAAGGTTCACCATGGACCTTCAGCATCATCCAGTTTCAGCTTCCTTCTGTCATGTGACTCTCTAAACTTTTGCTTTTAC
Source organism: Microtus oregoni (assembly GCF_018167655.1). Classification (NCBI taxonomy): domain Eukaryota; kingdom Metazoa; phylum Chordata; class Mammalia; order Rodentia; family Cricetidae; genus Microtus; species Microtus oregoni. The sequence goes on along the minus strand of NW_024543095.1, from coordinate 8,851,280 downwards.
TATCTTGAAGGATCAAAAGTCCACTGTATCCTGAAATAGCTTGGTCTATTCTCAGACAATAAATAGAAAGACCTAACTTTGCACTATTTAAGCAGAAATCTGCACCCCTTTGGTATTTTCCTATCAATCCCATTTCTGAGTTTTTGGTCACAGGAAATAACTATTGTTTATTTCCATGAGTGTCTGCAGACATCATTTTAATCTCAAGGGTTCTCTTGGTTAAAGAAACATTTGCAGTTTTCATAAATTTCCTGGGCTTGATGTTTGTTCATCATCTTGGTTATTCTCCTCTGCCTCACTTTCTAATGAACTTCAAAGTTTAGCACTCTGAATCAAGGATACTACCCAAGAAATGAAAAGAAACTGGTGTGAAATCACATGTGATGAAACAGGACCAGGGAAAGACAAATTGGAAAAGAACAAACACAACAGATAAACAACAGAAGATTAATATATATGGGTAAGTATAAATCTAGGTAGTTATTTTAGCACACATTTTTACATCTAACTTGATAGTTACAAATATGTAGATAAAATGAGATAATTTTTATATGTGTATGGGGTGGGTGCACTATATTTTCATACATATACCGTGTGTGTGTGTGTGTGTGTGTGTGTATGTGTGTGTCTGTGAAGCCAAACACTGATACCCACTGCCATCTTCCGATGCTTTCAACTTTATATCTTGAGGGAGAGTTTCTTACTTGAGCACAGAACTTACCAGTTCAGCTAGTCTAGATAGCCACATCAGGCCAGGAGTCTACCTCTCAGCACCTGCCCAGAGCTAGGATTACAGTCAAGCCACCAGGCCTGGTGACCCTGAGGATCCAATTCTGACATTCATGCTTGCATGGCAAGTGCTTTATCAATTGAGCCATATTACCAGCCTCAAATAGGATTATTGTAAAAGAGGATAGAATAAAAATGCTTACGTCATCCAACAAGCAAGCACAAACTAGCCACAAAGCTATCTACAGATAGTAGGGATGAAGTCATTCATCACGCTAATGCTTTTTTTTTTCAATCTGAGGTCACCTGAAAGATCAGAAGCAAGTTAGAAAAACAGAAAAAAGCCATAATCTTAACCTTGTATCTCCTGATTAGACTCTTGAAATAGCTTTTCTCATTCTTCCCCTAACATTTCCTTACTTATTTCCCATAGTACAACTCTAGAGATCTTCCACAGAGCTACTTAAATTCCCTCAGTGGCTTCCCATGTTTCTTGAGAACGTGCTCAACATGCCTCTGTACAATCTGGAGCTTCCTCACCCTGCACTTTTGTCTTGTCTCTGTAGTATCACTGACTCTGGTCTATTAGCGTGATTATTAAGTTATTGTCAGCATAATAGGCATACACTTAACCACTGGCTGGTCTTGAAGGAGCATGTCATCAAGACTAGCTGTGGAGGGAGACTTTCCCCTTCTATACTCCAGTACTCTCTTTCTAGGACCTCATTGTTGTAGGGAGGCCGCTTGTTTGTTCCTGGCTGCTCAGCCCTGAAATAACCACACAGAAACTGTCTTAATTAAATCACTGATTGGCCCATTAGCTCTAGGTTCTTATTTGCTAGCTTTTACATCTTAATTTAACCTATTTCTATTAATCTGTGTATCACCATGTGTCTGTGGCTGTCTGGCATCTCTCTCTGGCGGAGCTTCATGGCTTCTCCTGACTCCACCTTCTTTCTCCCAGCATTCAGTTTAGTTTTCCCTGCCTACCTCTATTCTGCCTTGTGTAGGCCCAAGACAGTTTCTTTATTAACCAATGGTATTCACAGCATATAGAGGGGATCCCACATCACCTCATCTTGCATCTCTGATGGGTGTGTGTTGATATTTTCTCACAGAGCAGTAAAGTAGACTGATGAAAGGTTTTCTTTCGGGGTGACCGACTCTTTGTAGTCAGTACAGTGAAAAGGACTCATGTCCCACTCAGATCCCTAGTCTGGGCACAGATGGAGCTTCATTAGCAAGGAAGGCAGGCAAACCATAGGTGGCAAACTCTGTTTCTGCCTTTAAGCTTCCTGATAGTCTCATCCTCAGTTCCAGAGTCCAGCATTCTTTACTATCACCTCTTCCCCCATTTTATACCTTTCATCTTTCTTCTACTTCTCAACTCTGCTTTGTAAGATGTGGTAGACAGGGGAGTGGGTGCTAGAAAAAGAATTGCTTAATTACTTCAAGATCTGAAAGTGGAGGTGAATAGGGTAAGGACGCTACATGCAGAGGCAACAGAACTGATTCGGAGATGAAAGAGCCAGGTAGTAGTCAAAGATAGAACCCATAGCCCAGGCAAGACAGAAAACAAAGACAGAATGACTCAGTGTCTAGTGAAGTAAGGAAAGGGGGTGTATCTACCAAATGCAAACCTAATGGCAATATGAAGGTACTTTAGCTCCCACAAAAGGATCATACTCATCTTCCAGTAAAAGAAGTGACTGAAATTTTAAGTTACTTTTGTACAGAAGCCAAAAGGTTATTCTATAACCACAGTAGTTAGTAATAATTTTCACACTATTTAAGAACCTTTGAACACCAACTAGTATATAAATATGACATTATTATGCTAAGTTTTCACAATTACCCAGCAGATAGTATTTTATGCCATCTTCCACAAAATGACTTTGAAGTTCAAAAGAGAGTCTTGTCCAAGGTGGCACAGTGGTAAGTGGTAGGGTAGAGCTTAAGTTTAGATCATAAGGGACCTTGGAGTGAGCACTCCCAGGCATAGTGATGATCTGATCACAATCCATCAAATACTTGATAGTTTTCAGAATGCTTGTCACTTGGTTTTACACGTGTATGATTGAGGATATAAAGGGCACCTGTGGCCATCTACTTACACTTGAGCCAAGTAGCCTTGACAAGCAGTGAAACTTGCTCAATGTCAAAGAATCAGACCTGAGAAGCAGGCCTGGCCACTCAATACCACGGTGTTCCCCACTAGTTAGAAGTAGAGTTAACTAGATGACAGTAGACAGAAGGAAGAACAGACAAATAAACACAACTGGAACCAGTCTTACTACTTATGGATGGTTTAGATTCCAAACTGTCATCAGTCAGAGGAATAGGGAACTAGTGAAGGATATTAAAAGTTACAGAACTTGATTTGATGGACTCTGAGGTTACTTAATTGTCTATATTTCCAAACCCTTCAATATCTTGCCCAAAGTTATTTTCTATGTAGGAACACCAGATTACCTCTGTGATCCTTTCAGCTCCAGAGAACTGCCCATTTGTCCACGGGAGCCTGCCTGGCTCCCACATTTATAGTATGGCACACTTTTATCCTCTACCTACCACACTGATGAGAACTGGGTACATGACCAATTCATTTGATGATCACGTGAAAATTGAGCATGGGTATGGGAGTATGGAAGGGCTGGGGTTGAAGACAGAACCCTGGGAAATAGAAAACAATCAGGTCGTCAATAATGTATTAGGAAAAGGGAGGAAGCAGAGACAAGAATGGAGAACAGGTCTTGTGGGATAAGGATGCAATTTCACTTTATGGTTTCATTTCTCTTTGGAGGCCTCATGTTTTCCTGCAAGGTAACTGGTGTCAGGTTTAGCTTGTGCTATCCCAAGTGTCCTCAGTGAAGATGCCATTGCAGTTGAAGGCTGGAGGGTGCTTTGTTCAAAGTGTTTTTTGTCTCCTTCCTGATTCATATGTTGAAATTTAATTTCCCTTGTGATGATATTAAGAGTCAGATTTTGGAGGAAAATTTAAGTTCCAAAGCCTTATGATTGGGATTATTATCTTTTCTTTGTCTGTTTTGAGAAATTCAGAATGGTGTTACATTTGTTTGTTTGTTTGTTTAGTCTATGTATCTTTTACATTACATATTTAATCCCATTCATTTCCCCATCCCTTCGTATCTGTCCGCCATCCCTTTACACCTCCAAATTAAAAAAAAAAAAAAGAAATTAAGAAGAAAAAGCTGTAGGGTTGCTCTGCTAGATTTGAAGTGGGAACAACTCTCTCATGATTACAACTTCAAGACTGGCTCACCCACATCTGTCCTAACAGGGTGGGCTCCATTGTGCTGCTCTGGCAAGGTATAGGGTCTCCTCTCCCTAGCGTTGCCATTGGTGGGGTTCCGGATAACTCTCCTACTCTTATGACCACAGGGCCAGTTCTCTCACTTGCCTCAAACATTGATGGGTAGGCAGGAAGGCATTATTTCCCTGTCTATACCACCACAAGACAATTGAGAAGTGGAGAGAGCTCTCTTATGATCACAACTTTGGGACTGGTTCACTCATCCCTTTATAAAAAGGACATAGATGTTAGAATAAGGACTTAGCTTATGTATGTACAAGAAAGTGGGTCCTGACAGACACTGTTGGAGGCATCCATTTCTGTCTTCTTACCCGCCAGAATTTGTCAGATATGTTTTATAGATTGTGACCAATCCAGCCTATGGCATTTGCTTATAGCAGTTTTAATAGACTGAGGCAGTGGAGAACTGAGGGATGAAAGAACCAACCTAGAAAAGACTCGTGGAAGGAGACCAAAACTGAAGTCCCAATCTTGGAAGTGATGACCGTTGCACAAGTAGAAAGCATTGGGCAGTTCAATGAACTAGATCAGGACTTGACCAAATTATTTGATGAGATTCCTTCATCCTTAATGAATGTAAAAATAACCCACTGCAACCAGGCATGCTCCGTACTTCTTTTCTGTGTTTCTTTCTTGAGTTACTATTCATACTAGGTTTTATAATGGCTTCTTCCTAGCTTCCCCACACTCTGCTACTGTTATTATATAGCTAAATATAAAGGTCCAAGAGTGGGGGTAATGTTATAGCTAACATTTACAAAGTGATGTATAGCATAGAAAACTACTTTACAGTGGCTGCAATTTATGGAGCACATAGTGTGCACAGGTGCCCCGTCAGGACTTTGTATATAATAACTGGTCCCTACAGCCATTCCTAGAAGAAAGCATTTTATCGTTAATTTACAAATCGGAAAACTGAGGCTTAAATAAGCTTAAATATCTGCTTATGAATATTCACATAGCAGGATTTGGACCACGTTTTGGGGCTGTAGTTGGCATTGTTCTAGCGACATAATGATAGACTCCTTTTTCCTTCATTTCATTCCATTCATCCATACAAATGAGAGGTAATCAGTTCCATAAAGATACACATGATTAGGTCAAAGTGATGTCAAGTAAAGTATTCAAAAATAATTGAGAACTATAAAATAGAAGTTTAGACTGACTTAATGAAGTTAAGTGTGGAAAATATCAGATCAATCCCATCCAATTTCTCTGGCAGAGATGAGAAATATGGCTATCATCAATTTTAATTTAATTTAATTATTTGAGAAATTTGACAAACAAGCATTGAATGCTTGTCCGTTTCATGTCAGTTATTGTGTTCGACATTTAGGATACAAAGTTGATAACATATGGGTGTAATTTCTACTCTTAATGGGTTTGTGAACCAGAAGGGAAACATCTTTATAAACAATTCCAATATAGCCACTTAAAGTTACTGAAGGAGATAGGTGATGTACCAGGTGCAATAAGAACTCAAGTAAAATGTGCATAAAATATTCATTTTTGTTTCTCTCTCTCTTCCTCTCTCTCTCTCTCTCTCTCTCTCTCTCTGTGTGTGTGTGTGTGTGTGTGTGTCTGTGTGTGTGCGTGTACAAGAGTGTTGAAAGGAAGACAGAGGCCATTCTTGGGTTGGGATATAAAGGAGGAGTAAGAATTTTCTAGGTGCCATTTGGAGGTTGACATAAAAATGATCATTATTTATTCTCTTTGCTTCCAAAATCCGTATGTTTGGAATTTTCTGACCTAGAATTCCTTCAATATATAAATCTTTAAAACATTTCTTTTACAAGGAGGATAGACTGAAAAAGGGCATGGAAACATGGGAGGACTTAGCTTTAACCTGCTAGTCTAGAGCCTCTCACCTCTAGCTCTTCTTCATGCCAGGGTGTGTGTGGTGTGTTTACACTCTTCTTCATGCAGGGGTGTGTGTGTGGTGTGTTTACACTCTTCTTCATGCAGGGGTGTGTATGGTGTGTTTACACTCTTCATGCAAGTGTGTGTGGTGTGTTTCCACCCACACTTTAGGACCTTTTCCTTTTGCCATTAGAAGATAGGCATGGTATACATTGTGGCAGTACATACTTTGGTGAGGCAGCCATTATATTTCTGTTTATGGTTATTGTTTGTTTTACCCACAAACAGTATTTCATGGGTATGACTGTATGAGGTAATACAAATACATCAGATTACTGAACTGTTTGCTTCTCTGTTGTGCATCCTCAGCGTCACTTGAAAGATGGTTTACTCATGGAGGATGTCATGGGATTATAATCTGTCTGGAACAAGAGCATAAGGTTGAAAATTTTAAATTCTCCAGTTTTCGAGATCAGTGGGGGTGTATGACACAATACTGATTAAATGTGATGGTGTTTAATAAATGAATTAATAATTAGTGACAAAAAACATGTAAAACCTGTTGGCTCCTTTGTTTACCACATCACAGCACAGACTATTAAATGCATATAGATCTCTAAATGACCAAGACAGCATGCTCTCTCAATGTGAAGGTTTATATAAGCTGTGACTAATACTGTCTCAGAGTGAAATATTCTCTATAAAAAATATTTTTTTCTGGTGCTGGGGATTGAACTCAGAGTCTTGTGGGACACATATTTGAAATCTTATTTTATTTTTGCTTTTTTGATGTTAAGAATTGAATCCAAAGCCTGGAACATACTAAGGCAGAAATTTACCCATACAGTCTATTCACCATATTGTTAAAGTTATTTTATAAACATGAGGTCTGAGAAAAACATCAAGTAGAAAAGCGAAGTCACAGTGAATCTGAGTGTGAACAGCCTCTAGCAATTCAGTTTACTCTGAGTTTAAAACCAAAATGTTGCCAGGGAAACAAAACACCTCTGATATGGGACCATAAAGGAATAGAAACTTAAGCTGTGGGGGTGGGGAAGACCTGGAATATTTTGTAGACCACCAGTTCTTTTGTGAATAGCTGACCTTATCAAAGGACTTCCATGTCTTCAGGGCAGTGTGCCACAGGGGAAAGCAATGTACACAGGACACTTTTGTTTTGTTCATTTTATTTCATCCCACATGGCATTCATATTGATAAGGAGCGGCTTTTATAGAACTACTGACTTAATCTCTACCCACCTGGGTTAACACCGCCAGTGGATAACATTGGATTTGTATTTTTTTTTTTTATCACTAGCCTGGATAATGCAATTACAAACATTATCAGGTTCGCAGACTGCACCAAGATGGAAAAACTTAATACCTCATAGCTCACACACAAAGCACACGGCGTAATCTTTTGACTTAAGAAGTCTGAGAGAGGTTTCAAATCCTCTTTAATGACCCAGCAGCTTTCAGCTTGTCATTAAAATGAGAACGCTCAGGGTGCACCTTCTAAGGGACTTGTTGAGTTGTGAGAATCACCCACATACATATCACAACGCATTACCTCTGCATTATCCAACACAGGAAGGGACAATAAAAATAGAGCAGACATCCAGGCTGTTGGCTGTGTTCTTTTCTTTTTGGGTATGTCTGTGAAAATATCGCCACCATTATTAATTTTTTCACTACCTTTTTCTTTCTCTCTTTAAGATAAGGCTTCTCTATGTAGCCCAAGCTGGCTTCAAACTCATGGTTCTCCTGCCTCATTCTCCTGAGCACTAGGATTTAAATATGCGCCATCACACCCCCCACACTTTGTCTTAATTAGTAGTTTTGTATTTCCTTATTAGGTCTACACGGTTCATAAGCATAAAGACTGCAGGGGGAGTGATGGTGGTTGTCTAGAAGATTGCTGAGCTCGTTCCCAAACCTAGACAGCCAAGAAAGGCAGATCCTTTCTTGGAAAGCAGCAGCAGTTTCTATACATTCAGGAAGGGCAAAGCCTGAGGCTGGAAGCCTAAATGCTGTCTTGGGTATTTTATAATGCTCCTGGCCCTCCCCCTCACCACTACAGGTCCTGTTTAGATTCCCACACCTATGCCTTCCAGCTGTTTCTCTTTGCAATGTTTTCTGGGACCAAGAAGCAGCTACCTCAGGAAGTTCATGCAGCCTGGGAAAGCACAGATTATAGTGTTGTCAAGAAAACCTTTTATATCTTTCTAGCTCATTTGTTAGCTGACTTTAGTTAATAAAGCCAAGGGACATTTTAATTATACCTAATTGTCTTCTAAACTTCTAGTCAGAAAGAATATCTTGTTGGAAATTCCATGAATAATAGCAAAGGCATTCTGGATTTGGCATGTGTATGGGCTGAAAGAAAAAACACTCATAGCCCTGGCCTCATATTCAAAGGCATATGAGCATGAGTATCTGTCCAGGTGGGAAACTCCAGTAGGGCAAGGCTTGCATTTTTCATTTTTGTTTTTAAAGATTTGTTTTATTTTAAAAATTATGTATGCATGGCTGATGTCATAGTACTAGAAGGTGCCATGTAGGTTTCTGGGTTATGGAGGACGTCATTAGTAGCCATATTTAGCTGTGAACCCTATGAACTACAATATGTTGACAGAGGATTCTGTCCTGCCTGGTCAGTCCCAAAGAAATACACAGGGGTCTATATTAATTATAAATTGGTTGGCCTGTTAGCTCAAGCTTCTTATTAACTCTTATAACTTACATTAACCCATCATTCTTGTCTGTGTTAGCCCCATGGTTTGGTACTTTTCATCAGCGAGGCATTTTCTTCTTGCTTCCTCTGTGTCTGGCTTCCTCTGTGTCTACTGCAGGCTCAGCCTTTCCTCTTCCCAGAATTCTATTCTTCTGGTTGCACTGCCTATACTTCCTGCCTGGCTACTGGCCAATCAGTGTTTTCTTGAAGCAATGCAACTGACAAATCTTTACAGGGTACAAAATCATTGTCCCACAGCAACAATAGAAGAAGGACATGGATGGGTACTATCCCTAAATAGTCACCAACTCCTTTCTTATTGGATTTAAGGTCCCATTCTGCCTGGTACTTTAAGTCTGGCCATGAACCCATCATTGGGTAGCTCCCAGGCCTTAGGGATAAACCTACTATGTTTACATGGTAGAGTGGACATAGTATAAAATTACCCTATAAAGTTGAAACTTATGAGGGGCTTTTGCTGCTGTCGTTTTGTTTCTTCACTGGATGGTGGTTAATGAAGAAACACAGAATCAGCCAAGTGCAGAGAATGAGTGTGGTGGTGGAGTGCTCAGCCACACATGGGACGTCTCTATTATCCCTTCCTCATGACTCAGACATAAGAGAAGCCAGAACGATTGCAAGAGCCAGAGAGGAGTAGACCCAAGGGGTGTCCTCTGAACATGTCAAACTGCTACACTTGGGAAGTCACAGAGGCTGTAACTGCCCGCAGAAGACCAGCACAAGAGCAGTCAATGTTCCATCACAGAGAGGGAGGGGCTTATGAACCCACTCCCAGCTGAGAAGCTATCCACAGTTGGAGGCTTCTGGAGGAAGGTTTTCCTTAAGGTGTGGCCTCTGGTAGGTTGACCACAGTGTGGCAGATGGCCCCACGAGTACGTGTGTAGCACAAATTGGACTTATTTAGGCAAAATTAAGTCACAAAGTTGGGAAGGGTCAAGTAGGTGGGAGTGAATCTGGGAGGATTTAGGGGGAGGAGTGACAGGAGACTATGGTTAAATTTGGTGTGTGACATTTTCAAAGAACTAGTAAAATTATTTAAATTAGTAATTTTAATTATTGTGTTAATTGAATTAAGTTTAATTAACTTAAATTAGTAAAATTCTATTTAAAACGACTCATTTTTGTTATTTTTTAAAATCGTATGCATATGTGTGTGTATCTATGTGTGAGTATATGCACACATATGCAGTGCCAGAGTCTGGAAGAGAGCATCAGACCTGGTCCCCATCAAGAGCAGTACTCAGTCTTAGCCACTGAGCCATTTCTCCAACCCCAAGATTTGCATCTTACCTGGGTCTGTATCCTCTGTGGCTTCCCCGGGTCTGGCATAGAGGAGTCAGGCAGGAAATATTTGTTGAACAATGCTGTATTTGACTTCATAATCCTCATAAATCAGAGTACATGTAAGTCAAATGTTCAAATAAAATCATTATTTTCACAGGGAAGGGAGAAATGAAAAGTGAATAAGGATCTTAACAAATCGAATATGGCAACATTTCTAAATTTCAAAGTTTTCCATTTCTCTCTTCTTTGCTCAATAACAGCTGATTTGACTCAATTCTATCTTACATCTTTTGCCCTGTCTTGCTTAATGTTCCTCACTAGCATTTCCCTTTTCCTCACTCCTCCATCCCACCCTCTCTCACTCTCCCTCCGTCCTTCCTTCCCTCCCTCCCTCCCTTCTTCCTCTCCTTTTGTTTCTCTTCCTTAGAGTGTTAGTTTATACTTCACAAGTACACAAAGAGTGATGACCCAAGTGTAAAAACTTAGAAGTCATTGAGATGTCACTAAAAAAGTAGAAAAACAAGAAGCCAGAGGCACAAATGTACCGTCTGAGAGAAGGATCTCTATTTTTACTTGTCAATGTTTTCTCTTTGTTCGTAGCAGTTTTCTGTGACCTGTACAATCAGAAAGCATTAAGGATACACTTAGTTTTTGTTTTTTTTTTTTTTTTTTTTTGTTTTTTTTTTTTTACCGTGGAGCAATAAAGGGTGTTGGTGCCACTGTGGTAATTTAGTCGGAGGTCCATCAGATTTTTTTCCCCTGAGATTCTCTGATCTTAAACCTACCTGTCAATTATCATTCATCTACGGACACACACATCTGTCTTGACAAAGAGCGTGTGAGACCGGCTGACTCAGAGCAAAACTGACTTTATATGGAGGAGCCATGGTTTTGTGTGGGTGTCTCCTGAGCCCACAGCAGGGCAGTGCCACAAGTTGCAACACCTGTTGCTTCTGAAAAGCCTCCCCGTAATCCCTGATTTCTACAAGAGGTGTGCAAAAACGCGCTGACTTTAGTCCTCATATATTGGCGCACGATTTCCCTGAGCTCGGTCCCTTCGTTGTCTCTGCAGTATGTCTGTAAGGCTAGACGACAATTTTGAAGAAGCCAAGCTACAGGAAGCCACACATGTTTCCCCTCTGAGGAGATGAGGCCCATAGGGGGAGGTAGTCCTGACAGCCAGGAGCTAGACTGTTCTGGAGGCCAGAAGGACCAGAGGCTGTGGTTCCTTTCTCGCTTGTGAGGTTATTTCCCATATTCTCCTTCCCAGGCATCATCACTGTAGACTTGGGGCTGGCAAGGACTTCACGAGCCAGGCAGGGGCTGTACAGACATGGCGCAGATTTTGTTAACATTACAATTCTATGTTAAATTTACACTGTTTGATGATCAGACTTATTTTTTTTACTTAATTTTAATATTATGAGTGTTTACCTGATTGTATGTCTGTGGATGAGGTACTGTATGAATCACGTGCATACAGTACCTGCAGAGGCCAGAAAAGGGTGTTGGATTCCCTGGGACTGAAGTTACAGACATTGTGATCTGTCATATGGGTGCTGGGATCGAAATCCAGGCCTTTGGAAGAGCAGCCAGTGCTTTTCAATGCTGAACCTTCTCTCCAACCCCCATATGTTTATTTTATTACCGAGCTTTCCTGTTTCCATTTAGTCTGAATGCTCTACCATGGTTGCGATTATGTCAGTGTGTTCATATTTCAACAAATACCAACCAAGCACCTACCAAGTGTCAGTCACAAGAGAAAAAAAAGGAGTCATTTCCTGCCTTCTTCGTTTATTTCATTGTTATTCATTCAGTCAATAAATATTTACCAGGTACCTACTTCATGCCGTCTATGGTTGCTATCATGGGAATATAAAAAAATAGATAGCTTTTCTTGTCGTAATATTTTAAATGGGGACTGATAAACAATAAACAAATAAATATATGGCATGCCATATGGTGAGGAGTGCTACAGAGAAAAATACTTTATTTCTGTTAAAAATGGAATAGCTGTATTTCCCATTTGGCTAGGAAGGCACTGCCCACCTCCAGGATAAGTAGGTCCTACATGCTGTACAAGACAAAGTGCCAGTGAGTCTCAGGTCTGTGTGCACTATAAGAAATGTTTGCTGTTGATCTAAAATTTAACAGTGTGTTCTGTGTGCAAGCTGGCAACTGAAGCACCCTCACTGCCCCCATCTGGAATGATTAACTCTCCTACAAACTGTCATTTTGTCTGCTAAGACATTCTTGTTCCTGGTAGCCTCAATGTTACACTGAGAAATTGAATCATCTGTCCTTAACTGGAGCCCACCAGGTTCAAACCTCACCTCCTGTCTTTTCCTCTCAGAGACTGGCTCTCCCGTAGGTATGACTGCATTTAGTTAAAATGATGCTAAGGACATTTATACAGACTTTAAAATGAGAACATTCCTTAAATGTGCAGATTCCGTAGGGGCACAGCCGTTTAACTGAGAAGGTTATCTGCTATCCAAAGTTTATATATTGCAAGACAGTAACTAGGATCCTAACTTTCTCTGCCATCTCCAACACACTTCTCTATTGCCGCATAGGCTTGTACTTACACTGTGTTTTGGCTGCTTTTGCTCAGCCAGTTCACCAACACGGTTGCTCACTGACAGATATAAGGCAATCTGGGTGTAAGAAAATAGCCTGGTATTTTGCGGTGGTTCCCAAACCCCAAGGTACGATCTCTGAGGACTCTGGAATGGTTGGAATCGCAGAGGTCTTTGGAATGTGAGAAAGAGAATGTGCCAAAGCTGGTTTCAAAGCAAATGGAGGGTTTTGGTGTGGAGGAGCGAGGATAGTGCCTGATGCAGAAGTAGGAAGCTGGGCCTCTCTTCCCAGGAGGAGCTGACCTTGCTACTGCTAGGGAGGATCATTTATTTCACCCTCTTCCTCCCCCCCAACAGGGACTTGACACATATGCTCAGCTACCGGGAACAGTAGCAAGTGCAGACACCCGCTGGTCCTGCTAATTACCAAACAACTCCCGGGATGAGGGCATTGGTTTAACACCTGGGCAAAGGTAGCTGACTCTGTTAGAACTAGACAATGTTGGCTTTGCAGTTATTGCAGATTCCCAGATCATTAATCAGAGAAATAGTGCTTTGTACCTGGGAAGCAGGGCCACAGAGAATCTTTTACCTTCGATTAGCGGGAGTTCGCTACAAAAAGAACCATAAACACAGTTCTTTAGCTTTCCTAGAGCAGAATACATGGCCATCTTGGAAATGCCTGATGTGAACTCATTTGTACTTAGATCAAATTTGTTGCTTGAAACATTAGTGAAAGGTACGCTCACCATGCAGCCCCCTCCGTGGATGGCTCCTTTTTCTGCATGATTGGATTGTGCAGACGCTTGTTTTAAAGGTAGGCACTTCGTTAATGTGAGCAGTGTCAGGGCTGTCAAAAGAGCCCTGAAGATCACCACTGAACAGCTTCTTTTCTCTTTCCATTAGGCTCTCCAGCATCTCTAACTTATTCACTGTTTGAGTGACGTCATTCTCCAAGCATCTCCACATCCCATTGTGCCATGTCAAGAACTCCATCTTGACAAGTCACCTAGGAAGCTAAGGCATTTCACCCTCCCACCACCAACAAATTGACAGATGAGGAAACTGAGGCACAGTTAAGAGATTGGGCTGGTTTGCTTTACGCCACTTGTCAACCTTCCTGCCCATTTTGATTCTTCCGTGGCCAGTGACCTGGGGCTACCTCGTGGTACTCATTTCAGAATGGGCTACTTTGGCACCCATCTCATTTTGATTTGCTACCACATCCTGAAGTCTTTCACCTCTCAGCTGATCTGCCATCTTGTGGCTGTGGGTCAGGCATGTGGTCTAGGAAGAGAGCTATTTGCCGGGGCCAAATCATCCCTTCCAGCATGTACACGGGAAATCACATCAAGATCAGATTTGGATTTAGAGGTTAAATGAAGTCATTGCCACTCTGGCCCCACACATATATTTCTTTATCGATAACATCTTATGCTCTGTTGTAAAGTCCATCACTTTCCATTCATCTTCACTGCGGATATTTAAAGGATTTTTGTCGCTGTGATAGAGTAATGAAAAATAGGAAAGTCTGTGTCTCCCACTCGTGAACCTGAACATAATTTCCAATTTCAAGATAATGTAAAAAGAAATGCAAGCCACCTATGCACCATGGCTAGAAAACAGTGCCAACCACTGGCCTCCTAACACAATGAATCTTCCTCTACCTCTGTTGTAGACACAACCCTAAAGGGACTGTGCTTGTTTATTTGAGTCATTGTGGCGCTAAGTAGAATTATGAGTTCCATGGATCACATGCTGATTACACAGCTTCTGTCTGAACCGTTAGTAAGCATCATGACTTCATCTTAGGGAATAGTTGGGATTAATAAACCTTTCTATACACCGTGACTGAAGAGGTTTCAAATCAAAGTAAAACAAACTGGACTGAGTCGTGCTTGGCCAGCGTGTTCTCAAGTAGGCATCAGACCTACTTGAGATGGCCATCAATAAGGTTGTTTGTGGGATCCAATCAAGCAGGCCTATTGAAGCGGAAAGATGGTTTGGGGGTCCACGCACTGAGTTATCAGGCCGCCTCCTGGACTCGAAGGGAAGGGCTCTGCTTTATGTTCCTATAGACGTGAAGCATAGCTCTGATATTACGGAGTCTTGCGATCTTCAGCAAATTGCTCAGGGCTTGCTGCTCCAGTTTCCTCATCTGTGAAGAGTGAGTGACACAGTTTCCCTGAGAAGGAAAAGCGGCTGGTAAAGCCCAGCTCACACAGCTGTTTTCCTGCCATGCTTCCCTGCTGTGAAATGGCCTCTCCCGACACCGACAGCACCTAGAGTGGCTAAGAAATAGCTTTCATAGGCTGCATCAGTTGGCTTTCTGAGGGGTTACTGGAAGTGGGGAGAGACTGATGGAATGGAAGGATGAGTCACCTGGGAAGGCCGCAATCATCCGCGGCTTGAGGAAGTGCTGTCTTCCAGAGCAGTGCTCCCTGAACCTCTGACACCACCATCCTGCATTCCTGGAGCGCTTGTCATGCTTCCAGATTCGGAGGCTCCACACCGTCCCTGTGGAAGGACCTGTGGCGAGGAGAAACAGAATTGCTCCCTGTGATGAGCTTCCGTGCTGATTCTTAGGAAGCATAGCCTAGCGAATGTAAAGGTTTTTATCTCTATGATACCAGATCATACTTTTCTTCTAGCCAATCCAAATGCTGGGTTTACGGACCATGACTGTGTCTGGGGGCAACAAAAATAGTAGCAGAAGTAGTACTAATTCCAATTAGTAGTAGATGACAATTACCAAGTCAGTCAATTCTAGACATTATTTATAAAACTATTATTATGATTGCCATAATCACTTTTTCTGGGTATGAGAATGAGGACTTTATATTTGTTAGGCAAACACTACCACTTGGCTATCCCCAGCCTCTGTTTAAATACATTAACTCTTTAGCCTTCGCAGCAATACCTGACACTCGCCATATTGTTATAATTACCTATGATTTATGGAGTAAACAAGCACTGTCTAGCTGTTCAGGGCAAAGCAGGACTAGGAGCCTGTGATATCCACCAGGAAGATACACTGATCCCTGCACTGAATCAGAGAGGAATGCCACAGGGAGCTAAGCCATAGTAGTGTTTGTCACCTTGCATTCCTGAAGAGGTTCTTTAACCTAGTTGGGAGGAGGGGTAGGGCTTGGAACAAGTCAGGCTTTTAGGAAGTTGGTGTGGGGGAAAAAGAGATCTAGGTAGATTCCACACCCATTCTAGGAGAATCTCAGCAAATGGCTTCAACTAGATTGTGGTGAGATCAGAGCATTGGTTCAGCCCTCTCTAGTTTTCTGCAGCCTTCTGGGACACTGTGGACTCACAGAACAGACCCTACTTTTGGTCCCCATATATGCCATACTCTGAGAAAAGCTACTCTTCAAGTCTCAGCATCATACTCCTGTTGAGAAACTGGAGGATTTCCTGCTTGGAAGGCTACAGGGCTCATTTGTCATGCTTGGTGACCCGGCTGTTGCTGTCACTGCTGCTGCTCCTGGCCCTGCTCTTTTTTCTCACTTTCTTTTCCTCTCCTAGGCCCAAGACTTCATGTTTTCTACTAACAGCATCATTCTTAACAGTATCCGGAAAAGTCTTTGACCTTGACCCCGAGGATGATATTGATGAACTGGGTCACGAAATGATCAAAGGGAGGACAGTCTTATGTGTAGCTAGAGCTACTTCAAGGAGCTTAGCTATTCATCTAAGGATTTGTCTGCTGCTTCTGGTCATTTCCTAAACACACAAGCCTCGATCACTGTGAAAAACAACCGCTCACATTTCTGGAACGACTATTTAGGACCACATAGTTCTGTCCTTCTAAACACTAACACTCCTGTGTCAACGGACAGCATCTCAAAGGGTTTCTCCAGTCTCGCAGTCTTATTTCCAGGCATTCTCATAAAGCTAATTGGAAGCCCCAGGCTTTATTTTTCTTTGTGCCTGAGGAATGAGGTCCCGCTAAGTATTTGTGTTATTATTCTAAAATCCTTCTCTGAGAAACAGATGTGAGGAGAACATGCAATCAAAAGTGAGAAGAAATGATTGCAGTTGAGAATAAATATTTATTTTCACACATTAGGGCCTTTTCTGTAGTGGCTTCCCGTAATAATTTAGCAACGATGAAAGTCAAATAATAAGTGTATCTGCTGTTTGTGCATAAAAATGTTGTAACTAACCTGCCATTATGAGGGGTGTGCATTTTGAATGTTTTTTCCATTAGTGCCAATGTATTTGGGCAATGCCAGTGGTAGGCTCTTGCCTGACCCAACTGGTAATCAGTAGCAGGCGTCTGCAGAAGAGATAGCCAAGATTTTTCTGGCATTTTCTGTGGTCAAGGAAATGTAGGCCAGATTTCCACAGCTCGGGTGACGTGAGGCACTCTTTCTCAGTGCCACCAGCACAGTGGGTTATGTATGCATTGCATGAGTGACGATGCCACATAGCCATAGAGGGGGATGGCATCAAACTGGAAGGTTCAATAAATATCAAAGTTGAATATGCTTTCTTTTTTCCATTTTATATTTTTTGCTTCTTTGCCAAAAATCAGGTGTTCGTTCATAGGTGTGTGGATTGATATCTCAGTCTTTGATTTGGTTCCATTGGTCCTCCTGTCTGTTTTTATGCCAATACCAGGCTGTTTTCAGTACTGTAGCTCTGTAGTAGAGTTTGAAGTCAGGAATTGTGATGCTTCCAAAAGTTCCTTTATTGTACAGGATTGTTTTGGCTATCCTGGATTTTTTGTTTTTCCATATGAAGTTGAGTATTGTTCTTTCGAGGTCTTTAATAAACTTTGCTGGAATTTGATAGGTATTGCATTGAATCTGTAGATTGCTTTTGATAAGATTACCATTTTTACTTTGCTAATTCTACGTACCCAAGAGCATGCAAGATCTTTTCATTTTCTGGTGTCTTCCTCACTTTCTTTCTTCAAAGATTTAAAGTTCTTGTCATACAGTTCTTCCACTTGCTTGGTTAGAGTTACTGAAAGATACTTTATTTTATTTGTGACTATTGTGAAAGGTGATGTTTTTATGACTTCTTTCTCAGCCCGTTTATAATCTGTGTAAAGGAGGGTTACTGATTTTTTTCGAGTTAATCTTGTATTCTCTTATATTACTGAAGGTGTTTATGAGTTGTAGAAGTTCCTTGGTAGAATTTTTGGGGTCACTTATGTAAATTATCATATCATCAGCAAATTCAACAAATGGTGCTGGCATATCTGGATATCAACAATAGAAGAATGAAAATGGATCTACCGCCATGCACAAAACTCAAGTCCAACTGGATCAAAGACCTCAACATAAAATCAACCACACTGAACCTCATAGAAGAGAAAATGGGAAGTACACTTGAATGCATTGGCACAGGAGACCACTTCCTGAATATAACTCCAGTAACACAGACACTGAGAGAAACAATTAATAAATGAGACCTCCTAAAACTGAAAAGTTTCTGTAAAGCAAAGGACACAGAATTACAGCTTACAGAATGGGAAAAGATCTTCACCAACCCCACATCAGACAGAGGTCTGATCTGCAAAATAGACAAAGATCTCAAAAAAATTGGTCATTAAAAGAACAAATAATCCAATAAAAAATTGAGTACAGACCTAAACAGAGAACTCTCAATAGAGGAATCTCAAATGGCTGAAAGACACTTAAGGAAATGCTCAACATTTTTAGTCATCAGAGAAATGCAAATCAAAACAACTCTGAGATTCCATTTTACACCTGTTAAGAATGGCCAAAATCAAAAACACGGATGGCAACTTATGCTGGAGAGGATTTGGGGTAAAGGGAACACTCCTCCATTGATGGTGGGAGTGTAAACTGGTACAACCCCTTTGGATGTCAGTGTGGCGATTTCTCAGAAAATTAGGAAACAACCTACCTCAAGACCCAACAATACCACTTTTGGATATTTGGATATATACCCAAAGGATGTTCAATTGTACCACTAGGACATGTGCTCAGCTATGTTCATAGCAGCATTATTTGTAATAGCCAGAACCTGGAAACAACCTAAATGCCCCTCGACTGAAGAATGAATAAGAAAAATGTGGTACATTTATACAATGGAGTACTACATAGTGGAAAAAATAATGACATCTTGAAATTTTCAGGTAAATGGATGGATCTAGGAAACATCAAATTGAGTGAGGTAACCCAGACCCCAAAATACAAATATCATATGTACTCACTCATAAATGGCTTTTAGACAGAAAGCAAAGAAAAAACTAGCCTACAATTCACAATCCCAGAGAACCTAGACAACAAAAAGGATCCTAAAAGAGACATACATGTATCTAATCTCCATGGGAAGTAGAAAAGACAAGATCTCCTGAGTAAATTGGGATCATGGGAGAGGGTAGAAAGGGAGGGGAGAAAAATATATAGCTCAAAAACAATTAGAAAAAATAAATGTTAAAGTTGAAGTTTTATTTTTATGGTTTCTTACCAGAGTAGCTGATGTACGTACTTTATTCTTACATTACACTTCACTTGCTAAAGACCAAACACAGCAGCAGATGATACAGAGCCTAAATAATTAGTTCTTTGTTTACATTTCAAACCGACCAGCTATATTTTTTTTTGTTTATTTGGTTTAACAGACTGTTTTATTTGCCAGCCACTAAGTTATTAATAAGTGAGACAGTCTGGGGTTTATAGATATTCTTGAATATCTCACAACTCATTTAATGCTTTAATATGCAGAATAGGTTTTAGGTGAAACACATGATTTTATTGAGAGCCTGTTACCTATGGCTAGCCCCGCCTTTTTGACACAGTCTAAGAAGCATGCAGGAGGGCAGGGGAGGGAGGCTCTGCAGCCTGCCTGTATTCAGCTTGTGGCTTTGCCATTTACCTTGGCAAAACTGCCTAAAAACCCTGTGCCCAGTGTCCTAATTATTGTCAGTGAAGGTGAGAGGCATGCCTGGTGCCCACAGTGGCCAGAGGGGGCATTGTATCTCCTGGGATTGGAGTGAGTTAGCATGTGTTTTGAGATGCCATATGGGTTCTGAGAACAAGACCTGGGTCCTCAATGAGAGATTTCTATGTGAGAATCCTTTTGTACATTGTTGGAAGGAAAGGGAATTTGAAAAATGATTGTGGGAAACAGATGTTCCCCCAAAAGATTAGACATAGAATTATTATATGGTCTAGCAAGTTTGCTATAAGATATATATCCAGTTGAGGTGATATATATGTTGAATGCAGCATTATTCTCAAAGGCCAAGATATTGTGTTGTATAATGCAGGTTATAGATGAACAAATGACGTATACACATACATATAATGGAGCACTACTCACGCATAAGGGAAAATGAAACCCTGTAATTTGTGACAGCACTCATGGGACAGGAAATCACTATGTTAAATGAAACAAGCTAGGCAAAGAGCAGTCAAGTGTCTCATCATTTTCTGCAAAGAGTGTTATTAATGTTGATTCCTGTAGAAATTAAGGAGTAGCCAGGTGGTGCCTTTAATCCCAGCACTCAGGAGGCAGAGGCGGGAGGATCTCTGTGAGTTTGAGGTCAAGCTGGTCTACAGAGTGAATTTCAGGACAGCCAGGGTTATGCAGAGAAATCATGTCTTGAAAAACCAAAACCAAAACCAGAACCCCTCACACACATACACAAAGAAAGAAAAAAAAAAAGAAAGAAAAGGTTGAAGAGACTAGTGGGATAGGATGGGGGCAAGGGTTGATCAAAGAGGAATTAATTACAATTAATTCAAATCCGGAAGTGCTAGTGTGAAGGAAATGGATGCAGACCTACAGCCAAACAGTAGGCGGAGCTTGGGGAATCCTGCAGAAGATGGAGAGGAAGGATTGTAGAGCCAGAGAGGTCAAGGACACCATAATAAAACCCACAGAATCAGCTAACCTGGTCTCATAGTGGCTCACAGAGACTGAACCGACAACTAGGGAGCCTGCATAGGACTGACCTAGGCCTCTGTTTATATGTTACAGTTGTGTAGCTTGGTCTTCTTGTGAGACTCCTAACAGTAGGTGCAGGGGCTGTCTCTGACTCAATGGTTTTTGGGATCCTTCTACCCATATTGAGTCGCCTTGCCCAACCTTAATACATGGGAGGTGCTTAGTCTTACTGCAACTTGTTGCTCCATGTTTTGTTGATACTCATAGGAGATTTGCCCTTTCCTAAATAGAAGTGATGAGGAGTGGATTGCGGGGGAGGGGAGAGGAAGGGCAGAAGAGGAAGAGACTGAGAGGAGAGGAGAGTAAGGAATTACAGAGTCCAAAAAGAGGTCATTAGATCCCTTGGAGTTGGAGTTATAGGCAGTTGTTAGCCACCAGACATGGGTACTGGGAACTGAACTTGAGTCCTCGGCAAAAGCAATATGCCAACCCATCACCCCAATCCCTATTTGTTGATTTTCAAATTGGCTTTACTAACTGAATCCTTTTAATTGTATCTCCTTGTAGTAAACAACCAGTATTTTCATCTACTACGGCTGCTGAAACACGTGTTAATGTAAAGCATTTGCACGGAACAATTTAACATTTCTTCCAGTAAATGTTGCTGGATTTGGCCTGGAGGCTTGAGCTGCATATAATTTATAATTTGCTGCATTCTTTATGAGTACGGACGAGGAGAGAGAATATATCTACAGCGATAAGTTTCGGTCAGTGAAATAATGGATCTATCAAACTAAAGGGTCTACCTTGACTCTTGTGACCCCCTAACTGCAGTTGAGGGAAGTCTTTAGAGTAGAAAGGTTGAGATGGAGGGAACACCAGCTGTTGACGTGTATTTCATGATGGTGAGGGAGTATGGTTATTGTTTGCACAGAGAAGCGTGTTCTGTCTGTTAGGCTTCAAAGTCTTACATTCACAGAAATGTCATGATTCTTCTTTTTGCACGTCATGGCTTATGCCATTGTTTTTTTTAATTTGTTTGCATCATTTATTTCTGTTTATTGCCTGTTGCTCTCCCTGATCTTCTTTCTTGAATTATCCAGGAAAAATATATTTCCTCCCTTAAATCCATATTTCTTTGGTATATCCTCACAACACTGGGTATATTATGATACTGTTCATAACTCCGGGGATTTTTATAAACTCTTCTCTGGAATTCATAGCTTGGAGGGAAGATTAGAGTTGGGGTAGAAGAGAGGGGGGCGAGGGCAGATGAGATCATGACACCACATGAGTAGACCCCTCAAAGTGTAAAAATTTACTATCACTAACTTCCCAGCTATACCAATTTTTTTTTCAGCATGTCCCCCCAGTTTCCATGATCAGAAGGACCTGAGTCTGAGAACCAGTAGGTAGAAGCAGAAGAAAAAAACTGGTGAATGAGGTGACCTTGAAGAATGGCATGTCTTCACTGTGTCTCATATGCTCTCCTGTTTTACTTGAGGAACTTGAAAATACCTGTGTGGGTATAGTCTTAAAAACTGCTTTGATATTACTAATTGGAATGAGCACTCACCCCTAGCCTAGTCTGTGAGCATGGTCACAGATCAAGTTTTCTCTTTGATGATTCTTGCTTCCATTAAAAATTTTAAGCAAGCTATAAGGATTCTTAAAAATCCCCCTTGCAAAAGTGAAAATACACATTCGCTGGCTTCATTATTTTGTGAACTGCTCGGGATAAGACTGATTCTCCTGCTATATCTTATGGCACACACACCTGAGATTTCCCCACGTTCACAAAGACACATTCACATTGTGCGCAATTCATGGTGGCACATCTTGTCTTTTGTGTAATTGATTGCTGATATCTTCTCTTTCGTTTATTTCTGAAAAATAGTATTGTTTTAGTTTGCTTTCTGTTGCAGGGCCAAAACACAAACCAGAGCCAATTTGGTAAGAAAAAGATTTCAAATTCATCTTAAGACTCATCACTGAAGGGAGTCAGGGCAGGAATTCAAGACAGGAACTGACGCAGGAATCATGGAGGAACACTGCTTACTGCCTTGCTTTCTCTGGTTTGCTCAGCTACTGTTCCTATAAACCACAGAACCTCTAACCCAGTATAACACTGCCCTCATCAAATCAGCAATAAAAATAATGCCCCATAGTCATACACGTTGGGCGATCCTATGGAGGTGGTTTTTCAGCTGAGATTCTCTCTTCCTGGTGGCTGGGATTTCTGTCGAGTAGTAATTATAAGAAGTGTTTAGATTTCTATGTTTATCTTCTTGCAAGCTTGCATACATCAAGTTTTATTAATCAGACCTGATATTGCCAAGCACATATAGTAAATGATGCTTGTATCACACTGTGCTTATTTAGTAGGTCTTCCACAGGTTACTTCATTTAAGTCTTGTTTCAAGGATTCAAGACAGATAATCTTTTCACTCAATGTAAGATATGGCTAAAAAGCAGAAATCTTAAATAATATGGTGGAAGTTAGACATCTACTGGATGGCAGATGACATTCTAATCAATTTCGGCTCTAAAGTCTATGTTCCTTTTCTAGGTTTTGTTGCTTCTCGAGTGCTGAATTACTGCAGAGTTGTATGTCTGTCTTTCTGCATAATGTGATACCTCCTACCCTCTCACTCAGCCTCAAAACTATTCAGTCTCTACACAAATAGTATTATTGTGTTTCCTATGTTTCAAATATATAGCATTAAAATAATTTCAGTCCAATGCCAGGCACTGTCGGAGACACAAAAATAAGTGATCTCATGGTGATAACCTTAAGAGATTCTATTTTAGAACCAAAGGAGTGAATACAGGAGCTGGAAACTAATCTACAGTATAGAACAACAAAAATTCAACTCCGAGAGACAGATCATGGTAGGAATTTCCCAAAAGGAGCAGGTAACTCTAGAAGCTCCTCCGCACTGGATCTTGATTGATGTTTGGCTTGTTGGTGTGATGCTCCCAGCAGGTAGGAGTACAGGAAAAGCTAGTGACAATATCTTAATATCTCACTGTTACCGCTGTTTTGTGCTTCTTTTTGGTGAGAAGTAATAATCTAGGCAAAAGAGGATCTAAGCAGGGATGGAACACACAGACACTTTTTAATTTCGCCGACATTTCCTCTGGGCTGTGACAAGGAAGACAATGTATGACAAAGAGTTGGGAGAAAAACCTATATATTTTTAAATTTAATCTGACACATAACAATTCATTCTTGCTAAATACATCAATTTATTTATGAGGTTGGGATGTACTATGAAGAACTTGCATTTTCTAGTAGAAATGGGACGTCTATAAAACAATTATCCCAGGATAGAAAGTGGTACCAATCATTGGGAGATTATAAACAAAATCATCATAATACATGAGAGAAGAAATAAGTTAGTTTGAAAGCTAACGTTCATGTTTAAGGCAAATGATACAAGTTGTTATGTGCTTCTTTAATCACCAGATATTTCTAGATACTCATCCAAATTCTAGCAGGTGATACAAAAGAGGGCTACCTGTGGGTGGCCTTAGAGCAAGAAGGTACCATGTAGTTCATGTAAGTGGTGACATAAGTTGTTTTCCCACTTAGGCAGACTTTAGTGTTAGAGGGTATTTGTAGAAGAAAAGGGTTCTGTGTCCATGGCCCTGCCAAGCCCTGGGTAGGAGAGTTCCAAGGACATCTCACAGGTTTCTGGAGGAAGCACACACCATCTATAGAAGGACAATATTCCACTTGAAAGCCAGATTCCATGTTCTGTTATAAACTTAGCAGATGTCACTATGCCACAGGCTCTAACTGCTTATCCTAAGCTAGGTGCTCTCAAAATCACCAAACTGTGTCCCTCATTAATCCCTTATGACATTGTAGCTGGACCTTTGGTACTGACCTTGCACATGTATAGAGGGCACAGGTAAGCTTCACAGTTAGACAGGCAGAGTACCATATCACCACGGCAGTTCCATAGCTGCACTAACACACATCTCTTCATGTATACCTAGGTTTCATGGGAAAGTTTTCTACAACCCAATCACTAGGAAAAATAAGCTGAGCTCATGGATGGGGTGGCTGTCTTGGATGTTTGTGGATGTCAACATTGATGCTTGTTGCACTCTAGCCCCATTCTGGGTGTTGCTTAAAGGCAGCTGAGGAAGGAGAGTTTCTTCCCAGGGTGTTCTTTGACATTGTACTAAGAGATTCACTTTGCCTGGAGAGAAAAACCTACCCAAGGTAAGAGAAAACGAAGACTCATGGGCAGTGCCAAAATGGCTTAGCTACTTGATGGTGAGCTGGGATGATTAGCACATCAATAACAAAGATACCTTGGGAAGAGGCTTGCGGCAGAATGAAAGGTGAAGGTACGATTGTACAAGTATTTACATCATGTGGTCACACAAACCACATCCTTCCCTTAAAGTGGATGAAGCACTTTAAAACCAAAGTGGTGACTCCATCGATTTATGTTACCTTATGGGTATATGCTGAAGGTATTGTTGAATAAATTTTATAATATTGGATATTGAGCATGATGGTACCTAGGATGACACCACAGCATTAGGTACATCAACCAGAAAAATCGTTTCTGTGAATTGAAATGTGATAAAGTGGAACTTTGCATGATCACAAGCTCAGTTTAGGAAATGTTGGTGTGAGGTGAGCTCACACATTGAGATGCTAAGTAGGAATCTGATAGACTAAACTGAAGTTGAGGAGAAAGGCGTTTAAACCGGGGTGGTAGAATCACAATCATGTTAGAAAAACGAAATCATACAAAAGATCAAAGAAGTCCTTTCTAGCATCTGGAGGGGCCCAGAGCAGAGACCGACCCCTTGACCTAAGTTGCTCATGTGCACCATGAAGGGATCCAAATGTGACAATGATAGGGCTTGTGCCAATTTTACAGAAATCAGATTCTAGGTAGAAAGTTCAGAGTAGGAAATGTTAGGAGCGAACACTCTAAAGCCACTGTCTAGAAATGTCTAGTATGCGCCTATTTCTGTGATTCCCCTCTAAGAAACAAGAGAGTCTAACTTCAGTGTCACTTTTGGTTTTCGGCTATGATTTGGCAGTGACTTCTATGCTGAAGGATTTTGTTTCTGGTTCAGAACCCACCAGTCCCTTCCCTGCTGGTGTGAGCATGGGATGATGGAGGTGGGTCTTGTATCTTATCTGTTGCTTTCATTGGTTAACTAATAAAGAAAACTGCTTGGCCCTAATAGGACAGAAAATTAGGTAGGCGGAGTAGACAGAACAGAATTCTGGGAGAAAGAAGCCGAATCAGTGAGTCACCATGATTCTCCCACTCCAGACAGACACAGGTTAAGATCTTTCCTGGTGATCCAGCTTGTGGTGCTACATAAAATATTAGAAATGGGTTAGATCGATATGTAAGAGCTAGCCAATAAGAGGCTGTAACTAATGGGCCAGGCAGTGTTTAAAAGAATACAGTTTCTGTGTAATTATTTTGGGGCATAAGCTAGCCATGTGGGCGGCCGGGTGCCAGGAACATAGCCCGCCGCTCCGTATCGCTACAATGGGAATCTGTGGAAGAACATGCTGTGGGAGGCAAGTCTCTGGGGCTACCTCTGAGGACATATGGCACTAGAGTTTTGTCTAGACATGTAAAGAAGTAAGTCACAAAACAATCCCACACCAGTTCAGAATTATGATTAATAAAAGGGTTATTTATTTAAAGGGAAAAAACTTACAAATCACCATCCTAGACAACAGCCTCCTGCATGACCAGGAAAAGCGTCCGATAGCCAGAAGTGGAATTTGAGGCAAGAGAGGGAGTGGAGGGCTACCACTGCTTTTTTAAAGTGAAAGATACCACACCCCAGTGGGCTGGTATTTCAAAGGCTATTGGCTGAAGGAGCAAAAGTAGCTCCCATAGCACCTCCCCCTTCTGTTTAAGTAAGAGAGTTCTAAACCTACTACAAAATTATATACAATAAGAACAAATATCCTATTCTAACTAGCTTGAGTCTTGTATAATAAATAACTTGGCCAAGTCATGAGAGGAAAGTAGCTACATTTATCTAGTCTTTAACCCCATCGAAGATCTGAGAAGGGAAATAATGTTACCTGAGTAATTAGGAAGTGCAATCAAACAACTTCCAAAACATGCAACAAATCACAGAGACAACTGGCTACCTGGGCAATCACCCAAAGTCACGTTTGCAGCGTTGAAGCAACCAACTTTGGCTAAGGCCTTGAATAATTGACAGATTATTTTTAAAGGCAAGAAAATTTTCAAAACTGCCTTACCCTGTCTTGGCAAGATGTGACAGTTCTGCTTATCCATTTCTGGATACTATGTATTTTGTCAGTAGTTGAGGTATGGGCAGTTCCTTGCCCAGAGACTGGTTATGCCAAGAAGAAGACAAGCTCCAAGTGGAGTGTCTTTGGTGCTCAACAATCTCTTGGGAATAGGTCGGTGTTGCCTGGAGCGATTGTGTCTCACTACCACAGAACTCTGAATTAGCTTAAATGCCATTTTCTACAGCTCTTTGAAGAGGTTGAATATTATTTATACAGAATATAATCTCTATGTATCTAAAGAACCTGATTAGTCTAACTATAAATATGACAGACATAGATGACTATTGATCCACAATTCTTAATACCTATCTAACTTAAAGACTAAGAGAATAAACAACTGTGCAATAAATGAAGACAATGACCTCCAAATTTAAACAATGTATATCAATATATAAACAATATATAAGTATCTTAATCAGAGGTAGAAATGTACACTACAAAATGTACTATATATATCAATACATAAAAATGTTTTAAACAGAGGTAGAAGCATGCATGCATACAGTATTCAATATAATTTAACTTTGTATCCATATACAAAAATCTATGCCAATGTAATTATCTATAAACAATAACTCACAAATACCAATCTACTATCCCATCATCCAATTTTCCCTCTTTTTTTTTCCAGAAAAGATTCCTGAGCTTATGAAATTTCTCCCCCAACCCTCAACCATATACTAATTATAATCAACCCCTAAATAATGTCCCTAAACCCAAGGACAAACTTTGCTGGAAGAGGGGACGTGTGTGCTGTTCAGTCAATGGCATTCCTCTCACCTGCTGCTCGTCATTGCCATAGAAAGCAATTTCTCCTCACAGTCCTTTGGCAGTAGAGTGCTGGGGTAGGAGAGTGACGTCATGGAATTGAGAACCTAGTTGTTTTGGGGTAAGGTTGGAATAAGAAGCTAATAAAGCCAGACTTCGTTCACATTAAAAAAAATATTTTCACAGATTATTCTTTCTGAAGATATCCCCTCTACAATGTATATGTAATTCTTAAATTTTTTTTGATAACTAGGTATCACTCTATATTATAGTCTTCTTAGAAATTTAAGGCTGCCCTTAAATTTATCATCTTTTGCCTCAGTCTCCCAAGTGCCAGTATTATAGGCATATGAACCAACAACATACCTGGCTTTTAAGTTTTTTGTTTTAATTTTTAATTTTTCTATGTTTTTAAATTTTTATTTATTTCTATGTATATGGGCATTTTGTCAGCACGCATATCTGTGCACCATGCGTATGGAGTGCTACAGAGGCCAGGAGAAGGACCTGAATCATTTTCAATCTCCATGAGGAATGAATGAGAATTTCTGCTGTCCTGCATGCTCATTAGCATTGCAGATTTGGGTCATTTTACTTGGTCTTCATGTGCCTCTTGCTTTAATTACATTTCCCAGATAGCAGAGGGTATATTTTTGATGATTTTTTTCATTGCACTGCTTCCCATCTGTGTCTTGGTGACAAGTCTGCTCACATCTTTCACTGAATTTTAATTGAGTTGTTTGTTGGTGATTGGTTTTATAAGTGTTTTGTATATTCTAGACAGCAATCCTTTACACTTGTGTCCTCTGCATTTTTTTTTTTTTTTGCCAGCTTGTGGCTTTCTTTTCTTTTCTTTTTTTCTTTTTTCTTTTTTGAGACAGTGTTTCTCTGTGGCTTTGGAGCCTGTCCTGGAACTAGCTCTGTAGACCAGGCTGGTCTTGAACTCACAGAGATCCGCCTGACTCTGCCTCCCGAGTGCTGGGATTAAAGGAGTGCGCCACCATCACCCGGCTCAGCTTGTGACTTTCTATCCTTTTTCCTTTGATGCTGCCATTTGCAGAGCACAAGTTTTAATTTTAAGAAGGTAGCTTATCCACTATTTCTTTCATGGATTATTTTTCTGGTGTGAATCTCAAAAAAAGCCATTGCCATACCCTGTGGCTAAAGTTTTATTTGGGGTTCCCTCTAGGGGTTTTATAGCTTTGCACTTTTTATTAGGTGCATATGATCCATTGGAGTTAATATTTTGTGAGCACTCTTTTATTCCTATTTTTCTTTTGGTTTGCCTACTTTTCTTTTATGCTAATATAGAGAACCTTGGGATTTATCTTGTTCATGTAAGTCTATAAATATTTCCAAGTAGCCTTTAAACAATTTTAATCAACGAGGTGATTAGAGGAGCTCCCTAAGTTACTTAAAGATAGTTCTCAGACTGAAAGTTTGCTTGCTAGACAATTAGCAATTACACAGCAGATGGTTAATGGGGGTTCCAGTGTACTTAACTCGCATTTAATAATTATAATAATGGATTTACATTTCTAATGATTGTCAGTTAGATTTATAATATAACAATTCTGTCAGTCCTTTTGCCCTTGGTAGGTGAAGCATGAGAAAAATTGTGCATATTTGTTAGAAGGGAAATTTTATGATGCATTGTTTTTTGCTGTGTGGTGTCTTATCGTCGTTTGTCATTTGTCTTTTTGAAATACTCCAGAGGACTGTACCCCTAAAGTCTGAATTAAATAAGTCACAATACAACATTTTGTAATAGTTTCTAGCTGATTGCTAGTGACTATTGGTGCATGTTCAATTTATACAAATGCCCAGAAGAATCACCGATATAAATAACACCAATAAAATATTGAAGTCGAAAGTTGAATTAACGTATTTTAAAAAAGAATTTAAGCACTAAGCTGAAGAATAAAATTTAACATTGAATAGAATATTGGCTATTTTAATGTATCCATTTCACTGGGTCATAAGACACCCAGATATTGGGTGAAACATAATTTTTGTTGTTTCTTTGAGAATGCAATTACCTTGATAGGTTGAGTAAAATTAATTTTCTTCCTAAGATGGGTTGGTATAATCTTAACAGTTCTGAAGCTGAATAGAAGGTCAAACCTTTACAAGTAAAAAGGCAATTCTACCTGTTTGTTTAATTAAAGTGGATTTCAACAAAGATAGACTCTATGTATCCCAGGCTGGCCTCAAGCCCTCTATGTAGCCAAGGATGTGCTTACTGCCGGAGTGTGAGATTATAGGTGTGTGTCACCACACCTAGCACTATGTGGTGCTGAGGATCAAACCCAGGGCTACATACCCACTAAGCCAGCGCTCTGCTGAAGATGTTAAATCCCCAGCTCTCTTCCTGAGTGGTCAGCCCACTGTCCTGGGAACCCTCACACCTGTCTTCATGCGTCTCAGGGTTTCTGAGTTAGGCTGGATTCGCACCATCAACTACCTTGCATCTCCATCTTGTTAACTCATCATGAAGACCTTGGGACTTGACTGCCTCCAGGCCATGGGCACACTTCTCTGTAATAACTCTTTAAAAAATATGGCCCTGTGGGTCTCCAGAGAACCTGACACAGGCTTTAATCTTTCAATACCAAGAGAAAAAGTTTTTTAGAAATCTGTGAAATTGGACAATTGATAATTAAAGCTCATTACCAAGCAACTGCAAAAGAACAATAACATTTTTATTATAGTAACAATGGAAAAGAACTCGGGAAGCTAATGAAAAAATATAAAAGTGAAAATTACTCTTAGCTAATTGGTTGTATCTCCAAACACATCCTAAATTATTAATTAGTAAAAGAATTAGTATTTCTCCTTAAGTATAAGATAGGGAAATGGTTACTCACTTTTCCACTACCATGTTCAGAATTAAAATGATAATGTTTCACTTTTTCTTCAGTGCAATTGTATTGAAATTCTGTACAGTGGGAAAAAGCCAAAGATTTCAAAGATTTCAAATTTCCTTCGAAGCTCTAAACTCCTTACATTGAATACTTAATTACATGTTGAATTCCCAATCTCTATATGCAATTAAAGAAGCAAACTAAAAACACACATATTAGACTGTACATTTCGAGGGATGAACATTATGCTCTCTGCTTTACTTACTGAGATGTTTCAAGAAGGCTTTACTCCAATTAAAAACACTTTGCTTTGAGCAGGCTTAGAAGAAACATTGAGAGAGAGGTGCAGAGATTTCTCAAGTATCCTCCATCACTGCTCACTGCTTTTCTTATTATCAGTTTTGCCACAAGACTGGGTCGTTCTTTAAAACTGGTAATGCATCTTCATCATCCAGATGCTGCAGCCTGCATTATGGTTCATTCTTGGCCATGTATGGGACTGGGCAAATGGAAAACGACACCATAGTCATAGAGAGTGGTGACAGGTCTTGGATGCCCCCCGTGCTCTAGCAATTTCTCTTCTCTTTCCCTAATTCTTGGCAACCAATCATATTATTACTATCTTCATTATAATTCCAGGCATTTTCAACATCAGGCACAGAGTAATTTAAAAAAGAAGGGCTTACCAAGGAAGCCGGCACTTTTCTGCTTGACACATCAGTGAAGAGAACCTATCCTGCCCCATGCTTGGCACAGTCAACTGTTCTCTCCATTTGTTTTTTTTTTTTTTTTTTTTTAAATTTATTTATTTATTAAGGATTTCTGCCTCGTCCCCACAACCGCTTCCCATTTCCCTCCCCCTCCCCCGATCAATTCCCCCTCCCTCATCTGCTCGAAGAGCAATCAGGGTTCCCTGACCTGTGGGAAGCCCAAGGACTGCCCACCTCTATCCAGGTCTCGTAAGGTGAGCATCCAAACTGCCTAGGCTCCCACAAAGCCAGTACGTGCAGTAGGATCAAAAACCCACTGCAATTGTTCTTGAATTCTCAGTATTCCTCATTGTCCGCTATGTTCAGCTAGTCCGGCTTTATCCCATGTTTTTTCCGACCTAGGCCAGCTGGCCTTGGTGAGATCCCAATAGAACATCCCCATTGTCTTAGTGTGTGGGTGCACCCCTCGTGGTCCTGAGTTCCTTGCTCGTGCTCCGTCTCCTTCTGCTCCTGATTTGGACCTTGAGATTTCTGTCCGGTGCTCCCGTGTGGGTCTCTGTCTCTGTCTCCTTTCATCGCCTGATGAAGGTTAATATTCCTGAGGATGCCTATGTGTTTGTCTTTGGATTCACCTTCTTATTTAGCTTCTCTAGGAACATGAATTATAAGCTCAATGTCCTTTATTTATGGCTAGAAACCAAATATGAGTGAGTACATCCCATGTTCCTCTTTTTGGGTCTGGCTTACCTCACTCAGGATAGTGTTTTCTATTTCCATCCATTTGTATGCAAAACTCAAGAAGTCCTTGTTTTTTACTGCTGAGTAATACTCTAATATGTATATATTCCATATTTTCTTCATCCATTCTTCCGTTGAAGGGCATCTAGGTTGTTTCCAGGTTCTGGCTATTACAAACAATGCTGCCATGAACATAGTTGAGCATATACTTTTGTTGTATGATAGGGCCTCTCTTGGGTATATTCCCAAGAGTGGTATTGCTGGATCCAGGGGTAGGTTGATCCCGAATTTCCTGAGAAACCGAAACACTGCTTTCCAGAGTGGTTGCACAAGTTTGCATTCCCACCAGCAATGGGTGAGTGTACCCCTTTCTCCACAACCTCTCCAGCAAAGGCTATCATTGGTGTTTTTTATTTTCGCCATTCTGACAGGTGTAAGGTGGTATCTTAAAGTTGTCTTGATTTGCATTTCCCTGATCGCTAAGGAAGTTGAGCATGACCTTAAGTGTCTTTTGGCCATTTGAAGTTCTTCTGTTGAGAATTCTCTGTTCAGATCAGTGCCCCACTTTATAATTGGGTTGATTAGCCTTTTACGGTCTAGTTTCTTGAGTTCTTTATATATTTTGGAGATCAAACCTTTGTCAGTAGCAGGGTTGGTGAAGATCTTCTCCCAGTCAGTGGGTTGTCTTTTTGTCTTAGTGACAGTGTCCTTTGCTTTACAGAAGCTTCTCAGCCTCAGGGAGTCCCATTTATTCAATGATGCCCTTAGTGTCTGTGCTGCTGGGGTTATACATAGGAAGTGGTCTCCTGTGCCCATGTGCTGTAGAGTACTTCCCACTTTCTCTTCTATCAGGTTCAGTGTGTTCGGACTGATATTGAGGTCTTTAATCCATTTGGACTTGAGTTTTGTGCATGGTGATAGATATGGATCTATTTTCATTCTTCTACAGATTGACATCCAGTTTTGCCAGCACCATTTGTTGAAGATGCTCTCTTTTTTCCATTGTATACTTTTAGCTCCTTTATCGAAGATCAGGTGTTCATAGGTTTGTGGGTTAATGTCAGGGTCTTCTATTCGATTCCATTGGTCGACTTCTCTGTTTTTATGCCAATACCAAGCTGTTTTCAATACTGTAGCTCTGTAATAGAGTTTGAAGTCAGGGATGGTAATGCCTCCAGACAATCCTTTATTGTATAAGATTGTTTTGGCTATCCTGGGTTTTTTGTTTTTCCATATAAAGTTGATTATTGTCTTCTCCAGATCTGTGAAGAATTTTGATGGGATTTTGATGGGGATTGCATTGAATCTATAGATTGCTTTTGGTAGAATTGCCATTTTTACTATGTTGATCCTCCCAATCCAAGAGCAAGGGAGGTCTTTCCATTTTCTGGTGTCTTCTTCAATTTCTTTCTTCAAAGACTTATAGTTCTTGTCAAGTAGATCTTTCACTTCCTTGGTCAGGGTTACCCCAAGGTATTTTATGCTATTTGTGGCTATCGTGAAAGGTGATGCTTCTCTGATTTCCCTCTCTGCTTCCTTATCCTTAGTGTATAGGAAGGCAACTGATTTTTTGGAGTTGATCTTGTATCCTGCCACATTACTAAAGCTGTTTATCAGCTGTAGGAGTTCTTTGGTAGAATTTTTGGGGTCGCTTATGTACACTATCATATCATCTGCAAATAACGAAAGCTTAACTTCTTCCTTTCCAATACGAATCCCCTTGATCTCCTTATGTTGTCTTATTGCTATTGCTAGAATTTCAAGCACTATATTGAAGAGGTATGGAGAGAGTGGACATCCTTGTCGTGTTCCTGATTTAAGTGGGATGGCTTTGAGTTTTTCTCCGTTTAATTTAATGTTAGCTGTTGGCTTGCTGTAAATAGCTTTTATTATATTTAGGTAGGACCCTTGTATCCCTATTCTCTCCAAGACCTTTATCATAAAGGGGTGTTGAATTTTGTCGAATGCTTTTTCAGCATCTAGTGAAATGATCATATGGTTTTTTTCTTTCAGTTTATTTATATGGTGGATTACATTGATAGATTTGAGTATGTTGAACCAGCCCTGCATCTCTGGGATGAAGCCTACTTGATCATAATGGATAATTTTTCTTATGTGTTCTTGGATTCGGTTTGCCAGTATTTTATTGAAAATTTTTGCGTCGATGTTCATGAGTGAGATCGGTCTGTAATTCTCTTTCTTGGTTGGGTCTTTTTGTGGTTTTGGTATCAGGGTAACTGTAGCTTCATAAAAGGAATTTGGCAATGACTCTTCTGATTCTATATTGTGAAATACATTAAGGAGTATAGGTATTAGTTCTTCTTGGAAGTTCTGGTAGAATTCTGCATTGAAACCATCTGGTCCTGGGCTTTTTTTCGAAGGGAGATTTTTGATAACCATTTCTAATTCTTCGCGAGAAACCGGTCTATTTAGATCATTCACCTGGTCTTGGTTTAGCTTTGGTATGTGGTACTTATTTAAAAAAATGTCCATTTCTTTTGTATTTTCCAGTTTTGTGGCATACAGGCTTTTGTAGTAAGATCTAATGATTCTCTGAATTTCCTCTGTGTCTGTGGTTATGTCCCCCTTTTCATTTCTGATCTTATTTATTTGCGTGTTCTCTCTCTGTCGTTTAATTAGTTTGGATAGGGGTTTGTCGATCTTGTTGATTTTCTCCAAGAACCAGCTTTTTGTTTCATTGATTCTTTGGACTGTTTTCTGTGTTTCTATTTTGTTGATTTCCGCCCTCAGTTTTATTATTTCCAGTCTTCTACTTCTCCTGGGCGTGTCTGCTTCTTTTTTTTCTAGAGCTTTCAGGTGTGTTTTTAAGTCCCCAATGTATGCATTCTCCGTTTTCTTTAAGTGGGCACTTAGTGCTATGAACTTTCCTCTTAGCACTGCTTTCATTGTGTCCCATAGGTTTGAGTATGTTGTCCCTTTATTTTCATTAAATTCAAGGAAGACTTTAATTTCTTTCTTGATTTCTTCCTTGACCCAGGTGTGGTTCAGTAGTTGACTGTTCAGTTTCCATGAGTTTGTCGGTTTTTTGGGGGCAGCGTGGTTGTTGCCTTCTAATTTTAATCCGTGATGATCTGATAAGACACAGGTGGACACTGATATTTTTTTGTATCTGTGGAGGTTTCCTTTGTTTCCGAGTATGTGGTCAATTTTTGAGAAGGTTCCATGAGCTGCAGAGAAGAAGGTATATTCTTTCCTATTTGGGTGGAATGTTCTATAGATGTCTGTTAAGTCCATTTGCTTCATTACCTCCAATAATTCTCTTAATTCTCTATTAGGTTTCTGTCTGATTGACCTGTCCCTTGGAGAGAGAGGTGTGTTGAAGTCTCCTACTACTAGTGTGTTTGGTTTGATGTCTGCCTTGAGTTCTAGTAATATTTCTTTTACATAAGTAGGTGCTTTTATATTGGGGGCGTATATATTCAGGATTGAGACCTCCTCCTGATGAATTGTTCCTGCTATGAGTATAAAGTGACCGTCTCGGTCTCTTCTGATTGATTTTAGTTTGAAGTCAGTTTTGTTAGAAATTAGTATGGCCACACCTGCTTTTTTCTTAGGACCATTTGCTTGAAACACCTTTTCCCAACCCTTTACTCTGAGTAGGTGCCTGTCTTTGTGGTTGAGATGTGTTTCTTGCAAACAGCAGAATGTTGGATCCTGTTTTCGTATCCAATCTTTTAGCCTGTGCCTTTTTATAGGTGAATTGAGCCCATTAATATTAAGTGATATTAATGACCAGTGGTTGTTTACTCCGGTTATTCTTATTGCTTTTGGTAGTAGAGATTGTCTCCCTTCTTTGAGATGTGCTCGTGAAGGGTCATTAGATGCCTGGGTTATTGTAGGCAGTGTTGGCAGTGTTGGATTCCTTGGGTTGCGATTTTCCTTCTATTACTTTCTGTAGGGCTGGATTTGTGGCTACGTATTGTTTAAATTTGTTCTTATCCTGGAATGTTTTGTTTTCTCCATTGATAATGAATGATAGCTTGGCTGGGTATAGTAGTTTGGGTTTGCATCCATGGTCTCTTAGCTTCTGCAGAACCTCTATCCAGGACCTTCTGGCTTTCATAGTTTCCATCGAGAAGTCAGGTGTAAGTCTGATCGGTTTACCTTTATAAGTTACTTGCCCTTTTTCTTTTGCAGCTCTTAATATTTTTTCTTTAACCTGTATATTTTGTGTTTTGATTATTATATGGCGAGGAGATGTTTTTCTTTGATCCAGTCTGTTTGGTGTTCTGTATGCTTCTTGAATATTTAAGTGAATATCTTTCTTTAAGTTGGGAAAGTTTTCTTCCATAATTTTGTTGAAAATATTTTCTGGGCCTTTGAGCTGTGACTCTTCTCCTTCTTCTATTCCTATTATTCTTAGGTTTGGTTTTTTTATTGTGTCCCATAGTTCCTGAATGTTTTGTGTTGAGAATTTGTTGGCTTTGCTGTTTTCTTTGATCTGTTCGTTTATTTTCTCTATGGTGTCCTCAGCATCTGAGAGTCTTTCTTCTAGCTCTTGTATTCTATTGATTATGCTTGTTTCTGTAGACTCTGCTCGTTGGCCTAGATTTTCCATATCCAGCTGGTCCTCAGTTTGTATTTTCTTCTTTGCCTTCATTTCAGTTTTCAATTCTTGAACTGTTTCCATTACCTGTTTGATGGTTTTTTCTTGGTTTCCCAGGGTATCATGTACGTATTTACTCATTTCTTCAAACTTTTTGTTATACTTCTCATCCATTTCTATAAGGGCATTTTTTACATGTTGTTTAAGGGACTCTATTATCTTCATAAAGTCGATTTTTTCCATTTCTTCTGTGTTAGGTTGTTCAAGTACTTCTGTTGTAAGATCATTGGGTTCTGATGTTTTCATGTTGTTTTTCGGATTATTGGGAGAATTCTTGCCTTGGCGCCTGCCCATCTCCTCCTATTGATCCTATCCAATGGGTCCTTTAAAAACCGGATCAGGTTTCCCTGCTGGCCAAGGGCTCCGCTTACAAAATGCCCTCACTCTCTTTCGTGGTTCCTGCTGCAGGCCAAGAACCCTCTCACCCCTCTGAAGGATCTTCAGGACAGGATCAGGCTCCCCTTGTGCCAGTGACCTGGCCAACCAAAGGCCTACCTCTTTGATTCGATTGTAGTAGGGCGATCTGCTCTCCTTATTGCATGCCTGTTCCCGCCGCTTGGGTCTGCCTCTGCGCCGGTCCCCGAAAGCCTCTTCCTGTATGCGGTGTTGCTCCGCCGCGTCTGGCCGCCGCCGCTCCGCCGCGTCTGGCCGCCGCCGCTCCGCCGCGTCTGGCCGCCGCCGCTCCGCCGCGTCTGGCCGCCGCCGCTCCGCCGCGTCTGGCCGCCGCCGCTCCGCCGCGTCTGGCCGCCGCCGCTCCGCCTCTGTGCGTCTGGCCGCCGCCGCTCCGCCTCTGTGCGTCTGGCCGCCGCCGCTCCGCCTCTGTGCGTCTGGCCGCCGCCGCTCCGCCTCTGTGCGTCTGGCCGCCGCCGCTCCGCCGCGTCTGGCCGCCGCCGCTCCGCCTCTGTGCGTCTGGCCGCCGCCGCTCCGCCTCTGTGCGTCTGGCCGCCGCCGCTCCGCCTCTGTGCGTCTGGCCGCCGCCGCTCCGCCTCTGTGCGTCTGGCCGCCGCCGCTCCGCCTCTGTGCGTCTGGCCGCCGCCGCTCCGCCTCTGTGCGTCTGGCCGCCGCCGCTCCGCCTCTGTGCGTCTGGCCGCCGCCGCTCCGCCTCTGTGCGTCTGGCCGCCGCCGCTCCGCCTCTGTGCGGCTGGCCGCCGCCGCTCCGCCTCTGTGCGGCTGGCCGCCGCCGCTCCGCCTCTGTGCGTCTGGCCGCCGCCGCTCCGCCTCTGTGCGTCTGGCCGCCGCCGCTCCGCCTCTGTGCGTCTGGCCGCCGCCGCTCCGCCTCTGTGCGTCTGGCCGCCGCCGCTCCGCCTCTGTGCGTCTGGCCGCCGCCGCTCCGCCTCTGTGCGTCTGGCCGCCGCCGCTCCGCCTCTGTGCGTCTGGCCGCCGCCGCTCCGCCTCTGTGCGTCTGGCCGCCGCCGCTCCGCCTCTGTGCGTCTGGCCGCCGCCGCTCCGCCTCTGTGCGTCTGGCCGCCGCCGCTCCGCCTCTGTGCGTCTGGCCGCCGCCGCTCCGCCTCTGTGCGTCTGGCCGCCGCCGCTCCGCCTCTGTGCGTCTGGCCGCCGCCGCTCCGCCTCTGTGCGTCTGGCCGCCGCCGCTCCGCCTCTGTGCGTCTGTTCTCTCCATTTGTAGCATCTCCTTCTTTATAGATTATCAATTATTTTCTTTCTTTTTTCCAACTGGATATTCTTTCTCAAGTCTCTGCTCCTTTGCCTCATTGTATCAGAGTAGGGTCTTCATGCTTGATGCTCCATTTTGGCAACATCATCCAATCTCAGGACTTAATGTTAGACTCAGATGTTAGACTTCATCTGAGTTTTTTCTCTGCAGCTTGATCTTTCCTCCCAAGTTTTGGAGATACATACGTATGTAAGTAACACATACATAGATCTAATTTGTTTGGGTTTTACTGAAGAATAATGTAGATAAAATTGTAGATATTTGCCTCTCTCCTTTTTCGCCCCAGCTCCTGTTTTTTCCACACCACTCTGTTCTTATAAGGTCAGCATCTTTAGATTACATATTCAAGTGTGAACATGCAGTATTTGTCTTTTCTTGTACCTGACATTTTATTTATCAGAGATGCATGCAGCTTCATCTCTTGTTATCCATGGCAAAATTTCCTTGTTGTTTGAGACTAATGTGCCACATTTTCTCTATTCATTCATTTATTTGTTCATATGCAATTTGCTTCCATATCTTGACTGTTATAAATAATGCTGTAAGTGAACTTGGGAGTGTAGGTATCTTCCTAAGACTCTGATATTTATCACACACACACACACACACACACACACGCGCGCGCGCGCACACACACGGAATCAGAGATTGCTAGTTTATTTCCCAGCTGCCCAGACCAGAATAATCACTTAGAAACTTTATTAATTACAATATTGTTTGGCCAATGTCTCAGGCCTATTTCTAGCTAGCTCTTATATCTTAAATTAACTTATTTCTATTATATTGTGTATTGTCACGAGGCTGTGGTTTACCAGGTTTTGGCGTCTCCTTCTCCTTTAGCAGCTACATGGCATCTCCCTGACCTCGTCTACTCTCTCTCTCTCTCTCTCTCTCTCTCTCTCTGTTTAGATTTCCCACCTGGTTTTATTCTGCCCTGATGTAGGCTGAAGCAGCTTCTTTATTAACCAATGGTAATAAAACGTATTCAAAGAATACAGAGGGAAATCTCACATCATCTCTCCTTTTCTGTCTGAATAAAAAGGAAAGTTTTAACTTTAACATAATAAAATTACATATAGCAAAACTTAGGTATCAAATAAGAATTACAGTTACAATGTTTAGTCTATTTGTATCTAGCAAAATTAAAGAAAATATTCTATCATCTATTTTATCTTTGTGATTCTAAAGTTTCATATCTAATTTATCTTTATAATAACTAAGGAAAGCTATAATTATAACTACCTAGTCTTCAACTCCACCAAAGGATATAATATTACCCAAGTTAACAGGCAGTGCATTGTAAGCAACTTCCAAAACGCTAGAATTGACAGAGACATCTGGTTGCCTGGACAAAGTTCTTTTGTAACATTCAGGCATCCATCTTCAGCCTACAGGCCCATAGTATCTGGTAGACTTTTTCCATGAAATAGGAAATTTCAAAGACAGTTCTGCTTATATTGGCAGTTTGTCAGTCACTTTTTTCTGTGTCCTATAGAATGTCTGGCAGACCCTTTAATGAAGCAGAAGTGCTGAAGGACTGTTTCACCTTCTTTTAGAATGTTCAGCAGTCATTTTTCTGTGGGTTCTGAACATACAGTTTATATAGCATACTATCAAGCAGTCCAAACAAGGGCGGTTTCTTTCCCAAGTAGCTAACCTTATCATATTGAAGACAAATTCCATAATGAGTTTCTTTAATGCCCATCAACCTCTCTGAAGTATTTAATGCTGCCAGAAGCAGATATGTCTCACTGTTGAGAAAAGTCTAAGTTCTTAAAACCTTTTAAATGCCATATTCTGTAGGTATTTGAAGTGTTAAAGATTATCTAACTGAAATATATCTCTGTATATCTAGAAAACCTAACTAATATGACTATAAGTTTGACTATTATAAATGACTATCTATTAATCTATAAATTTTAATTATACATTGAATTTTTAAATGAACTGCTCAAACACAATACCTTAAACAAAAGCAGAAATATATATACACAGTGCAACAAAATCGACCTTAAATTTGTATCAATTTTCATCTCTGTAACATATCCTTCTATTGTTTATTTAGAAATTGACTGTGACCATTAAATATTTATAAACAACCCTTTTTAAAGTGAAAATAATCATTTATAAAAAATATTTTTGGGATTTGGGCATAGTTTTCTCCAAACTGCTTCCTGCTGCTTGCTGGTTGAAGTATTTTCAGGGTTCAGCTAGCAGTGGTGGTTAATCCTGATAAATATCATCATCCCAGGACTAAGGAGGCATTTGGGGGTTCTTGTTTCATCAAACCACATTAGCATTGAAGGAATCCACAGGTTCTCATCTTCTGTGGAAGATACATATCCTTAGACTCAAATTTTAAAATCAAGAAACATTTAAAATATATATATATATATATATATATATATATTAGTTTAGCTTAGCAACTTCTAGAATCAAATGTTTCTCTACAGTCAAAAAATTCAAAGAAAACACAATAATATGCATTATCAAGACTCTCTGTGTATTTTTCATCTTTACATGGCTTATTTTTTAACTCTATTACTTTTTAATATTTAATTATCCTTATTCTTTTAATATATGACTTTTTGTACTCTTTCTTCTCTCTCATGTGCCCATGTACATTTATCCAACACTGTTACCCATTCAGAGGCCTTTTTTTGACTGAATTTTTCTTATTGTATATTTATAATCATTTTCTGACCAGGAGTGCTTTTAAAATGGTAAGCAGCTTGGTCACAGTGGCTCTGCCTCCCCTCGCCTTTCAATATGGCAGAGGTACTTTACCACCGGCTCTGTGAGCCATATTCCCTGCTTCAACTCCAGGGATGTAGTAGGTCTATGTCACCATTAAGAAACTAGTAGCATGATGCCTACAAACCCCATTTAAGAGCAGGACTTCCTGAAACAGACAGAGTTCATGCTGCCAGCATGAACCAGGAAACCATCTCTTAAAAAAGCCATGCAGTTTTTGCTGCTAATGCTGAGTCAGGAAGTCTTCTCTTAAAGGAGCCAACAAACAGAGCTCATCTGAAAATAAAATGTAGCTACCAAGACGCTGCAATTGACTCCCACTTTTGTGGTCTAGAATCCCATATTTTTAAAAAAAACTTTCTTAGGTTTTATGTGGAAATTCTTGTCCCATGTTGGCACCATTATATTCATTTCCTGACCACCCAGACCTGAATAATCACCCAGAAACTATATTAATTACAACACTGTTTGGTTGATGTCTCAGGCATATTTCTTGCTAGCTCTTACATCTTAATTTAACCCATTTCTCTTATTTTGTGTATTGTCACGAGGTTACGGCTTGCCGGGTAAAGTTCCGGTGTATTTCCTTTGGCAGCTACATGGCAGCTTTTTGACTCCGTTTACTTTCTCTCTATATTTTGTTTGGATTTCCTACCTGGCTTTATTCTGCCCTGCTGTAGGATGAAGTAACCTGTTTATTAACCAACAGTAATAAAACATATTCAAGGCATACAGAAGGGAATCCCACACCACATACAGACACACAGACTCACACATTTACACATGCACATGCGTACACTCCACCATCACCACCAGAAATGAGAACACTGACTGGGTCATCTGTTTTGAGGAGCTTCCCTGATAATTCTGTAATGTCTGTTTGGGTTCTTACTGCTACCACCAAGATTCCCTTTCTTCCACATGTATTTCACACTTACTTTTCCTCTTCTGGCACACTCATCTAACTATGAGTCAGTGTTATTTCTTAGATATGCAATAGAGCTTTAGGAACATGTGTAATAAGATAAATAACTCTGAAGCTTTCTGTTAAGTGAAATAAGCCAGAAGATTGCCTGTTATAATTCTATCTTTTGATTTGCCATTCTATTTATATTCTGATGTACGTGTGTGTGTGTGCCTCTGTGTGTGTGTGTGTGCCTGTGTGCCTGTGTGTGTGTGTGTGTGTGTGTGTGTGTCTGTGCGCGGGTGCATGGACATTGACTAAAGAGGTTTGGGGTAGACCGGAGATGTAGATAGGTTGGTAGATTGCTGAACTACCATGCCTGAAGTCTTGTATTCAATCTGCAGCACCACACAAACCAGCCATATATACACATGTAATCCTAGCACTTGGCAGATGGAGGCTGGAGAAATCGCAAGTCATCCTTTGGTACAGACTAAGTTTGAGGCCAACCTGGGCTACGTGTGATTTAGTCTCAAAAAGAAAACAACAAACAAACAAACAAAGCAAAGCAAAAACAGAGGATATGAGCTAACTTTTTGGAATAGAGCAAGTATTCTAAATCTCTTTTAAAAGCCCTTGATTATCTGTTCATTTGTGCACGCATGTGGAAGTCAGAGGACAAGACCAGAGTCATTTCTCCTCCACTGTTGTGTGAGTTTTGGGGATCAAACTTGGGTCATCAGGCTTCCCAGAAAGTACTTATCTCTACTGAGCCATCTCCCAGGCTTAATACTCTAAATTTTAATTATGGTTGCAGGATGGTGTTAGACAACATAAATCAAATAAAACTCTTTGGGCTATATCTTTAAAACAGGTGTGAAAACTATTCTTCAATAAATTTGGATTTAAGATCTAATACAAGTTCTCATTACAACTAGATAAATTCATAATAATTCTCCTTCAGGCATATTGGTCTCTGCCCCTCAACAGGGCTGAAACAATCCTTACTTCTGCATATTTACAACAACCCTCATATTTTTCTTTAAAATAAAAAATACCTATGTGTATGGCTGTTCTGTCTGCATGTATGTCTAAGCATGTACAGTGTCTGTGGA
This sequence comes from Microtus oregoni, assembly GCF_018167655.1. NCBI lineage: Eukaryota > Metazoa > Chordata > Mammalia > Rodentia > Cricetidae > Microtus > Microtus oregoni. The sequence continues at coordinate 8,808,384 of NW_024543095.1, read as the reverse complement.
AGCTGGAAGAAGGTGCCATATATCCAGCAAATGGAAGTACAGATGGTTGTGAGCTACCATGTGGGTACTACGAACTAAATCCCAGTGATCTGGAAAAACAGCTAATGCTTATAACTGCCGAGCTATCTCTCCAGTCCCCTAACTTCAGTTTTACAGGAGAGCCTTGTCTAGATATCTGAAAAGCTAACTACATTTAATTTAGAAGTCTGCTGCCAAAGAGACCTTCACTCTGCAAAAAGGTTGGGGTCTTCTCCTCTATCCTGCTTTCTCCCTTTATGTAGTTAGCTTTACTTGAGTGATCTCATGGATGTATTTGCTTCCCCAACTTTTTTCCCCCTCTCCACCCTCCAATTGCCAGTAAAGGACAGTGAAGGAAATGGAAGCTGTCAGCCAGAGTCACTGATGAATCTTGTAAGCTAAGGTGAGTGCCTGACATCCTGTTTCTTGAATGGATAAAAGAATGAGAAGCAGAGGGTTGGCTGAAAGTGATTGAGCCCTCAATCATATTTGTAAAATGCTGGCACCTTATGTTTAACTGAAGCATCATGGTGCAAAGACTGCGGATCAATGATCCTAGCAGAGTATGTACCTAACGCATGCACATCCATTAGCAAGCACATATTTACAAGGGCTTTCCATTTGAATTGCACTCAACTGTATGTGGAAGACACTTATTTTGAAGGTAACATTCTGTCAGTTGTTTCATCCAAAATTTCAATCTTGAGCAATTCTCAGAGAAAAGCCTTTTGACTTTTAACACCTACAGAAAATTTATGGAAAATTTGGAAGTTAATCTGTTTATTTTTTTCTATAGATGAGGAATGAATTCTGTTTGTATATATGCATGATTTATGTGTGTATGTGTGTTTCTGTGAGTGTGCATATGTGTGTAGTCGAGTGTACATGAATATACGTGCATCTCTGGAGAGTAGAGATGAATATCAGGTATGTCCTGCTGTCATTCGTCACCGTATGTCTTAAAACAGAATCCCTCTGGACCTGGAGTTCATCTGTTCACCTAGACTATCTGGATATCAAGCCCCAGGGTTTCTCTGTGTCTGTCTCCTCCTGGTGTTATAGGCACACGTTACCATACTTGGTTTTTACGTGAGTCTTTGGAGTCTTAGGAATTGACTTCAGGTCCTCATGCAAACACAGCAAACACTTTACCAACTGAGCTACTTCCCAGCATTTTGTTTAAAAAATAGTTTATAGTATTTTTGGATTCTTTGATATATTTCAGAAATTCTGAAGCCAGATATTCTTCCTAACAAATCCTGATAGACATAGAACAAGCACACTTATTTTTTACAAAGAGGTGTACTCTCCCCACAAAAAATCTCTCACCAACTTCACCTTTAGAAATACAGTAAGATATATGTCTGAAAGTTTAAGTAATTAGGCAGAAAGCAGCCACACTATGACTGGCTCTTATCTGGTGGTCAATTTGAGAAATGCTTATTCAAATTGATACAAATTAAATGTGGATGTTTTCTTTGGGGGTGACATGTATGTTAACCATATGTTCTAGCATTGAGTTATACTTCCAAACTGATCATATGTTTTTGTATGTAAACACATTTAATCCCATTGTACTCATGAAAATATAGCTGAATAACACTTAAAATAGTAACTTAGCTTAATAGCTAAACACAGAGAACTGTTTTATGGTAGCTCGAGTTTTGTATTGATTCTAGGACCTTACCTTTCTCCGTCCCCATTTTGTTTCTGCTGAACATGACTAGGCCAACCAATTCTTGATGGGAAGCTCCTCTTCCTGGATTTTGGAGCTACATCTCACTGAACCTTAGCGATTCATGGAGCCATTTTGGCTCCCTTTAGGAAGGAACAGAGAATGGGAAGCAGATGGAGATAGATGCAGGTATGGGGAGGTTCAGCCATGCTGTTTGCCATGTCTGTTTCAGATTCTCTGCCTCCTTACTCCTCTTGAGTGGATAACACACACTTGTGGTTCCAGTCTGTGTGGAAAGTCATGCAGGAGTCATACTGGAGCCCAGAAATTGGGGTCAACCTAGGCAACATAACAAGACATCCTCTCCCCAGGTTCTTGAAGAAGTTAATATAAGCGGCAGTGCCAGTGAGATATTCCTGGTCTTGTTAAAGCAGTGCCAGCTCAGGAGACAGTGATGTTTCTGCAACCTCGTTTACCAAGTGATGGTAGTGCCAGTTAGAGGCTTGATCATGTCAACAATCTTAGTCTTGTTTGCCTAGCTTGCATGCACAAGGCCCCAGGTCCAATCTCGAGTACCCACAACAACCCTTCTAATCTTTCATTTTAAAAATAATTCATATTATACAGTTGGCTATAAAGTTTGGAATTCAGTTTTAGCCTTATTGGAGATAAACAATTTCATATTGCATTTAATAACTAACATGATTGTTTTGTACTTGGTTAATGCATATTATTTTTCTTCCCTTTTAAGATAGCATGTATCGATTATGTACTTAGAATGACCCCCCTCTAAGTTTAGCGACATGAATGCTCATCATTATTTTTTAATCTAACAGTTGTAAGTGTAGTGATTTCATAACCCTTAAAGCCATCATCTCTCTCTTCTTGGACTCCTACAGTTATTAAGATGAAATCAGAAAGAAGTAGTTGTCCTGGTCAGGGTTTATATTGCTAATGAAACACCATGATCAAAAGTGAATTAGGCTAGGCACCAATCTGTGAGTATAGCAGAATATCATTAGAAACCATTTCATTTTATTGACTTTTTTTTTTTTGATTTTTTGAGACAGGATTTCTTTTAAGCTTTGGAGTCTGTCCTGGAACTAGCTCTTGTAGATCAGGCTGGCTTCAGACTCACAGAGATCTGCCTGCCTCTGCCCCCCGAGCTGTGATATAAGACATGCACCCCCACCACCTGGCTTTTTTTTTTTTGCCAGTTGTGTTTGGTTTCTATTCGATGTCTCTGGGCTATCCTGCCTCTGGGTCCTGGACCTCAGGAAGGAGCTCCCTCACATGGTGTGGGTCTCACGCTACATCAGTCATGTGTTGGTCACTCCCACAACTTTTGCTCCACGCTTACCTAGACACATCTTGTAGGCAGGACAAATTGTAGGTCAAAGGTTTCATTGCTGGACTGGTGTCCCAATCCCTCCACTGGAAGTCTTGCCTTGCTAGATGAGATGGTTGGTTCAGGTTCCATATCACTCATTGCCAGGAGGCTTAGCTACTGTCACCCTCATAGATTGTTGGGAGTTTCCATTGCACTAGGTTCTAGCTTGTCCCAGAGCTGGCCCAGATTCCTGTTGTCTTGCCCAGTATTCTTTTCCTGCATCCTCCCCCAACCTGATCCCTCCTGTTCCCATCCTGCCATCCAGATCCTTCCCTCTATCGAACTCAATGTCTGCTCTATTTTTCCTTTGCAGTGAGATTCATGTGTTCCCCGCTTGAGCCTTGTTTGTTACTTAGCTTCTCTTGGGTCTGTGTATTGAAGCATGGTTATCCTTTATGGCTAATATCCACTTATAAGTGAGTACAAACCATGCTTGTCTGGGTTACTTCACTCAGGATGACCTTTTCTTGTTCTATCCTAGCCCAACTGTCATCAGAGAGGCTTCTTCCAGCAACAGATAAAAACAGATGCAGAGACCTCAGCCAAACATCTTGTAGAGCTCTGAGAATCCTGTGGAAGAGGGAGCAGGAAGGATTGTAGGAGACAGTGGGAACAAGGGAACCACAACAAAACCCCAAAATCAACTAACCTGAGCTTATAGAGGCTCACAGAGACTGAGGTGACAACCAGGAAGCCTGCATGGGACTGACCTCATGTGGCAGTTGTGTAACTTAGTTTTCTTGTGGGACTCCTAACAGTGGGAGCAGGGGCTGTCACTGACTCTGTTGCCTGCTTTTGGGACCCTTTCCTTCTACTGGATTACTTAGTCAAGCCTTAATAGAAGAGGAGGTGCCTAGTCTCACTACAACTTGATATACCATTGCTGGCTGATATCCGTAGGAGGCTTGCCCTTTTCTGAAGAGAAATGGAGGAGGAGGAGTGGGTTTGTTGGTAAGAAGAAGAGAGGTGGGTGTGAACTGGGAGAACAGGAGGGAGGGAAAATGTTTGTCAGGATGTAAAAACAAAATAAACAAATGCAAGTTGGAGAGGAGAGGGTTTATTTTGCTTATACTTCCCTGTTGTAATCCATCATTAAAGGAAGTTAGGGCAGGAGCCTGGAAGCAGGAGCTGATGCAGACATCATGGAGGGGTGCTGTTTACTTGCTTGCTCATCATAGCTTGCTCAGCCTGCTTTCATTCTTTCTTAAATTTTTTTCTTTTATTTATTTATTTATTTTTAATTTTTTAAAATTTATTTATTTATTAAGGATTTCTGCCTCCTTCTCGCCACCGCCTCCCATTTCCCTCCCCCCCCCATCAAGTCCCCCTCCCTCATCTGCTCGAAGAGCAATCAGGGTTCCCTGACCTGTGGGAAGTCCAACGACCGCCCACCTCTATCCAGGTCTAGTAAGGTGAGCATCCAAACTGCCTAGGCTCCCCCAAATCCAGTACGTGCAGTAAGATCAAAAACCCACTGCTATTGTTCTTGAGTTCTCAGTATTCCTCATTGTCTACTATGTTCAGCTAGTCTGGATTTATCCCATGCTTTTTCAGACCTAGGCCAGCTGGCCTTGGTGAGTTCCTGATAGAACATCTCCATTGTCTCAGTGTGTGGGTGCACCCCTCGTGGTCCTGAGTTCCTTGCTCGTGCTTCCTCTCCTTCTGCTCCTGATTTGGACCTTGAGATTTCTGTCCGGTGATCCAATGTGGGTCTCTGTCTTTGTCTCCTTTCATCGCCTGATGAAGGTTAATATTCAGGAGGATGCCGATGTGTTTGTGTTTGGATTCACCTTCTTATTTAGCTTCTCTAGGAACATGAATTATAAGCTCAATGTCCTTTATTTATGGCTAGAAACCAAATATGAGTGAGTACATCCCATGTTCCTCTTTTGGGTCTGACTTACTTCACTCAGGATAGTGTTTTCTATTTCCATCCATTTGCATGCAAAATTCAAGAAGTCCTTGTTTTTTACTGCTGAGTAATACTCTAATGTGTACCATCTTACACCTGTCAGAGTGGCTAAAATCAAAAACACCAATGATAGCCTTTGCTGGAGAGGTTGTGGAGAAAGGGGTACACTCACCCATTGCTGGTGGGAATGCAAACTTGTGCAACCACTCTGGAAAGCAGTGTGGCAGTTTCTCAGGAAATTCGGGATCAACCTACCCCTGGATCCAGCAATACCACTCTTGGGAATATACCCAAGAGAGGCCCTATCATACAACAAAAGTATATGCTCAACTATGTTCATAGCAGCATTGTTTGTGATAGCCAGAACCTGGAAACAACCTAGATGCCCTTCAACGGAAGAATGGATGAAGAAAGTATGGAATATATACATATTAGAGTATTACTCTTTCTTAAATTTTTATTGCTTTAGAAATAATACCATTCAAAATTTCTACTTCCTCCCCTTCTCCCATTTTCCTCCTACTCCCCTACTTGTCCTTTTGGCTAAGATCAAGTGTAGCTCAGCATGCTTTCTTAAAGAATCCAGTACCAGCTCCTGCAATCTCAGTGGAACTCTGAAACACAGCTTGCTCCAATACTGAGGGGACTTAAGAGGTGAGTGAACAGCTACATAGCGGGACACCCCACTCTCTAGGACCTCCAGAGTGTAACAAAACCCCAGGCTCCTCCCCCAAATTCCTTGGCTTTTCTAGCCAGCAGGGAGTTTCTCCCCAAACCCAGACCCATCCACTGGACTCCCCAAGCTATTAGCCACACTCTGCCTAAGAACTGAGAACTTGCTATAATACTGAGGGTACCAAAAGCTTGCTACAACACTGAGGGGATTAAGAGAGTGCACCAAGAGAGAAAACCAGGAGAGAAAACCAAGAGAGAAAGTTTATAGAGACCTCAGATGCTTTCTGAAACAGACATTGGCAGTACAAAACAGACCAAGAAAAACTACCCAACACCCAGACAGCCACTGCAAGGATTGAATCAAGATGCGAAGACAGTGCTGGCCTCATTTGAAGGAAGAGATGGGTAGGCGCCAATGCGAGAATTCCTCCAACAACCTAAAAAGCAAGATGGTAACACCAGAACCCAGTGGTCACACAACAGGAAGACTTGATCATCCTAACCCAGAAGAAGCAGAAGAAAAGGACTTTAAATGTAACTTTATGAAAATGATGGAGACCTTTAACAAGGAAATGAAAAACTCCCTTAAAGAAATGGAGGAAAAGAAAAACAAAAAATTGGAAGAAATTAATAAATCCCTCAAGAAACAAAGAAAAAGCAATCAAACAGGTGAAGCAAACAGTTCAAAACTTGAGGACTGAAATAGAGGTAATAAAGAAAACACAAACTAAGGAAATTCTGGTTATGGAAAATCTGGGTAAATGAATAGGAACTACAGAGACAAGTATAACCAATAGAACAAAAGAGATAGAAGAAAGAATTTCAGGTGCTGAAGATACTATAGAAGAAGTATATAAGCCGGGCGATGGTGGCGCACGCCTTTAATCCCAGCACTCGGGAGGCAGAGGTAGGCGGATCTCTGTGAGTTCGAGACCAGCCTGGTCTACAGAGCTAGTTCCAGGACAGGCTCCAAAGCCACAGAGAAACCCTGTCTCGAAAAACCAAAAAAAAAAAAAAAAAAAAAAAAAAAAGAAGAAGTATCTATAGAGAAGACTCATTGGTAAAAAAAACATTAAACCTCAAAAATGCTTAACACAAAACATATAGGAAATTTGGGATACCATGAAAAGATCAAACCTAAGAATAATAGAGGTAGAAGAGGAAAAAGAACTCCAGATCAAGTACACAGAAAATATATTCAACAAAATCATAGAAGAAAACTTTCTCAACCTAAAGAAGGATATCCCTACAAAGGTACAAGAAAAAGCTTACAGAACACCAAATAGACTGGATCAAAAAACAAAACAAAACAAAAACTCATCCCCTTGCCATATAATAATCAAAACACAAAACATACAGAATAAAGAAAGAATATTGAGAACTGCAAAGAAAAATGTTCCAATAACATATAAAGGTAAACCTATTAGAATTACACCTGACTTCTTAATGGAAACGATGAAAACCAGAAGGTCGTGGATGGATGTGCTGCAGACACTAAGAGACAATGGATGCAAGTCCAGACTACTACACCTAGCAAAACTTTCAATCACTATCAATGGAGAAAACAAGATATTTCATGACACAAACAGATTTAAACAATACATATCCACAAACCCAACCTTACAGAAAGTACTAGAAGGAAAACCTCAATCCAAGGAAGCTAATTGCACCCACAAAAACACAGGCATCTGATAATCCCTCACCAGCATAATCCAAAGAAGGGAAATATACAAACACTACTACCGAAAAATAACAGAAATTAACAACCACTGGTCACTAATATCGCTTAATATCAATGGTCTCAATTTACCTATAAAAAGACACAAGCTAAGAGAACGTATATGAAAACAGGATCCATCCTTCTGCTGTATACAAGAAACACACCTCAACCTCAAAGACAGACACTAACTTAGAGTAAAGGGTTGGGAAAAGGTTTTCTAATCAAAAGGACCTAAGAAACAACTGGGTGTAGCTATCCTAATATCTAACAAAATTGATTTCAAACTAAAATCAGTCAGAAGAGATAGAGAAGGATACTTTATATTCATAACAGGAACAATCCATCAAGATGTAGTCTCAATTCTGAACATCTATGCCCCTAATATAAGACCCACATATGTAAAAGAAACATTATTAAAACTTAAATTGCACACCAAACTCCATGAACTAATAGTAGGAGACTTCAACATTCCACTCTCGCCAATGGACAGGTCAACCAGACAGAAACCTAACAGAGAAATGACACATTAAAGTACTACTCAGTGGTAAAAAAACAATGACATCTTGAATTTTGTATGCAAATGGATGGAATTAGAAAACAACATCATGAGTGAGGTAACCCAGATCCCAAAAGATGAATATAGTTTTTACTCACTCATAAGTGATTTATACTAAGTATAAACAAAGGACAATGAGCCCATAGTTCATGATTCTAGAGAAGTTAAGTAATAAGGTGAACCCAAAGAAAAACATATATAGATCCTTTTAGAAATTTGAAACAGACAAGATCACCTGGCAAAATTGGGAGCATGGGGGTGGCGAGATGAAGGGAGAGTGAAGGGGAAGAGGAGTGGAGAAGGGGAGGATTGAGGAGAACTTGAGGGAATGGGATGGTTGAGATGGAGGAAGGACAGAGATGAGAGCAAGGAAAGAGATATCTTGATTGAGGGAGCCATTATTGGGTTAGCAGAAACATGGTTCTAGAGAAATTCCCAGGAATCCATAAGGATGATTCCAGCTAAGACCCTAAGCATAAAGGAGAGGGGGCCCAATCTTTACTTGCCCTATAGTCAGACTGATGAATATCTTAAATATCACCATAGACCCTTCATCCAGAATCTGATGGAAATAGAGGCAGAGCACTGGACTAAGTTCCAAAGTCCAGTTGAAGAGTGGAAGGAATGAGAATATGAGCAAGGAGGTCAATAACATGATGGGTTCACCCACTGAAACAATTTACCTGAGCTAATGGGAGCTCACTAACTCCACCTGGACTGGGAAGGAACAAGCATGAGACCAAACCAGTCCCGCTGACTGTGGTTGACATTTGAATTGCTGGGGCAGACTGGGAGTCATTGGCAGTGGCACCAGAATTTATCCCTACTGCATGTACTGATGTTTTTGGGATCCTATTCTCTTTGGATGTATACCTTGCTCAGCTTAGATATAGTAGGGAGGACCTTGGGCTTTCCAAAAAGGAACCTCAGAGAGGTTCCTTACCCTCTCTGAGGATTGGATAGGGGTAGGGTGGAAGGGTATGTGGAGGGATTGGAAGGAGGGGAGGGAGTGGGAACTTGGATTGGTACTTTTAAAAAAATTTAATAAATTAAAAAAAAGAATTACAAAAAAAAGAGAATCTAGTACCACAAACCCAATGGTGGCATCATCCACCATGGGCTGGGACCGCACCCATCAATCACTAGTTAAGAGAATTCCTTAAACCGTATCTTAAGAAGGCATTTTCTCAATTGAGTTTCCCTTCATTAAGATGACTCTAGCTTGTGTCAAGTTGGCATAAACCTGGTCAGTACAGTAATGAGGAGCTCTTCTTTTCCTATGGTTCCACAGGCACACACTGGCTTGTGAAGCTACCTCTCGGGATGCTTGTTCATTTTATGTCATAGCTTTGAGTACAGAAGTTTTTCCAGCTCTGGATTTATGAAGGAAACTATGAACATTATTTGACAATCACTGAAGTGACATTGCAGAATGAGGACTGGAAAAGCTAGAGCAACAAGAGGAAGGGGAACACACACAAAACAGAAGCTTTTTTTTTTGATTGCATCCCACTGGGCACCAGGACACACACACAAAACAGAAGCTTTTTTTTTTTTTGATTGCATCCCACTGGGCACCAGGACACACACACAAAACAGAAGCTTTTATTAGTTGCATCCCATTGGGCACCAGGACACACACCTTCACATCAACTTCAAATCAACTGCTCCTGTGTGCAGAAGGGTGACTTCTAAGTGCTGGGGGTTGACAGTTAAACAAGCACAAAAGTCAGGAGATGAGACAAATGTTCTTCATTTCATGATGCCACACAGCACCCATAGACACCTTCTACTAATTGTTTTGTCTCTGGTTGGCTGTACCTTGTTTTGCTGACCTTAGTCTGTGATTAGTGTGTCTTACGTAGTTCTTGTCCTGTACGGGTTATTCTCTCCTCTGCGTTATGGCCCCAAAGTGATCCACACTGGCCTTTAGTAGTATAAAATCCAGATTGGTAAGCACACGGGAAAGGATATGTCTCACCATGCTTTCCTTATACAGTCTGCCAGTTTCTAGGATATTACCACCTGCCAGGGACTTCTCAGTGGGTTTTCAAGCCTGAATCTCTCTTTCTGAGCACTCTCTTTATAGACTCTTATTTCTCCATGATCAATGCTGTGTCTGCCCGAAGGCCTGGGGAGAATTCCTTTTTGTTTTCTTTAGAGGGGACAGACACTGTTTGGTTGGGACAGAGTTGGAAACAAAGAGTTGCCCTTAGAAATTCTTGGGAAATTCATTTAAAATCCTAGTCTGGGTATAGCAGCCCTTGCTTGTTTGTTTGGATCATGTTATGCCCAGTATGCATGCACTACAAGGGATGTAATGAAACAGTGCATGCCACCCAAACTGGTTGTCTCCAACTTTCCAATTAATGGCTTTTCTAGCTAAGAATTTCTACATTTTCCCCACTTTGTTAAGTATCAGATACCAAAAACTTACTACAATAATAAATATCAAAGATATCATCTGAATAATCAAGATGAAATCAAAGCTACTACAATATATTATACTTTGTTTTTCTAGGAGCCACATATAAAAGATATTTTGGATAATTTTCATTAGTTGTTTGGCTATTTATAATCCAATTTAAAAAACTGCTTGAGGTGTTCTGTTAGCAATGGTATTGTGGGCTGGACAGTGACAAATGCCAAATGTATAAAATTATCGGGCATGATGGCTAATGTCTTTAATACCAGTGCTTGAAAGGCAGAGGCAGGTGTGTTTCTGTGAGTTTGAGCCCAACCTGATCTACATAGTGAGTTCTAGGCCGGTTAGGGATACATAAGTGAGATCCAGTCTCAAAAAATAAAAATAGTTTCTCTATTCAAATAATTTACTAAGGGACAGTGATATAAGAATATATGTAGTTATGCATATAAAACAACTAAGAACAAGTGTTTATGTCAAGATAAGGTATGTAGATACTAAGTCCAGCAGGTACTTAAAGTTCCATAGGCTTCAGAACAACTTCAGTGTGCTCGCCACTTTTCTGATTCTTTCATCTCAGCCATGAAGCTTTGACTCAGCTTAGAAAAAGATAATATCCTCAACAAAACAATTTTAAACCTATGATTCTTTTTGGTATCCGCTATTATTGCTTTTCTCTCCAAGTAATAAAGGGGCAACACATTCCTTTATCCTCTTCTTATTCTGGATCTACCGTACCACTTTCCCTCCTGCCTTTTCTGACTTCTTGCCAGTTGCATCTTATTTCTTATTTTGGATTTCCTGACTGCATTCCAAAAGGCTGACCTAAAGTCAAGTCATTCAGTTTCCTGGGAAATACAGTCTCCTTCTCCCCCCCCCCCCCATGTGCTCCAGCTTCAGGTTCAAAATTCATCAGTTAATTTTGCACAGCTCCTCCGTAGCTGCTTCAGGATGGGTGGGGTTCCATATTTTATTTATTTTCTTCAAAAAGGATTTTCTTTTACATGGTCTAATTGTAACTTGTCAACCTAAGTGAAACACACATTTTGGGAGATGTGTGAGTTTGTGCACATTTACACACATAATCTTCAGAATGTACGCTGGAGTAAAAATGGAAAGTTCACCCTTGGTCCGAAATTGTGATTTTTCTGATGAAGTGAAAGCCTTTCTCATGCTATATTTAATGCCTTTTGCAAAGAGTAAGCTTTGGAAAGAAAGAATCTGAAAGTTTGCTTGGCGTAGTAATGGCAGCGGAGTGTGGGGCATCATGAATCAATATCAGATTAATTTTTAGGAAGGCAGAATGACCAGCTCAGACAATGAAATGTGTCAAGCACTATAAAATGTATTGATGTCCAGAAACCAAACAAATATTGTGCAAAATGCCCTTCAGGTTCATGTCTCCCATGATAGTAAACAGTGGAAAGATGCACTAAAGTAGAGAAGAATTATATTCTGAAAGGCATATTAAATCAGGGACATGATAACATCATAATTGATTTCATAAAAACACTTGGAGGAAAACAAACTCGATGTGGCGAGTGTGAAGTTTCAAATGGAGTCTGCAGCTGTCAGTGCTCAATGAAACACAGTAGAGAAACAGCATCCAACAGCCTGAGAGAATTCTCCAGTCGAAGCCCTGAGAAGCAAAGCCTAAAACCACTGCAGCACTTGTTACAGGGAAGTGTCCCACTGCACGCCACGCCTTTGTCTACTCCATAATGTGCCTGTGACGGTCCTTCCTGGTTTTATCCTCCACAGCACTCAGAGTAGCCTGGAACCTTCTGTTTCCTTTTGGAGCCTTCATCTATTACTCTAATTAGACTGTTTTGGCCTTGATATATTTATTTGATGTTTTTAATTTTTTTTTTGGAGGCTGTTCTAAGTCTTCATAAAATAGGGCAAGTATGTTTGACTAAATGTAAACATGCATATCGTTCAAGATGGGGAAGAAGGTATGTGATTTATGACTATAAATGGCCAGAGAGCTGTGTGAGCCATTCAAGTTTCACGTTCCAGAAAAATAACTTTCTAATTGATGATTTCCATTATAAAATATTTGAACAATTTTATCCAACTATTAGAATATAATCTCTGTCTCCATCCATCGCCAGATGAAGGTTCTATGGTGATATGCAAGATATTGGAGCACCAGACTGAGCTCCCAAGGTCCAAATGAGGAGCAGAAGGAGGGAGAACATGAGCAAGGAAGTCAGGACCACGAGGGGTGCAGCCACCCACTGAGACAGTGGGGCTGATCTATTGGGAGCTCACCAAGGCCAGCTGGACTGTGACTGAAAAAGCATGGGATAAAACTGGACTCTCTGAACATGGCGGACAATGAGGGCTGATGAGAAGCCAAGGACAATGGCACTGGGTTTTGATCTTACTGCATGTACTGGCTTTGTGGGAGCCTAGCCTGTTTGGATGCTCACCTTCCTAGACCTGGATGGAGGGGGCAGGACCTTGGACTTCCCACAGGGCAGGGAACACTGACTGCTCTTTGGACTGGAGAGGGAGGGGGAGAGTAGTGGGGGGAGGAGGGGGAGAGTAGTGGGAGGCAGGGAGGAGGCAGAAATTCTTTCAATAAAAAAATAATTAAAAAAAGAATATAATCTTTAAAACATCAAAATGAGCTCCTAGTATTTTTAGAATGATGTTAGTCCATGTTAGTTTTTTTATTAATATTACAGTTGTTGTATTAAGCAATGGACTTAATAATAGCTATTTTCATGCCTGTGTATCATTTTACTTTGCACGTATTTATCTGTTATACACTTGCATACTTGTTTCTTGTTCTTCTTGTCTCTTTCCACTGACTAGCCACCCCCCATAGTCCTACCTCTGCTTGCATGTGACACACACACACACACACACACGCACACACACACACACACACACAGGCTCAATCATGCACACTTTTAAGCCTGGATTTTACCTGTGAGGGAATGTATGCAAACTTGTCTTCCTCTGCCCCTTATTTTCTGAGTAATATCTTTTAAGTGTTTGGAAGATTAAGCAACTGCTTCAGAAACAGCGAAACCCTTGATTATTTTCCATCTTGCTTCTCAGTGTTTGTCTTGCCAGCATCCTTACTAGCAGTGTTAAGCCCACTCACTGCTTTAGATTTTGATTATTGAATTTTCAGTGATTGAATTTAATATATTTATTTTCAAGGATCCTTGTTCACGCTTTTGCTTACTTTTTGCTCACACTTACAAAACAAAGACTGATTTGAGAGGTAGTGAGCGTGGTCATCTTGTAGTCTGTCCACACAAGAATCCTCAGTTCCAAGATCTTTTGGGTTCATCGTCTGGTCTTGGAGGTTTGAACACCACGTGGAAGAATGAGTTTATCATGGAATTGACTCTTAACTGGGAATTTTCAAGAAAAAAAATGCTTTGGGCTCTTCTCCCTTGGAGGTGGGAGTGAGTAGAGACTGATCTCCATTTCCCTCTGTGTTTGAGCGTGAGCGGCATAGTTCCCTGGGTGTGGGTCTCTACTTAGATCCTACTTGCTCTTTTGCTAAGAGTTGCTCCCTTAATCTGGGGACTCTTGAAACAATGGAAGGCCAGGGGCCGCTGGAGCTAGAAAGTGTCTTCTACCTGCACATATTTTAGTATTTTACTCACCCGCACAGGTTTCTGGTCTCTCCCACTTTTTTAAAAGAACTCAAGGGAATCCTATTTTCTTTCTTTTTTTTTTTTTCTGCATTATTTGGTACTAAGACCGAACCTACTATCTTTTTAATGCTAAAAGCTCATGTTTTACATGAGCCTCATCCCTGCTCCTTGCTTTTTCCTTTGTTTTCCAAAATTGTTTCAACTATTTGGAGTGCCGCACAGTCACGTGTGACTTTTCGAGTGGCCTTCTGAAGGCCTCCACAATTCTAGCAGAGACCGAATCGATGCTGTGGATCAATTTGTGAAAAACTCTCATCTTAACCATTTTAATTTGACTAATCTATGGATACGAGATGTCTTTTTACTTATTTAGTTCTTGTTTTTTTTTCCTGTTCCTTCCTTTTCTCCCCTTTCCCCTTCTCTCTTCTCTCCCTGCTTCCTTTTCTTCCTTCTTGCCCCTGCTTCTCTTCCTGGACCCTCATCTTAAGGTGTAGCCCAGAGTGGCCTTGAACTCACACACCTCCTGCTTCACATTCCTTGATCCTAAAAGCTGGGATCCTAGATGTCCGCACTAAGCTTGTTTGCTTTTGCTCAATGAAATTTGTAGATTTCGGAGTAAGCATTTTTCACTTCTTACCAAATTAATTCTTAAATATTTTATTCTTTTGGTGCTATTGAAAATTGAACCTTTTCTTAATTTCACTTTGGGTGGTTCATTGTAAACATGTAGGAATATGACTAGATTTTGCAAAGTATATTTTATAACCCAGCAAAGCTATTTAAGGTTTTCTATATAAAATCATATCATTCATGATTAAAGATAGTTTCACTTCTTGCTTCTCAATTTGTCTTTTGCTGCTTTTTCTTGCTTAATTGCTATAGTGAGACCCCTCCTACACAAAGACAAGAAGCAAAGCTGCAGAGGGACATTTCGTCTCATTCTTCATTTTCGGGGGATGCCATCAGTGTTTTATAATTGTGGGGGTTTCACAGACACCCCTCATCTGCATCAACAAGTCCTTTCTGTTTCCAGTTTTTAGAGGGCCTTCTCCTTACCAGAAAATGGCTTTAGAAAATGTTCTATTAACATCTAATAGTATGATCAGGTGAGTTTTTAAAAAGTTCACATTTGTTGTATTCTTTATTTTTTAAATTTCAAATTACAAATCATCTTCACATTTTGGAGAGGGGAAATTCATTTTATAATGGTATGTAAATTAATTTTTGATGTTGCTGAATTCAGTTCACCACTATGATGTTGAAGACTTTGATGTCTGTATTAAAAAGGTTTGATTCCCCTTGTCCCCTTTTCTTGTGATCTCTTTCAAGGTAAAATTCATTTAATAAAATAAGTTGTGAAATTTTCTCTTTACTTTCTTTTGGAAAAGTTTATAAAACCTGATACACACACACACACACACACACACACACACACACACACACACTGGATGTTTGTTAGAATTCAACAGTAATGCTACCATGATCTAGGTTTTTTCTTCCCTGGGAAGTTTTTCATCATTTTATCAATATTCTTTCTTAATAAAGATCAATTTAGATTATACTTTTCTTTCTTATTGAATGTTGATACATTTTGGAAATTTTCTAATACTTTTAATTTTATAATATATTATTAATATTACTCTTCTATAATTATTTTTATTTCTGTGAAGTTGATGGCAAGATATCACCTTGCAATTCTACTTTGAGTAATTCATGATTCTTTTCTTTTTTTTTACTTTAGTTAGAAGCTTGCTGATTTTGTTGATCTTTCCAAAGAATTTGTTTTAAATGTTCCAGCAAATTATCTTTGTTTGTTTCCAGTTTATATATGTACACTAACCATCATTATTAATTATTTTACCTTCTTTAGATTTACTTCAATGATTTATCTCAGAAGCCTACAGTCATTGATGCTTTTCTGTCTAGGAATTTTCTGTTACAAATTTTGTCCTGAGCTGCAATTGAGCTCTGTGTTTACTACTTTGGTGCTGCTGTGGCCAAATAATGTGATAAACAAACGAACAAGTGTTTGGTGGAGTGTTTATGTCAATCTAGCTGTGGGAGATTTGATTTATGAGTTCATTCCAATGATGCAGTTAAAAATAAAAAAAATAAAAGAAGAGGAATATGTATTGTATTGTTGGTTAGAGACTTTTGTCTTTTTAGAGAGTTTATACTGTTGTTCACATATTCTATTTTATTCCTTATATTCTCAGTTATGAAAAGGTCTAGTAAAACCTCCAACTGTATTAATTAGTTTCTTCTTCATTGTGACTTGTTTTTGTGACTCACATAAATGACCTGCATATGTGCATGCGTTTGTGCTCACACATACGTGTGTACACACACTTTGTTGTTTGATACATATATGTTTATAGTTGCTATGCAAGCTGATGAATTAATGTTTATATTATAAAATTAATTAATTGTGAAATATTATGCATCACCCCTATAAATATCTATTTTAAATGTATTTAGTTGGATACTAATATAATTGACCATCCCGGTTTTCTTTGTTTTTTTGTGTTATTTGTATCTATAACAATAATATTTTGCTAATAACATTATACCAAAATGCTACAGATTATATAAATAATAGAAATAAATTCTATCTCAGCTCTGGAAGCAAAACATGCAAGTTTTGGCATCTTTAGCTTTTTCTGAGGTCTGGTTGCTAATGACCAACTTCCATTTGAGCCTTCTAATGTATATACTTTGGATGGCTCTTATGTCTAAAAATACCAGTCAGGGACTGTGAGAAGGCTCTGTCGGTAAAATCATTTGCTGCATAAACTAATGACCTGAGTTCTACTCCTGTTACCCCCATAGTTGACAGAGAAAACCCATTCTGGCAAGTGTTTCTTTGACTTCCTCACACATGCTGTGGAAGGCATAACCAGACATGCATAACCAGACACAGAAGCACACACACACACACACACACACACCACCACCACCACCAAATAAAATAAAATTAAGTAAAAAATTTAAATTAAAATACCAATCATATTTATCAAAGGTCCACCTATATGATTTCATTTTATTTAAATAAAAATGTCCTGTATCAGACATGTTTTGGTTAAGGTCACACCACAGCCCCTAGCATCCATATATCCAAAGAGTCTGGAATGTCTAGGTGGAAGTTCCATCCCAACCCTCGCCTGAGAGTTGCCTCAGTCCAGACTTGAACCCCTAGAAAGCCAAATGATGACCTGGGGTATTTAATTTAAATAAAACAGGGTACTTAAATTTCCCCTCCCAGAGAACAAACACGTGGTTTTCTGGTCTTTCTTTCTTGGCTCCTCTCTGGGTGGGGTTGGGGATGGGGTGGGGAGGGCTGGAAAGTCATCCGAGAGCATTTGTATCCATTAAACCCAGGCCTTTTCTAATTTGGTTTGCTTTGGTCTGATTCGGATTATTGTGTTGGTAGAGAGACTCATCGGGGTGCAGAAACTTTTCAAAACATAATCTTGTTTTAAGTTACTAATAGGACTTTAGCAATTGTTTGAGGAGGGGTGAACACAATTTGACAAATAATGTACATTTGGGCCTTGACCAAATTTACCATAGGCAGCACCATAGCTGGGCAGTGTTTCTTTTTTAATCCAGTCTGGCAGTCTCTGCATTTGGACTCTTGGTACCTGAGTTCTGAAGACTGAAGCCCAGCTAAGACGGTCCAGACAAACACTTTGCCTCTAGGCTATTGAGTCCCCTACATTTAAACAGTAGTTTTATCATATGTGTATGGTTCCTGTCTTTTAAAAGTCCCTCCTTTCCAAACCTTTACTGCTCGGTTTTCTATTAAAGGGATGCTTTCTGATATAAGATCTGAATTTATTAAAATGTAAAAATGACTACCATTCATGTGCACACATACATCCAAATTGGAAGCAGCTTCACATCTTTCTCAACTCAATTGCAGCGATCTATTGAAGAATTACTCCCATTGAGACCTTTGCCACTTCCCTCCTGCTTGAGTTGCTTTGATTAAACACTGCACATCTTTAAATGGGACAAAGCAAAAATTAAAACAGTTCTGACTGTTCTGTGAACTTTAATCTTCAAAGAAGCCGGGAGAAGAAAGACAGTGATATATTTTGTAGGTTTTGTTTGGTTGATCTTACTATGCTTTGGACTTACACATTTGTTGCTCTGTGTATGGTGAAGCATCTATTGTTACTTCCTTAATCTGATAGGGCTTTATTCCTTCTCACCTGCTCTGCCCTGTAATAGCAGGTGTGCTGCTTCTCTCTCTATTGTGGGAGCTTAGGCTACCTAACCCCTCATTATCTACAGATGGCCTAAACTGCTGACTTCCAGACCAGTTAAGGAGGGCAGGCACTGTGTAATTACTCTTATTACCGGTCTGTGTTTCTGGGGGCTATCAATTGCAGTCTGTGCCTTCTACCCTGAAAGAACTCCTTTTATTCCTTTTTACTGGAAGCACACCAGCATCACATTATCTCCATTTTTTTTTTTTTTTTTGGTTTTTCGAGACAGGGTTTCTCTGTAGCTTTGGAGCCTGTCCTGGCACTAGCTCTGTAGACCAGGCTGGTCTCGAACTCACAGAGATCCTCCTGCCTCTGCCTCCCGAGTGCTGGGATTAAAGGTGTGCGCCACCAACGCCCGGTTATTATCTCCATTTTTATGTGAAAATATTCTTACAATAATTAAAGATATTTGGAATTCACCGAGTCTCTGGATGAGTAGATTAAATGTTTATAAATAAATTTGGGATGTTTCAATCATTATTTCTTTGAGTATTTCTTCTTTTCCTCTTCTCTACTGGTATGTCCCATGTGCGCCAGTGGGCTTTCTGTCTTCGTATCTCTCTGCTCTGTTTTCTTCTTGTCCCCCCACCTTGGGCTGCGTATGATCTTAATCAATCTGAGAACCTTCTGAGCGCAGCTTCTGAATTTCCATTTCATTCGCTGTACCTGGCAACTCAAGAATCTCTCTCTCCCTTTCCACTTCCAACGGTCCCGTGTATTGCTATTCTTTATGTGACAGGCTTGTTATATCTTTATTTGTTTGATCATGCCTTCCTTTCGTTCTGAAGATGTGTCCAGTAGCTTTACTTCACAAGGCTTTGTTAAATTTAGCACTGGTTCTTCTCATACACAATTTCCTTAGTTTCTTCCATCTTAATGGATTTTTGTTGTTGTTATTGTTGTGGATCTCGCTACATCTTTTCAAGTCCTGAAACTCTTTTTTTTTCTTAGAACCTGGATATTTTATATAATATTTGTAGTCTTGGCTCTCTGTACCTTCTTAGGGGTCTTGTTAGTGCCATTTTCTTGTTTATTTATTTTTAAATGACTAACTGAAACATCAGCCTAAGGTCTGTTGTTCCATGAAGTGTGAAGTGTCTCACATTACTTTTTTTTTTTTAAAATCACATATATTTTTATTTTTTAATACTCAAACATACCACAATGTCACTTGCTCAACTATGTTCATGGCAGCATTATTCGTAATAGCCAGAACCTGGAAACAACCTTGATGCCCCTCAGCTGAAGAATGTATAAAGAAAATGTGATACATTTACAAAATGGTGTACTACTCAGCGGTAAAAAAAAAAAAAAATGACACCATGATGCAGGCAGATGAATGGAACTAGAAAAAAACCCATTCTGAGTGAGGTAAACCAGACTCAGAAAGACAAACACGGTATATACTTAGTCATAAGTGGATATTAGGCATAAAACAAAGGATAACTAGACTATAGTCTACAGCTTCAGAGAAGCTAGGTAACAAGGAAGACCCTTTTTTAAGGACACAGGCTTGAGACTCCCCATAGCCACCCTGAGTTGACCATGCATTTAAAAGTTGATTATTCTCTTTTATGTTCAGCAATACTCCTGGACATAGAGTTCTCCTCAGACTGACAAAACACATTTTTCTATTTATGGTCATCTTTGAAGGGATCGTGTTTGAGATATTTTATGACCTAAGAAGGCTTTTCTCAGCTGTCACTTTTTTTGCCACTGTTCCTGGAGGCATATTATCTAATGACGGTATAGCCTATGGGTTCAAGGATGTCTGCTAATCTAGACCCAATGGTCTTATGTCATAACTTTGGAGGGTGTCCTCGGGCTTGAACTTTTCCACACTCCGCTGCAGTGAAGTCAGTTCCTTTAGGGAGAGGTTAACAATCCTATTTTATTCTTGGTCTCTCCTTAAGCAAAAATCTCTAAGTCCTGGCTCTGAAAAGACGACATTTTGAATCTCCTGAGGACGAGTACCTTGGCTTGCTCACTTGTTTCCTTTCCAGGCCTGCCCAGGTAGCTGTTCTTGGGCTAATCAATACTAGTTAGCTGGGTGAGGCAATGTGAGACCTTAGCACTCTTGTGGGAAATATGAATGGGACAGGGAAAGAGTTAGGGTATTATAGCCATATGATAGGTACCCGCAATCAACTCGTTTTAAAAGAAGACCACAGAAGAACATTCCTACCTTCCATGGACCAATGATAGTTTAGGGATGTGTGCCTGATCTTGTTTTTGGTGCTCCTAAGAACATACAGCACTCGTTTTATTGCTTCAAAGCTCTTACTTTGTATGCTGAATTCTGGGATGCATGGTAGTTTCTGAATTAAGGCACATAAACATTTATTTTTTTATATTATAGTTGCTCTTCGGAAGTGTCCCTCTGCTATAAGACTGGCATCCCTGCCAAACCTGGATACACAGTAGCAAATGTGACAAGATGTTATCTTGCTACACCCACAAAAATATGGCTGTTTTGGCAGAATGTGGGGTTTCTATCCTCCCAGTTAGGGGTACGTAACCTCTGGTACACCAGTCCTTTGTTCCTATATTCTGTGGCTTTCCTCACTCTTCTAATGTCTTACTCACTACACCGCAAGAAATGTTAAAGGTTTTCTTTGGTTGAGAACTGATTCACTTAGGTAATTGTCCCCCCATCCCACTGGGGTTAAATGAGTGAGTAGAAGGATTATGATGATTTCTCAGAAGGAAAGTGAAAAAAAAAAATAAATTGCTTGTGACTAAGAAGGGAAGAATTGAAGCACAGTTGCTTTGACTAAGGCCAAGGGGAGAAGCCATTTTTCCTATGTTGAAAGATCATAGGGAGTAATTCCAAAAGCTCTTCTAGTTGCATAATCATTTGTATTGGTATGGGATTGTTTATCTCTGTATTTTACATATTAGTAAATTATAAATTGTATGAATTCTTAAAATATTCTCTTTTCTCTGAGTGAGAACACTGTTTTATGACATTTTGGAAAGCAAACAGGGTTACTTAAACCATTTTTCACTCTGAACTTTAATTATACATTTTTTTCATGTCTCTGTTTTGTTGAATTTTCTTCAGGAAAATGAAGGTGCTGTTGGGTATAGAGGAATAATAAAATTTAAGAAAATAATTATCTCCTGGATTAGAACGTAGAACAGTGAAAGTCTCATCTTCAATGTCTAAAACACTTTGATATTCTTTTAAATTTTTTTGGGGGGACAGGGTTTTATTATGTCACCCAAGCTCACCTGGAGATCACTACATAGATCAGGCTGGCCTTGAACTTAGAGATATTGGCTTCTCTTCCCGTTTTTAGTGTTGGGTTTAAAGGCATGAACCATCGTACTCAGTTTTTCTAAATTAAAAAATTCAATTAGATATGTATGACATATTGTAATAACAACTAAATAACAAGAAAATGAAAAAAATAATAGCTAAGATTGCTTTGAAACTATCATTTTTCATAAAGCATAACCCAGATCTCTTAAAATGTCAGGTTTAAATAAGATGGTTCATATTTCATATGCTTCTATCACCCCCAATTTCCACCCACTGTACTTGTGGGGACACTCAAATCAATATCCACTTGAAAGTTTTGGAAGCATTTCTTGAGTTAGTTGTAATTTTTAGACTAAAAAGACACACATTGACTCTCCCGTTAGTTGTCTCTCAGATATTCTGAGAAGAGAGAGGGAGAACGGTCAGAGGAGAGGCATTTTCAGCACATTTTCTCTGCTGATACTTTAATTCTATCATTCATTCATGCCTGTGTTTTTAAGAGCATCTATTATGCTTCAAAGACTGGGGGAACAATAAGGCAATGAAATCATTGTTCTTATAGAGCGCCCAGTGAGTGTGCAAGATAACAGTGCAAACAGTGACTTTAATACAGATTGATCGATGACATGAATTCAAATGGAAACAGCAAAATAATAAATAAAATAAAATAAATTAAAATAAAATAAAACTGGGGGGAGGTATGGCAGCCTGAGAGTCTATCAAAGGAGAACTGTCCCTTAGATTTAGCATTCAGGGATACTACCGGAGTAATGATACTGTGGTTAAATGTAGTTAAATGAAGACGAAAGACAGTAGGAATCACGTATGCACAGGCATGGAAAAGTTAAGCTCACCGGGGGTAGCAGATGGGTGTTTGTGGTTAGACCTTTGAATACCTGTGAGGAGAGACAATAGTTAGAACACAGTTCCAAAGGAGACAGGAAACCTCTCTCCTCTACTGAGAGAAACAAAATTAGTAAGTTTTTTTTAACCTTCCTGAAAGCAATTATCTTCCTTGAAAAAAAATCATCTTGGGTAAGACTTGGACAAATTCAACTTTTCCTGATTAGCCGTCAGTTCTCGATTTCACTTCATAATATGTAGGCTAAACTGAGGTTTTTATAACCATTTCTTTACGTTAATAATCCAAACACAATTTCTTTCATTCAATCTTAAACTCCAAGGAGTGTTATTGCGAATTGATGTACATATGTTATTTGTGAAATTGCCTCTATTGTTTCAGTTGGACAAATTGCTAACAGATACACAGGACAGGAATGCCCGGTACCTCTGTCATCTCCCTGCTTTTGTTAGCATTTTATTCTACCCCCATGATTGCCGTCATTTTTACTTCATCAGCTCCAGGTTAAGTCACTGTCTAATTATACACCGGCGCTGTGGCGTATGCAATTGAGCACGTCTCAACCTTGAGTCCTAAAAGGAACGTCAATGAGTCAGAGCGCTTTCTTAACCTCCTCTTCCCCCTCTGGGTGTTCGGAATTTTTCTTTGTTAATCTATTTTTCAATCTACGGCTGTGATGAGAGTGTACTCAGGGAATGTTGAAGGGCTCTGTGAAAGTCCGTCGGTCACTTGGGCAAGGTGAGGAATACACAGTTAATAAAGCACCATCTTCTGTTCTCCCCATTCCCACATTCAGGTGACTTGACCAGCTTTCTAGTTTCTAATGCACATTTCTACTAAAAGGAAGTGACCATGTTTAAACTGGTGAATCTTGACCATTTGCCTAAATATAATGAAATGTAATGAAAATAGTCTGTATTTGGGGGGTCAAAGTTTTCTGCATATTTAGAAATCAACCAAGCTGTATTTTGTAAGTTGTCAAATGATTAGTATCACATTTGCAATATAGACAATGTCTTAAATTGTTGCTTGACCCTAAATTATTAAATGAAGACAATTTAACGTGATTTTCATGAAATGTTGATGTTTTTCTAATATGTAGTTAATGATTGGAATTTGAGTCTTAGAAACTGTCTATTGCAACTGTCTAGAAAATTCCAGGCAGTGCTTTAGGAAGGGATGCGGAAAGCACACCAATTTTGATGCTTTACACTGAGAATTTTAGTTAACTAGAGCAAACAGGTAAGTCACTTCCTAGTGGTCTCCTGTATATTTCTAGGGGTTTCATGATTTCATTTTCTTTTTTACTTCTTAAAAGCGTTTTAGTTCTGATACATTTATAAAAATACTGAAGACTTTCAATAGGTTCATCTGTAATAATAATATCTCATGGGAGCATCACCTGCTCCCCTGTATGCACATTGGCAAGGAACAGTGGCACATTTTTAATTTTTACCTTTTTAATGAAGAAGCAGCTGCTCGAGCATGTTTTATAGGTGTAGAAGGTTCACTGAGCTTCACCAGTGAATGAATACCCAAGTGCTCTCTGCATATACAATAGCTGATACAAATACTGTACTTTGTGACCATTATATTTCTTGAAATCAGAAATTCCAATTATTTAACTCTCCAGATAAGTCATTAATGTATAATGATAGATTACAAAGGCACATCTGTTTTTATTCTTGTGTCTTTTCTTGAGAACAAGTATTTAATAAAGGAAGGCTACTTTTTGCTGTTTCTATAGACTAAATTAATGCATAGCCATAATTATTAAGTAGATAAAGAATCGAGGCCTTTATCAGAGATTCCTACAGCTAGAAATAGAAGTTAATAATCAAACATAGCTCTTGTTGACTGTGTCTAAACACATTTATCTCCTGCCCCCTTTCTTTATTAACAGGCATATTTTCACACAAATTTCATGGTGAAAATTGCAAGATGTTCCCTTCCTAATTCTGTGAAGAGATGTTGGTCAAGACACTCAGGAAGGTAGGCACAATGATCTTAAGATATTTAGTATTGATTAGAAAGGGAATGTACAAAGGCTCAATTAGGTTGATAGGGCCAAAGGAAGTCTCAGATGTCATATGTCTTTGGAAAGCAATATCCAGTGGGTTTTGAGTCAATTTTCTGTGAGGGTAAAAGTACCCACAATGTGCTTATGCAGGTGACCGGGCAGTGCCAGTGCTTTCTGTTGTATTCCAAGGTGACATTTTTTTGTCATGGTTTTGAGCCAACCCCCTGCCTCTGGAAGCACCCCTCTCTTCAAGAGGAGTTAGACTTGTGAAGGTCACTCATTGCTTTTTGTGTCTAAATCTTTCTAGTTGTTGCATGTCTGCAGCCACACCTCTACAGGGAAGTGGGAGATTACAGAATGTGTTCTACAATTACATGTCAGCGTCTTGCTCCCAGTCTGCTTCACACAAAAACACTTGCTGTTTTCAAGCAGCAGCGAGTGCTTTATCTTTTGAGAAAGGAAGGTGTTATTGATGTTTCATTTTAGTCTCTTGGAATTAATTAGGAAAGAAACAAAACATGATTTTCACTTGTTCCCCTTAATGAGCGTTCTCTTTCTTGTTCAAAAATCAAAGCTGAAAGACTTTTCTACTGTTGCCTGAATTATTCCACCCAACCAAGCAACCCTTTCCCCATTTTTTCTTCTTACACATTCCTTATCTTTAGTCAAGTATCTGTTCACTCAGCATTCCTCTACTCATGCATTCATCTGTCCTTCCATCTATCCCTTTGTTTGTTTACCTCGTGAGCCAGCCTCAGTTATCACTCAACTCATTGTTTTTATTCACTGTTGAAATAACTTATAAAATAGTTGATGTTTTCATGTGCATATATTTATTTCATTGCAAGAAAAAGTTATTACTGAAAATTTTCAATATTCAGCCCTATATATATCTTGATGGCATAAATATAAATTTATGCATACTCATAAAGATAATTTGACAGTGACTTTGAAAATTTAAAATGCGTCTCCTTTATGACCGAGTGAATTCAACAGCAATAATTCACTCAGAGTACATGTTTGTATAGGCAAAGGCATATGAATAAAGATGGGAATAAAGGCTAAGCTGCAGATAAACTAGACAATAACAAACACTTGCTAGCAATAGGCAACTACGTTTTTAAAATTTAAGTTAAATAGTTTCCCAGTCTTAATCCTTTTAATAATACTTTATGCATTAATTAAAATAGACATAATAATGCATTTCTTTCACCATTGACTTTTCAGATAACATACCTTTCTGATCTTTTCTTTCAATAAATTCACATATTCACTAACTTTTATAAGAATCATCTATTTTACGTGTGTGAGTGTTTTTCATGCATGTATGTATGTGTACCAAGTGCATGCTTGGTTTCTATGAAGGTCGAAAGAAGACATCAGAGCCCCTGGAACTGGAGTTATGGATGATTGTGAACCACCATATGGGTGCTAGGAACCAAACCTGGGTCCTCTGAGAGAGCAGCAAATACTCTCAAGCCATTTATTCAAGACTCAAATGCATATTTGTAATTATTAAATATAATATTAAGCTCTTACCATATAGTTGGCAATTTTCAAAGAAATATATTTTTGTTTTTGGAGGGCATTGTGACAGAAGATGTATGAAACCTAAAATAAACAAAATATATAGGAGACAATAGGTGGTTTGGAAAAAATGAGCAAGTGTTTGAAATTCAGGGGATGCGAGAAGTGGAGATTTTTTTTTTTTTTTTACAGCGTCTGTCTCCTGATGTAGTCTAGGCTGGCCTTGAACTTGTGAACCTCCTACCTCAACTTTCCAAGAGTTGGGGTTACAACACCACCATATTCTGCCCTTCATTTTAGCTAGGGATTTTAGGGAATATGTCATTGACTATTTGGGCAGAGACTGAGTTTTCTAAGCAGGTAGATTCCAAACACGTGAAGGCAGTAGGACTGAGCTGAAGAACAGGTGAAGAAGAAGAGGAATCAAAGCCAGATGAATAACGGAAATGAGGGCCAAGTGCAGCTTGATAGAACATTCTGAGAACCACAGCTCTCATATGAGCTAGGACAACTGGAAACTTTTGAGCGGAGACCAGCTAGACTCTGGTCTATGTGTTCAAGGGAGGATGTGTTAAAAAGTGATTGCAGGACAGACCGTAGCCCAGAGATGGTGGTGACTTAAATAAGAGGGACAATGAAAGTTGTAACAAGGTCATAAGGCCAAGAGTTGAGTTGAATGAATTTCCTAACAGATTCAGTGTTAGATTTAAAAAAGAAAGAGTCTCTATCAGTTCAAATAAAGAAAACTAACTGGACCAGATTGGAAAAGGATATTGGATGTTAGTTTTAGAATAGCTTAAATATAAGAAGTCTAGGAGAACTTGGCTATCTGATGGAAGTGTAAATCTAGAAGACAGGAAGAAGTCTGGTCTAGAAATTAAATCTAAGAGTCATGGGCATATGGAGACTCTCTAAAGCCCCGAAGCTGGATGAGATAGGAAAAGGAGTCCCCAAATCCTCACATTGCTAGTGGAGGTGAAGCCAGCAAGGAGTGTGAGGAATGTCTGAGGGTGCAGGAAGAAAATGGAAGGAGTCTTTCCTCCTTAGTGTCTTGTCCTGTCACTGTGATAAAATGTCACACATTTGGAGGTCGGATAAATTCTTTCTTCTCATTGATTAAATTTATCCTCATACAAGCATAGAGTGTATTCTATCTGCTCGCTCTCCCCACCCTCTCTTATCTCCCTTCCATGTCTACTTCCCCACAGAGGTCTGTCTCCCCTACTCATCCGTTTTGGCTTTGTGACACTCTGATTCAACAATGACTTAAGTTTTCACTCTCTAACTTCTACTTAAGTTGATGGAAGCAGACACAATTCAGTTTCATGCTCATTTCCCCAGATTAGGAAAATACCTGGTTTATATTACATGCTTAATAAATCGTAGTCGATTATATACATAAAGAGCTTTAATGTAGTGTTGCTGTGTGCGGTTTTGATCTGCTTGCTGTACAACAGAAGCTAATTACTTAAAAGGAATGAGAAGGACAGAGAAAGACCTTTATTACAACAAAGTAGTTGACTGGAAGATGGAGGATGGTCTCCTTATAAGGGTCATTTTGCTGAGTTGGCTGACTCAGAGGCAGCGTGTATCAGCCATGGCATCTCAGACTATTAGGTGTTCTTCACAGAGCACTAGCAATGACACATAGCAGATAATAACCAAAGTGATTCTCACTTCTGAAATTTCAAGTCCAAAGATCATGACTTTCTAAGGCTAGTTTTGTTTTTACTACGTTTGCCTATGTGCAATTCCTGACATATTACACAGTGGCCAGGATACGGTGAGCAGCTGGCCCCAGGCCCCATTGTTGACCAATGACCTCAAGGTAAGGACAGAAACTATACTTCACCATATTATTATGGAAGGCAAGAGTCAGGGAGTCTCAACAGGAGTCTACTCTCTGCCAATGTTTACTATTTTGGCTATATGAACGCTCACAGCTTTCATATTTTTGTATATGTTTTGGGACTGTTTCATGGAGCCCAGGATGGCCTTAGAGTGTAGCTGAAGATGGCCTTGAACATCTGCTCGTCCAGTTTAGCTTACTACCCAGCTTATCCCTGTGATACAGGAAAGCACTCAACCAGTGGCTTTTTATCCTGGTTTATCCTGGGAGCCACTGGATATTTTTCTGGAAGACAACAATTTCAGAGGTTATGGGACATGGCAATATACAACTGTCACACCAGCCCTTGGGGAGGGAAGGTTGACTGCAGAATGCAAGATTGTCTTCTGCTTCATAGTGGCTCTGAGATCTTCCTGTGTTACATGAGACCCTATCTTGACAGCAACAAAATTAAATTGGTAAAACCTGGAACTCCTATATGGACAATTTTCACTTATATTATTAGCCACTAGGTAATATTAAAGCAGTTTTAAATTAACATTTTCTTTTTAGAACAGTACAAATAAATTCTTTTAAAAATATTTATTTTTTGGGTCTGGAGAGATGGCTCAGAGGTTAAGAGCATTGCCTGCTCTTCCAAAGGTCCTGAATTCAATTCCCAGCAACCACATGGTGGCTCATAACCATCTGTAATGGGGTCTGGTGCCCTCTTCTGGCCTGCAGGCATACACACAGACAGAATATTGTATACATAATAAATAAATAAATACATATTTTTTTAAAAAATATTTATTTATTTTTTAAATTTCATTTTACATTCCAACTCCAGGTCTTCCTCCCATCCCTTCTTCTGCCCTCCCTTGCCTCCTCCCCAGTCCACCCCCCATCCACTCCTCCCAAAGGGTAAGGCCTCTCATGGGGAATCAACAAGACCTGGTCCATTAAGTTGAGGTGGGACCAGGCGCCTCCCCTCTGCAATAAGGCTGAGTATGGCTTCCCATCATAGGGAATGGGCTCCAACAAGCTAGCTCATGTACTATGGAGAGATTCTAGTCCTATTGATAGGGGCTCTTTAGATAGACCAAGGTACACAACTGTCTCCCACATGCAGAGGGACTTGTTCTGTTCCACGGAGGTTAAGTGGGGAAAGGATGGAATGGGAGAGCAATGAAAGAGATATCTTGATAGAGGGAGCAGTTATGGGGTTATGGATAAACATGGTGCTAGGGAAATTCTGAGGAATTCCTAAAGATGAGCCCAGCTAAGACTCCTAGCAGTAGTGGAGAGGGCATCTGAACTGGCCTTTCCCTATGATCAGATTGGTGAATACCCTGTCATCATAGAACATTTATTGATAAACCAAATCCTTAGTGGCATATTGTATATATATATATATATATATATATGATCAGATTGTCATCATAGAACATTTATTGATAAACCAAATCCTTAGTGGCATATTGTATATATATATATATATACCTAAGCCAAGATTTCAGATACTAGTTATAAGTTCTACTTTGTGTTTAAACTGAATGCAGGTATCACAGGATATTTTCGCTTACAATGTATATGCAATAATGCTCCTGATGTCAACTATTAAAACCCATTTCATCGGGTCTTTGAGATGGTACTCTAGAGATTATTCTATGTAGAAATAATAAAGATGATGGTGGTTATAATTCAATTACACAAATAACATGGGCATTCTACATTGCCACCAATAGTCACATCCTCATGATTCAAAATCTAAACCAAAATGAAACAAAAATTTACCACCCCCCCACTCCTGCCAAAGCCTGGAGTCTGGTTTTAGCCAACTGCACCTGGGTATAGTGCTTGCCCTGGAGGGTAGTTGAGACATCTGAGAATAACTACACAGAACCCTTATTTTCCCTTTCTGAGGAGATATTAGCTGCAGAGGGCTTCTTTGTTTAGGGTGAGAATTTATGTCCATTTCCTTTTTTTCTGTGTTGGGATTTTGTCTGGTATGAAGCTGTGCTAGTTATGTTCTTAGGAGCACAGTCAGAGAGGGAGGGAGGGAGGGAGGGATGGGGTGAGTATGGAGGTTGGTATCTAAGAGGCACTGAGGAACAAAGAAAAAAAGATTAAAATATGTTGTATAAAACTTTAAAAACCCCAACAACCCAGAATACAGCAAACAAACAAACAAACAAAAACTAGTGTATTTTATTTTCTTAATAAAAATTGGGACAGAGTGGGAAGGAAAACAGTAACATTCAACTGAGCAGTGACATGGGCACATGCCACTGTGGATACTTTTACTGCATGTACAAGAAGATGCTATTTAAGTCCTGCTTCTTAGAACACCGAAACCCCACTTAGCAACACTGCCCATGCCCCCACTCCAAAGCAGCTTGCAAAACCACAGCAAGCTTTGCTTAGCACTTCCTTCACCGGGTGAGCATGTGACTCTGGACGTGCCTGTTGCCAGGTGAGTCTGAAGAAGTTGAAGATAAGGCCCAACTTTAGCCTATTAACTACTGAGTCAGAATACGTCTTGGGACAGAAGATGCCAGAGGCAAATATTGTGAAATATCTGAAAGCAAAGGTTAAACATGTTGACAATAACAAATGCACTGGGCTGCATTGGCCATTTCCATTTCCTGCTTTAGAGGTTGTCTTATTCCCTGGGCAAATATTTGTTGACTTGGGAACCCACAAAAGGATAAAGGAGAAATAAACCTTTGTCTGTGACCTTACTCTTTGGCTTATATTCATTAAAATGATAAAACCCAATGAGCTTTGGTTTGGCTGTTTTCACTTCTCTTTTCCTCTTTTACTTTCCCTAGACATGTCTTCCATTGTTAATACTCTCTATAGTTCAAAAATCTTTTCAGATGTCATATTCTCTCTTTCAGTTATCAGTTGGTTTTAATTTTTAATGCTTTTCTTCCCCAACTCTCTTAGCTATAGTTTTCTTTCCCATGGATTTAATCTCTCCGGCAGCTGGTTTCATCTGTATTATTTCATCCTGCTCACATAAATATTGTCAAAGCTTTCCCTTCTGTTTAACCCCAAAGATGGAGATTAATAGATGAAAAATGGGTTACACTCTTTCTTTCTTTCACAGAGTAGCTGCTTCTCATGAGGTGTTTGTATCTAACCAGCTGCTATACTTAGAAAATATTGATATCTGATGACCAAGTCCTTTTCTGGTTATCTTTGGGAATATATGTTTTTTTATCTATTTCACTATTAATATTTTGTTTTTTAATAAATTTTAATGGTGACATTTTATTGTTATTGTACTTAAGCTGTGATTTTATTTTATAAATTGTTTCACAGTCATATAATCTTTTAATGCATGGCCATGGTCTCAGCTATTTAAAAGCAGTGCTATCCTAGTCTAAAGACTTGCTCTGTGAATTTTTTCTTATTTAGTTTTGCTTGCATTTTTAAGACTTAAAACATAGTTACATCATTTCCTTCTTATTACCTCTACTTCCTCCTACATTCTTTTCTCAAGACCTCTCAAATTCGTGGCTCCTTTTTCTTTGATTATTATTGTCCCATACACACACACACACACACACACACACACACACACACACTCGTATATATATGCAAATATTTAAATGCAACCTGCTAAGTTTATTGAGTGTTGCTTGTAGGTGTATGTTTTCAGGACTGACTATTTGGTATTAGGTAACTCCAGAGAAGACCACTTCTTGCTCTCATGGTACTTAACTGCCTGTAGCCCTTTGTCTAGGGATTGGATGCTGTGATATTTTCCTCTTCCATGTTAACACTCAATTGGTGGTGTCCTCATTCAGATCTTGTTTAGGCCGCTGTATTGTTGAGGTTTCATGGGTGTGGTGGTTTGAGAGAAACTGGCCCCCAAAGGGAGTGGCACTATTAGGAGGTGTGGCTTTGTTGGAGGAAGTGTGTCACTGTGAAGGTGGGCTTTGAGGTCTCAGGTGTGCTCAGGTCACACCCACTGTCTCAGTTCGCTTCCTATTGCCTTTGGATCAAGATGTTGAATTATCTAGCACCTTGTCTGCCTGCATCCAGCCACACTCCCAGACGCCATGCTCCCTGCCATTATGATAATGAACTGATCCTCTGAAACTATAAGCCACCACCTCAATTAAATGATATCCTTTATAAGAGTGGTCATGGTGTCTCTTGACAGCAATAAACACCCTAACTAAGACAATGGGTGTAGCTTCCCTCTGGTTCTTTGGCTCTTATAATCCTTCTGTCTTCTCTTCAGTGATGTTCTCTGAAGCTTAGGTGTTGGGATTGTGTTGCTGATGTATCACCTGGGACTAGGCATCCCTGGATTAGCTGTTCTCTGCATTTTGACAAGTTGTGACTTTCCGTAGTGGTGTCTGTCTGTGCAAAGAGAAGCTTATCTGTGGTGGTAAGTATTTATCTGTAGGGTAAATATTTAGAATGCAGTTAGGAATTATGCTAGTTTTGAAAAGTGGTTGTAGTAGGTTTTCTTCCAAGATTTATGCTTCACTAGCCCCAGGTCGGTTTCTGGTATCAAACATGATTTTCCTTCTGCTGAACAGGCTCCGAGTCCAGTTAGAGAGCTAACATTATCACTAAGGTATGAGTGACAATGTTGCACTTTTGTGGATATCAGTTCTATAAAAAAGATTTATTTATTTAAATTAAAAGATTTATTTAATGTGTATAAGTGTTAAGCTTGCACGTATGCCTCCATGCCAGAAGAGGGCCTACTAATCTCATTACAGATGATTGTGAGTCACCATGTGGTTGTTGGGACTTGAACTCAGGACCTCTGGAAGAGCAGCCAGTGCTCTTTACTGCTGAGTCATCTCTCCAGCCTGATATCAGTTCTTATTATGTATAAGAAAGGAAACCATTACCTGATTTGGAGAAGAATAAAAAAAAAAGGTAAGAAAACAACATTATTTCATCTGTTGCATTTCTTCTCTTACCTTTAGGACAATTATATAAGATTTAAAAGTTTATATAAATGCCAGAATTTTACATAATATGAAACTTTTCTGAAATACATACACACAAAAATCAAATAGGAAAACATATCTTAAATATATGTTTTGCTAATACATAACTTTAAAGTTTATCAGAACGGTGATCTTTTCTAGGAATCACATTCTCAATTGTTTGCTGAAAATCTTAGTGAAAACTTCTATTCACATTAATAACTTTCTTTAACTTCAGCCATACATGGATGTCTCCCAGAGTCCATGCCTCCCCTGGAGGACCTTTAGGCTAATCTGGTTGAGACCTAGTAACAGGCAGAAGAAAAGTAATATTGGTGGTTTGCGAAGTTTTTTTTTTTAAATTTATTTATTTATTAAGGATTTCTGCCTCCTCCCCGCCACTGCCTCCCATCCCCCCCCCCCCCGATCAAGTCCCCCTCCCTCATCAGCTCGAAGAGCAATCAGGGTTCCCTGACCTGTGGGAAGTCCAAGGACCACCCACCTCCATCCAGGTCTAGTAAGGTGAGCATCCAAACTGCCTAGGCTCCCACAAAGCCAGTGCGTGCAGTAAGATCAAAAACTCATTGCCATTGTTCTTGAGTTCTCAGTAGTCCTCATTGTCTGCTATGTTCCGCAAGTCCGGTTTTATCCCATGCTTTTTCAGACCTAGGCCAGCTGGCCTTGGTGAGTTCCCGATAGAACATCCCCATTGTCTCAGTGTGGGTGCACCCCTCGCGGTCCTGAGTTCCTTGCTCGTGCTCCCTCTCCTTCTGCTCCTGATTTGGACCTTGAGGTTTCTGTCCAGTGCTCCAAAGTGGGTCTCTGTCTCTGTCTCCTTTCATCGCCTGATGAAGGTTAATATTCAGGAGGATGCCTATATGTTTGTCTTTGGATTCACCTTCTTATTTAGCTTCTCTAGGAACATGAATTATAAGCTCAATGTCCTTTATTTATGGCTGTGATGTTTTTGACTTGATGTAGTGTGGGGACTTGTTGTAATAGGAGTGGCAGGGCTGCGTCCCCAGCACCCTGGCCGCCTGGCTAGCTTTTGCTCCAAAATAACAACACACAAACTGTATTCTTTTAAACACTGCTTGGCCCATTTCTATCTAGCCTCTTCCAGGCTAATTCTCACATATTAATTTAGCCCATTTCTAATCATCTTTGTAGCACAGCTAGGTGCGCTTACTGGGAAGATTCTAGCCTACGTCCATCCTGGGTCGGAGCTTCATCGCGTGTGTCTCAGAGAGCAGAGCTATCGCATCTGGAGAGGGGAGCATGGCGTCTCTGAGCTCACTTCCTCTTCCTCCCAGCATTCTGTTCTGTTTACTCCTCCCACCTATGTTTTAACCTATCAGGGCCAAGCAGTTTCTTTATTGCTTAACCAATGAAATCAACAGATTGATGTATGACACTCCCACATCAGGGACTAAACCCAAGGAGATTTATTAGCTTCAATCCAGTGGTCTCATCTTCCATGCCTCTCTGAGTCATCTGGAGAGGTTCAGAATTTGCATGTGTTTTAGCGCAAAGTATAGAAATTTCGTTAGAATTGGCTAAAGAAGGGAACGGGCAGGAACCGAGTAAAACACTTCTGAGTGGATTCTAATGCACACATTTCCTAGCCACTGATTTATAGTTAGATTGGCCACAGGTATGCACACAGTCCAGTGATGTCTGTGAGGTTCTGTACAAACCTTGCAACGGTTCTTTTCCTTGGAATTCTAAAAGGTGACTTCAACACTGGTTCCCCAATAGCTAAACTTTCCTCTTCCTTTTCCTTGGTAGAGCTAGCATTTGCCATCCTTCTGAGAATAGTATAAATGTCTAGATTATTGATGAGTATCTGGGTGAGAGGATCAAGGACTAGGGAAAGCAGACTGTGTCCTTTACAGGGTGGAACAATAATAGAGGGCATGTGTGCTTTTGTTTCCAAATCTGGTAAAGCGTGCTGCTGATCCAGGGATATCCATCACATCAACCTCACTCCTGAACTTATTGTTGTCTTGTCTGTAGGGATGTGACAGTAAGTAGCCTCTATACTGTGTTATTTATTTGTTTATAGGTTAATTGTTCAGAATATTGATCTCCGGGGCCCATTTTCCCATTTCTTCCCAAATACCCTTTCAAATAAACAAACATAAAATAGGACAGCTTCTTCCCTTACGCAGGGGACTCTTAAATGATGCAGATGCTTGCTATTTGGTAACTTATAAAAATGACTCTCTCAAGAAAGCAAAATTAATTATGAAACAATGGGACCATGTTAGAAACTATTTTTGTTTGTGTCCTGATTTTTTTTTTGGGGGGGGGTTTAAGAATCTATTTAGACTGCAGCAAGTTTTTGACCACTTGTAATTTGGTTAAGATTGCTATTTGTAGATGTGTAAAAACATGTCTAAGTTGCAATGAAGTTTCATAAATTTAAATTGAAAAATTGGGGTGCTGGGGAGATGGCTCAGTGGGTAGCATAGACTGCTGCCCAATCTTAAGAATCTGAGTTTAAAACCTCAGTACCCATGTAGAGATTCAGTTGTGGTCATGTATTCCTGTAGCTCCAGTATAATGTAGAAATGGACATAGGAAAGTTTCTGGGGCTTTCCTTGTTGACTACTTGACCAAGCCCAGATTCAATGAGAGATGCTGTCTCAAACGAATAAAGTGGAGAGTAATAGAGAATAATGCCCAACATCCTCCTCTGGCATTTTTGCACGCCCATGAATGTTTCCCCTTCCACATGTGTATACCATATACACAGTCTCCATACAGGAATTCTAGAATATTTAATGAAGAATTAACTGATAGCAGTTGTAAACCTCTAAATCATCCTGAAAAAGTATTTTAAATACCTATTATTGCCAGACAGTCATATGGAAAACAGTGAAGAGCCTTCTAGAAAATAAGAGTATATATCCAAGGGAATAGGAATCAGTGTATCTATGACATAGTTACACTCCTATATCTTTATAGCACTATTTACTATAGCTAGAGAATGGAATCAATCTAAATGTGCATCAGACAATGAATTTGTGAGTAAAGAGAGTATACATACCAAATGGAACAATACTCAGTTGTTAAAGGTCAGGAAAGAAAGAAAGTAAATCTTTGGAAGATGGTAGACTGATGGAGCATGCAGCGTCACTAATACCTCCTCCTAGAACAGAGATGGAACCACTCAAGAGCAGCTTCTCTTTGAGGCACAGCATTCTCAGCAGTGAACAAACAGAATCATAGTTTTTTTTTTTTTTAAAAAAGAGCCAGAGAAAATTGGAAGTGAAAAGAGGAAGAGGAAGGCATTTCCAGCAGGCAGATGGTCTAGTTGCAACAAGGGCAGGGCTGAGGCAAGGGAAAGGAGCATCCTAGAGAGTGAGCTTTGTAGCTTCAGTCATGAATAGGTAGAATCTCATTTTTTTTTTTTTTAAGGAAAGAAGGCAAAAGAAAATCCCAAGTTTCCGAGAGGAGAAAGAAGGGGAGGCAAACTGGTAGAGAGTGGAGGCTGAGATAAATGCATAAAGAACACACTCGAGAACTATTTATAGCAGTTTCAGCACTGAGTAGAACGGCAGGCTAAGCAGACATGGCTACAGGAGTCTCCATAGTATACCAGCACTGAGGAAGTTCTGTGTATTTGGCTGCAGTGCAGTGGTGGGAAGCCATTTTCAGAGGTTTTTACCTGAGTCTGGGGCATTGGAAGTAAAAGTACCTGCACTGTCACGTCTCCAGTTAGTCACAGCAAGGGTGATTCACTTATCCAGCTAGCCCTAGTGGGGAGAACTGGTCTACTTGCAGGGGAAATACTTTGAGTGAGAGATGTTGACAGGTGCACACAGTGTGAAACTGGATGGAGATAGAGGAAGTGGAAATTTGGGGCTGTCAATCAGACAAGCTAGCTGTGAGTTCCCTAGGAAGGGAGAATAGGTAGTTTTGAGTGTTTAAATGTTGGCTTTAAGGTGTAGTAAGTCTAAAACCTAGAGGTTCAAATTCTTTTTTTTTATGTATTTTCTTTTTTTTAAATTTATTTATTTATTAAAGATTTCTGTCTCTTCCCCGCCACCGCTTCCCATTTCCCTCCCCCTTCCCCAATTAAGTCCCCCCCCCAGCCCGAAAAGCAATCAGGGTTCCCTGTCCTGTGGGAAGTCCAAGGAACCCCCACCTCCATCCAGGTCTAGTAAGTTGAGCATCCAAACTGCGTAGGCTCCCACAAAGCCAGTGCATGCAGTAGGATCAGAAACCCATTGCCATTGTTCTTGAGTTCTCAGTAGTCCTCATTGTGTAGCCAAAACAATCTTATACAACAAAGGAGCGTCTGGAGGCATTACTATCCCTGACTTCAAACACTACTACAGAGCTACAGTATTGAAAACAGCTTGGTATTGGCATAAAAACAGAGAAGTCGACCAATGGAATCAAATAGAAGACCCTGACATTAACCCACAAAGCTATGAACACCTGATTTTCGATAAAGGAGCTAAAAGTATACAATGGAAAAAAGAGAACATCTTCAACAAATTGTGCTGGCAAAACTGGATGTCAACCTGTAGAAGAATGAAAATAGATCCATATCTATCACCATGCACAAAACTCAAGTCCAAATGGATTAAAGACCTCAATATCAGTCCGAACACACTGAACCTGATAGAAGAGGTTCAAATTCTTAAGGCAATTCTGAACTGAGATCTTATAAAAAGAAAAAAAAAACCCAACGAGTTCTATACTTCTAACACACAAAGGCAGAGAAAAAGCCTTGCTATTCTAAAAGAGAAGGGGACAGGAGAATATAAAGGAAGGAATAGACCCAAGCAAGACATAAATCCAGTTAGGCAAACACTAAATCCTATAGCTCCCCGTCTGTCAGCACCTGGGCCACACAGTGATGGGAAGTAACCTCCCAAGCAATTGGACAGCCATGATGTCATAGTCCTGTTGGTTGAATCACACAAGGCCTCTCTTCTGGACTGGTTCCGTTGCCTCTGGTTTTCTACAGCACGTATTCCATGTTAACGGGCATCTCCAGCTTCATAGGGGTCTCTGTTGTAGCTATGACTTCACTCACAACTTTAAGCTCTGGTTTCTCGTGGACTAACTACAGAGACTCCAAGCCTGTCATACATTGCCTGGTTTCCTGCATCTTCCTTTGAGATTATGGTAGACGCGTCCATGACTTCACAACTCTTACATTCTGTGTGCCCGTGCTGGCTAGTTTTATGACAACATGGCACAAGCTAGAGTTATTTAAGAGGAAGAAGTATCAGTTGAGAAAATGCCTCCATTAAAAAAAAGACCATGTAGGGCATTTTCTTAATTGGTGATTGATAGGGGAGGGCCCAGCCCATTGTGGGTAGGGTTGCCCCCAA
Source organism: Microtus oregoni (assembly GCF_018167655.1). Lineage (NCBI taxonomy): Eukaryota > Metazoa > Chordata > Mammalia > Rodentia > Cricetidae > Microtus > Microtus oregoni. The sequence goes on along the minus strand of NW_024543095.1, from coordinate 8,770,299 downwards.
GTTGGTGGTCCTGGGTTCTATAAGAAAGCAGGTTGAACAAATAATGAGGAGCAAACCAGTACGTAGCATCCATTCATGGCCTCTGCATCAGGCACTGCCTCCAGGTTCCTGATCTGTTTGAGTTTCTGATCTGACTTCCTTCGGTGATAAATTAAAATATAGTTCAAATGAACCCTTTCCTCTCTAGTTTGCTTTGGTCATTGTGTCCATCACAGTAACAGTAACCCTAACTAAGACAATGCTGGGCCTTCTTTGACTCTAGATGCAAAAGTATCTCTACTATTATCCTACTTTTCCAAGTTGTGTCCATTTCAACAAATAACTTCTTGTTCCATGCTATATTTTTAGCACTTTTTCCTACAGTTTCAAATGAAGGATATAATTATTTTTAATTGGTTATTATTGTATTTCAAGAGTTGTTTCTAGTTGCCCTATTTGGATGGTTCCTGGCTCCCGGGTGTCTGTTTAACTACTGATTCCAGTTGTAACACCTTAGTCCTACCAAGGCCTACTCCTGGAACTTTCTTGGTATTTTAGTTGAAACAACACAGGGAATTGAAACTGCTAAGTCAGTGACTTGGGGGCTGGAGAGAGGGTTCATCGGTTAAGAGCTCTGCCTGCTCTTCCAAAGGTCCTGAGTTCAAATCCCAAACATGGTGGCTTCCGAACATCTGTAATGAGATCTGGTGTCCTCTTGAGGAAGAGACCTGGTCAGTCATTCTCATCAACTTAGACCATGAAACCCAATATGGACAAGTTCAACAGAACCAATATATATGGGCTGCCCATGCATGTTTCAGCATTGCCAGGGCATAAATTTCATTCATTTTTTTTCAATCAGTGCCTTGACCACTGATACACAAACAGCAACCCAGAGACATAAGGCATATGAAAAAAGTTAGCATGAACTCCTATAACTGGATCCAGTGATGGTGAGGTATGACTTTATTAGTGGGATGCATGAAAATGGTAAAATTTGAAATTTAGTCATCACCCAGTATTAGGGATAGTTTACTGTCATAAATCCTGGGTAGGCTCTACAGTAAATAAAAGAGAACCTGTAAGCCCCAGCTGAAATACACACGGGGATTACTTAGTCTTATAACCAAGAGGTCTGGTGTCTGACAGTGGAAGAGTGGTCCAGCAGCCCCGTGATGTTCCCAGCATCCCACTTCTTTCCCATCTCCCACACATCTTTAGTGTGCCTCCTCCTTTATCATGCGGTTGGAGTACAGTCTCTCACTGACTTTTGCTTCAGCGTCCCAGGGGACAAGAGTGACAGATGTGGCATGGAGTTGTGCTCAATCACTTAAACCACATTACCTGGCCTCATAGAGTTGCAAGGGAGTACAGGGAAATGAATGACTTTTGTTTAGAGACATTATTACCTCGAAGCAAAACTGCAGCTTTTAAGTTACATGGGGAATTCGATATTCTCTAGGGAGCTGTCAGTTACTCACAAACTCATGGATAAATACTGAAATAAATACATTCTTGATGCTTGTGAATTTAGAAGACCCGAATGAATGGTAAGGCTGGCCAGGTCCCTTTGTACCAGTCAGTCAGTGGGTAACATCTGAGGTAATTGTTTGCCCCACCAGAATGCCCCTGTTTCTTTATATAATTAATACTGGGATGAGGAAATGGCTCAGGGGTTAAGGGGCTTCTGTGTAAGAATGAGGACCTGAGTTCAGACCCCCCATGATCCTTGTGAGAAAGCCAGGGTGGCAGCTCTCCTTGGTAATCCTTGTGCTGGTGTTTGGAGATAGCTGGGCCCTGAGGGCTTACTGTACAGTCAGTCTAGATAAAATGACCAGCTCTAGGTTCAGAGGGAGACCTTGTCTTAACCAATAAAGTAGAGAAATGATTAAGGAAGTCATTCTCTGTCCTTTATATATGCCCATTTGGGTAAGTACACACACATATATATACACACACAGACATACATAGACATACAGACACATATACACACACAGATACATACACAGACACACACAGAGACACATACTTACACAGACACATACTTACACTGACACACACAGACACATCCAGAGACAGACAGACAGACACACACACACTGTAAATACTTTCACAGTTTTGTAGTCCTTTCAGCTCATATTTATGAAGATGACTTAGACATCTCTCTCTTTGCCTGTTTCTAGTACTCACTCAGTCCTTACCCATTCCACAGATTCTTCTAAGACATACACTTTATTAAATCTTTAGCAGCATTATAGAATTCTACCCATCATTCCATATGTTGTTTATTTCCTGAAAACATTCTGTTGTTTTAAAACTTAGTTCTAAATATTAGACTCAAATGGATCAAAAAATTCATGACTAATTTTTTGAATTTCATTTTATTTTATAGTAATTAGGTACATTTTTTATTTTACCATTTCTCCCCTCTTACTTGAAAGGAAGGATCCTACATACAGTCTCTAAGCCAATCATCTTGCTATTAAATATTTCTTGGAAGCAACTTCTTTATTCATATAGATCTTTCTCATTTCTTCTTCACTATTGCTTCGTGCTTCACTGTGTGTGTGGACCATAGCATAATTTAATCAAGTTCTACAGTAGTCTCTAATCATCAGAGCTCAATTATATATTTGCTTTGTGTGGTTGGAATATATATTCAGTAGAAATTACTAGGAGAAACACTACTATCTTAAAATATAAACATACATGTAGTTTCCTTAGATGCTGTCAACTTCCCTCCTGGTGATCCCACAGTAATTGCCATCTTTACATAAAGCTCCCATTGTCTCCTCCATGGGAGTGTGTTCTTAAACATTTTACTTTGCCAAACTGATGGCAAGAACTAGTATCTCAAAGTGCTTTTCATAGATGTGACTGAGGCCATCTTTTCATGGGTTAAACAGTCAGGTGTGCTTTTGGGTAAGTTGCTTGCTCATGTCTTCTGCCAGTTTTACTATTTGCTTTCAAAACTCTGCTGATTTCCTGACTCTCTTGCCAATGGCCACAGTGACCTGAGGAAGAGAACCTACATATTGTGTGTAAGCAGAATCCCTTTGCATGTAAGTTGCTACGAAAATCAACTTGGCGATATATATCAATGTATCTGTTGTCACATTTGTGACTCAGAAATGAAAGTGGACCCTGGAGTTTGCTCTGTGTGTGAGTGTTCATATGTGTGCTTGTGTGTGTTTATGTATGAATGGAGGCCAGAAGTCAATCTCAGGTGTTATTCTTCAGGGGATACCAATCTTATCTTTTGGAACAGAGACTTGCTGAGTGCTGGGGCTGTTGGATTGGACTAGGTTGGCTGATCAATGAGTTCAGGGATCTTCCTGTCTCCACTTCCCCAGTGCAGGGGCTATAAGAATGAATTATCATGCATAACTTACTTTTATGAGTTCTGGGTCTCAAACTCAAGTCCTTACGCTTGTTTAGCAAGCCCTTTACCAACTGAGCCATCTTTCTAGCACAGGGTTCTGTATTTTTAACACCTACCCCTGGTGGTTTTGTTGGGTATCTATGGGTGGAATCTGTTCATCAGTCTGCTTTCTGTGACAGACAGACTCACCTTCAGAACCTTCACTGGGAAGAGCAAGGGTGATTAGCAGAGGGTGGGTTGTGTGGATGACCACAGAAGACATCTCAAGAAAGTACCAGTCTTTCTTAATCCACCCATATGCTTTTCCAGTGAGTTTTGTGCTAACCGTGAAGGTAGAAGTGCTGTTCAAGTCACTTCTGATCCTACAAACCTGCTTGGATTGCTAGGTTCCTTGCTACTGAACGATGGTAAGAACCCAGGTTTAGATAGAGCACCAGTGTTCTTTAGTCATCTAACTGCTTTAGGATTATGCATTGAATTGGCCACCTTTTGATTTCCTAGTGGTTCTAGATCTCAGAATTATGTTCATTCCTGAGACCCACTTTAAACTCTGCTTCTTTGGGCATTCTAACATTCTAGACAGATAACTTTGGTCTCCTCTGTCCTTTTTGTTTTATTGTGTTCTCTTGATTTCGACTGCTTGCTTGGCTCTGGGGCCTGAGACTATCTACTACAGGACTGTGATTCCCCTGTGAGTAGAACTTAGTGTTAGTGGCACCCTGCCTCAAATGTAGGTCTAAAATATTTTCCATAATAAAGTGTCTGCATAGTAGGGGACAGAGCTCTACATGAAGTGCTGCTGATTGCTCAGTAATCCACTGATACATATATTGTAGACTGGACTTCAGTTCAAAGAGTATCGAGTGTACTAAAACACTTTATCCATAGGTTATAATGAAGTTTTGGAAACTGTATTATAAGAACCAGCCTTGTTGAGCTGCATACCCGGTTTAACATTGTAATTTCTTCTAAATAAATGGTGCAGGAGGTTCTTCTGCTCATGTCTTGCTTTCATTGGTTAATGAATAAAGAAACTTCTTTGGGCCTGATAGGGGAGAACTTAGGTAGGCAGAGAAGACAGAACTGAATGCTGGGAAGAAGGGCAAAGTGAGAGATGCCGAGGATCTCCTGCCTGAGATGGACACTGGTTAGAATCTTGCCGGTAAACCACAGTCACGTGGTGATACACAGATTAATAGAAATGGGTTAAATTAAGACATAAGAGTTAGCCAATAAGAAGTTAGACCTAATGGCCAAGCAGTGTTTTAGTGAATCCAGTTTCTGTGTGGTTATTTTGGGTGTAAGCTAGATGGGAGGCAGGGACAAATAAGGGGCTCTGCTCCTTGTAACAAATAAGTAGTAGGAAGGCATCTAAAATATAGAGCAATAATCCTTTTTTTTTGTAAAGGGGGAAATCTATTTTTCTGGTTAGTTATTGTAAACTTGACAGATATTAGAATCATTTGAGAAGAGGGAAACTGAATTGAAGATTTGCCTCCATTAGACTGGCGTGGGGATACTTTATTAACAATCGGGCAGGTGATCCCTGTTGGATAAGAAAGCAAGCTGAGCAAGCCATGGAGAGTAAGCCAGTAAGCCTTGTCTCTCCATGTTCTCCGTTTTAGTTCCTGCCTCCTGCTAAGGTTGCAGATTATAGTCCATCATTTAAAGACACCTCAAGTAGCTTTTGGTTGTGTCGCTTTATGATGGCAAAGAGAAGCAGACTATAACACATGTGTATGCTGTGGTTCTTAATTACAAAAAGGCTGCTTGATTATTTTCATCAGCAGCTGTTGTGTGCTGGTCAAGTGAACAGAGATATGAAAGTAACTGAAGGAGGCAAAGCAGAGAATTAGCAGGAGACCACGCAGCACCGATGGACACAGGAAGAATGGTTCTGGGTTAAATCCACTCAGCTTTTGCTATTTTTGTTTCCTGAGACTGTTGTCTAACTCTTCCCCTTCACATTTATTGCCAGCGTCACACTACCAGGATTTCCTTAGCACAGACCTGGTGCAATTACAGGGAGTGAGAGCCCACATGTGATTTGCACCTGGAACATGGCTGCGAGTCATAGAAGGTAGAAAGGCAACTGCCCACACCCCTCCAGTGTTTCGATCAGGGAGAATGCCTTGTAGAACCGCCTCTTGAAAACCTCTTGAAATTATATAATATTTCTAGGGTAGACATTTCTAAAATGATTTTTTAAAAGTCATTCTAATCATTAAAAGAAACGTATCCTCTTTTCTTATAAGTGTAGTGAACTCAGACTCTTGCTTGGGGTTTTTGATCAGTTTCTTCCTGAGGTTGGTCTACCTTCTAGGGTTATCTCATTTATGAGTTGATTAAAATTGAATTTGTGCCCTCAACTTAGGTTATTGATTTCAAGTCCCCTAGAATCTATCTCATCTCTTTGATGTGGTTCTTTCTCATCTACTGGCTCTTCCTGTGGAAAAAGCTACATGCAAAGGACTTCTCTCTCTCCTCTCTCTCTCTCTCTCTCTCTCTCTCTCTCTCTCTCTCTGCAAAAAGACTGTCTTTAATATTTTTTTTCATACTCTCCTGATGCATATTCCCTTTGTATACCTATTGAAAGATATGGTTAATGGATAAACATGACATTATTTATTAATTAAATAGAATTGGTAGAAAAAAATAAAATTTTTTCCTTTTCAAAACTATTAAGGGATAAAATACATTCTCAGATCATGCTTGGTCTTTTGAAATTAGTCAAGGCATATGAGAAAAAGTACTTAACGCTTAATTTCTAGGGTTTTCCTCTATATTCCCTTTTGTAAGCTTAAGTTAAAGTGGAATATGAAACAGAAGGCTTTACCTAGAAGGCAAAGGCTAGTTGGGTTCTCTTCCCAAGAGTCTAGCAGTTGATCATAAGCACCTTTGAAGGAATGGAAGATCTCAGCTTGGAGAGGCCCCCACTTTTAGGTTTTCATTCCGCAGCATTTAACCAAAGTAGTCCAATTTGGAATTCATTCTATAAGAGGTCACTGTGGAAGGAAGAACATGCTGCCTTTTTATTGGCTCATTCAAGAAAGATCATTTTTCATCTCTGCTGAGTGAAGAACAAGAGGATGTGGTTAGTTTAGATGACAGAAAGAGTTTCCATCTGGCTAGAATTTCCTTTGTGGCTCTGAATTCTCTTCCTCAAGGAAGTGGTTTTCACTGTGGAGGGGCATCAGTACACTTTCTTATCTAGGTGACCCGGATGCTCTCTGCCCATGTGTATGAAACAGTTTCTATTTTACATTCAACTATGTGTAATGTAATTCACTTTTAGTTAAAAAAATCAAATTCTCACTAAGTTCCCGAGATAAGAGAGAACAGATCAGATGGGTGAGCCTTGAGACCTTTCATGGCTGCAGTGATTCCATCTCCTAAAATATGGAAAATAACAAAGGGCTTCAATTTTTATTCAAAGTGAAGTTATAAAATGAATAAATGAAGGGCTACTTTAATGGTAAGTAAACTCAATAAACAGTATATCATGCATCGCACAAATGAAAATCAAAGCCTTCTGTCTTAGATAGCACACGATTCTTCCATGTGGAAGCCAGGACTAGAATTCACTGGGAACTAGAGAAATAGATTTCTTCAAACACTGTCCCATCTTGGCAGTAAAGGACAATAGATAAAGACCAAGTGTAGCCCCTTCGGTGTTTTGGCTATTGTCACAAAGCTTGGAACAGAAACATGAGCAAATACACTTCTCTCATTTGTTTATTTGAATCAGAAACATGAAGGAAAGCTGCCAAACAGTCTTGGAGCCTGAGGTCAAGAAGCTAGCATGCTTGGAGTTGTAGCAAATGTATAAGTCAGTATAAACCATAGAAGATCAGGATTGTCTTCAGAGAGGAGCCAAGAATGGAACAAGCATTCAGGGGGAAATTGAGATGCCCCAGGAGAGAGATTATAGGACTTCCTTGCTTCTAGTTTCTTGAAAACTCTTGGAAATATATCTCTAGCCCTGAGATTTGAGATGCTTACAGTGTTCCTAAATAAACTCCTCTTGCAATTTGCTTATGCCCGTCATAGCCAAGCCAGCTAAGTTAATAGCTATCCCTAAGCACACAACCCTATTTCAAAGATGTGGTCAGAGAACAGTGTTTCTCATTCTTTATTTTATTGCTTCATTTTACTCCTTTAAGAACTAGGTTTTTTTCTGAAATATAATATTCCTTACTAATGTGACTGTTTCAAAGAATATATCCTAGTGAAATATATTCCTGAAAAGCCAAAAAAGAGATATTGGGATGTTTTGATCCAAACCCATATATTAAAATCCAATTATTACTTTTGGTAACTTCATGTTTGACATACTCTTTTCTAAGTTATAATAAACAATATTCAATGAGTTACAGAGAGATAAAAAAATAATGTAACAAGAAGGGAAAAAGCTATCACTGGAATGTCTAGAAGCAAACAGGCATTTGATACAACTTTCAAATTTGTATGTATAGGTTTCTTCTTTCTGACCTGAAGAAGAAACTGTTTTATTCTACAGATTACCAGCTTTCACACTGGACACTTAAATGTGCTTGATTTTAATGTTTTACTATTACTCGAATCTAGTTTTATCTTCTTCTGTCCAGTTGTGGCCATGGTGGATATAGGTAGAGGAGGTATGGTATGTGGTCTATCTGAGTCTCTCTTCCATCTGTCTTCCTAGTTTCTGGGTTTCTCTGATATTGTAACAGGATGGAAACATATGAGGATGGCAGTCTTTTTATGTGACTGCCCCATTTTTTCTGATGCCAGTATGGTCCTGATGCTGGTGGGATCTGCTAAGAATCCCATGTGATGTGTTTAATTTCCTTGGGCATTTACCTTTGCTCATTTCTGTTCTGACATCCTGTCAGGAAGCTTACATTTGCCCTCCCTCCACCAGCACTTACTGGGATCAGACAGCCTATCCATTGATTTAGAAACTGCCTAGACATCCTCAGATCTTTTCAATATTATATTTTGTAAAGGTGAACTATTTGTTAATGTTCTAGGTGCTGTGGGATATTGAGGCCAGGTGCCACGGAAGGACGTTAAATTCTTTAAGGTCTGTTGTTATGAATGAATATACTTGTCCTTATTCTTCATAAACGTCTAAAGCCAGAAACACGCACCATCATTTATATTCAGAAGTATCTACTAACTTTATTAACGAAGGTTTCTGTTCCACCAGGTCTTACAGTCGTTAAGTCCCAAAGAAATACACAGAAGTCTACATTAATCATAAACCGATTGGCCTATTAGCTCAGGCTTCTTACTAACTCTTTCTTACAACTTATATTAGCCCATTATTCTTGTCTGTGTTAGCCACGTGGCATGGTACCTTTTTTGGTGAGGCAGTCACATCTTGCTTCCTCTGTGTCTGAGTGATGACTGCAGACTGACTCTTTCCTCCTCCCAGAATTTTCTTGTTCTCATTTCCCTGCCTCTACTTCTTGCCTAGCTGCCCTGCCTATACTTCCTGCCTGGCTACTGGCCAATCAGTATTTTATTAAACAAGCACAAAAACCAAATATTTACAGGGTAAAACCATTGTCCCACAGCACTTCCCCCCCCTTTTAAAAAAACACAAGAACTCTGAACCCTTGTCAACAAATGGTACCCAATGTGTGGGCAATTGTATTCACAGAAAACCTGAAAGAACTTGGGAAGTAATTCCTGACACAAAATAACAGCATTAAGCATGCCTTCTTGGTTGCAGCAGTTTCTCAGGTTTGTTGTCTTTGCTAGAGGCAACTGCATCTCATTTAAGAGAGGCTTCCTGACTGAGCTTTAGCTGGAAAATTCTGCAGTTCTTCTAAGAGGTCCTGCCACCAAACACTTAAATGATGTTTATGAATTGTGGACACATGCTTCTTGGTGGTGTCAGGGACCTTGAAACTCTATAGAGTTGTGGCAATAAACATGGCTCCAGCCTGTACCTCTGCCATGAAACTAGGCTCTCAGAAAGCTAAGGAATGGGTTGGATCCAGCTGTCAAAGCCATGACTTTAATCCTAGCTATATTGTTTAGCAAATTAAAGACACATGTGGTCAGAAAAAAAAAGATATACAGTAAAGATAGATTCGGATGAAGAAACCTGTAAATGGTTTACAGTGTGTTTAAAAATATATGTAGACTTGTGAGAGAAAAGAAAAAAAGAATAAAATATTTAAAATAAGAAATAAGAGAGTAGTTGGGTGTGGTGACACACACCTTTAATTCCAGTACTTGGGAGGCAGAGGCAGGTGGATCTCTGTGTGTTTAAGGACAGCCTTGTCTACAGAGAGAATTCCAGGACAGACAAGGATACACAGAGAAACCTATAGGAGGAGGGCCCACTTGTTCATCCCGGCTGCCCGGCTAGCTTAGCCCTGAAATAACCACACAGAAACTGTATTAATTTAATCACTGCTCGGCCCATTAACTCTAGCTTTTTATTGGCTAACTCTTACATCTTAATTTAACCCATTTCTATTAATCTGCATATCACTATGAGGTTGTGGCCTACCAACAAAGATTCAGCACATCTATATTCAATGGTGGATGCATGGCATCCCCCTGATTCTGCCTCTTTCTCCCAGCATTTAGTTCAGTTTTCCCTGCCTACCTAAGTTCTGCCCTATCAATAGACCAAAGCAGTTTCTTTATTCATTAACCAATAAAAGCAACATACAGACAGAAGGACCTCCTACACCAGAAACCCTGTCTCAAAAAGCCAAAAATTAAAAATAAAAATAAAAGAACTAGTGTTTAAAGTAAAGCCACATAAAGATGAAAAATACACAGAGAGTATGGATACTCTATGTTATTGTGTTGTCTTTAAATTGTTTGATTGCTGAGGAAGAAGCAAAAGCCATTAAAAGATATTTCATTATAAATGCTACTGAATTAATCTAACACATATATTTTGAAAAGGCCTTGACTTTAAAATTTAAGTCAAAAGTTATGCTACTTTGGAGAAGAGGTTTTGCTTTTGTTTCCGCAGGAAATGAGAGGCTGTGGGTTCATTCTGGATTAAGAAAAATCATATTTGTTCAAGGAAGATCCCCTGAGAAATCTCTGATTGGAGTGGATAGTCCAGATATCTGAGTTCTATATCCAGAACAGATTCAAAATGCTGCCTGAGATGATCAAGCTTCACAGGATACTCCAATCAGGACTCGATCATAATTTTAAATTTTCTTTAGGTCCCCATAAGATTATTAGTTCCCCCAATCGGCAGGAAGTAGCCTGGAAAACTACACCCACATTCTTAAAATATGGACTATGGATGGTTACCTTTGTTTAGAATGTTAATTACAAGTTGCTATGGATAATGATCAGGAGAAAAGCTAAACAAAGGAGATTCAATTCAGAGTTCTTGTTTAAAAAAATAAGTGTAGGGGGAAGTGCAGTGGGACAATGTTCTGTACCCTGTCACTTATGTTTTAAACAAATGCTAATTGGCCAGTAGTTAGGCATGAAGTAGAGGCAGGGTGACCAGGCAGGGAATAGAGGCAGGGCAGAGAGAACAGGAGAATTCTGGGAAGAGGAAAGCTCAGTGTGCAGTTGTCATTCAGACACAGAGCAAGCAAGATGTGACTGCCTGGCCGAAAAAGGTACCAAACCACATGGCTAACACAGGCAAGAATTGTGGGCTAATATAAGTAAAAAGAGTTAATAAAAAGCCTGAGCTAATAGGCCAAATAGTTTATAATTACTGTAGACCTCTGTGTGTTTATTTGGGACTAAACGGCTGCAGGACCAGGCGGGACAGAAAACCCCTGCCAACATAACTTTAAAGGCTATGATGAGGCACCTATTTCTTTCCCTACACATTGTCAAAACAGACAAAAACCTAACATATAGGTTTCCTGTGGAGTTCTGAAACACTTCTCTGAGCATCCTTCAGCATGCTTCTCCCTGGGACATTGCCCAAGAGGATGTGAAGGTTCTGCAGACCTGAAGTCTCTAGCCAGGGAAACAATTGTCAATATTCCACATTCCTTGAAGCTTTTTATCTTCATGAATGGTTATCTTGGCTTCCAGGAAGTGAAACCTCCTTTATTCTTTTGTTTATTTTTCACAGACACCGCAGTACCTGCCTCTTTTGGCTCCCTGCTGTTCTGCTTTGGCAAGAGCAGATTCAGGAGGGGTGTACAGTTGGTGAAAATTCTGCACAATGCTTTTCAACAAGTCTAATGAATAGATGTTGGCTCTAAATCCAACCAAGGATAACTTCCTGTCAATGTAAGATAATATATGCCATTTCTCTAGAAAAACATGGACCATCTCATTTTGCTTATAAAGCAGAAATTATATTTGCCCTCAGTTTTCAATATGTCCAAAACTTTTAAAATAATAATAATGCCATAAACTTGTTACAAAAGAAAGGGAGAGTTTAGTCAAGTTTAAGTTTATGGAAAAAATATAAAACAGCTTTCTAAAGAGATGGAAAATGTCTGATAGGATTGAGAACTATCGAGGTTAGAATAGATTTATTACAAGGCATGAGGTCCAACCAATCTGACATAATCCCTGCTAACACTGGTAAAAACTAGTGATTGGAAGATGACATTTTGTGATATCATTAGCAATTTAATCTACCCAAAACTGTATATTTCATAAGACAGTAGAAAAAAATGGAGATTTAGAAATCAGTATCAAAATAAGCAGCCAGTTAATAGAAATAAGCATCACATAGGATAAATAAGTGTACATACAGGATAAAGATTTCAGCAATTTTAATTTTATGTCTTTAAAATATCTTATCTTTTATTTGACTGATATGCTGCTTTGGAGCCATAGAAATAAGAGCTGTGATGGGTTATTCAATGAGAGAGAATAAATACAGACATGTGTTTGAATTTTTTTGCTTCATGATGCTACTAGTGGTATTGATCTAATGCAATTTATAGGGTGATTTTTTTAAATTTTTTTTTGAAATGAATAATTCTGGGAAATTTTAAGAAAATGTTATTCCTTTCTGTCTACTGTAAATACCTATACTTTCCTAACTACTGTAAATCCCTATGGCCTCCTAAACACAGGAAGTATGCCTTTCCAGTTCAGTAGCGATCCCTTCCGGAATTATGAGGCTTTGGTTCTTCTGTCTCTCCCACTGAATGCTGTAGAAGACTTAAATTCTGCTCTCTGGTGGTCTTTGCTTTTCCAGCAGCTGTCCCACAGTCAGAGATACAGTAGGCACAGCAATGGTCTAATTCATTAGTGATGAATTACTAGAACCATCCATGCCAGTCTTGTAACCTGACTCTGGCATCTCCCATACTTGGTAGGAAATTCTACTTAAGAGCTTCTAAAATTTCTCCGATGTTTTTTTTTTTTCTGCAACTGATGAAGTTATTCAATCCTCACTGATGAATGAATTCTCGTTAGTATTTTCTTCCAAAGCCAACTTGTGTGATGGTGCAAGTTTGCTGTCTCATTTCCATGGCCTTACTGCTACAAATATACAGACTTGGACTGCAGGTCTTTTTGCAACTAAGACTGTTCTTCTAGTCATCATTTTGAAAGGTTTTGCATGGCTATGACTCTGTCTCAGGGGGGTACTGCTGCCTTTCTGCTTGTTGCTGGAGGCTCCACCAGCTCACAGTCTTTGAATACTGCTATCAATGAAAAGCGGTCAGCCTTTCCCACTGCTTTTGGATACTGTGCTTTTACTACTAGGATCAGTTTCAACTCATAGGAGATCAGTGCATCATGTGGATCCAGATCAATGCTTTATTAAACTCTTCTTTGACCCCAAGCCTACAGGCATGAGGTTTAAAATTCAAGTGACCTTTGGCTAATATCACCTCGGGTGGGATAGCCTTTCACACTCCATTACTGGATCAGTTGCCCCCTTGCCCACTGAGAACTTACAGTTCAAGTAACTCTTGGGAGGCTAAGAAGCTCCCAACACATACTAATCTTGCTGCTATAATTAGCAAGAATTTTCCCTTGGGCCAATCATCTGCCTATTTTTCACACCCCCTTTTATAGTGCTGTTCTTACTAGTTGAAATCATCAAGTAAATTGGATGGTAAATATTTAAGTTGTGCTACAAATTTTGGATGTTTCTTACACCGTACCGGGGACATCTCAGATTGATAAATGCATTTCCAGAGATGATTGTATGGTGTGTGTGGTGTTCTGAATAAAATACACAGGAATAGGAACAGAAGAAAGAAAACTGATTGAACTTGGTACAAGCTATTAAATCTATTGACTTCTCTGAGTGCCATGTTTGATGACTGGTGGGAAAGAGTTCAGAGCATGAGTCAGACTTTTTATTAGTAAGGGAAAAGGCAATAGTCGAAGGACTCAGATGACTCAACACAATGCATCCATTTCCCAGGGAGGACTGTTTCCTACCACGTGATCATATGAGTGCAATCTGAGGAAGAAAGGCGGATGATGGAATTACCGTTTGCTGCCTTCAAAAGCTCTATGAGATACTTTAGGAATTTTGGAGGTACCAAAAATTAATTTTTGCTACTTTATTATCTCATTATTTTTTCTAATGGTGTTTGTGTCAAATTCAACCCATTCTCTCTACTACCTTAACACATTTCCCCCTTTTATTTTGGCAGGTACCATTAAGAGTATCATCACTGAAATGTTTACAGGTATCTAAGAGGTGTCACATTAACTACTTATGAAAGATGCTACCGACTCTAAAGAGTCCACTAGTCTATTAAAGTCAGGCATACCAGTAGCGAGTCAGATGGATCAAAATTCATGGTTGAAAAAAAAAAACTTTGTTTAGTTTTCTGTATTTGTGTAATTAAATGTTTGTTTTCCATTTGTTTTTATTTTCTGTAAATTATATCTGTGTTAGTATGTCTCTGAAGGTGTTCTCTGTTAATTCTTTCCATAATATGCAAATTATGAATATTTTATATTTTTTACTTTGCCATAGTTTTTTTCCCCGTAAGCATTTAGTAGTTTTACATAAGTATTCTTTTATATCTTTCCATCGCTATGTCTACCTTTGGTGTCTTTTCTAAAAATCTCTTCTCACCCTGGAATTACACTGCAGTATTTTCATAATATTTTTTAGAAATTTCTAAATTTTTAATCAATTTTGGATTTAACTTAGCATCTAAGTTCACATCTTCATTTGCTGTGCTCAAGTACAAAGGTTGTTTTTGTTTGTATTTCCCCCCCTCAGGCATCCCAGGTTTTCAAAGAGACCTCCTGTTGCACCCCAACAAATCTCTTTCCTCATTCAGTACAGTAATCTGAAGCTCACCCTGGTTGCTGATGAAGAGTAGAGGTTCCTCACCTTGTGGCTCTGGTGTGTCAGGCAGTGAAGACAGCTCTGATTGGCCAGTCAGGATCCTGATCTGTTCTGAGCATCCGCACATCCCTCAGCTCTCCCAGTGCTCTTGCCCTATCTCTGGATCTGGAGCTGCAACTCGCTGGGCTTAGAGACAGTTCAGAGTATCCTCGTGGTAGAAATCTTAGAACCTAAGCAATTATTCTTCATTTATTTTCCTTCAACTCTGTCTACACGTATACTACTGATTTAAAAATACCATCTCCTTTTATCAAGAGTAGTCCCAGAAGACCAGCCAGGAAAAATGTAATAGATACTAGACTCGGGGTTCACCCTTTACTTGCATAATATTGATTTTTTCCACTTCAGGGTTAAGAGGGATCAATTCTTAGAAACAATATTTAGTTTCTATTTCCAGCAAAGCAGTTAGGAGGATGTCTAGGTGTTAATACAGAGAACAGAAATGGTGGTGTATAGGAGTGCTGGCTAGGTCATTTCTAGAATGGTTGAAGGATGCCCTACCCATCAAAAATAAAAATGTCATAAATCCAGGCTGAGAGTTCAGGCTCCTTGACATCGGTCGAGATGCTTCTCAGTACACATTAATATCAAAATTGACATTAGTTTTTAGGATATAATAGCGAGACTAGCTGTGTTTTTATAGAGAAGGGGTGAGTACATTTGGGTAACATATAGGAATTCAAGATAGAGGAATCAGAGAATTCCGTTTAATCAGCTGTAGACATAGCCTCATTATCTCTTTGTGTGTTTGTGTATGTGTGTGTGAGAGAGACAGACAGACAGACAGACAGGGGGAGGAAGAGAGACAGAGACAGAGAGAGAACCCCATACCCCTATACTTAGAACAATTTCAGGATGTGCAGTGGTTTATTTAGGAGGACAGCAATACCCAGCCCAGGCTAAAACACTTCTCAGAGCCCACTCGCTTCACAGAATATTCTGACCTGGGAGAAGGGGAGAGAAGGCAGTCTGCTTTCACAGCTAGGCTCCCATTTGGAGAGCAATGATGGTTTTGACCTGACACCGTGCTCATTACTACAATTCTCAGCACTCTTAGTGTTAAGGAACTTGTGTTGGCAAGGCAGGAAATATGAGGGGGAGGAGGGGGGTTATGGTTAGTGGCAGGCTGAATATTCAGATCTTTTCACTGTCTCCTTTTGCAGCACTTGGGTTTCTCTTGTCTCCATCAGAGCTGTTGCAAGCTGTCTGCAATGTGTGTCAAAGCTGCCTCACACAGGCAAGAGCCTCCCAACTCTGACATTTCTTCCCCTTCTTTGGTCTCAGATCTCATCGCCCTACACAGTGGTCTGTCAACAGTTAATAGCAAAATGACTGTGGAAAGGCAATGACAGGAACTGTAGCTTGGTATTTATTTTACCCTCCTGCAGCCCACAAATGAAATTCCGTATCAGAGCTGTTGCAGGGAAAACACAGAAGAGAGTACATTGCAGTTTGGAAAAGGTGGAGCTCTGAAGCCTGCCCCCATCCTCCCACAGCACAACACTGTTTGGGTCATGGGGTCTCTGGAAATGAATGACTTAGAGCGTCCTGTAGGCTTTGCCCATTTGTCTCTTCCCAGGCTCTGAGATTCAGAGCTGTAAGTCTAGTGATAGCTGCCCTTATGTACTTGGATGTGGGACATGCTCTGGAGCATGGGAAACCTACCAGTGACCACATCCTTAGTAAAGCAAGGTTTTCCTTTCTGACAGCTACCCACTGCCAGTAGCTCCACAGCATGGGATGGGGCCTGGAGATCATCTACTCCATTTTGCCAGACATTTGGCTGCTTTGGTTTTATATTTTACTTGTACAGATATCTGCAGTATCTGTCAATCCAGGAACCATAGTTGGGTTATTTTTTTTTTCTAGTGGGCAGATCTCACCTGAAAGGTTAGTATTGTGGCATACAGGGTCCAGTGCTAGTCTTAAGTAAGACCACTGATGTCTTTGTCCACCAGCAGCCTCCACAACTTTGTTCTGGTACTCTGAAAGCTCATCGTCAGGGAAGAAGGGGCAACAGATTTAGCTTGTGTGATTCTCAGTATTCTAGACTTGCAGGGGCAACACTGAAGCCTATGCTACTTACTGTCTTGCTGTGTCTATGAACTAAGGTCTTCTATGGAGTATGCTTATGGACTTGTGGTTAATTTGGGGGAATAAAGTTGCTGATCTGTGTGGAAATCTCATTTCCTATGATGTGTGGGATGCGATGGTTGTAAGATTCTGGATGAATATAAAATAGTTCATGTTTTGAAACCTGTTATTTCATGTTATTGATCCTCTTTTCAATTATCTCAGCTGTCACCCTTCTGCTATTAAGCCAAGTCATAGAGCAAGTGGAGTATTTACTGAGATATCCATCTATGTATCTATGTATCTATCTATGTATCTATCTATGTATCTATGTATCTATCTATCTATCTATCTATCTATCTATCTATCATCTATCTGGGTATGTTAATCTATTGTATTACATCAGTTACTAAATTTTGGTTTTGGGTTCTTTGCTTCTTTTTCCTCAACTCAGGTCAGCGACAGTTGTTATATTTTATTTATATAACTGGAGGAGAGGGTTCCATATGGGTATGTTTTAGTTTTAAAAATATCATGTCTGTAAATAGTTTTCTCATGCAGTTTTTTTGTGTAATAACTTAAGATGCGTGTATGCTCATGTATATTGGTATCCTTTCTTCTAATTGAAGGAAGTACATATTTATAGGCTAAATGGTGGCTATGTTTCATCTGTAATTGTTCAGTCAGTTTGTATTATGTCTGATTTTACTGGATATAATTCACACAGAATAGTTAATAGGTGAAGTGAGACTTTAAAATTACCAAATCTCATAGCTAATCTTGTAGGCCCACAAGTTAGTCTCCCATTCCAGGCTTCCATGGTTTTCCTTTTTTCTTTCCAGAGCAGGAAAATGAAGCATGTGATGTTGTCCTTCTGTTCTTGTCCCCAGATGGTCATCTAGCCCTTCTTACACTTTGGTAACTCCTTCTCCTCTAAAAGTTCTTTGGCCTGGATTTCCCTGTTTCTAGTTTCGGTTCCCTTTCCCTCCATACATGAAGACGAACGCTAACCACCCAGTGGTGTGAATGAAGAAAGATGATTGTTTGGAATGTTAAGCATTTTTTTCCTTAAGAAATTGAAGATTCAGTATATTATGAAAGCAGAGGTCATTCTTGGAACTTAGAGTTTTGGAATTATTTCACACCACATTCCAAAAATGTAAAGCATGTGTGTGTGTGTGTGTGTGTGTGTGTGTGTGTGTGTGTGCAGGGGTAACTTCTTGACTAGAGGAGCCATTCTATCTCTTTGTATTGTTTCCCAGTTGATTTATGAGCTACCGTAACAAGAATGCAAGGAACTGAAGGCCAACAAATCTTTCAGATTTTTCTGTACTTCAAACTGTTTAGCATAGTTTAGAGAAGTTGTCAGGACTCAGTAGGTACTTGCTAATTGAAACTGACAGGCACTTCCTGCTTTTCACTGCCTACCTAACTGTAGGTACCCTGAAACTGTCTCACAAGAATTTTCTCATTATGCCTGCTCTGTGCACAGTGGGGAAATGCTCACTAGAAGGGGGGTTGATGGGATGCAACGATACCCCGGCTGAAATAAATGCACCGTGCCTCCTTTCTGATACCCAATGACTCCAGATTACTTTCAGTGATGGAAACTCATTAACTTTTCTCCATAGTGCTGAATGAAATCTGCGCCAAAATTTATGAATTGCTTAGAAATAATGTTGCATAGAAGTTATCCTCAAAACAAGAAGACTCTTTAGACAGAGCTCCTAGCTGTTGGGTGGTGGCATGGTACTGGTCAGGAGCGCTATCAACATTGGAGATGCTTCTAGCCAGAGCTGTGACTGGGGCTGAATAGAGCTGGCAGTTACTTTCGGATGTGCCCTAGAAACATTTGACACCAGAGGTGCCCTACCACTGTTAAGGATACCAATAAGCGAGGAGCTGAAGGGGAAAGACATTCAGCAGGCATTGGATAGGAAACACACTATTAAATACATGGTGATTTTCCTTCCTGGGCCAGTTTCTGTCTTTGTGATGGGGGGGTAGGGTGGAGGGGTGGGGGTATCAGAGAGATTGTAGCTCCTCTTTTAAAATTAAAATACATTTGTATTTATGATTATGCATGTGAGTTAGTGTTTGTCACGCACACGCGAGTGCCTGTGGGAAAGAGAGCACAGGGTCTCCTGAAATTGAAGTTCTAGAAGTTTGTGAGGTGCCTCATGCGGGCACTGGAAACCGTACTGAATCTGGGACTCCCAGAAAAGCAAGTAAATGCTCTTAACTGCGAAGGCATCTCTCCAACCCTTGCAATTTCTTTTTTTTTTAATTTATTTATTTATTAAGGATTTCTGCCTCGTTCCCACAACCGCTTCCCATTTCCCTCCCCCTCCCCCCATCAAGTCCCCCCCCCCCCCCTCATCTGCTCGAAGAGCAATCAGGGTTCCCTGACCTGTGGGAAGCCCAAGGACTGCCCACCTCTATCCAGGTCTCGTAAGGTGAGCATTCAAACTGCCTAGGCTCCCACAAAGCCAGTACGTGCAGTAGGATCAAAAACCCACTGCAATTGTTCTTGAATTCTCAGTATTCCTCATTGTCCGCTATGTTCAGCTAGTCCGGATTTATCCCATGCTTTTTCAGACCTAGGCCAGCTGGCCTTGGTGAGATCCCAATAGAACATCCCCATTGTCTCAGTGTGTGGGTGCACCCCTCGTGGTCCTGAGTTCCTTGCTCGTGCTCCGTCTCCTTCTGCTCCTGATTTGGACCTTGAGATTTCTGTCCGGTGCTCCCGTGTGGGTCTCTGTCTCTGTCTCCTTTCATCGCCTGATGAAGGTTAATATGCAATTTCTTTTGAGTTCAGACAATTTGTTCATTTTGTGTTCTTCGGTTTCTCTAAGGAAGTCTGAGGTAAGCCTGGTATACTGGGATTTGCTCGCCGGTAGTTGTGATAGCGTGGACAAAGGACATATCAATCAGCTGTTTGGTCTGAGTCAACTTGGCAGAAGGTGGTGATGTCACTGACAGGACTCTGATGTTCACGGCTGAGCTTGGGAGAACTAAATTTTCAGACTCTATTTACCACCATCTTTCATGGACTTCTGCTTTTATTTTATTTTATTTTTAGGAAAAGAGGGTGGTTTTGGAGACCAGTGTGGAATACGGAAAGCCGATGTGTTTATGATTAAGAACACATGCCAGCGATGGCGGTCTAGAACAGGGAAGTCCCATTTTAATTTGTACAACAAGTTAAACTGCTGATCTTTAATCAACTTTTAATTTATGGCTGTTCTGCTCCTCCTGTGAAATGCTCTGGGAAGCAGGCTTTGAGGTCTAGGAGCTCCAAATAAGAATTTATAATTTACTCATTAAGTTGTAATGGATGCCTTCATACTAATCATATGGAGAAATCATATACCGAAGTAAACCATAGCAAGGTGACTTCCTCAATGAGGGAAAGAAATGCTGATTTAGGAACTATGAAATATATGTCTTTTGTTGGCATCTATTTTGCTGATTCATCTCTGTGGTATGATTTAGAAATTCAGCAAAACTTGCTTCTTTAAATATTGACTTGACATACATGTAAGAACTTACAAATCATGTACTGGTTTGGGGTTTTTAATTTTATCTGTAAAATATAGTATTCACTAAAAAAGATACATTTTAAATTATTTAATTTTAAACATTTCCCTTCATATCTTTTCTAAATATTAAGTTGTTTAACCTAATATATTAACCTAAAATTCTGTTTAAAAGATTTTAGACTTTTTATCATGCCATCTAGTTTACTAAAATTGTTTTGTATTCATTTTTGTTTCTAAAAATATTTGGAGTGTCCGATTCCATAAGATCATGACAATTTCATGTATGATCTCACATCACAGAAATGATGTGCTAATTCATAAATTAAAAAGAGTTACATTTGTTAATTTAATGAGGGCAGCACTCATATGGAAATCAGAAGACAACTCGTAAGAGCTGATTCTCTCCTTCCACCATGCGAATTCCAAAAATTAAATTTGGGTTGTCTGGCTCGGTGATAGGGACCTTTACCCACCAAGTCATCCTATAGGTCCCCTCTTCTTAAATGTCAAATGAAAATTCACAAAGGACTATATACAGATAAACCCCCATTCTTAAGCTTTACCAACATGAAAACATCAAGCTTCAAAAATTCATAGCCCTGCAAGAAATATAAGGATAAATGGTAACCCAACTAGAAGCAAGTTGTTGGAAAGAACTCCATTGGTGTGAAGCAAGAAAGTCTATGGGAAGCTTAGCAACTCAGCGCTCACCTTGGCTTGAGCTACACAATCCCTTTGCTAGCAATGGGCTTGGTGATCTGGGCCCCACTTTCTTGGAGCTGCACATACACCCCACCCCAAATAACGCAATGCATTCTGCCTCTCATCGCCACCCTTTGGTAACTCCCCCTTTAGTAACTAAGTAACAGTTACTTAGCAGTCAGACATGCCTGGGAACATATTTGGAGACAGTGGGTGGATCCAGAATGAACTAGTTTTAAGAGTGTGAACAGTAAGTCAGGCAAACTGTATCTTCTGAGTGAACTCTGAGGGAAAATCCTGTATTTGGCATCCATGTTTATGTATGATTGAGTGTACATGTGATTAAAACCGAATGCATTATGCGAAGGGTGTATGCAGCAGAAAAGGCTAAGTAATATAAACCATGTCTGTTCATCAAAACTAGACAATCACTCATGCCTTGCCCTTTAGTATCAATTCCTCCCCTTAGATGTACAAAAGAAAGCCCTCACCAGTAACCTGGTACTCCTTGGTGCTCTGCCTCAAGTGGCCCATTGCTCCCTTGCAGTGCATCCTGGATTGTCTCTTTAGATGAAACTTCTTGGTGCCTTGCTGTTTCTGTGTGCCTTTTCAATTTCTTGAGCCAGAAGCCAAGAACCTGGGGACACCTGATCCAGAGAGCTACCCTGGTCACTAGGATGTTTAAACATCTGGAATGAAGATAAGATGAAGTATTATTAATATGTAAACACACATACAAATAGCAATTACAAATAATGAATAGTCATAAGAATAATTAGCAAGGAGAGCAGGGAAAACCTTTGGAAATGAATGCTGTTTCTAGCACGGATTTTGGTGATTATTTCACGTTTTACATTATACATACATGTGTATATATATGCATATATATTTATGTGTAACAGTCATATCAGACTCAGGTACATTGGTCACTGAGACCCTCAGGTACCCCTGCTCCTTGCATGCCATGGCTGGCTTGCTTCTCAAATTTTATCTTCTACCTTTAGAGGCTGAATGTGGAATTCCTTCCTTGACTTTACCCTTGCACTTCTAATATAACTTGTACTCAGCCTTCTAGAGATCCTGAATTAGCCTCTGAATCATTGACCAGAGGCTGCTTTGGGACCTGGGAGCAGGCTTTCCAAGTCAGTGTGTGACTTGACCTGCGTTTTTACCAGGTTTGCTTGACTCAGGCTGAAGTTTGAATTTAATTTTTCAGTTCGGAGTAAAACATTCTTCCAGAAGCTGTTGGGAATTGTTAGGGAAATAAAACAACCCAGACTCATCACGACGTAACTCAGTGATGTGAAACCGTGTGGCTTGATTTGAAGGAAGACGACTCACCAAGTATTATAGGCAAATCAAATCAGTAGGTATTTTATTAATTTGTTTCATGGAAAAGAAAGTCAATCAGGCCCACACCTCAGGGAATCCTCACATAAAATCAGGTTCAGACATGACTGATTAAAAAGAATCTCTAAGAGTAACATAGCAGAGAGCTAGATTAAAGAGAACGGGAACCAGCTGAGCCAGGCAAGAGGACCTTAGAGGCTTTTCTCAGAGATAGATGAGTCCTAAAGGGGAAAGTCTCAAAGAAAACAAGGTAAGAATGAAGAGCAATAAGAAACAGACATACTGAATCTAAAATGGCTGAGAGACCCTTTAGGAGATGCTCAACATCCTTAGCCATCAGAGAAATGCAAATCAAAACAACTCTGAGATTCTATCTTAAACCTGTAAGAATGGCTAAGATCAAAAACACTGATGACAGCTTATGCTGGAGAGGATGTGGAGTAAAGGAAACACTCCTCCATTGCTGGTGAGAGTGCAAACGGGTTCATTTGCTTTGGATATCCGTATGGCAATATCTCAGAAAATTAGGAAACAACCTACCTCAAGACCCAACAATACCACTTTTGGGTACATACCCAAAGAATCCTCAATCATAGCACAAGAACATGAGCTCAGCTATGTTCATAACAGCATTGTTTGACATAGCCAGAACCTGGAAACAGCTTAAATGAACTTTGACTGAAGAATGGATAAGGAAAATGTGGTACATTTACGCAATGGATTACTACACAGCAGAAAAAAAGACATCTTGAAATTTGTGGGCAAATGGATGGATTTAGAAAACATCAGATTGAGTGAGGTAACCCATACCCAGAAGGACACATATCATATGTACTCACTCATAAGTGGCTTTTAGACATAAAGCAAAGAAAAATAAAGCCTGTAATTCACAATCCCAGAGAACCCAGACAACAAAGAGGGCCCTAAGAGAGACATTCATGGATCTAATCTACATGGGAAGTAGAAAAAGACAAGATCTCCTAAGTATATTGGGATCATGGGGATTATGGGGATCATGGGAGAGGGTAGAAGGGAAAGGGAGAGAAGGAGAAGGGAGCAGAGAAAAATGTATAGCTCAATAAAAACATTTTTTTAAAACAAACAAACAAACTTACTGAACGAGTGTTCCCAGAACCCTGTGCTTGTGGTCAGGTACAGGCTACTTGTGGGCCCACAGGAAGATGAGGGGCCCCAAAGTCACAGAGAGACAGAAAATACAAACAGAAGAAAACAAGGCAGGGAGGAGAATCAGGCTGAAAATGTAGCAGATTGATGTAAAGAGCAAGCTGGCTGTGGCAGAAGATAAAACTGGGGCTGGCATTGAGGTGAAGCAGTTAAGGGGGTTTAAATGTATGTTAAGGGGTGGGTGAAGTTGAGGGGGAATTCTGAACATCTCAGGGCAAATATGGCACACAGACCCTGGGGGTGAAGAGTGAATGGCTCCTTCAGTTCATTGACATGCCCTGAACATTTGCTATGTTCTCTTCCGAGTTTGTGACCTTCTGAAGGAATAAGGAGATGAATGAGCCATGCCCCTTGTGGCTACGTTACTGTGGTCATGGTATGGCTTGGCACCCAGGATGGATTTCCATCAAGTCACTAGAGTGCTCTGGAAACCAATTCTTGTAAACAGTGAAAACGTTTCGTTTGCTTCTCTTCCTCGCTTTGTGTTCACTTTATGTTGGAGGCTCACAGTTGGCGTATTGCAATGATTTCACCACTTAACTGAATCGAGGGCACCCTCCCACCTCTCTTCTTCTCCCCCGAAGCGATGGCTAGTATTGATTGTAGACTTGACAAGATTTAAAATCACTTAGGAGGTCTTCCTTGTCATGATGGACTGTCCCCTCAAATTTAGAGCAACAATAAATCCTTCCTTCCTTAATTTGCTCTCGTTAGGTATTTTGTCATAGCAACGAGTGAAATAACTAATACATGCTCTACTTAAACTCTTACGGTATTTTTGGACGATGTAGTCCAGCTGTTCAATTCAACAGCTGTTCAAAGAGTACTTCATGAAGGTCGGTCCCTGTGCTGACTGCTTGTCTACACCTTTTCAAAAGAGAGCTTCCCCATTTGTTATGACTTATCCTTTAGGTGATTTGAAGCTCTTCTTTTTAATTTTAAAACATTTTTACGTGTGTGTGGTGTGCATCTGTGGGTGAGTGTTCCTGTGTATATGGGGGTGCATATGTATATGTGGTGAGTGACAAGATGGTTTGATTGATATCGAGTGTCTTCCTCCTTGTTTTCCACCTTGTCCACTAGGGTGGGTGCTCCTCAGTATGCAAGAATCTTCCACTGAGCTTGGGGTTCCTGCTTTAGCTGATCTGGTTAGCTTGTTTGCTCTAGGACACTTTTTAATTAAAAAATTTTATTTTTGGGGGGGCAAATTTTAGTAGTTACAGCATTTCCCCTTCTACTTTTGGCCCCCAACTCTTCCAGTGTCCCTGTCCCACAAATTTCTCTTAAATTCATGACTGCTTCTTATTTGATTTAATTGTAACACACACAGCTACATACACACACACACACACACACATACACACATATACATACACACAAATACATTTATCTACACACACATACTCTAGTGAGTCCATTTACTGTTTAGAGCTGTCCACGTGTTTAGGGCTGGCCACTTGGTTTAGATAACTTGCCAGAGGGGCCTTACCCTGGAGAAAAGTGATTTTCCTACTCTATGTGGTCATTAGGTGCCTGTCGTCTTCACTTCACAGGTGAGAACCTGTGACCTTTTCCTCACCCACACTGACATGTTGGCTGGTGTGGTCATGTTTAGGAAATCATGTTGATGTGATTTCATGGGTGCACCTTCCCTTTCACGTCTAGAAGACACTATCTAGAAGCAGGTGTCTTGGTCCTCTGATGCTGTGAATCATCTTTGCCCTGTCCATCACAATTTTCTCTGAGCTTTAGCCCCAACTGATACATGTAAATTGTTCTGGGACTACCTTGTCTCTGCCTCCTCAATGCTGAGATTTTAAGAAGACCATCAGACCCATCTGGCTTTCTACATGGATTCTAGGGATATGAATGCTGATCCCCAGCTTTGTGTGTCTCCCTATTCATCCTTGTATTTAATTATTATTGTCTGTCAGTGTTTATCTGCTTCCACTTTCCCAGAGAGTTAAAAAAAAATGCAGCGCCAACTCAAGTTTGTCAGTTTGTTCTCCAGTTTTGGGGTGTTGATTGTACACGCCATGACTGTACAAGGAGAGACCATTTTGCTATTTTTTAATTAACAATGTAGGTCCTGATATCAATATTGATGTAAAAATCTGAGATATTCTGACTGTGTCCTTTGGTTCTTATAATGATGTGTGGTGGACATTTAGATTAACAATTAAGTAGGGGATGATGTTCTCCATTTTTTTTGCATGAAAAATTGGACGTATTGAATGCTTTTCTGCACAAGTCTAAGCAAACTGCATCAGAGCTCCATGTTCTGTGGCGGGCAGTGATTTTGAATCAGTTATCGTAAATACACAAATTCACCAATGTTGAAATTAGTGTGGGATCATCCCAGAGCTCTGTTACTGTCAAAGACCTCTGAAACATATGACTGGAGTCAAATAAGTGCCCTCTGAGAAATAGTTAAAATATCGTCTCCTGAAAATTTGGTGTCTAGTTTTGAGTAGAGGTGTAGCAGATTGGTGATTGATTTGGATGATATTGCCATATTAGGGAAGCTCACTAGGAATGATCAAACCCTTGATCCCCCAGCAGGAATAAAAAAAAAGAAAGAACTGAGTATTTCCAGGGAGTGTCAGAGTAATGAAAATTAGAATGAGATATTTTATTGTGAAGAGGTTTTAAGTCTTAAAGCCACTTCTGAGAGAGTAGAAGTTGAGCTAGTAGAACTAAGAACCACATAAAATTGCTTGTACATCTTTAGTCTAATTTTTGCCATTTGAATTATGGCTTTTCAAATAGTGTTGCATGTAGCTTAAAACTTTCAATCATGTAATCAATGGACTTTTTGCAGTGAGCTCATTTCGTTTTGGGCCACCCTTCTGTTTCCAGGTGCCATCCAGAGTTTAGATAATGACCTCTTTCTGAGACATGGAATTGGAAAAGACTTCAAGAGATTAGAAAATGATTTGTTTAACAAACTGATATCAGGCTTAGCTTCGGGTTTTAAAAGTTCTGAGTTGTATTTTAATTAATGGGAAAGTTAACAAACAGAGAATGCTGATGAGTGGAATAAATAAGCTACAGAGACATTTTGATCATCGTTTGTTTAAAAGGCAGACCTAAGATGTTAAGCATGGTCCGTATCTGCATATCTGAAAAAATATTATGCCAACAGGTCTTATGTTTTAAAACAGTAAAGGGATTTTTAAAGTCAATTTTATTTTTCTATGTTTAATTTTTGTGTCATGTGTGTAACTGTTTTGCCTGCATATTCTGGAATCAAAGGCCAGAAAATGGTGTCAGATCTCCTGAAACTGGGGATATAGAGAGTTGTGAGCCTCTATATGTGGGTATAAGGTGGTGAAGTCAGGTCCTCTGCACGGGCAGCAAGTGCTCTTAATCACTGAGCCATCGTCCCAGCTCCACTTTAAATGTATTTCTTAATGACACATAAATGTTGAAATTGTATAGATCACAGACTATAATATGATGTGATGCAGGTATACTTGGCATAATGTTTAAATCAGGGTGGCTACATTTGTCTACTCAAACATTTATTGTTTACTTGTGGTGCATATTCTTAACATCTTAGAGAAATTCAGTTGTGTATAGATGTGTGGGTTTAATTTTAAACTTTATTTTGTTCCGTTGGGCTGTGTGTCTCTGTTTCAGTGCCAATATCATGCTGTTTTAGTTTACTATGGCTTTGTTGTTAGCTTTGAAGACAAGTGTTACAATGCTCCCTGCTTTGTTTTTTTTTTTTTTAAAATATTGTTTGGGCTAGTGTTGGTGTGTGTGTGTGTGTGTGTGTGTGTGTGTGTGTGTACGTGTAAGAAATATGTTCTAGTCCTATGAGGAAAAATAAAAATAAATTATTAAGAAGAAAACTAAAGATTAAAATAGTTCTCAAATGTAATCTATTTCTCTACCTATATCAACATACTAAATGGCACACATACCACACACACAAATATATATTTATATGTTTATATATTTACATATTAAAATACTTATATAATACACACTCACATATAAATGTATATTTATTTTATATAAATATTTATATATAACTCTACATTGTAGCATATATAAACATATTTATATATAATATAAATATTGTTACATATAAATATACATATGATTATGTGTATGTGTGTGTGTGTATAAATTTTCAGTGCTGGAGATAGAACCCATGGTTTTGCATATGTTAAGTAAACTCTATGGTATTGAATTTTTCTCCCCTTCCCATACCAAGTGTTTGATGGGAAGATTCCACATACTGAAGATGTTTCCTACAAATGGATCTATAGTTCAATGTATTTTGTTTCAAAATATCAGAAATATTTTTAGAAAACAGATAGGCTAATTTTGAATTTTAGGTGCAAAGGCAGGGGCTGTAATGACTAAGGCTTATTTTTAAAAGAAGTGGAAGGGGCTGGAGAGATGGCGCAGAGGTTAAGAGCACTGACTGCTCTTCCTAGAGGTTCTGAGTTCAATTCCCAGCAACCACATGCTGGCTTACAACCACCTGTAATGAGATCTGGTGCCCTCTTCTGGCCCGCAGGCATACATGCAGACAGAACACTGAATACATAATCAATCAATCAATCAATCAATCAATCAATCAATCTTAAAAAAAAGAAGTGGAAGGAGTTACCCACGTAATATTAAATCTTATAATAGGGCTACAGAGTCCGGTACCATGACAAGGGCAGGCTGACAGGCTCAGTTCAGTTGATTGAGGATAAGGAACTTGGAAATGGACACTGACAAATACTGCTAGCTGACTTTTTGATGAAGTCCCCAAAGCAATTATGATATTTAACATACCTTGATAAAAATATGCTAGTTTCATGTTTCATGCAAAATGTCATATTTGTGCAAAATTTAACTCAAAACAGATCTTAAAATGTAAAGTATGAAACTGTTAGAAAACACAAATAAAAATAAGAATTTAGTGGACCTGGGGATCTGGGGCTAGGAATCCTTAGGCCTGGTGGCTGGGACGATCGCTCAGCGGCTAAGAAGGCCTTCAGCTCTTGCTGAGGACCCAGGTGTGATCTCATCACTGTGTCAGGCAGCTCATGACCACCTGCATCTCCAGCTCCAGCTGACCTGATGCATCTGACTCCCCAGGCGCCTGCACTCATGGTGCACAGTTTTAATCCCAGCACTTGGGAGGAAGAAGCAGGCGGGTGTCTTTGAGTTTGTGGCCAGTCTCGTCTACAAGAGCTAATTCCAGGACAGCTAGGGCTATTACATAGAGAAACACTGTGTGGAAAAAAACATTAAAAACAAACAAAGAAAGCCAGAAAAAAAAAAAAGAGTTCCTAAGCATGGCACGAAAAACATAACCACAGTCTATCAAGGAAATAGTGATAAAGGAGAAGACCTCATCAAAACTGAAAGCTTTTTTTTTCTTGTAAAAATCCTTGCTAGAAGTATGAAAGTACAAACTGCGAGTGATGAAAAACCTGTAATTTTCAAACCATAAATTTAATAAAAGGTTTAGGAACAAAGTGTATGAAGATCTCTTGTAACTCTACAGTTATGGTCTAATTTAGTCATAAACAAAGACATGAACAGTCAGTTCCCTGGGAAGGATGAAGACTTGACGAATAGGAACATTGTTTTACCTGTTATGGATTCTGCCAGTTAGGGATATGCTCATGTCGACCACAGTGTAGGGTTCTCACACACATACCAGAAAGACAGAAACAAAATCACGTTTTAATTTTTTTTTTTAGTTTTTAAAAAAGAAAATAAACTATCTTTTTTTTTTATTATACATACCCAATCCAGTTTCCATTTCTTCCCCTCCTCCCATTCCTTTTACTTACATACCATCCCACTTCCCATCCACTCCTCATAGAGGGTAAAAAAGCCAATTCAACCATTGGGGATAAATCCCGGTGCCACTGCTAGTGGCCCCTCAGTCTGCCCCAGCCATGCAACTGTCAACCACATTCAGAGGGTTTAGTTTTGTCCTATGTTTGCTCCTTCCCAGTGTGGCTGGTGTTGTTGAGCTCCTATTAACTCAGGTAGACTATTTCAGCGAGTGTCCCCATCATGGTCTTGACCACTTTGCTCATATTCTCACTCTTCCCACTTTTCAACTGGACTTTGGAAGCTCAGTGCAGTGCTCTGATGTGGGTCTCTGCCTCTGTTTCCATCAGTTAGCAAGAAACCTGGCTCTAGAGAAATTCCCAGGAACCATTAAGGATGACCCCTAAGAAATAGAGAAGAGGGTTCCCGAACTGGCCTTGCTCTGTAGTCAGACAGATGAATATCTTAAATATCACCATAGAACCTTCATCTAAAACAACAACAACAACAACAACAACAACAACCCCAAAACAACCCCAAACAAACAAACAAAAAACCACTTTTAACCCTGAGTCTCAAAGTGGAGGCAGAGGCTCTGGATCCCTCAGAATCTTTGTAGTGTTGTGGAGTGGTGAGACCCAGAGGGTAGCAACAGGTTTTGTCCCTAGAGTTCTTCCTAGCTTTACACATATAAACCACACACACACACACACGCTTACACAACACTTTTTAAAAATAAAATGAATAGGGGCTGGAGAGATGGCTCAGCTGTTAGGAGCATAGGTCCTGTGTTCAATTCCCAGCAACCACATGGTGGCTCACAACCATCTGTAATGGGGTCTGGTGCCCTCTTCTGGCCTGCAGGCATACATACAGATAGAATATTGTATATATAATAAGTACATAAACAAATATTTAAAAAAATAAAATGAATATAAATATAAACTATTAGGAAGACAATTAAGAACTAAAATAGTGTAAATTTGTTTCTCTACCTGTATGTTACCAATATACGCCTATATATAAACTCTCTGTTCTCTCTCTCTCTCTCTCTCTCTCCTCTCTCTGTCTCTCTCTCTCGTGTGTGTGTGTGTGTGTGTGTGTGTGTGTGTGTATGCATGCGTATGAGTGTGAGGATTTTTCTCAGAGTTCCTGAACCAGAAGTTAGCAAAGCAGCCAGTTGCCTTGGATTCCAGGGTATACAAAGAGCTGAAGTACTTCATATTTGGAAGAAGCAAGCCTCATTGCTTAAAGCTGAGCCTAGCATGAAACTGCAACAGCTGCAAACCGTGCCAGGAAGAAACAAACTATATTTTATGTGAGCTCCTGTATCTGAAGAACACAGAATTACTCTCAAGGTCAAGAACAAGGTAAAACTATGGTCAAGTTGTTGACTAACAGTTTATGGGAGTCATACAAATGGGATATATATATCAGTAGAAGAATGCTATGTTAGAAAAGACCACATTGAACATTCTTGTCTTTTTCTGTCTAATAGTGATTAAAATAAAATTTAGGTGTTAGCCTTAATGTGTAGGGTTTTTAATGAATTTAATAAAAATAGAATACTTTAGAGAAAAATCTGATTAAGACACTGACTTTGTTTAATTATTTTTATTTTAAAATGAAGTTATTTTCTTTTTTTTTTTTTTTTTTTTTTTTTTTTTTTGGTTTTTCGAGACAGGGTTTCTCTGTGACTTTGGAGCCTGTCCTGGAACTAGCTCTTGTAGACCAGACTGGTTTTGAACTCACAGAGATCCGCCAGCCTCTGCCTCCCAAGTGCTGGGATTAAAGGCGTGCGCCACCATCGCCCTGCAAAATGAAGTTATTTTCAAGCAGTCTATTTTGATTATGGCTCCTCCATCTTCCCTCAGACCCTCACCACCTCCTCTGCACCCTTCCAACTCTATTCCTTTTTTCTCTCTTTCCAAAGAAAACTAACAGGCAAACAAAAAAGACAAACAAGGAAGGATAAAACAAACTAAACTGACAACAGCACCACAAAATACCTTTTGAAAAAGATGAGAAATGCATCCACATGAAGAGACACATACACACAAATAAAACCCATAAAAACTCAATATCAGGAACAGTTACACACAGAAGATGAGTAAGGTATAAAAATATCCAAACCAAGCAATATGAGACAAAAGAAATCTCCAAAAATACCCTTTAGTTCATTTCGTGCTGGCCACGTACTGCTGATCACAGGGCCTGCCCTTAAGTGCGATTTGTATACCCACTGAGACTCCCTTGGAGAGAATCATTTTTCCTTTGTGAATGGTGGTTAATTGGAGATGGCTCCTGGGTAGGGTTGTGAGCTTGAAAACACTGGTTTTCAATTTATGGTACATAAATTCACATTAAATAAATGAATGTGGACAGTGAAGACTATCATACAAAGCAGTATTTCCAGTACAATTAAAAATAAGGAGAGCAGCCAAGAGAGGCGATGCTTGCCTGTAATCGCAGTCCTAGGGAGGCTGAGGCAAGAGAATCATGAATTCAAGGGTAATGTGGTTACCTGTTTCAAAATCCCCTAAAGAAAACAAACACATTGAGACACCAAAACAAACCCAAAAGCCCAGCCATGGAGTGCAAATGGCAGGAGTCACAAAGGCAGCCTTCCAGTAGGCCAGGGGTGCTATTGCATTACCTTTCTGAAGCCATGGGCTCAAGGCACCGGCCCATAGAGAGTTATCCTGTCCCAGTTCTGGAGGGCAGAGCAGGCAGGTCTGTTTTATCTCCAGACAGTTTAGAAAGAGTCCTTGTCTCTCTAAGCTTCTCGCAGTTATTGGCTTTCTTTAGCATATACCCCCTTCTCTTCATGTTATCTTCCTTTCTATGCATCTGTGCCCTAATCTATTTTAAAAGAAAAAGATTCTAGTACAGTATTTAGGGTTCACTTAGATTCTAATTAGGATAAGCCTCCCCAACCCTATTCACAGTTGGGTCATAGAAAACAACACTCAGTCCTTTACATGGGTAAAGCTCTAGCCACATGTACCACACACTTAAGACTGCACTAATTTAACCTGGATGCCATGAAAAAACACCACAGTGTTTTATTTTCTGTTGATGTGGGGCTAGAGGGTTAAGAACAAGGTGTCAACAGGGTTAGATTTCTTCTGAACTTGTTCTTCAGGGTTTGTGTGCTGATGGTTGTCTAGGTGTGTCTGCACAGGGTCATTCCCCCCCCCCTTCTCTGTGTGTGTGTGTACACATGCATGTGTGTATGTGTGTTTTCATTTCTGGTATCTCTTTTTGGGTACACCTTAATAGACACATTTTAACATAATCATGTCTTTCAAAGAATTCTATCTTCAGCTACACTTACATTTTTGAGATAAGTAAGTATGAATTTTGAAGTACTAGCATTGATCCCATTTAAAAACATAATTTTCAATTGGAATAAAAAAAAGGTACATATATTTATTCTCTTTTTATGAATGCAGCTAAGTTTTATATATTTGATGGATAGTCTTATAAAGTAGTTAAAATAAAAACTCAAGATTATTGGACATTGTTGATAATTAACTATAGTAATTACATGTAATTCCAACTGAAATGAACTAATGTTAAATGTAATGCTAGAATATCGCAAAAATCTCATGCTAAAATGTATTCAAAAGTATTTTTAAAAACTTTTCCTGTCAGGTTTGGACTTACAGAGAGACATATGAAAATTACAATAGAAAAGAATTCTTCCTCATTAAGAGAAAACATGAAATTTGAACGGAAGTGTAATTTACACTGTGCATTGCAATTGCCAGACTTTAATGAGGCAATAGAATAAATTCCAATATACTTTCCTGGGAATCATTCCAACTCTCAATATTTTGCTGCAGCGAGATGTCAAGAATGGCTGTTAAGAGAGAGATGGTCAAAAGTCCTTCTTTATATGTACTAATAGGCTATTCTCTTGGTAACATGATCTTTGATTACAAAGAAAAAAGATTACTTCTAAAACAGACACACATATTCAAACATTTGTTCATCCAGATCTATATTTGTTATATATTGATTCTCTTGTGGCATCAGCATGTCCACAGATCAGGGCATCCAAGAACTTGGAAACTATGTGTATAGAAACATCACACTATCTCAGGATGGAGCTCAGTGGTAGAGGGTTTGTCTAGCGTTCACCTAGTCTTGGCTTTGATCCTCATCATCCCAAAAGAAATAAAAGAGTCACATCCAATTTCATAGATGGTCCCTTTTTAGTCCCTGAGAAAGCTAAAGCACTGTTTCCCAATCCAACTTTCTCTGCTTCTCCATTGTGCAGACACTTTCCCCTACAATTTCCAATATGCACATTTCTTCCAACTTACAGAATTATAGACATAAGACTGGCCTTCAAGTCCTGTACCAGTTCATTCATAGTACAGTATTTCATAATTCATGATATGCATATCTACTTTGTTGAGTAGTCTTGTCCCCGTTGAAGTGTTCTTCTAAGGAATACACTTTTCTTGATGAGATTTGATTGGGGGAGCTATTTTTTCTGCAATTTGGGCATAAAACTTTTCTCTTGAAGTGTGAGATGAAATCCAGTTTTGAATATGTACCTTATATTTAGTCAATTATATTTATTTCTGAATGTATTTATTTGTGTCTGTCTGTGTGTGCATGGGTGCACACATGTGTGCTAGGCATGTTTGAGGTTACTGTGTCACTTGCAGAGGCTGACTTTTCTTTCACCACCAAATGCATTCCAGATATCAAACTAAGATCATGAAACTTGACAGTCAGTACTTAAACCCAGTGAGTCCCCTTGCTGTCCCTAATCTTTTGTTATAATTAATTCCAGACAAGACTGTTTTGATATAAGTACTTTTTATGCCATTAGTCAGTAGATAGAAGTGAGTTCCTTCCAGCTTAGTCACTGCTTCTTAGCACCAAGCAGGAAGCAGTTGAGTTTTTATCTTCATGGTCCTTATTTTACGCATCTACACACACATACACACACACACACATACATATATACAGGATCTGGACAATTATAAAAATACAGTAAAATAAAGATTTGCATGTTCTAAATATTTCAGTTTGTTCCTCATATGTTGCTCCATTGAAGTTGGGTACTAAATTCAAATATTTGATGTTGAATTAAAAAAGTTTAAAATTTTGAGCAGAGCATGGTGGTACATTACTGCAACCCCAGCATTCAGGAAGGTGGTGCAGAAATGTTGTGGAATTTAAGGTCAGACTGAACTACACAGCTAGCCCCTAGTTCAACAAAGTAAAGAAAAAAAAATACATGGTTAGTTTTACATTTGAAAATATCATATACGTTATTGCTTCTCAAATAGCAAAAAACAGGACACAGTGAGATTTTGTCCCAAATATACAGTATTTTCCCTCATATGTGATTTCTAGATTTTAAACACACACATAATCACACACACACACGACATCATTGAAGGGGGACTACGTGGGGAAAAGGAGGAAATGGGGGATGGGTGAGACAATAGACCTACTGTGGCCTGAATATCAACAAAGTACATGATATATATTGTGAAACTATGATAATGAAAGCGATGCATATATACTAATTAAAACACATTAACCGTGCAAAAATAGATGATTTTCTGTTTTTATTTTCTGCTAGTCAATGCCATTCAAAGTTTTAACTCACATATTTATGACAACGGATAATCCCAGTTTTGTGATTCTTTAGTTTCAAAGCATATGTCCTACATCTTTGTCTGGTTTCTGAAAAAAAGTTGGCCACATTAGAGGTACATTTTTGGGTAGTGTTGCACTGTTATTAAATGTTATTAATGTGGAATTTTTAAAGTGCTACTACATCCACATTACAGGGATTTCTGTTGCTTTCTCAGAAGCTTTTGAGATTTGGTTTGTTCCTGGGTTGTGCTCTGTGAGCTAATACAGAAATTTAGTCTGTGCTCCTTCCTCTCAGGATCGGCAGAGAGGCTATGCTACAAACAAACCAGCCTTTTAAAATGTCATGGGAAGTTGTGAAAATGTAGTTCCACTAATCCTTATCTTTGACTTGCTATTGTCAGATAAAGCTGAAGGCAAAACCAAATACATTCAACTTTTAGGTTATGAGACGTGGTTACAATTTTTTAAAAAGCTGGTGAGCTCTATATAGCATACATATGAAAAAGCTCCTCTCGTTAGTCAAGTTCCCAAATTGATTCCTGTCCTGTTAAAAAGGGTAACTCAATATTTTCTGGAATGTGCCATGGTCTTTCTGTTTTGCTTTAAAGGATATTAAGTGTTTGTAACAATGAACAATTTCTCCACCCTAAGTTTTGATGCCAGATTTCTTTATTTTTGTAATGGATACATTTGCTTCAGTTTCAGACCCTGAATGAAAAATTTACTGGAGGGATTGAGCGGGGTGGGGAACATTTGCTAGGGTGGGGTGAAGGTGGCTTGGGTCAGGGGGGTAGTGAGGATTGTGATAGTAGTGTCTACATTTTAGACTTTCTGATTCTAAAGTGTTAGGGATCATAGTCAGAACGGCCTGATCAAAACTGGCCTGTGGTCACGTGAGCAAGCTCCTTCTGGATGCTCCTCTGCATTTGTGCTCCTCCGTGGAGTCAGTATTTTGAACACTGGTGTCTGAAGGTGGAGCTTAGATCATGTGCTGCCTTCCTCAACCACCTCCCTGGGAAATGTGCTTGAAGATTCTTTTCTTTGCCTTGGGAAGCAGTACCACTGATTGCTGGCCCCAAGCCACGGATGTTTCCTTCCCCATTGACTTAGAGGTTACAAATCCCAGAAGATGTCAGTGAGGTTAGCATCTTTAGAGAATGTTGGGGAGGGTCTCTTTCAGACCCCTTTCCTTGACTTGTAGATGGCCACCTCCCATGTGTGCTCGTATGGCTTCTACTCTGCTTGTCTCTGAGTCCAGATTTTCCCTTCTCATAAAGACATGCCAGATCATACGCTGACTTCCCTTATTGACCTCATTTTTTACCCAATTACCTCTTTAAAGACCTTGTCTCCAACTCTCGTACACACTTGTAATCCTATGACTTGGGAGGTGGAGGCAAGAGGACCAGAAGTTTAAGGTCATTCTTTACTACATCATGAGTTCAAAGGCAGCTTGGGACACTTTCTATCAAAAAAAATGTGATGGATAATTGGTGACCCTGGTATATATTTGAGATTTTATGACCAGAGAAAGGTCTGCTGTTAGAAAGACTGCAGATAGACAATGAAAAAACAGTGATAGTGTGGAGGGGGGAAAGGAGGGGGAGAAGAAGGAGGGAGGAAAGGAGAATCTTGTTTCTGATTGCAGCACTGTTGGTCAGGAAAACTCGTAGTCCCAGCTGTTCTTAAAGCTAGACTGAATCCTTCATTTCAGCCTGGGGCAATCCTTTGCAAGTCTTCAATGAACTTTGATTTTGCATCTATTAGTTTAAATTGGGTTGCTGTTATTTCTATGAGAAGTTTTCCTGGCACAGCTCAAGAAGCACTTAGCATCGTGCAGAAGGGAATTTGGAAGGTGTTCGGGGAATGTGCCTTTGCTCTCAGCTTTCAGATGAGTCTCTCCAGTTTCAGCCCAGTGCCCATGGGGCTGCCTTCACTGGTGGAACTCCTGCTGTCCGAAGCTTTGGAGACATCAGAATGCCGAACATAACTTCTTTCAACCTATTGTCTTTTATAAAACATCACTTAGCAAAAGTCATAGGGGTGGGGTGGGAGGAGAGGAGTTAAGAAAACATGTGTGCTTACTATTAGACTAATAGATGAGATTTTCTTTTTGATAAAGAAACAACTGTAAAGTCAGGCATGGTGGCTGAGCACTCACTAGGCTATAATTCCAGCACCTTAGATGCTGAGGCAGGAGGATTGCTTGTAGTTTAAGCTGGTCTGTGATAAAAGGATGTTTCAGGAAGGCCTAGGCTACAGAGTAAAATGCAGTTTCAGGCAAAACAAAACAAATGCTAGAGTTTGGATAATAGATTACGTATCTAATGAGGACAACTCCTGGTCACTTATGGCAGAGCCAGGTCTAATGTTCACAGCAGTTTAGAGGGAGTAACAGAAGCAACCTGCACGAGTAAGTTCTAAATCTAGACACATGCCACCAAAGAAGTTCTCGTTGGAGTTGGAATTGCTGAGGACAGAGGTGGGGTCTTTTATTTGGATGAATCCCAGATGCCATCTGGAAACATGGCTTCTTCTGTTCATTCCCCAATAGACCATACCATCTTCCCACTTAGTATTCCGGAGATAAACATTCAAACTAGTGCCTGACGTCAAGTTGTTTCTAACAATGATGAATTAATGGTCTGGAAATACTGAGCTGACACCCACCCCAGAGGATGAAAGTGTGACGTCTGACCACAGACACCACGAGAGCAACTTCTGTTCCGGGCAGCTCTCCAGCATGTGCCTCCTTCCCTAGGCAGTATCATGCTTGATTTCCTCTTAACCCAGAGACATGTTTTGATTTTGCCTTAATTTCCCAGGTGTCCCCTACTTTTATGCCAGCACGGAGCCATGCAGCTGGACCAGCGAATTGACTAGAAGCCCATGTTCTGCCCATGTGTCTTTGAGTCACCTTCCAAGCATTCAGAGATGGCTTTTCTCTCTGGCAGCAACATCTTTTGTTAATTTTGCCACCTTCTGGAAAGGACACCCAGTCCTGGAACCTGATCAGATTTTTTTTTTTTCTATTTGGGGATAAGTGAACTCTGCTTTTTTTTTTTTTTTTTCCTTTTTGTAAGTGGCTGGATGTATAATGATTCCATGTTTCTTCTGTGTTCCTAGATCTGGCAAGCAAAAACAACCAACCAAACAAACAAACAAACAAAAAACCAACAAAACAAAACCCTATAGAAAATGCACTGAGTGCTGTTTTCTCCATACATCATGTTTTCCGTGCATTTACAGACTACATTTCACCTTCTAATTTGTGATTGTGCCACACCGAAGGGCCAAAGAGATATTTGTATAATCTCTAGGCCCTTTAAACAGCTGACAAACCCAGCTTTTTATAAGCGGCAATGCAGTTAAGGTTTTCTATGCACAACTGTGCATCTTAGGATGATGAAGGGCCCAAATGATTCCTGACTGTCACCTCTCAGGAATTAGACTGACACTTAGGGTTCTGTTGCCACTTGAACAGCAAGTGACATCAACAGCAGGAAGATGCACTCTTAGATAGGTTCTAATGCAATGTTTAAGAGTGCAGGCAAATCTTACTGACATTTGATTACTTATTCTTAGAAGAGATTTTGGCTTATTTCAGAAAACAGTGATGAATGAAGCTTCTGCGAATGTCCATGACTCAGATAAGCAGTGGTGGGCACCGAGCACTGGAACTGCTGTCACGTGGATGAAAATTCCCACTGTGATCATTTCTTCCAATGTGATCTTTGATGGAATGAAATGTGATGCCATTTACAAATTAAAGCATTTATTGTATTAAAGTATAACTTGTAAATATTTACAGAATTTCCAGAATAATGTTGAATGTCTCATTGGGACTCAATCATTCAAAACCTGTGCTTGAGCAACCATTATATACGGGTGCTGCTAATGAGTGACAAGGGTACAGATAGGTCAGAGTCTGTGTCTTTGAGAGGAGGCATGAGCTTATAAATAGACTCTTGATGCAGTTTGGCATGAGTGATTGCAGAGAACAGATTAAGGAAGCTGGATGACAGAAGAGAGACACAGGGTAAGCCTAGGGATAGGGGTGGGACCAGAAAAGGTTCTGTGGATGGATTGCACTTGGGCTGAAAAATGAGCCAGGCAAGAAAGAATGAAGGTGGGTGATGCAGGGCTGAAGCGCATTGCTGGGTGCATACAGTTTTGGTGGCAGAGAACTTGGTCTGTGATGTGGACAATGTACAGATATACAATGAACATAATTTAGAAATGCTCCTGTGTGCAATCCCAGCATCTGGGAAACAGAGGCAAGACTATTAGGAATTCAAGGCCCATGATCCTGTCTCAAAACAAGAATCAATCGCTAGTAAATCAATATTCTTTAGATGTATTCAAAATACCGAGTTTTCTCTGCTAATGTATTTAATGCACATTGAATATGTGATTTTTCAAAAGTTTCTGGCCCCTTTTTGTTGGTTCTAGGACATTTCCTGTTGGAGACAAGAAAGGGGGAACCAAATTCATAGAGCATAATGAGTTCATAGCTCGTATTGAAGCTGGTGTCTAAGGAGAAAATGAAGGGATTAGAAGGCATTAAAAGTAGAAAACATTCAGTGTTATAAAATTTAATGCCAGATAGTTTAAGCTGGAAGGAACAGTAAGGCAGCAAATACTACTGGTCTTAAATCTTGATTTTATGAGGTGGAGACTGCCTCGCCCTGGAACCTCTCCTGAGCTCCGCCCAAGAAGTTCTGAGACTAGACTTATGGAGATGAAGGTTTATGGCTCAGGAGAATCTTGGCATAGAGCAGTTGAGAGAATAGGCTACTAAATTTCTGAAAGTCCCAGGAAATGAAAGGCCTGTGACTCAGGGCCGAACTCAGAGACCTGACTGATCCTGTGTAGCTCTATGACTTGTGGACAGACTCTAGCATTTTGCCATCTTTAATATTATTTTCTTAATGGGCAACTTAATTCTAACTACAAATAATGAAGTTAACAAAATGACTCACATGTAGGAAGGGATAAATAGTTAAATGATCACTCTCTTCTCAGGCTGTGACTTGAGTCTATGGAAGTTTGTCAGCTGTAGGAGTGGTGCTTCTATTTAGTGGTTGGTTCTTCGGTTTTAGGCCCTGTTGTTTACACATTTCTTGAGTACAGCACCCTTTAAAGCATCATTAATGTTTTTTTCATTGACACTGTAGTTGAATAACAAAGTAAGGGGTAATTGTGATAATAAGTGTTATTGGACATTTTGCTGAGAAGTTTGTCATACTGGGTTCTGAATTTTGTAAATGCTTGTACTGTATTATAGTTCTAGCACAAGGTTTTGGCCTACAGGAAATCTAAACACCTGGGCGAAAAACTATCATATTGAGATGGATCAATTGTTCAGTTTTGTTCCCATGATACTAAAGGCTTAGGTCATTGGAAGAGTTTTTAATCAGATATTATCAGATGTTACAGATTCTGTGACTATATCTGGAATACAATCTATAGAAACAGACCAGGGAAAAACAGGGCATTGACTGCTGGATGTGGTGACACGTGGCTGCAATCCTAGTACTCGGCAGACGTAGGTAGGAGGATCAGGAGTTCAAGGCCATTCTGGGACACACAGTGAGGTCTTATCTAAGAAAAAAAGGAAGAAAGGAAGGAGGGAAAGAAGGAAGGAGGGAAAGAAGGAGGTATAAAAGGATGCATGAGCATTTTTGCAATTGAGTATATTATATATGTATTGCTTCTTGAAAAGGAGTTAAGTGTAGAGTTTGGAATTTATAGAGATAATGGAGGTGTGATCCTTAGATTCGTCATTTAAAAGTGGCTCAATAATATCTTGGTAGGTTAAGAACATAAAAGGTACCAGCAGAAAGATATGTAGGATTTTGGCTGACTTTGCAGTATAGATGTTTTTGTGTACATGATAAGCTGAAACGTAGTTATTTTGTGCTAAACAAACAGAATGCTTTGCATCATTATAATCACAAAAATTTCACTTTGAGGTATTTAAAATAAATTTGTATTAGTTTTATACTAA
The DNA here is from genome assembly GCF_018167655.1 of Microtus oregoni. Lineage (NCBI taxonomy): Eukaryota > Metazoa > Chordata > Mammalia > Rodentia > Cricetidae > Microtus > Microtus oregoni. The sequence goes on along the minus strand of NW_024543095.1, from coordinate 8,729,371 downwards.
AAAATTGTAAGAATAAATAGCTGTGTTTTTTGGAGAAACTTAATAGTGGCTGACATACTAAATACATTTCCTATAGAATCTTCCAAAAGTCCAGTAATACTTGTTTTAAAATTTGATTAGCACAAACAGTAGTAAGAATTGCTATGGCATTTTGCTCTTGCTCATGCCTATTTCCTCAACACTGGTTTCTCCCCATTGGAGTTTTCCTTTTTAATATCATAGCTCATATCTTGTCAGGGATCAGCCTTGATAAAAATACCTCTTGCCAGGGTAGAGGCATGGGGATTTAAAAACATAGTATGAAGAATATGAAGACATGAATGAAAATAATAGAACAGAGAAACATGAGGATAGCACCGGGAGGAAATTCCAGTGAGTACTGAAATTTGCCCGCGTTTAATTTCCAACTACTTAAAATACCCCTGAGCCCAAAAGGTAGGAATAAGACAAAAACTACATTAACATGATACAAGGACATGAACCATACCAATTGAAGGTCACAGGCTACATTCACAGTTAAACATTCTGTTGTTAGAACAAAACAAGTCAAGCTCACATCCTAGACCAAAGGCAAACCACTCCCTGGGTGGAATCCAAAGTTATCTCCTTAAGGGAAATGGAACTTAGTTTGATCCACAGACTTTTGTTTAAGGTAGAAACATCTATTCTCTATTCCCGAACTACAAGGTCTGGCTATTAGCCACACCTGTTGACAACAACCTTGAGAGAGCAGAACTCTCTGACCTATACCTAGGTGAGACCATTGTTTGAGGTAGAAACACAATAACCTTGAAGTAACTAGAGGTAAGTTCCAACTCTCTGACCTTTGGTCAACGTGAAAATAGGCTCACATTTTTGGGCCTCCAAAATATCTACACTCATCTCTCACCCATATGCACACACATAAGCAATGCAAGCTCAGATCCACTTTCCAGAGGACCTGACATTACAATTAAATAGGTATTATATCAAGGGAGATCAGGGATTCAGTGTATTTTTGGACTTTCTACCTCTGAAAACTCACTACTTATTGATAGGTATTGTTATTAAGCATAAGATGGTATTTTAGGGATTATATTGCTGTGAAGAGATACCATGAGCATGGCAACTCTTATAAAGGAAAAAATGTAATTGGGGTGGCTTGCTTACAGTTCAGAGGTTCAATCCATTATCATCATGGCTGGAGTCAAGGCAGCATGCAGGCAGACTTGGTGCTAGGGAAGGACTTGAGAGTTTTTACATCTTGACTTATAGGCAAAAGGAAGCGGTCTGAGACACTGGGAGGTATCTTGAGCATATATGAGACCTCAGAGCCCACCTCCACAGTGACTCACTTCCTCCAACAAGGCCATACCTACTCTAACAAGTGCTACTGCCTTTGGGGGCCATTTTCTTACAAAATGAATGAATGGAGATCCTTTCTTACAAAATGAAAATGAATGGAGATCTTAAGAATCTGGCAGATGAAAAGGGAGAAGAAGAGTGTGTGTAAGTACTGGGTGTAGGAGATACAATGAGAACTTCTAGGCAGCTATATATTCGGTATAGCTATGAGTGTATTGTCTTACTTTTCTGTAAGACATAATGTCCAATAACACTGTCAATCACAGATTAAACATAGGATGACAACAGCAAACAGTACCCCAAAACAATCATGTATGATCTCAGTTACCTGTGAGCTTCACGTTGAATTCATAACAGCAGACTAGGTACTGGTAGTCACTGAGTGATCAGAGAGAAGGTGGAATGTGAGGTGCTGATGAAGGCGTATGAAGTTTTAAATGTCTAGAATATTGAATAAGTCTTGCATATTTTAAATTAATAACACAGTATAATGCAGTTGGAATGTGCTGAGACATCAAAACTTAAGCTTGCTTACCACTCAGATCCCAATGATAATGTATGGGTAGATGGATGTGTTGATTAGGTCAATAGTCATCATTCCACTATATGTACAAAGACCAGAGCATCACATTGTATGATTTAAATGTATACAATTTTATCTGTCAATTACACTTTGGTACAACTGGGAAAATGTGATTAGTGAACAGTCAACTGTGATAAATATTTCATTCCTACCAAATATGGAAAAAATTAATTCAGAAGAAATTGATAAGAATACAATACATTTGGATCTGAGACCTTGGTCTCTAAGCACTGTAATTAGCGGAGTAATGTTAACTAATCATTTGTTACTGATGTGGAACATTCAGGTATTTGGGGAAAAAAATGTCATTTCAGAAACTATGCCTCTACCACACACTGGCTATGAATTATTCAAAGAATGTGCGGGGTGATATTGTTTATAACACATTTCCTGCCAACTTCTGTTTTTCACTAAATGTTTAAAAAAATGAGGCAGCTTCACAATGTAATTGGTAATAGAAGCAGATGGCACCTTTTTGACCCTCCCTTTTAGCGTCTAGGCATCTGCAATCAGTTATAGGCTAGATATGCAGACAGACAATATGCATTGAAATTAGCCCCATCTTTTTCACCTGTCAAAAAGGAGACTTGGCCATAAAATTTGAGAGCAAAGAATCTGAGAGATCATCTAGTTCAATTCTTGCATTTTACAGGTGAGGAAATTCTTGGTCAGAGAGGTAGTAAATTGACTAGTTCAAGGTCACAGAGGAAGGGGACAGGACTAGATCCTAGCACCTTGACTATGGCCAGAGCCCACTCATTTCCAGAACCAATGATGCCTTTCATTCTCAGGGAGTTAAGAATATTTATCTGCTAAATTACAGAACATTCCAAGTACGCTGAAAATGAACAAGAGTAAGAATAACAAGAATAATAAAGTCCTGGTAAAATTTTGGAAACTCCAATACGTATTGGACTTAAAGTTGTGGTGTAATTTAAGTATTCTTAGGTCAGATTCCTTCAAATTAAGGTAAAACAACAGCAACATATATATCAATTAATTATAATTTTTTTGCAAGTTAATTATAGTAAGTATTTCTGATTCCCTTAAAGCAATAATTGACATAGTACTATCAATACACAGGAGTCTCAATGCCATCATTGCCTTATGTTACATAAAATGACACTTTGCTATCGTCTTAGAGTCAATTCATTTTATTTCTTTGAATTTTTAAAATAATTATTTTATGTTATGGGTGTTTTGTTTGCTTGAATGTCTGTCCCACCTGTATGCAGTGCCCAAGAAGGCCAGAAGAAGGCACCTGATCCTAGGATTGGAGTTAGACAGTTGCAAGCCACACTCTGGGAGCTGGGAAATGAACCCAGACTCTATAAAGAGAAAGCCAGACCTTTTAATCACAGAGACACCTCTCCCACCCCCTCAAATATTTTTTTAGAAAGCTGTCTCTATATTGTCATTATTTTTTGTGGCAAAATAATGTCGATATATGCCTAGTATTTTTTTTTCTAGTGGGTCTAAAAACCTCTAATAGCTTGAATAGTTTATATGTAGAGAAAAACACTCTTGTCTGTCCCAGAAATAGAGCTGTCTGGCTTAGCTCTTTTTTGCCCCCTGAGCCAAGCCCCCATGTAAGGTCAGTTCATAAACAATGGCCTCAGAAAGTCCCAAAGAGAAACCTCACAGGTCTGTGAGTAGCGAAGTTCAGAACATGGTCAACTTGAGTGAAGGATATTGTGAAAATATTTGAACTTGGATGATGTGTTTTGCTTCTGTTTGATTATTGGTTACACCTGATTTTCTGAAAATCCACATCAAAGAGAGTGAAGAAGTTAAGTTATGAGTGAAAGTCTGGCTGGCTGGAGAAAAGATGGAAACCTGTGGATGGTCAGGTTTTTAAAACAGTGTTCTTTTTCATTTTACATACCAATTCCACTTCCCACTTTCTACCCTCCTCCCCTCATGACACAGATTGAGGAGCTATCAGGTTCTTAGTGTCTTCAGTGTGAGACAGGCATTGTGAGGTTACTCTGACCACTGAGGAACCCAGCCTCAAGGCCTGAGCCAATTTGGGATTCTCAGGTTGTCAGGTGAGGGACAAGCTATTTTGACATAGCTAATAATAAACAAACATCACATTTTCTTTATCCATCCCTCAGTTGAGGGGCATCTATGTTGTCTCCAGTTTCTGGCTATTATGAATAATGCTGCTACGAATATAGTTGAACAAATGGCCTTGTGATGTGAGTGTGCCTCCTTTGGGTATAAGCCCAAGAGTGGTATTACTGGGTCTTGAGGTAAATTGATTCCCAATTTTCTGAGAAACCTTCATCCTGATTTCCACAGAAGCTGTACAAATTTGTACTCCCACCAGCAGTGGAGGAGTGTTCCCCTTACTCCACATACTCTCCGGCATAAACTGTCGTCAGTGTTGTTGATCTTAACCTTTTGATCAGTGAAAGATAGTATCTCAGATTTGTTTTGACTTGAATTTCTCTGATGACTAAAGATGTTGAACATTTCCTTAAGTGTCTTTTGGCCATTTGAGATTATTCTGTTGGTAATTCTCTGTTTAGATCTGTGCTCTCATTTTTTAATTGGATTATTTGGTATGTTGGTCTCTTTCTTTTTCTTTTTTTAGTTCTTTATATATTTTGGAGATCAGCCCTCTGTCAGACGCAGGGTTGGTGAAAATCTTTTCCCAGTTTGTATAGTAGGTATTTACTCATAAATAGATACCAGGCATAAAGTAAAGAATAATAAGCCTACAGTTCACAACCCCAGAGAAGCTAGAACCCTCTATCAGAAACAGATGGATGCAGATCCACAACTAAACACTGGGCCGAGCTCTGGGATAAAACTGAAGTGAGGGAGGAATGATAATATGAACAAAGGGATCAAGACCATGATGGGGAAACCCACAGACTCAGCTGACCTGAGCTAGTGGGAGATCACTGACTCTGGATTGATGACTGAGGAACCTGTGTATACCTGAACCAGACGTCCTGAATACAGGTGACAATGGTGTGGCTTGGGTATTCTGTGAGGTCACTGGCAGTGGGACCAGGATCTAACTCTAATGTATGAACTGACTTTGTGGAGCCCATTCTCTGTGTAGTGGTTCTACCTTGATCAGCTTAGGCGTGTGTGTGTGTGTGTGTGTGTGTGTGTGTGTGTGAGAGAGAGAGAGAGAGAGAGAGAGAGAGAGAGAGAGAGAGAGAGAGAGAGAGCTTGGTCTTGCCTCAAGGAGGTGATGAGACAGACTTAGTTGATTTTCCAGGGGAGACATTACCCTCTCTGAAGAGTGGGTAGGGGTGGGGTTGGGGGAAGGGGGGACCAGGAGAAGAGGGAGAGGGAGCTGGAATTGATATGTAAAGTAAATAATAAGAAAAGAAAAACTCATACTGCTTGCAGCTATGTTTCAAGAAGAATATATCTCAGGAAAATGTGCAGTTGCAGATAGGTGCAAATTTGAGACTGGGTGTAACTCAGTGGCAGGGTAAGTGTGTATGATATAGAAAGTCTTGGGTTAGAGCTGTAGCACTGAAGAAACATAGAAATCTGGAATGTCAAATAAAAGGAAAGAATTAATGGTTAAAATTTGTCTGCCAAACCAGAAGTCTAATTTTGACAAAGTGACTGCTACATGCATAGGATGAATAGATGAAGTCAGTTAAGTGCTTGATAATTTTTGCTGGACTGAAATTCCTCTGTGCTCTTTAGCTTCACTTAGGCCCTGGTATATAGCCCCCACCAGAAGCTCCTGAGTCACTGTGTACTTTGTTGCATTAAATGAGGCCCACTGCTCTGATGAATCACTGATTACTGTGTTCCTGAGATGAACCCCAACAGACTCGTGTATCTGACGAGCATTCTTTAGTCCTGTTGTGCTTATTTAGACTTCCTTTTTGCCCTAATTTTTCAGTTTCTTGGTTTGCCAGTCTACCTTCTTCTCAGAATCTGGAACTTAGCCTGAATCCTGACTTACTTAGTTGAAGTCTGGGGACATTTGGTTGCGTTTTGCTACTTAGTGAGCATCAAGATCCTAGCCTCCTGCTCAGATATTAGCTAAGGATTCTGCCTACAGACTCATCATGGAAAGCTTTGACACCATTTTCTTTCCAATGTGGAACATCTCTATTTTATTGCACCCTGCAGAAGTCAAGGATAAGGCAGTCAGAGGGACTTGAGCTGGAGTTCTACTACCTGCTGTGGAATATTACTTTCAGAAATGTTGCCTTTGTTTATGTTATGGAACATTTGTTTAATGATGCAAAGCTGTGTTGCATTATTTTACATTGCATTTGTTTAACTGTTACTTTGCTGTCTAAAACACTTGATTTATCTAATAAAGAGATGAATGGCCAATAGCAAAGCATGAGAAAGGATAGTCAGGGTTGACAGGCAGAGAGAATAAATAGAAGGAGAGACAGAGGGAATAGAAAGCAAAAGAAGATCAAGGAGCAAGAACAAGGAGAGGAGGATGTATGGGACAAGCCATACAAACACATAGACAGTCATAGAGTAAGAGTAAAAGTAAGATATACAGAAGTAAGGAAAGGAAAAAGCTCAGAGGCAAAAGGTAGATGGGATAGTTTAAGTTAAGAACAACTGGCTAGCAATAAACCAAGCTAAGACTGGACATTTATAAAAAAGATTTGTTGAAAGGAGCTGTGGGCTGCATTCCCATCCAGCTCTGCATGCCTAGCTTTACCCAAAATAATTACATGGAAACTGTATTCTTTTAAATACTGCTTGGTCCATTAGTTTCAGCCTCTTATTGGCTAATTCTCACATCTTGATTAACCCATTTCTAATAATGTGTGTAGCACCATGGAGTGGTAGCTTACCAGGAAAGATCCTCACCTGCGTCTGTCTCAGAGAGGAGAATCATAGCAACTGACTGACTCCGCTTCTTTCTCCCAGTATTCTGTTCTGTCTACTCCGCCTACCTAATTTTCTGCCCTATCAGGCCCAGCAGTTTTCTTTTTTAATTAACCAATGAAAGCAACAGATAGACAAATGACCCTCCTCCATCACAGATTAAGCCTCCATGTGTATTTATTTGGGAGTTGGGTGGTGGGCCACCTAAAGAACAAAAGGGTAAATACAACCAACTACATTTTAATGTTCTAACATGGACCTGTATTTCCATGTAGGGCCTGAGTAATCTGAATAAAAAAAGAAAAGAGGAAGGACATGGCTCCTTTAAGAGGTACTACTGTTCAGACAGCAGGGCAGTGCTAAATAGAAATGGCAAGCTAAGTAAAAACTGCTTGTGGCAACACATGTACTGGCTTCCCATGTGAGGAAGGCTGAATGAAGTTCCTGGACATGTTCCTCCAACTGGGCTGCGAGCTTTAGGCTTGGCTTTTACAATTGGAGAAGTAGGCAGAGCCAGCCGATAGAGCCATGTGGAGGACCGAGATGCAGCTTAGCAGTTTAAAAATTTGCTCATGTGGTCAAAAAAGAGTAGTGGTACACAGTAAAAGAGGTTCAGACAGAAAAACCTCTAAACAAGTTGCCGTGTGTTTAAAGTGTGTAGGCTTAAGAAAAGAAAAAAAAAGGGTATAGTCATAGAAAAAAATGGACAGTTTAAAAATAAAGTCTCTAAAGAAAGAAGTAATATAAAAAAATAAGCCACATGGAAATGGAAAATTGATGTGGAATTGCCCTCTGTATGCTGTGAATACCATTGGTTAATAAAGAAACTGGCCTAATAGGGAAGAACAGAGCTAGGCGGGGAAAACTAAAGTGAATGGTGGGAGGAAGAAGGAAGAGTTAGAGAGAAGCCATGGAGCTGCCACTGGAGACAGACACGCTGAAACTTTGCTGGTAGGCCACGACCTCGTGGTAATGCACAGATTAATGGAGATGGGTTAAATTAAGATATAAAAGTTAGCCAATAAGAAGGTAGAGCTAATGTGCTAAGAAGTAGTTTAATTAATTCAGTTTCAGGTCTGAGCTACCGGGCATCTGGGAAACAAACAAGCAGCCTTATTATTACAGGAAATACACAGGTAGTCTGGATCCTGTATGTTATTATATTGATTTTGAATTTTTTGAATACTGATAAACAAGCAACAGCTGCTAAGAGACGTGGTATTGAAAGAGGGACAGATAAAATAAACCATATATTTCAAGAATGCTTTAACTTTAAAATGGGAGTGAAAATACATTTGTAAAATGGAACTTAAAGATGCATTGCTTTAGAGAGGCAGCCTTGCTTTTGCTTCCACAGGAAACCAGAGACTGTGGATTCATTTCAGGTTCATATGATCAAGTTTGGCCAAGGGAGACTTCCTGAATCTTGACAGGTGATATATACCAACAAAGGTTATAGCTGGTCTTTCCAGGACTTGGCCATTATTTCAATTTGTCTCACGGACCCCTAAAGTTGCTTTCATTCACAGACAACAGGAAGCAGTTTGGAGGATACAATGTCCACATTACCAAGAGTTGGGGGTTGTGGGAGGCTTTTGATTATTTGGTGGGCCATGGATACTTGTTATATTCAGGAGAATACAGGAATATAGGGATATAGGAAAAAAGATAACTATTATTAATACTCAGAAATTTTGCATTGGTATATATTTTTGTATATTTATACAAATTTAAAGTTATTTTTGCTACACTGTATACATGGTTCTTCTCTTGTTTCAGGTATTGTACTTATACACCTTATTTAAAAATATAAGGTAAAGTTCTAGTTTTTGAAAGTTATTACTATAAACCATTTAGGATAATCAAGAAACATAGTTAACATGACGAACATAGTATTTAGTCATCTATAACAATCAAATTTGTAGATATGTTAGGCATGTTTTCAAGATCACACAGAGATATATTTTAGATAGATAGATGATCTTAAAACACTTCAAAGACCTGCAGAATATGACATTTAAACTGTTCGTTAACATAAGGTTTTCATGACAATGAGACAACCATCAATTTACTTCAGGGAAGATGATGGGCATTGAAGAAACTCCATAGGAGTTTGTTTTCTTTGTGGCAAGATTAGTCATTTGAGCAATAAACTGGTTTTGCCTTGACTTCTTGACTGTGTGTTGTGCAGAATGAACATGCAGGACCCATAGGAAAATGACTGCTAAACTTTGCTAAGACAAGGTAGGGCAGTCCTTGGTGATTCCTGCTTCATAGAAGAGTTTGCCAAACGTTCTGCAGGACATAGAGAAAGTTACTGATGAACTTTACCAGTACAAGCTGGGGCAGTTTTCCAAATTTTCTGCTTCACTGAAAAGTCTGCCAGATACACTGCACTGAAGATGGATGCCCCAACATTGCAGAAGAACTTTAGGTGATTATCCAGGTAGCAAGATGTCTCTGTTGTTAGGTATTATTATATCCTTCTGGGGGGGGCTTTGATGGAGTTGAAGACTAGATAATTATAGTTGAAGTTTTTTTTAGATATGATAAAAATAAGATTAGGTATAAAACTTTCAATTTACTAAGATAGGATAGATAATGAAATATTTTCTCTTAATATGTTAAATACAAATGGACTGAATATTGTAAATGTAATTTTTACATGATAACTCTTTTTGTTGTATATAGTTTTACTATGTTGAAGTTAAAACCTTTCATTTTTATTTAGAAAAAAGAAAGAAATGTGCAATATTATTTTAGGATGTGTTATTTATTTATGCTGTGTAACATTTGTTTAAGTATGCAAAGATGTACTGAATTTTTTCTGATGTATTTGTTTACTTCTGTGAAGGTGTGTTACTTTGCCTGTCTAAAACACCTGGTTGGTCTAATAAAGAACTGAGCAGCTATAGCAAGGCAGGAGAAAGGATAGGTGCAGCTGGCAGGCAGAGAGAATAAATAGAATAAAAGGAATCTGAAAGTAAAGGAAGATTGAGGAACAAGAACAAGGAGAGGAGGGTGCATGGGGCCAGTCACATTGTATTGTATTCTGATTAGACTGTTAAAGTTCCAATTCAGTGTTGACTCTGCAGTGCTTTCTACTGCCAAGTTCTAACAAGCAAGAGTTGGGGGTTTGCAGAAACCTTTGACTGTTTCTATCACATTGCCTTTGCCTTGGCAAGATAAAGGAGATTGATTCTTTTAAAGACACAGTAATTAAGTAGGCAGAGTATGAACTGTCAATAATACCAACAAAGCAATTCATTAAGACAGAATAGATGCTCTTTTTAAAAATATACTGTTAATATACAAACAAAAGTTTGCCATAAGTAAGCCCAAATTGTTCATTATTCATATGAAATTGATAAAATGTTGACTTTACTCTTCAGGGTTTTCTGGATGTTATTCATAACGGCATGAAACAAATATTCCTGGAAACCAACCAGCATATTTGTCTAGAACCTGCAAGTGGTAAAATGATGCTCAGATTCTTGGAAATTGCATTTGCGCTCAGCATATTTCATTGTTTCACTCTAACCATGTGGTAAAATGACCAGAGATTTTGGAGTCAGACAAATATGCTTTTGAATTCCATTCTATTAATACCATTAAGCTGTTGTTTTCATTTTCTCTGTTTTTCAACATGGTGGTTCAAATTAACTATAAGAGACCCCTGCCATGTCACAGTTTCTATTCTTTGATTTATAAACCAAATGCCCACTTTAAGTGTTACTCATGAGGACTTACATTAGAATCACTCTACATTCATCTCTCTAAATAAGAAATGCTCATGTGTTCTAACACATGACTTGCATATTTTTTTTTTCCTTTGGAAAAAATTGCATAAGAATTTCATAAGGAGATGGGCAGGGAAAGAGAGATGATCTTTCTCGGTATACAGGAAAAGGGGTGTTACTAAATATGTGCTGTTATGTGTGAAATTGTGCAATTCATTGTACAGACAATTACTGGCTCTGTTTTAAATGCTGTATATATAATAATAGTAAGCAGTCTTGAGCTTTATTCAAATTATTATTACTGGGAGGGGACACAGAAGGTTAAACAGGTAAATTATGTTCTACTAGGCACTAAACTGATAATCCAGAAGGCAAGGTAAAATAAGGGGAAGGAGCATTGCTATGATGTAGGATTCTTTCTTAGGCAACGTGGCTGGAGAATGATCCTGATAAAGTGACATCTGAACAGGGGTTGAAGAGAACAAAGGAGATTGGAGATATTAAAGCTAAAAGTCTTCTATGCAGAGAAACAATATCTTGCAATGGCTCTTGAGGAAGGTCATACAGATTGTTTATAGAATACCATTGTCTGAACAGGTGGACCATAAGAGTGATGAAATGGAGTGGATGAGATGAATTTATATAGATGTACAGTGTTTAAATAATGATAATAGGCTGTAGTCCAGACTGCCAGGTACTATAGACTATTGTATTGCCCCTGGGTACCTTTCAAAACTTAATAGTAAGATTCTAATGCCAACGACATTGCATACTTGAGTAATAGACTATTGAGAATTAAGCTGGTTTTGATCTGGGAGTGTCATCCCTACTTTTAGCTTTCATAGTAATAGAATGTACTAAGCATTCTACTGGAGAAGAAAAGCAACCATCAACATTACATACCAATGGACCCTGTGAACTACAATAATGACATCTGTGGCAAATACCTACTGGTGCAATAGTGGCATAAATGCCATGGGAGTAACCAACTACTTTTGGGGCTGCTCCACAAGATAAAACCCATGCCTGAATACTTATTGGGTCCAACAGCCAGTGGCTAGACAGGTCATAAGCCCTAGAGGGGAATTTGCCACTATTATTTCTTTAATGAGACATAGTATTAGCCATCTTCTAACAGCTTCTCATTATACCCATAGATTGGTACATTTCACAGACATACATTAGAAAAGCTTCTTTTGGTCATAGATGGAGACTATCAAATTTACCAATAGATGGTCAAGATGTAGAGGGTAAGTTACAGTGGAGTTCTCAGTCCTAAATGTTACATCTACATCATTTACATACTTCCAAAGACTAAACTATCATTGCAGAAGTCAGGGCTGAATGGCCATATGGACCAGAGATGTTGGATGAATACAAGTAAACAGTGCCTCTTTCTAGAAAGTCATGCAGTTGTACATATGAACCCCCAATAATTGTGGCAACATGCTCAAGACTTATGGAAGCTCAAATGGGTCAAAATACCAGCATCAACATGGGGAGGTGGATGCAAAGATTAGCTGAGGAACTATGAGTAGCTAATCAGGAGGGAGAGTTACTTTTCTTTAAAGGTGTGGTCCTTGGCAGGTGGAACACTGTTCAGTGGATAATCACATATCCAAGAGTCTATAGGCAGAAAGAATTGGATTTCATGGATTTAAAAAAATGAGTGAGGACACAAATTGTGTGACTATGGGAATGATTTTGAGAGAAAATGGGGAAAGAACAAATATAATCAAAACACATGGGGCCCCATCCTAAAATAACTATAGGCAATTAAGGAATGCGGAAAGTGGGAGCAATAGTTTTCCCAAGAGATGAATTTTTATTTGGCTATCCATTACATTTTGGCAGTCCTGAAATCACAAACATACAAGTAACACTAAACAAATGTAACAAGTTGTCCCTCTCTCTCTCTCTCTCTCTCTCTCTCTCTCTCTCTCTCTGTGTGTGTGTGTGTGTGTGTGCACACGTGTGTGTGTATAGCAATAACAAAGAAAACCAAACAAAGAATTTGAGGTGGAAAGCAAGGTGGGGGACATGGTAGGAACTGGAGGGAAGAAAGGAAAGGGGAGAAAATGATGTAACTATATTTTAATTTCAAAAAATAGAAAGCCCCAAAATATAATATATTAAATTCTCAAAAATTTATTAAGGAAACAAAGATATTAAATTTTTTTTCAAAAAGGTAGTTCTTATGATAGTATTATTAACACAATAACAGTGGTGATGAGAAGTGGTAAAGAGAGCAGAGGTATGAGGTGTGAATGGGTTGTTTTTAGATGGATTCTGTGAGGGCAGTCTGTCATTCTGTGATGTGTTTTGGGTTGTCAGAGTGATTCAGGTATACTGCTGTCAGAATTATTTGAGTCTAGGGATGTATTGTGATAGATGGGATGGTTCAACAGAGTGAAAGGCTGTCTTTTCTCTCATGTAGTGGTCACATATATAGGTAGGAATTTGTGGCACTTAGAGTTCACCAGAGCAATTGTGATCACACAGGTAGTGGGCAGTAGAACTGTTCTGCTTGGTACATGTTCAGCTCTGAGTGTTATCCCTGTGCATTTGTAAAAATTACAGATTTCTACGACAGCCAAATGTATGAGGAAATATCTTCACCAACCCCACATCAGACAGAGGATTGATCTCTAAAATATATAAAGAACTGAAGAAACTAGACATCAAAACTTCAAATAACCCAATTAAAAATGGGATATAGATCTAAACAGAGAATTCTCAACAGAAAAACCTGAAATGGGTGAAAGACACTTAGGGAATTGCTCAACCTCCTTAGCCATCAGGGAAATGCAAAGCATCAGGGACTCTGAGATCCCATCTTATGCCTGTCAAAATGGCTAAGATAAAAAAATACCAGTGGTAGCTTATGTTGGAGAGGATGTAGAATAAGGGAAAAGCTCCTCCATTGCTGGTAGGAATGCAAACTTGTTCAACTACTTTGGAAATCAGTATGGAAGTTTCTCAGAAATTGGCAATCAGTCTACCTCAAAACCCAGCAGTACCACTCTTGGGCATATACCCAAAGAATGCATGGTGCAGTAGAATTGTCTATATTCTGTCAATCATATTTTAAATAAATGCTGATTGGCCAGGCAGGAAGTAGAGGCGGGAAAAGCAGACAGGAAGTAGAAATGATGCAATGAGAACAGGAGAATTCTGGGAAGGAGGAAGTTGATTCCTCCCAGTTCTGCACAGACCATTGAGGAAGCAGGATGTGACCTGCCAGCTGAAAAAGGTACTGAGCCATATGTCAAAAATAGATCTGAATAATGGGTTAATATAGGCTACAAGAGCTAATAAGTAGCCTGAGCTAATGGGCCAATCAGCTTTATAACTTATAGAGACCTCTGTGTGATTTTCTTTGGGGCTTGCCAGCTGTGGTGTACCGGGAGGGACAGAAACCCCAACAATCAGTTCCCGTTTGTGTTACAAATGCACAGTCATACTACAAGGACATTTGCTCAACTCTGTTCATAGCAGCATTATTCATAATAGCCAGAAACTGGGAACAACCTAGATGATGCCCTTCAACTGAAGAACAGATAAAGAAAATGTGGTACATTTATACAATGGAGTATCACAGCAGTAAAAAAAAAAATGACATCTTGAAATTTGCAGGCAAATGGATGGAACTAGAAAAAGCCATCCTGAGTAAGGTAACACAGGTCCAGAAAGACAAACATGGCATGCACTTACTCACAAGTGGATGTTAGATAAAAAGCAAAGGAGCTATTATGGAGCTAGCAAAAAGCCCGATGCTAGGGAAATTCCCAGGAATCCACAAGAATGATCCCGGCTAAGATTGCAAGCAATAGTGGAGAGGGTGGGTACCTGAACTGGACTTCCCCTGTGATCAGATTGATGACTACCTTAATTGCCATCATAGAAACTTCATCCAGCCACTGATGGAAGCAGAGGCAAAGGTCCACAGATAGCACTGGGCCAAATCCCAGAGTCCAGTCAAAGAGGGGAAGGAGTGATAATATGAACAAAGTGGTCAAGACCATGCTGGGGACACCCACAGAAACAGCTGACCTGAGCTATGGGAGCTCACTGACTCCAGACTGACAGCGTAGGAATCTGCATAGGCTTCTGAATATGGGTGTCAGTTAGATTGTATGGCTGGGCAGTTTGAAGGGCCACTGGCAGTGGAACCAGTATTTATCTCTAGTGTTTGCGGTAACTTTTTGGAGCCCATTCTTTTTGCAGAGATGCATTGCTGAGCCTAGATATAGGGGGGAGGGCATAGGTCCTGCCTCAAAGTGACCTGTCAGACTTTGTCGAATACTTATGGGAAGCCTTATCCTCTCTGAGGAGTGGATGGGGGTGGGATGGGGAGAAGGTGTGGGGAGTGTGAGGAGGGGCTAGAGAGGGAACTGGGATTGGTATGTAAAATGAGAAAAGATTGTTTTAAAAAAAGAAAAAGTAAAAATATATTTTCCTGAATCTACATGTAAACTCACAAGAATTTTTTTTTAATCTTCACACTTTGCATTTCTTAAGAAGGCAGCCACTACAAAGTTGGAAGAAATTATTTTATTTTGTCTGTAGCTTTATTAAAGATTTTTCATCTTGAATGTACACGAGTGACTATGGTGTCGAACTAGCTGGGAAGAGTGTAACGCACACACACAGTTATAAAATGCTTCCGTGACGAGTGCCGCAGCCTGGCGTCCTTTGAATAGATGCAGCTTTAACATAAGACATACTAAGGACTCTGTAATCCCGGTGATTGGCTCTTCCTCAATGTCCCCATTTGCCTTGCTCTTTCTTTTCTCCAGGACCTCTTTCCCCCTCAGGATCTACTTGCCCAACTAACTCAATCAAAATACATTTCTGCAGTTTGTAACTTGGGCCGTTTTCCTTGGGATTTGAGCCTATAATGTCCTCTGAGCACACACTGGAAGCTTTAGGTGAGGCCGGCTTTTCCCTGGGTGGCGCTTCTCTGCAGAAAAATGCTTGTTGGATGCCACTGACCATTTATCCGAGTCTCTGAACTCAAACTTTCTCCTCAGTGGTGTCAGAACAGATCAGTGTTCGTTAATATGATGGGATTGAATTTCTCCATTCTTAGGTTAGCGTGACACGCAGAGAATTGTTCAGACCCCGTGCTGAAGCTTCGCTTTTAGCTGCACACGCTCTGTCTATAAAAATAACTCAGAAGTTTGCCGCGTCGGGCAGAGCGGTGGGACCAGTAGCTTTTTTGAGGTCCCAACGTTCATGCTGTAAATCATACAGGGGCATTGGGCATTCTAAATGGGTGGCTAAGAAATTGCCCTTCTTCTCAGCGACTTCCCAGTGTCTTCCTGCCTGTTAGTGCTTAGAGGTAATGACAAGCAGATGGGGACCGCCAGGCATAATTGCGCTCTCTGCATTTACGAGAGATCTGTGCAAGGGAAGGAGGAAAAGCCTGGAGGGTAAAAGGGCAGCTTTTGTGTCATTTTGCAGCTAGAGACAAATTGGGTACAATTGCCATTAGGACACGGGGGATGTGGATCCAGGAGCATTCATCTTCTCATATTGAATTTTAAGGTGATCCCCAGCCATGTGGTAAGATAAAAGGAGAACTTTTGAAAGTGTGGTCAGATGATAGCAAAGTTCTAAGGTTTTCTAACACAATTTCCTTAACTGGGAGATTGCCTGCAAAGCCTTCTAAGAAATATCCCATGATGCTTTAAAGGATTAGCCCATGTACCCTCAATATTTATCTTCTGTGAAGTTTTCCCACTTCACCTTCAAAAGAGAAAGAGTATTTTTTCATTTCATTCAATTAATGAGACGGAACGTTAAGACAAGTCATTCTGAGTTCTTAAAATCTGGAATCTAGAAGTCATTTTCTATGCAGGCTCAGATCACAGAGACACAGGACAATGACAGATGTTAATTATCAACCCCTTTTCCCCAGTAAAACACTCCTGGTATTTGTCTAGACCTCAACAAGCAGCTTTGCTCCCCAACTTTTGTGTGTAATAATATAAGATCTAAATTATTTTAGAATGATTCAAAGTGTATGAAAACATTCTAAATAAAACACAAGGAAAGGAAATATGTGAAGTGACAACAGGATGAACAAAAGGAACTTGCTGGCAGGGAGAGTACAGTGCTGTGTCTTAATGTAAAACAGATCCTGGAAGTGTGGAAATTTCAGCTCAGGTCTCCTGCCTTCACTGTGTGGAGTGTTATGTTGCAGATCATATTAAACCTGTTTACATATACAAAGAATTCATTTGCATTGTGTGTGTATGATGTATGTATGTATGTATGTATGTGTGTGTGTATACTTGTGATTATGATGGCATCGTCCCTCCTCACACTCATCAAATAAATCAATACAATGGATTTTCTATTGATAAAAGCTTTGAGTCTAATGGGAAAAATGCATTTATCTGATACAACACAGCAGGCTTTGCTACGTGATTGCTTGATTCCATTGCCTTTTGCCTGTATTCTATGTACTTGTATTCCCAGACAAGCAGAATGGTGATGCCCTGTCCACTTATGCCAGCAAGGTCATTTATAGGATCAAGATCTCCCTGAAATGCATGGTCTCCACCCCAGCCGCCTAAGCAAATCTGATTGCATTCCATCTGTCTTCGGATTCACTAACGGGATGTCACACACAGACATTGTGCTTCTGTTTGCATGCTGACCAATTCTGGAGGTTAGGGGTCACAGTTAGCCCAGCCTTCCATGCCACTTGATGAATGGGCACCCAACCTGCTTGTCCCAGGGCTGCTGTTGGTCACCTTCAAAATGAGCGATAGTTACATATTTGCAGAAAAGCAGCAATGCTTTGAGACTATCCTTTTTTTTTTCCTTCTGGATATCTTTGTGCTTGCACAGCCAAGGATGGGTCAAAGCAAATCTTGCCCTCTCAGAGTTTCAGATCCCGGCATCCAGTGCAGGCATGTGGTTTTTTGCTTTCAGGTTAAGTGACTCCCAGTTCCTAGAGTCATGATTTATAGAGCCTATTTTCCAACTCTAATCATTTCACTGCCTTCCCTTGGATCATATCCAAGTTCTCAATTGACTTATGTTTTAGTCTCCAAACGACATGGTATTGAAACAGTGAGCAGAAGAAGTACCTTCATGCTCTTTAGCCAGTATTCTTATTTGTACATAAATGCCGTTTCTCCTAATCACTCTATAAATAATAACTACGCTCTTTGACCCTGCATTGGGTTTTGAATTTCTGGGGCTACTGTCAATGATATTATAAGAGTGGAGAGGCTTTTTATGTCAATAAAGAATGCTACATTTTATCAGGCTTGGTTACATTAAATTAATTTAATAGCCCATCTGCTCTATGCTTATAACAAGTTTAATTCTCATTCCACATTATACTGTAATGTTTAAAGAAGCAGAAAATGATCTAGTGATTTTTTTGTATTATATACTTTCAAATTTTATTTGAATATGTAGAATGTATTTGAGATCAGCTGTCTTAGTTTTCTTTGTATTATCACTAGAGTGATTTCAGTTAACACTAAAATATGAATAACATTTACCTACATAAGCACAGTAAAATGATATCCCTATTATATGAAATCTTTCTTTCATTTGTTTTTCTTTTTGAGTTTTTTGAGACAGGGTTTCTCTGTATCCTTGACTGTCCTGGAACTCACTCTGTAGACCAGGCTGGCCTTGAAATAGAGATCCATCTACCTCTACCTCTTGAGTGCTGGGATTAAAGGCTTTATTTTTAATGTGTAGCCCAAACAGGCCTCAAACTCATGATCCTCCTGCCTCTGCCTCCTTCAGCAAATCCTACAGGTGTGCACCACAACAACCAGCGCCGTCCTTCTTTGAAATCATTTCTTGTTTGATCTGATCATCATCAAAGGATGGTAGTGAGGAGAAGTAGGTAAGGTAAATCATCACGCGCATCCACTTGGTTTCAGGGCAAAAGTAAGCTTCATGATCAACCAAAGCAGGGACTGGGAGATGAACAGGCCTGTGGCTCTCTATCTCCCTAAGGCTTCGACCTTTAGTGTAGTTCTTCATGTTGTGGTGATCCCCAATCATAAAATGATTTCTCTGCTCCTTCATAACTGCAATTTTGTTACTGTTGTAAATTTCAATGTAAATATTTGATATGCAGGACATCTGATATGTGATTCTCGAAAGAGTTGAGATCCACAAGTTAAGAACCACTGGCTTAGGCAATCATGAGAACTGTTTAGTACTAGACTGCATTTTATAAAAAAAAAAAAAGCATTGACTAGTAGCTCACATTTGCAATAATGCTTCAAAGGTGGACAGAGAAGGATCCCTGGACTCCCCTGACTTACCTGGTGAGTTCTCTGGCAAGGAGAGACCCTGACACTTAAGAAATGACATGCACGACACCTGATGTTGATCTCTGGTCTTTGATATCTACAGGCTCAGAACATATATGCATGTAAATACACACACACACACACACACACACACACACACACACAATCACAGGAGCATTATAAGTTAACAGTGAGCTAAATATTCTGCTTTGTGATTTGGATTTTCCACTAGATTATTCTAAAGCTTGGGAAAAATTGAACCATTACAGCTACATAAGACTCCTAAATTAAAACATTTACAAAATCCAAAATAGGCTTATAAAAATTAGAGGATAGCATAAATGTTATTTTAGTGAAGAAATATTTTAAGCTCATATGATACTCTGTAACATGAAATAATTATACCCTTAATATAATCAAAGGATGGATAGCAATAATTCTTCACAGATTATTGTAGATTTTGTAGTCTAGAAGAAAGGGCGAGATATTAAAAATTTATGCTAGCCAGTCTTCGCCAGAGATACAGAAGTAATAGTGTTCTTCAGAGAAACATATTTATTAGGGAGCAATTGGCTTGCACAGTGAAGGCGGTTCAGAAGCACAAGTTCTGCATGTAGTTGCAGGAGGGCTGGCACGTATCTGTAGTGTGGAGGGCAAATCCACGAGAGCGGCTGGTTCAGTCTGAGGAAAAAGATGGGTGTTCTGGTTTGAATATAATATGCCCCCCCGTAATCTCGTGTGTTTGAACACTTGGTTCCCAACTGGTGTCTCTGTTTTGGGAGGTTTGACAACTTTGGGATGAGTGTAAGTCAGCAGAGGTGGATCATGGGGCTGAGTGTTTAAGTGACTCAGTCCATTGTGTAAATGTACTATATTTTCTTTATCCATTCTTTGGTTAAGGGGCATCTAGGTTGTTTCCAGGTTCTGGTTATTATAAACAATGTGTCCTTGTGGTATGACTGAGCTTCCTTTGGGTATATGCCCAAGATTGGTATAGCTGGGTCTTGAGGTAGATTGATTTCCAAAGTTCTGAGAAACTGCCATATTGATTTCCAAAGTGTCTATACAAGTTTGCTATTACTCTAACTTTATAGTAAGTTTAAAAGATAGAAATACAACTCGGGAGGCAGAGGCAGGCGGATCTCTGTGAGTTTGAGACCAGCCTGGTCTACAAGAGCTAGTTCCAGGACAGGCTCCAAAACCACAGAGAAACCCTGTCTCGAAAATCCAAAAAAAAAAAAAAAAAAAAGATAGAAATACATATCCTCCAAGTTTATTCCACTTTTAAAGATCAGTTTTCAATTGCTATATGGATTTTAATATCATATTGTTATTTTATATAAAACATGTAAGCTTTTATCCCCTACAAATAAGAATTTTAATAGTGATTATGTTGATTGTGCTACTCATTCTACAGGTAAAAATAGTTTTGTTACTCTAATAATAAGTTTTTAAATTTATGGATGTGAGACACATTCTTAATTATTTAGGTTTTTAAAAATATTTCATTAAATACAATTTTGTGTTTTTCAAAGTACAAATTGTGTACTTCTTTTCATTAAATTCACTATTTTATTTTTTGTTGTTTTTAAAGTGGGATTATGCTCTTAATTTTAAAAAATTCTTTCATCTCTACTAAATGTAGTAAAACTGATTTTTGTTTATTGATTAATATTCTGTAATATTGACTAATACTGAACTACTGGCACTGAACATTTTTAACTTATTCTTTGTATTAAAAGATAATTTTAGTGGATTCTTAGAATTTTTTTGACAAAACAGTATGAGATAAACAGCTTAAACCATGGGAAGATTTATTTTGTCTCATAGTTTTAGAGGTCTTGATGTATAATTTGTCTTCATTCTGGGTCTGTGGGAAACTGAGCATCATGGCAGAGGAGTGACAGATCACAGCTGACTTCATGGCAGCCAGAAAGGGGGAGGGTTGTGGGGCAGAGGGATACAGATGGGGGAGAAATAGATAGGGGGAGTGAAGAGAGAGAAGTAAGAAAGGAGGAGGAGGAGAGAAAGAGAGAGAGAGAGACAGAGGGAGGGAGGGAGGGAGGGAGGGAGGGAGGGAGGGAGAGAGAGAGAGAGAGAGAGAGAGAGAGAGAGACTCTTCAATTGTTTTGCTTTGGTGGAGTCTTCTACTTACATAGTTAGTGCCCTCTTGATGCAATCACATTCCCAATCCCTGTCTCCATAGGGACCAAACTTTTAAAACCTAAGCATTTGTGAGACTTTTTATATGCAAACCACAGAAAAATCTTATTATTGTGAACAGAAATAGTTTCAATTCTGTCTAATATTAATGTTTGATTTTTTTCTATATTAAAGTCATCTAATAAAATAATGAATCTACAATGGTTGGCACTGTTTCTTGATGGGCTTCTGCTCTTCAGGGGAAAGCCTTTATTTTTGGTGATCAAGTGTGGTGATAATTATATTTTCATAGATATGGAATTCTTGACCAGCGTTGTCATTTCTCTGCATTAAGTATATAAATGTTTTCAGATAGTTTCTGATAATATGTCAGCTCTGGAATTTATTGAGGATTCCTTAAATGGGGTTGCTTTCTTTTCTCTTGGTGATTTCAGCTTTGTCTCTTGGACTTCAGGCCACGATATCTAAATATATATCATTTTATACTTGAAATTAATTGAGTTTCTTTGATATATAGACTAATTTTTCTTAGCAGATGTTAAAATTTACCAGCAATTGCTTACAAACCATATATTCCTCTCTGTGTCATTGCAGTTTGATAACTATTAATCATATGTTAGTAGACCTAGCAACATCACACATATTTGTCTTCAAAATTTTCCTGTTTTCAAGACTGCTTAGATTTTGTTGATTTATATTTGGAATTACTTAGTTTTTTTTTAATCTGAAATTACCTATTGAGGCTGCCCAATAAAATTTTTATTTTGGTTGTAGTTTTCTCTAGAATTTTATTTGATTTTTTTTACTATCTCAATTATTACTTCTATTAATGCTCTATTTTGATAGGAATTTGTCAATACAATTCCTTTTGTTTCTTTATGTGTAGGAGGAGGGCCCACTTGT
Source organism: Microtus oregoni (assembly GCF_018167655.1). Classification (NCBI taxonomy): domain Eukaryota; kingdom Metazoa; phylum Chordata; class Mammalia; order Rodentia; family Cricetidae; genus Microtus; species Microtus oregoni. Next base: position 8,707,499 of record NW_024543095.1, on the reverse strand, counting down.
TTGTTCCAGCCACCCAACTACCTTACACCCAAAATAACCACACAGAAACTGTATTCATTAAATCACTGCTTGGCCCATTAGCTCTAGCATCTTATTGGCTAACTCTTACATATTAATTTAACCAATTTCTAGTAATCTGTGTATCACCAAGTGGCAGTGGCTTACCAGCAAAGAATCAGCATGTCTGACTCTGGCGACTCCATGGTGTCTCTTTCCTCTGCCCTTCTTTCTCCCAGCTTTCCATTTAGTCCCCCTGCCTACCTAAGTTCTGCCCTATCAACAGGCCAAGGCAATTTTTTATTCATTAATGGTAATGACAGCACACAGAGGGGACTCCCACATCATTTATGTGTGACTTTCTTTCATTTTTTTTGTTAACATTTATGCCATGGGAAGTAGTAAAAGACAAGATCTCCTGAGTAAATTGGGAGCATGGGTACCATGGGAGAGGGTTGAAGGGGAGGGGAGAAGAAGAGAGGGGAGCAGAGAAAAATGTATAGCACAATAAAATCAATAAAAAAGAAAAAGAAAAAAATGAAATAACATTTTGGAGGCAGCATATTCTAACTTTGACAGTTACATTTTGAAAAAAATTGAATGGGAAATTTTAGGTAATACACTGTGATGATTCTGTATCCTGAGTCTATTTCCTCCCCAGGCTTTATTATTGCTGTTATTACTATTACTATTATTATTATTATTTATTACCATTATTATTTTTTCTTGATGGCTCAACAGTTAAGAGTACTGCCTGCTCTTCCAAAGGTTCTGAGCTCAATTCCCAGCAACCACATGGTGGCTTACAACCATCTATAATGAGATCTGGCTCCCTCTTGAGGAAGAGACCTTGTCAGTCATCCTCATCAACTTAGACCATGAAACCCAATATGGACAAGTTCAACAGAACCACCATAGACAGGCTGCCCATGCATGTTTCAGCATTGCAGGGCTAAGGGGACAGAGATGGAACCCTTAGTTCTTGGCTACATCTACCTTGAGCCGAGCTTGGAGCATGTTCAGCCTGGTATAGGAGAGGAACATGCTGTGGTTCAAACATTAAAGACTCATTTTTTTCTTAAAGGTATTTAGTGTATTTTCTCAATAAATGAGTCTTCAGTTGCTGTGTGTTGTCTGAAATACCAACAAAGGTGTTTTAAAAATTAGATAATTTCCAATGGTTACAGTTATCTCACTGGAGAGGACATCATGGTATCGCCTGTGCTGCCATTCTAAATCAAGATTACTCTGTTGTTCTTAACTTCAAGATAAATTAGGAAGCTTAATTGGCCCTGGGAGATAAAATACTAGAACAAGAGTTTTGGTGGTTGTTTATTGTGCCAATTAAAAAAAAAACACCCAGAACCAAAAATCTCTCAGTGGTATGATGCCAGATAGGGAGTGGAACAGCTTGCCAAGCTATACAAGACATCCTCCTACACAGCTCTTATTCTGCCAATCATTTCAAATGAATTGTTATGTTTTGTACTATCAATATCTTCACTCATTAAGTTATCTATATCTTCCCTGTGGGCATTTTAGTTTGCAATTTTTCATAATGAAGCATCTTGGAATTAGTGCAACAGTGCGACCTTTCACACAAAATGTTCACCAAATGGCTGCTTCTCACCTTTGCTTTTCAGATCCTGATCCTAGAATTTTTGCTCCAGCACTTACTGCCTTCTATCATTCAAAAACAGGCTCATCATATTTAGTGCATGTTATCTTTTTGTGCTGCATGATAGTAACTTGGTGTTCCTCACTGCTCCCCTTTGCAACTTTTTAAAGGATTTGCTTTGCTATTCCCTTTAGTGTCTCTCAGGTTTATAGAAACTTTGCTTTCTTGGCAGGTTGGCCTTCTGATTTGTAGGGTTCACAGCTGAGCAAGACCAACAATACCTCTTCCCCCTCAGCAACCTGAAGAGCACCCTCTGCACTCTTGAATATGATCAGGGAAGATATTTCCAGCTTCATTCAAGATTGCTTTCTCTGCATCTTGTAACCAAGTGGCATGTGCAAGATGCTCTTGTCTTCTAGATCTGGCAGTAATCCAAGAGGATTGGCAAGCACCTGTATTGTATTGGGGTTCCTAGGGCTTCTGTGCCCCACTCTGGTGGGGAAAAAGCCTTACACCTGGGGCTGGGAACTACCTTCAGTAATCCACTGCTTCTAGGAACATTCCTCCAGCCTTGCAGGGCAACTCCCTTCATTCCATCGTTTGTAGGTTTTGTTTTAATTTGGGTTACAAAATAGCAGGCTTCTGCGTGGTTTCTTCACGTCTCCTTTGTCTACATTGCCTCTCCCCACCACTGCCACCTCCATCTTCTCAATTCCTTTGACTTCTTCATGAGTGAAGCTTCCCACCACAGTATTTCTCCTCTTCCTTTTTTCTTTACTTATATTCTACCATCTCTCTGTTGTAAGTCATCTCCCCCTATGCTCCCGTCCTAGTTTTCCTAGATTCTACAGGTATTCTATGGTAAACAGAACTAAAGAGTTGAAGCTAGGATCTGCAAATGAGAACCAGTATAGTGAATGGTGTATTTGTCCTTCCAGGCCATGGTTATCTCACTCTGTATAATTCTTTTCTAGTTCTGTCTATTTTCTTGCAAATTTCATAATCTTGTGGCGGTCCTTCTTTCTATGTGTTGCTTGCATTAGTTAATGACTAAATCACTGCTTGGACCATTAGCTCTAACTTCTTATTGGCTAACTCTTATATATTAATTTAACCCATTTCTATTAATTTGTGTATATCACCACGTGGCAGTGGCTTACCGGGAAAGATTTAGCATGTCTGTCTCTGGTAGCTCCATGGCGTTCCTCTGACTCTGCCCTTCTTTCTCCCAGCATTCAGTTTTTTCTTCCCTGCCTACCTAAGTTCTTTTCTATCAATTGGCCAAGGCAGTTTCTTTATTTATTAACCAATACAAGCAACAATTTCCCCTTTTCTGTTTAAACATAAAGGAAGGCTTTAACTTTAACATAGTAAAATTACATATAACAAAACAGTTATCAAGCAAGAATTGCAGTTACAGTATTTATATCTACTTTATCTTTTATCATAACTAAGGAAAACTATAACTATAAATTTTTCAACTCCATCATAGACTCCAGAAGGATATAATATTACCTAAGTAAACCAGAAGTACATTGTAAGCAACTTCCAAAACTCTAGAATTGACAGAGACATCTTGCTGCCTGGACAGTCATCCAATGTTCTTCTGTACCATTGGGGTATCCATCTTTAGCCTACAGGCCCATAGTATCCAGCAGACTTTTCCATGAAGCAGGAAATTTCAAAGACAGTTCAGTCACTTTCTTCTGTGTCCTGCAGAATGTCTGGCAGACTCTTTCATGAAGCAGGAACCCCAAAGGACCATCTCATTTTTAGGCAAGTTCAGCACTCATCTCTCTATGGGTACTGCATGTCCAGTGAAGCAATCCAGGCAAGAGCAGTTTCTTGCCCAAATGGCTAAGGAGCCTCTTCAATGCCAATCTTCTTGAAGTAACTGGTGCTGCCAGGAGCAATTGTGCCTCACTTCAACAGAACCCTAAGTTATTTGAAAGCCATATTCCTCTAAAAAGTTGAAGATTACTTATCTATGCAGAATATAATCTTTATGTATCTAAAGAATTTTACTAGTCTAATTATAAGTATCACAAACATAGATGATTATTGATATATAATTCTTAATACCTATATTACTTAAAGAGTAAGAATCCATATTAGAAAATCATACAACAAATAATTGTGCAATAAATGAGGACAATGACCTCAAAATGTAAACAATGTATGAGTATCTTGATCAAAGGTAGAAATGTACATTGTAATATGATAAATATATATCCATATATAAAAATATTTCAAGCAGAGGTAGAAGCATGCATGAATACAATATTCAATATAATTTAACTTCGTATCAATATACAAGAATCTATACCAAAGTAATTGCCTATAAATAATAACTCACAAGTATTCACTCTATTATTCACTATAATTATTGGTGTGAGTAAACTCACACTAATCTATTATCCCAATTTTGTTTTTCTTTTCAGCTGAGTAAAGTTCCCTTGTGATATCAACTAGATGTTCAGTATCTATTCATTAGTTGTTGGTTATCTAGCTATGTCCATTCTCTCTGTGAATAAGGCAGTAGTGTGCATGGGTGTGTAAGTGTCTAGGTAGTATCATTTAAATAATCAAATTATGATTAGACAATTGCCCTTTAGGTTAAAGCCCAGGAGTAATACAACTGGGGAATATGGAAGTTTTATTTAAGTCTTCTGAGAAATCTCCTGACTGTTTTCCAAAGGGGCTGCTCTGGGTCACATTCATAACAATAGTGCATAAAGGTCCCCTTTCTCTATATACACAGCAGCAATTTGTTTTTTTTATTTATTTTTCATTTTTCATTTTGTTTTTTGAGACAGGGTTTCTCTATGTAACAGCCCTTGCTGTCCTAGAATTAGATCTCATAGATCAGGCTAGCCTCGAACTCACAGAGATCTGCCTGCCTCTCTCTTCTGAGTGCTGGGATTAAAGGTGTGTGCCACTACCGCCCAGCCAGCAATTTGTTTTAATTGGTATTCTTCATGATGACCATTTTGACTGGGGTGAGGTGGAATTTTCAGTAGTTTTAATCTGCTTCTCCTATTGGCTAGGGATATTGAACACCTTTCTAATTGTTTCCTTGCCATTCATAATTCTTTTTTTTTGATACCTCTCTAAAAATTTGATTGTGTAATATGCACTCGAAACTTGTTTTTGTTGAATAAGATATTTCTGCAAGGTTCAAAGATTTTTTTCTAAGTTATTTAACTGGCATGCAAATTCTCCTCCCAATAATCTAGCTTAAATTTTTTACAACAATTTACCCTGTTATAAATAATATATTCGATACATAAGAACACTGCAGGAGATCTGAAGAGATGGTTTAGAAGTTAATAGCATGCACTACTCCTGCAAAGCATGTAATTTCAGTTCACAGTACCAGTATCAGGCATCTGTAACTGCAGCTCTCAGTGGTCCAATGCCCCCTTCTGGCCTCTGAGAACACCTGCACTTAGGTGCACATACCCCCTAAAATTACTAAAGTTTCAGAAATAAATGCTTTAAAAAGAATATAATAGAACCATTTACTTGAAAAACATTTGTTAACATCCTGTCTCATCTTTAGTAGCAGCAGTCATCATAAAATATAATGATAATATTATGAAATATTAATGTTAAATAAATCATTTTTTTGGAAATAACCTATTCAGGCCATACCATTTATTAGGAACATGATATAACCATAGTTCAATGAATGACTAGAGGTTCAAATTTCCATGTTGATGGCTAGAGCATTAAATACTCCTACTAGGAGAAGGCCAGATAGAGTTGATGTGGGAATGTGGAGAGATTAAGACAATTGTTTATGGGGGGTGGTACTTACAGGTGTTTAGTGTTATTCATGGACCCACACTTCTCCATCAAGAAGAGGAAGGATTCCTGATTTTGGAAACTGAACTGCCTATGAAATCAGGTGAACTGTTTAGGGGTGCACTCCCTGATTTGCACACCAAGGATGAAGTTTGGAGGAGTAAGTTAGAGCCTGGGTATGATAATCATCCAGAAAAGGTATTGAGTCCAGCCCTACCATGTACCAGATGTGTAACTCGACCAGCATCGCCCATCTGTGAAACAGAGATAATGATAATAACTTTGTTAAAGGAAACTAGGGTAAACATGTAAAAATAATTTAGTACAATGCCAGGAAAACAATGAATGCCAATAAGGACCAACTCTCACAATAGCAACCAATTATCTAAATCTCACGGCAGCTGTGATTGCCTGCACCGAGGCTGTCAATAGTCAGTCGTGCATGGAGAAGGGGCTCATGGGACACCGCCGCTTCCTGGACAAATACTGGCTATTGATGGATCCTAGAAGAGGAGGAGTCAGTGACATTAGTTGTGCACCTGCCAGTGAGCTCCTCAGGCTCCAGTGGCTAGCTCTACACTTATGGCAACAGAACTGTCCTGGCTAACCTCAGATTCAGCGGGTCATACACACATGTGCTCATACACACACACACACACACACACACACACACACACACACATACACACACATGCATACAGATATGATCATGGGCAAGGGACTTGTAGGGAGTAGAGTTGATGCGAGTGGGAGAGAGAGAAGGAGAGAGGGTGGAGAGTAATCAGAAGGTAATTTTATTTCTGTACTTACTTATATTTTATAAACAGCAGACCACTAATAGTAAATGTTTTGTAAGAAATGGAAAATTCCAAATGTGTCAGTGTAGGAACAAAAATACTCACAGCAAATTTTATATATCACTCCTGTAATTCACTTGAAGCTTGCGGGCCGAATCAAAGTCCATTAGTCCTTTTCCAACACATTTGGGCTCAGCAGGAAACCCATGGATTTTTCTGTTTGCTGACTTGTGCCTGTAGTGAAATCAAACATATCTAGAAGACGTTGGGTGAAACAGGGTGGGGTCCATTCTTCTATGGAAAGAAGATTAACTCTTTGTGCACGTGTAAGGAATGGTTCTGTCTTGAGACATATATGGATGGATTGCTGTGGGATGCTATGGCCAGCCATGTGTTATATTGAACATGGGAAAACCAGCTATAACAGTGAGGTTCTTTTTGAACTTTAGTTATATTTGATTAATTTGAATTTAAATAGCCACATATGCCCAGTGGCTACTGTGGTGGTGTGTTAGATGATAACAGACACCTGAGGTAATCTGCAAAGAGAAACATTTATTTGGGCTCCTGGCTGGGGAGGTTATAGTTCCTGCTTGATTGACTGTTGCTTGTCAGCTTATGGAATGGGGCACAGCATGGTGGGAGGGTAAAACAGGTAAAACAGGTATGGTAAAACAGGGTACTCACGTTGTGGGCAAGAGGCAGAAGAAATAAAGAGGCAGTGAATCCCACTTAACATTGCACTCAGTCAGTAAAATGCTTGCCGTGCAGTTTTGTGGTCTTGAATTTGATTCTCAGAAGCAATGCAAAAGAACCAGACATGGTGGCATGTACTTGTAATCCCAGTGGTGGGGAGATGGAGATAGGTCAATCTCTGAGGCTCACTGGCCAACCAGCCTAGCCTAGTTAGTCAGTGAGCTCCAAGCCAATGAGTGATCATGTCTCAAACAGAGGGTAAGTCAAGGGTGAATGGCACCTGAGGAATGATAACTGAGGTTTACCGCTGTTTTCCCATGCATCTGTATACATGTGAAAAAGGACATGTATATACACACATGCACACTTACACGCACACTATGCATACACACATAGAGAGACAGACATATGCTTGTGTTCCTAATTACTTAAAGATTTTTCTTGAGGCTCCACAGTTTAAAGTTTCTAGAGTCTACAACAGTATCTCTGTTTAGACCAAACTACCAAGATTTAGCCCTTTGCAGTATACTTTAGCGCTAAACTATTGCAATTGGATAGCACAGCAAAGAATCTCCTTCGTGTGTGTGTGTATGTGTGTGTGATGACTCCCTTTGCAGTCATTCCTTACTCACTGGCCAATGGAAGAGTTAAATGTCTACCTGGCTTTGGTAGCACAAGCATTCATTCTGATCTGAACTCTCTCTCTCTCCGTGTGTATGTGTGTGTGTGTGTGTGTGTGTGTGTGTGTGTGTGTGAGAATATGTCTCTCTCTGTCTTTTTCTCACTGTCTGTCTGTCTCTCTCTGTTGTATAGTAAAAGAAGTCTGAAATGTTGAGAAAATTATTCAGATAAAATTTTCTTCCAAATAATCCAGTCCCCAGCAGACTAAAATCTCTTCTGGTGGTTGATCAAAAAAGATGAAGCATTTTAATAAATATTCAAATCACTTTAAGTGTCTGGGTCCTTATAAACTTAGCAGCAGAGTTCTGCATCTAAATCTAATTATCTTCCTCAGCATAAGTAAGCATAGAACTAAATTATTCAATCTGAATGAAACTGGACTTCTGATGCATTTTCTTTGAGGAAAAGATCAAAGCCTCAAAATTTTGTCCTCTTTGCTAACATTCTCAGAAGATGGTCTTTAATGACACTTCCCCACCTTTGCCAGAATAAGCTATGCACATACAGGTTTTCTTTAATTGCTTGATGGCCTGAGAGTACAGTTTAGATAAAGTTGTCAAGGAGTTGGGGATAGGAACATAACCTGCTAGGGAGACTCATCACCAAGGTGCATCCTCTAGAGTCTCGGCAGAGAAGCAATCTAGAAGCCAAGCCTCCCACTGCATTATTCCACACTCCACTGGCCAGGGGAAGAGTTAAATGCCTACCTGGCTCTGGCTGCACACGGCTGCATTCTTGTCTAGATTCTACTGCTCTTTGATTTCATCAAAAGACGTATTTGCATATGGGCTGATAAGGTACCTTGGCACCAGGAGCCTGGAATTCGTACCAGCACAGATCTGGCACAGGCCCGATGAAAACTCAATTATGATTTATGTCTGTGCAACAGAATTTCCTATTGATTACTTGCCAGGGCCATGATAAAGCAATGTTAGGCTCAAAGCCAACCCTTCCCTGCCATAATCTTAATTTATTCTCTGTGCCCTTCCTTAAGGTTTTTTTTTTGAACATTTCTGAACAATAATGGTTCAGAAGAAAAAAAAATGAACCTTAGATATGCAAATTTGTTTATAACAGAAGACCCTGTTCCTAGTGTTCAAAGTTTAGTCTGTAGCTAGCTTTCAGTTATTTGGGATTTATCCAACACCTGCTCACACATATCACACTGCTTTAAATTTTGTAAAATGCGAAAGAAATGGAACACATTGCTCATGCTTTGAAGTATTTGCTCACAGCAACCTGGAAAAACAATCTGTCTTGAGATGAAGATAGCAGTACGAAGCAGCTTCCAGTGTTGCTATGTTGGTCCCATTGGGCAAAAGGAGGTGATGGTCAGAATGAGTTGAAAGCAGCCTGCAAAGCTGCTTTGTTATGATTCTGAAGGCTATGAGAAAAAAGTAATCACGATAGGTATGAAAGACTATGAAGTAAGAGCCATCAAGGAATTATCTGGGGGAAATATTCCTGTTTTCTGACCAGCAATCTCCTATTGAGGGCCAACGTGATTTTTTCACTGTGACAAATAAAATCTCTGCTAAAAATGTAGTACTAGCCTTGGTATAACTGTTTACATATCTGAATCATTTAAATCCTGCAAGACCTCTGTGAAGCAAATTCCATGGCAGTATTCATCCTGAAGATGAATTAACTAAATATTAGAGAGACAATAAAAGACTTGTTGAGTATTCTGCAACAGATTGGGAGTGGTACTGGAATTTGTTCTGGCTCCATGATTCAGAACACAGATGCTGGTCCCATAATCTGGTCTGAGATAGTGGTTCTTGCCCTAGGATCAGGATCCTAGGGGGTGGTACTAGTTTCATAATCCAACTCTTAGGTCAGTGGTTCTCAATTTTGATGGTTGCAACCCTTTTAGGGCTGGAATGATCCTTTCACAGGGGTTGCCTAAGACCATTGGAAAGACAGATATTTCCATTATGATTCATAACAGTAGTAAAACTACAGTTGTGGAGAAACAATGAAAATAATTTTATGATTGGGGGGTCACCACAACATGAACCATATCAAGGGGCAGCATTAGGAAGGTTGAGAACCACCATATTATGTAGTTCCCTATGATCTAGGCACCCGTGTTGGTGTATGGTGCTAGAGTTTGTAACCAGACCTCATGGATTCAGGTTCTGTGCTATCAATCACAGTCCCAAAAGGCCTCCTTTCTGTAGAGACCAGACAGATGCCTCGAGGATGAGAAAGTTGGTCTTTGTTGGGGTGAGAAGCAGAGGGTCATTGCTCTTGTTCTTTAGCTTATGAGTACTTGTTCTTTGGTAGGTGAAGTGTCTATAGCTGAAGCAGCCTGTTCTGAAGAATCGTTTTCAATCTTGCAGAATAAGCCAGAGAACATTGTGTTATGGACTGAACTACACCCTCAAAAAGCGATGTATAGAAGCTGTAAATTCTGAATCTCAGATGATCTAATTCATAAACAAATCTCCACACACATTATCAAGTTGCTTTTGTAGAGAAGCCCTAGAGAGTTGGAAGTAATTTTCAAGTGGGTGGTGTGGCCTCATCAACCAATGACTAAACTCTTCAGAGGCTGCTTCTTCTTCACATCTGCATAGAGAGCGGGAAAATTTAAACATCTACAATGAGGTTAATGAGGTAGTACATGTTAAAAAAAAACACTTTACAGTGCCGCTTGGAAACATATACAATTAAAAAACTACTTGAAATTTGACATTATTTCAAAAGTTAACCTTACGTATAGGTGTCAAAGTCTGAATGAGGTTGCTATAACAGACTGTGAATTTACATTCTTTGAACAATTGAACCCCTTAAAAAATCTCCTCACTTACTTTCTTACTACTTACATTTCAATTATTTTATTTTTTACTCTTTGAGAGCTTTAAATTTTGGCCAAGTTTAGTTATTTTTTACCACCATTTCACACCCCTGTCATGCCCTCCCTCTCTTGTGGAAATCCTTCTGACCAGCTTGACTTCCCAATCTCATTGATACTACAGTCAGAACTGCACCCCACTGGACAATGAATATAAATTATTCTACATTCTGAAAGCAAAACACACCTATTTCATGCTGCAGCCTTTCTTCATTGGACAATGACCTAAAATCAGTCTCTGATCATCAAGTCCCAGCTGTAACTTTCCTTGCCAACACTGTATATGAAAAATGAGAATAGTATTCTCCCAAGCTCAGCTTGCTTCCATCCTCTGTGGTCATTTAGAAGAACCTGGGTAAAAAACACATCACACTGCTGCTGCATCTATGGACAGTCCCTTCATCTTTGTCCCATGTTCAATGTTTGGCTGATTTGAAAGAGTAAGCTCAAGTTAACTGGAGCCCTAGGTGCAGATATTTAAACAGAAGTGACCCTGTTGTGATTTTGCTTGGATCAGAGCCAATTGAAACAATCTTTTGCCATGGCAGTCTATTGCCTTTGGGGTTACAAAGGATTGTGTGTAACTTTCTGTTTTCTAAAACTTGGCTCTTAATGATCTCGTTGAGCTGATTTCAACCCCTCCTTCTGCTGGCACCGAGAAGAATAACAAAACCATTCTTTCCAACATGAATATTACGGCACTGTTTCTCAGATAAGGAGTGGCTTTAAAAGGCCTCTGACCCACTGGCCAATTATTGTCCAAAAGAAAAGCCACTGATATGCCTTGTGTCCTTTTTGCCTTTATTCTTTCTGTTTCCTAACACGTTATTGTTTGTTATAGATGACACGTTATTGTTTGGCTGACAAATAGCAAACAACCTCATAAACTTTCTGCTATTTTCTTGATGTGAATGTCACAGTGATTCGAAAATAATTATTTTGTGTGTACATGCGTGCATGTGTGTGTTCTTATATATTGGTGTGTGTGTGTGCGTTCATGCATGTATGTGTATCTGTGTGTGTGTGTGTGTGTGTGTGTGTGTGTGTGTATAAGTCAAAAGTCAACCTTGGGTGTCGTCTGGAGATGTCTACTTTATTTTTTGAGACAGGCTTTGTACTAGCATATGAGGCTTCACCTTTGTAGCCTAACACGGCTGGCAAGCAAGCCCCAGGATCTTTGTGTCTACCTCCCTAGCACTGCAAGTGGGCACATCATGCCCGGCTTTCTGCAGGGATGGGCATTCACCCCCTGAACTCCGGTTCTCAATGCTTGCACAGAAAACCATTTATCAGAAGAACTAACTTCTCCTGTCTTTGGAATATTCTTCTGTGATACATACCAGGACTATCCTGCGCAAACTAAAAATTGTCGGTGTGTATTGTGCTTTTATTTTGGCCAGCACAGGTAACGTCTTGTCTTTGTTGGTGAAGGCTAGCACTATTTTGCCCTGCCAAAACTGGGGTAGAATTTTAGGGCCTTGACTATATGTGTTCAAAATAATGATTTTATTATTTTTCCTTTTTTAAAAAAATGCATATTTCTTTTCTAAAGATAAAGAACAAAAAATGATGTAGATTTGGGTGGGTGAGGATGTGGGAAGAATATGATAGGAGTTGGGGGACCATAACCAGAATATAGTATATTGGAAAAAATATATTTTCAATTAACCAAAATCAATCCTAATATTTCTTGCCAGTATTTTCTCTATTCATGTAAGGTAAGGTGGTGGCTAAGCTGTCCATTAGATATGGACTTTTTTTGTACTTATTAGCTTTTGCAAATTTCTTGACTCCTAGCCAATCTCTGGGGTCTGCCTAGGCATTGAATGATGAGCTCAATGGCACAACCCACAGTTGTTCTTTGTGCAAATGTCACATTGACCCACTAGTTTGTCATTACACAATGTTAATTAAAAGCTAGCTGAAACAATATTTGGACGGTTTTAATTTTTTTTCAGCTATTCTAAATGGTGGGGTCTGAGCAGAGCTGATGAGCGGTGGCTGGAACACTTGTTGTTGTTGTGTTGGTCATTCCTGCTATCTCCTTTTCCCTGTCCAAAGGGCATCTTCTCCAGATTGGTGTTTGTTGAGTGTGCTCTTAGCCGGTACCAGTAGTCAACCTAACAGGCTGCCCATGGATCTCACAAGAAGAATGAAGAACCTGTGGTGATTGTTCATCGCCCTTTTATGGGAATCCTGGAGAATGTCCCTGGATAGTCTGAGTACTGGGAATAATTAGACTTCCCCAGGAAATATGAATTGTTAGTGTTGCATGGTCACAACTTTGTGTAACTGATAAGATGTTGCTTCTCACGTTGGCAGCCAGAACATGGAGGGCCAGTTTTATGGCCTACCTGTTCACAGTGTGGGGTACTGTGTATGCATCATTAAACTCACACATGTATGTATTTCATCTCTTGTTTTACTTTTTCCTCCTGTTCCATTTTTAACTGTTGCTAGTGTATTATCTTCTGTGTGTCTTATTAGGAACTGCATCATATCTTTCTAGGAATAGATAAAAGTATAAAGATAAACATGTATATCCAAATTGATCAATTTCAAATGGGGTTTGCAGGGAGTGTTGCATGCTCTGGTGAACAGAACAAGGGGATTCTCAATGCAAAGAATAATAGAAAAGGGAACAAATGTGGTTTTGACAGGGGATTAGGTTTTGAAAATGAAAAGACCCATCTTCCTTATCGAAGTCAAGTCAAGGTATAGCAGAGCTGCCCAGCTGAGATTAAACTAGAACATGGGAAAAGATGCATCGCTTTAAAATGAAACTGCTTTTAATGTCTCTCAGCATGAAGAATTTTATTTTATGTATAAATATGTGAAAATATTTTCAATGTTACACACAGGAATAAAAATTCCTAAATCTCTGAGTGGAGGTCGGGGGAGAGGTCATTGAGATAAGAAAATCTTACCAGTACATTAGTATGTAATATACCTTTGTTTGCTATTTCAAGACTTCAGAAACAGGTTATAGCATTGTTTCAATTTTATACACACCTTTTTACAGATCACATGTAGATCTATTTTAAGGACAGATACAACAAAACAGTATCATTTTGTGAGATTGGGTACAAATTGGAAACTCAGATGAATAATTATGGAAATCAAAGATAAGAAACATTCTATCTGTGTAGGTTCCTCCACTATCAGTTCCGCATCAGTGAGATCTCGCTACTCAGGTCAGCTGATTCTGTGGGTGTCACCATCATGGTTTGATCCTTTGCTCATATTATTATTGTTCCTCCCTCTCTTGGGCTGGTCTTAGGTAGCTCGACCCAGTGCTATGCTGTGGATCTCTGTATCTCCTTTAATTAGTTGCTGGTTGAAGGTTCTATGATGACAATTAAAGTAGTCATCAATTTCATCTGATTACAATCCTAATACATAACGGTCAGTATGTATAGGCATCCTCTCCACTGTTGCTTAGAGTCTTAAGTGGAGTCATACGTGTGGCTATCTGGGAATTTCCCTAGTGCTGTGTTTCTTGATAGCCTTTTAATGGTTCCCTCAACCAAGGTATCTCCTTTCTTTCTCCCCCACAGTGTCCTTCCCCCTTCTTTGGGCATCCCATTCCCTCATGTTCTCCCTACTGAATATGGGGGACAGTTGTGAGGCTTAGGCAGTCTGTGGGGTCACTGGCAGGGGCCTAGTGCTTGAACTGGCATCTAGGAGTCCATTCATTTTGGAGGGATACCTTGTTTAACCTAAATATAGGAGTAGGACCTTGGTCTTGCCTTGAAGTATCAGACTTTGTTGACTACCTATGGAAAGCCTTACCCTTTCTGAGGAGTTGTGGGGGGGGGGGGGCGGTGAGGTAGGGGAGAAGGTGGGGGAAGCGGGAGGAGAGGAAGGAGTGAGAAAGGGGATACTTATGTAAAATGAGAAAAGATTGCATTAAAATTCTTGATTAAAAAAAAGAGAGAAAAAAAGGAACTTTCTATTTGTTTTTGCTTACCTGGAAATTTCTAAGTCTCAAGGCTCCATTTTTGTTGAGTGTTTTTACAAGGTTAAGGCTCAGCAGATCAGGGCTCTAGCCTAACTATTCAGCTTCTTTTTCCACATACAGCAGAGAACCAGTGAACTATGTTAAGAATGAATGAAGATCATGCGTGTAAAGAGTGGCCTGTCTGTACATCTACAATCAAGTTGAAGTTTGCTTGATCTTGGAGAAACAAGGATGACAACTGACTTCTCATTTGGAAAGTATAACTTGAGAGGAAAAGCTTTGTATACTCAGTATCTTGGAAAAAGTTCAATGTTATTTTTACAAATAGTTTGAAGATCCAGTTGTCCTCACCACTGTGGAGCAGACACCATGGTGAACCTATCACCTTCCTGTTGGAAGACATTGTGGTGTTGGGGGAGATTTGGAGACCAGCGATTCTGATGATGAAGAGACGACATCCACTCACAGAAATCACCAGGACCATTTCCATCAAAGCTGCGCCGCCAGTGCTTTAGCGCACTCGCTCTGGAGGCTGATAGCTTCTGCTAGAAGTCCGGGTCATGTGTACGATGAGGGTAATAATTCCCACCTTATAGAGTTATTTGGAGAACGCAATGAGGTGATAAATGTAAACACTATAGCATAGTGTTTGTGACTCTTTCAACCATGCTTCCAAACCAAGCTCAAGTTTTATTAATTGGAGGTCAAGTACAACTAAAGTCATGATTCCATGCAAGCAATTGCTTGATACCCAAGCCGAGCAGACTTCTTTTCCTCCCAAACACGTGTTGAGTACTTCCACAACCACCTCTTCAATATTGGCTCTTTAAAGGCAATGTCTTCCTGCACGGCAAGCATTTTAAAACGGTCTCTTCATTTTACCTGAATAATTGCCAACAACATCCTTCAATGAAATTAATGTATTATTCTGGGACCGAGGCATGACACACACAGATGCTTTTAATGATTAATCCAATTATTCAAACTGCAGCACTTTGCCCTTGCTCCAGGGCCCCAGAAAGGAATGATTAAGCTCCACTGGTTGTCTAGATCAGTGTGTTTCAACCTTGGCAGCCCTGACATTCTGGGCTGGGTATTGCTTTACTCTACCAGGCTGCCTTTTCCATTATAGGGAATCAAGCGGTGTCCTTGACTTCTTCAATCGGACATCAGGAGCACACACTTACTCCACCGACTGTAATGATAAAGAAAACCCATCTCTGGACAATGCTAGCTGTTTCCTAGATATTGCTGGGCTGGCATCATACTTCTAGTTGAGAACCACTGGGAGTGATTGTGTCCAATTATCCCTTCTCTCCACTAGGTTATATAATAAGGTCTAGAATATGCTTTGAAATTAAACTATGGAATCTTCTTTCTGATTGAATTTAAAACTAGACCAGGGATTTTCAATTCTCTAAGGTTCAGAGAATTAGATAAAATCCCACTTTGAGACAGCTCCTTTTAGTCTGGATTGAAGGCCCATATTCTCCCTGGGGAAGCCTCCTCTTTGCCCTCATGATGTGAGTACAGCTGTATTTTGCCTTCCTATAATGTACTGCATATGGATTTTCTGGTTATGATGGCTGAGAAATGGTCACAATCTTGCATTCTTCAAGTTATTTTTTTATGTTCTATCAATTCCAGCTTTTAAATGTTTTCTTATCCATCAGGCTTCATAAATTACTCTGTGTTATTTTCAAGATGGATAAGTGTATTAGGGTCAGAGGTTTGCAGTTTCTGTGGCCATTTTCATGGACCAGAGCAGGTGTTACACACCATGCTTGGAACATATCTTAGCTGGGCTGCCTTAGCCCTTTGTCAGCACCCACTCCAAAAGACAATCAGTACATTGTGCAGAACCATCCCAGAGTTCTTCAGAGAGAATAACCCAGGGCCCAAGAGCTGCTGTTTATGTGTGGCATATGATCAAGAATGGTAAAGCAATCACTTTATGGGTGTACTTAGGAAAAACTTAGGCCAACAGCACCTGAGGGACTCACCCTTCCTCCCAGCATTTTGCTGTCATTAAAAACAATGTATGTATGTATTTGAGAAGTGTGGACATGTCTGGGGTAATATGCATGAGGAATTCACACAAGCCACAGTGGTCATTCCACCTGCTGGGGCATCTCCCAGTATTCCATTTCAGGCATCCCACTGCATCAGGGAGGAAGAAGGGAGATGGTGCATGCCCAACTAGGTGTGTACTTGGCCTCTTGATCAGGGTGGGGATGGAGAGTCAGAGGAGAAAATGAGGGACAAGAGGCAAGATGCTCCCTGATTCCACAAAGTAGTGCCTTTCTTCTTTCAAAACGTGCGCATGTGTGTGTGTGTGTGTGTGTGTGTGTGTGCGTGCTTGCATGCCTATGTGTGTGTACATGCAGATATGTACATGTGATACTCAGAAGACAACTTTAGGTTTTATTCTTCATGTCCCACCCATCTTTTGAGACAGGGTCTCTTACTGGATTGGAATTTGCTAATTAGTTTGGGCTGGCTACCTGGCCAGAGAATCTTTTTGATCTGTCTTTTTCTGCCTCCACCAGTTTCAGGTGTGCACTATCAAGCCTGTCCTTTTTTGTTTGTTTTACATGGATTCTGGGAATGCAACTCATATTCTTGTACTTGCAAAGTAAAAAATTGGTTGACAGAGCAATTGAGCAATTGTACCAACTCCCTACCCCTAACTCATTCAAAACAAATTTGAATAAATATTCTTCCTCAATTTGTTGTACTTAAACTGTACAACCATTATGTGTTAATACACAGTTTTAAGAAGAAGGCTGGAAATGTAGTTCAGCTGCTAGAGTCCTTCCTAGCATACACAAAGCGCTGAGTTCAATCATCAGTGTTGCACAAATAAGAACAATGCAAAAAGTGCCAACAACTTCATTATGGTGGGAAGGTATTAGATAAGGGAAAGTTGGTCAACAGTCAGGAAATTAATACCTTCTTCTGGCCCCTGGCTTTGCGTTAAATACACAGAAGTAGACTTGGGAAAAAGATTTGGAAGCAACTCACAAGGCTGGGCTCCCATGGGGTTAAGTATTCTTTTAGCACAAAATTTATAGGAAGATGAAAGGAAATATACTTTCAACATAGTGACTTGTGTTGCTACACTGTTTTTATTGAATGTTTTTCTAAGCTATGGCTTTTATATTCAGTTCTCTTTGACCGATATTTAATGAGTACACTTTAAAGAACATTTTTGCTATTTTATAGTCAGGGTGCTAGGCTCCAACAACTGAAATTTGTAAAACTGTACAATATAGCCATTCCAACACACTTCCATCAGTTATACACCAATAAATAACAGTGATTTCAAGGGTGATTAATCATAATCATTATAAAGCACTTTGGCCAAGCCGACATCTGTTTCCATGGATACAGCAGCTGGCCATCACAGTTTTGTAATTTATATACTTTACTTATTGTTCTCCGATGACTAAGAAGGCCATTGTACACAGTATGACCTTTTAGCTTTAGGCCCCAATGGGCTCTTGAGAGGGTTACACATAGCCTATAGTTCTTTTGAAGAGTTTTTTTTTTGCTATTGTTAAAAAATTGTTGAGACCTGAGGAAATGAAGTAAGACTTCAAAGGTCTTCTTTCCATTGCTTTCTTCAAGGGGCAAAGTGAAGAAGCTAATCATGCAGGTGACACTACCAGGTTATCGGAGACTCTCAAGGTTGGTTTAGGAAGTTCCTGTCTTCTCCTGCTCAGCGGGGTGACTATAGTTCACAGTTACCTTCTATATCCTGACGAATCTGATAGAACGAGTCTGATGGCTCCAAATAGGAAGTAATGAGAAGAAGAGGGACACAGTAGTCACTGGCTTTCCAGTGTACACTCTGTGTGTGTGCTGTATTAACTCTTTCATTAGAAAGATGTAAACATCGGTTCCCAACTCCATACAAAGAGCTGATGGCAAACTGAAGCACAATGCTACTTACATTCTCCCAGTTGAACCAATGATTTTTATTGAGCTTATTTTAGAGACTGGGGAGGAGTTGCTTACAGATCTTATTACACAGACTGGGGAGGAGTTGCTTACAGGATCTAGGGTAACTCAGAAGCAACCACTGAAAAGTCTCACTCACTCCTACATGGATGAGACACCCCTCTTCAGCTAACTTTCTACATACTTACATGCTCTACTGATTCCCGAGATCATGAGGCTGTGTGCACCAAAGCCAAAATCACATACACATGTGAAGGAGGAAACAACTAGACTCTCATATGGGGGTTCAATGGTACTGTTTATCACTTCCTTCTTCGAGGGAATGTCAACAGCCAATAGGATTGAACTTGAGAATCTCTTGTAAATATCTAATCATAGTTGAGCTAATGAAGATAATGATTGCTATGTTCAGAAAAAAGAAACATACAACATGTGTGTGTATGTGTGTGTTGAAATATTACCATACAATAAGTAATTATGTATAATTATTGCATATTAATAAAAATTATTATAAGGAGATTGGGGACATAGCTCACTTGACAGAATGCTTGACTAGCTTGCATGATGCTCCTCATTTGACCCCCCAGAGCCACATACAATGGGCGTGACAGTGTACACCTGTAATCCCAGTGCTCAGAGGAGGAGGCAGAAAGATGAAAAGTTCCAAGTCAGCTTTGATTATATATCAACTTTGATGTCAGTGTGGGATATATGATCCCTGTCTAAATTAGAATATTTCACATAGAACTATTAGCTACACTGTTTTGTATCTGTGTACCAAATTATCATACAATATCCTATAGGTATGTAAGAGAAATTATATTTATGCTAGAATTAAAAAAGGACTCTCAAGCCACTAGAGCTACTGAGGGTCAGAGGCTTGCACAGTTCACTCTCTGTCCTCATCTGTCTGAGAGGAAACCTGACTCACACCTGGCTCTCTTGACTTTTAGGTCAGAGCTCATCTTTTTTTCTTTGATTACTTCAGACAAATGTTGTTTTGGGAGTCTTCATTGATTGATTGGTTGTGTGTGTGTGTGTGTGTGTGTGGTGTGTGTGTGTGTGTGTGTGTGTGTGTGTGTTGAACTATATCATGTACCAGGCTCCTCTCAGTACTAGTAAGTCCAGAGCAAGTCATTACGGATATTTCAAGTCTACATAGCTCAGAAAGACACTATTGGAAGAAATTCACATTAAACAAATTCACACAGGCAGCTGAATAGCCATGAAGTCATGCTAAGTATTGAGCCAGTGAGATCTACTGCACTCAAAATAGCTTCCATTTTTAGTTAGGTTTAACTTTAGAGGGAACAACAGAGTTGCTTAGATCAAGGTCCCCTGAACTAAGAGCTGAAGAGCTTGTAACTGTATGAAAGCTAGATGAAATCACATGTCAGAGATCAGCCTGTGAAATGCTCCCTCCATGACAAGAGGAAGCCATGAAAATCAGCGCTGTAGGAACATATGGTGGGGATATAGACAATGAAGAAGATAATGTCCTAAAGCTGGTTAATGATGATCCATGTGACCCACAGTGAAAAGTTCTAGTTAAGCTGTCTATGGTCTTAATAGTTAGAACTACGCTACAGGAGTCCAGCTTGTTTGGGCTGTAGAAGAATCAGAACAGGGAGAAACTAGTAGTTGGGGTCTTTCTTACTTGTAAGGTGCACTCATACTTGGAACTTTGGCTCTTTAAACCTTCCTTACTTTACTTGATTTCTTCTTCTGCATAGGTTAGATGCTAGAATCCTTTATTATTTGACCAGTGTTGGCTAATCATTTTTTTCAACTACGGATTCAATTGCCAGAATTCTTATCTCTTCCCTACAAAATAAGGAGACCATACAGTCATGTACTTTCCTGGGGCTAGGCCTAGTGTAGATCTTTCTTTTTCTACCTACAGGATTGAAACATGCTGGAATTTGTGCATGTGCATTAGTTTTCTGTGCTGTGTACAAAATTAAGATATATTTAGCACCTTCAAAAACATGTTCATTCTTTTACAGCTTTTTTGGAGTCAAATGTCTGTCCAAGATTCAGTTGGGGCCCCTATGAGGTTTCCATGAACCTGTTGACCAGAGCTGTGTTCTCATGTCGGGGGCTCAGTTGTGGTAAGGATATTTCATAGCTCACTTCGATGCTGGAATACTTTGCCTTCTTAGGAAGCAATTCTTAGGAAGCCAGCAAGGAAGGAAAACACTACAGCACAGTGGTCAGCAGGAGCCTTTTACCATGCGGCATTTCATCATTCGTGACCCATTTTTATGCTTCTACTCAAAGAGTATGCTACATTACCTGTAATGAATGTCAGCAGACAGGAATTATAGAGCCATACTGGATATCACACTTCTGTAGCCTAACTTTGCCCACAGCCTGGGGGATTCCATGTTCTTGCTGATTTGTGCAAGAGACACCATGGAACATGCTCTGACTGTCGCTTGAGTACAGGGTGAAAGGTCAACGCATGCAAAAATCCTCACTGCAGGGTGTCCCCAGTTCTACATCTTCTGCCCTTCCTTCAGCTTCGGTTGTCCTTGCAACTCTCACTTCTGTGAGCATCCTGCCTTTACAGTCTCCTCACAGCAAAAGTTACATCATGCTTGGTTCTCTCTCCTAAGGCAGGTGCCTTTGATCCATGTACTTTCCCGTAAGCCCCAGCTGTGCATCTCTCCCTGCTCTGTCATGGAATGACCACCTGCCTTGGCATGGCCAGTTCTCTACTCTCCCCATCAGTGGGAGGAGCAGTTCTAATTCAGTGTCCCAAGTAGACTCACAGCATACAGAGGCATGATTTGTCATTTCAGAAGTCATATATGTATGACATCTATATCACACAGATACTCATACACACAGACTCACAGACAGACAGACAGACCAACACAGACAGGCATACACACACACTATGATTTGAGTTCATCTTTCCATCTTCACAGAGCACAATGCTCCCGTGACCTATCTAATTTATTGTACATCTCAATATTTTGTTCCCATTGATTTCCAAGTAGTATACCATTTTGCAAACATAATAGTATTAGCTTTTTATTAAACAATGGGAAGTTTGCAGGTTTTTAACAATTACAGATTGTGGTGCACGCAAGTTCGTATGGAGATTTCTGTGCAGAAGTACACTTATGTTCTCTCTGATAACTAGTGGGAGAAATAACTGTTACTGATTCCCTTCAGTGAGTAAACTGATGTACTATCATAGTCCCTGGAGACATGATGGGGAAATGGCATTTTGAGAGGTGCTGTGGGAGAAGGCAAAAATGTTTCCCTTGATGTCAGTTTATGATTTGAGGGGAAAGTAATCTTCAGTGTTCTTTTCATTTTGCTGTGTGAACTCACTTTCTGTCTAGTAGAACTGGCTCAATGAATCGAATTAATTGTTCGTAGTCTAATCTTTGATTACACAGAGCAAATCCCAGGCCACACTTCTTTATTAGGATGCTCTCTCCAAGAACTTGTGGTGTTATTGCTCTCTGTCTCTGGTGCTGAACCCTCTGGTATGACATGCACAAACCTATGCCCTTTCATTGAAGGCAGTTGTGAAAAGCTTCCATTAGTTGTTGCTGTATTTTTTTTTTTCTGTCACAGACTGGATGTGGTCTACTAGATCCACTGATGTAACACAGTTCTATGCCTTTTCAGGCGGCCAATACTTCAGCACTGTCAGAAGGGATCGTGATATGTCACATGTTCCCCGCTCACGTCTCTGCATATGCAGCCCCATTTCTTTTGAATTTGCTTCTGGTTCTACTTATGCATTACTTCTTCCTCGGGAGGACATTGTGGCATTTGTATGATGCTCTTAATGTGTTTTATTATTATTTGATCATCATTTGCATAAATTAGAAGGTCCTCCCCTGCTGTTTTCATGGAAGAACAATTTTTTTTTGTCTTACATTGTTTCCACCATGGAATCTGTGTCTTTCTTTGTGTGTGTGTGCTTTTTAGGGGCTTAGCCTGGTTCCTGGATGAATGCATGGGCATATGGAATACCACCTTCTGTGGGTGATAGGGGAATGGGACACTAGTAGGGATTCTAGCTTGTTCTCTTTCCCTTGTAAAAGCCTGCAATCAGATGAAGAAACTGACAGCAAAAAAGCAGTGGAACAGCTGGCTATAGGCAGGAAGGAGCAAGCTGGAAGCAGAAAAGGCAGTGGTTGAGTCTGGGGCTCAGCTTTGCTGCCTCCTTTCTCCTCCCATGTGAAGTATTAATGAAATGAAAGGAGCAAGTTCAGACAGGTTCTTATGATACGACTGTGTGTGTGTGTGTGTGTGTGTGTGTGTGTGTGTGTACATGTGAGAGGAAAGAGAGATGGAGGGAGGCAAAGAGAGAGTGGGGGAGTGTAGAAGGAGCTGCGGGCTGCATTCCGGCCCAGCTCCTGCCTGGCTAGCTTTATACCCGAAATAACAACACACAAATTGTATTCATTTAAACACTGCCTGGCCCATTATATCTAGCTTCTTCTTGGCCAGCTCTCATATCTTGCTTAACCCATTTCTAATAATCTGTGTAGCACCACGAGGTGTTGTCTTACTGGGAAAGATTCAGCATGTCTGACCTGGCGGCTGGATCCATGGCGTCTCTGACCTCACTTCCCTTCTTCCCAGCATTCTATTCTGTCTACTCCACCCACCTAAGGGCTGGCCTATCAAATGGGCCAAGGCAGTTCCTTTATTAACCAATGAAAGTAACTCCTCCATCAGGGGAGGGAGGAGGAGAAGGAGGAAGAAGAGGGAGAAAGAGATGGGGAGGGGGAACCTAGGTCAGACAAGGTCAGGCTCAACTCTTGAGCTTAGGTAGTTGGCGGATATGTGTTAGTCTGGTTTTGTTAACGTGACAAAGTTTTGAGAAAACAATTTAAAAGGAGAAAACCTTTCTCTTGGCTTTTGTGTGAGTGCATGGTCCCCTGGCTCTGTTGCTTTGGGCTTGTGCATGTTGAGGTAGAATTCGATGGTGGGAAATGTCTGACTTACTAAAGAGATTTATCCTGTGAAGAAAGGAGGCAGAAGGAGTGATTTAGAATAGGAAGGGCCTGGTACAAGATAATAGACAGCCAGGGCATATCTACAGTCACTTACTTTCTGTAATCAGACTTTACCTCCTAAGATTTCCCTCGTCTTTCAGTAATGCCATTAAATTACACATTTACCGATGAATTGTCCCATTGATGAGGTCAAACTGCCATGATCCTATCACCTTTACAGAAAGCCCTTTATCTGAATACTAATGCACTGTGGATTTAATGTGCAAGTCTCTGAGGTACATCCCAGAGCTAAATCAGAACAATATGGAGGAGAACAAGAACAATGGAGCATCCAGATATAGAACATGCCTTTGACTTTGGTTTTTACCCTGTAGAAATGATTCAAGAACAGAGGAGTTTACCCAGGCATCTTCGTTATTAGTTTAAAAGCAGGCATGGACCTGGGACTGATGTGGGTGCTCAGTTAAATTAGACTCTTTCACTCTTTGCTGTAGAATGTTGGGCCAATACTATAGGACAAAAAAGATAGATGGGGTCATAATAAGACTCCTCATGATATACTAAGACCTTTTAGTGCTTTTTATTCCTTTAAATATAGCTTTCTATTTTGAATAAAAAGTGTCTCTTCTTTTTTCTTGAGTGTGTGTGTGTGTGTGTGTGTGTGTGTGTGTGTGTGATGCTAGAAGATCAACTTTGGATGTCATCCTCCAGGCATTGTCCACCTTGTTTTTTGAGACAGGGTTGCTCATTAGACAGAAGCTTCCCAAGTTGACCAGGATGGCCAGGTAGCAAATACCAGGGTCGGCCTGTCTCTACCTCCTGAGTGCAGGGGCTACAAATGGACATTACCATGCTGGTTTTATTTATTTATTATTTTTTTTAAAATTTAAATGTGGGTTCTAAGGATGGAACTAAGGTTGTTGTGCTCACAAATACAGGCTTCCACTGATCAAGCTGTTTCCCCAGCCTCTGTTTTATTCACCAACCTAGACTCTCAGGTAGCCAGTTGTGTTCAGATGCCCCTTGCCTCCCCATTCCACACCTGAGGCAGATGCTGCTTTGTGTGGTTATGTAACATGTGATTGTTTGTTAAATGTGGCATGTTGTGCAGGGCGTTAGGATGCTGGCCTCTCTTACCCTGTGAGAACTGATGTGTCACCCTAGAACAAAGTTTCTGCCAAGACAAGAGTAGCGACAGAGTGTTGTCATCTCTCTGGACAAAGTGGCCCTCAGCAAGTCACAGAAGGGAAAGCTCCACTTGGGTTTCTTTTTCTCTTTCTTTTCCTTTTTTTTATTACTTTATAAATAATATCAAAGTTCCCACTTCCTCCCCTTCTCCCATTTCTCTCCTACTCTCCTCCACTCTCCCCACTCCCTCCAGTCCTAAGGGAGGGCAAGGCACCCTGCTGTGTGGGAAGTCCAAGGCCTCCCCCCTAAATTCATGCTTAGGGCAGTAGGCATCCAAAGAGAATAGGATCCCCCAAAGTCAGTACATAGAGTAAAGACAAATCCCAGTGCCATTTGTCGTTGGCCCCTCAGTCTGCCCCAATTGTCAACCACATTCAGAGGGTCCAGTTTGATCCCATGCTTGTTCATGCCCAGTCCAGCTGGAGTTGGTGAGCTCCCATTAGCTCAGGCACACTGTCTCAGTGGGTGAACCAACTCCTCGTGGTCCTGACTTCCTTGCTCTCATATTCTCCCTCCTTCTGCTCTTCAACTGAACCTTGGGAGCTCAGTCCAGTGTTCCAATGTGGGTCGCTGTCTGTTGTCTCCATCCGTCTCCAGACGAAGGTTCTCTCTGATCCCTTCAGTCCTGAAGCAGCTCACTTGGGTTTCTTTATGAGTAATCTTGGGAATACACATGGAAAAAGAGCTACAAATGCCAACTACTTGTATGGGAAGCAAATAAAAGATCAAAATTATGTGTGATGCTGCCACTCTAGGGAGCACGCCAGCAGTGTCATGGTTCCCTAGAAAACTCATCTCGTCGGCTTCTACAGGCATGTCCCAAAGAAACTGGGATTTGTATTTTGTTTTGGTTTTTATATTTCTAAATCTCCAAAAAACCCAAACAAAACTGAGCAAGCCAGCAGGCCAGAGCAATGATACTTTTTATACAGTACTGTTTGTGAAAGTAAAAATTTTAAAATTATTTACATGGGAAAACAAAGGAAAAATTTACAAGGAATAAACACATGGTGGAAAATACAGAGAAACAAGATCCAGGGACAAAAAGAAACAAACCTAGTCTTCTACACCAAAGGATGAATCCCAAGACAAGCTGCTAGTGAGGATGATGCAATTTATTTAATATTGAAAAGAAAGAGAGAAGCAATGGAATTTCCTATTTCTGGATATATCTATTTGTATACAAGTATCAAAATGTAGTAATATGAGTGGCGGGGCTGCTTCCCCAGCACCCCGGCCGCCTGCTAGCTTATGCCCGAAATAACAACACACAAACTGTATTCATTTAAACACTGCTTGGCCCATTTCTATGTAGCCTCTTCTAGGCTAATTCTCACATATTAATTTAGCCCATTTCTAATCATCTGTGTAGCACTGCTAGGTGCGCTTACCGGGAAGATTCTAGCCTACGTCCATCCTGGGTCGACGCTTCATCACGTGTGTCTGGCCAGGCGAGGGGAGCATGGCGTCTCTAAGCTCACTTCCTCTTCCTCCCAGCATTCTGTTCTGTTTACTCCTCCCACGTATGTTTTAACCTATCAGGGCCAAGCAGTTTCTTTATTGCTTAACCAATGAAATCAACAGATTGATATATGACACTCCCACATCATCAAAATGGACTAGAAGGTTAAGTAGCACCAGTGATAAATCCTTCCAAGAAGAAGAGAGAAGAAGGGGGAGAGAGAGAGAGAGAGAGAGAGAGAGAGAGAGAGAGAGAACAGGGGAGAGGGGAGAGGGGAGAGAGGAGAGAGGAAGGAGGAAGAGTAGAAGAAGAGTAGAAGAAAGGAAAGAGAGAAGGGAGAAATTTTAAAATTTCAATAGATCAGTAATAAAATAAATTCTCTTTATTTATCAACTGAAAACATTGGAATGTAAATCTTCCTATGTAGAAGGTGGTGAGGGGGCATCCTGACCTAAAGGGTTTCAACAGAATTTAACACAAAGCACTTTTGGCACAGTTATGGGGCTAAAACCCAGCAAAAGTGCATAGCACAGGACTATAAACAGGCTATAACATCTAGAAACAATTCCTTTTGCATTCTTGTAAATTTGGATCTGTAAAGTACTTTAAAGCAATGCACCAAAAGTTAACTAAGAGCTCATTGAATTGGATAAAAACAATAATTTAGCTAATTCTATTTTCAATAGAATCATTTCTGGTGACCTAGGAAAAACCAGGAAATAAATGATTATTTTTTTATGGGCCTGAATCCTAGATTGGTTTTGATTGTGATGGACACCTTTTCTGTGAAAGGTTTTCTGATGTTCAGGTGTGCAGCCATGGGAGAAAAGTACTCAGTGAGTTAGAGGGGACACAATAATCTACAGTTTTGAAAGCAGTCAGCATTTTCAGAAGTAAACATTTTCATTCCATAATGCTCAGAAAACTGGACTCCTTGCTGATTTGATTGCCAGAGCAAAACAAAAAAAAGAAAGAAAGAAAAAAAGAAAACTCCAAAGACACTGTGGGAAAGTCTTTGATTTCTGTAAAATATGAAGTGATTGAGATAAACTATTGTGTGATCTTAGATTTCTGCACTGTGGAAGGTTGTGGTGAGCATCAGTAAAGCTGTGCTTCATCAGTAAATGATCTCAAGGGTTATTAGTTTTGCTTGTGAGTGTACTACAGCATATATGACTCATTTTAAGTCAATGATTACCAGAACAATAAGACATTAAATAAATTGCTTCTCACGTCAGAAACTAGTCCGCTGTTTTACTCATTCTCCAAGGAAGCCTTTCTGTCCCCATTCATTTCCTTTCTTTCAAAGAATTTTGAAGGAATCTCTGATCCTGTTGCTAATTCTGTGTTTTGTAGAAATTTTAAAATCCACTTAACACCATTCAGATAACATCAGACCTTATCATCTCAAGCCACTATTGTTCTCTCAACTATTCCCTTTCATTCCCAGGGGTGTTGAGCCAAGACATTTACCACTGAGGCCTTTAACTACAACCCTTCTCATGGAGTACCTGACATTGAGTCTCACTAGTCACTGTAAGGATTACCACAAAATTATTTCTGTTTCAACTTCTTGTTGGATTCTGTACTTGTTGCATAGCTTTTAAAGAATAAGCTATTTGCAAAACATTTTAAAATATTGTTTTGATATTATAATATGATTACATAATTTCTTCTATCCCCTCCTCTGTATCTCTCCCTACTCCTTTTCAAATTTGTACCCCCTTTTAATTAATTACTGTTACACACACACACAGACACACAGACACACACACACAGACACACACACACACACACACACACACACGCTCTCTTCTATGCTCAGTCTGTTACTTGTATGTATATTTTCAGAGCAGACCATTTCTCACTGGAGACCAATTAGAGTGCTCTCCCTAAGGAAAGACTACTTCTATCTCAGCATTCCTTTTGAGAATTACACTCACATTCTCCATTTTGTTTTAAGTTCCCTAAATGTCAAACTCACAACTCATTCATAATGAATCTCATATATCAGCTCATACATAACAATTAATTAGTTAATTAATTAATATTTAATAAATGATTATTATGTGACCAAATTGTTATGGGGAAATGGGCACCAGTCAGTTATTAACTGATCCGGATTTAATTCTCAGCTTTTTAGTTGTTTTATAAAACTAAGAATGTTACTTTATAATCTAAGACATATATTTACCAGGTGAGACCTATCCTAGAATAGGCTCAGATTCAAAAGTAATCTACTGTTCTGGCCACTAGAAAGTATGTTAATGAGACTATGTTAATGGCTTGGTGAGAATGTATTAGTGGTTTGGTGAGATCAAAGGTGAACAACTCTAAGAATCTCACTATATACAATTCTGCTTTTTCTCTTTTTCTTTGAAAGAAAAGGATTTTCTTTACTGGCTAGTTTTCCATTTTAGTGTTGAGGAAAGACTACAGAGCGCCCCCTGGTGACATTTGTCACTGTGGAGACTGGCTTTGCTCACTTTTTCTTCTCTCTCTCCCTCCCTCCCTTCTTCCCTCCCTCCTTTCCTTCCTTAATCTTGTAGCTTTCTTCTGTGTGAGATTAAATAAGTATTTATTGTGAAATATTCTCATTTCAACATGTGGTTAACAAAAAATTGCTAATATGATCTTCTATCTTGAAAATAGATTTTTTTCCTCACATAATACATCCTGATTACAATTTCCCTACCTCTTTTTCTCCCAGTTCCTTCCCACATCCCTTTCCATCCCACCTGGATCCATCCCTTTTCTGTCTCTCATTAGAAAACAAACAGGTTTCTAAGGGATAATAATAAAATAAAATGCAAAAAAATTAAACAAAAATGAACAGGTCAGAATTGAGAAAAACAAGCAAACAGAAGAAAAAGAGCCCAAGAAAAGGCACAAGAAACAGAGACCTACTTGTTTGAAACACTCATGAATTCTGAAGAAAACCTAAACCAGAAGTGCACACACACACACACACACACACACACACACACACGCACGCACACACATATACACATATATACATACACATACATACATATATACATATACATATATACACATATATATATATATACATACACATGCACACATATTTATGCAAAGGACTTATAGGGTACAAAAAGAGAAGAAAAAAACAAATAAATAAAAATTAAAAATAATAAACATTTTAAAAAGGAAAAGGAAATAGCCCTGACATGACACCATGATGCTTTTAGTTGTTTCTGTTGACTATATAATTACTCTTGGGTATGCAGCCACCCTTAAGGGCAATTTGTTTCCCATGTGAGACTCCTTTGGAGAAAACTAAATATTCATTTTCAGGTGGTTATCAACTGCAGATAGCTTTTGGTTTAGGGATAGGGTCATGTGTTTACTCTTTTGACTCTAGGACCCCATCTTGTGCAGACTCATGCAAGCCCTGTCTGGGCATGCCACCTCAGTCTCTGTGAGTTCATATGTGTGCTGATCATGTTGATTTAGAAGCTCTTGTCTGTTTGGTGTCCTCCATCCCCTCCGGCTCTTACACTCTTTCTCCTCCACTTCCATAGGGTACCCTTATTCCTACGGGGAGGGATTCGATGGAGATTTAGGCCTGTTTATGTTGGAATGCTCCAAGTTCTCTTACTTTCTGGACAGATGTCTAGCTCTGTATTCGTTCCCATCTGCTGTAGGAGGAAAGTTCTCTGATAAAGGCTGATCAAGATAGTGATCTATGAGTATAGAAAAATGTCATTAGGAGGCATTTTATTGCTGTTTTTACTATTGTGTATTATATCTGAAGTCCATACGTTATCTAGTCTTAGGTTACCCAAGAAGTGTTGGCTGTGTTCCATCTCCTCAAGTAGACCTTAAGTCAAATCAGTATCGATTAATTATTTCCTCAAATTTTGCGTCATCATTGCATCAGTATATCTAGCAGTCAGGACGTCATTGTAGATCAAAGGGTTTGTGGTTGGGTTGGCTTTTAAGTTTCTAGTTTGGTAGCATGCAGAGTACATTCCTACCTTCCTGTACCAAAGATATTAGAATGTGGGGGCAAAGGTCTTCTGTAGGCACCAGTTCAGCTTCTCCATGTTCAAGGAGCTGTGAAGGTGTTGTTTTCAGTCATGGGACTTTGTGGTCAGTTTGTGGAAAGCAACCTTTATATTGGTAACAACCTGAGTTGTTTGGTAGTTTTCATGGGACCCCTCTGGACAACAATTCTGTGCTGTGATTACCATTCTGTGTGCTGTGATTACCATTAAGGAATAATGAACCTGCCTTGGCCTGTTGATAGGGCAGAACTTAGGTAGGTGGGGAGGACTGGAGTGAATGCTGGGACAAAGAAGGGTGGAGTCAGAGAGACGCCATGGATTCTCTGCTGGAGATAGATGTGCTGAAACTTTGCTGGTAGGCCACAACCTCATGGTGATACACAGATTAATGGAGATAGGTTAAATTAAGATGTAAGAGTTAGCCAATAAGAAGCTAGAGCTAATGGGCCAAGCAGTGATTTAATTAATACAGTTTTATGCGATTATTTTAAGTCTAAGATAGCCATGTGGCTGGAAACCAAACAAGTGACCTCCTCCAATAATATCTAGTTGGGTTTCTGTCTTTCCCATTATTTGGTGACTTTATTTATGTATATGTATGTATTTTAGGAAACTTCTTCTCTATTAAGTTTCCTCAAATGGACATTAATCTTAGTGGTCTTTCTCCATATTCCCTCACTTTCCCCTCTCTTCCCTTCCCTTCCTCACTTGGCTCTCCTGTCAGTCACCCTCCATTCATCTATAACTTTCTATTATTCTAGTTCTCCTTCCTAGGGAAATCTATATGTCCCAACTAGATCCTTACTCTATTCCAATTCTCTGTGGTTTTTTTTTCAAATTGTAGCTTTGTTATCATTGGCTGAAGAGCTAATATTCACATCTAAGTGAATACATATGAAATTTTCTTCCTGCATCCGTGTTACTCACTCAGGATGATTTTTTCCCCCTGAGTTCCCTCTATTTATCTGTGGATTTCACTTGTTTAATGGCAGCAACTTTTTCATTTAAATTTTTTATAATAATTTTTTATTAATTCTTTTATAATTTCATACAATGTCTTGAACTAATTACCCTCTATCTACTCTTCCATACTTTTCTTCCCAATTTTGAGATTTATCTTTTCCCCCTCTATGAAGTATTTCTGCATAGAATCTGATTTCTTTGGGGGAGCATTCTGGAAAGATGCTGGGCCATCAGAAAAGTCATTTCTTCAGGGTAAGCAAAGATCACCTGTATTCAACTGAAATACTTGTAAGTTAAACTTTTAAAATTAATCATTTATCATGTCTATCTATCTATCATCTATCTATCTATCTATCTATCTATCTATCTATCTATCTATCTATCTCTAGAGTTTGTATTGCTTAGATTTTGCCAGCTTGATATAAACTGGAAAGGAACCCTGGAAGAGGAAACCTGAACTGATGAATTTTCTCCATTAGACCGGCCTGTGGGCATGTCTACATTGTGTTTTCTTGATTAAGGTCTGATGTGCAGCCCATTGTGGTTGGTGCCACTCCTAGCAGGTGTTTCCTTGAGTTGTATAGGAAAGCACATTAAGTAAGTCATGGGAGTAAACCTTTAAGAAGTGTTCTTCCATGGTTTCTCTTGATCCTGCCTCCAAGTTCTTGCCTTCAGCTCTTGCTCTGACTCCCCCTTTCTTTCAGTGATACATTGTGACCTGGAAGTTGTAAGACAAACCATTCATCTCCTCTCCAAGCTGGTTTTAGTCAGTGTTTTATCACAACAAAAAGGCAAACTAGGACTCTCTCTCTCTTTCTTGTGTGTGTGCATGTGCATGTGTCTGGAAGTGTGTATGACAGTACAGAAGCAATCATGTAGTATTCAGAGGAACAGTTTGCAGGAGTTAGTCCCCCTTCTTTACTGTGTGGGTTTGGGGTATCAAAATCAGGTTGTCAAGCTCAGCAGCAAGTGCTTTTATCTACCCCACTGAGTTATCTTGCCAACTCCAGGGCTATTATCAATTTATTTATCATTTTTTGCCTTTTCCTACAATGCACTATAGATTAAAGATGCTTTAGTAGACAGAAGTTAAGATGGGTGAGGGAGGAAGATGAGAACCACACTTTTTCACGTTGTGTGGGTCTTCACAGTTATTAGAAATGAACAAGAAATGGGGCCCCATGTTTCCTGGCAGTTAGCATGAAAACAGAAATTGGTCTGAGACATAGTTTTAATATCCAGGGAGAATAATCATACCAATTTTGGTGAGAAACAAATGCTTCAGTTGGTTAACATTTAAGCTAAATTTTATATGGGAATTCTCCTATGGCAGCAGATGATGTTCTTAATAATACCACATGCAGCTGTGAGATGCCAGCTTCGTTCCTCAGGAGTGACAGGGCATTACTTTACATAACCCCATCTCAAGGGCGGACATAATATGGGACAACTCTATACTTTCCTGAGGGATCAACTTGATTCAAGAACAAACTCACAATACTAATAAAAATGAAGCAAAAAAAAACCCAAACAAAAACCAACCCAAAACCAAAAAACAAACCTGTTTATCAAAAGATGTTTCATAAATAGCCCCCTTTTCAAACAGACACCAGAACTAAGGGGTAAATCTTAGCTCATGGTTGCATTTTTCTTGAGCCCACAGGATTATTATTAATAGTTTTGGATATGTTATTTGATTCATATTACACTGAATTATCCCTTTCTTCATCTCCACCACCAAACTCACCCAATTCTCAGAGAAAATTATTCTAATCCCTACCATAATACTCCTCTGGTTGTTTACAGATGAACATGAGTTTAACCAGCAGTTGAAAGTGAGACCCGAGTTCATTACTCTTTAGAAGAGAACATTTGGCAATCACTAAGGATGTATCTATTTCTCATTCCCAGGGAGATCTGAGTGTCCCCCCTTGCCTCCTCCTTGTTTTTAGCCTCTCTGTGTCTGTGGATTATAGCATGAATATCTGTTTATAAGTGAGTACATATCATGCTTATCGTCTTTCTGGGTCTGGGCACCCTCACTCAGAGTGATTTTTCTCTAGTTCTATCCAATTGCCTGCAAACCTCATGATGTCATATTTTAACAGCTGACTAATACTCCACTATATAAATGTACTACAGTTTCTTTATACAGTCTCCTGTTGAGTGACAGGTAGGTTATTTCTGGTTTTGGCTACTATGAATAAAGCTGCTACGAACATAGTTGAAAAAGTGTCCTTCTGGTAAGATGGAGCATTCTTTGGGTATTTGCCGGGAGTAGTACAGTTGGATCTTGGGGGTAGATTGATTCCCGATTTCCTGAGCCACCACCACATTATTTTCCAAAGTGGCTGTAAATTTACACTCCCAACAGCATTGGAGTAGTGATCCCCTTGTTTCACATACTTGCCAATATGAGCTGTCACTTGTGTGTTTGATCTTAGCCATTTTGATAGGTGTAAGATGGAAACTCAACGTTGTTTTGATTTTCATTTCCCTGATGGCTAAGGATGTTGAACACTTAAGTGTTTCACAATCTTTTGAAATTCTTCTGTTGAGGAATTTCTGTTTAGGTACATACCTCATTTTTAAATTGGATTGTTTGGTTTATCGATGCCTAGTTTCTTTTTTTCATTCTTTCTTTTTTTACTGTTGCATTATGGTTTAGTCTAATTGCACACACACACACACACACACAACTCTGAAATCACAACTTCTCCATATTTCAGCTGTGCATCGTTAAATTGAGCTATACAGTAGATTTTACATCATGATCAGTTTGGAATCCCATGCAAGACCTCAAGATATCAAATGAAATCAATTTTTAAACCTTTGTTGAATGTTTTCTTTTTTTAATTTATTTATTTATTAAAGATTTCTGTCTCTTCCCCGCCACCGCCTCCCATTTCCCTCTCCCCCCCCAATCAAGTCCCCCTCCCTCCTCAGCCCATAGAGCTATCAGGGTTCCCTGCCCTGTGGGAAGTCCAAGGACCACCCACCTCCATCCAGGTCTAGTAAGGTGAGCATCTAAACTGCCTAGGCTCCCACAAAGCCAGTACGTGCAGTAGGATCAAAAACCCATTGCCATTGTTCTTGAGTTCTCACTAGTCCTCATTGTCCGCTATGTTCAGCTAGTCTGGATTTATCCCATGCTTTTTCAGACCCAGGCCAGCTGGCCTTGGTGAGTTCCCGATAGAACATCCTCATTGTCTCAGTGTGTGGGTGCACCCCTCGCGCTCCTGAGTTCCTTGCTCGTGCTCTCTCTCCTTCTGCTCCTGATTTGGACCTTGAGATTTCTGTCTGGTGCTCCAGTGTGGGTCTCTGTCTCTGTCTCCTTTTATGGCTTGATGAAGGTTAATATTCAGGAGGATGCCTATATGTTTTTCTTTGGGGTCTCCTTATTTAGCTTCTCTAGGATCCCTAATTATAGGCTCAATATCCTTTGTTTATGGCTAGAAACCAAATATGAGTGAGTCCATCCCATGTTCCTTGTTGAATGTTTTCATGCTGAAGATCAAAGACATTTTTTATGGGCAACTGAAAAGACTTACAGTACCACACGAGTACCACTTTACACAGTGAGTGTCATGATCCTGAACTGGCTTCAACTCTTTAAAAATAACTAAATCTTAGTTTGGTGACAGCCAAAGGGAAAAAAATTTATTCACTGATCCAGTGCCTCTCACTTATGTTTCTGACAAAGAAAGATCTGGGTAGCCAACTGCTTTCTCAGGTATAACAATGGTAACAGTGGGTTTGCTCAACTGACTACTACACAATTAGGCTTGTATTTTATTAATCCAAAAGCACTTTACAAAAAAATGTTAAGTATGGCTTCCGATAGGAATGTTATACTTGGACTTGATACCAAGCTCACAGATTTGAGTATGCCAAAAAAAAAAAAAAGGCTATCAAGTTAAACAACAATTTGTAACCAAAACTTTAGTCCCAACGATTCTCACAGACATTACAAATGGCAGCATGATAAAGCAATCTTGCACAGTAACTCAGAGGTTCTGCTCTGCAATGAACCCTTAAACTGACTGGTAACTTAGTCTTCCATTTCCAAATAAAGAATGTTACAAACAGCTTCCTCCATAGATAGCAATCAGTGAGGAACTTCTTTGGAAACCTTCAGGGTGCAGTTCCCACCCTTTCCCTGTTAACTTGAGTTCACAGCAGCTTTTCAAGACTGTTTATCGTTCCACCCACAGCTCCAGACCGTATTCCAGCTACTGAATAAACTAGTTTTTTTTTTTTTTTCAATTTCCGTTAGTGGTTTATCATTAGTACATCACACTTTAACTGGGCAGGATCTAGGTCTATTTCAGTCTATGAAAAACTGAAGTTCAAAGCAAATTCAATTTTGCTTAAGGGAACATGAACAGCTAAAACATCTTAAAAATGCACCAAGCTTATGAAGTCTCAAACAAAACTTGAGTTTCCTGTACATATTCCCGTCAAATGAAGTTACTTCCTGTATACCACTGCTTTTGCAAACTTCTCTTCTACTTCCTTTCATCTGACCTAGAGGATTGAGACTGCTTGTGGTTTCTTTAACGAGACAGAGACCTCTCTCTTTTCCTATCTCTAGAAAGTGACCTGCTCTGGCTTCAAGAGAAGCTTCTCTTTCTCAGAGATCCGCTCCTCCTACCGTAATCACCTCTCGAGGGAGGGCAACGACCCCAAAAGGGAGGAGGACCACGATTCCGACTTCTTTTTTTCACTGTTTTGACAGCTCCACTCTTACTCGGCGGCCACATAGTGGTCTTCCATCTAGATCTCGGAAAGACAGCATCGGCAACATCTCCGGGAATCCTCAAATTCAACAAAAGCAAAGCCAGGAGGGTTTCTAGCAACCCACACACTTCGGAGTGGTCCATAATAGCCAAAAGCTCATTCTAACTCAGTCTTGTTTCCATGATTACCTACATCCACCTTACAATCTGTTGGATAGGAATCACAGTGCATTTGGAGATCCTGGGTTAGAGAACCGAAGCTCAAATCTTAACACTCTGACGAGGCCCACCAGCACCCTCCGGGATCTGCTCCCATAGATGCCCTCGCTGCCCTTGCATCCACAAAAATCCTGATGTCTAGTTTCTTGAGTGTGGGGTTGGTGAAGATCTGTTTAGTTCTGTAGACTACCATTTTGCCCTATTGACAGCTTTTCAATTTCATGAGGTGCCATTTATTAATCGTCAATCTTATCTTAGAGCCGGTGCTACTGTGTTCTGTTCAGGAAGCTCTCTCCTATGCCAATGAGTTCAAGGCTATTCCTCAGTCTTCTATCAGGTTCAGTGTGTCTGGCTTATGTTGAGGGCTTTAACGCACTTATACTTGAGTTTTGTTGCAGATGATAGATGTTGATCTATTTGCAGACATCCAGTTAGACCAGCGCCATTTGTTGAAGATTCTTTCTTTTTCCCATTGTGTATTTCTGGCTTCTATGTAACAAATTAGTTATATGTTGTTCATAAGCATGTAGATTTATTGATCAACCTGTCTGTTTTTATGGCAATACCATGCAGTTTTTATTCATACAGTTCTGTAGTAGAGCTTGAAATCATGGATGGTGGTATCTCTGGAAGTTCTTTTATTGTAGAGGATAGTTTTTAGCTAACTTGGGTTGTTTGCCTTGTTTTGTTTTTATAAGAAGTTGAGTATTGTTCCTTCAAAGTATGTAAAGAATTGTACTGGAATTTTGATGGGGACTGGTTTGAATCTGTAGATTGCTTTTGGTAAAATGACCATTTTTTTACTATGTTAATCCTGCTGAGTCATGACCATGGCAGAGAGTTTCATCTTCTGGTATCTTCAATTTATGTCTTCAAAGACTTGAAGTTATTTCTTTTGTAGGCTGGGGATGGGTGGGGATGGAAACAGGAGGGAATTGAGGAGGCATAGAGGGAGAGAGTACTAGGAGAGAAGACTGGAATTGAAATTGTGGGGCATTTTAGGGCTAATGTGGAAACCCACTGCAATGAAAAGTCCATGGATTCTATGAGGGTGACCCTCGCAATGACTCCTGGTAATGGAGGATACAGATCCTGAACTGGCCATTTTCTATAACCACACAGTGGTGGAACTTAAAATAGTCAATTCTCTCTCATATGCAGTGAGCTGAGCATCTAGGGGTAAACTACCCTAAGCTGACAGAAGAGATCCAAGACCAGGTCAAGGGCTTGGATATTTTTTTCTGGCTCATTGGATTAATTCTATCATCCAGGAATCACCTGTGTTGGTAACAGGTCTCTCGTGTCCTGCTGTTACCCCTAGAACAAGGTGCCTGCATCTTCTTTGTAAGCAGGGACAGGATAAAAAGATGGTTAAGTTTTTTTATTTTGACCACACTGGGCTGGGGCATGACTCAGCAACGAGCCACTTGGGTAGTGAGTGTGAAAAAAGCATCAGATTGTGGGAGCTACCAGGCTGCAGAGGACGCTGGAAAACTCAGCATCAGTCCTGGTTGCAAAAAAATTAGGGGTTTGCTGTTGAAGAAGAAGGAAGAGAGAAGAGGCTAGCCTAGGAGCTGTCACCCTCCTGTAAAAGATGCAGGATGCTGGGTTTATTTAGGATTTGCAATTTTTCTTGATTACAGCTTTGGGAGATTATTTTTGCCATCCAGTTTCAGTGATTTTCCCACTTAGCCTACTCTTTTTGTGTTGTGTCTACTCTTGACCTTATTTAGATAAAAATAAATCTCATTTTTCAGATTTTATAGAAAATCTAAAAGAAAAAAATCCATTCGTATCTCATTTCTTTTATTTCTGTATTTCAACAAATAATTCTCAGAGTGCTTTTAACAGTATTTAAAAAGTTGCTGCCTCCCATTACTTTCTGGTGGTTAACCCGTGTCCCACCCTGTATTTGTGGGCTTAGCCCTCTTGTTCTTAAAAACTGAAGATTTTTCTAGCCACATATGAAATTGCCACATTTGTTTTTTTTTTTATATCAGGTTAAAACTACGTATTTTAAAAATTCTTTTGTGAAACTCAACTAGGACTTCACAGCGAGCCTCTTTCATGAAAAAGAAAAGAGGCAGAATCGCAGTTATTTTCAGTCTTAAAAGTTTAGCCCAAGATGCAGGGTTCCTGATGCTTCTGAAGTTAAACACTAAAGGAAATTGTATCCTGCAAGTCACAGGGTGATTAGAGAACATTTTGGGGTCCCCCTGCTTAGTCTTTCTGCCTTGCTAAAAATAGATTCTCTTTTTTGGAATTCCTTCCCCTCTCTTCCTCATCTTGAAAAATGGCTTGCTCACTGAACATAAAAATTCTTTACAGATGCATAGATCTTTATGATTTTCCGTCACCTGTCAGAGGCGTTTAACTCTATCCATTTGTTATCCTTTTAACATGATTACTGGAAGATGTGTGATTTTGGAACAAGGGCAAAAGGAAACAGAAGCCTGCAACTTTAGCATAAGTTTCACATTTGCTTTTTTTATCCAGCACCATATTTAATTTGAACTAAGGTGCATCATTATTTTATTTAGCACTAAGAAAAGAGTGCTTCCAATTAAAATCGGAGGCTACATTGACTATAATTTATATCCTGACTTCATAGCTGTTGACACATCAAATACATACATTTTAGGATCGGGAGAATATAATGTATTTCTACACCAATGCATATTTTGTTTGCAGTCATAAGTTATGAGGCTCTTTTTATTTTTCATTTAAGCTGTAAAATATAAACAGTTCTCATATTTCCATATTAACTTTATAATTGCCATTTTAATGGTAGCAACAATTTCTATCAATATGGTATTCTGCAATTTATAAAATTATTTTTGCTCTTGTGTGCTTAAGGATTTTCTAGGTGTTTAAAAATGAATATTTTATGCAAGTAATTTTTTATACTATTGGATAATTTGTTTATCTTAAATCCTAGGAGAAGCATTTTTTTTCCTGAATCAAAATTCATGACAATTTGCTGTTTTTCTGGGGTGAACTGATTTCCAATGGCACCAGGAGTAAATGAATGTGTCCCAATTTTACAGTAACTGTTCCAAACACTGAGAGCTATTAGAAGAACCTTGGCTTTTATTATTATTTCAAAATACATTTTAAAATGTTGCTCTAATTTATATGAATTTTCAAGAATGAACACACATTTTCCTGGTGCTAATTTTAAAAGAATCTCTTCATTTAAAGCCTCTTTTCCCAGTCAATTTTAATTTTAGAATCTCCAATCTACTTCCATTTGTCACTGGGACAATATAAAAATAGTTCTACTGTTAATGGAATAGAAAAAAAATGCTAGATCTTGTGTAGGTGTGGGAGAGCAGACCCTTGAGGTGGGAAAGCAAGAGAACTGGCCCCTCCCCTCCCTCGTCTCTGCCAGAGTTGATTTATCCAGGGCAATGCTGGAGAGCTCACCCTGGTGGTAAGAACAGAGAAGAACTGTTGGGTGGATAAACCTTGCAGCTGCCCTAGCCCAGAACCAGGGTTATGACTTGGCCTGCCCCAACATCCACCCCATCTATGATCTGCTGGAGCATGGTGAAGGAACCTGACTTAGAGACCCTTAGCTGAAGGATCTCCACAGCACAGGAATCAGCAGGATGTCCAAGAAGAGTTCCAGTGAGGGTCCAGCATGGATAGCGTAATAAAAACCAGAGGCCTTGAACCAGACCAATGACCCTTTGCAATGGACACGTACAAGTAAAGATGCATGAACAAAGGGGTTTGCTGTGTGACTCACTGTGACATATTGCAGCTTCCATGATGAGATCTTTAATTTTTTCCCCTCTTAATTTTTTTCTTTTTATTTTGGGGGTGGTTGCAGGCGTGGATGTGAAGGATAGAGAAATGAAAGGGAACAACATACATGATGTAAAAGACACATAGAATAAATTAAAAAAGGAAAAAGAGGATAAAAATACATTCTAAGATTGTACAGCGGTAGAATGAGGTGGTGATGGAAGCAGACATTGTGGCCCTTTATTTAATGGCAATGTTGAGCCCAGTGTTTACTTTTTCTTCTTTTTGGGGGCTCATATGTCAAAGAAGTTTCTGGTGTTAGACCTGTTGTATTTAGTAAAATTGACTTTATTGAGGTATAATTAATATTTAAATGTTAGTTTTATTTAGTTTGTCCAGTTTGAGTTTGGGCAAATGCTTATGTGCACCAAAGCACAACCATAAACAAAGAAAGAGACATGAGTATCTCTGTATTAGTTATTTT
Source organism: Microtus oregoni (assembly GCF_018167655.1). NCBI lineage: Eukaryota > Metazoa > Chordata > Mammalia > Rodentia > Cricetidae > Microtus > Microtus oregoni. The sequence goes on along the minus strand of NW_024543095.1, from coordinate 8,667,292 downwards.
TCTCCTTACTATGGCAAAATGCCTGTAAAAAAAAGCAATTTGTTGAAGGAAGTATTTGGTTTGGCTTACGGTGCAGGGGATGGGAAGAATGTGAGGTAGCTAGCTGGTCGCATTACATCCATAACCAGGAAGCAGTGGTGATAAGTTCACTTTCTTAATATTTAATCCGGGTCCTTAGGCCATGGAATGGCTCTGTATACATAAAGACTGGTTTCTTCTGCCTCAGTTAAACAGCTCACAGACATGCCCAAATACCTGAGTCCTGGTTACTTTTAACTGTCAACTGGGTACAACCTAGAACCTGGGAAGAAAACCTCAGTTGAAGAATTGCTTACATTGCTTTGGCCATTAGACATATCTATGAAGAATTGTCTTGACTGTTAAGTGATGTAGGAGGGCCCATCCCTTTGTGGGAGGCACCATTTTTTATGAAAGTGGTCTCAGACTGTATAACAGAGCTAGCTCAACATAAACCTGCCTGCAAACCTTCAAGTGGTATCCTCCATGGTTCCTGACATATTTCTTTGGCTGAGGAGTAAGTTCCTTAGTTGGAGGTAATTCTGTGTTAAATGTGTTTATTTAAACAAGCAGTGTGGATACATTTGTTTCTCTCTCATCTTGAATGTGGGTGTGATATGATTAGCTTCTTGAGTTTCTGATTTCACTTCACCTTGATGATAGGCTATAACCTGGGACTGTAACATGAAACAATCCTTTCCTTCCTTAAGTTGCATCGAGTCTCAGTGTTTTATCGTACTAATAGAATTGGCAATAGCATAATATCTTCTGGATGAGGACAGATCCAGTCAAAGTGACAATAAAGACTGACCATCAAAATCCCCAAAAGCATTTTTTTTATCCTTTTGATGTGTTTACTTCTTTAATTGTATGGAAACAGTACCACATAACACCACAAAGAACTACCACTAACATACCAATAGAAGGTACAAAATTTTCAGCAAATCGTAGAGTTTTACAAAAGCCAACATGCTGTGTCACAACACTAGAATGGATTCATCCTGTAAGACTAAAAATATGTCCTAATTGAAGGACATTTTTATTCGTCACTGGGAGTCACCATTGTATTCTCTGCCTTTATGAGTTTGTGCATATATGTGGTTATGTGACTTAGAGAGCAATCTTGTTTGAGACAGAAGCTCATGAAGGCTTGTTGATAAGCAAGTCAGCTTAGCTGGCCAGTGATGTGGGAGTGTCATATATCAATCTGTTGATTTCATTGGTTAATTAATAAAGAAATTGCTGGCCTCATAGGTTAGAACATAGGTGGGTGGAGTAAACAGAACAGAATGCTGGGAGGAAGAAGGCAGTGAGGTAAGATGCCTCAGACAGACACCATGCCTCTGCTCTCCAGGGCAGATGCGATGAAGTTCCGGCCCAGGATGGACGTAGGCTAGAATCTTCCTGGTAAGCATACCTTGTGGTGTTACACACATTAATAGAAATGGGCCAAGCAGTGTTTATATGAATACAGCCAGGAGCCGGGTGGCAGGAACACAGCCTGCAGCTCCTTCTACAGGCCAGCTAGTGAGACAAGGAGCTTCTGGTCTTTGCTTGCCTCACAGTTGGAGGATGAGTAAGTGCCATATACCCTTATTTGTTTATTTATTTGCTTGTTTGCTTTGTTTTGCTCTTTTAAACATGGGTTCTGGGGATCAAGCTCAGACCATCTGAGTGGGTTGCTGACTAAGTTCTTATCCCTGTCCCATCTGCCACCTTGTTGTTACCCATTTATTCGGATCATTATATATTCATCTGCATGCTTAGTAGACATTTGGACAGTTTACATATTTCAGCTATAGTGAGTAAAGTTGCATAGGAGTGCAGATACAGTGCAGAGATCCTGACTTAAAAGTTCCAACAAATGGGGTTAGTATTTCATAGGGTAACTCCCTTTTTAATTTTTGAAGAGCCTCTTCCTGTCATTTTACCTTCCAGCTGTACCATCTTTCATAATCACAGACAGTGTACGGTCTTTACACCTGCATGGTTGTATGTGCTAACATTGGCTAGACTCTTGTTTTTATTTTGCTGGTAGTTCAAATTCTGTCACTTAATTAGCTGTATAATGCTAGAGAAATGACTTGAAATTCTATTTAAATTAAGCGGGATGTTAATCGTCACCTAGCAGGGTATTAAAGGTAACCGAATGTGTGAAACATGCTTCACTTGAGCCCACCTTTACAGCCACCCACACATTCCTCTCTGTGCTGCTGTAGAAGCAAAAGCAGGGTGAGACAGGGTATCACCTATGGGGATTCCATCTGTACACCAGCCATTGTGGATTAGTGTGTTTGATGCATATGATACAGATTATTTAATGATGTCTTATTCTAAGTAAGTCAGTAATGCATTATTTTAATAGTGACAGTTTCTTCATCAAAGTAAAAGGTCTTGAGGAAAATCCATTTGTTTAAATCTGCAGAACAAAACAAAGCCACTGGTTAGACAGAGGTTGTATGAGTGAGCAAGCTATAAATACCTATTGCTTTTCTCATCACAAAGTAATCCATGTTTGAAATAGGCAGAGCACACTGCTTCCTCTCTCTCCTTCCTCCATGGGGGGATAAAGATGCCCATGTTCCCAGAACCTGTCCCTGTGTTCCCTTTCATGCCAACACAAATTAAAGTTCTAAGCAACTGACCTTAAAACGGGGAATTCCTCCTGGGTTATCCAACTGTACCCCACGCAACTGACCCTTACAGGTGAGCAAAAATGCTATAAAAAGAGACTCTTGTTGCTTTATAAGTCATCGTTTATGGTGCCACTAGTAGATTTGGCATTGAACTTAGAAAAAAAAAAGCCCCAATGATTGTGTACTATCCACCAGCTACTAAATGTTTTATGTACCTTATCTTATTAAGCTCTCAAAAGGATCTCCTGGAAGGTGAGTGGGGATGGAGGTTTGGGGGTTGGTGGTGTTCTTACCCTGTTTCTTTCGGGCCTGTGTCTTACTTCTATAGGCACTGGTGAAGTGGTAGAAAAGTCTCAACTCCTGCAGCCTGGGTCTGGCCAGGACATCTGAACACTGTACTGTGCTGTCTGCTGAGGACTGGTTACTTAAACAGGGAGTAGGATGAGAAATTATTAAACTTGTCCTGTGTAAAGAAGTGTTGTGGAAGCCGGGCGGTGGTGGCACACGCCTTTAATCCCAGCACTCGGGAGGCAGAGGCAGGCGGATCTCTGTGAGTTCGAGGCCAGCCTGGTCTACAAGAGCTAGTTCCAGGACAAGAACCAAAAGCTACAGAGAAACCCTGTCTCGAAAATCAAAAAAAAAAAAAAAAAAAAGAAAAGAAAAAAGAAGTGTTGTGGAATAATTTTTTTGTACACTGTGAAGATGCATCTTTGTCAAGGCACCTTCTTATTAGTTTAATAAAAAACTAAATGGCCATTAGCTAGGCAGGAGGCATAGTGTGGACAGCCAGATAGAGAGGATGCTGGGAAGAAGAACGTTGCCAGTCAGATGGAGAGGAAGCAGAATGGGAAGTACAGAGTAAAGGCAACCAAGCCATATAAATAACATAGATTAAAATACATGGGTTAGTTTAGGCAATAAGAACTACTTAGGAACAAGTCAAAGTTATTGGCCACGCTTCATAGTTAATGAGAAGCCTCCATGTGGTTATTCAGGAGCTAACAGGAAGGACAGAAAAATTTGCAGACAAAAGATTTAGAATTGAACAAGAGCATCCTCTCCATCTGCCTGTGTCCACCCAGTTATTGTTTTTATGTAAGATAGATAAGAAGTACGAGGAAGATTAAGTTAGAAAGTTCCATGCCAGTCTAAATATGCCATTCATACTCTATTTAATATTAAACTCTTCTATGACTTATATTATTTATCATTTGCCCAAAATATGTTTCTGCAGCATCATGTTTCCTTGCATTGTGATATTGTATCATTTCAATATAACAGACTTCCAGGTATCAAAAGCAAAACCCAACCAACCAACAACAAAAAATAGGGAGAAAATGAGGTTGTGCTGGCTAGTTTTTATGTCAACTTGATGGGCTAAGAGTCATTTGGAAAGGGAGAAACTCACAAGAGAAAATTCTCTTATCAGGCTAGTCAATATGCAAGCCTGTCAGGCATTTTCTTAGTGATTGATTTGAAAGGGCCAGTCCCATTATGGGTGATATTAGCTACTCTTGGGCAAGTATTACTGGGGTATATAGGAAGCAGGCCAAGCAAGCCATAGGGAGCAAGTCAGTCAGCAGCACTCCTATGTCCTCTACATCAGTCCCTCCCTCCAGGATTTTGCCTTGAGTTCTTCCCAACTTCCCTCAGTGACAGAGTGTGACCCAAGTGTTGTAAGCAGAAATAGACACTTTCCCAGTCTTGGTGTTTTGTCATAGCAATAGAAACCCTAAGAGAATTGTCAATGCCTTCAAAATGCTTCCCAAACTGGAAAAATGCTATGTAAACATTAAACGTCCTTTTAGAACATATTTTTTAAAATTAGAATTCTTTCTATACAAATATTCCTGTGTACATTTATATGCTACAATTAAGAAGTCTGATGTACTGTTTTTTATCTTTGTTTCCGTCATGCACATTCCTTTGTGAGTAGAATTAAATTCCCACTAAGAACGGAACTTCATTTGTTAGCACCTGGTGCCATTGTTCTGAAAGGCAGACATTTTCCCCCATGATGGAAAATGTTTCCTACACTAATGTTCAATTGAAGGTGCATGTTCAGAATGTGTGTGCTGCCTTTATTATAATTAAAGATAAGATTAACCCGCGTGTTGGAATTTCCTCTAACAACTACTGGAAACATTTTCATGTTAATTTCACTGAAGTCAGGGTGAGAGTAATGGGTAATTATTTTCTGTTGACATTCTTTCCCATTAGATTGAATGTGCATTTGGGGGCTGAGCTGTCAGGTTTGATTTCAGCTTAGATTTCATGTAGAGTTGGCACATTGAAATTATTTTCCCATTATTGTTTAATGTGTGCTTTTTCTGAGGGAGTAGAAGCAGTATTTGGCCATTCTGTCAATCATATCCTCACAATTTGGACACATATATGAGAAATGTAGATGATGCCACTTAAGCCGGCTGTTTTAGTCTAATTTATCCGGTTATATAAAACCCCTGGTTTTGCATCCTTCATTAGAACCGATTTAAGTTAAATAATTTAATGCAAATCTATATAGCGCTAATGTTGTGGACCAAAAGTCATTTTATTTGTTTATACAAATGAATCTGTTCATTTATTTTTAATGCCAGGCTGCAATTTATTTTGCACTCACTCTCTGGCATTCATCTAGGTAGTTAGGAATATAATATCATCTGGCCTTTTTATAGCTATCTTAAAATTTGAAGTTCTGAATCACATGAAGAAATTATTAATATAATTAGTAATTCATAATGAGACTTTCCCCACTTTCACTTTATAGACTGTTTAATAATAGTATTTTCTGTCTGTTATTTATTCTTAGACTTTTTGGTTTGCCATCAGTGACCACTGGAACATGGTATAAGGTCTGAAAGCTCTAGATACCAACAATCCTGCATCAGATAATGGTGTGGGAGGTTCTTCTGTTTATGTGATGCTTTCATTGGTTAATAAAGGAACTGCTTTAGGCTTATAGCAGAGCTATAGGGGATCAGAGCTAGATGGGGAAAACCAAACGGAATGCTGCAAAGAAGAGGCAGAGAGAGATGCTGTGGAGTTGCCGCCAGAGTCAGCCATGCTGGAACTATGCTGGTAGGCCACGACTTCATGATGATATACAGATTAATAGAAATGGGTTAAATTAAGATGTAAGAGTTAGCCAATAAGAAGCTAGAGCTAATGGGCCAAGCAGTGTTTTAATTAGTATAGTTTCTGTGTGATTATTTTGGTTCTAGGCAGCCAGGATGAACAAGTGGCTTGCTTCTCCAACAAAATAAAAGCTGAGTTTGGTCATTATTTGATATGTTTTGAGAAAACTATTGAACGTATTTGACCAGTACATCTCATATAAATATGGTAGCATAGAATATTTAGTTGACTGCGGATATACGAGCTGTGTAGTTAGAAGACTATACTTTGGGATACCTGGCACCTGAGCACTCATAGTTTTAAGCCCAAGGCCCAACTCTTGGGGCATCCCAACCAGTTAAGTTCAAGCACTCTCCAAAACAAACAGAATAATTAATGGTGCACAATAAGAAAGGACTTTCCTCAGTATAGCTCTGCTGGCAATACCAGTGGACTAACATCACCAATTTTGTCTTTGGGGGTGCTGACATGAGCTCCAAAATTATCTATGGAGAGATGGAAGAGGCATGCAAAACTCACCAATCTTCAGTGAACTGTGGTCTGGGCGATCATTATCTCAGGGTTTGTCAGGAAAGCCTTTGTGGAAATTGTCACCTGAGAGAGAACTTGGACTCTTGTCTCAAGATGTTTATCTATCAGACCTATTGTTCCTTGAATCCAAGTTGACTGAAGGCATAGTAGACAGGTACAAAATGGAAGCAGAGAGGCTAAGTTCTTATCCTGCTTTTCATTACCCACTGGGTGTCTTCAGGCATTAGTCAGTGTTTCTATAAGAGCACTGTCTACATTCTTCAATCAGGATGGCAGTTGTATCAGAGTAAATTCAAATGTTAACATTTAGATGAACAACATAGGAACCAGTGTGCGTGAGAAAGATCACAGAGATGTGCAGCTTGCTGACTAACTCTGAAGGTTTGCATATGAGTGTCTGGAAGGACTATTTGAGAGATGGTCATGTGGGGAGAGGCGTTCTGTAGGAGTGAAGGTGGTAGATGTTTTAAGAAGGTTGAATTTTGGAATTGGTGGGATGTTCAGTAGACAGATGGGGACACAGATCTACAGGAAAAGGAGAAAAAGATCATTTCTAGATTCCATTTCTTTTTCAGAAGTTGGAGTTTAGTAGCTGTCAGAATGGTGAGGCTGCTGCTTTTAAATATTGTTGACTGTGACTCACAGTAAAAAATATATTTCATATCACGACTCAGTGCACATATGCATGTATGCATATATGGATATTTTTACAGTATATCACACACATTTATATATAACACTCATATAAACTTAATTTTCCTCAAAACTTTATCCTTATTACATTTAGTATATTTTGATAGTATTAAACTCATTTAAGGAAACTTCTTTTGTTAAAGTGGCAGTCAAGGCTGATTTGACTTCAAACTAAGCTTTCAATCATGCACAGCAGTTGATGACCATTGTGTATAGATGAAGTTCCACACATTCATCCTTATTGTCACATCTCTGCTCAATATAGGAAAAGGAGAGTCAAAATACCCAGTGGGATTTCCAGCAGGCTTTATGCAGCTAGGGGTGCCACAGTCACTCCAATTCCCCACCCATCTGAAATTGAATTCAGTGGAGCCAATAATACACAATTAAAGATGAGTCTTCTAATTCCTAGAACTCCAGCGTGTATAAAATATGGTTCTATTATATATAGAGAGAGAAGAGAGAGAGAAAAAAAACAAAGAAGCTAAGAGATAATATATAATAAAAGAAAAACTTACTTTGCTATGTATCCAACATTCTTTGCATGATGATAGATTGCTGGTAAATGACTTTTTTAGTGTATTACGTTATATGATTTATTTTTTTATTTGTGTGCGTTTGTGTGTTTACATGTATGCATGCACATGTGCATGGGGTGCATGTATAAGTGTATGTACATGTAGTTGGAAGTCAAGTAATGAAGCCATGTCGTTTTCTCAATTGCTATCTTCCTTATGTTTTGATATAGCCTCTCACTTAATCTGGACCTTGCTGACTTGGCTATACTAGATCTGGCTAGCCTTGGAGAATTCTGTCTCTTCCTATATAGTCCTTGCTATGTAAGAATGACTGTCATTCATTCATCGTTCATTGTTCCTCCTGCTTCTCGCAAAACCATAACCCAGGAGGCTCAGATCTAAGAGTCCTAAGATCTTGAAGTTATCCTTGACTCCTTTACTCTGAGGATCCATATTCAGTCTGTAATATTCTCCAACTGATCCTGAGTTCAAGGAATTTTCAAAATCCCTATATAGCAACCATAGTCCAAATACCATCCTGTCTCCACTGGACTACGGTTATACCCAAACAGTCTTTCTACTTCTGTCCAAGTTCTTCAAAGCCAGTGCCAACGCAGTAGCCAGAAGGCTCCTTGAGATGGAGTAGATAGAAGGGCATGTTAATATTTATGCATTTGCATATGTAAGACTTTAAAATATCTTTTATTTATGATTGAGGTACTTGTTTCTTTCTTCACAAAGTGCAGAAGTGTGATAAATGTGAATATCACAGGAGACTTGTTTATTCTTGGATATATTTTAGGAAACTGCCTAGAAAACACACAAGCTCATCTGTGAAAAGCTTTATATCTTCTTTTTAAACTTTTTATGTGTTTATGGGTGTTTTATCTACATGGTTACCTATATACCAACAGAGTGCCTGGTGACTGTAGAAGACAGAAGAGGGTGATGGATCCCCTGGAACTGGACTTACAGACAGTTGTGAACTATTATGTATTGCTGGGAATTGAATCCAAGTCCTTTGGAAGAACATCCAGTGCTCTTAACAACTGTGCCATCTCTCTGGCCTCTGCTTTATGTCTGAGCAGAGCTGAAAAAATAGATGCAAAGGGAGTTGCTTAGCTCAGGACAGAGTAGTTTATCCTACAAATAAATAGCTTCTGAGAAAAAGTGACTGTATCATCTTTGAATTAGAATCCTAAATCTACAGAGTAAGGCATTTTCAGCACTGAAACTGCAAAGTGTCTCTTTGCTCTTCGAACATGCTAAGGAGGGAGTTGCAGGAGGGAGGACCATGGCTTTTATACCCTACCCACATAGCATGTGTGGCCAGGTTTTGTCACTGACCTGTAAGAAGTATTTTGGAGCATGCAGACCTGGAAAAATTTCGAGATCTCCCAATCACAGTAAATAACCAAACGAGAGGGACATTAAACCGAATTCATTTACTTTAACTTTAAAGCTCCCTTTTGGAAATTTCTCCTTTCAGCAATGGTGTCACTGCTAACAGTGCTACTTTCAACGCAGAGGAAGGCAAGGAGAATGCAATAAGGGAGACACAGTACAAGCATTTGGATCAACCTTCCTCTTGGGAGACTTGCTTATGGGGAGTGATGGGAGGTTTGGGAAATTAGATCAGAGGTGTCCAGCAGGGAGAAACTGCTGAACTGACAGTAACATATGTGTCTAGAGGTATGTGAGAGATTTAATACAGCTAATTAATTAGGCTATTGTTCTTTGGGAACTATTTCTTGTCTGATCATATCCCATTCTGATCACTAGAAGACTAGTGGAAAGAGTAACAAAGTCATAACCAATATCAGGCTGGAGTCTCTAGAATAGAGATATAGTACCAGTACCCATTCCCAAGCCCCGCATAGGGCCCGCATATCTTGCCACAGCTAAAAACAACTGATGTAGAACTGCCTTTTGTTTTGTAGGGAGAAAAATTCAGACTTAGACCTGTGATGGGTGCAAAGCTGCATTTAACTTAGCCCTAGTTAACAAATACATATTTAACTCCAATTCAAAGTTTGAAACTGGCTAGGAGTTTAAGAACCTAGGGATGCGGCATTGCTTGTTTGGAATGGAGTAGATATATCCAAGCTTCCTTATCTTGGTATTTCTTGAAGTTATTGTGTTGCTGTGATCTTGATCTGGCCTCCTCTCAGTTCCTGGCATTTTTGTTTTCTGTTGAACAAATCTAGATTAGACACACAGAGTGAAAGAAAACTTACATGCTGTGTCTAATGACAAAGGGATTATTAGCTAGTTTTCTGTTCTTTTAACTTCATTTTAGTGATTATAATAAAATAGCATTTCTCTCTTCCCTTTCCTCCTCTCATATATCCTTCAAATTCGCTTTGTAACAGATAGAGACCTCTACAGAAATTCACAATTAATTAAAATGTAGTCATCGAGCTCAGTCCCAAAGGATAGATACATCTACAAAACACTCTTGCACCTGAGGTACAGGGAACCTTGTGTCTTCTCCTCTTTGGCAGTAGAGAGATTGTAGTAGCAGATGATCAGAGAGTTTGCTATGAGATTGTGTCTCCTAGTAACATTGGCAAACTTTCTTATATGACCACCTGCCCAGAGAATGATGATGCCCACATTGACCCTCCTATATCAGTTAATAATCAAGACAATTCCCCATAGACATGACCATAAGCCTTAACTGAGATTCCCTTTTCAGTTGACTTTAGGCAGTTAAAGCTAATGAGGACAGCTGTCATCTTGATGGGATTTAGAATCTCCACGAAAACGCTTCTCTTGGTGTCTCGGTGAGGGAGTTTCTAGATTATATTCACTGTGGTTAGAAAATAAATCTGAGTTGTGAATGACATCATTCCATGAACAGGAGTCCTGGAGTGGACAAAAGGCAGCTTACATGAACATTCAGTGTTTTCTCCTTCTTGACCAGTGCCTCTAGGCCCTGCTGCCCTGACTTTTTAATGATGAACTGTATCCTGGTCTTGTGAGCCAAAGTAAACATTTTCTTCCTTAAATTTCTTTGTTATTTTTTCACAGCAATGAGATGAGAGGAAATAAATAAAATATGAGCATAAGGCATATTAGATAATATCAGAAAAATCTAGTCCTGAAAGTGTATTGAACATATCAGGGAGACAAAGGGCATAGCACCCTCGCCTGGATCCAGTAAAGAACAGGACATCTAACACTGAGATTCTGTGCACTGGACTTGTCGCCAGAACAGCTGATGTGTGCACTGTAAGGGGTGCCAGTAGGCTTCAGTTCATCTCACACCTCATTGCTGACACATCCTTGTCAAGATGTTGTCTGTCCCATACTCATCATTCTTTGGTCAAGATGTGCTCCTGTACTTTGTCTCCACAGCTTGACTCAAATGTGAATTCCAACTCCACCCAGATACCCAGATCTTGGCTTTTCACTGCCAGTTGCCCTACAATTGGATCCCTTACTATCTAATCCCTGACAGAACTTCCTTCACACTGTTATTACTCTGTCTCTGCCTTTGGTAGGACATCTCTGAACTTCTTGAATTCTGTTGCAGTCGATTTAACCCTTTTGTAGCCATCCTGTAATCTACACATATACTTAAGCAGAGATATTTACTGGGTGAAGTGCAACATGCTATTTGTGAGTTAATGCTAGGAATTACAATTGGAAAAGAAGAAACTGTGTGTCAATGGCTGTCACAGGAACAATTTCAGCCAATGAAACTGATACAGCTTGTGAATTCACTGTTTTTCAGTAAATTATGACACTGTGGAAAGGCATAGGTTTGTCCATCTGTCTTCTGACACAGCATGTTCTCAACAAACCCCAATTCAGTAAATTTCTCTGATACAGCCTTTAACTTCCTCCCTGTAATACTGAAGTGCTGACCATTAAAAGTGTCCCTTGATTTGACTTTTTCAGATCTCTTCAAAGCTATAATGGCTCCAAAGAAGGAAGAGAGAGTCAGACATATGTGGCTGAGTTGTAAGGCGAATTATGGAATGTAGCAACTGACAAAAACAGTCTTCATTAATACCATGGACTCCACTGAGGGTTATTGAATTGCTTCTAGAATACAAAGAAATTACTCCTGAGAGTCAGAGAAGGGTCCGTCCACTCAGAGAACTCCCTTTCTTTTGGGATATCTCCCCGCCCAAAACCCTGGACCCTAAACTGAGGCTGTTGACCACATTCTTGCTCCTGCCCTGTGGAATATACTTATACATAAAAAACAAAACAAAACAAAAATAAACAAACCACCACCAGCACAACAAACCCATACTTTGTTACTACTATCCTGTATCTGGTTTAGTTCTTTGTTCAGTACACATGGATTTTGGACATCACATCACTGGAGATCCCCTAGTACTCTGTCTGGTAACAGACCTACTTTGATGTCTTAGATCACTCAATCTATTACAGATTCTCTGGGAGTTAGATCTTATATTCTCTCTTGGAGACACCAGCCCTCTGGAATAGTGGAGTGTACTCATCAGACTGCATAGTTAATCGCTGTAAAGCTTTTTCAGGGGACTCATGTCATCTACGGGTCCTAACCCCAAGCTCTCCTTCCAGGATAAACAGCTTCTCCAGCCTAAGTCCTTTGGATGTGCTCAACAGGCACTCTATGCTTTGGCTTACTTTTTTGTCTCATATTTTTGTTGTCTTATGCTTTTTTTGTTTGTTTGCTTTGATGTTTTGAGACAGAGAACATAAAGCTGGGTGGATAGGGATGGTGGGAGGATTGAGGGGAGGGGGAAGACATAACCAGAATATGTTGTATGAAAAGAAATTCTAATAAGAAAAGAGAAAAAAAGCAGAATTTCAAATATCACATGAAAGAGATTTATTTGCTTTTCTTGTAACTAAGGACCGGACAGCAGCATTTTTAGGAAGGAAGAGCTAACTTCGACTCACAGTCTGGGGCTCCAGTCATCTTGGCCTGGAAGGCTCAACAACAGGGGCCTGAGGCAGATGGTCACGGAGCATCTGCAGTCATGCAGCAGAGGACACGAATGCTGGTGCTCAGCTCACCCTCCCCTTCTCAATCAGTCAGAATTCCAGCCCTGGGGACAGTGCCACACTGTCTAGGGTGGGCCTTCCATCTCGGTCATTCCAGAGCTTTGTTTCAGTGGTCTTCTCAACTTCATGATGTTGGCGATACAAATCCATCATTACACGGGGTGAAGCATCACAGCTGGATCTCCTGAAGATTTAAAATAGCCCATGAGAGAGAAGCAGATGAGGTTATAGGCTTGACTGAATCCCACCAATGGAAGGCTATTTTCTCCAAGTAAAGTATGACTATTTTGTAGGTTAATTTTTTACTAATTTTTCTTTATTTCTTTTGAATGTGTTCTGTACTTCTGACCCTGGGTAGAGACTTACATTTTAGACTGCCCATAAAATGTTAAGATTATAAGATACATTCCAGTCCCTTCATTTAAGAGTTATTTCTAAATGGGCCCATCAATCATCTGAATGGGAAATTGCTATTCAGGAAAAGGACTTGTTCCAAAAGTCCCAAGAATCATGATACAACAGAAGCTATGTTAAAAAGATTGGAGGAACAGATGTGATCCTAATGCAGTATGGACTTTATGCTCTGGAAGTTCCTCCGATGCAGGGGTTGACATATCCTCACTGCTAACGCTGTCTGTCTCCCAAGTTCTGGCTCAGAAAGCAAAACTTCTTTCTGTCCCCTCCTCTTGTCTACTTTTATGGCCACTGGCCCCAATCCTAAGCCTTCTTGTCCTGACATTGCATGAATTCATTTCCTCTGCCAACCTGCACCCACCATGCAGAATTATATCACAGAGCCTGCCTGCTTTTATGTTTATGTAATTTTACTTTTGTCTCATAATCATAGCTTTCTCTATTCTTCTCAACCAATTTCTCCCTTTTGGCAGCTACTGCAATCCCAGACCTGTTTGCCTCTTTTTTTTCCCATCTTAATCTTCTGTAAAATTGTCTGAGAATTTTCTTCTGAGTCTGTCCTTAAATATCTTAAATTTATGTGATTAAGAACTCGAAAGAAGGATTCTGAGTTCCTTAGTGACCTTGGAGAAATTTTGTGGTCCTACCTGCAATTTTAAGATTTACAAATGGCTCTGTCTCATAAGTAGTGATGGTTGAGTTGCACATCAGTTGGAGTCAAGGACCTTCTCATTCCAGGGACAAAGTTTGCGACTCTACTCTGGCATCATTCTTATACCTTCTTGGGTTCTACCTGGCCACACTGGGGGCAATGTTACTTAGGGGATGCCCATTCTTCTTAAGCAAGTTTTCTTCAAATGACTTTTCTGCCCAGATATAAAGCATTAATTTGTAAGTCTATTTCCTATGGCAGAGGAGTGGGTGGGAAATCTCAGTCACTCCATAAGGCTCCACGGAATTCAGTAAGTCCTTCATAGAAACATTCTCTGTTAGAATTAGATTCTTTCATCACCTCCATTCTTTCTGTTATAGAAAACAAATTTGCTGTGTTTAGTAGGGCCCCAATGGGGGTCTTGAGCCTCAATGACATTTTTTGTAACTTCCTTCTGATATCAGAAGCTGGTTAAATAAGAAATCCATTATAGAGAAGGGTTTTTGCATTTTGAGGAGAAAGGATCAGTTAGAATGCACTTTTGAATGACCGTAATGGACTCTTAAAAGGCAAAAAAGACTGGGTTTCAACTAGGTCCCTGGTCAACAGTTGTCAGACAGTGGTCATTCTTTATGGCTTGTCTACTAACTTTGATTTCACAATAATCTTGTTTTTGTAAGACTAGCTTAGTTTAATTGCTTTATTTGGGGGAAGGGGAAAATCAAATTTGTACATATCTGGGAAGTAAATCAACAGGAATCAAAGAAGTTATCTAGAAAGAAGACAAATAAAAAAAAACAAGAATGAGTGCCATGATTCCTTGTACTCAGGAAACTGGGTGTCAGAAATATCATAGTATACTGATTTGGAAACTTATTTTATCAGTGGTGACTCTGGTTCCTGGATGGTTGGGGTGAAGCTGGGTGATAGAAACATTAGCTGGTGGGGGAAAAGGTCCACATACTTATTGAGAATAAGGATCAATTCTAGAATTCCTTGGTATATAACAAGCTTTATCATCATATTTTTTGTGAATGTATAATTTCCTCTCTCAGATACAGAATTTGTTTTCTTCCTAAAAGGATATATGGTTTCCATAAGGAAACCAAAATCAAGCAAACAAGTAAACCAAACCAAACCAAACCAACCATCCATCCAACCAATTAACAAACCAAACAAACAAAAAGCCACCCCCAAACCAAGCATCCCTTAGGACTCAGTTGATACATTATGCAAAATTATACCTCAACTAGAACTAGCACTAGAGATATGGTTCGGCAGTTATGAATTCTTGCTATACAATCATGAAGACTGGAGTTCAGATTCCAGCATCCATATAATAACCTGAGTGTCCTACAAATGCCCATAATTTCAACCTTGAGGGGACTTATGCCCTCATCTGGAATCTATGTGCACACAAGTGTATATACCTAGATGTATATTTGTACCAACTAGAGAAATAACAACAACCTCTCCCTCCCTCTCTCTCTCTCTCTCTCTCTCTCTCTCTCTCTCTCTCCTCTCTCTCTCTCTCTCTCTCTCTCCCTCTCCCTCTCCCTCTCCCTCTCTCTCTCCCTCTCTCCCTCTCTCCCCCCCCCACACACAATTTTTAAGAAAGATATTTTAAAGATGGAAGAACCTAACATATGAGGTCTAGTATTGCATCATTAACCCAACATAGAAAACACATTGCTTTGTCAAATGGCAATAGAGACACCTAGAACACA
Source organism: Microtus oregoni (assembly GCF_018167655.1). NCBI lineage: Eukaryota > Metazoa > Chordata > Mammalia > Rodentia > Cricetidae > Microtus > Microtus oregoni. Next base: position 8,651,961 of record NW_024543095.1, on the reverse strand, counting down.
TTACATCAGCATAACTAGCCATTTTGCAAAACAACAACTAAAATCTCTGATTTAGGTTACTCTGGCTATAGCTGGAAAAAATGAATTTCTGGAAACAAAAAAGTGGAGTAACCTGTATCCAGAACTAAAGTAGATACACTAAGTGAATTTGTAGAGAGAAAGGTGTGGAATCTTGTGGTCTCAACCTAAAAGAGTGAAGTCTACCACTTACAAAACGAAGATGAGGAAAATCCATGACAACCAGCCATAACACTAAAAGATGTCACTGGCACCTTTCTTTTATTTTCTTGAAACTCTGCAGCTCTGTGTTCTTTGTTTACTGACTTTAGATGAGATGCACAGAACATAGTATATAGAAAATTAGGTAATTTATCATGCAGTAAAAGGGTATGAGAGTGAGCAATGCCAAAACAGCCACTGAGAGGAAACCATAGTGTGGGGGTGGACAACGACAAAGGGACCACATGCAGTTCATATACTGGGGGGTATGAATGGCCATTGGCCAAGGAAAGATCTCTCATGGAGACACAGTAGACAATGGCAGAGAGATCACTGTATTCATTTTTATACTGAGGTGGGTTTTATATAATTTCCTAAAATTTCTAAACAGGCACTTTCCAGAGGGACAGTTTTCTGCTCAGTTTGTTGATAGACCCATTTGGATGAACTCTTAAGAGAGGAATCACTAGCATATCCTCATTCCTTCACCAGAAATCCTCTCTGGTAAGTAGTAATCTTAGGATCCTTTGGGCAGTTAAAAATGTCATTTCTACCAAAATATAAAGGTACAACACAGATACTATTATTTAGATTAAAAACTACGTAACATAACAATAAAAACAATTAAAAAATAAACAAAAATAAGTTCGAGGAGCTGGAGAGATGGCTCAGTGGTTAAGGGAGCTTGCTACTCCTTTTGAAAACCCAGGTTCAATTTTTATCAAACACAGGGCAGTTCACAGCCATCTGTAATTTTGTTTCTGGGAAATCCAGCACTCTCTTCCAGCCTCTGCAGGCACCATGCACACAGGTAGTGCACAGACAACACAATTGTACACATAACATAAAAATAAATCTTTAAAAAGGCTATAAAATAGACATCCTTTATGAGGGGGAAATAGAGAAGTGTGTTCTAAAGCTGTTTATGAAGAAGATGATCCATCTTCCATGACCTTCAAGCCTACCAATTTCCAACTACTTAACTAGTATTGCAACCCTCACAATATATTTTAGAATGTTTTCATATTTCTGCCACTCTCTATACCGGCAAGTCAGTACTCGCCCATGATAAATTTCCACAGGGTAACTTGCGTGTTCATATGTTCTTCCTTCCTACTAGTTATAATTCTGTGACTTGGGTCCTATAGACTTTGTTTGTCACTTGAGCTTCATCACTCTTATCTTGATGCTCTACTCTCTGAGGTGATGACATTGAGACCTTTGTCAGGTGGTTATGACCTGAGATCAGAACCCTCATGGATGGGATTAGTAACCTTGCTAGAATAATCAGGAGAACATTTGCTTTCTTCATTTCTATGCCATAGGAAGAGGCCGGAGAGAGCTTTCTCTGAGTCAGACAGTAACCCATCACCAGATGCTGATTATGGCAGTTCCTTGATCTTGCAGTGTACCGTATCCAGAACTCAGGGAAATCAGTTTTTGTTGAAGCCAGTCAGTCTATATCATCTCATTTTAACAATCAAGGCTGACTAAGATACAAGACTTGTGAAAGTTCTGGTGTTCTCATGATGGCACAGATGTCTGGCCTGGAAGAAAGTATAATACCATGTTATAACATCACTTCTAGAATCAAAATTCACAGTCAAGTCTGGCTTTCTAGGAACTAATTCTCTGACCATGTTAAATATTATTTATTTTTGTTCCCATTTTCCTTATATCCTTATATATCCAGATGATGATAATAGTTCATGAGTTATTAATGATAATAACCATGATATTCTCATGGGTATTGCTTGTTCAAAAGTACCTGTAAAGTAGTAACACTCTTGGGAAAACCTACTGTAAGTGTCAGCTATTGTTTGTGGAGTGTTTTTACTTCATCCCTCTTTCCTCTAAGCTTGTCATAAACTCTGACTCTAATGCTATAAAAAGTATCAGGTTGTCAATTGCTGTGCATTTCTGTCAACTCTGATAACCAGGGTGAATAAGAGGAACAGGATCCACAAATTGTATTCTTTTTCATTGTTGAAAGCAGCCAGCCAGCCATAGTGGCTACATCTCATGATGTTGAGGTGGAAAAATAGTGGCTTGTCAGGGGCAGGGAACATAAAAGCAGCAACTACGAAGTCAGGAAAAGAGACAGGGAGCTGCCTTTGTTGTTTTAGAAATGTATCTAGAACAGGGCACCTCAAACTTTGCATAAATGAAAATTCTTACAATAAGTTATCACTGTCCCCATACCATGAACCACACTAAAATACAAATAAAAGAAAACCTGGTAATACAGTTAGCAAGAATTGGACCATTTTGTTTGTTTGTTTGTTTTGTTTTTTTTTCGAGACAGGGTTTCTCCGTAGCTTTTTGGTTCCTGTCCTGGAACTAGCTCTTGTAGACCAGGCTGGCCTCGAACTCACAGAGATCCGCCTGCCTCTGCCTCCCGAGTGCTGGGATTAAAGGCGTGCGCCACCACCGCCCGGTGAATTGGACCATTTTGAACAAGACTTGTTGTTCATTTGCTGATCCTTTCGGAAACTTGAAACAAAAAAATATGCAAAATATTCTAACCTCAAGTATTCTTCATAATGATCAATGTCATTCATAATTCATGCCTTCAGGTTGGGAATATATAGTTTCTGGTGAGGGGTGTGTGTGTGTGTGTGTGTGTGTGTGTGAGAGAGAGAGAGAGAGAGAGAGAGAGAGAGAGAGAGAGACAGAGAGAGACAGAGAGACAGAGAAAACTAAATGTTCTTGCTTGTAGCTCCCGAGGAGAAGCAACTTCTAGCTTTATCTTTGTCTGACTGCCTTTAGAAGTTTTGTTGAAGCAAGAGGCTCTATTTCCAAGAGAGGAATGTTTCTACACACACGTGTGTGTGTGTGTGTGTGTGTGTGTGTGTGATTTTGCAAGTATCTATAAATTATTTGAGTTAGAACATAATATGCAATTTGTTTACTGAAGTTTAGAGTTCTCAAATAATCAAAAAACCCCCAAAAAAACCAAAAACCAAAAGGTGGGTGTTGTATGGATAGTCACTGGATGAGATGCAGAATTCTCTAGTTATTTGAGGCAGGTGTGCCCAGGAATTGTGTTCAGTTACTGTAACAACCATGAGATTCTGTTCTATACCATTTTTTTTATTTTTATTTACCCCCAAATAACTTATCAATGCTTTATTAAAGATGAAGATAGAGTCAGCACTTGATTGTGTAGAGAGAACGAACTCTCTAAAACTGTCACTTAGTTTTGGATAATTTGGATAGTCCCCATAAACTTCTGTAACAAAGCCTGGAGATATTATGGGCACTGAAGACTGACTACCAAGCTTGTGAGGATTTCCACAAATGAAAAGTCTAGGTTTCCTTTTCAAAATGTAGAGAGTGATAGCAGATCATTAGCCGTGTGTGGGCTCTGGTGTCCTTTGGACTTGCCTAACCTGGCCACACTTGAGCTGGCACCAAAATAGAGTCACTGAGAGTCTCAGGTACAACAAAATGGAAACTTTCCTAGAGAGAAAGGGAGGCTGCTGTTGATATTGATAGACGGCTTTTTTAGAATACCAGGAAGAACAGGTTGGTCATTTATACAGGTCTAATTTCAAGAAAGGTTTCTACTATTTCCTACCAATTGCCCTTGAAGGGCCTCAAACTGGAGAAAAATATGGGGAATCCCAGCATTTGATCCATCTTCCTCACAGTGCATGTGACCAGGAACTTGCAGGTAACTTTCCAGGGTCAGACCTGATGACAAAGGCAGGAGGGAGATCTGGTGGTTTCTGGGTTCTCTGATGCTGCTCTATCCTCCTCCAACAGGCAACCAGGGAAGAAGGGAGATGCTGTCTGTATGCTGTGTCTAGAGAACAGGTTTCATAAGATAAGAAAGAAACAGAGCATTAGGGAATGTTGGATAAGGGGCAGGAAGTGTGCGTTTCAACTACAGCACTCAAATATACAGCCCTGCTGGCATTTCCCTCTACTCGTAAAGGAACTTCAGCTACGGCCAAGACCATTGCTTCAAATGAATAAATGATCTGCTCCACAGGAGAAAATATTAAATATTTGAAGAACATAAACTGAAAATCAGAACTGAAATTATAAACGCTTTTAGTGAAAGCAGAGCCAACAGAAAATGCATGTAAAATGATTTTATGAGATAAGAGAATCTTTCTAACTCTGCAGTAGTCAAAAGAAAAAAAATTAATGCAAAATTGTGGTGTGAAAATGCAAGTTTGAGATTAAAAATATGTAACAATTACTGTGACAGTAGGAACATCAGAATGTACAGCTTCAGTGCAAATGAATAAAGGAACTGGTAAAAATCTTCCTGAAGATGTGAGGAGGGCACATTAGGAAGACATCGCCAAGTGAAAGTGTTGCGCCATGGACAGAAGCAGTGGTGTCAAAAATCGCTCTTGAAATTAGGACTCTCAGAAAGTGAAAAAGAAGCAAACAAAATATTAATCAGAAGTTTTAAGGATCAAAGAAAGAAGAACTCAAGACAAAAAGCCAACTTGAATACTCAGTGGACAGATAAGAAAATGACTATCTGGACAGATAATAAGGAAGTTGAAGAACACAGAGACTAAGAAAATTTAGATGTTTCTAGGTAAAATAAAAGACCAAAGATAATGCCACGTTTCTATCAAGTTTTTTTTTTTTAACAGTGACAATGGGTAATGTCTTCAAAGTTTTTAAGGAAAGGATTTAGATATTAGTGTTTCATATTCAGATGAATTATCATATTCATAAAGATACTCTCAGAACTACAATTTTAAGAAAAAGTTTTCCACTTTAAAATTCTCTTTGAAATACTCCTGGGAGATGGGCTCTGCCAAAAGGAAAGGTCAATGTCTTAGTCTTTTCAGGCTTCTGTTGCCAACTATCATTGATTGGATGGTTTCTGAGTATCCCCCCCCTCCTCCTCCTCCTCCTTCTCCCCCTCCTCCTCAGCAGCAGCAGCAACAGCAGAAGGAGCACATTTTATAGTTAGGCTGGCAGTCCCAGATCTAGGTGCTATCATGGTCAGGTTGTAGTTGAGGACCCTCTTCTGGGATGCAGTCTACAGTTGTCTTGTGTTGTATGAGAATGGAAGAGTTAGCAAACTCTCTGGTGCACCTTCACCAGGTCATGAATAATGTTCATCAAGGCTTTACTCTCACAACTAGATTACTTTCCAAATGTCCCTAATACCATCACTCTGGCGATAAGAATTTCAACATATGGTTTTGAGAGAATATATTCAATCAATTGAACTTAATTATGGATGGAGAGATAGGGAAAATAATCCTTCACAAGAAAGTTAATTAATTTTACTGATGAAGAGGCAATGGTCTAAAAAACACTAGAATCTTAATAATCAAGAATTAGCATGTGAGATGAGAACACTAAAGCAAGGTAAAGGAAAAATTATGTTTAATGCATTTAGACATAGATAAGGGGAGACGAGGTCACAGATTTTAGCTAATTAAGAAAAGTCTCTAGGATTATAAAGGAAAAAAATGCCATACAAATGACAGGAGAAATTTTTACCTAACTAGGGGCTTACTCTATGCTGCTGAGATTAATACACAAACTTTGTGATCAATATTTCTGAATCCAAAGCCTCATGTGCCAACCATCAGTGTGTGACAGACAGAAAGCATTTATGAACCTTGGCTTTATATACGAGGGACTAGAATAGCAATGTATAGCTCGAAGGAATTAAGTAAGGCTGAGATATGGTGTTTTCATTATTGGCTTTAGTGTAATAACAGGAAATGCAATGGCACATACTCAACAAATAAAGGCTAGTCAAGCTTAAGCTCATGTCCCTGGTGCTGCCTAGCCATTCACTGTCTTTGGCACCAATGACACTGAGATTGTTGATAAGGGTCTTGTATCACTGAGAGGGGTTACCCCTTAGGCCACTCAATTGTAAGCTGGAGTCTAAATGCCACTATTTCATTATGTTATTGTGAATTAAGTTCTTGAATATATGGGGGCATGTTTAAGACATACAAATGCTTTAATCTTTAACCAGTATAATGATTTTAATGATTCATCTTAGATCGAGGCCTCCAGATAACACCATCCTTAGACATGCCCCCCAATGTGACTAGAATACATATTCAGCCAGTCGTAACACATGTTAAGACAAGGCAATGAATTGGACATCCACTTCTTAGATAGGCCTCTCTGACATGTTAGTCATCCATCAAAGAAGAACCTGCACTTTCTCCAGAAGCAGTTAATCTGTGTAACCTAGTAGTTAACACTGTAGTTAATGTGTCTCGACCTGGTTTTATGCCCCAGGTTGCTAATTCTCCAATTTATTTGACTTTAATATCCCTTTATTTCCTTATACTATGTCTTCTACTCTTGTGTTATTGGTAGAACATATCTCACTGAGTTATTGTTGAGCATTGAATGAGATCAGGCTTATAAAATACCAGGAACAAAATACATACTCAGTAACTGTAAATGTTGATGGCCATTAATACGATGATGATGTTGATGATGGCAATGACAATGGTCATGATGTTGGGGCAGAACAGCGTCTAGGGCTGCAAAGCACCTTTCCTCTTTCTTCCCTCCTATACATGCAAAGTCAAATTGCCAGTGTTTAAATTAGGCTTAATTATTCTAGTTAAGCAATATGAATAGACCAAATGCTTATGAACATGATAATAGAATGTTTGTTTCTTTTATCTTTCTAATCAGGATTATACAAGTCGTTTCAATTTTACCCTGATAAGAGATTAGTTCAGACATTCCTTATGCTTAAATTGGATGATATACCTCATGCAAGGACACAAAACATGGGAAAATTAAAGGTCACATTTACTATGAGACATGGAAAGCGCCTTCCCCCCAATCATTTCCTTGACAAAAGGTGGCTCCATGACATATTTTGGGGCAAAATTTATTAAAATGTCAGAGAGAGCTATGCATACTCTTGCAGAAGATACTAATAATGATTTTAATGATGGATGTCTTTGTAACCTTCAGGCTGTAATAGTATCAAAACCAATGCCTCACATGAAAAACCCCCAGAAAGAGATGAAAAAAGAGCAATATGTCAGCAAGAGTGAGGCTGTACATTCATTTTGGCATGCTCCTTAGCACTCTATTTCATGGAAGTGACCCTGAATAGTGAAAAGGAACTCAATGTATTTGGCTGGAGGCAACTTATGAAAGCGTTGAAAAGAAATCAGTATATGAAGAATAATGGGGAGACCAAATGCCTAGGCATTTTCAGGAAGCCAAAGTAACCAGTCACATAAATGCAGACTACTTTGGCAGAAAAGTGAATGACAAGATGGGCCAGATAGCCAAGAATTGACAAGTAGCAAGACTGAACTCTAGAAGTCCTAATGACTTGTTCAAGGAGAAAAAGGACAGTCGCTCGATTGGTTGAGTTTATATCTATCTATCTATCTATCTATCTATCTATCTATCTATCTATATCTGCCTGTGATGTGCTATACATTCTGATAATTTGTTTATAGCTATTGACACTGTTATTTCATGGCCTTATGAGGTACTTAAAACCATTATCATTTATAGATGAGAAAGCTGTGGGAAAATAAAAGGTTAAGTAACTTTCCAAACTCACAAGCCTTGGAATTGAATCTCTGAGATTTGGTTCTGTAGCTGGGATACAGTAAACCATCATTGTAAGGCCAGAAGCAGGGGGTAGAAGAAATAGAAAGACTGAGCCCTTGTGCTCGACCACTATACTCTCCTGTCTCTGTCTTTGGCTGATGCAATGTAAATGAGTCCATTCTCTAAGTCCCTTGAAAGAAATGAATGCCTTGTGGGAGATTTGTGTAAGACCTGAGTCACGCACAGTTGCATTTCCAATTCCCAACTGTGCTATATGCTCTAGTTTGTCCAAAACAGTTCAAGTTTATGCGTGCTGTCAAGGGGTAATCAATAACGCTACACTGAAAAGTGTCCCAATTTGAAAGATAAAGTATATCGCCACTCTGTATGGACCGCCAAATGATTAATCCCTGGGTGCCACGAAAGCCACGTTAAAGTCCTTACACAGCTGCACTAAGGGCTTCTTCCTATACGGGTGGGAAGGAGGGGAACTTATCCTGAACTAGGAGCAGTCCTTGTACCAGGCAAAACCAAAACAAACAGAAGAACAAAATAGAAGACAACAGGATCCACAAACAAGGGGCATAATTAGATTGTGCAAAAAATATACTCTGAAAGGTGTTTTATTGAGCTCCCCCTGTTACAGTTGCAGGGAAGATAAAAGACTAATTTCCTCAGAGAAAACTCTGAGGTGAATTTCACACATTTCTGGGTTGTTTTAATATCCATCCAGGTGTTAGAACACAGCCCTAAATATTTGGAGTTAGAGGACACAAGTGGAGTTAATTCATTAGGTTCTGTTCCCAGCTTATTGTCGTGAGCCAGTTGCCAATGTCAACATGTTCATGCTCATAGGGAGTTCACAGGTGGGGTCGGTCACACTTGAATGAGTGCACAGCAGCTATTAAATTAATGAATTGGTGATCAGATGACGTCTCATGGGGATCTTCCTTACTTATGTCATGAAATATAATAGTTATTTATGAAATATATGTTGAATGTTGCCTTTTCTTACTTAAAACAACGGTTAGAGCTGGACATGGTAGTGTGTGCCCGTAATCCTAGCACTCGAGAGGAGGTTGGAGGGGATCTGAAGTTCAAAGTTAGCCTTGGATACACGAGACCTGGTCACACAAAACCTCATATAAATAAATAATAAATAAATAAATAACCACAAGGACATTCTTGAATTCAGAGAGCCCCGTCAATGTCAGTGACTCGTTTTTTTTTTTGTTGACATTTTGTGAAGTCACATGCAACCGTATTACTCCATTCTATATTATTTTTAAAAATAATCTCTGTTGGTGACTAATATGGTTTATTTATTTATTTATTTTTATTTTTCATTTTATGAGGTGGTGTTTGTTGTGCTATGCTGTCCAGGCTAGGCTCTAACTCCAGCGATAAAATGATTCTTTCATTTCAGCTTCCTGAGCAGCTAGAACTGTGGACACCTAGACCAGAGACAGCAAGAAGCCACTAACTTCAATATGTGACCACTCCAGAGAACGTATCAACACTTCTTACATCTACTAGAGGAAAGTCAACTCTCAATGTCTGCAAGAGGTGGCAATGCTAAATGTGAAACTGTAAGTGGAATTACAAATTCTTATTTATTATTTGTATCGATTTAGTGAATTACACTCTCTTTGACAACAAAACGGCCATTGGATCTTTAGGTCAGAGCAAGAAGTTTTTTTTCCTTTCTATAACCCAGAGAGGACCAGAAAACAGAGAAGTGTGGAGCCCAACCTCAGGTATTGTCTGCTCATGAACTGTCACCCAAATAGATATCCCATGATTACGTCTCAGTATATAGCGAGAGAAAGAAAAATAATATACTCAGTGAGATCTAAAGCACCAAGGCTGATCCCCAAAATTGGGTTCCTAGCGTTAAAATAGCAGAATGGGTTTTTTAAGGGTCTATATTGCAGTGGGAATGCACTGACTCCTGATAAGTGACAGATCTGTTAGAATTCATTCTTTTACAATTACCAGGCAGGAAATTACTTAGAAAACTCTAGAAACCTGGTCAAGTACTCCTATTTACTTCTCGCCGTTTGGTTTTGTTTCAATTCCTTTCCAGTGTTTTGCTGATAAAGCTGGAGCTGAGGCGGATGGGTTTCTGTGCTGCTAATGCACACCGTGCTCTAGGATACTCGAAATAATTGCCCTTATACTGGCTCAAAATTGTGAGGCAGAAACTTCCGAGGAGCTGTCATCTTGACTCCGGTGGTTTCAAGCCCATTACTTCTTCTGTCTTTCCCACTGGAACTGTGTCCTCCTCCCCTTTTGGTTGAGGTGCACGTAAGGTAGGACAACTTTGTAGACAGACAGGTGGGAGCTTCACTCTATTTTCCCTTCAGATTCCTCCGTGTAACCACTCAGTATCTATTCGTTCTTTCTTTGTCTACAAGGGCATCCGGGTTCCATCTATCTGCTCAAAGAACGGTGCTGGGTCCTGCATGAGCAACTGAATCAGCTCCACTCCTTTGCAATTTCTGTCTGCTTTGATCAGGAGAAACTGGTGGTTGTCATAAGCAAAACATCCAATATTAGCTGGTTAACACAAGAGACGCTCGCTCCTCATTCATTCCTTAGTTCAGCAAGGGGCAGCAGGTGGCTGTACTTCATGCACCTGTAGTATAGGATCTCGGAGAACTCCACATAACTCCGAAACTCCAGGAAGCAAAGAACAGCAGGGCAGTTGTAAATAGGCATTTTGTACAAGGCGCATTTGAAATCTGTGGTCCCTTCAGACAATAATGGGCTGGCAAATTTGGTTTTCATGTGAATCAAGGAGGAAAAACGAAACAGTTAAACAGAGCTTTGTGAACGCATATCAGATAGTATCTGAAACATAATGTCATTTTAAACAGTAAAACCACCCTGCAGCGTTGCTTTTTCATTGTCTTCTAGTGTTTGGTTATAGAGATTTTAATTGGTGCTGTGGGTTACTCAGCTTTCTGTTACTGTAACAGACATCTGAAATATATCAATGGACAAAGAGGTAAGGATTATTTTGACTCACAACTTGGAGGTTTCAGATTGTCATCATTTGGCTGTTGTTTTGGGGTCTCTACCTCAGCAACATATTCCAGCTAGAAAGGTATGGTAGAACAAGGGGTTCAACTCTTAGTCAAAAAAATTGATGAGAGAAATGGGAGAGCAAAGGATCTATAATCCTCTTGGAGGGATGCCCTCAGTGACTTAAGACTTCTTAGTAGCTTGTCCTCTAACCACATAATACCAATCAAAGAAATCTTGATAAACGTGTGATAAACCCCAACAGAGGGACAATCCACAAAACCTAACCTGTACTTCTGAAAAGTGTCAGTGATGTGAAAGTTAGACAAGACAGGAACACACAGATATGGGAGGAGAGGAAGGAATGCATGATGGTTAAATGTTATGTGATCTCTTGGATGCGATTCTAGGACAGACCAATTACAGTGGTGAAAGAAATGGACCAATCGGAATGTATTAATCCAGGTTTTCTGGCAAAACAGAATCAATATGATATTTGGATTGCTAAAATAGAAATTGGCTCACGTGATTTTGGAGGCTATGAGGTCCTAATAACCTATGATTTTATAAGCTATTGATCAGAATAAATTTGTATAATTCATTCAGATGGTGAAAGACCAAAAAATGGGGAGTGGATAGGTTGGTCCCAACCCAAGTTTTTTTTGGCATAAGAAAACTCCCTCTTATATGGGGGGTTGGAGTGTAATGTCCTAATCTAAATATAAATTCCTGGTATCTAAAAGAAGATGTGTGTAGGTGGGAGGGGCGGGACAGGAGTCCCATCTGAGATAGAAGCAAGCTTCCTGTTTCTATACCGTGTTATTCAGGCCCTCAGTGGGTTGGGTAAAGCCTACTCATCACTGCTAGGGAAGTCTTCTTCACCCAGTCTCCTGGGCCAGAACCGATGCTTTACCTTCTACCTCAGTATTTCTTCACCAATCAAGTTGGTACACAAAATTAACCATCACATTGAATAAAACATGTAGATTTATTAACAGCTATGAGCCAATGCGAATTATTATTTTTGATAAGTGTGTTCTAACCTGTGAAAAATGCTGACATGAGAGGAATCTCTGGGAAAATATATACAATGACTAATTTTGAAAATTTGTCCGTATCGTTAATTTTCTTTCAATGTTAACAGTCCCAATCAAAACAAAAGCAGGAAGTGTAAATGAATTGATTAGCCCAAGGGAGGAAAACAAAGTTGACCGGGACACAAAGGTAATAGGGATATTATACAACATCCCAATTTGCCAATTCATTTTGCAAAAGAAAAAAACAGGACTTGAACAGACAAATTACCTAAAGATCTCACAGGCAACGAATAGCACTTGCTTCAAAATGAATGACTTATAATCTTCAACCCATTCTGGTGTAGATGATGTTATAAGCAAAAGGCATTATGTATTGCATGCCCCACATAATAGGAGTACTGTATTACACACACACACATACACACACACACACACACACACACACACACACACACACACTCACACACATTTCTGGTTAATTCTTGGGATATCAGCAATTCTTTCTGTTTTGCAGTAAGTAGCTTACCTGCTGAGCCATCTCTCTAGCCTGGGGAGGGGTATTTTAAGTAGACAGGCGAGTGGATGGTAATAGCTCATTTAAAAATATTCCTTGGGGCCAGAACTGTAGGTTATAACCTTAAATTTCTGAAAAAGTGCCGATCCTAAGTGTGGAAGAGAGCCTGAGGCAAAATGCACCGGTTGTCTATAATTTTAGCTGTGCTGTCTTGGAGAAAGGAGTCAAATGGCTGTGATATTCTCCTCTTTAACCCTTGATGCACATAATAATACTGACCATTTTAAAATACTTTTATCTTTGTGATGGAGTGATACATCGATTTATTATTTCTATTTCATACCAAAACATTGGAATGGAATATTATTTTCATTTTTTAAACTATAAAAGACCCCTTTACCTAACCATTTCCCATATCTCATGTATAAAACAGTTTACACAAAGAAGCTAAGATAAAATCTGACCGACGATTAACACATCTCTCACCCTTCCCTGGAAAAACCCTTTCTTCAGTAGGAGTCATTTAACACGGAGACCCACAACTGACTGCAAACTTCCAAGTCTGTGTCATATCCCTTCTTCCCAAAGCTCAGAAACTTGTAGAAGGGACAGAAAGATTTAAGATCAGGAAGTGGTAGATGACTTCAGTGAAATTATTTTCTAGACACAAGGGCAGTTGCACGTATGAACTCACAATGGTGGTGTCAGCATGCATGAGAATTATTATGCAAGTTCAAACCAGATAAAATTCTAGCATGGAGAGTCAAGGTGGGTATAAAGTACCACCCTGAGTGAAGGATCTTTTCACTATTGATAGCAGCAGGGAGAGTTCCCTAAAAAGTGTATGGCCCCTGAAAGTCAACCACTCTTCAATGGGTGGTCACACATTAACTCAAGAGTTTAAGAACAGTATCAATCATCCTTGATGGGATTGGAAACTGTGGACATCCAGGAAGAGGAGGTGGATCCGGGAAGAACTAGAAAGATAGACGAATATGGTCAAATACATTGTAGAAGTTCTTGGAGAATTAATTGAAAAAGGCAGCATTTTTATTAAAGAGTATAGTCAAATGTAGACCTTTATTTTCTAGATTTCTTCATCCATGCATTTTTGTAGCCATTCATAGGCATTATATAGTGAAACAGCTGTGTCGTTAGTGGCACGCTCAATATCTGATTGGATTGAAGCCACCTTCATTTCTGTAACTAGAAATATAAGAAAGCAGAAGTGAAATAAACTGCATTCCATCTTGTGAGATGGCTTTATTCCTTCCTTCCTTACTCAATCCCTCTTCAGGCTAAGCTTGTGACTCCTGGTTTCTTAGAGGATGTAGGAGTTCATTCTCATGCCCATCAGCTCAGTAGTGCTTGGTATTGTGACCTCATTGAAGAGAAAGCTATGCTTTTTTCACTCCCTGGGAATCTCAAGAAGCACGTAGCTGGAATGAGGTCTTTGATCCATTTTTATTCAATCTGGTCCTTCTTTTACAAACCAGGACTCCATCAGTTATTATGGAACTGACAGAGGCTGCAGATGATTCCAAAGCTCCTGCTACCAGTCCTGTTTTGCTAATCAAGTGTTTTGTAAGTTCTCATGTAAGAGTTTATAGTCCTGTTAGTTGACAGGGTTTCCCACACACAGTTTTTAAAAGACAAGGTCTCTATGTATAGCCCTGACTGACCTGAAATTAGTTATGTAGATCTGCCTGCCTTTGTCACCCTAATGCTAGGAATAAAAGTGTGCATCACTGTTCCTGGCATATGTATGTTTTTTAATTATTATTTTAAATTATTGTTTCATCATTATTATGGATATCAATGCCTTGTGTGCTAGGTAGAAATCAAAAGCATTTCTTCTAATAGAATATAGGCTATATTTTTCTTTTGCCTCCAATCTGAGTGTGCAGTTTGAGTTAATATCTACTGATAGCAACTGATCAAATATTTCTTTGGCATGACTACAAGAAGGAACAAAAATGATGTGGTAAAATAAGCAATGGTTCAATCTCTTTAATGAGACTGTAAGAGTATGTAAGTTATACTCAAGCTGTGATTAGTTATAAGCCATATATATCATATTTCCTGAATTTTTATTGTTTTAGCAAAAATGAGAAGATTTCATGAAGGAAAAGGAAATGGCTGTCCCTCTGTCATGGGCATTTCCCCCCATTTTTTCTTGGTGAGGTTCATGATTCTGAATTTTGAAACTATAGTGTAATCAAACAGAATGTGTTCAGTTTATTCTGAGAACTGAGCCTCATGTTAGAATCTAAAGAAATATCCGAGACACAGTTCTTGATTTTTAAGGAGCAATAACCAGGTAAACAATAAAGTTGCACCAATAAAAGTATTAACATGCCACAAAGATGGAAATAATTCACCAGAGAGGGTGTACTTTGAAGAACACATAGGGTTTTACTTACAAAGAAGTCAACAGAGGGGCATTATGAATAATCATCGTACAGAATCAGTTTAGATATAGTATTGGAGTAATAGTGTGTGTTCAGAGACATCTAAAGAACTTTCACTAGTCGCTGGAGGGACACCTGTCAAGAGTAATGATAGAGAAGTACTAGGAAGCATTGCCAAAGAATGAGCAAGGCAGTAGATTGACAAAAGCCCATTAGAATGCATTAAGTTTTCAGCATTATGTTACATGTGAGGTGTGAAACAAGAGACTTCGCAGACTTCATGGTGCTGCTCTTAATCATTTATGACCAAGCTGACACTGAGAAGGCAAACCAATACAGATGGAGAAACTAACATGTGAGTTTGTAGCTAGTGCTACATTGGCTTGAAGTGTAGTTTGAATTCAAATAAGATACAAAAATCAATGTAATCTGGAATATCAAAGAGTTACAGAAAGAGTTGAGCTGGTCCTTGAACAAAGCACAGGCTTGAGTCAATAGTCCTTAACTGAGATGAGCACTACCCCCTAGTGGACATACAGAGATGTATGGGTATCACTGTCTTTGTGTGCTTTTGCACATGCACTGCACACATGCATGTCCTCTTAAAAATTAGAATATATTCACTGTACATAGTACTGCATATAGACAGTCTATTTCAGTTATAACAGGTCATTAGATCATGCTAATGACCCCCTCAGTCCTCCATTTATTTTTCCCTCACCCTTCTGTCCTCCTGTTAGTCTCCTCTTTCCTATCATCTCTTATGTTCTACCATCTATGTATCTATTTATTTATATATGTATGTATGTATGCATCTATCTATCACCTATGTATCTATCTATCATCTATCAATAATATATATGAATAAATGGCTTATGCATTTATAAAATAAAGGACACACTAATAAATTAAAATACAGCAAATTGGTTCAGACACTATATAAATCAATACGGAGGTTCTTTAAGACAATAAAATTAGAATTTGCATTAGATCCAGATATATACTATTCTGACTAGTCGTGTGTCAACTTGACATACAAACTAGAATCATCTGAAAGGAGGAGCCCTCAGTTGAGAAGATGTCTCCATAAGATCTGGCTGCAAGACATTTTCTTAATTAGTAATTGATGGGGGGAATATCCAGCCCATTGTGGATGGTTCCATCCCTGGGTTGTCTGTACTGGGTTCTATAATAAAGCAGGCTAAGTAAGCTATAAAAAACAAGCCAGTAAGCAACTTAGTAAGTAAGACCCCTCTATGGTCTCTACATCAGCTCCTGCCTCCCAAGTTTGAGTTCCTGTCCTGATTTCTTTCCACAATCAACAGTACTGTGGAAGTGTAAACCAAATAAATCACTTCCTCCCCAACTTGCCTTTTGGTCATGGTATTTTGATGCAGCAATAGAAACCCTAACTAAGAAACCTGCTTTCTGAGCACATAGCCAAAGGACTGCACAATACACCTGCACATCCATGTCTATTGCAATGCTATTCACAGTAGTCAAGTTATGGAATCAGCTTAGGTGTCTCCAACAGATGAATAGAGTTTTATTCAGCTACAGAGAAAAAATGAAATTGCATCTTTTGACGGGATATAGAAAGAACTGGATTTAACTTTAAATGCCACAGTGGAGGGGAGGATAAGGGTTGCTTTATGCATCGTTTGGACAAGGATGGTAAATGCCTAGCAAAGCACAGGAGTTCCTTATTGAAGAATTGTCTTTTTCAAAATCTGAAAGTGCTCCAAGTATGCAGCCCTAAGTAGACAAGCAGAGGACAAAGAGCAGATTTCAGAAACTGAGAACAAAACAAATACAACAATCCTAGCTATATAACTCTTGGTCAATAGGAAATTTTAATTTGATGAAAAAAAAGAGACTTTCTTCCTTTAAAATGCTTATTAACATTCTTTTCCCCCAGAAATAACATGATTAATTAGTTGTTTTGTACAGAACTGCAGTTTTACATACTATCAAGGGTTAGACATTGCAAGTTGTCCTCTAACCAGAGCCCAAGTCTGCCATCACCTCAGGTGTGGGTTAACTTAGGCATGACCATCTTGGTGCTCCACTGGGCAGAATTTATCTGCTATCCTGACAATCCACTTCAGGGTATGTGGTGGTTTGGGTAAAAATGGACCCCATAGACTCATAGGGAGTGACATTGTTATGGTGTGACCTTGTTGGAGTATGTGTGACCTTGTTGGAGTATGTGTGACACAGGAAGTGGATTTTGAAATTTCAGAAGCTCAAGCCAGGCCCAGTGTCATTCTCTTTTCCTGCTGCTGGATGTAGGACTCCAACCTGCTTCTCTAGTACCATGTCTGTCTGCATGCTGCCCTGTTTCCTGCTGTGACAATGATGGACTAAACCTCCGAACTGTAAGCCAGCCCCAGTTAAATGTTTTTCATGATAAGATTTGCCATGGTCATGGTGTCTCTTCACACCAATAAAACCCTAACTAAGATAGGGAGACTGAAACTCTGTTGAGCTCAGCTGTTTCTGCCAGTCTTTACACCCCACAGCTTTGTCAGCTATTAGTTTTCATTGGCTTCCTTCTCTGGGCATCTCAGCTTCTTCCCCTATATCTAACAGATAAATATCTACATCTCATATTCAGAGTGCCCAGGATTGTGAATCTGGACAGTTTGGCATATAGGCACCCTCTCTAAAGCAGCAGCTTTGGGGACCCTTGAATGACTTATAAAGATTGTTTGCCAGGGCCTTGAGTTAGTTTGTCTCTACATTAGTTATATGTGGATAAAATGATATAGCCAAAGCACAGAGTAGGCAAAACTATGCAAAAGAAAAACAGACAAACGAATGAACAAAAAACCCAACCCAACAACCCAAACTGGGCTACAAGACCAACAAATGTAACTTTTCAAAATTTCAACCCTTTGGCAAACCTATATCTTCAAAAATATTTACATAACAATCTACAACATTAGCAAAATTGCAGTTAAGAAGTAGCAGCAAAAATAATTTTATGGTTGGGGTCACCACAACATGAGGAACTGTATTAAAGGGTCACAGGAAGGTTGGGAACCACTGGTGCAGACTAAAATAAGGAGGTTTAATTGAAGTAGATCTTTTTCTTTTTTAATATTAATTGCAAATTTTTTGGTATATTAGCTCAGGCTTGTTATCAATTAACTCTTTTTAAAATTTTTTTTGTTGAAAAAATTTCTGCCTCCTCCCTACCTCCCATTTCTCTCCTCTTCCTCCCACTCCTCTCCCCCCACTCCATTCCCCCTCCCTCTTGAGTCTGAAGAGCAGTCCTGATTCCCTTCCCTGTGGGAGGTCCAAGGCCCTCCCCCCTCCATCCAGGTCCAGGAAGGTGAGCATCCAAATAGGCTAGGCTCCCACAAAGCCAGGTCATGCAGTAGGATCGAAACCCAGTGCCATTGTCCTTCGCTTCTCAGAGAACCACAACTAAGGATAAATCTGAAGCCAGTGTTGTTGCACACACGAGGAAGACATTGTTGTTCATTGAAGACTCTCACATTTATACCCACCCTTGTGCTCACTGTTAATTTCAGAGAACATTATTTTCAAATATAAAGTTCAATAGCCTTACTCTCGCTTCCAATACAATAACTAAAAAACTTAATCCAGATATCTCCCCACTCAGGAACACCCTCCAACCTCCTCTGCTTTAATTTATAATAAGAACCTTTCTGGGAATTAATTGCTAAGTAAAGACATCATGGCTGTGAATGGCTTCACTTTTTATAATGACCTAGGGTCTTGTTTGATGGAAAGAAATATATCTGCCGGGTGATGGTGGCACACGCCTTTAATCCCAGCACTCGGGAGGCAGAGGCAGGCGGATCTCTGTGAGTTCGAGACCAGCCTGGTCTACAGAGCTAGTTCCAGGACAGGCTCCAAAGCCACAGAGAAACCCTGTCTCGAAAAACCAAAAAAAAAAAAAAAAAAAAAAAAAAAAAAAAAAAACAAACCCAGAAAGAAATATATCAATAACCCATAGAAGACAGTTTATAGCCTGCTTGTCTGCCAACCAAATTGAGCCCAGAAATGATTTTCATTTTGGCAGCTTTGCATTTCATTTGAATTATAGTATATATACTATACTATAAACATTTGCATTATAGAGATAGAGCACACCAAATAGTGATGCCAACACTCTACCAACCAGAAGGGCCAAATTGAAGAAAAAGATGTGTACCAGTTCCTAAGAGGAAAAGTATAGGGGCAACAGTGAAAAAAGACAACGCGATGAGATAAAGGTCAGGTGGACAATTTTCTTTGGCTGTG
Organism: Microtus oregoni; assembly: GCF_018167655.1. Classification (NCBI taxonomy): domain Eukaryota; kingdom Metazoa; phylum Chordata; class Mammalia; order Rodentia; family Cricetidae; genus Microtus; species Microtus oregoni. The sequence goes on along the minus strand of NW_024543095.1, from coordinate 8,632,939 downwards.
CTTTTAAATGCTTACCTTACACATCTGTTGAGATGGTCATACTTCCTAACCCCAGCTTGACACCTATATGCCAGGGGAGCAGGCTGTCTCTTTCACCCACATGTAGGGCAGGTCTAGTGGGAAAAATAAATGTGCACTTAGAAGTCTAATTAAAACACACGCTGTCAGCAACAGCATCCTGAATGCTCCATTAAACATTTTATGAATGCCCAAAAGCATCCCTGTTCATGTTTGGAGTGGCACATTTTGGCTTTCCTGGTGACAATTAGGATTAGACCCAGGACACTGGAGAATTTGCACTCCATCCCATATGGCCAAGTCTGTAGGTGGATTGTTCTCCTGGTGCTTGAAACTCAATGAAAAAACTCTGGATAGGAATTAGATGAGAAGGATGGAGAATGCAAATGAACACTCTATGGATGACTTTACATTCTGTATGGCTAAGTTATGGGTTGGATTCAACTGTCAGATGGCTATGTATTATTCATGATCAAATTCAGGGTAAAGATAACAGATGGCAAAGGCATATTCATGGTCAAATCATAGTTGTTAGATTAATTATAAATCTACATAAGAATTGGATAATAATAATTTAGAGTGCTCTCAAAAGAACACTGTGCAGATCATCTAATAAAAAGAATTTTTAAAATAAGACGCAAAGGTTATTGGGTGACATTAAACATTTTATGTTGCCATAAGTTATTTTCCAAAAAGACTCCCTAGTAGCATAAAGCATTTTCTGTGTTTTGCTAACCTGTGGCTTATTTGATATAGCTGGTGGTAACAGTGTCACTTCTTTAAGGGACTTCAGATGATTTACACTTAGCCAGAACGTCAGGGGACTAACCAAGCTCTGTGAGACACTAAAAGTGTTTTTGTCTGCATCACCACAACTCATCATGCATAATACAAACAGGCTCCAAGCCCAGATTCTTTATAACTGTAGTCAGCATCCCTGTGCACCAGTTATCTTGCCATTTCCTCTCTGAAACACCCACCCCCTTCTCCCCTACCTGTATTATTCCCCACAATGCTGACCTGTACAGGTTGTAGTAGTGAGCTCTTTCGGTCTTCTTTATTACTACTGATTAGTACCGAGGAGCACAAATATGTATGGAAGGAGGCCGTGAACAGCCCCACAGATCCTACCCTGAAGCATCTCCTCAGACTGGCACGTCTAGCTACTGTTGTTCAGTGACCAGTTTCACATATGTCCCTTTTGGTTGTGGAAGCTTAATGGGTAGATGAGGTTCTCTATTATCAACCCAAAAGTTTCTGCATTATCCTTATGGTTTCCATACATCCTGCACACATTCTTTGTATTAAATTCTCCTCCATTACTCTCTTTGAGGATGCCATCTGTTTCCTACTAGAATCCAGGCTGAAGCATTTCCTAATCGTAGACACATAGAGTCAGAGAGCATCCTGCTGCCCTGGAACATGGAACAGATCTAGTCAATCCTCATTTCACTGATGAAGGAACCGGGGTGGACAGATGTTAGGGAATTTGCTCAGTCATTAGCTGCTATGTGAAAAACTTGGGACTAGAATCAAGATCTAAATTTCTTTTCATTTTTAGTTTGTTTCTTCTCTTCTTCTTTTATGGTTCTGAAATTGAACTCAGGGCATTATGAGTGTTAGGTAAATACTTTACCCCAGACTCATGAGTACATTCTCAAGACAGAATCCTACATAACACATCATGAAATGTGTTATGTAGCAAGAAGACACTAGCTGAAGGTTTAAATCCAGGACAATTAGCCACTAGGCTGACAGGTACTGCAATTGTCCATGTATATAACTGCTTCTACTCAGGGTATTGACAGTTTGATAAAAGAACTCACTTAAGATGTTCGTGATAATAATGTAATTCCTAATGATATTTTATACACGCATAAATTGATGCCCAGTCCAATCATCATCAAAGAGGCTACTGTTGGCAGCTGATGGGAACAGATGCAGAGACTCACACCCAAACATTAGGTGGGAAGAGCCCAAATTGAAGATCTCCATTGCACCCCTTCCTTTGGAGCTCAGGGAACCCTGTGGAAGAAAGGGAAGAAGAAATGTAGGATCTAGAGGAGTTGAGGACACCTCAATAACACAGCCTTGTAGGATGCTTTAATGATACAGAAGAACTTTGGGTGACTGTCCAGGTAGTGAGATGTCTCTGTCAATTCTAGAGTTTTGGAAGTTGCTTACAATGCACTTCCTGTTTACTTAGGTAATATTATATCCATTGGGGGTCTTTGATGGAGCTGAAGAATAGATATAGTTGTAGTTTTCCTTAGTTATGATATAGGGTAAAGTAGATACAAATATTATAGCTTTAATTCTTGATTGATACCTGCTTTGTTATATGTAATTTTACTATGTTAAAGTTAAAACCTTCCTTTTTATTTAAACAGAAAAGGGAAATGGTGTGGGAAGTCCCTCTGTATATGTGTTGCCTTTATTAGTTAATGAATAAAGAAACTGCTTTGACCTGTGATAGGGCAGAATAGAGTTAGGTGGGGAAAACTAAACTGAATGCTGGGAGAAAGAAGGCAGAGTCAGGAGAAGCCATGGAGCCACCAGAGGAGAAAGATGCCAGTTGCCAGCCAGAACCTTGCTGGTAGGCCACAACCCTTGCGGTAAAATATGAAATAGAAATGGATTAACCAAAGATATAAGAGCTAGCTATCAATATGCTTAAGTGATTGGCCAAGCAGTGATTTTAATAGTAATAATAATATTATTATAGTAATAGAACACAGCCTATAGAATCAACTAAGCAGGGCTCATAGGGATTCACAAAGACTGAAGCAACGATCATGGAGCTGGTATGAGTCTGTGCTAGTCCTCTGTGTTTATGCTATGGTTGTTAGTTTGGTGTTTTTGTGGAACTCCTAACAGAGAAATTGGAGGTGTCTCTGACTCTTTTTGCCTGCTCTTGAGACCCTTTCCTCCTGCTGGCTTGCCTCCCCCAGTCTTGAGCTGAGGGTTTGTGCCTAGTGTTATTGTATCTTGTTATGGTGTGTCTGGTGGATATTTTTTTGAGGTCTGTTCTTTTCTGAAGGGAAATGAAGGAAGTGGATCTGTGGGATAGGGAACGTGGGGTGGGAGAAGGGCAGTTGGGGCCAAGATGTATTGAAGAGAAAAGATAAGAAAAGAAACAAGAAACAAAGATAGTTATGATTAAATCCAGAAATCCATATAATCTTGTGCTAGTTTTTCACTAACTTGTCAAATTGACTCGGGAATTTTGCTTTAACTAGTAAACATACTAAAGGGGGAGAACATAAGGAGGAGACTTTAGTTCCCAGTTACTCCTCAAAGACAGGTGGAGGGGATGGGCAGGGGAATGGTTGAATTTAGGAAAGCTAGGTGTCACTTCATAGGCTTCTGGAAGAGACAAAAAGATAAAACAATAACCACCAGTTGAATGTCTGTGTGCAGGAACTGCTCTGAGGGGTTTGTGCTCATTATTTTATGTAATTTTAACCATATCTTCTTTTATGTGAACAGAGTAAAGTAAAAAGAAGGTATACCTGTAGTGAAGGGAAAAGCCTGGCTGAGACTCAAGAGTTCAATGTATGTTCATACTGGGGAACGAACTCAGTGCCCGTGTTTGCTAGGCAAGTGCTCTACCACTGAGATAAATCCCTAAACCCTTATCTATGCTCTTTTGCATATAATTGAGATTCACTATTCCAAATTAATTGTTAGGTATTTAATAGTTTTTCTTCAATCTATTTCTGGAGAGTGATTTTTCGTCTTTTGTATTTATTGTATCCCTATCTTGATATCTGTGCATCTAGTGTAGCGTTCACCTTTTTAATTGCAAGAAGTAGCTTTCATGGGAAAATACTTTTTCTTTAGATGGGATGTTTGATGTCTGTTGGATGGGGAGCTCTGGGTTTTGTTAGAGGGAATTTCAAAGAAAAGTGACTGGTTTCTTTTTAAAGATAACAGTGTCCATGAGTACCTCAATAATTTATACTGTAACAGTTCATGAAAGTAGTTGTGGGATTTTCAGTAGGCAGAGACTTCCAAGGAAAAGTGTTCTCGGGTTTCCCAGAGCTAGTTAAGCCTTCATGCCACTGGGACTCATGAAAGTGACTTCCAGTATCCCTGATGCTTAATGATGATAGGGCCACCTCCAGTTCTGTAAAGCAAAGCACAGGTAATGTTCAGGGCTGTGTCAACAGAAGCCACGCTTTCTTAGACACCTAATGTGAAAGTGATCTTAACTAGAAATTCTGGGTTCACTGGAGGGGTTCTCAGAATATGGCATCATCAGACATAGTTCTGAAGAAATCTTCAATGTCAAGAAATTTTCTATGTTCCACTTATATGTTTCGTACTGGTGTCTGTGACACTAATAATCATATGATTTTACAACAGTCCTCTGGAGTTATTGTGGTCAGCTCTAAAGCTTATACCACAACTAGCTGCTTTTATAGACTGGTATAACTGATATTATACCTTCATCAGGACCCTAGCAGACAAGCATGATTAGTGTTAGGGCTGTTGACACTAATGTCTGTGGTTCAAAGTGGGCCGCATAGGAAATATTCTCTCAACTGCCTGGGGCTTGGAGAGGTGACATTTGGATTAGTGGTCCTGATGTTCATGCCCTTTGAGGTATGGGACGTGGAGAAGACCTCTACTAGATCTTCACCTCAAAGGTAAAATGGGGATGCTAAGGCTTATGGGTACCGTGGCTCTGGAAATCCAGGCCATAGGTGTTAATATCCTAAGATCCCACAGGGAGCTCTGTGCTGAGGATTTTGTTGTTGATAATCTAGCACCACCCAATGTGAAAGTGCTTTTCTGTTGAGCAAACTTGAGTGATGCCAAAGGTTCTTGCCCTAGGGGATGCAGTTCCAAAGCTGGAGAGACCTTCAACAGATGTCCGGTCAGGTGCACATGTTTGTCTGACTTGTGGCTGTTGTTGCCATGTTCTTGGAGCTATGAGGCTCTGCCAACAACTCTCTAGCCCCTTGGAGGTATATAAAGACTATGTCAAAAAAAAAAGAACACGTCAACAAGGAATCCAGAGTAATATCTATAATCTCAAGGAAGTTCCAAGGGATCACCCCTAAATTATGCCAGTAAAATACAGGTGAAGACTTGGCTTTTGGTGACTGGCACTCTTTCTGGGCCTATGATTCCTGATAGGACATTTCCTATATAGGGACTGACTGGCACAATAAAACAGAGTATTGGAATAATATTGACCATCTGAAAGTCATGATCTGAGGAGAAGACTTTTTCTATTTTCCAGGGTATAGGACAGGTGTAAATCAAGGTGGTAGCCACTGCAGCCCCTGTTCCTGAAGCTTCTGATGTGTGAGTTTCCTTCTATCTAATAAGACACCAGTAGATCCAGGGTTTTGGAAGGGACAAGTATTGGATTGCCAGCTCCTAAAATGGCATCTATACTTGGTGTCACGGAGGTACACAGTCAGTAATTTCTCTGGAGTACAAGAGTTGCTTTAGACCATTCAGCACCCTAAACTGGATTTAAAGCTTGTACGTATTGAGGGTCCCTGCTACAGTCAGCATTGCTTTCTGTTTTTGTAAAGGGGTGCCTGGCCATTTGCACGACCTTACATTAACAAATCTGGCTCTATGCTCCAGTCAGGAGTGAGGGTGAAAGTTATAAGTTGCTTTGTTCTTTTCTTTAGGCTGCCTCTTTGATTTTTTTTATTGTTTTAGAGTTCTAATCACTTCTTTGCTATTTCCTGAATTTTCACTCATTGATTCTTATTAAAATGCAGTGTCTTTGTGGTCCTGACACTTCTCTGTGTACAAATGTTGCTTCTGTGCATCCATCTTGGCTCTCTCCTCATTTTCTATTCCCCTTCTTTCCCATCTTTTCCTCCTCTCCTTCTATTCCACTTTGTCGTCTTTACCTTGTCTACAACCAGTTTCTTCTGTTTCCTTCTTCCTCTTCCCTCTCTCATATCCCTCTGCTCCCCTTCCTCTTCCAGGTACACCCTTTATTCCCCTTTACCTCCTCACCATTCCCCTTCTCTTCCTGCCACTCCCTCTTTTGCTATTTTCCTATCTCTCCCAATACTTCTTCCTCTCTCCCTTTTGCTCCCTTCTTTCCTCCTTCATCCCTCCTTCTCTCACCTTCTGCTTACTGTCCCCCCAATGTTGTGCCCTTCTCTCCAGTTCCATGCCCTGGTTTAAAGGAGAAATGAATATGTTTTTCAAAGGTGAAAATTATTTTCTTAGTGTGACATTATAAGTAGTTGCCATCTCTTTTTAACCAAAACCAGCATTTTCCTTGTTCCATTCAATAAACTTCCCTCACTGAGCTGGACAAATGTCCTGTAATTTAACTCCCTTGGGGAGCTTGACTCCAATAAGTGTGCTACAATAAGACCTTGAAAGACTTTGAAACTTACAGATTTCACAGGAGAGGTATTCTGAGGAATGGAGAAACAGAAAGGACTCTGACTTTAATTGTATCTTTTTCTATCTGTGTATGGATTACACTGTCCAGAAAGTCAACAGGTTGAATGAAAGAATGAAGTGTTAGGCTGTTCTCTGTAACTGAGTCTGAATTTTTATAAAGCAGTAGCTATCTTACATGTTCATCTTCATCCTTCCCCTATTCCCCTTACTTCTCCTCCATCCCATTAAACCTAGAAAGAAAATGTAAGCTATAAACCTTTCCGCTGACTTCATAACTCACCAAGATTTGCCTTTCACCCGCATCTGGGCTTGAAAAACACTACTATGGAAGGTTTAACTAAAACCTGTTTTTCTTACATTTCTCCATGGGAAAAAAACAAAACAGCAACAACATCAACAATGCAAACAAACAAAAAACCCTGCCACTAACAACATAAGTGGTTCCAGCAGAATGCTGCATTTTTGGAAGCCCTACCTCGTAGCTCAAGGGTGGCTGAGGACCAGAGTCGATTTCCACAGACTTGTTTGATTAGAAGAACAGCAGCATCGTTTTGCTGTAAAAAGCATCTGTATGCGGCTCTGAGGTCGCAAACCATTCAATCGTGTAGTGCATAGGGGTGTTTAGAAGTGTACAACAGCTGTGTAATGTTTTTCCTTTTTTTCTTCCCTTACCAGAAGTCTATTTTCAACTCAAACTAATTAGAGTTATTCTTCTGACCAAGAACATGGTGGTTATTACTGATCACTGACTTTCCCAAACAACTGACTAGAATCGAGAATTCCAAAATCAGAGAGAGAAAGCTGCACGACAAAACATTTAGAAAAAAAAGTATCATTTGTGGCTGTGCTGGCTAGGAACTAGGAGCAAGCATTATTTTAGTCTATTGAAGGGAGCCGTCCCAGTTCGCACTGTTAATTGTATCTCAGTCCTGAAAATAAGTGAATGAATATGGACTTGATTTCATTGCTGGTATGAAGCATACTAGCTGTTTCAAGGGTAGGGGAGCTGGCTCAGTGGGTAAACAACCTGCTGGGCAAGCATGAGGAATCCACAAAGATTGCTAAGTTACTCCACATATGTAATCCCAGTACTCCCATAAAGAGGGGAGTCAGGGACAGGAGAATTCCCAGAAGCCCAGGGCCAACTCTGGCATACACAGGAATGAACAAGAGACCCTGTCTCAAATTAAGTGGAGGTGAAAACAAACATCTGGTTGTCCTTTGACCTCCACATAAGCACTGTGGAAAACACGGGCTTGTGCTTGCCCAGAAACATGAACAAACAGAGATGAAAAAGCAAACAGAAATAAATCTTTCAAGCATTTGCTTGTGTGGAATTAAACAATGGAAAAGATGTTGCTCTGAAAACGAGAACCTAGACAATAAAGTTAAAAGGAAGGGAAGCCTCCTGTGAAGTTCTCAACGTCTCCATGAGATGCAGGTTGTACCCCACAGTGTAAACCAATGACATAAATTACCAATGTTCTAATACTTTAGGACAGAGGTTATTTTATGTCTGTGTGCCCTTTAGTACTTGACATTGAGTCATATGCATAACCGAAGCCCAGCAAATACACGTTGGTGGTTACGAGCTTTCACCTTCCTCAGTATTCCAGCAGGTGTCTGTTTCACTATGGAGGAAAAGCCACCTCCCAGCACCTGTTTCAAAGCCTTGATGCCAGTTACATAGTGGTAAGAAACCACGTTCACATGCAATGAAGGAAACACGTCAATGCCCTTGTGCTTAATAAGAAAAGAAAATGGAAGTTATGGACCACAAAGAATCAGTGCATTGGTAATAGAGAAAGCAATATTTTTCAGCAAACTAGGCCTTCTCACCTCTCCTTTCAAAACTAAAAGAAAAATCAACATTTACAATGTTTACAAGTTGAGTATAAAGACGGGTACTGACTTAAACCAAACTATAATTTTCAGCATATTGTTTAAAATTCCAAGTTATCAGGGAATCCATTATTATCAGGGAATTCTGCAGAAGATGCTTTGATGGGGGATATATTGGCTTGTTTTGTCAAATTGATACAAACTAGAGTTGTCTGGGAAGAGGACCCTCAACTGAGAAAATGTCTCCATCAAGTTGCCTGTCTGTAGAGCGTTTTCTTGATTAACGATTTACTGGTAGAGCCCAACTCACTGAGTACAGTGCCACCCCTGGGCTGGTGATCCTGGGTGGTATAAGAAAGGGGGCTAAGGGAGCCCTGGTAAGCAAGTCAGTAAACAGAATCCCTCCATGGTCTTTGCTCCACCTCATGCCTCTAGGTTTCTGCCCCAACTTCCTTTCATTGAAGGCTATAAAGTGTAGTAAATTGTTTCCTCCCAAAATTGTTTTTGGTCATGGTGTTTTATCAGAGCAATAGAAATCATAAGTAAGATAAGGGGTGGAGCCTACACAAGGGATAAAACTATACGCCTGTGAGTATTAAGATAATTATTTAGAATGCAGTTAGCAATTGTACTGGTTTAAGAAATTTGCATACTGGCTACTCCTCTAAGATCCATGACATCACCAGCCACATGTGGTTGGCTAGGTTATAGTACCAGGCATGTTTCCCCTTCTGTTAAGCAGGCCTCCAGTCCAATTTGAGAGCTATTGGTTACTCCCAAGATCTGAATGTCCCTATTGCACCATTAGGACCATCTTGCTATGCTGATTGTTACTGTGGTCCACAGACATAATAACTGAGAATGATTATTAATTGCTTCCCCTTATTAGTAGCCTTCATATCAGCTTCATATTTTTTTATTACAAATGAGTTATAGTATCCCAGAAGTTCTGAGGTTTTGATGTTATATGCTTATAGATTAAACTTTTGTGACTTGTCTTCTTAAGATTATGCAAGTTAACTCATTGAGTTATAGCTTTCATTTACCAACTGAAGATTTGCCAATTATTATCTCTTCATGAATTAATTTTATTTTATTTTATTTATATTTGCTCCATTGAGAATTAAGATTAAATGAATCATAGTACTTTCTCATCTATGTTTTGAACTTTCATATTTTAAACTTTCATATTTTCTATCTCTTTGTGCAAGGCTACTTTCTATGTACATGTTGTCTGGCCCATGAGTTTGTCACTCTGTCCACACATTTTAAAAATTTAGTTGTTATCTTTAATAATTCAGCTAAAATATTTGAGAATTGAGTGTTAGTTTGTTTTGTAATTTCTATGAACGAATTTATTCCACAAGTCTGTGTATGAAGGTAGTAGTGAGGAAGTTGCTATTTCTTGCTTGTTATTAACCTGCTTAACTAAGCTAGCATGTGAAACCTAAAATATTTTAAAGAAATGAAAACAAATGAAGACAGCACTTTTTTTTATTATAGGTACACTCCTTGCAATATTTTAGACATTTTTACAAAGAAAATATTGCTTATTTGAAATTCAAATGTAACGACTTGCCTTATGTTTTTATTTGCTAAATCTGAAAACTCTAGGAAATGTTGAATGCTTGTATAAATAATCTGACATCATCCTTACTCATTACCAAACACTGAAAGGCATGTTCTGTTAGTTTTTGGTAACCATGTATTTCTGGATTTAAATATGTGTCAATAACACATACTGGATTCTTTAGATATATACTGATTTTGCCTCTCAGAGAAGCCTTCCTGCTTTCCAAGTCACACTTGTGGATTCTGGGTGACCTGTGTATATTTTTATACTTTTCAAAGTCTTAGCAACTAAACAACTGACTTCCAATGTTTTCTTAAATACATTTTGTTTACTTACTTATATATGATCTAGCAATGTATTTCAGCAATATAAAGATGGCTTGATATTGAGAAAACACTATTATAAGTAAAACCAACTTATAATTATTTCCATGAATTTTAGGAGGCATCTGGTGATAGTCTGTGTCTCACAGTTTTGCAATGCACAATTCAAGCTGATGACTAAGAAACCTCAGGAATGAATCCTTGTCCCAAGCCTTCCCAATGGGTCATGCACTGTCAACATTGGAAATGTGAAGAAGTGACCTTCTTAGAAGCGCTCAGTTCTGCTGTGCACTGGCCTGTTGCACCCCAGGGATACTCTGAGGCTGTCCTGAGAGTGATGCCTATCCCCAGTAGGATGCAGGTAGCTTCCTTTGTATCTGCACTACACATTTAGTTTCCACAAAAGATTTTTGTCTAAAGAAAATTTCATATTCTTAAGTCACTTAAAAACAAAAGTTTGGAAAGATGTAGGTTTTGGTGCAACAAAACAAAACAAAAAACTAAAAATCATGTTCTCCCAGTTTGAGTATTTCCAATCTTATAGAACCATGGGCTGATTAACTCAATCTCTTTCAGGCTTTTTTCTTTCAAAATAGTAAAGGAGACAACAGATTTACCTTGAGATTTGTTGTGAAGAGGAACTAAGATAATTAATGTAAAGTATTTAATCTACCATCTGGTTCATAGTAAATAAACAGTAAACATTAACTGCTGTACTTATTCATTTGCTCCTAAAACTAATGTTTGACTCAATAATCTGTGAAATTAATATACTTGAGGCCTCATTGATGAAGATGCTTATTCAGTGTTCACCACAGCATGGGAAGGTCAATGTATCGCCGTCTTCTGAGGAAGATCACAGGCTTGGGCAGGTTTGCCATTGTCAGCATCTCTGTCATGGTAAATAGAAGAGCTGAATTTTGAACTCAGGCATCTAGAATGCAAGCATAGTGCTCTTCCCATTCATCTCAGACTGGTTTCTCCAGAGTCAATGGGGAACAAGCTGAGCACAATGTATGATGATATCCCTTACACTTGTCAATCTGCAGATTTTATAGTTTTGTAGAAAAATCTCAGCATTAACTACTCAGTGTCTGTTGGGAGTCATTGTCAATGTGGTCAGTGTAACTGATCTTAGCTTTTAACTTTTAACACATTTTTGAATTTGTTTCAAGAGCTCTGTGATTACTTGTAAGCCCCAGAGGACTATTGCCTGCTGCATTCATCAGTGCAGCTCCTAGGAATGAAGGAAAACTCTGTGCCTCTCACTGCCTGAATGCTTCTGCATTACTTCCCTATCATTTCTGCAGGTTAGTGACCTCAAAAAGCATTCTTTAGCAGACAGGGGATGTTGCTTCTGCTAAATATATTTCATGGCGAATGACACCGAGCCTGAGTTCTTTTCTATGCTACTGAGATGTACACTTTTTATTAATTATTAAGATATTTTATAATTCACACCAGATTTTCTCATTCATTGGAAATAGAAACACTAAATAATTTCACTAGGGATTTTCATCTGGGTGATGAAATTGAAATATTATTTCTTTGCTCAATTTTCTATTTTTATGTGTCACAGTGAAGTGCAATAGAACACCAATCTCTTGTTTTAGTTCATATAATTTTGTTGATGTCTGTATTTGTGTCACTTGTGTATGAATGTGGTGTGTGTGTGTGTGTGTGTGTGTGTGTGTATGAATGTGGTGTGTGTGTGTGTGTGTGTGTGTGTGTGTGGTGTGTGTGTGTGTGTGTGTGTGTGTGTGTGTGTGTGTGTATGTTTGGCATGTCACACAGATTATTTCAGTTAACTTTTTAAAAAAATAATTCCAGAAATGTAGGTCTTATGTCATGTTAAAGACAAGGAAACTTACATAGATCTAATCTACATGGGAAGTAGAAAAAGACAAGATCTCCTGAGTAAATTAGGAGCATGGGGACCTTGGGGGAGGGTTAGAGAGGGAGGGGAGAAGAAGGAAGAAGAGCAGAGAAAAATGTAGAGCTCAATAAAAATCAATAAAAAAGAAAAAAGGATAAAAAAGACAAGGAAACTAAAATTAAGAATGTTACAACTGCCTCCCTGAGGCTCTCCTCCCTGCAGATGAAGATGGACCATGTTATGGGCTTTATTAACTCTATACCCTCACAATGTGAAGGCAAGTTTAGAGGCTGCTTGTTCATTCCTGGCTGTCCAGATTCAAAATAACGACACAAAAACTATAAATCACTGCCTGGCTTATTAGCTCTAACTTCTTATTGGTTAACTCTTACATCTTAATTTAACCCATTTCTATTAATCTGTGTATCGTCATGTGGCTGTGGCTTACTGACAAGGTTCCGGCTCATCTGTCCCTGGTGGTGGCTACATGGTGTCTCCTTGATTCTGCCTCCTTTCTCTCAGCATTCAGTTTAGTTTCCCCCACCTTCTTTTAATCTGCTCTGAGCAGGCCAAGGTAATTAAGGTAGATTAATCAATGGTAATCATAGCATACAGAGAGGAATCCCACATCAGACAAGCAAGGTTAAATCTCTGCTGTACACAGAAGAATAAGTTAGAGTCCAGTGGAAATTTTAAATGTGGTAATATTTTAGCATTTATCAAGGACTTTGCTTGTGTTACACATCGGGAAGCATTTTACATACACTGACTAATATATTCAAGAGATCCTTGGCATAAATATCTTAAAGTCAAATTGCAGATAAGAAAACTAAGATGTAGAACTTTCAGTTGGTTACCACACTTCACCTTTAGGGCAGCTGAATCTCCTGTGTGGCTGAAGGTGTCTTGTTCCTCCCAGGAGGATATATCTAGTGATACTGTTTCTAGCCATAATCTCCTTGCTGCTTATCCTGCCTGGTTCTGATTTTGTGCCGCACTTTGGATGCTCTTGTACAAACTTTGTGTTGATCTAGTCTAGAGGGCTTGGTGTCTGATTTGTCATCCAGGCTTATCAACCTCATGCTTTCTGGAAATAAGCTAGAATATTTGCCGCTGTAATTGACTGTTAACTTAGTGTAGTCATACTCTGGGGTTAAAGATCCTCATCATTATTTATGCCTGGCAATGCTTAAGCATACATGGGCATGGGCAGCCCATTTATGACAGTTTTCCAGTGGTTCCTATCCTGAGAAGTCCTAGATGCTTGTATTATTGTCATACCCAGTGTCACACAGTGTTCCTTTATGCTGTCTATCCAGTTTTTTTTTCCAAGACATGGTTTCTCTGTTGCTTTGGAGCCTATCCTGTAACTAGTCCTTGTAGAACAGACTGGCCTTGAGCTCACAGAGAGCTGCTTGCCTCTATCTTCCAAGTGCTGAGATTAAAGTCATGTGCCCCCACCGCCTGGCCTATTCAGTGTTTTTTGGCCCTTCCTTTTTGCTTTATTCTGTGCACTCCTCCAAGCAGTGCTATCTTCACATATCTGCCATTATTCATTCTCACAACATGGCCAAAGTATCTCAAGTGCCATTACCATATCTTGCAGTTTACTTACTTCGGTAGGTGGATATGTTTCTTAATGTCATTGTTGCACAGCCTATCTCTTCATTTGTAACATAGAATCCTCCTGAGGCATGCCATCTCAAACTGTTCTGAGGAGCATTTCATTGTTTAGAAGTTGTAAAGAAGGTAGCTCAAGACAAGTGTCTCATATACTTGTAATTTTGTTGCTGTTGTGTCTCTTGCTGTCCAAACCTTTCCTAGTACCTGGAACGCAGCCCTTGCTATTCCTATCTGCCTCTTGATGTCTGAAGCAGAGCCCTACTAAAAATAAATAGTCTCAATTCTGTTTCTTGTTTCATGGCTGAAGTAGAAATCACATGCCTTTAACATGGAGAGGCCCTTGAGTTGCCCCTTTGTAGACCGATCAATGTAAATTATCTTCTATAGTGGGTAATTCTGAGATAGACGCCATTGAGTCCCTATTGGAATCACTATTGAATCACTGCTTGTAACATGGCCAGATGCAAGTTCAGGCTAGTAGTCATGGAGCATTGGCTCCAAATAATCTGGTATCAGCTAATTGGTCATATTTGTGAACAATTTCAGAAGTTATGAGGGCTGCAGGCCACACAACTTTTGTGAAGAGGAGTTTCTCCCTCACAGTTGGAGGAGAAGATGTCAATCACTGTAGGGAAGACATGGCAGAGTTCACGGTCGTAGGAGATTAAGAGTGTGGCTGTACACCTATTGGTGGGTCAAGAAATACGGAAATGTAATACTGGCATGGATCTGGCTTTCTTCATTTCCCATGTCTTATTCAGTCTAGAACCCCAGTCCAGGGCTTAGTGCCACCCACAGTTTGGGTAGGTAATCCTTGCTTTGTCAAACCTCTCTAGGAACTCCCTCGAAGAACTCGGAGTTGTATTTTCCAGATAACTCCAAATCCAGTGAAATAGGTGTGAAGCTCACCTGCTGCAGGATTGTTCCCCATTTTTCCATCTTTCAGAAATGTGTTATATTTCCAATCTATTCCTAGTGGCCTAGGAGGGGTTGTCTTGGCAAAGTTCTCTTTCAATAAGGATATTGCAGTACTAGCAACAACTCTTAAATTGTGTTTATGTAACAATGGTGATTTACACATGGCATTCTATTTAATATCCAACATATTTATGAAAATGGGGAAAATATAGAGGAATTTATGGATGCCCAACACAGTGAGGAAAGAGGGAGCCTGATGTTGAACATAGAGCTTTCTCTGAAATCTGCTGTCAATGATTACATTCATATGTAGTAGCATCACATATTAACCTATTAGTATTAACTGAATGCATTAAAGTCAGCATGTGGTGTTTCTAAAAGAATAAACTTAATAGGATCTTGTTTATTATTACAATAGCAGTAATTTATTCAATCATTTAGCACTTTTTTATTGAGTTCCTGCTGTATGCTTATCACTGTATAAAGCATAGATGGTATATAATAGACAGAGGCCCTCATTTTATAGACAACTCTGTTTGGAATAGAGATCTACAGATGAATAATTTCAGGGGAGTACACACAATTTATGACATGATAAGGACAGCATATCTAACTAGTATAACCTTGCTTATGTATAAAGAAGGGTGCTTTAGAGTAAAATCCCATGAAAGCATCTAGGATGAAGAAATCTCTCTTAGGTAAAGAGGATGGGGAAAGAAGCTTTGAGGTGCAGGTAGCAAGAGGTGGATAAGTAGTGGAGAGGACAATCTAGAACCTGATTGAGTTGGACACGTGTGCAAAAATAGGAGTGGGGCTAAAAAACAATGCAGACTGATTATTGACAACTCCAACTATGGAAGTGATTTAGATGTTTTTCCTGTATCCAAAGGGGGAGGAAACAAAACTATGTGGTTTATTTAAGGCTTTCCAGTGACATGACTAGGTTTGCATTTTACAAAGAATATTTTGGTTGTGATGCAAAGATTAGATAGGAAATTTATGTTTTCAAAAGATAAGTCTGGAAGTGAGGAGATCATTTAGGAGTCTGAAGTGGTGGTGGTGGCCAGATCCAGACTTTGAACGGAGATGAACACAAATAGACAAGTTAAAGAAATATTTAACTAGCCCAATCAGTGGGCTATATTGACTAGTTGGCTATGAAGATGAGCAGTTGAAAGGCATCTCTGTCTCTATTAGTGGGGAGGAAGGACCCCTGGCATTTGCTAGATGGAAAAGGCTAGAGTTTACGCCTAAGTGTGGAACAAAGATGATCATAGTGGTATTATCTTATGTATGCTGGGCTTTTGGTGCTTCTCAGGACTGTTAATGAAATTGTTAAGAGCATAGAACAGTGCATCATGCATGGCAGGCACTTAGTAAAAATATTGACCAGTGGCATGAAGACAGGTTTCCAGAGATGCAGAGAGACTTTCAAAATTGTAGTAAGGAGTTGAGTACCTGAGCCTAGACTATTGGGAACTCGAGCCAAAATGTGGGTGCTTGAAGAGTGAGGAGAACAGAATGCTCATGACTGATCAGCGGGCAGTGCCTGTGCTCAAAAGAAGGCAGAGGAAAAGGAGACTGCATAGGACAAAGAGAAGATACCGCCAGGGATCTGGGAGGGTACTGTGATGGCATTTCTGTGGAGCCTGTGGGATAGTTTATTTTCAGAGGCCAAACTGTCAAATATCTCAACCAGATAAACTCTAAGGATTGAAGGGATGTTTTCTTTTCTATATTAGGAATGGAGAAGCCATGAATGTGCTGAAAACCTGGGGAAGTGATGAGAGTTGCAGGCAAAGGAGTGGGTTATGCACACAATAATGTTTGAGACAATGGAAATGGCATTTGGAGACATATAACTTACTAGTACAGATGGAAGAAAAACCAATGAGTAAGATAAACTTGAAGAACAGAATAATTTTTTTCTTTTTACCTCTCTGAATAATTTAGTCTTAATACCAGGGGATGGACTAAAGGAATGTCTAGATGAGGAACTGGATGGTATATGATGTTGGAACCCATGCACAGTGAAGAGTGTGTCTGATAAACATTTTGCCAATCCTTCAGCTTATTGCCAATTATCCATTACCGCTATTTTCCCTTCCTCACTGAAGAAGCTCTGGCCATAGTCCACTCTAGGATAATTCATCATACACTTATTCAGTCACCCATCTCAGATTCTGATACCCTATCTTGGCTGTGCTTAAAGTCTTGGTATGCTACACAGTGTCTCTCTTTTTACCCTAAGTCCCCATGCCTCATACTGAATATTCACCAAGTGGAAACTAATTCTATGATGACCCAGACACCTGCACAAAAGCACTTCTGAGTATGACACTATCCTAGATAAGCCCATCCTATGGCATGCTTTCCACACACATAGATATGCTTTTAACGGATGTTGAATCTTTAGTTCATGTAGACAATTAGTTCTTCTGAGGGTGGCTCTCGCTTTGCCTCATGGAGTGGCTTTAGCATTAAGCTATTCAGAAAGGAGAAAAAGATTTAGTCTCATTATCCTTATTGATCTTGTTTCTTGTTTCATTCACTCCTAATATTGTCTTATAAGCTACCCATATTTATGTGTGTATGCATATGTCTCTTAACTCTCTATTGTAGTCAATAACTTGATAGAGGAAATAACCAGGCTATCTTAAAGATAAACAAGTATATTTTTATTTATTATAAGGGCGAAACTCATGAAACTGGAACAAGAAGTCCAAGCTCAGTTGTGCAGCGAGGGAACCAGAGAGAGAGATAACGCACCTGGGCTTGTGCCTGCTTCTCTCTGGGTCCAGGAAAGCCACACCCTAACTTGGTCCTACCTCTTAAAGAAAATTGATTAACAAGGCTTCCCCATCACTCTATAGTAACAAGGTCTTGAAAAAGATATTTTGCATTAGCAAAGACTATTTCTAGAGCCCACAGTTATGGCTTCCTAATACCATTCTGCACATAAAGGTTTAAAAGGAGCAAGGTTCCTGGAGAAATGACTGATCCTAGAGCTGCAAGAAGACAGTCCCATAAGTCTGGAACAGCTTTTGTGTCATAACAAAGAAAGAGAGAAGATGGGGCATATTAAAATGACAGTTTGACTTTTATTGGCTAAATCTTAGTCTACTTGGGTCTCAAAATTAGTGAGCCATGGAACAGAAGAGATGACAGTAAACAGAAGTAATAAATGAATAGTTTGAAACCATGGTGGGAAAGAATATTTCTAGTTTCAAAGTGCTTTTGCAAAGGGTTTTTTTTCCAAAAAAATACATATGAATTGTTGATACATTAAGCTCACAGTTGAAAAGCCTGGTGGCAGACAGCACCTTCATCAGGTATCAAAGTCAGCATCATGAGCAATGATGAGTCCATCATGGACCACGTAAGAGAATACAACATCACTTCTGTCAAATTTATGCCAAGGTTCATAGCTGAAATCTAATTATGGGGAACAACAGAGAGGAATTTGTGGGCCCTTCATAAAAGGGCTGTCCTTTAATCTTCAAATGTCAGTGTCATATACGTAGAAGAAAAGCTGAGACACTGTTCCAGAACAGGAGGAGATTAAAGAGACATGATACTAAATGGAAAACATTCTGAAGACACCTGGAAATTCTTAGAGGACCTCGAGATTGTATATTGGCAATATATCCATGTTAATTCTCAGATTTTGCTGGTCTTGGTGCTATGTTGGACAATATTTTTGTTTTTAGAAAACATATACTAAAATATTAGGGAATAATTAGGATAGAAATTTGACATTATGTTCCTAAATGGAACAAATGTCCTTTATGGCGTCCTTGAAAAAATTCACCAAGCTTGAAATTATTTCAAAGTAATATACCACTCCCATTATGTACAGTCTGGAGAATGATAATCATGCCATTGTTTGTAATAAGAGAATCTATTAAGTGCATGGCATGCCTAAGTGAAAGAATATATATTAAGTTGAGTCAGGCCAACATAGGAAACAATTTAGTAGCTTGGGACCTCAATTTGTTTTAAATTATATATGCACAACCTCTGGGAATACTGCACTTGCCTGCCTTGATTCTTGACCTGCATATACTATGCTCTCCCATCTCCATAAAATTCACCTAGAAACTTTGGAACCCTCTCAACCCTCCACCTAAACCACACTGTTCATACAACAGCCATGAAAAATAATATACAATTCACTCACTTCTTTTAGCAATCAAATTTAGATAGTATTTATTCAATGTATCCCCAACATATCCACTAGGATATGTTGAATAGGAGGTCAGGTCTGGCCTGAACTGGTTTTGGGTCCATGCACAATAAGGAGAAACTGTCTTTAAGTAATCCTTTCTAGAGAATACCTTATTTACCCTAATATGTCTACATATAATTGGACTAACAAGTGATTAAAGCCAGATGCATTGTGGGATCCAACAGGGGCAATAGAAGAAAGGAATATAAGGCCTAATCCATTAAACAAACAAACAAACAACAAGAATCAAAACCAAAAAGTCAAGCCAAGAACAAAAACAGAAAACAAAAAACAAACAAACAACACGCCCCAAACAAAGACCACCTAAACTCCATTCCTAGGTAACCACCACTTCTTTACTTTAGCCTCAGTAAAAAGAGATCCAGGCTGAGACTTAGGGTCCTTGAGTGCTCATGCTCATGTGACCTGCTGTTACTCTTGAAAGTATCTCCTTCTATCATCTGTACTATCACTTTGATCCAAATACAATTATTTTTGCCTATTTTACATATCTGTATAAGCACTTATTTTCAGACTTTTTGAATAAGAGACAAATAATCTCAAAACACGCTGCTCAGACCCAAACCACCAGCAGTGAAGAGACAGGATGATAGATAGATAGATAGATAGATAGATAGATAGATAGATTATACACACAAATTTATATAAGTATACATATACATATCAAACCATCACCAAATCAAGTCAGTTTTTCAAAATATCCAACAGAAATTGATAGGTAAGTTCAGCGTCATCCTCACCTACATGATGAGTTTACAGCCACCCTGGGCTATGTGAGCACCCAGCTCAGAAAAAATGAAACAGAGCAGAAGTGTGTGGGATGGTGATGGGTTTAACATTGGGGTAGCTGTAGTAGATGAACTTCATAAGGAAATAGACAGAGAGTTCTCAACACTATGAGGGAGCTGAATAACTTCTGAAGTTCACAGAAATAGAATTGATTGAGCTAGTGCTCGGAGGGCTTAATGTATAGTTTGTTGTTATTCACCAGAGCATTTGTAGTGATTCTGAGAAAAGCATATTTTAAAAAAAGACAATGAGAAACTTAGGGCAAACAGGAAGAATGATGGATAGAAAGGGAATGTGCAAGTGGAGGTGTAAAGATAGAATTCGCAGTGGTAGTGGTTTTCTTTGTTGTTGTTAAAGAATGGGAGGATCCTCAGTAGTTCTGCACAAAGCAAGTGAGGGTAAGAGGTAGGGCTTACAACCTGTTCTTGACAGTGGGGTTTTATGTCTGTCGGTGGTTGACAGCCACCTTAAATGGATGGACGTCACAATCAGAGAAGAGTGCCTCGAAGCGTGGATTAAAGGGCAGATAGCCTGCATTTGCCCTCTGGTTCTGCCATACTTAGTTGAAACATGGTTCAACCAGCACAATATTCCTCCTCTTATGTCTTCATCTTGAATATGGAAGATTATGAAAGCCCCTTTTGAATTATTAAATGAACTAAACGATATAAATCTGGGAAGTGTCGAAATATGACACAGAATAATTGTTAATAGTTATTATTTTAAATGCCCTAATGTCCGAAGAACTTTTTTCAATAGTTGGCAGGAGATGTGATGAGCATTGGAATCACAGTTGTGCTAAAGAGATTTTAAGGGCTAAATTCAGGACATCTGAGGAACTCAAGCATGGTGGGATTTGAGGGCTTATTGAGGTTCAAAGTGAGGGACTAGATTTATGAGCTCTTGGTGGATCATATCCCCTGTCATTGAAATGGGAAATGGTGAATTGAAGATAGTAAATTCGTTTTGGGATGCATTCACACTGAGGGAACCCTGAAATGTCTGGGCGTTTGAGTCAGAGTTGATGGAGGAAAATGATTGGCTATAAACCAGCTGACCCAAGGGACTAGAGGAGGAAGTGGCACAGAATACAGAGAGGAAAGATGTGAAACGTGTTGGCAGAAATTCTGAAGAAAATTAAGTTAGAAATAAACCCAAGAAAATAAACAGGAGCATTTGTGGACTAGTATACTGCACTAGTATACTGCAGTTTCAGTTTAGTTATGGAAAATGCCTTTGTAATCCAGCTGTATATGTCAAGGTAGGACTGCTCACAAGCAAGGACGTGGGCATTGCATAGCAGCAGATTTACAAACTTCAGATACAACTTCTATTGTGCTGACCCAAACACTAAGCCTTTGTAATTGATTATGGTCACATATGACAGCCATAATGTTTTCCATTGCCCAGAGCTAAACAGAAAGTCAAACTGGGCAGAGCAGTTGTTGCAATCAGCATGGTTTATGTCAGATCCCATCTCCAGTTGATTGCTATGCCTCCAAAGTCCTGGCTAGGTACCCAGTGTGGCACCATGCCTCCCCAGCAGATGAGCATGATTGCAGCTAGGTAGTCAAGGATTTGCTCTGTGCATTTATTTTAATGATCAAAGCAGGGTTTCCTGTGCAGAATATCCAGGCGCGAGGCTAGAAGGCTAGAATGCCATTACATCTCCAGTGCAGAAATACAATAATACTGAAAACTTAACAATTGCTCATGTGAGTTAAAAGTGTGCCAAATTTCACTCTGTATCTGTGTTCTTCTGGGAGTTTATGATAATGAAGCCTTTATGTCCCAAAGCAGCTCTCTAGAGGTAAAGAACACACAAATCCTTTTAATAAACCAGATGACTTTTATCTCTGAACAGATGAATCAGGCACAAGAAAGGAGTATTTGTGTCTCACATCACGTTGATTCTGCACAATTTTGAGTTGCTCTAGCGATAAGGAAAAAGATATAATTAAAGGAAAGGAATCAAGAACCACAGTCTATAAACTGTATGTGAGAATTTTGAATATATAAGCAATTTTTACCACAGAGTCAAAATTATAGAGCTATATCTACACATTTCAGATAGATGAGAATGGTAATTTAATAATATTACCAGATAATTACAGTAAATACACATTCCTCAACTATTTTGATTTTTAGTAAAGATTCCATTTTTACAAGACTCTCAATTTTTAATTTTGTGTCCAGTCAATAATGTACATTTTAGTATGAAATTATAATTATGTGTGGGTGTGTGTTTCAGTTATTTCTTCTGTAAGAAATTATCCCCAAATGCTGGACTTGAACTAAATACTACTTTTATTTATAATTTTGCAGTCCTGAAACATATGGGGAGTAGATTTTTCATCTCTGCTAATAGGGCCAGCTGTTGATGTGGCTATGGTTGCAGGTTCCCCTCCAGGACACGTGGTTGTGGAGTCCATCTTGAGCAAACTTATAGAGCACGTGGTAATTTACCCATGTGATGTATATTACAGTTATGGCCTCTATGAGTTCAGCTCTCACTGCTTCATGCAAACGCACATGACAGAGTAAAACCGAGGGCTGCTCTGATGCTCGTACTAAAGAAGAAACCAACAACTTGAAGGTCACATTTGCAAACACATTTTTGATAATATTAGAATTAATGAAATCAACATAAATAAATGGATAAGATCAACAGATAAATGGATCACAAAAACTTAGTACATATATACAATTGAATATTACTCAGCTGTAAAGAAATGTGAAATTTGCAGATAAATGGATTGAGCTGGGAAAAAGATATGAAGTGAGGTAACTCAGGCCTAGAGGAACAAGATTCATCTGTTTTCTCTGATAAATGCTTCAAGTCTTTCGCTTTCCGTGTTTATATTAGTATACAAATGGAATCCAAGAAACTGAAAGGGAACCTTTGAAGAGGGGCACATTAAAGGAGAGGGACTAGTAGATTACAGATGAAACAAAAATAGAGATGTAGGGTGGAGGGAATATAGAGGCTTAACTAGGGAGTACGAGTGAGGATGGGAGGAATTGGGGTAAGGAGAGAGGTAACACTGAGGAAAGAGCTATGAAAAGCAATATTGAAGTCTACTGTCACACACCCCAGTTAAATAAAAAAGAAGATGAATAATAGAACACACTTAATGTGAAGGAAGAGGAAGTATATTGGAGGTTTAAGGATTAAAGTGGAGCTGAAGGCAGGACCTAGAGGAGAAGGAAGCAGTAGGTAAGTTAGCTAAAACTAAGGATGTATGGAACCCAGTAGTTCCTATTGTAAGCCCTTTTCAAAATATACCTTAAAATGTTCACAGGGAATTACCTTGAATGGGGGACAATGACTATTG